>NC_138186.1:70637961-72045798 GCF_964194105.1 Spermophilus citellus | reverse complement strand
TGCCACCCTTTCTTTTTGTTTTTCTATGAAAAAGGAAGAAATTAAAGGGGAAAGAAATTAAAGATGATTTGTTATAGTTTTTAGTATAGTAGGCATTGGTGTGCTGGTAAACATTTGACAATCAACACTCCATGGAAAAATGTCTTGATTTATAGCATTTACTCATTTCCATGGTATAAAATATACATATTTTTTACCATGGCCAATTTAAAGCTACCAAGTTGATGTCATATATAGAGTTGGCAAGAGATGCACAGAACTACACCATTATGTAGTATTTCCATAATACAATTGTGATAGATGGAAATAAACTCAAGAGCAAAAATTATAGTAAAATGTTGTAAAGCAATTAGTAAGTGGTAAGTTTTGAATATTACTCTTTTTAATGTCATTTTTAGTGTAGGTTTATGCCATTTATTTTTTAATAATAGCTGTGTTTAACAACCAACTAACACAGTTTTGAAATTTCAACAGTTTTCTTACGAGCTAATGTACCACTGAAAATAGGCAACGCTTATTGAGCATGTACTAGCTACTGGGCACAGTTTAAATATTCTTTGTGAATTATGTCATCCTCAAAGTAACATTTTAAAGTAGATGCTTAAATCATCCCCATTTTGTGCTAATCGAGTCCCATAGAGATTGTTCAAGATCACAGTTTGGAAGTGGCAGAGTTGAGATTCAAAACCAAGCTAGCTATCTATAGCCTGTGCTCCTAACCACATTGCCACACTGCCTCTTGAGTCTACAGATTTCTTGAATGGGAGGCTATGATAAATTTTAAGTAAATAACTCATGCTTCAGAATTATTTCATGAATTGTTTCAATAATTGTTCAGATTTTAATTTATTGGAAATTTATTTATGACCAAGTATTAATATCCTTAATGTAGGAAATGTTTATACAAATCAGCAAGAAAAGTGCTTCTGTCTTCAGTAGAAAAACAGACCAGAGACTTAAATAGGCAGTTCATAAGAGAAGAACTGACAATGGCTTGTAAACACTGAAGGCAAAGACAGTGTTCATTTTGTTCATCGAAATATTAACCCAACCTTTGCAGAATGTCTAACACATAGCTGGGATCTACAAATAATATTTTAGTATCTTTTAATTTTTTTTACACATTTTAATGAAATGTGTGAAGATATTTTGTCCTTTTCTTAATACTAAGTAAGCTATTTTCTCATGTTGTCTTTAAAAAATTGAATTAAAAAAGTATTAATGATTTGTATTGTCAGAGATATTTTATTAAGACCCTCTAAGTTTTTACAAGGATGAAGAGGGGTAATGAATTTTTTTAAAATTATAAATCAAGAATCAATAGATGCTGTTTTTGTAATTCCATTAAGTAAAATTGATATTTCAAACCTCCAACTTAAGAGACCTTGTGGAATTATGAGAAATCCTGTATAATTTTTAGAACTTCTAAGCAATGGGGTCTTACTGGTTTGAGAGGTTTATCTATAAACCTCTTTTGAAGAACAGTGGACCTGGAATCCTTAAAGAATGAAGTTTCCCTTTGTGACTTTTCTAGGTTTGCCTCTTTTTTCTCTTGGGGGATGTTGTTTTGCCTGTCCAAGAGCTCACATGTACTTCTGACAGATGTTGTGAAATTTTTTTTTTTTTTTAAAGAGAGAGTGAGAGAGGAGAGAGAGAATTTTTTAATATTTATTTTTTAGTTCTCGGCGGACACAACATCTTTGTTTGTATGTGGTGCTGAGGATCGAACCCGGGCCGCACACATGCCAGGCGAGCGCACTACCGCTGGAGCCACATCCCCAGCCCTAGATGTTGTGAATTATCTAGAGAAAAAATGTATCAGAACAGGTCTTCTGGTGCTGACAGCTGAATTTGGGAGATTGGGAATTTGAGATTTCTGAAGTGTTTTAGTTATGCTGGTAGGCTTGTCATCACTTGGTATGGATAACCAAGAGCTTGATGAAGTGTTCCTTTTGAAATGGAAAATTCAATAAGGAGGAAGGAGAAGGGAAAAAGGGACAAACATTGATTAAACAATGACCCAGGGTCAGATTCAGGGCTAAGTGTTGTACATACATTAATCATTAAAGTAAAAGCTTTTCTGGGTCAGCAGTTTGGAAAAAGAGATTGGGATGAGGGGAGGGAACCTATTTAGAAAATTTGCAATTCACTAAAACATGCTCATCTTGCTCTATGTCAGTGGTTACATATCAGAGTATAATTATTCTACTTGCCGCAGACATTTTTAGAGCTTTTTGGTAAAATGCCAGGTAGCATCACTTTTCCATATTGGTTCATTATAATGCAAACCAGAGGTGGTGTCTGAAACCTAAATCATCATTTCCTTTAATAATAAAATATGACAAGTTTGGCTAATTTGTATTATGCTGTTTTGAATAAAACAAAGGAAATATGCCTTTATATTTTTGCATAGGGGTTTTAAATAAATTAATAAGGTGATTGGGGAAAAAATGATGAAATGTTTTCTCCCAAGTATCTCATCCATCAGAAGTCACAAACTGCTTCTCAGCTATTCCTCTGCGTGTATGAAAACACATCTTTTGCTTCATCTGAAAAGTGAGATAAAATTCAGGTGGCCTTAGATTTTCTTGGAAAAGTCTATGCTATTTTCTCAGCTTATTTATGTTGTTAAGTTGCTTCAGAATTAAATTCATGTTTCTTGAAGACTATTAGGAAGGTTACCGAACAGAAGTTATCTTCGGCGAGGGAGAAGCCACAGTGAAAATTGATAGTCCTTGTTGAAGCATTTTTTTTAACATACAAGTATTTTTAGACCTCACTTTACCCCCTTATTTAGAAAAACATTTCTATTTAATTGCTTGCACTTTTAAGTTTTTGAAGTGGCTTAAAACAGCACGTATTTACTTCTTCACAGATTCCAGGAGTCAGGAGTCTGGGCGCTGCTTAGTGAGTTCTTCATACGGGCTCTCAAAGGGGTGCCTCTGGACTTGGTTTTTAGAACAGTGTGAAATTAGAATAGAGCAAAGACTACAAAGATCTTTGGTCGGAGAGAATTTTACAATTAAATATGCATATTATTGTTAACAAGCTTTACTCTATATATGGTGGAGATACCCTATGTAAAGTATAGGAAAATTTTTAAAGCAGCTTTTTGCCACTTGGAATATATTTATGAGCATATGAAATGAATGAAAGAAAACAGATTAATCAAACTGGGAATTTGAGGCTTGTTGAGTGTTGACTACTGACTACCAGCCCCTCAACCTGGCTTGCAGATAGGAGGGATTCCTTCTTTACTGCTTCTTTCATAGATAAGTCTTGTTAATAAATGACCAGGATGCTTATAATGCTTACAATGATCAACAGAGATTATAGTGTTGCTCCATAGTTGAACCCTAGGCTCGGTAGAACACATTGGGGACAGAGGTGAGTGTCTTTACACATGCCACAGCTCTGCTGGCTCTTTTTATTGACTGAATCTCTGCCAGGTGTATTTAGCCTCCTTTGTGGACAGTGGAATACATTAGAGGGCTAATGTATTATGGGAACATGGGTCTCCTGTTCTGCAGGACTACTACATTAGTTTGGTTTTACAGGAAGCTAAAAATTGAGTGAACAGTTTTCTAAAGTCCCTAGGTTTTCTCCAGTTCATTGATACCCTTTTCACTTAGAATTTGGGTTCATGTCATGTTATTGAATTAAATTTATTAATGGGGCTATAAAATTAGAACTAAGTTAGCAGACAGTTTTAGGGAAACAGGAAAGCCCTGTAGAGACATTTTATTATTAGAATCCTATTAGGGAGTAGAGGACTCCTGTAGTACTGTTTAATTCATAGATACTGTTCATTTCATCCACATGGAAGGCAGAGAAAGAAAAGAAAAATACATTTTATATAGCAATCTTATGCTTTCCTATCAATAAAGTTATTAACATTGTTTGAGTTATTGACTGAAACACTTCAAGCAGAAAGTGAGAAATCAAATGCTTATAATATTTCATCATTTTCAGGGTCTGCTGTTACAGTGTAACCTCATTTACACTCCTGGTAGCCTCTGAAATGGCTCAAGCTCTGAACTTAGGGGCAGGGGTGCTGGGACTTGGTCCTCTGATGTATCTTCCATTCCCCTTTGTAGGGATCATTTTTAAAGGGCATGTACACAGACCTTTCACCTACTTCTAAAAGTGGAGCACTTCTACTGTGATTTAAAAATTGCCTGAATTGGTCATACTCCTTTTTCGAAAAACATAGCAAACCCATGCCATATGAGTTTGCTGGTGTAGACAGGGTAAACTAAAGTTGTCCTGCTTATAAAAATAGAATGGATGTAGATCCCCCAAATTTCCAGTAAGCACTTGTATACCTTCTTGTGATGGGCAAAATTGGATAAATTAAAAACCTGTCATCTGTGTAGGCAGCACATTATAGGGGGCTGTGTGCATTGGCCTTGCTTAATGGCTGCATTTCCTATTCACACCTGTTGCCTTCCTTACCTTTCCCTTTTAATCTGACATTCCTGTAAAACTTACTACTTGCCAGGGACTTCTCTAAATGCTTTATTTGTATTAAGGTAATGCAAATAGCATTTCTTGAGGTGTCATAATCCCCATTTTACTGATGAAGAAATGATACAGAGTGAGGATGAATGACTTGCCCAAGGCCACACAAGAACATGTGCAAGTCCTGAGCTGTGATTCCAACCCAGGCTGTTTGGCTCTGTGGTCTGTGCGCCCTTTCTCTCGCATACACTATACTGTCTCTGCCACTGTGCTGCTTTTGCTTTCCCTGGTCATCATTTCCTAAGTGACTTCAAATCATTTTTGAATATGGCCAGAGAATCAGTAAACAGATAAACCCTTAAACATACATTTTGCCTGTAACTCTTTTTGTTCAATCATATTTTGATTGAGCAGTTAAACTCTGAAGATGTATTGACCACAGCATACTTGTATAGTTCCCTTGGAAATTCCCAAATTCTGGCAAAAGTCTTGAGAATAGAGAATTTGTTTTCTTTTTGGGGGGACTTTCTTTTGATGGCTCTGTTGTGTGGTGCAATTAGGTTTTCCTTTTCTGAAAGCACAGCTGTAACTGCGGCTGTGATAAATGCTGTTGGAGGAAACTGCTTCTTGGTGAGCAAGATGGAAGAGATATGCCTCAAAAGAGTTTTCTTTGGTCTGTCATAGACTAAATAGGAGGTCAAATCCTGCTCTGAAGGACTGTTAGTGGCAGGTGCTATTTCTGTCACCAGGATAGACTCTGCTAATTTTTAATGCAGTGACATCCCCAAATAGAAGCATTCTGTCATTCTCTCAATCCTTCCATTTGTGGCAGGATTTTGATCAAAGAGTGTTTTTACTTGTTATTTATTTAGTGAGACATAGCATCATATTTCATACAAAAATATCTTGTGTAATAGTAAAAATAAAACTTAACAAAGTGCAATAGATTTTCTTTGCTCATTTTTCACATCCAAGAATTTGTACTTCAAAATTGAAGTCATATAGAAGCATACCTTCCCTATTTGAATCTACATTTATTAATGTAATAAATGTGTAAATAAATTAATATGAAGTTTTATCTCTATGTTAGAGACATCACAATTATTGCATTCTTTTTCTTATTTTCTCTTGGGGAATCAGCTTATTTTGAGTTAGTAATGCCAAAAACATGTTTAATTTCAGTAATTTCTTTAAGTAATAAAAACGCTAATTTATTTTACTATATGGTAACATTTATTTTCTCCCATGGTTAAAATAAGATACTTATTTGTACAAGTTTCTTAATGATTTAAGTTTTAATCTTTTGGGGCATGTAGTTTTGGATCCTCAAGAGCATCATAAGGAAGCTGTAGTACAATGGATTAGAAAACTCTAAACAAAAGGAGTAGAATTATAAAAACAAGTAATAACAAGGACAATAAAATTCAGTCTCATCTTTGAATTTTCATTTTCCTTCCTTTCTTGGGCCTACTGTTCATTAAGAACTACTTTTCTGAAAACTATCTCCCACATTTATATTTTTGTTTCTTTTTGTTATAGTGGGGCACTAATTTTCTTATACATATTTATTTTATTTGTAATATAGTATAAGATTGGCTGTTAGGGGAGCTAGAAATTTTTAGTATTTGTAGTTCCTGTAGGCAAATGTGTACTTCTTAACAAATAGCAGAAGAATTAAATATATTAAAATAGAATTTTAAGAAGTATTTGCTTCTTAAGTGAATATCTCAGATAAAACAATATTTGCCTTTAGGGTTATTTAGGTAGGTATTATTCAGAGGTTTGAAGTTACTCAAACATATTGTGACTGTAATCCAATGTTTTATTGCAGAATTTGAGGTTTTTAACTGTGTTCCACATTGAATATGTTTGTCCACTTTATTTAGCATAAATATTTCAGAATATTTAAATCTATGTTCTTGGCAAATACATATTAGTTGAGCTCTCCCCTTTGAAGTATTTTATAGATCTTACCTCAGGATGTTTCTTTTCTGTGGAGTATAGTTTGTTTCAGTTTGTTATTTTTAGACATTTCATCTTAATTAGAACTAGTTATGATCTAGTTATTTTTTTTAATTGGTCACCTAAAAATATTCAAATTCATTTTTTAGGGTAATTTTAGTTTCAAATAAACAAGAAAAGCCTAATTATGTAATTGTCATGTAATTGTCAAGACTTAGTTACTGTCCTGTCATCATTAAGAAGTGCAGATTTTTAATTTTCTAATCATATTACCTATTAGTAAATAAAGAAATGCTTTTTTTCCCCCAGTTTAGCCAGTTTAGACTTGAAGTTGACAAATCAGATAATGGCTCCATGAAGATAAAGCAGACTTTTTTAAAAAATATTTTTTAGTTGTCAATGGATCTTTTATTTTATTTATTTACTTATTTATATGTGGTGCTGAGGATCAAACCCAGGGCTTCATACCACTAAGCCACAACCCCAGCCCAAGGCAGACTTTTGATGGGATGGGGTGTGTTTACCAGGGAAGTTGGAAAATGATGCCAACAGTTGCACCATCAGCTGGTAGTTGGCTCTTTTTTTTTTTTTTTTTTGGTCTTTTCCATTTTTTCTTAAAAATTTCTTCTTTTTTGTTTGAAATTTTTATTGTCTTCCCTGACCTTTTTTTCTTTTAAATTTCTTTGTCTTCTCTGTTTTAAGTGAAGGAAAATATTGAATTTACAAATGGATTTGTCTCAAAAGTTTTCTGTGTAAAACTGATTTCCTGGAGCTCATAGGGGCATGTTTCCTCAACATGTTCTGGCAGGAAGCCAAGGCATACAGCATCCATGAGAAAAGTATGTCCCTTTGTTCCATTCACAAAACCCAGACACCTGGGTACCCTGTTTCCTTCAGGAGGCCTCAGAAGAGGAGTTGGCCTTTTGCTGGGTCCCTTTTTCGGCATCCCTTTCTGATGTCAGCTGAGACTTTGCTGGCTTCTTCCTTTCTACCGGCTTAGAGCCTAGTGCTTCCTGCTTCCCCTTTCATGTTGGGACTTAGAATATCATGCTTGCCATCCTGTTTTCTTTCCCCCAAGTGGCAGCTCTACCTGGTCACCTGGCAGCTGCCCTGGAAGGCAGGGCTTCAGGTCAGGGTCTCTTGTAATCCTGGGAGACATTTCAGTCTGAGCGGGCTGCCTCTTGTTCTCTTTAATGAAGTCATCAGGATGCTTGATGGTAACTTGATGCTGCTGTTTTCTTATTGCACACATTGGACAAATTCCTTACCTTTTTTTTTTTTTTTGTAGTAGTTGTAGTATATTACTCTGGCTAGTTGCATTAGGCTACCTATGTAGTCCTTCATTGCTTTAGCACTATATGCAATGATCACATATTTCAGCAGGGGATTACAATGATTAGGTTTTTAAAAGACAGGAAAACAAGATTTTTTTTTTTTTTTTTTACATTGAATATACCACCTTTTACCCATCATTGGTCAAGTGAATATACCACCTTTTACCCATCATTGGTCAAGAAATGCCTTAGAATTAGAATGTTTTCTAAATTTTGATGTTTTATGAATGATTTGACATCATAATCTTAGTATATCATTAACAGAATGCCATGATGTTCTGGTGGGGACAGTATCATGTTATACAAAATCATGTTGACATTATACCTAAAATGTGTGGTTTAGGTGTTTCCTGAAAGTATGCATTGCTATTTTAATTTTCTATAGTTAAACACATTGTTACTGGGTGACATAAATATAAGAAAGTGGAATAATAAGTAAAATTGCTATATTTAAGGTTTCTAAAATTTGCATATCACAATTTAAATTGTTTATAAAATTTCTTAGGTGAAAATGAAACAATGATATTTCTCAAGTCACACTGTTGTGATTGAAAACTCTAAAATATATCAATCTCTTTCTCTCTTAGTTCAAGGTGCCGGATGTAACTGAACTTTCTTGCCACAGTGTGAATCATTAGTGGAAGATTTATGATGATTGTATCAGCTATCCATGTATAAGATAGAAGATTAAGCTAAATGTTTGCTGACACCAAGCAACAATTAATTAAACATTTAATTTTTGCATTTTTCTTTTAAGTAGAGATCTATGAGGGATACTATATTGGAGGCTTCAGTTTCTTTGGTTCATAATAATTTGCTACATATATATACAAAATATCAGTATTCATTTAAAATTTTAATTCATGCTATCTACTGGTGCATTGTGGACCATGATTGCTCAGTACATCATTGAAAGTTTTGTAGGCCCCTTTTCAGGCTCTGGACAGCACCCTGATACCCTGACAGAAAAAGACACTGGGAGCATCCAGAAGCTGTGCTTTACCCAGGGAGGAGCAGCTGAGATTCATTCCCCATTACCAATCCCATTCCTTAAATATTTGTGACCAATGACTGATTTGGAATGGGAGAGAGAGAAGGAATTTGGGGTGGGGTGGTATCTGGAGACCAAAGGGTGAGCATAAGGAAGCAGATCACAGGGAAAAAGAGAATGAGTGTCTTTGAAGAGAGGGTGGGGAGACTGGGAGAAGATAGCGTAGGTAGTGCTCACACATCCTGCCTCCCAGCTGTTCCCTGTGCCAGCAGATGCTGAGTGATTTGACATCACAGGCAGCCACAGAGAGCAATGGGTGGCTGGGGTGGCTGTGCAGCCAGGGGATTTATATTGGGCAGTCTGGCATCCGCCATCCTCATGCAACAAATCTGCCAACTAGCCATTATCCAGAAATTACTGAAATCCTTATCACTGACTAATAAACACGGACTTCTAGCAGGTGGTAGAAAATGTGGTCCAATTTCTATTATTAGATTGTGCTTCATCTGCTAACTATAAAAATATCAGTGGATCATTTATTTTAACCTCTCAATTGAAGCTTACGAAAGAAAAACAAATTGTAGAGTACTTATTACTAGTTATGGAAAATCAAATTTAATTTGAATAATGATTAAATAGAATGATATTTCAGGTTGCAGATTGTAAGCTTTATTAAAAAAATTTGTTTAGATTTAATTGTATAAAATTTCATTGTTTTAACAAATGATTACAAGATAGTAAGTAAATGATAGACCATTTTTTCCCTTCTTCTCCACGATTTTTTTTTGGAAAATGGAAGACATGAATTTTAAAGTTTTTTTTCCTCATGTTGTATTTCACTACTGATTTTTCTGCCAGCCCCCCCAACATATATATTTATATGTATATTTTTTGGGGGGGGGGGACAATGTAGAGTGCAACCATTATGTGAAGCTTTTTTTTTTTTTTCCAAAAAAAAAAAAAACAATTGTGCCAGTACTTAAAGATCATTTATAACTAAACTGTCTTTGATGCAAGATTAGGATGTATGGAATATTTGTGAATATATGTTAATGAGGTAGCACCAATTATGTGGTGAAATATGGTATTAGGTTTCATTAATTTATTCTAAACTTTTCATGTCTCTGAATGAGGCTCAGAATTTTTCTCTTTCACTTTATGTTGGAGCATTTAATAGCAAACATTAGTCCAACAAACTTAAACCAATGTTTCATATCTTTGAAAAAAATTAGCATGGGAAATCTCAGTTGATTTTTGTTTTTAGAGCAAGGTACTGGTTTTTAGAAGAAAACCTTATAATGGTTATGAGATTTTGCTAGGGTTTGAGTGGGTGGTCTGGGAGTCATTGGAGAGTTACTTGGATGAGGTTATGATAGCCCACAGTCTGGTTCTGAAATTTGTGGAAAAACCATTTTGTCAGCATGTTCTACTCTGGGAGATTGACCCTTTCCAGGTAAACAAACTTTGAGGTGACCCATGTGTCAACCAGAATGCCAGTTTATTAACACAGTGAAAAGAATGCAGCAGTCAAGTGGATTGGAATTTGTGCTGGACAGAAAACTAGTGCATTTTCCTTATCAGAAAAGCTATGCAAGAAGTTAATATGTGCTTGGAAATAGGAGTTACATCAATGATTTTGAAGAAGAGTTTTTATTTTGGTGAAATCCAGTTGATCAGTTTTTTCCTATTGTGGTTCATGCATTTGATGTCATATTTAAGACGTCTTTGCCTAGCTCAAGATCATAAAGATATTTGCCTACACAATAGCTAACTTATGGGACCAACCCAGATGCCTGTCAGTGGATGAATAGATTAAGAAATTGTAGCATAGATATACAATGGAGTTCTGTTCAGCCATAAAAAAGAATGAAATTATGTTATGTGCCAGCAAATGGGTAGAAATGGAGAATATCATGCTAAGTGAAATTGCCAAACTTAGAAACTCAAAGGTCAAATGTTTTCTCTCATATGTGAAAGTTAGAGTAAAATGAAGGAGAGAGGAGAAAGGATAAGGTAGCATAAAGAACCAATCAAATACGAACTAATAGATGAGTGAAAGATAGTAAATAGAGGAAGGAGAATGGAAGAGGAGAAGCAGCCAGAAGGGAAAAGAGCAAGGGGAAATGGAAGGGGGTGTGATTGTGAACTGAAATCAATTTTCATGCATGTATGAATTTGTCAGGGTGAACCCAACTACTATGTATAGCTATAAAGCTCTAATAATAATGATGATGATATTCACCTACATTTTCTCCTAGAAGTTTTATAGTGTTTTTTAAAACATTTAGAACTATGACCTGTTTTGCATAATTTTTTTTTTTTTATGGCACTAGGTAGATAGGTTGTGTCCGGTGGCACAGGCCTATAATCCCAGCAGCTGGGGAGGCTGAAACAGGAGGATCGTGGGCTCAAAGCCAGCCTCAGCAACAGTGAGGAACTAAGCAACTCAGTGAGACCTGTCTCTAAATAAATTACAAAACAGGGCTGGGAATGTGGTTTGGTGGGAGAGTGCCTCTAGTACCCCCCCCCCCCCCCAAAAAAAAAAAAAAAAAAAAAAAGAAGAAGAGGACGATGATGATAGTGACAACTAGCCCTTATCATGCACTAATCTTTTGCAACACAATGTTAGGTCCTTTATATACATTACTGCATTTAACAACATAAAACCAATGCAGTGTGATCCAAATATGATAGATGAAGAAACTGAGGCTCACAGAAGCTAAGTTAACCTGCCCATGGTCATCAGTAAGTGACAGAATCATGACCTGAACTCAGATTTGAGTCCATGGTCTATGTTCTACCCATCATTAAGTAATACATCTTACTTAATTACTTAATGTATTATACAGTGGGTTAACATATTTTAAATGTTTTGTACAGGACATGTATTTTAAAAATTTGCCTCAGTTTATGGAGAAGTGGAGGGAAAAACAGGAAACCATTTTATTTCCATTTAAAAAAATTGAAAATATGAGATGTGAAAATAACTTGATGTTGCCTAAATCAACTTGTGGCTATACAGTTATTCCCAGTCTTATGAAACCAGAAAGTTCATTGTCTGGAAATCAAAACCTACCCATGAGGTTTGCTGGTCAGCTCTCTTGGGTCTTGGGGATCTTCCGGGAAATACAAAGTGATTTCTATGGGAACATTTGGGACCTCTGTTCTCTGTCTACATGGCATCTGTATTTTGGTACATTCATGTCTTAGCTTCAGAAAGAATATTCTGTGTTTGGAACTAAATATTCTAGTCTTTTTCTGAATCATCACATAATTGTTACATTTTATTCAGTATCAGCTTTAGAACAAAATATGCTGCTTCCTAACCATTTAAATCTGGGCAAGGCACACATCCCATCTGTGCATCCGTTTCCTCGTTTCTAGCGTGAGAATATTATTAGTACCCATGTATTTTTAGAATTAAATTAAGTTACACCCTTAGAATTGTGCCAAGTAGGCACGTGGTAGGTACTCAGTAAATGTTAGCAGTTAATTTTTTTCTAGTCGTTTGAATAGTGACATCATACCCTTGCTTGAGTTAATAAAAATCAGTTAGATAAATTGATGGTTTAACCAGTTGTTTTATTTTTTAATCATCTTTCATAACTAGGATATACTGAGTTTAAAAAAAATGTGAATATGCTTGGTTTTATTTAGGAGTGGCAAAACTACTGAAGTAGCTCAGATTGTCTTTTGACTCCATGGTGATATTATTTTAGAATTCTAGGTAATAATAAGTCTATTTCTGTTTTTAAAGATAACATGGAAATTTTACCTTCAAATATTGAATCTGATTTTCCAGAGATCCTGTGTTTTACCTTGTTTCCATATAAACTAAATGAGTCATAAGGAAGGCATTTGATTTGTTAACACCCACTTAAGAAATCAAAACTTTTGGCTCCCTAGTTTGTTTCCCCAATTCCAGAGGATTTGGTTTCCTTAGAAACTGATGATGTACATGATTTATGAATTATGTATCAAGTTAGCTTAAGAACTCTCTCAGTTGTTTGGAACTTGTTTCAAAGACTAAAAAAACCAATTTGAGTACTTTTAATGAATAATTTGAATAATTGCTCACTTAAGTACATATTTACTTGCATGTTTAAAGTTAAAATATGAAATTATAAGGAATGAACTCCATGCAATGAACTTTCCTCTTAGAACTGCCTTCATAATGTCCCAGAGATTTCGATACATTTTATCTGTGTTCTCATTCACCTCTAAGAATTTTTTAATCTCCTCCTTGATGTCTTTTGCAACCCATTGTTCTTTTAGTAGCATATTATTTAGTATCCAGATGTTGGAATAGATTTTATTTTTTATTTTATCATTGATTTCTAATTTCATTCCATTATGTTCTGATAGAATGCAGGGTATTTTCTCTACTTTTTTATATTTGCATGGAGTAGCTTTGTGGCATAATATATGATCTATTTTAGAAAAGGATCTATGTGCTGCTGAGAAGAAAGTATATTCATTCATTGAAGGCTGAAATTTTCTATATATGTCAGTTAAGTGTAAGTTATTGATTGTATTGTTGAGTTCTGTAATTTCTTTGTTCAGCTTTTGTTTGGAAGATCTATCCAGAGGTGAAAGAGATGTGTTAAAGTCACCCAGAATTATTGTGTTGTGGTCTATTTGACTCTTGAACTTGAGAAGAGTTTGTTTGATGAATGTAGATGCTTCAGTGTTTGGGGCATATAAATTTATTATTGGTATGTCTTGTTGATGAATGGTTTCCTTTAAGCAGTATGAAATATCCTTCTTTTACCTTTTGATTAACTTTGGCTTGAAGTCTACTTTATTTGATATAAGGATGGAAACCCCAGTTTGCTTCCGCAGTCCAAGTGAGTGGTATGATTTTTCCCAACCTTTCACCTTTAGTCTATGGATGTCTTTTCCTATGAGATGAGTCTCTTGAAGGCATCATATTGTTGGGTCTTTTTTTTTTTTTAAATCCAATCTGCCAGTCTATATCTTTTGATTGGTGAGTTTAGGCCATTAACAGTTAGGGTTATTATTGAAGAAATAAATGACTTAACGTTACACCTCAGAGTCCTTGAAAAAGAAGAACAAATCAACACCAAGAGCAGTGGAAGACAGGAAATAGTTAAAATCAGAGCTGAAATCAATGAAATTTATTGAAATTGAAACAATTGAAAAAATTCACAAAACAAAAAGTTGGTTCTTTGAAAAATAAATAAAATTGACAAACCGTTAGCCATGCTAATGAGGAGAAGGAAAGAGAAAATGCAAATTACTAATGTTATGAAAAAAGAAATATCACAATAGATACTACAGAAATATAGAAGATAATTAGAAATTATTTTGAAAACCTGTACTCCAATAAAATAGAAAATATCAAAGGAAATAGTTAAAATCAGAGCTGAAATCAATGAAATTTATTGAAATTGAAACAATTGAAAAAATTCACAAAACAAAAAGTTGGTTCTTTGAAAAATAAATAAAATTGACAAACCGTTAGCCATGCTAATGAGGAGAAGGAAAGAGAAAATGCAAATTACTAATGTTATGAAAAAGGAAATATCACAATAGATACTACAGAAATATAGAAGATAATTAGAAATTATTTTGAAAACCTGTACTCCAATAAAATAGAAAATATCAAAGGGATTGACAAATTTCTAGAATCATATGACTTTCCCAAATTGAATCAGGATGATATACACCATTTAAACAGATCAATTTCAAGCAATGAAATAGAAGATAACATCAGAAGCCTACCAACCATGAAAAGCCCAGGACCAGATGGATACACAGCCAAGTTCCACAAGACTTTTAAAGAAGAACTAATACCAGTACTCTTCAATTTATTTCAGGAAATAGTAAAAGAGGGAGCACTTCCAAACTCATTCTATGAGGCCAATATCACCCTGATTCCAAACAGGTAAAGACATATCAAAAAAAGAAAACTTCAGACCAATATCTCTAATGAACATAGATGCAAAAGTTCTCAATATAAAATTCTGGCAAATCGAATACAAAAACATATCAAAAAGATAGTGTACCATGATCAAGTGGGGTTCATCCCAGGGATGCAAGGTTGGTTCAACATATGTAAATCAATAAATGTAATTCATCACATCAGTAGATTTAAAGATAAGAATTATATGATCGTCTCAATAGATGCAGAAAAAGTAATTGACAAAATACAGCATCACTTCATGATCAAAACACTAGAAAAACTAAGAATAACAGGAACATATCTCAACATCATAAAAGCTATCTATGCTAAGCCCCAGGCCAACATCATTCTAAATGGAGAAAAATTGGAAGCATTCCCTCTAGATATTGGAACAACACAGGGATGCCCTCTTTCACCACTTCTATTTAATATAGTTCTTGAAACACTGGCCAGAGCAATTAGAGAGATGAAAGAAATTAAAGGGATAGAGATAGGAAAAGAAGAACTCAAATTAGCATTGTTTACTGACGATATGGTTCTATACGTAGAAGACCCAAAAAATTCCACTAGAAAACTTCTAGAACTAGTAAATGAATTCAGCAAAATAGCAGGATACAAAATCAACACCCATAAATAAAAGGCATTTCTGTTTATCAGTGACAAATACTCTGAAAGGGAAACTAGGAAAACTACCCCATTTATAATAGCCTCAAAAGAAAAAAACAAAAAACCTTGGGAATCAACCTAACAAAAGATGTGAAAGACCTCTACAATAAAAACTACAGAATATTAAAGAAAGGAATTAAAGAAGACTTTAGAAGATAGAAAGATCTCCCTTGTTCTTGGATAGGCAGAGTTAATATTGTCAAAATGACCATACTACCAAAAGCACTATTCAGATTTAATGCAATTCTAATCAAAATCCCAAATGACAGTCCTCATAGAAATATAAAAAGCAGTTGTGAAATTCATCTGGAAAAAATAAGAGACCCAGAATAGCTCAAGCAATCCTTAGCAAGAAGAGTGAAGCAGGTAGCATCACTATACTGGACCTTAAACTATACTACAGAACAACAGTAACAAAAACAGCATGGTATTGGCACCAAAATAGACTGGTAGACTTGTACAGACTAGAGGACACAGAGACTAACCCACATAATTACAGTTATCTTATATTAGAAAAAAGTACCAAAAACATATATTGGAGAAAAAATAGCCTCTTCAACAAATGGTGCTAGGCGAACTGGAAATTCATATGCAACAAATGAAATTAAACCCCTGTCTCTCACCATGCACAAAATTCAACTCAAAGTGGATCAAGGACCTAGATCCAATTAAATCAGAGACCCTGCGTCTAATAGAAGAAAAAGTAGGCCCAAATCTCCATCATATTGGATTAGGCCCCAGCTTCCCTAATAAGACTCCTATAGCACAATACTTAAAATCAAGAATTAATAAATGAGATGGATTCAAATTAAAAAACTTCTTCTTAGCAAAAGAAACAATCAGTGAGGTGAATAGAGAGCCTACAGCTTGGGAGCAAATCTTTACCACTTGCACATCAGATGGAGTACTAATCTCTAGGGTTTGAGGTCTATAAAGAACTCAAAGAGCTAAGAACCAAAACCAACCAACCAACCAACCAAATAAACAAACAAACGAACAAACAATAAAAAACCCTCAAATAACCCAATCAATAAATGGGCCAAGAAAGTGAACAGACACTTCTCAGAAGGTGATATACAATCAATCAACAAATATAAGAAAAAAATGTTAAACATCTCTAGCAACTAGAGAAATGCAAATCAAAACTACTCCAAGATTTCATCTCACTCCAGTCAGAATGGCAGCTATGAAGAATACAAACAACAGTAAGTATTGGCGAGGATGTGGGGAAAAAGGCACACGCATACATTGCTGGTGGGACTGCAAATTGGTACAGCCAATATGGAAAGCAATATGGAGATTTGTTGGAAAACTAGGAATGGAACCACATTTTGACCCAGCTATCTCACTCCTCAGTCTATATACAAAGGACTTAAAAACAGAATACTACAGGGATAGAGCCACATCAATGTTTATAGCAGCACAATTCACAGTAGCTAAACTGTGGAACCAACCTAGATGCCCTTCAGTAGATGAATGGATAAAGAAAATGTGGTATGTCTACACAATGGAATGTTAGTCAGCAATAAAAGAGAATAAAATTATGGCATTTGCAGGTAAATGGATGGAGTTAGAGAAGATAATGCTAAGTGAAGTTAGCCAGTCCCAAAAAACCAAATGCCGAATGTTTTGTCTGATATAAGGAGGCTGATTCATAGTGGGGTTGGAAGGGGGAGCATGGGAGGATTAGATGAATTCTAGATAGGGAAAAGGGGTGGGAGCAGAAAGGAGGGGAAATGGGGGTATAAATGAGGGCGGGATGAGATGGGCATCAATACCCTAAGTACATGTATGAAGACAAGAATAGAGTGAATATACTTTGTATACAACCAGAGATATGAAAAATAATGCTTTATATGTGTAATATGAATTGTAATGCATTCTGCTGTCATATAAGATAAATTAGAATAAAAATTTTTAAAAAATCAAGTTATAAATATGAAAATGATATTTATAAACTGAAACCATCCTAATTTTTTACCCCAAAGGAAATTTGAGGGAAAGAATTAAAAACTCTTTAAAAAAATCTGTATAATTTCTGCATTTTTGTACAGTGAATTCGAAATCATTTAAGCAATCTCTACTTGATATAATACGTCTGGTTTACTTAAGTAAACTAGGGATAGTAACGTCCAAACACATATATTTATTAAATTCTTACATGTTACTATGTTTGTTAAAGTGGTATTTGCTAAGGAGTCTTTTACCATGTCCTAAACAGTGTCAGACATGACGATGAGACAGATATTTATTCAGGGCTGCAGCACTGGAAAAAAGGTAATACCAATGTAAAAGTCGTCTGGAGAAAATATCCCACAGAGAAAAAATAAAAAGGAAATACGGGACAGTAAAGTAGAAGCAAAATTCAATTTTTACATGCAAAAATATAGTAACAAAACTTGATTGTTTTTATAACTCAGTCCCGGGGAAAAGCATTCTTATTGGTAAGGGGTTACTGATAATTATTATTACCAGAATGAAAGGTCTCTCTAGAAGATTTGTACAGGACCTGGGTTTGGTTTAATATGGTTCATTTCCTCTGTGAAAATGTATTGAGTGGAGCTACTTTAGTGTGGCCATTAGAGTCTACTATGATATATTCCCAAAGAAATGTGTGATAGCAGCGGAAATTCAGGTAAATCTGTATTTTGCCACATCAGAATTTTAATCATCATCAGAGACTAAGATATATTTAAAAGCCTCAGGAAATTCAAAAATTTTTGGAGAAAGAATAGAATGTTTCATATTCTTTCCTTCTCTTTTAATTAGTGTGTGAGAAATTTTCATTGTGTCCAAACACTTATTCCTGAATAACTAGGGCTATGAATTCCTTAAAATATTTTTTACATTAAAAAAAATCATTGAATGGCAACTTTTCCCAGAAATGTATTTCAAAGTCACTGTAATAACCTTTTTTCAGATTTTGGAAATTATGTAAATCCTTCTGATTGCAGAGTTGCTGGTAATGTGTCTGCCATGCATTCAATTCTTATGGTAAAAAATCTAAATCAAAGGGTAGTTAAATCTAATGGTAATTTAGAACCTTTGATGTGGTCTGCTGTTTAATTATGCAGGATTTATACTTTAGTAACCTGTGTCTTGATATCCTGATTTTGTGACTCAAAACTCTTAAGTGATATATTCAAACTCATGCTGCCAAAAAAAAAACCATTCCCACTGGCTAAATTGTAATAATCTGTAAGACTGAATTTGATTATAGGTTTGGTATTCAAGATTTTTTCAGAGATTTGGTGAGATGAGGTTGTGACCCTCGACCTCTGTTCTTTGCCTTGATTTATGTAATAGGAAGGGTGCCTTCATTCTAGAACCATAATTCTTACTTTAGGAGATTGGGTTCCAAAAAAAATCTTACTTATTCTGTTCAGATTACCCCCATGAGTCACATTGATTCCTGTGGCACTGCATGTTGGTTTGTTGTCTTAAAGTTTTAACAAGAAGATCTTGGAATAACCAGGAGGTTGGGATTACCACAATAATAAACTGGTTTTGAGCTCTTGCTCCATTGGATGAGAGTTGACTTTGCTGGCCAGCTTGGGTCTGCCTCTAAGACTCAGGCTATAGGAGATGGAGCAGAGGCCCCTCATAACTTTCTGAGGAAAGCTCTGCCTCTAGCAGTGCAGAAAATGATCATGTGAAAGTTTTGATACTTATATTAAAAGTTGTTAGCTTAGGTAGAGGATGCATGTACTCAGATTATTCAGAGATGAGTCTTAAGATTCTTTTATGGTATTTTGCAGTTTTCTGAACACTTAAGAAACTGAGGGTGTATTGAAGCAGTAGCATCACTAATGTAGAGATTTAAGAAAAGGAAAATAATTCCTCTGGAAAACAGAGTAAATTGTTAATAAGGTTGTAGCATACATTTTTAAAGTGGTTTCCACCGGAAGAAGCTAGTTCCAGATATCAGTTAATACTATTGCCCATTTTAGAGTTAATAGTGGATAGATATGCCATAGTGTTTTAAGAGAAGAAGGGTTTTTACAGTGTTGGCTTTGCCTGTTAAACTGTTTCACTTTCATCACCTGCAGGATATAGATAGTGCCCAGTGGGAAGATTTTTATGAGAATCCAGTGGGATGATCTGTAAAGCATTTAGCTTAGTGGTTAGCACATGAAAAACACCCCCCCAACTGGTAGCTACTATTTCATAGATTTTCATGTCATCGACAGTGGAATGTTTTAGGTCATTTGTCAGTATTGCACCGTGTTTTACTGTACGATATTCTTTGTATGTTCTTGGCCTTCTTAAGTATAATGATTTCTCTTTTCTCGAGTTGAATTTTGACCTTTTCAAAAGTCTGGAATTCACTGAAGACAAGGAATTATCCAACACTTCATGAATGGTGATGTTTATATTGGGTTGGCTGGCAGCCAGGTGCAAACAACGTTCAAAAGCAGACATCAATTTTCCCCTTTGCAAGAGGCCACATGGTGCTCCTTTCCTGCATCAGGCTCCCATGGACATCAATGGGTGTAATGTGTGTAGAGCAAGGGAAAGGTCTTGCTGTTAGACACTAGGGCGATGTGCTATATAAGATAAATTAGTATGTTCCCATGAGCTCATGCTTTGTCCTAAAAGATGTCTTTGTCTTGAGGCCCTATTAGAGCCTAGTTAGCATTAGGAGTCAATATTTGATATAACTCTCAGTAGTTGAATCCTTACTAGGATGTTCTGAGTTTACTACAAAGAAAACCAAAAGCAAACTAGGGATAGTAAAGTCCAAACACAAATATTTATTAAATTCTTACGTGTTACTGTGTTTGTTAAAATGGTATTTGCTAAAGAGTCTCTTATTGTTATGGTGTTTAAAGGATTAACTTAAATCTTTTCCCAAAGAGTGTTAAAAATTGTGGTCCTTGAATATATAAAGCTAAGAAAATTTTTGCACATTGTCTACGGAGATCAGGAAATGTAATGCTAATTATTTATAGTATTATAACATGGAAATATGTTACTCATGTTACTAATTCATGGGCTCATTCATTTTGCTTATAATGCTGTTTTAAACCTGCTTTCTGATTAGTCCTTAAATATAAAAATTAAATGCAGTAGTAAAAAAAGAAATAAGGAGTAGGGATGGGAGTAGATATTAAAGAATTAGCAGTCATCTTTAATTTTTACTTAATTGTTATGTGACATATATCAATAAGATTAGAATATTTAGTAAACTTTACATTACTACTTCTTTGGACTAATGATTTTTTTTCCCCCAGAGTTTCTTGAGCATTTTGTTATAACACAAATCCCTTGTGAACATGACAAAGAGTCTTTGGTTTCTCCATGAAATTACAAAGATGAAGTTGCATATTCTTGGAGCAAAAGTGGGTTTTAATTCCCTCCAGATATTTTATAAGACAAGACATTTCTGACCCGTGATTAGCTTGTGAATAATACCTACAAAGCACTATACATTTCTAGTATGGAAGACAAAGTTGATAGGACCCTTTCATATCGTTATCTTATTAGATATTCTCAGGCAATACTGTCCCCTCATTTTATAGCAAAGGAATTTTGGGTCCAAGAGGTTAAAATGTTTTGCTTAAGCTTACACAGCTCACAGTGTTAAACAAGTATCTCCTGCATACAAATAAAGCATAGCTTTTGAGACTGGGGAAATGTGACAATTTAAATGCATTGTTGTGCTCTGGAAGGGATTCTAGAACAAAATGAGAATGTCAGTGGGAAGAATCCAAATAAACAAAAAGTATATAAAATATAAAAAATAATAATATTAAAATAACAAATAAAAATTCAAAAATCCAAATAAAAGTCTGGAATTTAGTTTAAAAAATGTATAAGTGATTAAAATTCTTTGGGGAACATAAGGCAAAATCTTTGAAGACAACTGAACAGATGAATGTTTTGCACATGTACAAGTAATAGATTCTTTTTTTTAATCATTGTTGCTTTTAGTGGAGAAACTGTATGCAAATGGATAAATTTATAAATATTAATGGATAAATCATAATTGGACAATCAGTACTATGTATCAGTTTAAAAATTAGAATTGCGTTAGTAGAGTTAACTCAAGGTTAGCAAATAAAGCAAGTTATAAAATTAAAAACAAACCTTTGAATAACTTTCAAAAGCTTACATAAATATTTTTATTTAGACATAATGTTTGCACATGGTTAACATGAAAGATTTTTAATGAAAACGAATAAATGTTTTTCCTTCTTCCCCTTTCCTATCCTATTTCTAAAAACCATTTAAAAACATTTTTTAATGTTTTTGGTGGTTACTTCCATGTCTCTAAATGTTTATACTGTGAAAAATATGCTAACTAGACATTTTTTATTCCTATTATGATAGATGAGGATTTACTTTGTTTATACTCAATTTTCTTTTCTCTTTCCCAGTACTGTTACTATAGAATATAACAATACTTTTGGAGCATAGTTTTAATTTTTTATCAGATTGTTTATATACTCAGTTTAAAAGTGAAGTAGGTGTACAGAGATTATCACAAAACTCTGCATTGCCCTTAACCACTGTTTGTAGCCCAGAGACAAGTACTTGGGACTTTTGGCCATTTTGTTTGGTGTTTAAATCATATCACTAAACAATATGTTTTTGGTTGTACTTCTTAATATTCTGTTTTACAATTATCTGTTGGATTCCATCTCTGGAAGATGAATGTTTAGCTCACCCTTACCCGCTCTGTCCCAGACATGTCGTACTCCGTAGCCTGTCCTTGTGTGGTTATGGCTTTCATTTATCTGGATCTGTATTCTGTGTTACCTTGTTGTGACTTAGTAAATGCTGTTCACAGCTGGGGTGTGAGTATATTGTGATGACTTTTCCTTTCTTATGCAACTTCTTGTTTTCTCTGTAGTTAATATTTGCTTTTTTGCTTCTTTTTCTATATAACTAGTCACAAATCCATCCCCAATTATTAAAATGCTCTCTCAGAATACATCAGGTATTTTATCTTTTTGGATCTTATTCTCCTTGAGTACTGTTCTGTCCATTCTGGATATTTTCCCTCTATCCCTGGGCACAGACGACTTGTTCTGGGGATGCCTTCATCTGTTTCCATGTTAGATCTGTTTGATGATTTTATATTCATCTCTCTCTTAGTTTGCAACCTGATTTTTGTGCTAATTCTTTATGCAGCAGTATGGAATAGAATTTTTGTGAGAACCTCAGAGTCCTGGAAAAATATCTGTATTGATGCCCTTATAATTATTGGATAAGTATCTAGATTGGAAGTAATTTTCCCATCAGAATTTTGAAACTGATACTCTATTTAAATAGTCCTCTGAATTTCACTTTTGCTGTTAAATCTCAACATCATTCAATCTCATCTCCACACCCCACCTTTTTTCCTTTCTGGGAAGTTTTAGGACAGTGATTCTTTAACCCAGTCTTTGTTTTAGGGTTGTCTTGGAACTTGATCAAATCCTGGTTTGAAGTAGTTGGTTTGGAGTAGTGCTCATATATATGTATTTCTGCAAATCTTCTTTGGTATTTCTAATATGTAGCTACAGTTGAGAACCACACTGTCTTAGATTCTTTTCTTGTCCCCATTGTGCTGAAATTTCATGGTTATGTGCTGTGTTGTACTTTTAATTAATTGTTTCATTAATCTGGAAGTTCACGTTCTTTAATTTTGGAAAGTCTTAAGTTTCTTTTCCTTAGCCCACTTGTCTGTCTTTAGTGGGCTCTCCACGAATCTTCTCTTCTCTGATTTTCTATAACTTTTTCTTTGGGTTTTGGTTTTCAAGTGATCACCTCAGTTTGAACTTCTAACCCCTCTATTGAGTTTTCCTTTTTCTATCATCATATTTTAATTTTGCCAGGAATTCATTTTTTTTGTGCTCCGTTTCTTCTATTTTTATTTTTTGGATGCAGTGTACCTTCTTTCCTAGGATGTTAATAATTTAAGTTTGTATCTCCCTTTCCAGCTTTGGTTTTTTTCAAAATTCCTTAAACAAAAACCTTATCACTTTGTTTTATCCCCTGGTATTGTACCTTCTCATGATGAAAAGGATATGGATGCTCTATGTGGTGAGTCTGTCAGCTTTCACCTTTACTATGGGATGGTCTGGCTGGGTCTTTGCTCTGAAGGAACCCTGGTATCAGAATCTGGAGATCTTTTCCTTGGGCCATTCAGATCCTCAGAAAATATTCTTTTCAGCTCCACCTTTGGGAACTTTGTGGGTGGGTATTGGTTAGAGGATGTTAAATTTTAGTATGTGAACTCATGCTTAATTTACTTCCACATTTGTATCTCTTGCCATGCAGATTAGAGATACTGTCTGTTTTATTCTTTCCACAGAATAAATCTCCAGGCTTTTGGATGTTGGGCAGTCATTTAAGGAAGGGAGAAGCTGCTTCTCAGACTTGTCCCTTCTGTTTCAAGCCCCACCCCAACTTCCATCCCCACCCAATGCTGTCTATTTCTGATGGGGTTTTGGAGGATTTCAAGATGTGTCTTGTTGCTTCTCTTCGTCTTCCATGCCATGTTGTAGGCTTAGGCTTCAGCTCTCCCTTAGGTCAGGTATCACTTGTTCTGCTTTCCAGCTCCCCTGTGTTGGATCAGCTCCTTTACCTTTCTCCTTGTTTGTAGGGATATATCCTAAAAATAAACCCCATTACTGTCAATGCAGTGCAGTGTCAGAAGAGATTAAAGATAAACTATGTGTTTCTTTGCTCCTTTTAATTAGAACTGAATGATGTGATTGTGACAAAAAATAAAGAGATGATAAAAGTCCTCAGATTGTCAAAATGAGTTTTTTTATACGTCAACTTTGAGTTTTGGTTAAACTTCTTGACATGAAGCGTGTCTGCAGAAACTGAGCAGGAGCTGTGTTTGGTGAGTTTGGTGGTGTATCTTGCTGTGCGATCAGAATGAAAGTTAAATTTCTGAGAGTTATTTAAACCCCTCTACTGCAGCACAGATTGACAGCTGTCATTAAAATGTTTGTTTTATAAACCTTAAAAACAAATGTATTGGTTTCAACGAAAAGAAGCCTTACATTTCTCCCAATATCAGTCAATACTACAGTAACATTTTAAGTATTTTCTTAGTGCCATTTACACCTCATCCAGATGTCACAAAGAAAATTTAGAAATTACAATTTATTTCTATCCTGTTAATGTACATTTAAGACATAAACTATAGTATAATCTTTTTCTTTAAATTATTTTTCTTCTAGATTTTTTTTGGTACTGGGAATTGAACTCAGGGGCACTTGGCCATTGAGCCACATCCCCAGTCCTATTTTGTATTTTATTTAGAGAGAGGTCTCACTGAGTTGCTTTGTGCCTCACTTTTGCTGAGTCTGGCTTTGAACTTGCAATTCTCCTGCCTCTCCCTCCCGAGCCACTGTGATTACGGGAATGTGCCACATTGCTAGGCTTCTTCTAGAAATTTGATAAGAGAGCATATTTGGCATCTTTTAACTATTTTTTGATAGTTACCTGTCATTATTATATTTCAGAGATGACACACATATTCTTTTTTGGGGGGTGGGGGATACCAGGGATTAAACTCTGGGCCACTCCACCACTGAGCCACATTTCCCCCATCCCTATTTTGCATTTGATTTGGAGATAGGGTCTTCATTGAATTGCTTAGTGCCTCACTTTTCCTGAGGTTGGCTTTGAACCTGGGATCCTCCTGTCTCAGCCTCCCAAGCAACTGGTATTACAGGAATGTGCCACTGCATCTGGCTAATATACATATTCTTTACTGCATCTTTATTTAAGTTTGGAGAGCCAATCTAAAATTACTATTCAATAGACAATAAAAAGCCATATTTTTAAGTTTTATACTCCCAGGAACAATTTTTAAAAATATTTGCTTCTTTTCTTTTTTAAAGAATAGTGTTCTCCTCTATCTTAGAACCTCTTCTGTTATTAAAATTTTCTGTGGGTAATTTGAGAAAGTTCCAACATTATATTTGAAAAACCTAAAACCTACAGAAAAGTTGAAAGAGTAGTTAGTTGTATGAATGCTATGGATACCCTTCACCTGGGTTCATACAGTAATATTTTGCTGCATTTGTGTTCTGTATCATGCTATATTTTTAATTTTTATTGAACCATTAAGTTCATCATGACACTCTTGTCTCAATAAGTTTGTATGTCATCAGAATAAGGATCTTCTCTTACTTAATCATAATATCATGTTAAACTCTAAGAATTCCATAATACCATCTAATATATATATATTGTATTCTTTTTTGATTTTCCGCAAACTCTAACTCCCTGGTTTTCTTTGCCCCCATTCTACAACCAGGACTCCAAGATCCAAATAAAAATCTCACATTCCTTTTTGTTGGTGTATATATTTCCTTTATTCTAGAACCATCTTTTCCTTACCACTTTATAGAATGTCTCATACTCTGGATTTGTCTTCTTATTTCCTCATGATGGGATTCAAATTAAACATTTTTTGGCAAAAAATGTTACCATGGTGATGGTGTAGAATGAACCCATTAATGGTAGTGCTAATTTTGATAATCAAAGTGGGATCTACTGTATCTGAATTTGTTAAAAGAACAATTTAGGCTAATTTTCTACTTTGTGATTAATGAGTAAACTGTGGCTGATTTGTGCTGATCGTGCTTCCTAATAGCCTTTTTTCCAGTGGTTAGTATTCCTTGGTGTGTGTGTGTGTGAGTCTATTAATTATAAAAATAATCATATCTATCTTGTTTATTACTTTGTAAAGAAGAGCTTTTCTACATTCCCTCCTTTTCTTTTTTTAAAATGTCACTGTTGACTCATGCTGCTTTTTTTTTTCATTGTCTTAGAATCCATTATCATTGCTATTCTTTTTGATTCTTAAATTGTCTCCAGCTTGGCTAGTTGGAGCCTAGAAGCAGACTTTTTTGCCCTTTCACCATGTTTCCATTAGAATTTAAGCATTTCTTTGCTTTCTGGTACCAGAACATATTTCCATCTCACTTTATGTTTTCGCTGCCCTAGTTCTGCATCAGTTATTTCCGTATGGAGTACTGGTTTATTTTCCTGGGTCTTCATCTTTGGAAATCAAGATCCAGGTACTAAATGTGTTTATTGCTACCTGTCATCACTGCTTGTAGGTCTTTTCCATAAGATTAACTAAGAGATAGATAAATATTTTTTCCATTACAAGTTTATTACTGTTTCTCTATCCAAATTGATATTATGAGTTTTTTTTTCTGTACCTTCTCCCATTCCATCTTCTTGGTTTCTAGCATTAATATATTTACCTAATTGCTCTTTCCTACAATATGCAAAATAGTGTCTTGTTTCTACTTTATCTTTATATAAACAGTCTTATTTGGTTTCAAGGTACAGAGATTTACTCAGACTACTTGGAAAAGACTACTTGGGATTAGGATACCCATTGGTCTGGGTCTAAGGGAGCTTTTGGCATCAGCTGCTCTCATCCAGTCGCTTATCCTTCTTGATTGATTTCTCGGTTTTCATTCTTGGTATCTCTACATCTCATCTCTCACCTTGAAAATTCATAAGTGTGGAGGAAATTATTGGGTTGGTTATTTACTCTGTAATAAGTAGCATCTTGATCCAAATGCCTTTGGTGCAGATAGCCAGGACCAGGGGAATAGGGATTTCTATGGAAAGCAACAAACTTTCTGCTTCCATTGTTTGGTTAGTATAAACATTGGGCACTTTTAGGCTTCATAGCAATGCACACTAATTTTCATTTCTTTTAGTATAGAAGTAGATTTCTCCATCCAGGCTTGTTCAGCTTATGAGTAATTAGAAAATGTACTAGGTCTTTGGCTCAATCCCCAGCACACACACAAAAAAAAGTGGTAAAATGTATTTAGTTCCCAGATTGCCAACCAGTTCTCTTTCTGAACAAATGAAAGATAATATGCTGTGCAGATGTATGGTCATGCACTGTAAAACTAGGCTTCTGTTGATGATGAACCATACATCCTACAGTGATCCTGTCAGATTATAATGGGGTTAAAAATTTCCTGTTGCCTAATGATATGGGAGGTGTTTTAGTGTCCTTCTTCACATATTTGTGGTGATGCTAGTCTAAATAAACCAACTGCACCACCAGTCATATAAAAGTATACCACACAGAATTAGGTATAGTATATGATACTCTATAATAAAAGACTGTGTTTTTTGTATTTACTATAATTTTTATCATTAGAGTGTATTTTATTTATTCAGAAAGTTTACTGTGGAACTTGTGGGTTCAATTCCCATACCACAAAAGCCTCACAAACGAGGACAACAAAGAGGTCACATTAAGTATTTGACTTATATTACATGTAATATTACTTATATTACACCCCATGTTTGCACTGTTATAAAATGTGCCTAACAACACATTTCTTGGCATGTATTCCCATCTTTCAGTGATACATGGCTGTATTTATTGATGGCATTTTAGCAAGAGCCTAAAAGGAGGAAACAGGTGTTTTTTTCTCTCTCGATTCTGAATAAGAGTATGAAGTATCCAAGGTATGAAAATTTGATGTTCTGAGAAGAATATTAATTTTTGCCTGGTTTTGATATTAAGTGAGAATTAACAAGAGAATTCATAAAATGTAGCACACACAGGAGAAAACAACCTTTTAAATACTACAGACTTCAGATCCAAATTTGGTATGAGTCATTCAAATCTGTGACTTTAGGAGAGTTCCTTATGTCATCTTAAGCCTCAGATTCCTCTTTTGTAAAATGGGCATCCTATCATAGTTGATATAGCTATTTAATGAGAAATCAGAGGATTGGGCAGTTTTTTTTTTTTTTTTAACTTTGCTTTCTGGCAAGTTGGAAATCCTGTCTCTGGAGAAGTAATGGGATTTCCCCAGTGTTAGCAAGAGACAGAGAAGAAGGACATCTCTAAGAAGTGTGATCTGAGCGCCTGGAAGCAGCCTATACGTGATTCCCTACTTGTTAACACTCCAAAAAACTAGATTCCATGTATAAATTGCATAACTCAAGTGTCTTAACTATATATTGTACTGTCACCACTACAACAATGTGTTTATTACTATAGCTGTCTTTAAAAGGTGGATAAAAAGTAATAGAAGTAGGTCTTATTTACAGAAACCCTATTTCAGGGTTTCTGATACCCAGAATATTTGATGATAAAGAATTAGTACTTTATAACTGGCATAATTACTATTGTGTCTGATTTTTAAGATAGAGTATGTAGTTCACGAAAATTGTTTTTCTTGGTACCTTATTCATCTAGTCAGATGAACATTATAGTATTCACTTTTATATAGAAAGTTATTATTAACTGATTCCATGTTTAAATCTCTTTCAAGCTATTTTTTTTTCAACAAAGTGTTAATAATCAGGAAGTATCCTTGGGTAATTACTGTGCTTCTCTGTGAGTTTTGATTTATAATTCGGAAGGTGGCAGTCTATGTATTTTGTGGTATGTGTTACAGTGTTTCATGTTTTGTTGCCAGCACTGGTGAGAACTGCAGCCTATCTTAGATAATAAGGTACTTCAGCACATAAAGTATCTCTAGCTATTTTGTATCATTTTGTACAGTGTCTAGGAATGTAGAATATTCAGTCTGGTTTCTTGAACTAGAACATCCAAATGAAGAAATGAAGTCAGATTTCTCTTTGGCCTTGGTTAAATTACTTGATCTCTCTGTGTTTCAGTTTACTTATCTGAAGGTTTTATTTCTTATTTCTTTTAAGAGAGAGAGAGAGAGAGAGAGAATTTTTTTAATATTTATTTTTTAGTTTTCAGTGGACACACATCTTTATTTTATTTTTATGTGGTGCTGAGGATCGAACCCAGGGCCCGGTGCATGCCAGGTAAGCGCACTACCACTTGAGTCACATCCCCAGCCCATCTGAAGTTTTTAAACCAAGATGATAATAAATAGGGACATGCTTAATTTCCATAAGTAGGGTATTATCCATTCCATGTGCATTAATCTTAGAAAATTTTGCTACATGCACTCAGCAAGCAGTCTCTTCTGTCATCTTGTGCTTTGGAGTGTAAGAAGTCCCATTCTTTCAGCCATTCTCCGTTTTTGTGCTCTGATGGTTTGAACATCATGTGGTTCAGATTCTTCATTTACAGAATGGGAATAGTGAACCTACCTACCTACTTTATAGGGTTACTGTGAGATAAAATGAATTATTGCATGTAAATTTGGAAAAGTACCTGGCACTGTTGGTGACTAATAATCCAATAAATGTTAGTTATACCTTTTTCAGACTATATAATGTTTCTTTATAATATTTCAATAAATAAATAACTATATAGACGTTGGTAGGTATTTTGCACTATGTAACAATTAGAGTTTCAAGAAAATTGCACTTTGGATAAGGATCAACTTAGATTCTGCTTTTCTGCAGAACTAATCCCATTGTAGTAGAAGAATAATCAGAAGAAGTGGAAGATTCCTAATAGGATTCTTGCTGATGATGGAGTTGAGAATTTAGACAATTTTCTCTTGGATGTTGTAATATCCATAAGTTTTTACTGAAGTAACTCCATTTCCTCAGCCTACTTTAGGTATGGCAGGTGCTGTCTGATTCCCCATTGTATTAATGTTTAAAAAGCATGGTATGGCCACATTGAGGTGATGAGTGATTTTCTTTACTATCATTGATGGACCTCCTTGGTATCAATGCATAGGAAACTTGATCCTTGATTCATCTTTGGTTAAAAGTGTACTGAAACTGGGATACTTGGAGCATGGTATCAAGGAAGGAGACATCAGATCACTTTGAAACTGAGATGCAGTTTATGTGAACCAACCACTTTTTCCTCTTTCTTTCATGAAAGGCTGCCCACAGCCTCCCCTATTCCATCATGCCATAGGATTTTATAGGGATGGGTTGTCCTGCCCATGTGATATCATGCTGCTTGTGACTGGGAGAGTAAGTCTGTATAATTATGGAGTTCAGCATTTGGAAACCACCCACTCATCTATAGTATTGTTCTCCAATTTAGATTTTATTGGTAGAAAAGTTAATATTTTGGTTCTTCATTTACTTTCTTATTTTTTGTATCTCATTCTTCCTTCTTACCTGTTTCTGTTAACATTCTTATCTACCTCATCTCATTTTTTTGGTTCCAGGATCTTATATGTTGGAAATCCTTAAAACACAAATGCCTATACTCTCTTATGCCTTGCATTTGTAAGTTTAATTACATGCCATTTATTATTTGCATAAGGAAACCAGGGTTAATTCATTCAGGGTGTTGGGGGCCAACACCAAGTCAAGAATAGTCAGCAACAAAGACAAGCATTTTCATCTGTGTGAGCATGAGCAGCATTTACCCTGCATTCTTGCTTCACAGTGAGTTCATCTGTAGCAGTGGGCCCTTTTGAGATGTCTTAATAGTATCTGCATGTGTATCCCATTCCTGTGATCATTACAAATTTTGTCTTAAGCCATCACAATGTTTTCCCCTTCTAAACTCACTTTTCTTCTTGAAAATGCAAGAAGTATGTGTGTAGGGAGAGAGGGTGATAGAAGAATTATGTAAATCTGGTGACTTATAACTTAGAAGATCCAACAGTCTCAAAAAGTAAAAGGATAAAAAGATGACTGTATTGGTTATCCATTGCTATTTAACAAATCATCCAAAACTCTAGTACTTTAAAACAAATATTTACTACCTCATACAATTTCTGAGGGTCAGAAATCTTGGAGAAATGGTGTAGTTGGGTGTTTCTGGCTCATGGCCTTGTTTGGTTCCCTTAGGTGGCAGACAGGCTGTGTAGTCATCTTGAGGCCCATCTGGCTGGTGAATCTGTTGGCGGGCTCTAGCTCCTTGCTTGCTGTTGACTGGAAACCACAGTATGCTCACGGGATAGCAGCTTACTTTCCCCAGAGGGAGAGATCCAAGAGTAAGGGAGAGTGGGCACCTTGGAAGTGTATCATTTTTGCAGTATAATTTTTCTTTTTGGTACCAGGAATTGAACCCAGAGATGTTTAACTCCTGAGTAGCCCTTTTAAACATTTTATTTAGAGATAGGGTCTTGCTGAGTTGCTTAGGGCCTTGTTAAGTTGCTGAGTCTGGCTTTGAACTTGTCATCCTCCTGCCTCAGCCTCCTGAGTAGCTGGGATGAGAGGTGTGATTCTTGTGCAGTGTGAGAGGACACTATACAAGGGTATAAATTATAGAAGGCAGGATTATTGAGATTCATCCTGGAGGACAGCTACACAGATATTCTCTGGGAACAAAATCTGTGTTGTGGGCTGGGGTTGTGGCTCAGTGGTAGAGCGCTTGCCTAGCATGTACGAGGTCCTGGGTTCGATTCTCAGCACCACATAAAAATAAATGAATAAAATAAAGGTGTTGTGTCCAACTACAACTAAAAAATAAATATTAGAAAAAACCCTTGCATTTTAAAAAAGATCTGTGTTGCAACAGCTTTTCTGAGGGATTTTAGCTTGTGTACGAAATGTCATTGAAGGGTGTCCTGTAGGGTATCACAATAAAATTGCTTGTGATTAACTATTCTGTTCCCCTGATGGACCCAGATTCTTATAATTTACTTTTGATATAATCTTAAGTTTAGAATACAATAGTGGTTTTAAAGATCATTTAGTTCATTCCCTCAGTTTTGTTGCTTTTAAAAATTGAGGTCCTGAAAGGTAATGATGATCAGAGACACATTGCTGATCCACTGCAGATCTAGGAGTAGGTTGAAGATACTCGACTTGTAGAATGTTGCTCCTGCCCTTGCATGCAGTTTCCTGCTCCTCGCTTCTCTGGGACTGAGTCTTATCATGATAAAAATGTCACCTTCAGAATTTGTCTCTGTGATTCAGCAAGCAAATAAATTATGTATTTTTTATTTATTTTTCATTACGTGAAATAGTTCAGATGTAATATTGAAGATTTTCTATATGTTTTTTAAATACATAAATGTAACATTTGGTTTTGCCAAATGATGAAGTGCTTATATAACAGCAGTCTGCTAAAAAAGACTAAAAATATACCCATTTTAAAAGTTAAGATTTTGTCATGTTAGCTTTTTTGGCATTCCTCAATCTTAATGCCTAAAATAGCCTGGAACCCACGTATAAGTGTATTACTCTACCCTACCTCTGTTCCAGCTTCTCTTTCAGAGAAGGCATTTTATTAGCAATACTGGTATTTTTTTTAAATTTTCTTGCTGGAATATTAATACTTTTGGTGTAAGTCACTGTCCCAGTGTCTAAGAGGCCAGAGCATAAGTCTAGTGAGTCTTTAATGTAATCCTATAATGGGATTACATATACCTGGATATTTCAATGTAGGGCTTTTTATGCATATTTAGAAATGTTAGAAATAATAGTTTTAGGGCAATCTTTTAATACTCTGCATTCAATACATGAAATTGGAGCATCTCCCTAAGTGACACCACATTCTTTAACTATTACATTACAGACAGATCCAGAATGTCAGTTGGACAACTGCTCTTCTCAGACATTTTTAGTCATGTTACTAGTATGAGGATTAGCATTAGCCTAAATTGGGGACCCTGTGTTAAAGGATTTAACTTCTAAAGCAAAACCAGTTTTTTTATAGGTAATATTTATGATTGCATTCTCTCTTAAACTGTGTTATCTAAAAGTAATTATAGATAATATACTTCTCAGTAGTTGAATGATCTAGAAAGTTTATAACTATTTTTTTAATGGCAAGCTATTTTGAGGTGTGAGTTCTAAGCCTCTGTTGATATTGACCACAGAGATACTTTTATAAATAGCACTGTTCATTTCATCCGTGTTTATCTTACCCCTGGAGAATTTAGGTTCTTGGATGGATTATTTCTTTGTTTACATTTTCTAAGGCATCAAGTTTTACTGTAAGAATCCCATATTAAGGGTGCAGCAAAAACTAGTCTGGGGTGTAGTCCTGGTTTATCATTCCAGAACCTTATTATTTTACAGCATTCAAATAAATTAGTAAGAATTGCAGTGTTATGTTGTATTCACTCATGGACCTCAACCCCAGCTCTAGGGAGATGCCTGGAACAAAATGGGACATCTTACACAGTTTTAATTTATTAACATGTTTATTAACATGGTTTCAAATGAGCATTTATGATCTTTTTTGGCTATGTTAAACTGATTTCCTTTTCTTTTTTTTTGGTATGGGGGATTGAACTGAGAGGTGCACTGAGCCACATCCCTAGCCCTTTTTATTTTAATGCAGAGGCACACCAAATTGTTGAGTCTGGCTTTGAACTTGTGATCCTCTTACCTCAGCTTCCTGAGTTGCTGTGATTACAGGCATGCGCCACTACTCCTGGCCTGATTTCCAGTTATAAATAAGTTGAATTTATTAAATCACTGCCTCTGACAACTTGAAGATAACATATAGTACAAAAATTATGCTTTACAGTATAATGCTGAGACCATGAGGCCTTAGAGTCAAGTAAACCAAGTGTTGAAATCCTGGCTATGCCATTTTTAAGCTGGAAACTTCTGTGATATATTTAACTTTTCTGCATCTCTGTTTCTTTATCAAATTGATGGTTTCCTGATTACTATTATAACGTTAAATTCCTTTATCTGCATTTTTATGTCTTATAAGGAATAGACAATAATTAAATCATTATGCTAGGTTTTTGAAGACAGATTCAAATGCAGTGAAAGCATAGAATGGGGAATTACCTGAAGAAGATTACTAAAGGAATTGTCATACTTAACTCATTTGCCAAAATCTTGGTATAGTTGTATCATTTTTTATACATAATTTTTGATATTTTATTTCAGTTGTTTAGTATCCTTTTTGTTTATGTGATCTTAACCTCATTTTTGGAGTGAACAGGGTATGAATATAAAATAACAAGTATAAAATTTTTGAGGACAAGAATACTTTTTTTATTAACAAATTTGAGAGCAGTTTTAGATTTACAGAAACATTGATTTGAAAATAGAGTTTCCATATCCCTCCTTTTCCCCACAATTTCCCTTATTATTATTATTATTATTATTATTTTAGATTTTTAATATTTATTTTTTAGTTTTCGGCGGACATAACATCTTTGTTTGTATGTGGTGCTGAGGATTGAACCCGGGCCACACACATGCCAGGCGAGCGCACTACCGTTTGAGCCACATCCCCAGTCCAATTTCCCTTATTATTAACATTGTGATAAATTGGTTACAATCATGGAACCAGTGTTGATTATTAATGTCATTATTAACTAAGATTGTTTAGGGTATCACATAGTTTAATGAATTTTGGCAAATGCCTATCATATAATCATTGGTGTAATATCAAACAAAATAGTTATACTGCCCTAAAGATCTTTTGCTTCACCTATTGATTTCCTTTCTCCTTCCTTGCAAGCCCTGGAAACCACTGATCTTTTGCTGTCTCTGTAGTTTTCCTTTCCCAGAATGTGCTGAAGTTGAAATCATATAGTATGTAGCTTTTTTATTCCCTTCTTATTTCACTTAGCAAAATATTAAAGCCCCCACTCTGTCTTTTCCTGGCTGGGTAGCTTAGTCCTTCTTGAAGTAATAGCCCATTATATGGATGCGGTGAGTTTGTTTATCCATTTATTGCTTGAACAACATCTTGTTTACTTCTAGTCTTTGACAATTCTAGATAAAGTTGTTTTGAACATTCATGTGCAGGTTTTTGTATGAATGTGTGTCAGATCATTTGGGTAAATACCTGGGGGTGCAGTGGCAGGGTTGTGTGGTAAGACTGGGTTTAGCTGTATGAGAATCTGCTCAGTATCTTCCAAAGAGACTGAACTATTTTGCTTTTCCACTATCAATGAATGAGTTTGTTGTTCCACATATTTGACAGCAGTTGATATTGTCATTGTTTTAGATTTTAGCCATCCTGATAGGTATCTAGTGGTATCTCTTTGTTGTTTTAATTTGCAGTTCCCTAATAACACATAATGTTGAGCATCTCTCCATATGCTTATTTACATGTGTATATTTTCTTTGGTGAGCTCTCTGTTTAGATCTCTTGGCTACTTTTTAATTGCATTTTTTTCTTATTGATCCTTTAAGAGTTTTGAATGCTAATCTTTTACAATTATGTCTTTTGCAAATATTTTCTCTTAGTCTGTGGTTTATCTTTGCATTTTCTTAGCCATCGTTACTTTTGGTTTCTTATATATTTTCTTTTTTGTTTTTTATTATTGTCTGTTGTATTTCTCCTGGTAGAATTTAGTTCCACAGTGGCAGAGATTTTTGTTTTATTTAAAATGTAATTTCAGCTCATGAAACATAGTAGTTTTATTAAATATTTTTAAAAATGAATGAATGAATGAATGAGTTGAAGACTGACAGAGAGCATTGGTTGTATGAAAGGATGCTGGATGTTAATTCATTAGATCTTGCCTTCTTTAAACTCAGGATCTTTTAAAACGAAGTAAAAATTTAAAACAGATTTAGATGGTATTTTAGAAAATGTAATGATTTTTGATAAGGTGCAGCTGCTTATGTGGTGGTATTAATAGATTTCCTTACTGTGTTATTTATGAGTAGCTTAAGGGCATCAGCAAGTCAGTGGAGGAAAAAGTGCTGACTCATTTGATTTTTAAGATGAAGTTGTCTATTTGTGTTTCTAGGTTAGGAGAATTGGATTTCCCCGGTAGAATCAGTACTGCAACAATTGTGGAGAAAGGACTTTATGTCTGATGAGAGACTATAGCTTCAGAAAGGTGGACAGCCAGGGTTTCAGAGCCTGCATTAACTACCTTTGTTTCCCAGGACCTAGGCCATTTTGTACCTGGTACACCAAAGAGACTCAGTAGGTATTTGTTGAAAGAATACATTGATAGTGAATCACAGTTATGTTCATGATCTGCAAATGACGTGAAACATGGGTGCTGTTATACTCATGCATCTTTATTTTAGAAGAAAAATGTATTAAGAAAATGTATCCCAGAAATTATATTAAGCAAACTACCTTTGATTTATAGTCTCAGGGAATAAATTTTCTACACAGTGTGCATCTGTGATTCATTTAGTGAATTTTTGGGAAACAGGGCTTGATGTTCAGAGGTAGTGTGATTGGATTGGGTCTTTAATCTCTTGAGATTGTTGTGTGAGAAGAAATATTATTGTGCATGTTGCTGGTTATATGTCACTTTGCCCAGATTCTTGTTTCCCACCTGCAGTTCAGGTAAACATAGCAAGGCCCAACCAAACTTGTCTGAGAGGAAATGTTACTTAGATACTTTTAGAGTGTTTTGACTCTGGATATTTTTAGAATGCAGAAACACATCTTTTTTTTTTTTTTTTTTTTTTTGGTTAGGAGGGTTGAAAGGGAGGCTGTCATAGCTCCACTGTTGGAAAGTTTCATCCTAGTAATTGTCAGGGAGTAAGAATTGAAATCCTTCGAGGCTTCCTCCAGCTCCTCATAACAGCTTTAACTTGGGTCCCTGTGGTGTGCCTCACCATCTCTGTCATGTCTCATCAATTGTACTCCTTTACTCACCTTCACATCTCTGTGCTCTCAGCAGATAGGTTTTGTTGTCTTTTATTACTTCTGCCTCAAGACTCAGACTAGAAATCTCTTTTTTCATATCAGACTTTTGTGCTGCACCTTTTTGTAAAACCTGCTTCTTTATGATGTCCTGGCATGCACATGTGCCCTCCGTTAGGTTGGTATTCATTTGTTGGCATTTGTAGTTCATACTTGATTTTTTTCCTGAAATGCATTTTCCATAATTCTAGAACAGTAGTTTGAAGGTATTACAAGTGCCAACTTACTGCATTTCATGTCCTTAGCTATTTATGAAATTATAAAAATATTTGGAGACATAAGATAGTGGGAGATAGGTTCAGTGCTGTGTTTCTGTAGTTCCAGCTATTCAGGAGGCTGAGGCAGGAGGATTGCTTGAATGCAGCAGACCCTTTCTCTTTAAAAACCACATTAATGGGAAAATGACATCTGTAGACAACAATAAAGGAGGTAGGGACTTTGCTTTTGAAAATCTGATTGTGTTTTCACAAGCATAATGGGCATTTGTGTAAAATAGATATTAGAAATTATAGGTCACAAGGTTTCAGAGAGCATAAACTACTGAATCTTACAGATGAGGAGACCTGGCCTGGTGAATTAGTTGTCTGCTCCTGTTGCTAGCAAGTGGCTGGCAATATCTACTTCCTAAATTTAAATTTAGTGTCTTTGGCTTCTTCCTCCCTTGACTCCTTTCTGCCTTCATTCTTACTGTCCATCCTTTCCTTCTTTCCACAAATTTTTGAATATCTTCTCTCTTCCAGGTAGTGTGCTCACTGTTGTAATTTACAGGGGTAAATAAACAAGGCCACTGCTCTCACGTTGTTCTGACTATTGAGAATGCTGGACTTGTCAACAGAGATCTGGTCTTTTAGCTAGGGGACCTCAGGCCACCAATGCAGAGGGACATGGATGGTGAAACTAGGTGTGATAGGGACCAGAAGCAACAGCATATTTAAAATGATTAAAGGAAATGAATTAAAGGCAGCTAGCCTAACAAACAGACTAGCAAATGGCGTTTGTTATGAAAGTGATTTAACCAGAAAATGTTTGGGAGAATGTACTTTGCTTTGCTTTGCTTGTTGGTGGATTGCATTTTTAAATTATACCACTGGGGGGTGCAGGAAAACTGGGCAGTGAAGTTATTGGAGGCTCCCATGTAGGTAGAAGAGGTCAGAGGAGGGCTTGTCTGTGTGTTGAGAAAAGGATTTGGCTGGAGACTTCTTAGTACTTGTCTTAATTATTGAGCTTTAACTGCTGCTATGTTGAGTATATTAATCTGATTATTCATAGTGTTCAGTTTCATTAGAACTCTATAGACTATAGATATCAAAAATATTGCCTAATTTAGGTAATTGTGTACTTGAGAACATGTCAAATAGTAAAAAAAAAAAAAAAAGTTGGTGAGTTCCTTGTGGGATTGGACCTGCATTTCTTGAGACAAATGGTGATTTGCTAGGTGAAACCTTTAGTTTTTGCCCTCCCCTCAGTCTCTCTTTTTCTCTCTCAATTAATTGGCATACAGAAAATTTAGGAGGTGTTGGACTTTCTCCAGGCAGAGAGATGAAGGACTTAGACATATTTGATAAGTGATTAGGAGGATGAAGCATAGATTAATGCTTATGTGAGCAGACTTGGAATATGGAAGGAGATATGAACCTGGAGTAAATGAAGAGGAATGTTTTCTCTCAAGGTGTTAACTCTTAAGTGTACTTTACCTATGGTTCGATGCACAGTAGGTGTAGAGTGTAAGATCTTGTTGAGGGGCTGGGGATATAGATCAGTTAGTAGAATGCTTGCTTCACACGCACAAGGGTTCGATCCTCCCTGGCACAAAAAAAAAAGATCTTGTTGAATGAATTCAACAAGCCAACCAATCTAAGGGCCACATTTTTTTTAAAACCCCAAATTTGAATAGAGGTAAAGGAAGAGATGAGGAGAAAGGAGTTGTGCTAGTATTTTTCAATGTTCTATTGAGCAAATAGTTATTAGATGACTCTGAAATGGAACCCTGATAGACAGTGAAAGAAGGGAATACAAAAAAGGTAAGGTAGAATTCCTGTCTTTAAAGACATTTATAATCAAGAGAGGGAGACGGAAGTTAATAAATAGTCTTAAGGAATGTGGTGCTCATCAAGAGTGGAGGTAATTATACTCAGGGTGTCCATGTAGCAGCACTGTGCTGGAGTTTGGGGTAGGGATGGTGCTGCTTTTGAGGCACATATCTGCTATGTACCTCTTTGCTGGACCTGGGAAAGCAAGCAAGTGACATAAGATGATTTGTTAAGCCATTTCTTGCTTTCAAATTATGTGAGTCTGTTTTAAAATTCGAGTATTGCTTGAAGTTGATAAATGTCCATGACTAAGCAGAAGGCTGGTTAACTAATAGAAATTTTTGATGCTTATCTGGAAGGTGCATTAAATGATAACTAATGGTTGCTGAAAGAAAAGGTTGTGTTTGGTTTTATAAATCAAATTTCTGCATGTAATTATTTGGTAAAATGTAATCATGATGTAAGATTTTCTTCATTGGAGGTGTTGGTGAGTGAAAATGGAAAAGGAAGATTTTAACCTTAGTTGTCAGAAGTTTTAAGCACAGTGTGAGAACTCAAGCTTTTAGTTTTTCAACAGGTTCTTAATCAGGGGTTAAGATGCTAGTATGTGACCCCAGCTCTGTTTGCTCTTTGAAGGGTGATCCCCAGGCATCGGTATTTTTCAGAAGTTGCACAAATGACTTTAACATTCATCAGCGCTGAGAATCTGTCTACTATGCGTGTTCAATTTGTGTAGCTAGGATCTGGAGACATTTATGGTGTCTGGAACATTTATAGCTTAAATAACTAAACAGTTTGCATTTACTTGAGCCAGTAGCAGCATTAGGTCCTGAACTGCCTGGGTTTGATCCTGGCTTAGCCACTTGTAGCTGATGCTAATTATCTCTAGCTGCATAACAAAATTTTCCGTAATTTAGCACTTCAAAACAGTAAATTTGGGCTGGGAATGTGGCTCAAGCGGTAGCGAGCTCGCCTGGCATGCGTGTGGCCCGGGTTCGATCCTCAGCACCACATACAAACAAAGATGTTGTGTCCGCCAAAAAAGAAAAATAAATAAATAAAATAAATAAAATTCTCACTCTCTCTTTAAAAAAAAACAAAACAGTAAATTTTAGCTTTTATTCGTATTTTTTGGGTGCTAGGGATTGAACCCAGGGTCTTGCATGTGCCAAGCATATATTTTACCACTGAGCTACACCAGCAGCCCCACAATAAACTTTTTGTAACTCTTCTTGTGGTCCAGGAATTCAGGAGTGGGTTGACATTTAGATGTCTCTCAGGGCTTCAGTCATCCAAAGACTTGACTGGGGCTGGAAGACTTGTCTCAGTATGGCTCACTCATGGGCTGAGGGCAGGTGAATTCAATTTCTTGCTGTCTTTGAGCCTCCCCAAGTTCTGTTTTAAGTGTCTTTAAGACCTGATGACTGACCTCACCCTGAGTGAGTTATGCAAGAAGGCGGCTACATTGCTCTTAATGACCTGGTCTTGGAAATCTACCAATGTGACATCAGTTCTGTTCCATTATTAGAGTTCCCACTCTCCTGGGGATTCGAAGTAGCCTCACTTGTGAAGGAGGAAGTGTCAGTTTATTGACATATTTTAAAATGACCACACAAATGATGCAGTTTATTAAATTTTTGTGCCTCTGTCTCCTCATTCATAAAAAGAAGATTTAATTATAATACTTGTCTCACGTTGTTATTGAAGGATTCACTGACTTAATACATGAAAGTGCTAAATACCAATCCTGGCATATAGTAAGTACTTAGTATGTGATAGCTTTTATTATTTTCAAGATAAGTAATAGTATTCAGAGCAGTCATTCCTATATTGGGAGAACAGGGGAAATTTAAGGATGTATTTTTGGCATTATGTAGGTCGGGATAATACAACTTTGACAATGTATGGTTGAAACACACTGTTTAATATATCAGAAATACAGTGTATTTTATTTACAACTTTTCTCAGCTTCTCTAAATGCTGCTTTATTCTTTGTGTCTTTCCAGCTGCATCAACTGTCAAGTGCCAAAAGACCCATTGTATAACAATTCTTAATCTTTCTGTTAAAACTGGAACGTGTATAAGCTTTCACACAGCTCTGAGCTCAGATGGCCAGAATTTGGCTAAGTAAAAGTCAAGCTGATGAGGCCATGGCTCAAGGCTCTTGGTGCCAGAGTTACTATGAATACAGGCGAGTGTTATATTTGCCCCAGCTCTTGCCTTCCTGTAAGAAAGCATAGAGAATTCATTCTGTGGACTGGAATCCTACTTCCAGGACATCTCCTGATCAATATCTGACACCAGTATTGATCTGCATGTGCATTTGGAATCCCTATTTAACATCAGGGAGAAGCCATTAAAATAGTGTATTGGCAGTAAGGGCCTTACCAACTTCTTGATCTCCCCCTTTGCTAAGAAAGCTTGTAAAATTTATGGAAATTGAGTATTTTAGTATTTTTCATTTTTTGTTTTTGCTTCTTCTGTTGTATCATTTTAGGCCATAATAGGAGTGGGTTACTAATAGGAGAAGAAGGATCTTAATATTTAGAGTGTATGGATGAGGGGCTTTATGGGAATTCTTTGTTTGATTTTTTTTTTGTCTGGCATTATTTCAAAATAAAAAATTAAAACTGCAAGTGTAGTATCTTTAAATAGATTGATAATATACAATGATTGTATGTCTTCACGGATTATGATGGATTTCATTTATGTTTTAAGTGAGTGTCATCTTTTTATATAAAACATTAAGATATACCAGGCTTTTCTATAGGAACACAACTCATGAAATAATTCCTTTCTCTGTAATATTCTTTGAAAATGTCTCATTCCTACATTCAAAATCTCATTTTAAGCACAAATCATCCTATATCTTAATTTCTATAAGAAACATGTTTATGGAGAACTACTCCCCATTTCTTTTTTATAACAACTTCATTGAGATGTAATTCACATAGCCTTAAAATTCATCCATTTAAAGTGTACAAATCAGTGGTTTATGGAATAATTATAGAGCTGTGCAACCATCCTTATAATCAATTTTAGAGTATTTTTATCATTTTCCAAAATAAACTGTCACCCTAAGTTATTCCCCTTTCTCCCCATCTGACCCAACCCTAGATACCCATGAATCTGCTTGCTGTCTCGCATAGTCCTATCTGCACTTAGGTAAATGGGATAATATACCTTGTGGCTTCTTTTCTCTCCCACCTTATTCTTTTTACCTTTATTTGCTGTGGAAAAAGGCAGATAGATTGGCCCTCAAGATTCATCTGAATCACTGTGGTTTTACAAACGGTCCATCCTTGACTATTCAAGGATGAGAAGATATTATATGGTGTGATTTATAGACAACATCTGACTTTTTGCCCCTTGGATATCATCTTGATTTTAGTAGTTATCTTGGAATAATTATGGCTGTATTTTTCCCCTTAGGAGATTGTGGTTTGTACCATGTCATATTTATTTAATTGGTAGATTTCTTTAAATAAATATAAGCATTATAAAGATTAATCTGTATCAAAATTCTATTTCTGCAGAGTGTATTTGAATTTGAAATGTTTATGTGGTACATTTTCAAGTTTGTATGTTGTGGGTTCCAGAATTAATATTCACTTGATTTTTCTGTTAGTGTAGGTTCCCTTTCGAATCTGTTCTGCCTTAACTGAAAGGAATATCTCAGTATCTTGACCACTGGTCATTTTCCCACCTCTTCCTGAATACTGAACCTGGAGTATGGCTGGGGTTTGTATGACCTCTCCTACAAAGTGGCTCTGGCTTCTAAGTTATCATATTTTCCTTAACTTTCTCTAATGCCTTCAGTGATTCAGAGCCAGTGATTGATAGCTTTCTGTTTGAATCATTTAAAATTGACATGAATTGTTTTATTTTTTAAGATCATTTTTATTGATGAAGTATTATTCATGCAAATAGTGGGCTTTGTTGGAAATGCTGTATTTTTAAAAATTAGAAAAATTATCTAAATATCAAATAACCTAGTATCTAAGTATAGTACAATGCAAGAAATTAAACAAAAGAGTTTGAAAGCAATGGTGCATAAGTTTTTAGTACAAAGACCTTGGTATTGTCTTCCTAAATGAGAGTCAGTTATTCTTTTAAAACAAGTATTAGCTTATCAGTCACTCTCTCCTGCCCTGCTCCTAGCTTGTGAAGGGATCCTATAGTCTTATCAGCAACCCCTCCATAAGCAGTTCCCAGAGAGGCACCATTGCCTTCTTTGTCCCTTCACTTTTTCATGTCACAGATGGTCTTCAGCAATCCATCCAGGAGTACAGGAATCTCCTTATCATTCTTGGACTCTGAAAATTGTTTAACTTATATGCAGTAGCTTCCAATTTTCAGCCTTCAGCTTATGAAAGCAACACAAATTTGTTCCAGCAGCAGACCGTTCCCTCTCTACCCAGTCTCTCCAGTTCTCACTTTATTGTTTATTCTTCCAAACTTTTCTCCATGCTCATAAAGCATACATGGCCATGCATTTCACTTTTATGTTTTCCTCAGTTTTTTGAGAAACAAGATCATCCTGTTTCTGCAAAGAATTATTATTATTGTTTTACTCACTGTATTCAATCACTCTTATTGATGATGCTGTGATTGTTCTTTCTACTTAAAAAGGAAAAGAAAAGCATACACTATACTTCCTAAGAGAAAACAAAACAAAACAAGATACTTTTCATTATTTTTTCAAATATCCAAAGTTTTACTTTAGCAGTTAGCATCTGGTTTACCAAACAAGATTTAAAACTAAAAGTTATATTAGAACCAAAAAGTAAAAATATAAAACAGAAATTTAGTCTATCCAGCTACTTCACTTGCTATGTTCAAAATTAAGCATCTTCTTCATTATCAAAACTTTCCCTTGTGTTTTTTCTAACTCAATATATGACTCATCAAATTCTAGAAAATTGAGAATGCAAAGCTTTCCTACTTATTCTTTCCCCATAGTTGTCTATCTGCCCCTTAGTCCTGGAGAATTCCAACTAACAACTGGTTATTTTCAAAGCTGGAAGAGAAAGGATTAAGCATTTACCTGTATAAACAGTGCTTATGCCTCAGGGTATACAAATATTTGATGAAAGCAAGGTTCTTTTTATAGAGATAATCTACTATTAAATGAAGAAGGAGTGACAGAGTGAAAATGCCACTGTTCTATAATACCTAACGGTGTCTGGGCAATGATCTGTCTAGGCAATGATCTGTCTAGGTAATGTCTAGGCCGCTAATAAAAAGGATCAATCAATTTTATGTGCCTGAATCTTAGTCATTTGGCTCCAACTTCCATTTTATAGGAAATACTAGCACAATAAGTGACACCATTAGGATGCAGTCACCAAAATTCAGACTAGGAAACCATGGGATAAATGATTCAGTTAGTCCAACTGGGAAAGAAAAGGAAAAGGAGGGAGAACCCATAGACTAAGGAGACATGTAAGTTTAACTACAATGCGTGGACCTCATCAGGATCCTGAAACAAATAAACCATAAAAAGAAATGGACAGATTATTGGGGAAATTTGGACACTCTCCCCCATGATGTTAAGAATTTTTTTTGCTGTTTAAAGACCCTTGTTGAAAGATTCAAAGATGAAGTGTTATGTTGTCTGAGATTGACTTCAAAATAATTCACAGTGAGAAGAATAGGTTAGAGATATAGATAGAATAGGATTGAGTTGATAATGGGTTGAGTTATATGTGTTTTAGTATATTTTTCTTGATATTTTTGTTAGAATTTTTCTGTAATAAAAAGTTTCCTAGAGCCAGGCGTGGTGGCACACACCTGTAATCTCAGCTAGCTTGGGAGGCTGAGGTAGGAGGATCGTAAATTCAAAGCCAGCTTCAGCATGTTTGCAAGCCCCTGAGCAACTTAGCAAGACCCTGCTTTAAAATAAAAAAGTAAAAAACAGGCTGGGGATGTGGCTCAGTGGTTAAGCATCCCTGATAACAACAACAACAACAACAACAAAACTCCCTAGGAATTTAATGTTAAGATTTTTTTTCTATGCAGCAAAATATATAGGGATTCATTTTGAAGTTGATGTCTCTTTTAAACTAGGGGATAGATTTATGATATTTATTTATTTATTTAGTGCTGGGAGTTGAACTCAGGGGCACTCAACCACTGAGCCACATCCCCAGCCCTATTTTGTATTTTATTTAGAGACAGGTCTCACCCAGTTGTTTAGTGCCTTACTGAGTTGCTGAGACTGGCTTTTAACTCAAGATCCTTCTGTCTCAGCCTCTGGAGCTGCTGGGATTACAGGCATGCACCACTGCACTGTGCCTGACTATATTCATGTTTTTAAGACCAAAAATGCATCCCTCCCTCCCTCCCTCTTTCCCTCTCTCCCTCTTTTCCTCTTTCCTTCTCTATTTCTCTATCTCCCTCTCACACACACACAACCCAGGGGTGCTTAACCACTGAACCACATCCTTAGCCTTTTAAGTTTTAAATTTTTTTGAGACAGGATCTTGCTAAATTGCATGGGGCCTCATTAAGTTGCTGAGGCTGTCCGTGAACTTGTGATCCTCTTATCTCAAGGAGTGCACTAACACAACCTGGCACAAAGGCAGCTCTTAATCTTGATCACTGAATGCAGGTGGACACCAGTGAGAAGAATGAAACCCAAAGCCCTGCTGGATAACACTGCTGGCTGTACTTGACCATACCACCATCTCTTTTGTCTCCAACAGAAATTGCTGGGCTGGCAGGGACCCTCAAGGACCAAGCCAGCCTGCAGATCAGATAGCATTGTGTGACACCAGACTCTGGTTATGATTTCCAAGTGAAGGCAGTAGAGAGAAAACAGATCTATGACCCTCTTTGGAGAATAATTTCTGTGCATCAGCAACTCATGAAATTATAGTGTCATTCTATCAAAGGAAATCTGTTTTTTTTCTGATTAAGTAAATTTCTCTATATTTTGCTTGTTAAAAACACAGCACAGTTTTATACAACCTCTAGGAAGGTTGTATTTGTGTAATTTGTAATCTTGAGAGAGATTCATAGGAGATTAGGTGGTGCACAGGGCGAAGAGTACACCTCATTTTCTGCTCTGTGCCAGGTATTGTGTTTAATCCTTGTGGTGTTTCTTGGTAGTGGTTTGGAAGTGAACTAAGGCTCAGGAAGGGCAAGTAACTTTCCTTAGCTTAGGCAGCTGTTTAGTTAGTGGTGGAACTTTAATTTTAACTTATCCTGTTTCCAGAGCTCTTTATTTTTATGAATTTAAATTCATCAATTTTGCTATTTATCAGCTAGATTTATATTTCAAAGTTAGATACATGGTTTTGAATGTATTTTGAAATGTTCAGACTTTCACAATCTTCTGTTATATGCTCTCAAATTTGTTTTCTTCTTTATTTCGAGTGACTATGAGAGGGTAAAAATTCTATTGCCTGTTAATTTAAAAAATAGAAGGATAATTATATATCCAACGCATACTAAATCATCAGACTTTGAAACGCTTCTATGAAACTGTTAGATGTTTCAAGGATCACTTTGCTTCATTAAAAGTAAATGACAAAAACCTTGGGTATAACTAACTAGTGCTTTGCTTTGCTTAGGGTAGGGTATTTGGGGCAGTAGCCCTGAGAGGCTTTTGAACACATTCAGTCAGATTCACACAGCACATCTGGAACTCTTTGTTTTTTAGGCTGCAGTTTCTTGGCTACATCAGCATCTTTATTGTCTCTGCTCAGAAATCCCTTAGTGCACCAAACTGGGAAGGGAAATTGGCAGCATGCAAATGACTGACAAAGGGATTGTATTGTATTAGGGGTTTCTGATATTTGTTAATAATTTTGAATGGACAGAAATATGCCGGCAGCTAACAATAAAAGGTAAATTGTAATCACAGTGTCATTCTAGTAGTTATAAAATTAGTTTAATGCGATACACATTTTTGCTACTAGTACTTATTTCTAAATATCAGAGTACTCTTTTTTTTTTTTTTTTTTTGCTGCAGAGAATCAAAACACCAATGGCTTAAAACGATCACTTTTATTTCCACTCATGTAAGCAGTCCAGAATGGTATGCAGATAATGTCCATGAGGTCAGGCGGAGCTCAGGGTCAGGAACTATGGTAGCTTTAAAACATATGTGCCTTTCCTCAGCCGTTTTTCCTATTGTCTGCTCCCCTTGAATCTGGTTGGACACCTGGCTCACTTCTAACTAGAAGGAGGCAGGATTAGTAATGTACTTACCTGACACGTTTAGGTCAGGTGACATAGCTTCTGCCTCCCTCTGGGAACCTTGCTTTTGGAACTCTCTGCATTACTACAAAAGTTTGATTCTCCTGGGGCTGCCATGCTCTGAAAGAGTCCAGGCCACACATAGAGATCACCTGTGAGTGTTCCAGAAGATAGCTAATGTCAACTACTAGGTATATGAGTGAAGGTGTCCTCAGATGAGGCCAGCCTCAGCTGTCAAGCCACCCAACTATTTTTTAAAAATCTACTTATTTATCTATTGGTGCATTATAATTATGTATAAGGGTGGTACTATCCAGTTGTTGAATGTTACCAGTCGAGGCCCAGATATTGTGGAACAAAGACAAACTGCTCTCATTATGTCTGGTTTGAATTTCTGATTCATAATTTATAAGCATAATAAAGAGGTTGTTTTACACAGTTAAATTCTGGAGTGGTTTGTTCCATAGCAGTAGGAACTGGAACTAATTTCGAGTTTCTTATGTCATTTTTGCTGTGACCTCACGTGGTTCTTCGAGGTTCTACTGCCACATCTGCATGCCAGCCTTCTAGGGTGAAGAAGTACTTCCTTTGCCTTGTGAGAGTGCTGTCTAGGAGCACTCTCCACATCTCAGTGGCCAGAACATGACCACGTCTAGCTCAAGGAAGGTATTTATTTGTGTGACCATGCAATTAATTAAAAATTAGGGAATCTACTTCTTTGAGAGAGAAGAATTCATGTGCTTGGGGAAAAGTTGTAGTTTCTGCTACAGTTGTGTTGGCCTGATTTTAGAAATTTTTTTTTACATTATGCTTTGTAACTGGTATCTCTCTGCTCCTAGAAAAATTTCTTTGTCGAGAGCTTTTAGTAGCAGGTTTGTTGGAAAATAGGATTAGAATTTCCTAATAATAATAATATTTAGCAAATTAAAACAATAGTGGTTTAAAGAGAATGTTTGCTTTTCCTATATAACAGAAGTCCAGCACAAGGTCTCCCAGAGATGGACGGTATGGTTATAGTCACTATCATCAGTGACATAAATAAGCTCCTTAACTTGTTGCCACAGCTTTAAGCTCTACCTGTGACCAGGATGACTTGAGCCCTATCCCCGAGGTCTGCTTCCCAGAAGGTAGGAAGGATGATGAGGGAAGAAAGGGCCAGGGCTGCACACAGTCATTTTTCAAAGAAAGCTTTTGGAAGTTGCCATGTAATGCTTCTGCTTTTATTCCATGGACCAGAGCTTTGTCATTTGGCCACACGTGGCTGAGTGTAAGGCTGGAGAAGTGTGCTTTCATTCCAATCAACCATGTCCTCCCATCAAAATCAGCATTCCTATTTCTAATGCACTGTGCATTAGAGAAGAGCTGCGTGGTTTCCCAGAACTTGGGCCATGTATGTTGCACTTTAAACAAAAGATGCTTAGAGATTGCAGTAAGGAGTGTTGTAATGCCGAGCTGCTCTTGGGCATGTTGGGTTGCACGTTTGTCTTCACATGAGACATGGAGCCACTCTTTGCTAAAGTATTATAAACACTTGGGTTTCTAGGGACATCTGATGTTTACTGGCAGATGACACACTTCTTTGTACAGACTGTCACTGTTTTAACTTCGGTTCTCAAAGTCTTTCCTGAAAAGGAACAATCCCATTTAGGAACATGCATAATAGGGCCGTCTGTCACCGTTTCTCAGTAGTTCAAAGTTGCATTGTTGGAGGTTCTGTTTTTCTAAAAGTATCCTCTGATATATATGTATATTTTTTTCTTGTAAATATTTTTGTCCCTTTGTTTTAGGATTGAAATAGTGTGAATGAATATATCAGCCTTCCTGTGATGAGACGAAGCTTGCTGTGAGACATTGGTTCAATCTAGTCACATACGTTGCTGCAGAACCTTCATCTTGTTAATATCTCCTGAGAGAAGACTGACTGTGCATTTGTAGAAAACCAATCTTACTGCCCTATGTAGTGGGTTGGAAAGATTCAGTTCACAATTAGCATGTCCTCTGCATTGCCAGATTTTTCTTTGATTTTCCAGTGGATTTGGAAATCTTTATGAATTCTACCTGCTGATTAGTAGAGAACATGTACTTTAAAACAGAAAATCTGTTTTAAATTTAAATAGGATTAGAATTTCCTTTTAAAATGTAGTCTGATATGAATTGGTCTCTGATTGTTGTTCTGTCTCTTGCATAAAAATGTGTGATACTTACAGGTAGCCTTGCCTCCTTCTCTTTTTCTCTGATTGTTTAGATGGAAATGTGACTTCTGCAACCTTGCCTTTCTCCATAACACAAGGTACTCATCCCTACCAGTGTCTTTCTGCTGCCTTTTAGTACTTCTGCATTCTGGGTGACTTATACTCCTTTTATGGCACTCTGGGGGCCAGTGATTCTCCAGTCAGAACCCATTGACCTTGGGACCCCTTCAGACATGTCCTTCATTGACTTGACTTCACCTCAGCTCTGGCTGGTGAGCCCCCTCCTCCTGTGAGGCCCCTTTGGCAGGTGTTCCAGCCATTCTCAGAGTTAATTCTGTCTAGTCCGTACCAAGGGGAACAAAGGGTAGCCTCCTTCTCAGGGTTTCAAATAGGGAGTAGCCTCAGGCACCCCTTCTGCCTTCCACTTTGTTCCTCACTCACTGAATACACCATCTTGCAGGGTTCAAGTCTCTGGACTACCTCTTCTTCCTCCCTCATATGGCTGTTTCATAAGCTTCTTTAAGCTAGCACTGTGGCTCTGCTGTCATAGCTGGAAGGGGTATCTTTTCTATTCTAGAGGAGAAGAGATAGGTTGGGTCCCTGATTAAAAGGAGGCAGTAAGGGGAGACAGGTATGAAGTATTTTGGAAAATTCACTTCAGGCAACAGTATAAATAGCAAAACTCTATAGCAAAACTATATATTCTTGATGAATAATTCTGTTTTGCAAATCAGAAGTGATCACTGCCATCTTTTTAAAGCACTTCTATAATTTCAATTTTTTTTTTGCCAGAAGGCAAAAGAGGATATATGAATAAATTTAAAAATATTATCATATTATCCTTGCTATAGGTCAAGCAAAATTTTTGCCTTCTTAAGCTTTATATCATTGAAGTCAATCTCTTTTCTGTTAAGTGTTTGGTAAAGGATTTAGTGATCCAAAGATCTGTGTTCAAGTCCTGGTTACCAGCTAGGTGGCATGGGTTTAAGTGGCTCCTGTTTTTTGGAACCTCAGTTTCTTCATCTTTAAGTGTCAACCTCACACACAGTATATGGGAATATAAAGTGGGGTGATTATGTGAGTAAATCTGCCACCTTTGGAAAGAAGTGTGATTTCATTCTAGCTTGCCTTTCCAGAATCATGCTTGTCCCTAGAGTGTACCGCTCCTCCCATATGCCTATAAGTCTGTCCCAGGTACTCAGGGGTGCACTGGTCACTCTTCTGTATGTCATTGACAGGTTTCCCACATTGCAGCTGTCTTATCTTTTGCTTTGCCTCCTCCATTATATTTTAAATGCTATATATAAAGCAAAACTATAAATCATATACTTTTTTTTTTTTTTTTGGTGCACTACTGGGCATTGAACCGGCCTTGACCATGCTAGGCAAGTGCTCTATTACTGAGCTATATTCCCAGCCCTGCTTTTATGTATACCATGATTTTCTTTTTGTATTTTCTCTAGTCCTGGGGCTAGTCCTTGGGAGTGGATAAAAATGGGCATTACTTGGTATTACTATAAACTGGTGAGACAGGATAATTTAATTATTTTTACAGGATAATCCTGTTTCCTACCTCATCCTTTTATAGTTCTGAAAAGCACTTATCCTTTGAATAAATTGTAACAGACTGAAATTATTCAGGGCTTACTTATGACATAAAGAACATATGTTTTGATTTAAATACTTCAACATAGCTAGTTTTGACTCTGAGGAAATATTTTTAGGTTTTAGAAATTTATTTTGGGACTATGAAGTCATTTCTTCTACCAGACTCAAATATTCCTGGCTCAAAGTTTTTTTTTTTTTTAATTCAAATTTGAATTTGTTTAAGCTATAATCTAACATATATAACTTTAAAAAAAAATTTTGGTGGCTGTGTTTACATAGCTCTTGGACTTTCTCAGGGACCATATCTTTAGATGATTGTTACTTAGCAGTCTCAGATTTTATGTATATTTTGCTAATAAATGTTCATGAGCTTGCAGTTGAGCAAAAGCCAGTGATAAAGGTTATAGTATGTATTCTGAGTCACTGGAACAGATTTACTCCCAAGATCCTGTGGTAGATGACATGGTAAAGCAAGTTTAGAGCTCAGAATTTTTAAAAAAGGATCAGACCCCATGTGCAGAAATAAAATTTTGTAGAAAAATTGTGCAAAGTCAGACAAAAATCTGCCTTCACTATTGAGTTGTCAGTATATTTTGTTTACACTTTTCAAAGGCCAACATCTACAAATAAATTATATATTCTTTTTTTTTTTTTTGGTCCCAATAATTGAACCCAGTGTGCTTTACCACTGAGCTACATCCCCAGTCCTCTTTTATTTTTTTAAATTTTTTAAATTTTTTTTTATTTTTTTATTTTGAGACAGGGTCTTACTAAGTTGCCATGGGTCTCACTCAGCAGGCCTCTAACTTGTGGTCTTCCCATTTCAGTCCCCCTGGTTTCTGGGATTGTAGGTGTGTGCCACTGCACCCTGCAGTTGATTTCCTTTGAAAAGTTTTACTTTATATATAATTTTCTGTACTTCCACCAAAGATCAGTTGGAGTAGTATATGTCTCTATTTAATACTTTAGTTTCTTTCACGTCCTTATTGCTAAAGGAAATGAAAAGTTCTATTTCTTTTGTAATAGAAAATTTCATTATCAGGGGTGTTAAGTGAATTTCCAAGTGGTTCATGTAAATGGAAAGTTCTGTTGAAAGCACTACTGTGTTTGTCCCAGACCACATTTTGTCATTTCACTGGCTGTTACTACTGTGCCATTACTGTCACTGGATAATCAGACCTGTTTTATTAGGTTAGTGTTAACTGTAAACAAGTATATCTGTGCTTCATAGGAGATGTAATTCAAGCCATTATTAACTTAGCTATAGAGATGTACGCAACACATATAGACTGGGTTTGTGTATTTTTTAATGATTTGCTCTGAGTTTTTTAGTCACTAGGTGTCAGGTGATGCTTGAAGTTCAAGCTTCTAGGACTATTCAACCTTTTTTTTTTTTTTTTTTTTGTGGGGGTATGAGGGATAGATTTGTTCTGAAACATATACCTAAGGCACATGTTTGGCCTTAGAGGCCTTGAAAGCACTTCATTATTGAAATAAATTTTATTTTATAAATGTCATTTCAGTAGATAGGTAGAGGTTTCCGAATGCTCAGTTAATCTGCAGCTAAGGGACCGCATGGTGGTGCCCTGTTCTCTGAGGGAACCCAGGAATCTGTCTCTCCAGAAAAATCCCTTACCATTTTAAATGGCTCTTTGAGACTGAGATTTCAGTGTTAACTCCACATTTTCAAGATTCCCCATTAGTCATCAGGAAGGTATAAGACTTTTATTTTTTTTGTACCAGGGATTGAACTCAGGTGTACTTAACCACTGCTTGTGGCCACATTCTCAGGGTCTATCTCCTACCCTCCACCCATTTTTAAAATTTAGCCACACGGTCTCACTAAGTTGCTGAAGCTGGCTTTGAACTTGTGATCCTCCTACCTCAGCTTCCTGAGCCATTAGGGTTCTGGGTGTGTGCCACTGCTTCCGATTATAGGACATTTTTTAAAAAGTACCATACAAATTGAAAAGTTCTTAAATATATCTCAAGAACATCTGTGACACAACACCCACCTCCATTATAAGAAAATTATGTATGTATTACTTGAAGAAAAAAGGTGAAAATAAAAATCACCGATAATCTCACTACCTAGATTTAATTACTGATACCATTTTGGCAAATTTCTGTATACATTTTTTTTCCTATTAAGAGTTTTGAAGTATTTCCCCCCTATTATTCTGAAATAAGCTTTTTCCATGATACCAAACTTCTTTATCAGTATTTATTTAGCAAATGTATAGCCCTTCTTCTTCTCCATGTCTGTACCACAACTGATTTGATTTTTTTTAAGAGAGAGAGAGAGAGAGAGAGAGAGAGAGAGAGAGAGAGAGAGAGAGAGAGAGAATTTTAACATTTATTTTTTAGTTATCGGCGGACACAACATCTTTGTTTGTATGTGGTGCTGAGGATCAAACCCCGGCTGCACGCATGCCAGGCGAGCACGCTACCGCTTGAGCCACATCCCCAGCCCACTTGATTATTTTTCTATTTTGTATATTTAGATTATTTCACATTTTCTATTAGTAGCTAATAACAAACAGTACCTAATAAATATCAGGCAACAGTTGTATTTAATATTGAAATATGTGTTTTCTATATAAACTTTAGTTTGAATTTTGTATCTTCTTCAGATTCAATTCAAGAGCCTCAGGGGTTAAGAGCATATATTCTAGGGCCAACTGCCTGGGTTTGAGTCCAGGTTCTCCAGTTATTAGTTTTGTTCAACCTTAAACAGATTATTTAGCCTCAATTTCCTTATCTGCAAAGTAGAAATAACAATACTTCATTGTCAACTATGTGAAATGCTTAGAATCGGGCCTAGAACATTGTAAGTCCTATACAGATATGAAGGTTTATATGTATAGAACATATGAATGTTATAAATATTTTTAAAACTTTTGGTCAGCATTGACAAATTCCTGAAAGGTCATATCAGTGGAACCTTTATCAACACTATCCTATGGTGCCTTTTTTGTGGGGGGGGTACTGAGGTTTGAACCCAGGGGCCCTTTACCACTGAGCCCTTTTTGTTTTTTGAGACAGGGTCTTGCTAATTTTCTGAGGTTGGCCTCAAACTTATAATTCTTTTGCCTCAGCCTTGCAAGTTGGTGTGATTACAGGTGTGTGCCCTGTGCGTGACTGGCGCCTATATTTTATCACACAGATTTATCTATTAGCAAAAGTTCCTCATATGCATTTTTTGTTATTTGCACATTATTATTCACTCTTTCTTCTTTGCTCTCCTACCCCTGATTTTCATTAGGTAATATATCTACTCTTTAATAAAAGTGTGGAAACAAAAATACTGATCCACCTACCCACCCACCCTCCCTCCCTTCCTTCCTCCCTCCCTCCCTCCCTCCCTCCCTCCCTTCCTTCCTTCCTTCCCTCCCTCCCTTCTTCCCCTTCTCCTTTAGGAATAGAAGGAAATAGGTAGGAGTGGTTATGGAATTTGAATGTTTGGGTCCACTATTTTAATAGTAGATAGTAAATATACCTGGGGTATATATATTAAAAATGTCTGGAGAGCAACTAAGAACAGAACAGGAAGGAAGAGCATGAGGAAAAGACTACAGTAAACAAAGACGAATGGGGGGAGAGAAACGGAGAGAGAAGGGAAAGCATATGGAAATGGTAGGAGACCTTCAATGATACATAAAATTATAAGAGGTTATGAGGGGCAAGGGGGAGGGAAAAAAAGGGAGAGAATTGAACAACAGCAGGGGAGGTAGAGAGGGAAGATGGGAGGGGAGGGGAGGGGATGGGGGGATAGTAGGGGATAGGAAAGGTAGCAGAATACAACAGTCACTAATATGGCATTATGTAAAAATGTGAATATGTAACAGATGTGATTCTGCAATCTGTATTTGGGGTGAAAATGGGAGTTCAAAACACAATTTGAGTCAAATGTATGAAAGATGATATATCATGAGCTATGTAATGCTTTAAATAATCAATAAAAAATGTAAAAAAAATAAAATAAAATTATGTGATTTAAAAAAAAATGTCTGGAAATATAAAGAAGAACATCCACTTATGCAGCATTTGCCTTTGGAAATTCAAGTAGTAAGAGTTCACTGGGAAGTTGAGCTGTGGAGATGATTGACCCTAAGAGTTATTGTCCAATGGTGAACTTGGGAGCTCTTCTGTCCTTGGAGTCAGATGTGTTTTATCACCATCTGTTTTGTATTTCCTGTCTTGGGTAACCTTCGGTTGGTAGAAAGGGTCCCTGACTGAACAGGTGAGATTCCCTCACCCTTACTCCTAAGGGGAGAAGTTCCCTGGCAGTTGATGTGCAGTTCTGCCTGGGCCACTGTGACTTTAGCAGGTTTTTGGAGGCACTTGATACATGTTTGCTGATTGATTAAAGTGACAAGAAAACTAGTGTGCCTTTTGCCTGTCTCTGTTCATGGGTGTGGTACAGAGGTGGTGGCCCACACAGAGTACTTCTGGGATGCAGTTGGGTCACCTAGAGTGTGTCTTCTGACAGAGGCTATAGGGGCATACAAGGTGATCCTGTAACTAAAGCAGTTCTCGGTACCAACAGTAAACTAGATTCAAATAAGAGACTCTGGGTGGGAGGCCCTCTTCTTAGGCAGCAAGTCCGGACTCAACATTTTTTCCAGTGGCTCAGGGTAGTTGTTTTTGGTGTTCCCCACCCTTGTATCCCTGTTGCTGACTCACTTGGAGACTGGCTTCATTGTATTATGGGAGTGAAAAGTGTTATGCCTGTGAATCATATCTATAATTTACATTGCCCTGAGAAGTGTGGACTCACAACCTGAGAAAGTAGTCTCATAACACTTGGTTAAAATAAGAGAGATCACATCTGTACAAAAAGACTAAGAATTCTGTCAGTGTGTTTCATGAAAAATTAAGTTAGTTAGACAAGTATTAGAACAAGTACTAAGGTATGTTTGGTTTTATTCCATAAGTCATGGCGACATGGTGACATGGTACCTGTTGATACTTATCTAGAAAGACTTTGATTATATTCAGGGTAAACAGAATCAGAGCAGTTCATTATGCAGAAACCTAATAGTCTGGTACCAGTGAAAGGCCAGAACTGCCACATTCTTATTTTTGTCCTTGTATGGATTTACACTGTCACCATGAGCAGAATTTAATTTATATATACAGGAACTTATGCAGTTTACTTAAGGGTTCAACAGCCAAGGACCTTTTTTAAAATTAAAAAAAATTTTTTTTTGGAATTGGTATACTAAGAAACGAAAGCATATATCATATATCCTTTCCCAGTTTTTTAATATTAGAGGCTGTGAGCATCTGATACACCCTTATTGCTTACAATAGAAAAGGCATTACAGAACCTGGGTCAAACCTTAGCATTGCTGCTCCCTTACTGGATTACAGAAACCTGGTCTGGGTTATTTTAACTTGTTGTTTAATCAGTAAAATAAAGACAGTGTTTAATACAGTAGTAGGATTATTGTGAGATCATGTGCAGTTCTGTAGTACATAGATTAGTGACTGGCATTTTTTGGAGGCACTTGATACATGTTTCCTTATTGATCAAAGCAACTAGAAAACTAGTAGTATTTGTGAGGACTATTTTCCTATATGATGGTATTGTACTGAACGTTTATAGTAAAGTAATAATACTATGTGAAAGGTTTTTAGTAAGGTACCTGAAGAAGAAGGTGACTGTTTTTCACACATGATGAAACTTGAATTAATGGAAGTTAAGTTGTTTTCCCTAGCTGAAAGTGCTAGCCAGTGTTGATGCTAGGTTTACAGCCTTATTTGTATAGATTCCTGGTCTTCCTGCTGACTCCTTAGTCATGCTCTTTATCCCTCTCATAGCTGTCTTCTTAGTCTATCAAATGACACAGCATAGATAGTAAAACCATGGGTGTGTTTGGGGTGTGTGTGGGTTCCTTTATATTTTGAAGTCTTAAAGGTAGTTAATTATTTAGTGAACTTACAAGATGTAGGTACTGTAAGTTACGTCATTGGTTGGGGGCAGGAAATAGCATAAAAGTAAGAGAAAATAGGATTCATTCAGAAATCAGAAAGTCATATAGGTAAAAAAAAACTTGAGCTATCATATGCATCCACTGTAATTTGTTCATATTCTTATCTGATCTGAGCTCTTGGAGGTCCTACTTGTTTTTTTGATACCAAGGATTGAACCCAGAGGCACTCAACCACTGAGCCACATGCCTAGCCCTTTTTATTTTGAAACTGGGTCTCACTAAATTTCTTAGGGCCTCACTGGGTTGTTGAGGCTGGCATTGAACTTGCAATCCTCCTGCCTCAGCCTCCTAAGCCACTGGGGTTATAGGTATGTGCCACAGCACCCAGATGGAGGTCCTAGTTTTGAGTACTTTTGTACTAATTTGAATTTTAAGTGAACTATTTTTCTTACACGTAAGTAGTAATTGTAATTATAGAAGTTTTCAAATTTAAAGATTTTAAAACCCCAAGGCATTTAAATGTAATAGGTTTATCTTGCATAGCAACTTATTTTCATCAATTTATGTGATATGTGTGACTTTGGATATGTTTTTATCCAGATCTCTGAATCTGAAAAGAAAAGCTGGCTTTGTGAACTTGAAAAAAAGTCCAATTCCTTAAAATTTGTGTAATACAGATGAAGAGTTTCAGAAACTTTCTGTCCATAACAGTGATGCAGATCAGTAGAAATTAGATCACATTTAGTATTTAAATGTTGTAGCAGTATAATGGTAATTAGAAGTATCTTCATGTTCATAGGTTTTTAAGATGCATAGGTAGAAGGCATATTAAAGACAGAGTCTGGGAGTTTTATATTGAATTCTTGATCAGTGCTGATAGTAGACACAAGTAACTTCCTTTTTAGGCAGAATATATACCTTAGTTCCCAGCCACCAATACTGTTGATCCCTACCCACCCAGCAACTGCATCTACAGGGCAGGAAAGCATAGGATCTGATCATTGATTTGGCTGGCAGGGAGAGTAGCAGAGAAGAGAGACACAAAAAAGCATTTGTGGGGAGAGATTTACCATTGTTCTGCATCTCAGCTTACCTTGCACATTCTACCCTTGGCCTGCTTCTGGATCCTTGACAAATGCCTGTGAAACCATACTGCATTTGGTTTTATGGCAATTAAAGTCTGAATAAGGAAGCCCTCTTAGGGCAATTTTTGAATATGTTCTCAGTTACTGATTCTCCTTTCAGAGATTTTCTGCAATCTCATCATTTCTGTTTCCCTGCTGAGCACCCACCCCCAAAGGAAGTTGTCAGCAGTTGCACCTCCACCTTTGTTCACCACTTCTCCCCCTTCCCCTCTCCCCTCCCTTACCCTTTCCATCAGCAAAAGAGCAAGCCTAGCCACACCTGGAGTGCTTGGCTCCTTCCACCCTGAATGGAGGCATTCTAGCCTGGGTCTTAGTTCTTTTTCACCATCTCCTAGAAGAGTCTAGTGGAGTATTCAATACCTAAACAAATAAATGAACTTAAAACACTCTTGCCCTCGCATTTACTGTTAATAGTCATACACAAAGACATCCTCCTTGCACAAGAATCACTTAATCTAGAAACATGCCGAATGAAATATGAGTGATACCATTCTAAGCCCTCTCCTTCCAGGTTCTATGGAACTGATCTTTCTCATGATATGCATCTTTTATATATAATTTTTATTTTTTATTTTGTCACTTAAGTATGTGTCTGGAAAATCTTTTTCCTGTCACTATGTGCAGATTTTCTTTTATTAAAATTCTGTAGGATGAGTGAACTGTAATTCATCTCGTTTCCCTATTTACAGACATTTAACTTGCTTCAAATATTTTGCTATGGTAAACATCCTTCTGTGCTATTCGTATACACACAAGTATTTTCTTACTGTTTTTTACAAGTAGAATTAGTAGTTCAGAAAGTATATGCATTTTCTCTTTATAATGGATACTGTCATATTGCCCTCAGAAAAGTCTTTGCCATTTTCTATATTCACATTATGGTAGTTTGGGACTACCTATTTCTCTGCATTAGATGTTATCATTCTTATATATTTATGCCAATATGAAATCATTTGCTTTTCTTGATAAGAAGGATGATTGATTATTCCTCATATCTTTATTGGTCATTTGCATGTCTCCTCTGATTTATGTATTCATACCATTTGTTTAGGGGGAACTCTACTTTTTTAAAATAGGATTTAGTCATCTATTTGGTATATATTCCTGATGTATGTTATTTATGTATTAAGGTATTTTCTTTCAGTTAGTTTTTAAATAAAAACTTTGTTTATAGTATCTGCTTTTATATCAGGGGTTTGTCAGACTTGTTAGCCTTCATATGTTCAGTTGTTTATTTTTTTAAATGGGATAACTTGTTTTGAAACAGTTTTCCTACTCAACTATTTTTAAAACATGCTTTTATGTATTTTCCTCTAATGATTCTGTTTAACAATTTTTCTCATTTCTAATGTTGTATAATTTCTTCATGTATTGTCAGGTAGTATGAATCTGGAGATTTTATTATAGCTGTATGTTTGAGATACATTGTTAGTTTCAAGCTTATCTTGAAATTTCTTTAAGCTTCTTCTAGTTTTTTTTTTTTTTTTTTTTAGCAGAGTGACTAAGGGTTTTTGAAAATGTAAAGAGCTTCTATATGAAGACTGTAGTTTAAATATATCAAGAATTCCCTTTTAAGTATGGTTTTTAACCATACTTGGTTTCTAGCACAGAGGCTTAGATCGATTATGCCCTGGTCAGGAAATCAATATTAATTTTGTTTAGATTCAAATCCTAACAAATAGTGGTTATAAAACAAAAACCAACATTGAGAATTTAAATTGATAAAACCACTATATAAGAAAGAGCCAATCTTTTTATGCTATGTTAAGATGTCGTGTAGCTTCTTTTAAATCTGTAATCCTACATAGGTGAGTCTCATAGACCAGTGGAGCAAAGTTGGATTAACTGGAACAAGAACATCAATTGTAGTTCAATACTGATAGACATAAACCATAACAATGTTTCTATGGGAATATTTGGTAAGATTTTTCAATTGAAATGGGAATGGAAATCCCCTTTCTCATACCCGTTACCTCGACAGGGCAGCAGCAACCTCCAGTCACAGGTCAGGTTGGCTGAGGCTGTAGAGTTAGGTGGGCCAGGGATGTGTGGCCACGTTGTTAGGTGAGGACTGGGTGAAGGCTGCTAGCTCACAGGTGGTGTGGGCTTGGTGTGCAGGGTGGGGTGGCCATGCGTGGCCCCTCTACCTATTCTCACTAGCTTCCGCTTCACCAGTCACCTGCATTGTCTGTTGGTTTTAAGAACTGGACTTCATACTGATCCTCCTTTTCCAGTTACTTTTTTTTTTCTTCTGCAGAAGTCTTACAGTTGTTCATTTGCAGTAGTTACTGTGTTATACTACAGAATTATTATTAGGAGTGGAAAAATAATTAGACCCCCTTCCACATATTTTTTTTCTACACAACACCAACTCTTCTTATTTTCTTCTCCTATCCCCGCAGGACTGAGGCTTGAACCCAGGGCACTCTACCACTGAGCTACATCCCCATCCCTTTTCATTTTTTTTTTTTTTTTGTGTGTTTTGAGACAGGATCTCACTAAGTTGCTGAGGCTGGCCTTGAACTTGTGTTCCTCTAGTCTTAGCCTCCCAAATTGCTGGGATTACAGGCATATGCTACTGTGGCCAGCTTCTTTTCTTGATCTCTCTTTCAAGATAGAACCTTTTAAAAGTGTTGCTTGATCTTTTAAAATTCATGTCTCACTATCACCAAGAAATGGTATTAACCTAAGTGTCCATCAACTGACAGATGGATAAGGAAAATGTGTATACTTTGAAATATAGTTCAGCTGTAAAAAGGGACAAAATCCTATCTTTTGTGACAACATGAAGGGAACTGGAAGAAGGTAGTATGTTAAGTGAAATAAGGTACAGCAGGACACATGATCTCACTCAAACATGGAATCTAAAACAGTTGATCTCGTAGAAGTTGAGAGAGGAATAATAGTTTTCAGATGTTGGGAAGAGTAGGATGGAGGGAAAGAGATGGAAGAGTTGGTCAATAGGTACTAAGTTACAGCTAAGTAAATATAAGTCACAGCACACTGTTGCACAGTAAGGCTGCTCTGGATAACGATAATATAAATGTTTCAAAGAAGGTGGAATAAAGGATTTAAACTTTTAAAAAAATTTGTTTTGGTATTGGGGATTGAACCCCTGAGCCATATCCTCAGCCCTTTTTATAATCTTTTTAATTTAGAGACAGGGTCTTACTAGGTTGCTTGGGTTTGATCCCAGCAATGCAAAAATAAAATAAAATAAAATTCACACCAGATTCTTACTAATTCAGAAATCTCCCTATCTTAAATTCTGCTAAGTTGCTTAGGGTGTCACTAAGTTGCTGAGTCTTTGAATTTGGAATCCTCCTGCTTCAGCCTCCTGAGCTGCTGTAATTACAGGTATGTGCCACTGTGCCTGGCAAGGATTTTGAATGTTTCCATTATAAAGAAATGCTAAATGTTTGAGGAGATATGCTTACCCTAATTTGAACATTATACATTGTGTACATGTATTGAAACATCACACAGTATCCCCCAAATATGTGTAATTTTTATGTCAGTTTAAAAATTATAATAAAAATAAAATTTGATTCCAGCATTGCAAAAAAAAATGAAATTCAAACCAGATTCTTTTTTTAAATTTATTTTTTAGCTTTAGGTGGACACAATATCTTTATTTTTATGTGGTACTGAGGATCAAACCCAGTGCCTCGCGCATGCCAGGCGAGCACGCTACCACTTGAGCCACATCCCCAGCCCAAACCAGATTCTTATTAATTCAGAAATCTTCCTATCTTAAATTCTGCTGTAACCTCTTATAGTAAGCAACTGTGGTTCTTCTCCTTCTACTCATTACAGTCAATGATCTACACAAGGTCAATTACATCTTTTTGTATCCATGCCATAGATGATTTGGCCAACTTTCATATCTATCTATCTATCTATCTATCTATCTACCTTTCTGTCTATTTATTTATTTATTTTAAAGCTTGAATTTTGTTATCCAGTACAAACTTAGAATATTAAGTATGCTTTTGGAAATGACGTCTCTTGCCCTTAGTATCTTTGTGATCCCTGGCAAGTTGTTTAACCTCTGAGTACCTCAGTTTCTTTATCACAAAAATGGGTATAGTCTTGTGGGGTTATTATGAGAACTGGGTGCAGTGTACATGTGTTGTATGTATATATGATGGATAACAACTGCAAATATTAAATGCTCTTAAGTGTTTGCTATTATAATCCTGAGAAATAGGCAGGCTGAGACTTTTCTGTAGTGGAGGCAGTGCCTATAGAACAAATAAAGATAATTGGAAAAGGAGAGAAGGAATATTTACTAAGTAGGTGCTTTGAATTTCTTAGCAGCAGCTAATATGATTTTTTCAATCTATTCTATTTAGGATAGGGTTAGACATTATATGTTTCAAAGCATATTGGAAACTTAATCTAGCAGGCTTTTGATGTTCCCTTGGCATGATCAAATTTACTGTCTTCCTTCTGCTTTAAATAAATAGTGATCATTTTTATTTGTTGTTTTGGATTTGTTGTTTGCATAGTTTCTATGCAGGAAAATAGTTTCTATTTTTCTGATGTTTTAAATAAACATAGGAATGCTAAAGATGCTTGGTCTTTTGCTTGTTCAGAACAAGTGTTCTCATGTCTTGGCATTCTCCATATATTGATTCCTATCCAGACATGAAGGTCTCAAATTGCAGGTTCCTGTTTTTTTCTTACATTATTCAATTAGTGATTCTATTGCTTGATATAGAGAAGAAATGGGTTTTAGAATGAGATTTAAGATTTCATTTAGTCAGTAGAGTTTTAGCACTCCCCCTCCCTTCCACCCTCTCTTCCTTCCTTCCCATAGTTCTCACTATGTTGTCTGAGCTGGCCTTGAATTCACTATCCTCCTGCCTTAGCCCCCCAAGTAGTTGGGATTATAGGTGTATACACCACTGAGCCTGGCTCTTCATGATTCTAAACTCTGGTTTTCTCAGCTTTAATTTTCACCATACCACCAAACTCAGAATTGTTGTAAGATTCAAATGAAAACTTATCCATGGGGGCTGGAGTTGTGGCTCAGCGGTAGAGTGCTTGCCTAGCACATGTGAGGCCCTGGGTTCAATCCTCAGCACCACATAAAAATAAAATAAAAAATAAAAAAAATTGTATTGTGTCCATCTACAACTAAAAAAATAAATATTAAAAAAGAGAAAACTTATCCATGAAGTATCCATACATAAATATTTGATAGTGGTTTTTCCTGAACCATGTTTAGCTCATAAAGGTGAGCTTCCCAAATCACTTTCATAGCACACATATCAGGGATCTGTGAAACAAGTTGGGCTGGGCGTTGTCTTTTATTGCAAGAGAATTCTGCCTGGGGTGTTAAAAGAGAGAATGTGATGAGTTAGTTCAGCTATAAAATCCAACATCCTATTGGTTTGCCTCATGGCAAAAAAAAAAAAAAAACCAAAAAACTTTCTTTTAAAAGTGATTTCTTATAAATAGCTTAAGAATAAAAGGAGAAATAACATAAAATTTAGTTTCTTTGTCATAGTAGTTGTTACATGTATCCCCTACAAAATAGTAAAGGAGCCTGGCTTTGCTGATGTTTGCTTAGAAGGGGGTGTTGTCTAGTTTTCAGCTTGCTAGTGGGAGTGTCTAGTCAGTGTTTTCCTTTCTACATAGAAAGTTAGCAGGACTGACACATCCGAGCTTGTACGAAGAAAGTTTGGGAAACTGTTGCCCGGATTTACCACAGAATGATGGGGCAGCTTGTGAGAAATGATCAAGACTGGAACGCAAAGCTGGTGGGACTGATGTGCTGTATGGGTTAGTAGTTTCAGCTTAATGCCACTTTCATGTTGTCAGAACTGGGAAAGGAAAGTTGCACTACCTGCTTCGGTTTGCCTGGCAGGAGTTGAGACCTAGCACCTTTAAGAAGTTTGTATCCTGACAACTTCTGTGGCTGTCTGGAGAGAATTTCCTTTCTGTTGTTATACAAAATATGCCTTTATATAATATCAATATTTGTTGTTGTGCGATACTGAGTGCATTTAGCTTTGAATGGATTTTGTTGAAGTACAGTTAAGTGTAGGTTATAATAATCTGTTCTCTTTATAGATATTTATATACATATTTATATTCTTTTCTCCCTAAATTCATTGTTTGCATTCAGTATTGTTATATATTTTCAGCTATAATGAATTTAAAAGGTCAGTATAAATGTATGTGTTCATTTAAAACTTACTGTACAAATGACAGGTTTTCAAACAGGAATGTTATAAAACTTCATAATAATAAATGGAGAGTCTGAAAAACCAGTGGAATTGGTTAAAAGCTCAGGGATAACTTTCCCTGTTTTGCTGTCATAGCAGCAGCCTTGCCCTAAATATCAATCTTGGTGTAAGACATCCCTGACTGAAAAGAAATAAAGTCTCACTGTGAGACTTGTAATAGGAAAATTAGATGGTGTAATCTAGCCTACTCCCTTTTGAAATAATGCGTATGGAAAGTGGTAAAATCACAGAATCCTCCCAGGGTTAATCTTTTCCCTGATTCTAAATTGGTCTCTTGAGGAAAGCCAAAAACCTGAAAGTCCACCTTAATTCTTCTCACATTGTTGTGAGGTACAGTGACATTCCAGTGTTATGGAGCCTCCCCTGGTTCTTGAATGACACTCATCTGGCTTATCAGATTTAAAAGACAAGGTTTAGGTTTTTACTGTCAGAAAACAATAACAGGATTTGCTGCTACAATGTGGTATGTGTGTGTTAACTCAGTCTTTGTACCTGGATCATGTGCTTTAATTGTGGATAGTAATTCCCAGTATTACCTGTTGCCTGCCACGTGGTTAGCATCATCTCAGTTTTCAGCAGTGCTTTTTGAACCTCTAGCAACAACAACCACATCAAAACATCAAATCAAAAGAACTTTTTATAGTTTTGTTATGTAAGTAAATCTTTCTTCTGTGCTAGGAGGTAAATAATTTGATTAAATCATCTTTCTTCATATACCACATGGGTCAGAAATTAGCCTGTCCATCTTTAGAACCTATGTTCTGCTTCTTCATGTTCCTTAAAATATAGTCCTGGTTTTTATTAACTTGGAAAATAATAAAAAATAACTACTTTGTACTCAAGAAGGTAGAGTTCATATAATATATATGGTGTATTAAGTTTAATGGAATGGAATATGTTTGTAAAAGCTCACTTTATTATGTAATGGTTAAATAAATTAATAAAAATTTCGGGGCTGGGGTTGTAGCTCAGTGGCAAAACGCTTGCATAGCATGTGTGAGACACTGGGTTCAATCCTTAGCACTGCATAAAAATAAATAAATGAATAAAAAAACTGGAGGGCAGTTATAGGAATATCTTAATCATAACTTGATATGGAAGCTGTTTATTCTTGAATTAAAAAGATTTTTTATTAAATATTTTAATGACCTTTTTCTTCCCTGAGGATTTCACCTTAGGGTTCTAGATTGTTAATTGGATGGGAATAATATGACTACTACCTAAGAAATAGCTTTTTCTTGTTTCTGTTTCCTTTTTGCTGAAGGCATAGAAAAGTACCGCTGGGATTGTGATATGAGTGCTAGTCTGGCACATAGCTTCCATTGTTTGCAATCACTTGTCCAAAGTTCACTTCACATAGCAGGCCATATTCCAGCTCCTTGTGTGTGAGTGAGGTGTGTTCAGCTCTCCTGGTTGAAAGATGACAGTGTCTTTGGGTACTGTTGCAGCCCAAGTTGTTGGAAGCAACTACAGAAGGGATCATAGAACTTTGGTGGAGAAATCTGTACAGGGGTGTCTGGCTAAACTGCTTTCTCTCCTTCAAGCCCTGCCCCTGTGCCCTGGACCTTCTTCCCTTTCGTGCTTACCTATGTGGTGAGGGCTGTGTCCTTTTCTCAGTTGGAGTGTGTGTCACACTGCCTTCCTGTAAGAGGTTCTTCTAGGTGATGACCTGCAGAGGTCCTGGCCAATGCTGTTCCTCTCCAGCCTGGTGGTTCCAGTACCACCATGGCACTGGGCTCATCAAAGGACCTGATGAAAGCTTAGAATGAATGAGTGAGAAAATGAGGGAAGTAAATCTGCATTTATCAGTGAGGTAGATTGGTAGATCTTTTCCTCTTGCTTTGTTCTTGCCTAATATACTAGAACCTATGTTATATTTATATTTTTGCGTATAATTGAGATTCTTTCTGAACTTTTTAGGAATAGCAAGGCTAATAGACATTTAAGACACCATTATTACTTCAAGATATGTAGCCTTATAAGCTACTGTGTTACAAATACAAGTAATTCTGCATTGTTTTCCTGAGTTGAATTATGCCCTTTCTGAAGCATAATTCATATCATGGGTATCTTTTATTGGAGCACATAAAAACATTGTGGCATTTAGTATATAGTAGAAAAGAAGAAACTGTAGATGGTACTCTAGAGGGCCAACAGAGTAATTGGTAAATATTTTGTGGAAGATAATATTGGTTAACAATTATCAATATCATTGTTGTCATAGTAGTTATTTTTATTGAGATTTTCATTTGGATTCAGACAAATTTAACAATTTTGGCATAAATTTGAAGCATTCATATTCAGAAATAGCAAGCTTCCACCTCTGGATCTGCTTTCTGAAACTCCCTCTCCAATTTTGTAATATTAGATAATAAGTAAAGAAGAAGACTAGACGGTTGGTTACTGAAAAAGTGTTTGTTACAGGCAGAATCAAATAATAGGTTATATTTAGGTTATCTTTTTGTTTCTCTCTGACAGTGATAGGAAATGGAAGGGTTTCAAGGGGGTACTTTGCAGAAAGGCTTATGAAATTACAAGCTGCACGTTGGCATTAAAATGGAGGAAACAGCAACATGCCATCTTTGAATAGTTTTGTAAAATATTGGACAAATGATTGGATCGCTTTACTAAAGTTTCTTCAACAGTTTCCTTATCATGGAGCATTTATGTTTTTTCAAAACTTTTATTTTGCTATTCTAAATGCTTTGATTTACATTTTTATACTTGTATTTGTACATTCCATGATTATAACTTTAGGATAAGTTCTAGAAGTAGACTTGCTGGAAAAGGGTATATATGTTTTTAAGGTCTTTGATCTACATTGTCAAATTGGTCTAGAGCAGTACTCATTGATAACCTTCTTCTAGAGCAACACTGCCAAGAATTCACATGCTGATAGGAATGTCTGCAGCTCTGGTTTTCAATGTTAGCTGTGTCTAGCCCTCCCCATCCGCCTTTTTTGAGAAAAGCCCTCCCTGTTTTGCCCAGGCTTCAATGTGTAACCTTCCCACCTAGGTCTCTCAAGTAGTTGGGATTATAGTTGTGTGCTACTGTGCCTAGCAGATTTTAAAAAATGGATTAGCTATCTTCTTTTGCTCACTTGCATATTAAGATGTTGATCTTAAATAAATTATTGATCTTATACTAATGATCTGTGTCTCATAAATATCAGTTAATTTGTCTTATATTTTTGCTTATGTTTAAGTTATTGTAGGGAACATAGATACCTTTAATAAACAGGACAAGCATTTTCAAACAAACAAAAACTATTACAACAACAACAAAAACAAGCCTAGTTCTACTGCAGTTTAAGGAAGTTCAGGGATAAAGAATGAAGAGGTAAAGAGGTAAAGAAGGAGAGCAAGATTTGTCTTATCCCCAAGGAAAGGTTGGAGAAGAGCAGAATGGTAGTGGGACAGGAAAGAAGGTGACCTGGGAAAAGAAGGGTATTCCCAGATGCAAGAAGGAGTAGGGAAGGACACAGAAGGTAGGGAGTGCTGCCTAGAAGTGGGGAGGGAGAGGGTAGTGTAGTTTTGCAAGTTAGCTCTAAGTGTTGGAAGAGTTTGATTCTCCTTTGAAATAATTACTTGATGTATCAGAGTATTTCGATTGTTCTTTCTTCCTAAAGCATAAGAAGCCTTCTCTTACTCTTCTCTGCACTGGGCAGGATCTCTTTCCTCAGTGAGGCTACTTAATTGTAGTGTTTCTTTGTTACCAGACATTTCAACACAGGGACTCTAGGAGTAGCATAAATAAGCCAGAGCCCACTTCAAGCCAAAGGATCTGAATTTAAGTCTTGCCTTTTGCGGGGGTGGGGGGGTAAGGGGGATGAGGGGGCTGGGTAGCGAGGGTCCCAGGGATTGAAATCAACACCACTCAACCACTGAGCCACATCCCCAATCCTATTTAATATTTTATTTAGATACAGGGTCTCACTGAGTTGCTTAGCACCTCGCCATTGCTGAGGCTGGCTTTGAATTTGTGATTCTCCTGCTTCAGCCTCCAGAGCTGCTGGGATTACAGGGATGCACCACTGTGCCCAGCTAGGCTAGGTCTTGCCTTTTAACAAGACTTTTTTTTTTTTTTTTTTTTTTTTTTTTTTTTTTTTTGTGATGCTAGGGATTGAACCCAGAGTCTTGTGCATGTGAGGCAAAGCACTCTATCAACTGAGCTATATCCCCAGCCCTTAATAAGACTTTAAACCATTTTCTGGATAATTGTGGACAAATCAGAGACTTGGTTTCTTCTGTAAAATGGGGATGACAATATCTACTCTCCTGCTTATGGTTGCAAAGAGCAAATAGGATATGAATGTGTTAAAATACTTTGAAAAGTTCAGTGCAAGGGCTTACTTGAAGCCCGCAGCATTTTTAGAGTCATCTTTGTGCTGGTGGATGTGATGGAGTTAGGGTTGTACAACTGAGGGGCAGTTGTAATGGACTAATGCTGGCACATACAACATTGAAGAGACCATCTGACAAATAGCCCTTTAACGCTTTCTTGCAGATGGCCTAAAGTTGCCAACATTTAATAAGAAAATTTGAATGCACTGAGCAATATCTCTTGGATATCCTATTTTCATTTATATGCATGATCACAAAGTGTCTTTTGCATAGATCTTATCAACCTTATACCTTATTTTAATCTTTCAGATGAACGGGACAAAGTTCAGAAGAAAACATTTACAAAATGGATAAATCAGCATCTCATGAAGGTCAGTTTTTATTTCTTTCATATCTTGGAATTGTTTTGCATACTCCAGTTTATTGGGCAGTAATTGATTGTATAGGTTTGAAGCATAGCTTTTGAGTATCAACTTGAGAATTTAAATTCTAGAGCATTTCACATGCATTTCAGGGATCTGTAATTATTTGGTTTGTGGCTTATGGGTAATGATGGAAGTGGGAAGAAAAGTACCCACTGATTACAGTGCTTTCTGTGACATTAGTAAAACCTACTATTACTGGACTCAAAAAAAAATCTCTTCAGTTTAAGAAATCTGTAAATATTTATATGTTAAAGCACAAAAAAAGTTGCATTTCTAGTAAGATTTCTCTCTCTCTCTCTCTCTCTCTCTCTCTCTCTCTCTCAGGATTCAAGTTCTGGGATAAGATTTAAGTGGTTGGCAGAGAGTTAGATGAGAAAAGAATTGGATTGTAGAAGTACAGGTCTAGACTAGTTTTGCTTCTTGCACTTAGTAAACCCAGGCATTGGTCTTACGTCTCCATTTCTCTGCCTGTGAGGCAGTTAATAATAGTTGTGGTTCTTAAATGAAGATATATTTGTATGCCATGGGTCACTTTGAGAATCTGATATATAAGCTCTGCAGAAAAATACACATGTGCACAAAATTTGCATACCATTTCATGGAGCTTTTGGACTCCACTAATGCCTTTCTGAATTCTCAGGTAAGAAATTCTTAGAATTTCACAATTAACTGTTGGTCAATTTTTTCCCTCCATTTTTTTATGGACAGCCATGAAATTGAAAATAGTATTTCTGTGTTGAAAGAATTTTCTCACAAAGAAACATTATTTTAAATGTGATTGTATTCTTAGATAAGATTTGTAGGCTTGCTAATCTAAACTATCATATAACTTATGAGTGGTGCCAGTAATGTAATAGGATCTAATCACCTTCTATAAGAGTGATTTTTATTTCAGGAGCATGTCAGTATTACCTGAGAGACATATCAGTTCCTGTCTCTTTCATCACTCAACATAACCCATTTCTCAAATTCTGTTAGCGTCCCTCAGAGAGGGCATGTCACCTACTCCCCAGTTGAGAATCACTTCTGTAGGGAACTTCTGTTAATACTGGGAGCTAAATCTTCTAGTGTGTTGACAAGAGATAAAAGGTTGAGACCCGCTTAGTGATGCTTTTGTGAAGAAAAATATCATGAATTCTTATGAAGGATGTCAGCATTCACCTGCCGTCTCCCAAACCTTTGTATCATTCTGCATGTACCATGCACTGGTGTAAAATGGACCCTTTTCCATGAGGTAGGACAGAGATGGAGCCTGTGCAGGCTAAGGTTTAGGGTGTGAGACTTTGGAGCTGAAACCTCCGACAGGATTTTCTCATCTTTAGGGTGGCTAGCTCTTTGAGGAAGATAGGCTTCTGTGGCTGCTGCTAGTCTAGTAGTCTTTGTATTTGTGGCTTGCTGTAGTCTTTGTATTTGTGGCTTGCTGGGGGCTGAACAGGTAGGTGGGGTATAGAGGATTGCCCTGCATCTTCTACAGCATAGCTACTTGAGGTTTACAAGTTAGTAATCAAGTTGCAGTTGCTGACTGTGAACACCAGAGAGAAGTAAAAGTGCAAATATGGTCCATTATGGGTACTAGAGGTACTAGACAGATATATTTCGGGCCTACTATGAACATACTATGGACCAGGCATGTTGAACTGGCCATTCATCTTAGGATGAATTGGATGATTCAATTTAAGGAGACTGCCTTTGTTAAAAATATCAAAATACCAAATGAGTGGTTTAGAACAGAGGCCATATTACTAATTTTTAGGGCCCATCAATGTTCTTGGAAAGAATACTTACATTATGTGTAATATACATTACGTGCATTAAATCATTTACTCCTTCCAGCAACCCTCCAGGGTTAATTTAGTAGTCATACACAACCTGTAGAATCAGGTAGCAAGGGTTCAAATTTGGATTTACCTAGAATATATAACCTTCATGTGTGTATTTATGATAGATCTCAAAGATTTAAGACTTAATTCTGGGCTGGGGATGTGGCTCAAGCGGTAGCGCGCTCGCCTGGCATGCGTGCGGCCCGGGTTCGATCCTCAGCACCACATACCAACAAAGATGTTGTGTCCGCCGAGAACTGAAAAATAAATATTGAAAATTCTCTCTCTCTCTCTCCCCCCTCTCTCACTCTCTCTTATAAAAAAAAAAGACTTAATTCTGCTGTAATACAGTAAGAATTGAAAAAAAAATTAGTATTTTAGATCCAATAGCCAATAGATAGATGCCAGTGTAACCTGCTGCCAAATCAAACTGGTTTGTTTATTTCTTAGAGTCTGTTAGAGGTGAGAGTTTTAACTGTTGGCTAGCGGTATAGTTCTGTAGTTGAGCACCAGGTCGAATGAATGATTCCTTGGATTCAATCCTAGCACCAAAAGCAAAATGAAGCAGATCAAATAAAAGTAAAATTACCCTCTATCGAATTAATAAATGACTTTGGGGAGTGGAAAGCTAGACAGTGTAGTTTTTAAAAATTTTTAATTTTTTTTTTTTTAGATTCAGATGGACACAGTATACCTTTATTTTATTCATTTATTTTTATGTGGTTCTGAAGATTGAACCCAGTGCCTCACACATGCGAGATGAGTGCTTTATCACTGAGCTACAATCCCAGCCCTAGACTGGCTCCCATTCTTGTTCTGTTTTTACTGTCAGCTCAAAGTAGACCTTTTTTCTAATCCATAGAGTTTTACACTGAAATTTTTACACAGAACTCCAGAATGTCAGAACATAGCCTTTTAATCTTTTATTCTTTTATCTAGAAGTTGTTGCATTATTAATCCTAAAGAGAAGAGAAATAATTTAATATTTCCAAACATGGTAGGACACTGGGTGTTAAGGGTTTTTTTAAATTTTTTTTTTTAAATTAGTTAATCAGAGACAGTTTAGTCATGATGTGATCTTTTCCATGTTTGACCTGAGAGTTGTTGAGAAGAATGTTCTACTGAGTGAGTAATCAGCCACATCTCACTAAAAGAAATCTTGATTCTGGGCACGGTGTTGCAGGCCTGTAATCCCAGCAGCCTGGGAGGCTGAGACAGGAGAATCCAGAGTTCAAAGCCGGCCTCAGCAACCCTGAGGCACTAAGCAACTCAGTGAGATTCTGTCTCTAAATAAAATACAAAATAGGGCTGGAGATGTGGCTCAGTGGTCGAGTACTCCTGAGTTCAATCCCTGGTACCAAAAAGAAAAAAAAAAAAAGAAAAAAAAAACCACTTTTGTTTTAGGTGGCCATTGGCAGTCATCCAATTAGTGGGAGATTAAAAAGTACGAATGTGAATTTTGGTTAAGAATCTTAATATTAGGAAAATATTTCTCTGTTGGTTTTCTTATATCTTCATGAGAAATACTTATTCAGGGACAACAGGGAAGGGAGGGTAAGTCCCATGTCTTTCTTACCCAGCAACATTCCTTTCAATTAGTGGAAAGTAGTTATTTGAAGAGTTTAATAAAAATAGAATCATGTTATATAAATGTTAAGGAAAAGTCTGGCTATGAAAAATTAATTAATAAAAATGAAAGAGTTATTGATGAATAAAGAGAAGAAATTGGGAATAAAACCATTCAGATAAAATCCGAATATTTTTGTGTGTATTCTATATCTTGTCTGTTTATTTTATTTTTTTGGTATTAAGAATTGAACCTAGGGGTGCTTTACCATTGACCTACATCCCCAGCCCTTTTCCTTTTTTAAAAAATTTGAGACAGTGTTGCTAACTTGTTGAGGCTGGCCTTGAGCTTGCAATCCTCCTACCTCAGCCTCCTGAGTCTCTTGGATTATAGGCATGTGCCACTGCACTGGGCTTCCCTTGTCTTGTTTTACATGTAGTCACAAGTAGTCCTTACAGCATACTTTATTTTTAAAAATATTTATTTATAGTTGTAGTTTGACACAATACCTTTATTTTATTTATTGAGTTATGTTGTGCTGAGGATCGAACCCAGGGCCTTGCACGTGCTACACAAGCGTTATACTGCTGAGCCACAACCCTAGCCCCTTACAGCATATTTTAAAGAAGAGGGGGAAGGAGTTTAAAGGAGAAAGGTGAGAAGGCAAGGGACAATTGAGAAGTTTAAAGGGGTGCTTTGTACAGGAGGGGTGCTTCCTCATAGCCCTGGAGTTGTACACTGGGATGGTCCCAGGGTCAGGAGACTGCTTGGCTTCATGTAATGCCAGGAGTACTGACTCAGGCTAGGGATGTATACTTCATCTTATAAATAATAGAGCAGTTTTGGGGGTGTGTTTTCTAGATTTTATTTGATTTTATTAATATTAATTTAATATTATTGCATTTAATATATTGCCTGGTCTTTTCACTCTCCTTGTGACTCCACGGAGAACGGTTCTTGGTTGTTCTGCCTCTTTGGATGGTGAGATTCCCTTTAGAGTACTTGGATCCCCAAAAGGCCCTTCTTCACTGGATTTTCCCACATTTTATAAAACAGCATATTGTGCTGAGAGCAAATTATTGTTGAAAGGAAAATGTCTCCTACAAGTTTTTTTTCCCCACTGTGTGGCAGGTAAGCCCAAGCACAGGAGAGGCAGCAAAAGTTGCTGATCCAGGAGCCTGACCTTCAAGGTCCAGCAAATGGGGCTGTGTCCAGGCTTTGAAGTTTGTGTAAACTTAACCTTCTTATGCCCTTGTCTGTCTGTAATGTGGTGGTAATGCTAGAGTAGCATGAGGATTTAAATGAAATGAACCATTAGCATAAAACACAAGACTTGGCACATTGTTAAGCTCTCAGTGAGTGAGAGCTCCTGGTATAGGAGAGTGATTGACAGGTGGCTCTAAATCAAATTGTAGAACGAATCTGATTTGCCTTCAGTGTCCTTCTACCTCCCTCATCCATGTTCTTCTTTTTACCTCAAGTGCATTCCATTTTAGTTCATTCATTTTAGAAAATGCAGTAATTTTGGGTTTGGCATCTCTTGAGGAGGTAGTCTGTCCGCTCCATGCCCTAGAGTCCTGCTGGGGCACTGACAGTTGCTTACTGGAGGTGATCCTTAGTGGTTCCTTTCTCTCTCTCTGCCTTCCACTCCCAGACTTTAAGGATTGATGTGGCCTTCAATCTTTTTTGCTTCTTCTGCTCTCCCACACCTTCCTCATACAAGGGGAGTTAGCAAAGTCCTGTCATTCTGAAAGGTTGGCAGCTTCTGTCCTCCCGCTTTGCAAGGCATCTTCCACATCATCCCCTTTGGTTCCCTCCTGTAACCGAGGGGAGGCTTGCCACTAGAAGTCAAGAAGTGAGCATCTGAATGTGAGGGGAGCATTGTGTCCACTTTTGATTTCCTTGAGCACTGTGATATGTTACAGATCTACTGCACATTCCCCTGGGCCATGAGATTTTGTTGACTTTTCTCTTCCTTACAGTTTCAACTATTTGTTTATTAATTCTTGTGACTTAGGAAGTTAGGATTTCTGCAGCTGTAAAATAGCACTTAGTGAGTGCCCAGGGATGATTCTAGCATAGTCAACTTGTAAAAGTTTATATGGCTGAGAAAAGTAAACATAGCAGAGCTTTGAAATGATTTTTAAAGTTACATCTCTTTGTATAAAGATTCTTTTTCCTTAAAATATTTGGTTAGGATTTTAAAAATATAACTTTTTCTCCAGAAAATAATCTAATATGGTGTTATTTTATATTTATCAGAGCTGAAAGTCCATTTGTTTAAAGAAAAGAGACTGGTTAGGTGAGACTTATATTTGTTGGTGAGCAGTTGTCTCTGACTTTTTGCCAAATGTACTTAACTTAGTGTTCTGGTGTTTCACTTGTGTGAATGACTAAGCCTTCCTTATAGTGATTGTTCTGGCAAGAATGTTTTTCTTTTGATTCATCATCCTTTGGAATACTTTTAAGAACAAAATCTAGTCAACATACTTAGATCTGCTTCTGTTAAGTCTTTTCATACATGGGTAGACTGGATTATTTACCTTGTAAATCATGGTTTCTAGGTTAGCTATTTGTGGTGGGAATGTTTATATATTATTATTTAGCATAATTTAAATGTGTGAAAGTAGAAAATGAATGAACTGGTAACTATTACTTCAGTTAGCTAAATTTTACCTGGAGAATTGTTCCAAAATACAAAATGACTGATATTATTTTATTATTTACAGCATTTATTTATAACCATTTTGCTTGAGGCACTATAGCTGTCTGTTCAGAAACTGGAGAGTCTCGTATGACTGCTTGTTATTACTGATCACATGCATTTCTGTCTTGCTATCTAGAAATTCATAGGAGAAATGACACCTAAAATTTTTGAGTATTTATGGATTAGCACTTGTCTTTGGTGGGGGGGGGGTCATGAAAGAAGGAAGCACTTTATTTTCGGAAGCACTTTGACAGTTACCATGGTTTATAAGGTTCCTTTTAAGTGTTTACTTGGAATCAGAATTAGGACTTGAGCCATGACTGAGAGGCTGTGTTTAAGAGGAATAATTTAAGGTGATGAATGATTTTTAGGAGAACATTGGAATCTGGAGAAATCCATGTGATGTGATTTTCTTGCATAGGATTCATCCAGCTGGCAACTTACAATGGAAACATATTCCACAGCACCTGTCTGCTGCATTGTAAAGTTATTCCATAACATTGGAATTTTTTTCTAAATATTTTCTTATTTTTTCCAAACTTTAATGTATTGATACATAAATTTATTTGGAGAGAAAGAGGCCTTGGATTCCAATGTTGGACCACACCCTGTTTGTTAGTAACCTTCTTGGTTTTTACATGGTAGACACCCAACTGACTATCACATTTTTATCTCTGTTCAGTTATGTCTTCGGAAAACTTAGTTGACTCATGGCACAGATTTCCTTCGCTCACATGGCAAAGTCATCGACTTCATGGCTCCATTGAATCAATCATACTATTCTTTCTTTTCTTTTTTTTAAAAAAATTTTTAATTGATTTTTAAGAAATAAATGACAGTGGAATGCATTATAATTCTTATTACACATATACAGCACAATTTTTCGTATGGTGGCTGCAAGGAAATGTAAACCCCCAAGCTGAGAACACAGTAATTTCTTTTAGAGAACAGAGGTGTGTATGTATGTGTGTATGTGTGTATGCGTGCACACACATGTCGGGTTTCTGTTCTCGTGACTAAATGGCTCAGGGGTCATTCCAGGTAAACTGGGCTAACTGGGCTGTGCAAAATAACCACACAAGAGACACAAATATCTTTTTCTTTGAGTCACTGTGACGGCTTCTCTGACCTTAAGGGTCTGCAGGAAGAGAGAGAGAGAGGAGAGAGAGAGAGAGAGAGAGAGAGAGAGAGAGAGAGAGAGAGCGCGCGCGCGGGCATGTGCTGACCCCTTTTATTGAGGAGAAGCTATTCAAATGAGGCAAGGGGTCAGATTTCAGGGGGCTGAGTCTATCTTCATGATGTCCATTGTCAGCAGGTTGACTGACATCTGGGTAGCCACACCCAAGGGCACAGTAAGAGAAGGAGACACACATAAGGCACTTCCATGGAACATTCTATCCTAAATAGGGCAAGGGGTTATATTACAAAGTAATAGGTGAGCATAGCTCCACCCATGGGGCTGTAGGAAGACAAAGCCCGGGCACAAAGACACAGTCACTGGAACCCTAGAAGAGCGGGGCAGTCTAGCACTATGGGTGTCTGAGGCCACATTGCCCAGCAGGGGAGTTAACTCAGTCATATGCTAGGTTGGTCACACACACACACACACACACACACACACACACACACACACGGGTGGGTGGGTGACAACGATGGGAAAGTAACTCTTTGATCTGTGTTCTTGACCATTGCATAGTTATTGAATAATTAATGGCCACAGATGGTACATGGGACTTTTTGGATGATTGACTTGATGAAGATTTAATGAAAATACTGCTTATTAAAGTATAATGCAGTGTTTTTGCTCTTAAAGTCTACAATATATTGTTTTCAGACCTGAGATTTATACCAGTGGTTCCTAAACTTAAGTGAATTATATTTACATGGAGGACTTGTTAAAATAGACAGGCCCCACCTCAGGAGCTTCTGATTCACTAGATCTGGGATGGGGCCTGAAAATTGGCATTTCTAACAAGTTACAGAAATTTTTGTTTCTAACAAAATGCTGATGCTGCTGAGCTGGGCAGTTCTTTGAGAACCTCTGTCATAGGTAAATGGATCAATATGTAAATAGCCATCAGTTTCATTTGGCAGATCCAATAAGTATTTTAATATGATTTATAAAATAATAAAAGCCGTCTTTTATTGAACCCCAGCTGTATGCTAGGTATTTTACCATATTATTATCAATATTAATAGTAAAGGCTGCTAATGTTACTGGAGTGCTAACCACATCCCAGGATCTGCCACTTTTATGGCAGTGTGTTTATTTCTTACAACATTCCTAATGGACAGGTTCTGGCAGTTATTATCCCTGTGTTACAGATGACAAAACTGATGCACAGATATATTCCATAATTTCCAAGTTCATACAGGTGGGGATTCTTATGGAAAACAAGGCTAAGAGAGAATATATTATATCTGCTAGGTTGGACAAAAGTTTAAGGAGGAAGTGAAGGTTGTACTCCAGTCTGTCTGACTCCAGGTCCTTTGCTCTCTCAACTGTGCTGTATTATTAAGGATAAAATTGGAATTGACCGATTAAAGCTTATGGGGAGCAGCTGAACTTGACATTTGGACATTGTTTCCCTTACAAAAAGGACTTGTTATTTACTTTATTTCTGTTGTGTTTTAAGAGATAACAGTACGTAGTTGAGGAAGGTTAATTTTTTTTTTTTTAATATCTGGTTACAGGCCTGGGTTATGGCTCAATAGCAAAGTGCTTGCCTCACACATGTGAGGCACTAGTTTTGATCCTCAGCACCACATAAAAATAACAAAGAGATTGTGCCCATGTATAACTAAAAAAAGAAATATCTGGTTAGAAGCCTCAAGTATAGAATCTAGGAACGAATCTTACAAATCAGGTTTTTACAAATGTGAAAGAATGGTTGATATTTTCAGAACTGTAAGAGATACATGGAAGAGTATGAAATGGTTTTGTGTAGATAAATACTAGACCAGGATTGAGAATCTCTGAATCTTTTCATCATGAAAAATGATAATTGAGTAGAATAATGATTTTCATCAGGAGGAATAATAATAGAATACTCTTCATTAAAAAAAAAAAAAAAACAGAATAACCCTATGCTTAACATTCAACAGGGCCATATTGAATTTCTGGTATCATCAGGGCTGTTTTTGAAATACACTTCTCTGTTTTCCTTTAGCTTGCCATTTTGTTAGAGATATTAAATATATATGTATGAAATAATTAATCAGGCAGGTTAAAGTGCCAGAATGAAGGGCCAAACAGTAAGATTTTAAGAGGTCAAAGCCAGAGACATGGATGGGTTGGCTCTCAGTAGGAGGTGGGGGCTGTGTCAGAGCAGGGAACTTGACTTAAAGTGGAGCACAGGAGAGGGTGGGTGGGGAAGCACAGTGAGTCTAAAGTCCTGGGCTACCAGGGCTTGCTGGAAGGAGATCAGATAGGGTAGAAAAAGGTTAAGCCAGATGTGGACTGGTGGCACATGGCTATAATCCCAGAGGCTCCAAGGCTGAGACAGGAGAATCATGATTTCAAAGCCAGCCTCAGCAACGGTAAGGTGCTAAGCAACTCAGTGAGACCTTGTCTCTAAATAAAATACAAAATAGGGCTAGGGATGTGGCTCAGTGGTTAAATGCCCTTGCGTTCAATCCCTTGCACACCCTGTGAAAAGGTCGAGCCAGAAAATACATAGTGGTGATCAGCTAGTGAAGGATGCTGTTAGAAGTTTTTGAGGACAAGAGTGACATTTTAGAATCCTAAAATGGGCACTAAGGGACTGTGCCTGTGAATTCATGACTGTGTGTTCACATAACAGGAACTCAGTAAGTGTTTACTGAACGTGTGAACCTTCTGGGGAGGTGACTGCTGGCTTAGCCCAGGGAACTCTCTGCTCTGTAGCAGATCCTTGGATAAAGTCAGAGAAGACATACTTGCTTATCACATCTACAGATGAGGAGAATACTTAGAATACTTAGCGTAATTAATCAATAAAATCCATTCTCAAAGGAATTGCGAAAGTTGGACCTTTAGTCTTATCTGAAGGACAAAATTTTACACTGAAAAAATGTTATGTTCTGCTCAATAATTGAAATATCTATCTGTAAAGGATACAGGAAGTCTGATGTAGCAATAATTGATACAAGTAAGACCCGGGGCTTGGCTGACTTCAGGTTTACCCCAGTAGTGTATCTGAGTGCCATCTTAGGTTATCTTGAGTGTTTGTAGCTCTTTTGTACTGTTCCCTTGTTGGGTCACATCCTAAGAGTTTCGCTCAGTTCTCAACAGTGCATCCTAAGGGGGAGTGTCTAGAAGGAGATATCCATGATGATGAGGATCTGGATACCAACTTGGAGGAAGAATGATGGAAACAAATGGGGCAGTGAGTGGACTTGAGAAAAGAAGATAAGAGGGAAATTCAATGGGTGTTTTCAGATATAGACAGGCAGTTATTTAAGAATGATCATGGTTCTGGGTTTATTTAATAATATACAAGAAGATTACTGAATAATTTCAGGGTTGAAGATTTAAGTTTAATAATAAGAAGTCTCATGACATCCTCAGTGTCCAAAAATCAGCACTTAGTAGGTATTTTTTTGATCTAAGGATATCTTATTAGTTTCCTATGACTGCTGTGACATATTATACACACTTGGTGATTTACAACCAGGACATTTATTCTCCTTCTGTTCTGGGGGCCAGAATTCTGAATTCAGTTCCCCTGAGCTGAAATTAGGTCTCAGCAAGGCCGGGCTCCCTACAAAGTCTCTAGGGCCAATTGTGCCTCACTTCTTGTGACTTCTGGTGGCTGCCAGCATTCCTCAATTCTTGGCCACATCATCCTAGTCTCTGCCTCTGTGGTTCCATTGCCCCTTCTTGTTCTGTGTGTGTCACATTTCCCTTAGCTCTATTTTATAAGGATACTTTTGATTGGATTTAAGGCTCTCACTAGGATAATCCAGGATAATCTCTCCATCACAAAATCCTTAAGTTAATCGTATCTGCAGAAACCCTTTACAAATTAGAAATTCATAGTTCCCACAGATTAGGATCTGATATCTTTGTGACCACCATTCAGCCTCCTACATGTATGAACAGTTACAGCTGCCTGATATGAAGTCCTTGCCAGTAGATTCTTGGGATACAGCACTCCCTAGCCATCGCCAAATTCCCACGAATATGGAAATTTAGTTATAATCTGTTAGAGATGGAGTAAAAATAATTAGTGCATTGGTAGGAGAGTGAGCTAGGTGATGTGTAAGATACTTTCTGAGACCAAGATTACAACATCAAATGACTCAGGTTGGAGATGTAGCTCAGGTTGGGGATGTAGCTTAGTGGTAGAGCACTTGCCCAACACATACAAGCTCCTGTATTCAATCCCTAGCACTGCCCCCTCCCAAAAAAAAGTCAAATGATTTTTTTCAGATGACAAGATATATGAAATACTAATTAGTAGGGTAGACACAGAGATTGTCTTTTATATTTATTTATTTATTCTAATTTGTTATACGTGACGGAAGAATACATTTCAATTTATAGTACACATATAGAACACAATTTTTCATGTCTTTGGTTGTACACAAAGTAGAGTCACACCATTCGTATCTTTATACATGTACTTAGGGTAATAGTGCCCATCTATCTTTTGTATTTAAAACTTTTGAGATAATTTCAAGTTTTAATTTTACAAAAATAAAAACAGCATAATTAACACTGTTATACTCTTTATCCAGATTGCACTCCTGTTAATGTTTTACCTTATTAGCATTTCCCTCATACTCTGTGTGTTTGTGCATACTCATGTGCCTTTTTATTTTATTTTTTAAAACTCTGAACTAATGGGGTAATTATACACACCATGGCCCTATCCCTAAGTGCTTCACTATTTATTTTCTAAGAGTAGGGATATTCTCTTTTTTAAGCACAAATCTATCAACTTCATAAATTTATATTGGTATAACACTTTAATATCCATATTCCAATTTTGTTAGTTATCCTTCATAGCATTCCCCGACCCTCAGGACAGGATCCAGTTCAGGGGCAGGTTTTGTGTTTAGTTGTCATTTCTTTTTAACCTGCATTAGTTAGGAACAGATTTTACAGCCTCTCTGCAGACTTTTATGACATCAACATTTTTTTAAGCATGCAGACAAGGGCTTTATATGAAATGAAAGTTGAATTAATAGCAATATATATTTTGAACTTAAAGTTATTTGATGACAAGAAGTAACTTTTTTCTTTTTACTTATGCAGGCCATTTAAGTAAGCAGTTACAAATTATTTAGTGTTTATTGATAAAATTGTGAACTCTTTTTTCAAGTAAAGATCATGAAAATTTTATAACATAATTTTATCAAGTAACTTTAGTTCCATCTTGTGGTCAATTATATTTTTTCTTCTTGACTTCCTACTCATTATTATCATTATAACTACCACCATTCTTTCTACCATTTATTGAGTACTTGTTCTGGGCCAGATGCTAGACTGGGTATATTATGTGGTATACACATTGTCTAATTTAATCCTTAGTTTACTAGTGAGGAAACTGAGGCCCAAGGAAGATAAATTATGTGTTCAACATGAAGTCACTAGAATGTGGCACACTTGAGTTTTACCCCAGGTTCTTCTAGCTTTATAGAAAAACTTCATCATATCAACACATTATGCCACAGTCAAAAGATACAGATTCTTGGATGATCAGAACAAACAGAGGCAGAGGAGTGGAACAAGGAAGCAATGATCTGGGATACATCACCTCTTTACTTATTGTCAGTGTCTCTTAGCATTTCCTCACATTTTACATCTTTGCTAGTTTGCTTTGGCCTCTTAATATGGACATACATTTCTATTTGCATTCTTCTTTAATCAGTTTGCTTTGCAAGACTTCATAGATATAGATAAAAGTATGCAAAGAAGCCAAACGCAATCCTGAAGATCATTGTTTTAGCTGGACAAAGTAACATCTAAGACCTTTTCAAAGAAAAAATTATACTTCCATCGGTGTATAATATTCAAGATCATGCTTTTCATGCCTGTACATCAGAAGTGTGTGCATTCTGTAGAAGGCAAATTAAAGCTGAAGATTTGGTTTGGTTTTCTAATACTAGGCTAAGCTACACGAGGACAGGGCTATGTCTGTCTCATTGAACCTGATACACTGTGTTTTTCCTTAGACTTTGCTAAAACATTTGTTGTTTAATGAATGAGTGTGGAACAAATTAAACTTTTATCCCCACTACTTTGATAGAGGAAATAAAAGGGTTGCTTTAAGGAGTGAGAAAAAGGTAGTTTGCAGGAAGAATACATTTATGGTAAGTTCCTTCTTTTAAAGCTGAAAAAAACCTATTTCAATTTAGATATAGAAGCTCCCAAGTCAAGTATACTTAGGATTGACTTCTGACTCTTCATGTTCTTGCCACTGAATTAGTTTCTCCATTTGTGGCTAGGTAGGAGTAGGTTTACTCATGCATAGATGTGATTAATTTATGTGTCAGAGAATACTAAAGCGCTTTGTGTACTTATTCACTGTTATTTTCATTAGTTTAGAATTTAGAAAAATATTGGCTAGATTATTCTCACCTGGAAATTCTCTAATAATAAATTGATAAAATTGATAGATTCTCTGCAGCCTTATTACAGAGATAGTTAGATTTCTTTGAAGGTCTAACATTTTTCCCCCATAGAATTTAATAGCAACCCTGTTTCCAAGCCCTAGTCAGAGTGCTGTACCACAAACCTAAGGGAGAGTTCAGTTTTAAAGGGGACAGACCTAGGAAGACAAGAAGCAGAGGAGTCAGAGGCCAGAATCAGAGAAGCATTGGACACCCTGGGCTCCAGAGAGGGAGCTTAATGATGAAAGTGGTCCAGGTATCAGAGGCGACAGTGTGTCACCAAGGAAGTGGCTAGGTGTTTGGAAACTGATAGTCATTTGATCTTAATATAACAAAAAAATTCTGTATTTCGAGGAAAGAAAAGAGGGTTGACTTCAAAGGGAAGCTTTTGAAGCTGAGAAAATTATTGCTTTCTTCTAAAAATGCTGAAATTCCTGCCTTGTGGCACTTTGATGTTGATGCACAGTGTTAACATATTCTGATACTGATATTTGCTTGAAAAAATTTTTTAATCAAAATTGTTCAAATACTTTTTAAAAAAAATTATTATTATTTATTTATTTTTATGTGGTGCTGAGGATTGAACCCAGGGCCTTGCACGTGCTAGGCAAGCGCTCTACCACTGAGCCACAACCCCAGCCCTGTTCAAATACTTTTGTGTTTTAAAAAAATTCATGGAAATCTACTACTAGATTTCACATAAAATTTAAGGAGATCATGGTATTTTGTTATATAGTATTCATATAAATATGAATGGGGACTTTCATAAGTCATTTTTAGAGGCTTGAGATTTGAGATTGCATTTCTTTAGATGAGTGAAATGTTCTAATATTGGGCTTGTCATCAGGCTAACCCAGTCAATCTTATTTAATGCATATCCTATTTTACAAATGTTAAGAGGTTTTGTTTCAGAATCTAGGGTGTCATACACTGAGGAAAAAAAAAAGAGAGGTTATCTTCCTTCATCCCTAAACAAATTTGAGTTTCAGACTTTTCTACAGTTTCCATTCCTTGGACTCACTCTCTTGTCTGCAGGGTTTGAGTGCATGTGCATATCCTCCTGAGGTGCCTTCTTTCCAGAGTTTTCATGATGGACTCCCAGTCTTGTGGTTGGTAGGAAGGACAGAGGGAGGCCTAATTCATCTATCACAGTCTGTGAATGGTAGGGAAATCAACCTCTGGTGGAATTTCAGACAGCTTCAAGAAGAAGAGATAGGTGGTTCAGTGATTTTTGAGAAGCATCTGAAATCACCAGTGACTTGTGAAGTCAGTATCAACTCTTTGAAAGTGGTCATGACTTAATCTAGTATCATGCATCATTTTACAAAAGAAAGTCTCAAACTTAAGAAGTACAGCTATTTCAGAAAGTCCTTCCTAGACTAGTTTTTCTGGTGGAGTAACCTTGAGCCTTTCTGAATCTTAGTTTTCTCATCTATCAAAGAGAGATAAAAATACTGAATAGAGCAAAATAGATAAGGCTTTGAACACAGTGCGTGTTATATGACGAAAATGTATATGTATAAAATGGGCTGATAATTTACATTTTAAACTATAGAAATTAAAAGTCATCTAAAAGCTTCAGATTTGTCCTCCCACCTTCTAAAACAGAGGGCTTTGTGGTCTTGACTCTTGCATTATTATGGATTTGAGTCATATTCTTGTCTGTGTATTGAAGAAACTGTCCATATGTGCAGCTTTAGTGGTTTTATAATAATATTACAATAATGAATGCCAGTTAAATGGTGAACTCTAAATAAGGAAAATGTTTTTCATGGTCTGGCCAAGGCCTTTGCTGACACCTTTCTTCTCTCTCTTGGGTATGACAGCTTGAGGTGAGATGCTGTGAGTGCAAGGCAGCCTACTGTATGGATTATTTGTGAGCCCTTGTATTGCTGGTTGAATTTAGCCTGTGTTGGATAATTCACACAGCAACAGCCCAGCAGAGCCAAGGCCACATAGGGCACTTCACTCTCCTGCTGAGCAGAGAATCTGGCACTTAGGTTTTCTGTAAGAGCCTTCTCAGCCTTCCAGTATTTTAAATACCCGCCCCCCCCCCAAACAAAAACAAAAACAAAAACAAAAACAAAAAACCAAACAAACTCATATGCTAGGTATTGAATTCTTGAAGAATAGTGGAAAAATTCTATTTAGATTTAGAACAGTTATGCCAGGAGGGGGCATAGATATCCTTACATGTTCTGAAAGTAGAAATGCCTCTCATCTTCTCATCTGTTGTCAGAGTTAATGAGTTTTAGTATTGTCCTTTCTTATATATCACAATCTGTTATTGTTCCCAAATATTTTAATTTATAACTTCTCTGTTATAAATTTTCACACAAATTTAAAGAACTTAAGAAATGATATTTGCCCTCACTTTGATTTTACTGTGCCTGGTATAGCATAATTTTAATGTTTCTTCCGGGTTGACATTTCGGACTTCTCTGTTATAAATTTATTTAGCTTCTGGTTAATACTTTCTTGTTCAACTTGGAAATTCATTTTTCCCAGGGTTGACAAGATCAAATAAACACATACTTTTTTTTTTAAATAATAGAGGGATGGCATTTTTCAAATCAGGTTCTGAGGAATACTAGTGATTTCAGATGTCTCAAGGAGAAATAAGAAGGTTTCCATCCCCCAAAGGATTTAGAAAGTAACATTTCCTGGTTGAATAGATTTATGGTACACATTAGCATATTAAATACTGAAAAATTCTGTGATAAAGAAACCTGTTTAACCCAGGTGATTAATCCAGGACTCTTTGATTCCTTTTGTCAAAGAATGTTCATTATCATCACTTTGGGAAACCATGCAGGAGAGTTGTAAAGTGATCACTTTTAAGCAAATGTAATGAATTTTGTCTTAACTTGAATTACATGCAGATTTGAATGGGATTTAGTTGTTTTGCTGGTCATTGTAGGCATATTTTGTCACAGCTCTTCTTATGGGCCATTAATTTTCTAATTTATGGACAACTCAATTTTTGGTTCACTTGAATTGTAACTGAGTTTTTTCTTGCATTGTCTACAATTTGCCTTTTGTAACTTCTACCCACTATCTTGGGTCCCTTAGTATGATTTAAGATATAAATATCAGCTCATAAATATCTGAAGAAACTATTTTGTGGGCCTATCACAACTCCAATTACAGTGCTTTTTAAAAAACATTTTTCCCCACCTTTTTTCAACCAGTTTTATTTCTTTTATTTTGTTTTAATATGAAAAGATTTTTATATCGTGTTTTCATTTTTCTAGTTGAAGGAAAGCCTATCATGCAATAACAGGCACGGGCAAAAGTCATCCACGTCGTCATCTCAGCAATATTTATATTATCTACCTTTAACCTCCTTACCTTAGTACACATTGAACTGTTTATCTGTTTACCTACCTTCATACTTTTTCTTCCCCCCACATTGGAGGATAATTCCTTTAGTTTTAACTACTTCAGTTTTTTCTTTTCTTTTCTTTTCTTTTTTTTTTTTTTTACAGTTACTTTTACTATCAGGAAGGAATAAGACAATGTTATTTTGTAAGTCCTTTTCATTCTTAGTTGGCCATAACAAGGGAAGGCAATTGGATAATTCATCTCCTTTAAAGGAATTAAGGAATGATAATAATTAATGGGCTACATGTCATAAAGATATTTTTGTTTTAATCAAGGACTCTTAAGTGGTCTGCAAACCGTGGCCTGTGGGCCAAACCCAGCCACAGCCTACTTTTTTTGTATAGTCCTTGAATGAGGAAGAGTGTGTTTTTAAATAATTGAAAACAAATCAAAACAAGAAAAATATTTGTGACATATGAAGATTATATTAAATCTAAAATAATGTTCATAAACAAAATTGTATTGAACTCTACTCCACTCATTCACTTATATTGTATTTATATATTGTCATAGCATACAGATCCCAAAGCCAAAAACATTTCTTATCTGACCTTTTGTAGAAAAAATTTACTGACCTATTTTCTGTTTAATTTTGCAGTACTGGAAATCTAACCCAGGAATTCCCACATGCTCTTAGGGCAAGGTTTTGTATCATTTAGGGTAAAGTTTGGTGTATACTTATGGTAAGGAAGGATGGCCTTTGTGTTTCCAATGAATTCATTTATGAAGGTGGCTTTCCTTTCCTGTATTAAGAGGCCAGCTATAGTTCTATGAATGTAATTTTATACCATAGTTGCATTTCAGAATGAATTTCCCTTTGACTTAAAGAAATGCTATTTGAAAAGTCAAGTTCACTATATTGATTTAGGGCCCAGTTTTATTTCTGTGATAATCCTCCTTGAGTCAAGATCTAGTCATGAGTGAAGTGCTCATTGCACATGCCACTTCAAGTTTAGTAAGTAAGGGTCAAGCCTGATGTAAAGCTTAGGAAAAATGTTTCCTCTGTCACTCAAATTAGATCACTTGATAACCTTTTATACATGACTTTTCTGTTTACTTTTTTGCTCTCTTGATAACATATTCCCCTTTTGGTCTAGATTAAGGGTTTTGTAGTGTGACACCAACAGCTCTTCCATCTTTATTTTGTTATTATCTATCCTTTTGTTAATGGATAATCTTTAAAACTACTTTTTCAATAAGTAGAAATCACCCATTCTTTTCAAAGTATTTCACTTGTGTGTCCTGACCTGCTAGAACAGAAACACCCTGTCCTGTATTCCAGGGATTATTATTAATTCCTTTTGAATTTTGGTGGATATAAACATTTCCTATGTGCAGACATTGCTGCTCCCCATTTTCTCAAAGGGAATGTGATTAAATACTTTAGGAAGGGGCGAGATGAGCTGTGGATGGCTGGTAGCAGGGCAAATGGCACAAGGTTTCGTTTTCTGGGTGATAGAAATATTTGAAAGTTAGCCTGTGTGATGGCAGCACACTTCTGTCAGTTTAAAAAACTTTGTTCAGTTATACAGTCAAGATAAGTGAATTTTTGGTGTGTAAATTGTATCTCAGTAAAGCTATTTGCACAACTACTGATGAACTTTTCATCTTATTAAATTTGCCTTTTCTAGATATTTCACATAAATGGAATCATGCAACATTTATCTTTTTGTGTCTCTTTTTTTCTCCCCACATAACATAATGCTTTTGACGTTTATCCTTATTATGGCATTCTTTGTTCCATTGTTTTGTCTAGCCGTCTTCCATTCTAGGGATGTATCACATTTTCTTTATCCACTCCCATAGTGGGTGAACATTTGAATTGTTTCCATTTCTTGGCTCTTCTAAACAATACTGCTGTAAACATAAATGTACAAGTCTTTGTGTGGACCTCTGTTTTCTTCTGAGTATTTACCTAGGAGACAAATTGCTGGGTTGTAGGGTAAATCTACTTAACATTTTAAGAAATTGCCAAACCATTTTCCCAAGTAGACATGCCATTTCACAAGTCCACTGGTAATATGTAATGATTCCTCATCTTGCTTGCCCTGTCTTTTTGGAATTAGCTGTCCTAGTGTGTGTGGATTGCATTTGCATTGTGGTTTTATTTTGTATTTCTCTCGTGACTGATGATAGCAAACATCTTTTCATGTGCTTGTTAATTATTTGTGTATTTCTTTGGTGAAATAATTAAGATCTTTGCCTATTTTTAAGCAAAAAATTGACTAATTTATTAGCTTTAAACACTCTTGTTATTTACTTTTCTTTGATCATATATAAGAAGTCTTCCCGTGATGCAAAGGTTCACTTCTTTGATTTCATCTACTAATTACGTGGTTTTAGCTGTTATATCTAAGTCTGTGATCTGTTTGGAGGAAAAAGTTCAAATGAATCTTTTTTGCGTATGGCTATTCCGTGTCCCAGAAACATTTCTTGAAAAGACCACCCTCCAGTAAACTGCCTTTGTTCTTTTGTAAAAAATGAGTTGTTCATAATCATATGGGTCTATTTCTGGACTCTATTCTGTTCTATTGTTCTATATTTTTATTGAAATATTTAAGATTTATCATTAAGTCTTGGAATTTTATTTGTCGGACACCTTTCTGCCAAGTCATTTGACAAACTAACTTAGGTGGGTAACAGGAAGTATGTAAGAGGTTAGACATATAGAGATGGACTCTCTCCCTCTGTTCCTCATTCAACATAGCATTTATTTAGCTCTGATGGTGGCAGGACATGATGCCATTATGGGCTTTGGGAGCAAAGACAAATTCCAATAGGAAGTGGTGTGATGGGGTTTTTGTATCTATTTTCTGAATCTCTTTTCCCTTCCCCAATGATTGAGTGTACTGAAGGGCCCACAGCTGAGAGCATGGTAGAGGTTACATGCAAAGTGCTGATGACTGATCTTTTATTTATTCAACATGAGTTCTTTGAATATCTGCTATATGAAAGGTCCTGTGGAATGCATGAGGCATTTACAATGAGCACCTAAGACAGGGTGCTGTCTTTTTAATAGACTTTGGTTTATATATATTGTGTGCATGAAACTCAGATGAAAATGACTAATAATGTTCTAGTATAAAACAAGGAATATGGTAATCAGAAGAGGATAACAGAATTTGACCTGAGGGAAAAGTAATGTTTCAATAATCAGAGGAGCAGTGAGAACAGAATAGCATTTCAAGTAGAGAAATACCATGAATGTAAGCAGAGAAATGACAGTGGAGGTTTTGAGAATATGAACTAAACCGTTCATAGACTTTCTTTTCAAATTCTCTTAGTCTTTGGGATTGGAAATGGAGATCTACTGTTAGGGTGTTGAGACCTAAATATCTTGTAAATCCACAACTGTTTCCCATGGTTCATTTTGGAATTGTGGCCTGTGATTTGCTAGCTGCTGCCTAGCCCAAGTCTAGGGGACCCTGATGATTGTAAAAGGAAGGGTGCTCAGAAAAGGAGCTGGAGGGATAATAAATACCACTCATATTTAAGCTTAGTATGAGACAAAGTCATCTCCTCTGTGACACTGGTCTTGTACAACTGGAAGAACTAGCCATTGGACATTGTGGTCCATATATCACTGTTTAAGACTGGAATCTGAAAATTTGGTGGAATTGTAATAACATTTAGAAAGTGATCATTTTGAAGAAATTGTTGGCATCTTTGGAAGTTTTAATTCTCCTACAGAAGGCATATTTCTGTTTCAGAAAATAACAAGAGTGTCGATTTTATTTATTTATTTATTGGTTGGTTGGTTGATTGTAGTACTGAGGATTGAACCCAGGGTATTAGCATACCCAGCCCTTTATCTATTTATTTAGGTAACAGGGATTGAACCCAGAGTTACTTAACCACTGAACCACACTCCCAGCCCCTCTTGTTTAAATGATTGAAAAAAATCTTTTTTTTTTTTTTTTTTTTTTTTTTGAGACTGGGTCTTGTTAAGTTGCTTAGGGCCTCACTAAATTGCTGAAACTGGTGTTGAACTTGGAATACTCCTGCCTTGGCCTCCCAGGTTGCTGGGATTACAGGTATGTACCACTGAGCCTGACTACACATCCCTTAGCTCTTTTTAAGATTTATTTTGAGACAGGGTCTTGCTAAGTTTCCCAGGCTGGCTTTGAACTTCTGATCCTCCTGCCTCAGCCTCATGAGTCTCTGGAATCATAGGCTGCATCACCACTCCTGACAAAGTCAAATGGGGTTTTTGGTTTGTTTGTTTTGTAGTGCTGGGGTTTGAACCCCGGGCCTTCCATATGCTGGGCAGCCTCTTGAATAAAGCTGTATCCATAGCCTCAATTTTTGTTTGTTTGTTATGTAACTAATAGAATAGACCTATGGTTCTGTTTCAAATGATTTCCCCAGATATGATTTGCAGGGATTTTATTTTAGAACATATATATCATGGTATTGTGGACATGGACACTCAACTGGATTTAAGGAAACATTCTTTGACAGGGAAAATATGTTGAGCATTACAGTGAATTGTAGCAGAGGCAGCGGAATCTCATGGTCTGAGGGGTGTCGTTAAAAATAGTTTTAGTGTTCATCTCTGTGACAGTTGTCTTGATCATAATCCTGGGTATTTTCAAAGGTTAATCAAGAGGATGTAACCAGTTGTTTATTTCTAAGGATTTAAACTGGGCTTATATTTAGTTTGCATGTAAGTGCAAACTATGAGAGTATTAGAAAGCCTTAAAAGTGTAAAATATGTGGGGCTGGGGATGTGGCTCAAGCGGTAGCGTGCTCGTCTGGCGTGCGTGCGGCCTGGGTTCGATCCTCAGCACCACATACAAACAACGATGTTGTGTCCACCAATAACTAAAAAATAAATATTTAAAAAAAAGTGTAAAATATGCTACTTAGAGATCCCTCTATCCTTTAATTCTTAAGATTTGAAAAATGACAAAATGACTGTCATGCCTCCCCATGGTAGTCTCTCACCTTGGCAGATAATGGTCTGAAAGAAACACTGGTGTCCGTGATGGTGTGACCAAAAGTCATCTGTAATAGTCAGTGCCACCTCTCCTGCCCACCAGTGGATTCTGTTGGTTGCCTGGTGTTCACCAGTCTTCAGGGACCTCACTTCCTTCAGCAAGTGGCTCAGTGGTTGAGGACTGACACCATCCAGAAAGTACAGGAATCCTTTTTTTTTGGAAAAGGAGCTCCTGTGGCCAAAACCCAAAAGAGAAAATTCAGCTCAGAAGTGTTCAGGTAGTCACCACAACCAGCATGTTTATCAGATTTGCAAAGTAGATGACATTTTCGTTTGTCACTTTTGTATATTCCTCTTCCTGGATGCTTCTGTTCCTACTTAGCAGCTGCCGGGGACCCTCAGACTGCCTTTTACTCTGTATTCCTGCTATGCCCTACACCACAGTGTTTCTGCCCCACAAGCTATTCCTTCTTGGTGCCAGCCTTGGTTAAGGTTTCTCTGAAACTCAGGATGAGTGGGTGTGAAGAGGAGAGACAGTCTAATCAAGTGACCTTGCTTTAAGAGGCGCATGGCAGAGGTTGCAGTGTCCCAGAGTTGCTTTTCCTATCAAACAAGAACTAAATGCATTTACTTGAATGCCTCTCTAATTTCTAGTAATTAATTTAAGCCCAGTTTATACATTTGCTATAATGTTACCAGAGAGTCGTTAAGTGGGAATCTAATCTGATTTTTAACTACTTGTGAATTTTGGTCATGAGTATAATTTAAACAAGACTGATTAACATTCTTTTAAATGACATTTACATGATATTTATTGGAAAATATTCACAATTCTGTTTGAAATATTTTTCGTAAAAATTTTTCACAATTTGAAAGTACAGTGAGATGTTTAAAATATTGATGGAAAAGGATAGGATTATGCTGCCATAGTTTTAAATTATCTGTTAAACAGACTTTGTGATATCTTGTTAAAGATATTACAAAATAAATATATGATAATATTTATTTTTTAAGGCATGGCATATATGAAATAAGTAGTACTTGGCTATTACAATAGCATTCTACTTAGTTGGCGTTATTTGTCTTGTTACGTTACCAAAATTGAAATTTTTCATCTAACTTTTTATTACATAGCTTATTAATTACTCATTTAGAAGTGTGTTAAGAGATTGTGATCCCTAGTTTTTTAGCCCCACCCCCTGCCCAAATTGTGAATAATTGGGAAGAAATGGTAAAAAAAGTGAGTCTTAAAATGCTAGTAATTGGTTCCTTCTGACTTCTTTAACCTATTTTGTTCATCATCCCAGATGTGGAACTTGTATATAAAATTATATATCTGTATAAAATATATAATTATATAACAATGATAAGAATGTAATTATAGTATAATGATTATAATATAAGCTAATACTAATAATAATACATATAAGCACTAGATTATGATTTTCAGCCTATTTTAATGTACTTGTATCAGTTTTGTCGAAATATTCACAGAATTGAAAACTTTGAACTTAATGGGTTAAGCTGTTGTTAAAAATTGCTTTTTGCCATACATAAATGTGGTAGCATTTGCTATAAATATAAATATAAATGATTTAAAGTGAGATTTATAAGAGTAATGAGCTTGCAGAACATTTGAAAAACTTTAAAAAGGTGAGGTCATTTCCTCCTGCCATTTAATCAAATTTGGCTGGGTTTTACCCTCAATAACAGAATATTGGATAGATTTTTGTCTTCCTTAAAATACTTCTCCCAGTTCTTTGTTTTTGTATTTTTATAAGAATATATGATAATATTTACTAGTCAGTCTTCTCGTTAATAGGATGGATAACGGTGATGGCTTTGCAAATCAGTGCTCATTTGTTTAACTTTATGATACGGAGGTTGTCTAGAACACATCTATCTTCAAAGAACAATTGAGCAGATACTAAAACAGATATATTATTATGCAGAATATATTGGTTTCTGGATTGATTTCTTTTCCTTTCAGTTACATTGTAATTGCTCAATATCAAGATGTGTACAGCTGTAGGAGATGAAAGTCTGTAGGCTGAGGGAAAAACTCATGCAAAAATGGATTTTGTTTTCCTGTTTATAAAAGGAAAGAGCTAGAGGGAAAGGTAGAAACCCAAACCCAGTCCATCTAAACCAGAACTAACCCAGGCCCCAAACTTATAGAAAAGTTATATACTTAAAAAAAATGAAAGAAAGAAAGAAGAGAGAAAGAAATAAAAATAAATAGCTTTTTAAGGAAGGTTCCTAAAACTATGGTGATACTGTTCAGAAGAACATAAAGCTCAGTGAGACTGTGACTAAAATGCTCCTAAATCTTAAAGGCATTTATCAGTAATATAAATATTTTTGTTTTATTTAATTACTTATAGTTCTACCTTGTGAAAGACTAGAAGAGACCTTGTATTTTTTTAAAAAATTAATTATAGATTGTCAACCTGAAAGGTTAAGAGAAGCAATCTTTTGTTAACTTATTGAATTCACTATGAAATAAATGAGCTGTTTACACTATCTAGGCCAAACATTGACTTGTTTAAAAAATTTCACTGTTATATCCATTAATACTAGAACATGGATGACCAATATCTTTATTTTATATTTAAAGAAACAGTAAAAGAGATTAATTATGTATGGCCTTTTAAAACATTGGTACATTGTAGTTGCACATAGTAGTAAAATTTGTTGTTACATATTTGTACATGTATTATACAGTATAACAATATAATTTGGCCAACATTATTTCCCAGTATTTCCCTTTTCCCTTTCCTCCTCCCACCCCTTGGTCCCTTTTCTCTACTCATATCCCTTCAGTTTTCATGAGTTCCCCTCACCTTTCTTTTCCTTTTCCCTTTCTAGCTTCTACATATGAGAGAAAATACATGACCCTTGAACTTCTGGGTTCGGTTTATTTCACTGAACATGATGTTCTCAAGTTCTGTCCATTTTCCTGAAAATGACATAATTTCATTTTTCTTTATTCTGAATAACACTCTGTTGTGTGTATATATACCACATTTTCTTTATCCATCTATCTGTTGATGGACACCTAGGCTGGTTCCATAGTTTGGCTATTGTGAATTGTGCTGTTATAAACATTGATATGCATGTATCACTATAGTATGATGACTTTAACTCTTTAGGATAAACGCAGAGGAGTGCTATAGTTGGGTCATATGGTGGCTTCAAACCTAGTCTTTTGAGGAACTTCTATACAGTTCCATAGTTGTTGTACTAATTTACAGTCCCACTAACAGTGTAAAAGTGTTCCTTATTCTTCACATCCTTCCCAACATTTATTATTATCTGTACTCTTGATGACTGCCATTTTGACTGATGTGAGATGAAGTCTCAATGTAGTTTTGATTTGCATTTCTTTGATTGTGAGGGATGTTGAACATCTTTTTTTTTTTTTTAAGAGAAAGAGAGGGAGGGAGGGAGAATTTTTTTTTAATATTTATTTTTTAGTTTTTGGTGGAGACAGCATCTTTATTTTATTTTTATATGGTACTGAGGATCAAACCCAGCGCCCGTGCATGCCAGGCGAACGGGCTACCACTTGAGCCACATCCCCAGCCCTGAACATCTTTATATATTTGTTGCCACTTGTATTCCTTCTTTTGAAAAGTGTCTGTTAGTTATTTTTCCCATTTATTGATTGGATTATTTGTGGTTTTGTTGTTAAGCTTTTTGAGTTCTTTATATATTCCGGATATTAATCCTCTCTCAGAAGAGTAGCAAAGATTTTCTCCCATTCTGAGATTCTTTCTTCACATTCTTCATCATCATTTCCTTTGCATGTAGAAGCTTTTTAATTTGATCCCATCCCATTTTATTAACTCTTGGCATCATTTCCTAAGTTTTTGGGAGGTGACCATCTTTTTTAATCAGAAAAAATTCCCTTATTATAATTAAGTGTATTGATTTAGAATTTATAATAATTTAGATAAAATCTGTATTGTACTTTTCTTCTTTCTCAATTCTTGAAGAAATAGTAGTGAAATTTGTAGTAAATTTCTTCAGTTTAGAGAGCTTCTAAAGAGAGTACATTATTTTAAAGGATTTTTGTATATTTTCACAGGATCAACTTACTTATCAATATTTGATATGGTAGTAATACTGTTAGTCGCATTATTACTATTTTTGAAATAGGACTTCGGGGAGCTATTCCAGGAGAACTTAATTGTCTGTTGTCCATGACTATATTTTGTGTATACTAAACAAAAAAATGGAATTGAAAGCATTTTAATTCCTAGTTTTCATGAAAGCAGGCTAGCCCCTTTCTTTTCACCCAGTTAGTACAAGGCAGTGAGGCGACCTCCTTTGGGACAAGCTTTCTTTTATTATTTATGTTCTTTTCTAAAGATAGACGATTGTTTTCCCGAATACTGTGTCCTTCAGATGTACAAGTTCTTTAAGAGAGGACTGTGGATCCTTTATGTGGCTGATCTTTTGATTGGTGCTATTGTGCTGGGATGTATGCATTTTTTTCCAAGGTTCCTTAACCCAGTGTCCTCTTTATTCCACTTTTTCCTGAGGGACCTTTTTTCACCACTGCTGTGTACAGATTGGGCCTTGGGCTTTACCTGCAGTTTGGGTCTGCTCAAGATAATAGCTTACAAGAAAAATGTATTGATCAGAGATAAGTAGGGGAAGAATGATCCCCATAGGTTTTCAGTTGGAGTAGGCCCCTGTAACAAAAGATTTGCCAGAGAAAGCTAGTTTATTAACACATATATTTCACATATACTTGGGAGATACCCATGGGATTAGAAGTTCTCCAAGAGGTGGCTTTGAATTTCAGTTTACATAGCATCTTCAATCAAGAACAATGAAATATTAGGGAAATGACAAGACAAAAGAAAAGGAGTTTGAGTCTCTTGGGGTGGCAGCATGGGAAAGGAAAATGAATGACAGATAGTTGAGTTAGTAAGCTTATTTATGTAGAATTCTCTGGTACCATCTCAGGCCAGCAAGGTTTCAAAATCTTCTTCAGTGGTTAACCCTTGTTCTCTCTGGTACAATCAGAAGATACCTTTTGTCTTTGAAAATCTGTGCCCTGCTTCTAAGCAGATGTTGGAAGGGTAGAGAGCTTACCTGAGTCTCCTGCTTCTCATTTGTCTTTAGCTCAGCAATCCTTTATTTTTGGGGCAATATATTCTGGTCTCCCACAATAGGATTTCCTCATTTTTCTTAAAAGCCTTTAGTAGTTCTTTTCACCTAGGTGAAGTCCAAGTTTCTTAATGTGGCACATGAAGCTGCCATGTGTCCAGGCCCAGTTTCCTGCCTCACCTTCCAGGCTGTTTCCCCCTGGAACTCACCAGACAGTTTTTGCCTTGTTCTCGCTCTTCATTCTATGGAGAACATTCCTGACTTCTTTGATTGGAGGAGTTCTTAGAGCTTAGACTAGGATAAAGCTCCCTGACCATGCTCTGAGTATATTCACTACGGTTGCTCAGTAAATATTTGGTGATCTCCGTTGAACTGCAGCCACACGGTAGCAACATGCTTAAATATGGGAAGTAAAATTATTGTGGCATTTGTGAAGATTAACATGAACCACTACAAAGTGAGACTTTTGAAAAAAGGCAGTTTAATAAGCAGCTATACAATGTTCCTGTTCTCCCCAAAGTGGAATTTGATTTAGCTCATGTAAAACCAAATCACTAAATGATTAGCAAAATGACATTTTTGGAGTAGGAGTTTGGTTGGTTTGTTTTTGAGTTTTGTTTTCGTGTGTGTGTATGTATTTTTTTTTTTTTTTGATCAGTTAATCCATTTGGATAATACAGACCTGACATATTCTGCTATATTTCTGCTATATTTTATTCTCCAAGATAATTTTGAAATATTGCCTATGTTATTACCAGCACCTTATTTAGAATCATTTCCCCCATGAAAGGTTTTCTTGTCTATTTATTTTCCTTTCTTAGGATGTTCTCTTAAGTACAAGGTTAGCACCCCCTAGGGGTGAACTGTAGATGCAATGTAGTAAAAATTTTAGAAAATACTGCAAAATTCTGGGAGAATTTTGTGAAATACAGAAAGTGATGCTTTGCTCTCATTATGTAATTCAAGTTATATAATTTAATCCCAAGGTACCTCAGAGTGCTTCTACATTGCTCATCACTTTCTCTAGCACTATTTATTCTGACAGTTTTTTGTTTCACCGGGAAAAACTATCCAAAAAGAGAAGAAAGAATGTTTTACTGAAAATGGAAAACAGAAGGTTAAAGCTATTGGCAGTTAGTGTAGTCATCTGTGAAGGAAAGTTACCAGGCCAAATGTCTATGACTCAGACTTAGGACAAAGTAAAATAATGATTCCTGTGTAGGTTTAACTGTTTAATTTCCCTCTTTTCTCTTTCCTAAATTGCTCTCGTGATCAGATATTTCTCTAGAACTTCACTTTTCCTATTCCAGTTCATTGTTGATTATAATATTTGAATTATAATGTTGATTATAAATATTTTTAATGCCATTTCTTTTTACCTAATTTGTTTATGGTGAGCAAAATAAGCTGCTATTTATAAAGCATTTATCACAGGGCTGGGCCCCTAGTAATGTAACAACTCATCATGCATTTTTGCCTTTTATTGTTAATGGTAACATTTACTTTCTATGGAACGATAAATATGTAAATAATGATAACTTACATTTGTTTGTTTTGCCCTGGAATCCAGGGCCTCATGCATGCTGGTAAGGTGCTCTACTACTGAGGTACACCCTCAGCCCTGATGTGTTACATTTGTAGAACAGTTTTCATATACAGTATTTCAGATTAATCACTTCAAATTAGAAAGGCAGGCAAGATTGCATGGTAACCAGTGTCTCAGAATACTTTAAAGCATTACAGAAATTAAATTACTCCATTTCTATTTTTTCTTCTAAAATTCTTAAGCTACAAGACTTTGAATAGCTTTTCAGTTTAAATGCTTTCTTTTAAATTGGCAAGTCATTAATTTTAGAAAATGATAATTTTATTTTCACATGGTAGAATTTTTGTTTTTTAGTTTGAATGAGAGAATTTCTTTATCAGACTTCTATTTTACAGATGAAAAAAACAAAAACAAAAACAAAAAAACAAAAAATACCCTGAGGCCTGGTAGTTGGTTCAAGTTCATGAGGCTAGGGTCAGAAGTGGGACATAAATGCAGGTCTCCTAATTATTGTGATTTTTTTCCCCTTTAACAAGATTTCTCTTTTTCTAATTTGGTTTAATATGATATAGTATTATTATAATCCTTTTCTAAAGATGCCTAATTTAATTTTTCTGTATAAATAGAATGGTGAAAAATGACATCTGGTTTTGGAAGTTTTTTTTGATGTAGGGGGTTTAGTTCAACCTGGCAAGGCAAGTTGTGAAATTGCCTTCCTATGAAATAAGTGTTCATAATCACACCCCATCTTTAACTATCCTGGAGTGAGAAAGACACAGGAAGTGAAATGTGGAGTGAAATGTGGAGTCTGGCGGGCTCACCAGAACTCTCAACACTGTATTAGTCACTGTTTGGGGAGGCCCCATCCTGATCACGTGCCTGTTTCCGCTGTCCTTGTGTGCCGAGGATGTCAGGCCTGCACAATAAAGCCATTTATTTCAAGAGATTAAGCAGCTGGCTGAGGATCAGTAGCTGCATAATATTATTTATATAAATATGATCTCTTAGTGATCCTGTTCAAGCTCTTTTAGGGTTAGGCTGCTTTCTGGTTACACTGGAGGTACAGTAAGAAATATATAAATCTAGATGTTTTAATATGTGCAACATTCACAAGCTTGATTTTAAGTATAGATTTTGGCCTTATAAATTCATACAGTGCTTTAATGCAACCTGAAAATTACAGTACTAGTTCTCATCTCAGCAAGGGCTTATGTTCCTGTATGTGTCATGGATATAGTAGTTGCATTCCTGAAAAGGTCATTGAGAATTGGTTCATCTCTAGAATATAATTAAGGCCTTGAGGAGATTGTCATTTAATACTATCTATCCTGAGGCACATATTTCAATGCAGTTTATTTGTAACTTACTTTGTTTTTTTATGGATATTATAAATAAGAAGTGTTATGATTTTTTAAAAAAGAAATAAAGTGGGCTGGGGATGTGGATCAAGCGGTAGCGCGATCACCTGGCATGCGTGCGGCCCGGGTTCGATCCTCAGCACCACATACCAACAAAGATGTTGTGTCTGCTGAGAACTAAAAAATAAATATTAAAAATTCTCTCTCTCTCTCTCTCTCTCTCTCTCTCTCTCTCTCTCTCTCTCTCTCCTCTCTCACTCTCTCTTAAAAAAAAAAAGAAAAGAAATAAAGTAATTTAAAACTTTCTCTTACTGTGATACCAAAGTTTAACTGGTATTTTTTGGTAACTAGGAAATCAAAATTAAATGTAGGTTTGTAAAGATGGATATTTGTTTAATAGTAATGAACTCTTACTTTTGCTGGCCATTTTCTAGGAACCGCTGACATTAGCAGTTACTTAGTGGTGGACTTTAATACATACATTGCATATTTGTGGATAATGATGCCAGACAAGTATCTGGATATTAAAAGGTTCTGTGACCTTGACAAAAAGTCCCTATATGTTGGGTAGAGGAGTCAGTAATTTGATGTTACTCCTAAGTGGAATTTTGTCATGAATCAAAAATATTTTCTTATACTACCGCCACTGGAGATGAAGCTCAGTAGTAGAACACTTGCCTAGCATGCACAAGGACCTGGGCTCAATCCCCAGCACCACAAAACAAAAACAAGATATTGTAAACTATAAATGTAGTCAATGAAAATAATGCAGTTTAACAGCATTTAAACCAGTTTTTTTTGTGTGTGTATGTGTATATGGGTGTGTGTGTGAAAGACTTACCATTAGAAATTTCATTTCAGTTGACGTCAGACCTTTTTTTTTTTTGCTTCTTGTTATATAATCAGATGGTTTTGATCAGAATTTTATATCTTTGGGGCTGGGGTTGTGGCTCAGTGGTAGAGCGCTCGCCTAGCGCACATGAGGCACTAGGTTCAGTCCTCAGCACCAATAAAAATAAAATAAAAGAATTGTGTCCACCTACAGCTAAAAAATATATTTAAAACAACAACAACAACAACAAAAGAATTTTAAACATTTTTATTACTTTGTGCTGTATGTTCACATGACATTTGAGAAATGCAAAGAAGTTTGATTCATACTTAGAAACCTTTAGCATTTTACTCCAAAGACTAGCAAGTGCTCAGGGCTTGTGCAACTTGTTAAGTAGATGGGATTCTGCTTCCTGTCTCTTTGCTAGACCACTTCTTTGGCTCCTTTCATGGGAGTAGCAAAAGTAATGTTAGCCCTATCCCTGAATTGTTACCAGGTGAGGAAGTGCACATGTGCCTGCCCACTGTGGAACAGCCATCTTAGCCTGTGAGGACATCTGTCCATCTAGCACAAGCTTAGTAGTAGGCCAAGTACTTGTGGGATCTGCCCCTGCTGGAAAGACAGAGCTTTCTAGGAGTCATAATGGCTTGAGCTCTAGAATAACAGGTTGAATTCAGTGCTGTGGAATGAGGGAAGCTGTTACAGATTGAGTACTGACTTTGTGCTAATGTTACTGAGTTTTGAAAACTCTCCACCACAAGATTTGTGCTGAGCAGAGGAAGATTTGGACAGAGGCCTTCTAATCTGACATGTATGGATTTGAGAAAACTTTATATTTTAAAAAGGGAAATTGCATGGAAATGAAGGGAGACCCTCATTGCTATACAAAATTACATATAAGAGGTTGTGAGGGGAATGGGAAAATAAACAAGGAGAGAAATGAATTACAGTAGATGGGGTAGAGAGAGAAAATGGGAGGGGAGGGGAGGGGGGATAGTAGGGGATAGGAAAGGTAGCAGAATACAACAATTACTAATAGGGCATTATGTAAAATTGTGGATGTGTAACCGACGTGATTCTGCAATCTGCATTTGGGGTAAAATTGGGGGTTCATAACCCACTTCAATCTAATGTATGAAATATGATATGTCAAGAGCTTTGTAATGTTGTGAACAACCAATAAAAAATGAAAAAAAAAAGAATTATAAGTTCACAGGAAGTTGGAAGAATGATACTAGAGTCTCATGTAGCCTTTGCACAGCTTACTATGGATTCTTAAGATGTGGAGTGTATGCCTTTGTATCCTGGATCTTTCAGTGGTCTGCAGAGTAGGAAGACTGATTTGAGGGGGTTGGGAATAAGGGCACAGCCCACAGGTGAAGGTGGAATAATGAATAAAGTCAGGGTACTGCCTTTAGGGAAGCAATGGTCACCCCGTGCAATAGTCCAGGCTTATGTTTATTCACTGCACTAAAAATTTAACAGTCCTGTCTTTATAAATTATAAATCTGAAGTTCACTATTTCTAGCTTTGAAATTCAAATTTAATTTTTAAGTAATGAGAAAGTAAAAATAAAAAATGGGCGCATGAACAAATACTGTACGAAGAATGTTTTGTACATACCCCCTTTCTTGTTTAAGAATGTGAAGAATGATCCAGAACTGTAGGACCAAAAGTTTTGCTTTTCTCTGTGTAGGTTCGGAAACATGTGAATGATCTCTATGAAGACTTAAGGGACGGACACAATTTGATCTCTCTCTTAGAGGTTCTTTCAGGAGATACCTTGGTAAGTTTCAATTTTCTTAATTCATTTTGAAGAACATTTAGTCCACTCCACATATAACAAGTGTGTTTTCAACATAGACTTTTCGGATTTTTGCAACATTCATCCTTTGAGCTGTGAATTCTATCAGGAAAAAAAAAAGTTCTGGTCAGATGCCTAAGCATTCTCAAGACTTCATATGGTGTGAATTTGAGAAACTTGAAGCACTTCGATGACTTCGCTTGTATAATCATTAAAATACTATTTTTGCTCTTGCTTTTCTTTTTTTAACCTTCGGGTTTTTTTTTTTTTTTTTTTTTTGCTTAGCAGCAGTTGGATGCATAACATAACCACACATTAAAAGACTCACAAATAGCAAGGAAATAAACATTGCTTTCTGAAAAAAAATGGTCTAACTCATTCCTCATGTGTCATTTCCTTATTTGTGAACATTACCTCCCCTTCTTGGTTACTGTGCTCCCTCATTACGTTCTGTTCATGCTCTTCTTTTCATTTCTGGTCTGTCTTGTGTCTTTGCTGTCCTTTCTTCTGTCTGTTATATTCATTAGCCAAGGGAGCGAGATTTTTTGAAGACCTTACGATTGGTGAGTGCCACAGAAGCATGCGCATATGAACAGCATGAGGATGTGGAGGATGAGGATAAGGGGGTAGGTGTCGGCCCCCATAACTCGACTAACCTAGTGGGTCCAGTGTGGTGAGCGCTAACCTGATAGAGCAGTAACTCACGGGCTTCTCTTGAGAAAAGTATAGGAAGAACCAAAGCCTACAGCGAGGTGGATATGTGTGCCAAAAAAACAAAACAAAACAAAACAAAACAAAACAAAAAAAAAACTGGACAAAGGAAATATTTTCTCTTTAAAAATCTTTAGAGAGCTAAAATGAATTATTTACACATTACTGTGTGTGCACCACATGGTAATCGCACGTAGTAGATGGGGTAGAGAGACTAAATTATAAGACAGCATTTTACCTAAGGAATTTCATATACCTTGTATATATGTATGAACTCTTAGAACAAGCATGCTAATTTTTGTGCAAACTCATTTAACTATGGAATTGATATTTCAAACTTGGCAACTATTGATTTTTTTCAAAGGACTTATAGGAATTTTATTTAGGATTTAAGTTTCTGCTTTAAATCATACCTATTGGCAGTAGGTGTTTGGTGGACATTCTAAAAGGTCTTACCATATTTAAAGACAGGAAGGTTTTAAAATCTAGCATCCTAACCAAACCCACAGAGCTGTTGAATCTCCATGACACACAGCTAACATTGACCCACCTCGGCAAGGCAGATGTGCTTCTTTTGTCATCTCCATCCCAGGTGGCCCCTGATTTCCTTGGAGATTGTGCTTTTGTTGGATTCCAGGGGTGAATTTATCAACATATTTTCCAATGGTTATGCAGAACTTATTTCCCTTCTGTGGTCTGCTGTTTGTTTTATTATGGAACCTTTGGCTTCAGTAACCTATTCATATTTAAGAAGCTAAGCTGTCAGTTTTGCCTTTTTTGTTTTTCCCTTGGGAAGATTTTATGTGACAGATTCCTGCTCCATTCTTTGTATTTTCGTTAAACATTTCTCAGCTCTGTTTCCTTATGTTTTCCTTCTGCTCACTTGTATCGTTTCTTAAGGGAAACAGTGTTAAGGAAAAGAATGATGGTTTGTCACTTTTCCTTAGACTGAGAAAGTAATCCTGTCCATTCCCATGCAGTGTAAAACTAGTGGAGTCCTTTCTCATTATCATAGAGTCAGTCCAGTTTTGTGAAAAAGCTAAAATAAAATAAAGAGGAAATATATTATGTGATTTTAATTGCGTTTTTTTCTTCCTCTGTCATACTAAGTCAATCTTCCTTTCTACTTGGTGATTTTTATACTAACTGCATGCTATGTTACCTCATTTTCATTAACATCCCATATATACAATAATTATAAAAACCCTCCTGCTAACAGTCAGTGTTTATTAAGAAGGCAAAATGGGGAATGATATTTAATTATTTTTGTGCATCCACAGTTAAATATCTGTGGGCTAGGAATATTCTGTTAGTGAACATTAAAATATATTTCTATGGCATTTTCTCTTTTAACTTTTGTTTAGATAAAACTTTTGGAATGAAGTATTAAATTTAAAATGCATTAAGAAAAAGTCCCTAGTAGTTTACATTCAGTCCCAGATAATATGAAGAAATTAAAAGCTTTTTTAAAAAATTTTACGGGCTTACTTAAATATTGTTTTAATATATTCAGATGAGTGGAAAGTCTAATGAAATTAGCATGGGCAGTGGTATCAGAAACTACAGTGCTTTTTATACCTACATTTTTCTGTTCTTAGCCCAGAGAAAAAGGTCGGATGCGTTTCCACAGGCTACAGAATGTACAAATTGCACTTGACTATTTGAAAAGACGCCAGGTATGAAGGTTTTCAGACTCTAATTATATAAACATATGTGATTAAGTAAATCTACATAAAACATGTCAGGGAAGAAAAAGGTTAAACATGACTATGAATTATAATAATGAAGCTGTGCTTTGGTGAGGCAAATATTTTAAAGTGTTTTTAAACATTTGTTCTGAAGAAAAGGAAGTTAATATTAGGTATAAACTCAGAAGGAATTATAAGTGGCTACATTTTCATCTGAATGAGAGCAACTGATTTTCTCTGTTTGAATTGGAATGCATTTGCCTAGGCAGTTAATGACATTTTAGTAGCAATGGAATGTTAAGTATGCCTATGAACAGTACTTGGTACTGGGGAAACAACATTTTATTTTTTACCCTTAGTATATAAAAACACTTCATTTTATTAAAACATTTTATATCATACTTTCTAAAACTCAGTATAAGCATTCATAGTACTTAATAGTGATTAGGCAATATTTTATTTTTTATAAGTTGATAATTACCTTGGTCCATTTTATTCTGCTGTACTAGAATACCTGAGAGTGAGTATTTCATAAAGAACAGAAATTTATTTCTCATATATTTTGGAATCTGGAAGTCCAAGATCAAGGCACCACCATTTGGTGTCTGGTGAGGACTGCTTTCTCTGGAGGAGAGGACCCCTGTGTCTTCACATATCAGAAGGGACAAGGGACAGGAAGGTGAAAAAGCAAACTCAGTCCCTCATCAAGCCTCTTTATGTAAGGGCATCTCATCACATTCATGAGAGGAGGAGCCCTCATGACATAATTCATTAATGTTTTTTCTCTTTTCTCTTTTCCATGGTGCTGGGGATGGAACCCAAGGCCTCAGCCCTGGCAAGTGCTCTACAGTGAGCTACATCCCCAGCCCCATAATTATCTCTTAAAGGTCCACCTTTCAACCTCATCACAGAGGCAGCCTCTGAATTTTGGAATTGTATATATTCAAACCATAGTAATAATGTTAGGTAGTTTATGAGTGATTAAAACTTAAATAACATTCCTGACAGCAATCTTCAACTAGCTTGAGGTTTCTGGAAAAGAGTGTTGGATGTGATCTTTATTAGGTAGCATTTTGTATTGTAGTAGCATAAGTCTTTCAAGTACAAGAGAAAAAGGCAGGAGAGTTGAAAATTAATGAAAATAACGAGAAATTGGGTGGCAACAGTTTTTAGAGGAGTGGGTAAAAAAAGGAAGTAAGGAAAAGGGGAGAGGGGAACACTGGATTTTATAATTCCTTTATTTAGCTTATTGTGCATATTTAAATTCTTTTAGTTATTAAATGCTAGTAAATACTTAATGCTTAACTGTTTTAAATATTACTACTTTTGCCTCATTATTCTGCATTCTAGTGGAAATTTCCAAAGTATTAATGGTTACTTTTCCAAAGTATTAATGGTTACTTATGCACTCTTGCCTGAAATATTTGTGGTAGTATTTTTCCAGTAAGTAAAATGTTAGATATTATGTTATATAATTCTTGGTAATTAATACATGATATTTGACTCTTTTGTCTAGGAAGTAAATGTTAGATATTATCGTTACATTAATTTACCTGAATACCTAGTTTAGCAGTTGATAAGCTTTAGTCTGAGTATTATACTATTTTTTAATTTGAACAGTCTTCCAAATGCTCAATGACATATACTAATTTATGATAGATTGATAGAAAAATACTGCTATTTTTTAAATCATTTGTGATGGAAGTGTGAGACATTGTTAAAATTATTTTATGGATCAGAACAATTTCCTATCTAATGATAGGATGAAAAACCTATTTTGAAAGAAAAATTATTTCTAATTTTAAAATTGCAGACACTTAGGCCTTCCTGATTACAGTTGTATTTTTGACAAGTAGATGCTTTTAGTACTTGCTTTAGAAGACAAAACCACAATAACACCCATGTTGCCTTTGTGTTTACCCTGTACTTTGCTATATTAAAATAACTGAGGGTTGGAGATGTAGCTCAGTGCTAGAGTACTTGCCTGGAGTGCAGGAGGCCCTGGGTACAGTCCCTAATACCCCTCCTCTGCCCCTCAAAAATAAGGTAACAGTAAACCAGTATTTTGGTGATTACTGTATTTGCATATTGAAGGATTGCTTTTCTGTAGGTAAAGATAACTGGTTTAATAACAGTTTTCTCTTTTCCATATATGAAACAGGTGAAATTAGTGAATATTAGAAATGATGACATAACAGACGGAAATCCCAAATTGACTTTGGGATTAATATGGACAATAATTTTGCACTTTCAGGTAAGTCCACTTTTTCTTAGATATCATTTCTTAAGTCGTTTATGGCTAATTTTAAGGTAGTTCTTATGACAGGATTTTTATTTCCTATGAAAGAAAAATCAATTTGGGACTTATTTTCTTAAACAATATATTTAAATTGTTCTTTCAAGTAACACTGTGAACCTGGCTTCACATTTCCTATTCTCCATGAGCTTGAATGTAGTTTTAAGGACTTAAGGACTGTGCTTGTAATCATAGATTTGGAAGGCACAGAGTTTCGTTCTTGAATGCAGACATATTTTTTTTTCATTTTGACAATGTTATCTATTTTAGAGATTTTATAAGGTAATCCTTATTTGGAATAATTTTTATCCTTATTAAAAATAAATTGTTGTTCCTTTGAGATACACTAGATGGCAGTAGAATTATCCTAAAGAGATCTGACTGTATTGTTTTGTGCCTAGTGTCTGCTCATGAAATGTTCTGTGTGCACAGAACCCATCCTGTAGTAGGCATGCTTTGCCTCTTACTGATTACTGTGCAGTTGAACCTTGAAGTTAAGATAGATAGTTTTCTAGCTCCAGAAAGGAATTGGTGTTCTCAATCAAATCTTGAGAGGAATTAGGCTTAAAAAAATTGACTGAAATGTAATATTTGAGGGGAATGGGCCATTTGGAAATGGGAGAGATATGACAGATAATGGAGAGCTTTGGGGAGGAGATTTCAGGTGGATTATGGACCTAAACGGCGTTGGAGGAGATATAAGAGGAGGAAAGGTGCTAGCTAAACTGTAGGGAGGCTAACGTAGGTGAATGTCCAGTCAGTGTCACTATTGAAATCATTACTGGAGGGCCCCATCCTTAGGGATACGGGTATGAAGCACAAAAATAAGGCCAGGATTTAGATATGGAGCCCATAACCAGATCTTATAACAGAATTGGGTAAAGTCTAAGTAGAACTGGCCCAAAAGTTGAATTCCTGTGCAGTTCCTCAGTAGCTTTCTCAGAGAACCTTTCATTATTTCTAAGTGGATCAGGGTCCCTGCATTGTTTTTTTAGAGTGGTCAATGGACTTTTGTGAGTTTTTTTTTTTTTTAATTTACTTATATGTGGTGCTGAGAATTGAACCCAGTGCCTCACACGTGCCAAGCAAGCACTCTACCATTAAGCCACAATTCCAGCCCTGTCCCTACATTTTTAGAAGGCTCAAAACTTGAAGAACCCCATATGGATCCCTCACCCTGCACAAAATTCAACTCAGAGTGGATCAAGGACTTAGGTACTAGAACAGAGGCCCTGTGCCTAATAGAAAAAAATATAGGCCCAAGTCTCCACCATGTTGGCTTGGGAAATAACTTCCTTAACAAGTCTCCTACAGCTCAAGAAGTAAAATCAAGAATCAATAAATGGGATCTTTCATACTAAAATCCTTCTTCACAGCAAAGGAAACAAATCAATGTGAAGAGAGAGCCTCCAGAATGGGAGAAAATCTTTACCACATGCACTTCAGATAGAGCATTCATCTCTAGGATATTTAAAGAACTAAAAACGTAACACCAAAATAAACAAATAGCCCAATCAATAAGTGGGCTAAGGAAATGATCAGATACTTTACAGAAGAAGAAATATAGTTGATAAACAAATATATACAAAAAAATGTTCAACATCTCTAGCAATTAAAGAAATTTAAATCAAAACTACATTGAGATTCCATCTCACTCCAGTCAGAATGTTATCAAGAATATAAGCAACAATAAATATCGGTGAGGGTGTGGGGGCAAAAGTGTACTCGTACCTTGCTGGTAGGATTGCAAATTGGTGTAATCACTATGGAGAGAAGTATGGAGATCCCTCAGAAAACTTGGAATGGAACTACTATTTGACACAATAATCCCACTCCTAAGTTTATACCCAAAGGACTTAAAATCAGTGTATTATAATGATGCAGCCACATCAGTATTCATGGCAGCTCAATTCACAATAGCTAAACTGTGGAACCAACCTAGGTGTCTTTCAGCAGATGAATGAATAAAGGTAATATGGTATATATAAACAATGGAATATTACTCAGTCATAAAGAAGAATGAAATTATGTCATTTGCAGGTAAATGGATGGAGCTGGAGAATATCATAATAAACAAAATAAGTCAATCTGAAAGAATCAAAGATCAAATGTTTTCTCTACTATGCAGATGCTAATTCACAAAAGCGGCGGGGCTAGGGAAAAAGAGAGGTAGTTTGGATTAGATAGAGGAGAGTGAAGGGAGGGGAGGGGGTATGGAAGTAGGAATGATAGTAGAATGAATCGGACATTATTACCCTATGTGCATATATGATTACATGACCTGTGTAACTCTACATCATATACAACCAGAAGAAAGAGGAGTTATACTCCATTTATGTATGATGTGTCAAAATCCATTCTACTGTTGTGTGTAAGTAATTAGTATAAGAATAAGAAGAAGAAGAAGAAGAAGAAAAAACCAGATGGCAGAGTTGGAGGCCTGTCACAGGAGGGAGCCAATCTCTTCACCATCCAACTGGTGAGGCAGGCTGTGTCTGAATTTTGGACACCAGAATAAAGATTGCTCTGGAGTAGTAGTAGAAAGCACTCAGGCTTTAAAAGAAGGGAGAATTAAGTTTTGTTGTTGAATTTTTTATTTCTTGCTGTGATAGCATTGGGAAAATTACTTAATCACTCTGAGCTTGGAAATTTGTGTTTTAAAAGACAGAATTTATTATTTCTTTGTAAAATAGATGGAAATGAGCAGAGTCCATAGTCAGGAGATAAGTGAGAAGCTGAGGTGGTGTTCTCAGACAGTAGTGATAAAGGTCATGGCTCAGGGGAGGATGGGAAACTCAGTGCAAGAGATGAGGGTTTTTTGGTGGTAATGGTGATGGTGATGGTACTGTTGTTGAACCTAGGACCTTGCATATGCTAAGCAAGCTCTCTGCCACTGAACCATATCTCCAGCTCTTTTTTATTTTTATTTTGAGATGGTCTCACTAAGTTGCCAGGTCTGTCCTCAAATCTGTAATCCTCCTGCCTCAGCTGAGTAGTTGGGGTTATAGGCATGCACCACAGAGCTGGAAAAAGATGACAGATTTTTAAGAAGGAAAAAAGGGACTTGACCACAAGGCATAGAGGATGGAGAAGAGTTTTAGTACTGGATGATTCAGCTCTAGCCTGAGAGATCAGAAAACAGTAGACTACAAAAGACATGGGGGTGAAGGCCAGGGGGTGGTGGACAACTACTGTCCTTCTGAGTGGGTTTCATGGCAGGTGGGATGTCCTGTTTGTTCATAGGGTATTTGGAGGCAGGTGAGCAGAACAGAGCTGAGAAGTCAGAGGTACAGGTGTTAATAATCTTGGGAGTTATTGGTATACAGCTTGTTGTTGAAGTGACCACAGAGAAAGGATCTTTAGAAGACCCAAGAGAAGAGCACAGATGGAGAAGATCTGAAGATCTTTTCACAGGTGCAGGAAAAGATGCTACTGAGGAAATAGAAAGGAATATATAGAGAGGTGTATGAAGCAACAGAAAGATGAATTGATAAAACCAAGAGAAGAAAATTTCAAGTATGGAAGAGTGATGAACAGTAAGAAATGTTGCTAGAGACCATGAGAAGATTATATCAGTGTGCAGGTTAATAGTTTGTCTGTAAGGAAGATTTGGGAGATCTTGGAGAAAACACTTCCCATGCTGTTGGGAGCAGACATTAGAAAATAATAAAAAGATACGTGAGGATGTGGCTGGGAATTAGAAGCAGTGGATTTAGACCCTAAGTTTGAGGAAATTTGAAGCAAAAGATCCTTCAAGAAGAATTACATATTAAGGAAGCTCTTTGGGACAACGTGGGTGTAGTTCAGTGGTAGAGTGCTTACTTAGTATGGGCAAGAGGGAAGAGAAGGTTTAGTTAGAAGAAATATCAGAAGAAGATTTCCTTCTGATATGTTCCTGTGGAATCCAATGTATTGTAGGACCTAAATTACAAGACATTAATATCGATATTTTAAAGTTAGAACAAGGTTTATTGAAAATGGAACCTATCTATATTTTGGTAAAAATGAAAATGTTTCTTCTTATTTAAATGAAAAAACTTTTCTTAGTACTGTCATAACTGAAAATTAGAACTGTTTTCTGGTATCCCAAGATATAAAGCTATTTATAACAGTGGTAATCATTCCTCACTCAGAGTGACTGAGCCTTTTTCCCCTCTCTGTACCTTACATAAGTAGGGAAGTAATTTCAGAAGACCAATTTATTTATTTTAAAAATATTTGCTATGGGCATGACTCATTGAATCTGTGTTCCAGGGAGGCATTTTGCAGGGAGGCATTATCATTTCACTAATCCTATACCATTAGTCACCATATGCTCAGTCCAGAAATATTAAGGTAATTAAGTACATTGTCTTGTCTATTAGGAGAATGTTCATAATTAATCATAATCAAGGGTGATGAATCTATTGGCCACAAAAATAGAAATAAAGAGGTATAGGAAGAGAGCATTGTGATAGGATTAGGAAGGATTAGAAAATAAAGGAAATTTTTATAGCTAGTAGAGATAGGCTTTGCAAGATGGTGCCAACTCAGGCAGATACTAAAGTTGAGCTATTGCTGGGAGAGGAAACGGTGCATGTGGTGAGGAAATGGACAGTTGCTTAGTTTGGCAGGGCTGGAGGGAAGGGTGGTGGGGACTGAAATCACAGGTTGCCTCTCCAGCGTGTTAGTAGGAATCCCAACATCACCCATTTAAATACTTTTGAGTAATGTTCTGTTGCCTTTGAAGAAATTTAAAATCAAATGAACAATAACCTGACAATCCCAAGACATTACTTTTGCCATTGTCTTCAGTTTTTGCCACTGGAGAATGTTAATTTCTATTTTATTTTATTTTTTAATATTTATTTTTTAGTTGTAGTTGGACACAATACCTTTATTTATTTTTATGTGGTGCTGAGGATCAAACCCAGGGCCTCGCAAGTGCTAGGCGAATGCTCTACCACTGAGCCACAACCCGAGCCCTAATTTCTACTTTAAATGATACAGGAAAATAATACAGTGAGGTGTCTATTACTAACAAATATCTGCAACATTATTGATGATTAATTGAATATTCTTACTCAGTGAAATACAGTGAGTTCTATCTTCTGATTTAATTTTTTTATAGTCAAATGATGTTTGCCTATGTGTTAAGTGCATTTTATGCTATGCTAGTTTCTTTTGTATCATATCTGTGACTCAGTGTTAGAAATATGCACACCTGAGATAATCAGGTTCCATTCTAATTTATTATTTTTCCAGCAGGTCCCTACTGATCTGTATAATATTTAACTAGAGTACAAGTATGAAGGTTACATATAAAGTTTAACTGCCTTTACTCATGTATAACAATGCACAGATGTTTCCTTTGGCTAAGTTTCCCTGCTTTAAATCCTATCATTCATTGATCTGCTCATATGAAAGTTTTAATGATCAGATAATGGCCATGGCTTGGAACTGTATGTTATTTGGAAAATATTTCAAACTATATTAAAAGATTTATTTTAGAAAGAATTTTTTAAAATTTTATTCAGTATTATTATTTCTTCTTGGGCTAATTATTGAATCAGATTTTTATGTGCTGTTTTGAATAAGAGTCTTTAATGTAATTTGGGATTTTTTGAGCTTGTTTGTGTGAAAGTACCAGAATTAGTTGGTGTTTTTTAAGGAAAAAGGGTTTTATTGTAAATAGTAGAGACTATTTGAAACTGAATTTGAAAAGCACTTTGCTAAATCTCTCCTGACTGGTATTTGCTTTCTGTTTGCTCTCTGATTGGTTGAACCACCAGTAGTTTCAAAGGTTAATGCAAACTTTGTTAGCGTGTCTGCATTACAGAAAGCTGAGAGTTAATGTGAGGGTCATAATCCTCTCTAGCAGTGAATCAAGGGTTTGCCTTGAAAGCTCATCAGTGTTGTCATTTGGCAGTGAGCAGTAATGTTGGTCTAAGAGGATTGGTGGCCAGAAATAAGCCACGGTGTCTAATGAGACACAGGGACCCGGCTGGGCAAGATGCCACAGCATTTCTTGCGTGTGCCTTTTTCATAAGCAAAATGGCCTCAGGCTGAAGAGGATGGTCACAAAGTCTGTGAGGAATTACAAGTCAGAATAGAATCTCTGGACTTCATGGAGAAGGTCTAAGCCTGGATTTTGAAATGAGTGGCTTTGTGGAGCTGTGATCTACAGATCAAATGGGGAATGTTTGTGGCTGTGTAAGAGCCGAGAAAGAAGAACAGTATTTCGATCCTGCCAAAATTCCTTTGAGCCCTGAAAAATATCCTCCTGGAAGAAAATATTTCAGAAGAAAACTGAGCCAGAAAGCTGTAGGGAACCCAGAGTTGGTCGAGCAAAAGAGTAGAAATGAAGGCAAGAAGTGTGACATTCAGTTTTCAAGAAAACAGCCAACTCTTTTATCCAGAGGACTGGAACCAGAGGGCTCTGCTCCCTCTGGCCCTGCACCAGAAGACTGTGTTCAGCGAGAGAAGACAGAGGTTGCAGCTGATGGTGTGAAACAGAAACTTCTGCTGAGGGCTACAAGTAGTGGGTCTTACCAAGTGAACACGTCTCCTGCTAAAGACAGAGAAATAAAAGCATACGTAAGTGCCCTGGATGAAGAGCTTTCAGAAAATGACAGCACTCCATATTGTGCAAAGAGGAAGAAGCATTTAGATGATGTCAACACAAGAGAAATAACATTCCAGAGAAAAACTGATGTTTTTCCTGTCCGAAAGGCAGCCAGCTTAAGTTCCATTCACTGTGATAGAGAGAGATCACTTGCAAAGAGTGAGTCTGCTGAAATTCCCTCAGAAAGTTATAGCAGTGTTCAAGACAGGCCAGGCACTGAGAGATTTTGCCCTTGTGCAACACACCATGTTCAGTTCACAAAAAGGAGATGCCATTCGCTCTGTGCTATTATGTCCTCTGTTTCCAAGGACACATATGGAGATGAGGTAAGTGTAATGTGAAGCCTGAATTTAAGGTGTAAATAAGTGTTCCACTTACCTGCATTAGACTGAGGTTTTGTAATTTGTTATGTGAAAGCTATAGAGTTCTTGGTCTATTTTATTCTAGCCTTACAAATATTTGATTATTGTGATTTTTTTGGTGTTATTAGTATTCTTTTTTGAAGTTTTACTTTGATATTTTGTACACTTATTGTTGGAATAATTAGAAAAGCACTGGTTTAAGAGAATGCATTTTTAAAAATTTCTCTAGTTCATTGACTTTTCTTACGGATTAGCCTGTGGAAACTTAGCTACATGGTAGTTAAGAGTTAAATGACAGAATAGTCATAACAATCAAATATTTCAAAATAGTAGAGGGGATTTTGAATATTCCCCCAAACTGAGAAATAATAAATGTCTAAGATGATAGAAATGCCAATTGATCATTACAAATTGTACACAGATATTGAAATGCCACACTGTGCCCCATAAACATATACCATTACTATATGTTAATTAAAAATTGAAAAATGAAAGCAGTCATGATAAGACAATAGTTTGGATATTGTTCAGTAGCTTGGATATGTTTATGTAGTACAGTTACCAGTCAATACTGACTTAGTGTCCCACAAATTTAAAAAGCCAAATTCCAGTTCTTTCTCAGTTTCATGTACAAAAACATTCAGAAAATTGCTCCCAATTCTATATGTATGTTGGGGGTGGGGGCACAGATGAAATTGCTTAAATCTGTTCTGCCTCTTTGTTTACATGAGTTATTTCTTGGCTCCCATCAGAAATAAGAAATCATTAAGACAACATGTGATAGAAATTTGAATATGACACACACTTCCAGGAAGTTGAGATCTTTATTCCTGACGTTGATATTTAAGTTCCATACAAGTTTCTTCTCTGGAGTTTTTACTTGTCTTTAAAAGTAATAGGATCTGCACTTATTTACTTGTCTGGGAAGTGCATTACTCAAACACCTTTGTTATATTACCAGTTGGGAGCTGACAGCTTTTTCTTTAAGCGATTCCTAACTTTAACTTTTAACCAAAACATCTGGATGTAAGTGATATTTGTAACCTTCAACATTCCTGGGCAGGTCATTGTATCTTTGGGCAGAAGTCATTTATTTGCATAGTGATAGAATGAGGTGTTATCAGGGTTAGTGTACACAGTCATCCTTGACCTTGGCTGTGAGTTCTCCTGAAGGTGTCCCAGTTTGTACACACCACACACCTTGCCATTATTATGTCATCACTTCTGTTTACATTTTACAGTGGTGGCATTTTAAATAGAAAGCCTCCAGTCTGTCATTCTCTGTGTAGGTCTGGAAAAAAGGCTGGTGCAAAAAGAATTTTTTTTTTTTGGCTGTTATGTTTATGAATGTTTGGTTTACTTTCACATTTTCCAACTGCTTTTTGCATAATTTGGCTTCAAGTTGGTAGTGCATTTTTTTCAATTTCTTAAAATCTGTTTCCCAAGTGGTATATGAGCGCCATCTCCCTTTTTTAGTCTTATCCTCAGGCCTAGGATGTTGCTCATGTTTGTAATTTGTGTAACCAGTGATTTTGAAACTTGAGGAAAATCTGTGTGAAAATAAGTCATAAACCTGCCATCAGAATTGTTAAGCATTGATTTGGAGGTACTTAACAAAGCCTGGCTTCTGCTAAGTCAGAGTTGAGTGGGAGAGTCATTATTTTATCTGAGGAGTTTGACATCTCACTTCCCTGCAGTGCAGATGAAGACTATTCTGTGGCATACAAACAGCCAGACCCAACAGTTCAGCTGTTGCTGTTGGAGCATTCTTTCTGTTTCCTTGGAGGTGTTTGACTCTGCTTAATTGTCTCTGCTTAGAACTTTCCACAGAACTCTTTTATCTTACATTGGATTCCACACTTTTCACTGGAAAATTAGATTCAGTTGAGAGCTCCCAACTCCTTCATTAGTGTTCAGTTCCAGAAATGGTTAGCCAACACTCGTTTATTCCTTTCACATACTTTTTTATGTCTTCCCTATTTGATCCATTCTTCCTCTTAGTTGTATGCTTGGTTGGGCTTGATGACATGTGAGTTAATTTCCAAGTGGATAATGTACAATTCTTTGAGCTCATCTTAACCTGACTTGAACTTCTTGAGTCCTGTGACATTAGTCAATCTCAGTATGGATGACCAGTGTACCTCCTCTTTAAATCCTTATAATAGGCTGACCTAGAGTGGCCCTCCAGGCTCTGGGGCTCTGAGGCCAAGCAGCTGCCCCTTCTTTGCATGCCAGATGAGTATAAATCTCATAAGCATGCTACATATGTATTAGGATAAGTAGGTGAGTAAATAAGAAAAAAAAAGGGGAGTATCTTAGATTTGTATGCTTCTTTTAATTGGTAAAATTAAAAGCAGACACATTATGCCTTAGGATCATCCCAATAACTGTATGAAATAGGCCAAATTGATAGGTCTTCTTATATAGAATGAAGAAATAGAAACTCACAGATATTAAATAAGTCCTGAGGGACTATAGTAAATAGGATTAGTTATGTTAATGGTAGCATGACATCTGTTTCATTTAATTGTCAAAGAATTTCTGCTTGAATAAAATAGACATTATTATTGCTGTATATATATACGTGACTGTATGACCAATATGATTCTGCAGTGTGTACACTCAGAAAAATGAGAAATTATACCCCATATGATTCAAATGTATGATATGTCAAGATCATTGTACTGACATGTGTAACTAATTAAAACAAATAAAATAATTTTAAAAAAGACATCTAAGGAGGTGACATTGACCAGGAGACTGAAAAAGGGACCAAAAAAAAAAAAAAAAAGAATTTCTGCTTGGGTGTAACAGTAGTCCCAGCTAATGGGAGACTGAGGTAGGAAGATTGCATGGGCCCAGGAATTTGGGACTGTAATGCTCTATGCTGATGGGGTGTCTGTTCTAAATTCAGCATGAGGAGGGGTGAACTGGCCCAGTTCAGAGATGTAGCAGATCATAACTCATGTGCTGATCATTAGTGGGATCACACCTGCCCCCCAGCTTGGGCAACATAGCAAAGCCTTATCTCTTAGGGGGAAGAATTCTGAAGGAGATTGCTAAGAAGAGATCAGAGCAGGATTTGATGTTTATAGGCTTGTCTGTGAAAGATGAATGTCATAAACAGAGGTGACAGAGGGTAGATTATCTTTGGGGACATTGGGGCTGGACTCAGGGATTCCCTGGTTTATATAATACATACTTTTCATACCTTATGACAGGGTCTTCTACTTTTTCCCTTGAGCTCTTTCCATAAAACATTCTTTTTTCCCCCCTTTTTTAAAAATTTCACAAATTCTGCCTCTTCCCAGTCTTGTCAGGTTGATGTCAGCAAAGATAGTTGAATTATCTATTCATAGACCAGGGAATCTCTAATCTGCGCAGATGTAAGAATAATCTGAGTTAATTGCAAACCATATAGGTGCATTTATGTCATCCCCAGTGATTCTAATATAGTAGATCAGGCTGGAACTCTACAGGTGGGGATGGAAAGCTTTTTGCTATTCTTAGTCTATGGCTCTTCTTCTCCGAGTTTGGACCCAGAGTCCTTGCAGGGGAATCATCTGAAATGTTTATTGAAAACATCCTACCCCAGATTTCACTTCATTGGAATAGTTCCTGGCAGGAAGAGAGTGTTGTATATGTTGGCATATACATATGTAGATCTGGTTTTTTTATTGATTTGTTTTTTTATTCTAATTGGTTATATATGATGGCACAATGCAATTCATTCTATATTACACATATAGAGCACAATTTTTAAAGACACTGATCGTACACAAAGTATTTTTGCACCATTCATATCTTAAACATGTACTTAGGGTAATGATGACACAAAATTTTGAGAATCTGCTTTCCCTTTTAGCATTTGCTTTCTCATTTTCTTCTCAGTGTAGATTTTCTGATAAGTAGTGGATAATGGCCCTACAAGGCAAGTGATCTGAGTTCTTTATAGTTAAGCTTTGCTATCAGAAAGCAGTGTGACTTAGCAGTTCATTTCTCTAGTTCTAGAGAAGGATTTTGGACCAGATCATGATTCTATGACTGATGGTGTTTTTTGAAACCTGTAATATACTAGTCACTTCCCCATTACATTACTTATCTTCCAGAGCAGGCCTATGAAGTGGTTCTTTTTTTTAGATTTATCATTATGGATGAGGAAATTGAGGCTCAGGAAAGTTAAATAAATTGCTCAGCTCACTTAATTAGCAAGTAATGGAGCATGGATTTGCCCCAAGTTGTCTACCAAGTTGAACTCTGAACCTCCTTTTCCCACATACATCTTTTTCAGCTTTAAATGTTCATGAACCCAAGTATGTAAGCATGAGCTTTTTTGTTTGTTCATTTATTTCACTTCTTTTCTCCATCTCTTCCTGTATTTCTGTGTCAGAAATTTATTATGGATTATATATTGAACCCAAACTGAGCACTTAGAGTTAAGTAAAACAGCCATGTGCATTATAGCCTGTTGTTTGTTCAGAACAAATGACAGGACCAGGACCGTAAACCTAGGTTCCTAAAAATTAGGTTTCTGAGATGGTGATGAATCTTAACTTCCCACAAAACCATATGACCATATTAAAGAAGGAAGCTACTTCCATGTTTCTTTCCATTCTCTGGTGAATTGCCAATTAATAGTGCAGTGACCTAAAGAAAGATGAGAAATGAGGAGTATGGATATTGTAAAAATTATATCATCAGTATTTTGAGTAATGAAGAATTGAGTATTTTTATTTTATTATTATATTAAAAACTTAAAAATTTTTATTAACTATCTTAGAAGAGAATAATGCATTAATACTCAGTTGCTCTGAATTATGTTTATTCATTATTGTTTCTCTGAAAATATGAAGCTTAGACAATAGAATTCATATTGAGAATTCAAGGACTTGGATAAAATTTAAATGGTTTACCTTTCATATGATAGTTTTGCTCCACAGATCTTGGAAGACAAAGGTAATTCATTGTATAGTTGACTGGTTTATTTCTATCTGAACAATTTGATCTCTTTTGAAAAAATACAAATGAATTCATTGATTTTTGACTAGTTTCTTGTCATTTAGATTTCATAACTAGTTTTTTAAAATCTAGCTTTAAAATTACAGTTTAGAATTGAGGTCCATTTCAGTATTCCTAATGCTTCTGTTTTTTAAATTAAATGAAGGACCTACAAAAGAAGTTTTAAACCCTTTCCTCTACAAAAAAGGTAGTAATTTTTATGTTGGGGTTTCTCTCTGTTTGAATAAGGAATAGAGAATTTGCTCAATGTAGTCATCAGTTTAGAGCATTAGCAGTTGATCTTTACCAACTTTCTCATGGCTTGACCCTTTATTGAAATCTTTCCTCTCCTGCAGGCAGTTTGTACCAAGTCAGAATTTTCAAAATGTTTGAGCCATCGTTGCAGTTCAAAATATTTTTTTGGAGCAATTTTACACTTTTTTTTGAAGCTTGGAAGCAGACACTTAAAATGTGTTGATTACGTTTATTTCTGCCAAAATAGTTAAAAACATTTTGGGAGAAATGGTTCTTGGACACAAGCATCTTGACTAAGAAATATTTGCATGTGTTGACAAATTCAGTATGGAATTCAATTTTCCCTAATTGTAATGTCACATGTTAAGAATCAAAGAGTAAGCAGTCATAGTCCCTTCTTAGTTACCGCCCTTCACTGTGGGACAAGCACTGTTCTGAGCCGCGTACATGTGTTGTCTTAGTCTGTCGAGAGCCCAGTGAGGAGGTACTATGATCCTCATTTTACATGAAAGGAAATTGAGGCCTAGAGAAGTCACAGGACTAGTAAATGGTGGAATCAGGAATTGAACGCAAGTCTCCCTCTCCACAGACATGCCCCAGTTTTCTTCCCAGTTAGATTTGAAATAATTGTTAAGAGACAAGTGAGGTAGAAGAATCTCAAGCTTCACCTGTTTTATTCCAGGCCTTTTATTAATATCTCAACTTTTTCATGTAGAATATAATCTCTCTCTCTCTCTCTCTCTCTCTCTCTCTCTCTCTCTCTCTCTCTCTCTCTCTCTTTGTGGTGCTGGGGATTGAACCCAGGGCCTTGTGCATGTGAGGTACTGTACCAAATGAACTATATCCCCAGCCCCCTAGAATATAATCTTAATTTTTATTTTAATAAAAGCAAGAAGGAATTGAATTTTCATTCAATAGCATTTTTGTATCTTATGCTCTAAATTGATAAGGATTCTGTGTTCTGCACAGAAGATCAATCGGCTGCCTATCATTTCTACATCTGTTGCGTTTCCCAGAAGTCTGGTTCTGCTTCTGTAGAATGAGGTGGTTCATTGATGGATAAAGCTCCTTCCAGAATGTTGTAGGAAACCGTTGTAGGTTTAGTGAAATAGAGGAAAGAGCACTGATGAGGGGTGGCATAAGAATACTTAATTTTAACCCAGGTCATCTTATTCACATCTGTAAAATTGGATAGTTTCTTGTTGTGAGAATTAAATGGGGTTTTGTGTGTGGAGTAGACATAAGAGACTGAGAAGTGCTTTATAATCTTTATCCTATTACTGTCTTCTTCTGTGGAAAAGATAAAACACCTGTAGTCACCCTCTGAAAGAAGAGCTCTGTGAGTTTTCAAAACTTTCCAGTACACTTCTTGCTTCCTCTGGTCATAAAGCATTCTGCATAAGCAGGGTCAGCTGCCAGCTTCTCCCCAACCCCCATCCTACCTCCTCTCACTAATTTCTTCAGCAAATATTTAGTGAACACCTACTATGTGTCAGTCAGTGTGCTGACCATCTTTCTCAAATTCCAAGGTTGGCTTAAAACTGTCAACTTGTTCAAACAGAAATACCTGTTGGAGGAGCCAATTCTTGAAGCTGCTTTTGATTATTTACACCTTACTGTGGGTTCATTTCAAAGGTATTAATGAGAGTATCTCGGATATAGGAGAGGAAGAGAATATAAGGCCAGAAGCCAATCTGCAATTCTGAGGGGGAAGAGGCTGTCAGTAACAGAGCTGTGACTAGTCTAGTGGGGATTTTATTTTATTTTAATAAAACACAGCCTTGCTATGTTGTCTAGGCTGACCTTGAACTCTGGGTGTTGAGTTGTTTTCCTTCCCCAGGCTTCTGAGTATCTGGGGCTATAGGCATGCCACTGCACCTAGCTTGGTGGGGAAATTGTTTATGAACCTTGACAACCAGTTTATGTGAGAGATACGTGTCTTCCGCTGAAAATGTGAGAATGTCCTGCATATCAGCTGCTCTATACACACACAGACTGAGCTGCTTCAGTGAAAAGGGGCTTAATTGACTGTTAGGGATGACTGGGGGATGCCCTCTCAGATCTGTGCCTGTGCTGCCATTTCCCAGCTGTGGGTGCACTGGAACGAAGCTGAGTTGGCAGCATCCAGTGTGGCTACTGATATAGAGGGGAAATCAGTCTTGGTTGTAAAAATATCCCCCCCCCCTTTTTCTCATTTATGTGAAGGAGAAATTTTACTCTCAGAGATTCTAAATTGGAACTAAAGACCTAGCTTCATGACCTAGGCTGCCTACCAGCATGCTGTGCGACCTTTGGCACATCACATCACTTCTTTTTGTCTCAGCTTGTTCACCAGTAAAATGAATGAGTCCATCAAATGGCCCTGCTTCCTTTCAATTTGGATTCCCATGACTTTTGGTCTTTACTTTTTATAGACTTCTTTAAGTGGAATATCTTACTACTTAGTTATTTTAACTTCAGAACTGTTGCACATAAATTATTTAAATGGTAAATTTGATAAAATTTTTAAGTAATTAAAGCATTTTTAAAGAAAATTTGCATTATTTGCATTATGTTAAAGAAATTCATTTTTGTTTTTAAAAAGGTAAAGAGGGACTGGGGATGTGGCTCAATGGTAGAGCACTTGTCTAGCATGTACAAGACCCTGAGTTCAATCCCTAGCACTACAAAAAAATTAAAATAAGATGTGAATAAACTCTCAGGGAGTATCTGAGTCAACTTTAGAGTCGGCTGTTCTTGTGTTCTCAGTGCATGCCATAAGCATGACAGCATCTATAAAAATAGTGTGTTCCTGTTGCCCAGTTGTCTGGTGGCATTGACTTTGCTCTTAGGACTTCACATTTACAGATTCAGCTGACTAACATGGTGAGGCTGTTGCAACTCACTTCATAGTAAGTGGGTCATTTAGCAGTAGGCTGTGAGTGAAATCAGAGCACTGTGGAATATATTGACTTTTTTTTTTCCATTGACAGGACATCTCCAGGTTTACATATTGTGTTGTTTGTGATTTTTTTTTTTTAAGAGAAACAATTTGGGTGAAACTCAGCTTCCCTCCTTGATATTGGGTTATCACTGAGTGGTCTTTGGGCTTTCTTCCCGTTGAATACTTTTGTGCAGTGGTCAGTGTGTTGTTATTATTGGAAAATGAAACAATTGCCATCAATCTACTTATATATCTTTGGTACCAGGGGCACTTAACTACTGAGCCACATCTCCAGTCCTTTTTATTTTTAATTTTGAGACAGGGTCTCACTAAGTTGCTTAGATCCTCACTAAGTTGCCAAGGCTGGCTTTTTGCACTTGTGATCCTCCTGCCTCAGGCTCCCTAGTTGCTGGGATTATAGGTGTGCACTACCATGCCTGGTTAATTTTCTAAAATGACAAGGTTTACATGACAGGTTAATACCAGTGAAAACATGGAACATGTTTCTGATCTTTCTCACTTTTTTCTTTTAATTACTTCCTTATTTTCTTTCTCTCCCTTCCATCCTTCTTATTTAGCAGATACTGTTGATCACCTAATAGATGCTGTGTCGAACTGAGTATGGAGAGAATGTCCTAAAGGGAGAAATATCTTAAGGGAAGAAGTAGGAGAGAGAGGGCATGTGGTGGGTACAGCTTGATGCTCACACGGTTTGATCATAGAAGGGGAATGGCTTGGGTTTGGAGAGATCTACCAAATCTTAATGAGATTACTGTGGCTGCAGAATAAAGGATGAACTGGACTGAGAATGTGAGTAGGGCAAGACTTAGTATAGTGAGACTGGTTAGGGGGCTGTTACTAATCCAGACACTGAGGCTTTGTTCAAAAGAAGGTGGAAGCTCTCTTGAGCCCATTGTCATTGTAAGCCTATCAGGTCTGTGTTTTAAAACATGCTATTGGTATTGACATTGGAGAATAAGACAGTAATCTAGACTAGAGATAATAGTTGGCCTCAACTCAAGTTGTTGGTGGGAAAGAAGAAGTGGGGAAATAAGATTCCCTTCTCCCTGCAAAAATCTAGGGAGAGTTAACAGGTTGTTCTTGTTCTTAGGTGTTTACTGCATCCTTTAGCCATTTATTGAGACTGTGGTTCACATTGCCTGACCACACTCTCTGAGGTACTTGGTCAGGCCTGCACTGTGAAAAAGCTAACAGCTCATTAACCACAACCCTGACTATCCAGGAGTGTTCATGTGTCTGGGGAATCCACAGTTGTAACTGTGTGAATTGGGGTCAGGCTCTTTCCTTCTGTTTGAATACTGCTTATCCAGAGCCTCACCTGGAGTCCTCTGTACCTATTTAATTCCAGTTATTGATGTTTTGAACATTGGATGTCATCTCAGCTCTGCTGAAAGGGAGAAGCAATAATATAGAATGAAGAATCAATGTTGTATGTAAGGGTGGAGTTGAAGTGGGAAAAGTAGAAGCAAATGTGGGAAAGAGTGTGAGGGTTGTTGGAATCAATCTTTTTTAAGGCTAAGGCAAGTTTTCAGCATTTTTAATTTCAGTTTTTGAGCTTGCTTATAAATGGAGTGAAGAGGTAAAATAGAGGTGGTAACTCCTTTGTTCTCAAAGCCTGGCATCCTGAACTATGAAAATAACTTTATATTTTGGGGATCAAGATTCTTTTTTATGCCCAGAGGGCTCAAAATTACAATCTTAAAAATATAGTTACCAGCCACATGTCTAATCCAAATGAGTTTATGGTCCTCCTATCAAATGGGTTAGATTTGTTTTATTACCAATAGAAATAATATGTTTAGAACCTGTATTTGGAAAACCACATTGTAACATGTCCAGGGAGTTTATGAGAATGCCTTATGAGGATCTTTTGTAACCCAGGGCTGTGCTTTGGAAACTAGCTTCAGTCAGGGCTCTGGAAAATATTTGGCCTTGACATAAAAATCCTGAAGACTCTCATTTCTAATCTAAGTTTGGAATCTTATAAATGTGAAAAGGAATACATGCAATTATTGAGCTGGTTAAAGCATTTTAACACAGAATACCACAACTGTCACATGCTTTTTGCTATTTATCCATAGCATAGGCCAAATCTTGATGTCATTTGAATTCATGGGGAAGCTTATTCCTCCTGGAGTAAAAGCCAGAATGGCACACACTGTATGTTCCTGTGACCTACTTCCTGCAACTAGGTCCCACTTTCCAGTAGTCCATTCAGCTCTCAGGTCAGAACCCTCTTGATCATACCCTGAGACATTCGTTGACATTGAAACTCAGTTCTAGAAGAAGGTAGAAGCTTTGGCCAGGCCAGTATCTTTTGAGGCCTGTCATAACTATTAAATTGTGATTGACATTCATGTTTACTTTGGACTTGTTCAGGTCGTTGGCTTCCCTATTATATTCTCCTTAAATTTGGAAAACAACTGCTAGAGTTTGGTTGTTTTTACAATGTCATGATAAAATTTGTTTCATTTTTGTTTTTGTTTGTAATCCTGGGGATTGAGCTCAGGCCTTTGTTTATGCTAGGCAAGCATTCTACCACTGAGCTATATCCCCAGCTAAGATAAATTTCTTGAAAAATGTTTTCGATGTGTCATTTTTATTGTGTAAATGAGAAGCAGATAAACCCTACTTGGTTAAGTGACATTTTTATAGGTTGATCAGTTATGTTGGTTGGGGGTTACAACCTACAGAGGTAGTAAAGCCTCCCATGTGGGACCTTGAAACATATGATAAAGTAGAAATGATCAAGAGGATCCTGGTTGCCTGAATGAATTAATGCAAGTTCCTAAGGTGTCTGACTGGGTCACAATGTCTTTTGTTTATTGGGTATTTGCTGAGTGTCATGTGCCAGGCACTGTAATACTTAAGTGAATAAGACATTGTTTATCTTTGTATGTTGCTCATATGCTAGAGGGGGGAAAGATTTATCAAGAAGCAAAAGTAGTACACAGTGTATACTCCTGTAAAGCAGTATGCATAGGGTGGGTGGCAGGCACCTCACCCAGACTCTGCAGGTGCACTCAGCTCATGGAGAAGGACTAGAGGGTCAGTGCATTCTCTGGGTAGGGATGGCTCATATACATGCTTAGTGTTCTGTGGAAATACATTGGCATAGAGAAAGAAGTAGTTCATTGTGCTAGACTGAGGAGTTTCAAAGGGAGGGTGTTAGGGGGAAGGAGGCTGCATAGGAGTATGACCAGTTGAGTGTGGGCATACAGGATGAACTGCACCGAGGATGACTTCAGGAGTTTTTGATGTGGGGGAAGCTGGGTAAATGATGGGGCTGAGCTAGGAATATAGTCGAAGGAGCAGGAAAGAGAAAGAAAACGTCAGTTTTTGATATGTTGAATTTGGAAAGGTGAGATGTAGCACAGTTTAAGAGTGCCCTCTTTGAGCACTAGTCTGTTGGTATTTGTGAAGTGCTTAAAGCAGCATTTGGCTCACTTAAGTGGTTAGTTTTACTCTTTCAATAAAAGTGTTGGTTAGGGGATTGGGGTGAGTTTATGGATAAGATAGTGTGTGTGACATGGGAACTAGGGTCATCAGTGTGAAGGATGGTTGGAAGCATTGTAGTAGAGGAAATCAGCCAGGACTGAGAGGAGAGGACTGAGGCCCAGGCCTGGAGGGTAGCATTAAAGTTGTGCTCCAGAGGAGCCTCTAATGAAGACCGAGAAGGAAAGCCCAGAGACCAGAGGAAAAACAGGAAGGAGTGGCATCACTGCCAGGGACAAGTGCCTTGAAGAGATCAGGATTAGAAAATGGAGGTATTGGCAAATAATTACGAACTATTCTTGCTGGTTCCATCGTATGCTTTGTGAAGACATTTGTGTAACCAGTGAACATCAATGGTTCAAGCATATGCTTACAGGTATTTGTTGAATGAGTGAGTCTGTGAAAGAGGTGGTGATAGATGACTTCTCCCAATCTTTCACCTCTTCAGTTTTCCCCTACCTATCACTTTAATTATGTTTTGTAAACTAATTTCCTTCTTAACTCTGAAAATAGTCATGAGGAAGAATTACCAGATTCTCTTGTCTGGTCAGCTCTGCTCAGTTTCAGTGGAGTGATGGGGATGGAAACCAAATCACAGCAGGTAGAGAAGAGAATGTAATTAAGACAAAAAGAAAAAAAATGACAGAATACTCTTTTAGGTAGCTTCCGAGAGAGAGAGAGAGAGAGAGAGAGAGAGAGAGAGAGAGAGAGAGAGAGGTGTAGAGGTAGATAGATAAGAGGGAATTGAGTTGAAGGTTATTTACTTTTACTTTAGGATAGGGGAGACTTGGGCATTTTAAATATGGAGAAGAAAGACCCAGGTGAAAGAGAATAATAGAATAAGATCTCTAGGAAGCAGAAGGTGAAAGAATTAAGTGTACTGGAGGAGAGAGGTCACTTGGAGGTAAAGAGTGTAACGGGACAGGGAGGTGAGAGAGTCCTGGCTCATGGGGCTGTTTTCTCTCTGAAGAAGAAAAGGTGATTATTTCACATCAATGGGAGACTTGATTATTGGCAACCCAAGATTGCAGACCTGGAATTTGTGGTGGTAACATACAGTGTTATAGGATGGTTTTCTGATATGGTTTCCAAACCTCATAGTTTAGGGTGTGAGCAGGGAAGATGCTCAGCTGCCTTGATAAAGATTGTGGTTGAGTGGCTCCCAGGTAAAGGGTCGGGGAGCTGAGGATACTGATGAGAGTGGTTGGAATGGTGGATCATATAGTATCAGGCAGAGAAGGATGTAAAGATGAGGGAGGGCTCCTTAGGAGAAGAAAAATGTTTTCCCACCAACCTCCTAAATTCTTAGTTGGAACAAACAACAGACAGACAGAACAAGAGAAAAATAAATGGAAATTCACTAACATGTGTATTTCACATATACCCGGGAGACACACAGAGAATGAGTAGTTCTCAAAGAGGTGACTTTGAGTTCCAGCTTCAACCAAGAAAAATAAATTTATAGAGAAGTGACAAGGGGAAAGAACTTTTGAGTCTCTAGGAGTGGCAGCGGGGGGAAGGCAAACAAAGGGCAGATAGAGGCAAGTCAATAAAGCCTGTTCACGTAGAATCCTAGAACCATCTCCAGGCCCACGGACATGCAAAGTTGTCTTCAGTAGTTCATCTTTTATCTCTGATAGAAAGGTGGAGCAAGCAGTACACTTTTTGTATTCTGCTTTTAGGTAAATGGAGGGCAGGGAGTTTTCCTGCACCTGTTTTCTTAATTGTGTTCATCTCAGCAATTCATATTTCTGGGTAGCTTATTCTGGTCTCCCAGAGTCCCTGCCAATCTTCAAGTATATATCAATAAACTTGTTTGTTTTTTCCTGTTAACCTGCCTTATTATATGGGTCTATTCCAACGAAAAATTTCCATTCCAACTAAGAACTTATGAAGGTTGAAGACAAAAATTACTTTTCTTCCCCTGTAACTCACAGTTTAGAACAGAACTGGGCGAGGAATGTGAGATGATGTTGAAGCCAGATGATTGGCTTAGCTAGAGTTGGAGAATGAAAGTGCTAGAAAAACAAGAAGTTGCTGTCAATAGTTCAGCAACTTGTTCTGGTTCAAGATAATGATATCCAGGATGCGGATGCATGAGTGGCTGAAGTGGAGAGGAGACAAAGGACTGAAAATGGGAGCCAGATGGAGACGGGTGTGGGCTTACAGGCACATACTCTTTTGGGTGCCAAACATTTGGGAGACACAGGATAATTTTTGAGGAGAGGAAAAAGGTGGTAAAGCAAGAGTGTCCTACAGTAATGTGAAAAATGAGGTCTTTGCACCTATAGGCAATGGTTTGAAAACCACTGGGTTTGCATCTCTGCAGAGTTAAGCATACCTGTGCTGCCCATTGGCCTAGTAGAGTCTGGGACTTGGTGGAATTTCAGTTAATGTAGTGGAGAGAACCTGGGATTCTGGAGAGATAGAAGCAGTGTAAGGTACTGAAGATACCAGAGACTTTGTTTACTGTGGGAATGGGTATTTTTGGAAGGTTTGGAAACGATAGCAATCTGGTCAGGGGAAATGAAATACAAATGAAATATGGGCATGACAGGCTCAGTGACAGGAAGAACTTGGGTTTGAGTAGTAGCCAACCATGACCTGGATGTGAGGCATGAGGGCTTCAAGTTTCCAGAAATAACTCTGATATAAGGTATTTTGGTTTTGGTGCTGGTTGACAGATTGTTGGTGAGATGCTTTTAGGGGCAAATAATTGCCAATAAAATGGTGCTGGGAGAGTTTTCTCTGTGTCAGGTACTGTGCTGAGCACTCTATGTGCTTATTCCATCTAGTCCTCAGAACCACCGAAGAAGATAGACGTGATCATCTATTGTTTAAGTTTCATAGATGGGAAGATGAATTTTTGAAATATTTTGTGAATAGTCTGTGCTCATTCATTCTGTTAACCATTGGAGGTGAGATTTGACCCTAGGTGATAGGAACTGCAACCCTCTCCTACCATTGCTGTGTTGGCTCCAGGTTTTGTAAGGAGGTACTCTATGATTTCCTGCAGTCCATTCTGAGTGTCAGCTGTCCCCAACCTGCCTTTCGTGGAGGACTTGGGTTGTTTCACTAACACACACATTTCAGATCAGGGTTGTGAATTACAACTGTAGACTTATAATTTTTAGCATTCAATTTATTTTTCCTTTTTGCTTTATTTGCAGTGTATCATGAAAAATCTGATATACTCAGATAGTAGCTAATGTTGTCTGTTTTTTAAAAATACCTTAAATCACTGTGTGAGGATGACATTTGGTTAATTGGCAAGAGCAGGGGAAGCTGAAATGGAGTCAATGCATTAGTCTTTGTTATGTTAAAGCTTGGTTCATAAAATAAATATACTTTTTAAAGTTACACCTTTTTAAATAGTGTTATCTGAAGTAGTATATATAATCTGAAATTCACATATTGGAAATGTATTTAATAAGAATGCATGGTTTTGGTTGATATTTAACCATTGTCAAACCTCTGAACAACTCTTTCTTTTCTTGAGGATGGAGTATTCTCTGTATTGCTCAATGCTTTTACACAGGTACCCGTGGTTGAAATTTACTGACTTCCCTAGTTAATAGATGATTACTTTTATAACTGGACTGGCATGGAATGTTCTAGAATCAGCAAAAAACAGCCCCCTTAACTCTCCAGTTATTTCTGTCCTTTTTAAATAGCACTGTCAATACTCCAGTGTAGCTCCTCCATTTTTTGGGAAGAGGAGTGGAGTCAAATTTTTGCTTTTCCATTTGTCAAAAAGAATGACAACACCACAATTAAATAGCTCTCTTCTGTTGAGCATGTATTTCCTGTGTGCCAGGTATTACATTGTGCTGATGTTGAATTCCCACTCACACTGTAATAATTGTTATCCTTATTATTTTACAAGTGAGGAGGTAGTAATCTTAAATCAGCTAAGTAGCTTGAGCATATTAATACCTGAGATGTAAATGCAGAGGAGGTGCCAGGAAGACACACAAGCATAATTTTAAGATTAGAATATTCTTAGAAGTTGGGCAGAAAATAGTGGTGTTTTCTTCACATGAAAAAAAAATTGCTCTTATATATGCTATATAATGTGTTCACACAAACAGTGCTTTGTCATATTATAGAGACTAGCATGAATTCCTAGTAATGATGATTAAGACACTTTGCTTTTATCTCCTGGCCATTTGTCCACTGCCGGGAGTTGAGCTGTACAGGGCATGGTGCTACCTCTGCTGTGCACTGGCAGAGGCCATGTATGGCCCCACCCTCATCTTCAACAAGTGGTGTCCTAGGGGCTGCCAGGCTGGCAAGAGCTCAACTGCTGCAGCTGGCCTGCCCCAGCTCCCTGGGTTGGCTGTGCCCCTGGCCCTTGTGGCAGCTGGGAGGAATAATGGGTTTCCTGTTTTAATTTTAAACTGCTAGATGAAAAGGTCTCTTTAGTCTGGAGTTGTCCCCCCCCCCCCCTTTAAGTTGCTTGACTCTGTATTTTGACCTCTGAGTTCTGTGTTGTGTTTACAGTCTCAGTAAGACTTTAGACCAAAAAGGGCCTTAAATGTTATCTGCTTTTGCTTCCTACTCCCTCATTTTATAGATGAGGAAGTTGACTCACAGACCTGGCATGAATTATCCAAAGCTATGGGACTTGTGGTCAGAGCTAGAAGCATATCACATGACTCTGGTCTAGTGATTTTGTTCCTGTTATAGAATTATTTTTCCCTCCCTACACCTTGATTCCAGTCTCCTTACTTGCCCATCCTGATTCTGGCTTGCCTCTTGCATTCTTGATCTTTTGGCTCTTCATCTTGCTCTGACTGAGGGAGCAGTTGTTGGTGTTAATCCCAGCTTTGGAGTTACTGGCAACTCCTGGTAAAGTCACTTTGTGCCTTAGTGTAATTATCAGTAGGCCAAGGAGGACCCTTTTCAAAGTGATGCTCTTGGAAAATGTAAATCATGAACACTCACGAGTGTTGTTATTATATTATTATTTGATGGAAGAAGCTTAAAAAACATTGAAATAAAAAAAAAAATGTAGGGGAAATCAGTTGAAAAGTTTTGTGTTGAACAAGCTGAGCAAGACTCTTGAGAAAATTAAGAGATTTGCAGCCAAATTGTTATATAATATAATTAAGAATATACTATTTCTTTCTCTATTCTTTACACAGAATACCTGTTGGCTCAATTTCTGCTCAGCAGGTGGTAGTGCAGAGTAATTTATAGGTTTACTTCAGATCAGTTTGCATTTGGAAAAAAAATTTGCTGAAGGATTTTTTTTTTTTTAACTGATTAGCAAAGAAGAAGGTAGAATTTTCTGATACTGTGATGTTTTGGTATAGTTAAGTTCTTGGACACAAATAACTTTTTAAATCTGTTAGCCTGATTGAAACTTAATTTTCCTATATGTAAAATGGAGAAATATATTTAGTGTTTAAATAAGTTATGAGGACTGAGGAAAACAGTACTCATGAAGTGCCTGGCACACAGTAGGTTTGTAATCTGCATTAACTTCCTTCCTTCCTAATTGTTCAACACTTTCTGTTATATTTAGATATCTGATATCCATGTCACTGGAGAGTCAGAGGATATGTCTGCAAAAGAGAGATTGCTATTGTGGACACAACAGGCAACAGAGGGTTATGCTGGAATACGGTGTGAAAATTTCACTACCTGCTGGAGAGATGGAAAACTATTTAATGCCATCATTCATAAATACAGGTATGGAATTGCCGCAGTCTTGGCTGGGCACAAGATCACGAGCCACCACACAGCTTTGTAGATTCAAACAGCAATCTTTATTCCCGAACTCACACCGGCCTCCACACACGCTCTGGGGCAATCCCAGTTCTGCTGCCACCCAATTCACCTACTCCACGAGGCTTTCTTCCCAAAATACTCTCTGAATCTCACGAGAACTCAAAAGGAGCTCAGGTAGCAGGAACGCCCTATTTCCAGCAGCAATAATCCTCAACATTGAACTTCCCTAAAACCCAAGGTCTTAAACTGGGAATGCCCTTAACCCAAGGAGCGGTATACTTCCTCAAACTGCAGGATACACCCTAATCCTGGATCCACCCTGGTCATTGAGCAGGGTCACCTTTCTCAAACACACATGCAAGGTCACAGCAAATTTCCAAGGCAAGTCCATTTAACATGGGGTACGCTGGCAAGGAAATATCGATGCGTCATACCTACTTGGCAATGGCCCTCAGCATGGAATCTGTGGTGTTTTTTCCCTACACAAACATAAGGCATGTTTCTTTAACTTCTAAATTTTAAAATAACCTATTATGGAAACAATGCATCTACATGGCAGAAAAATACAAATAAACTAAAAATATCACATTCCCATCACTTAGAAATCATCGTTCTAATCTTTAGTGTACACATGTAGACCAACTAGCTATAGTATGCATTTGAATTTTGCCAGTAACTTAGCAGGCAGCTCTGCTATGTAGAATCTGCATGTAGATGACATAGAATGTATGTACAAGGTACTGATGAGTGGGACAGTGTTTAGTTCAGATTTATAGCTCAGAAGTTTTCAAATTATAATCACCTAATTAACTAGTTATTCTTGTGAGTGACTAGGCTTAACAATGGTCAATTTTGTGGTGGGAAGCAGTTTTTTTTGGTGAAAAATTTTAAGAACTAAATCCATATTAACACTTAGCATAGCACTAACTGCCAGCACTGTTCCAGGCAATTTTTATTTGTTAACTAGTTTAATCCTCAAAATATCTCAGTTGTCCTCATTCCTAGTTAAGGGACAGAATGCAAAATGCACAATAAATAATTTGCCTAAAACACAGCTAACAACAAGTAGTAGATCTGGGATTCAAACCTAGGCAGGCTTCTAGCCCTGACCACAAGTCCCATTGCTTTGGATAAGTCCCGTACTTTTATTAGCTATGAGAAGCTCAAGCCCCAGAAAATGTTTATTGAAAACTATGTATTTCTTGGTCTCATTTATCTTCCTTAGTTTTATAATGATTGTGTTATTTTCTCAAAGAATTGAAAATATTCCTAAATAGACTAAACCTAAGCTATAAACTCATTCAACTAACAAACTTATTTGATTATCATAAAAATAATAATTATGTTAATGAAGTTCAGTGATTTACATGTTATCAAATCAACCATTCCCATGAAGCGTAACCTGTTATCATCCCATTTTATGGATGAGGCACCCTGCCAAGGTCGCATTATTCATAACTTTTCTCTCCTTCATCTCTCTTTCCCTTTTTATGTTGGAATTTTCAACATCTACAGAACAGTAATGAATCCTTCATGCACCCACACCCAAGAGTTCCTATTTTTAAGCACTATAATTGTCCCCTTTTGTTAAGAAACAACATAAGTAGAGGTGAGTGTAGGTTGCTGAATTAAGAAGAAAACCCAAGATCAACATGCCTGCATTTTTTCAAAACAAAGATCCTCTTGGGTAACTCAGAGCCAAGAGGGTTTAGTGGATAGACATTGCCATTGTCACACTGCACATTGTCACACTACATACTGCACACGGGGACTATGTAGCTGGTCACATTCTATACATGGGATGATAAAAATCTTCATAGCCTTTGAATAGAAAGATATTGATTGTAACACCGAAGGGACTATGTCAAGATGCATCTTCAAGGGTGTTCTCTGCTCTCTTCTTTGAATTAAGATAGAATCAGAACATTTTTGAGAAGCAAGCTCTTCTGAAATCATCTGCTTTTAAAATCAGTAGTTTCTGAGACTTCTTTCTTCAGTACTCATGAAAAATCATGGAACAAATTGGCATATATTTGCTATATATTTTTCATCTAAGGGCTTTAATAAGTCACTGTGTATGTCAAAGGTCGTAAAATGTCTTAGGGAAGTTTAATGTTATAGAGCTCAGTTGCTCTAGGGAGAATTTGAACCTTGTGAATATTATTTGCTTTGAACTTTAACTTTGGCATAGTGATCATGTTAGAAAACTGTTTAACTTTGAATTCTGGTTTTCCTAGTTTGCTTTTTTGTTGTTGTTGTTGTTAGAATTCCTGGTAAAAATACCGCATATCAAGTTGAATTGTTTATGTGATTTCTTTATTGCTAAAATTCTTTCAGGGTACCCTGTGCTTCATGTAATATTTCTGTGGTTTCTTTCAATAGAAGAAACCTTTTAACTGTAGAACTGTATTTTTAAAGTCCTTTCTTAAGAACCCTGTGCCTTACACATACTAGGCAAACATTCTACCACTAAGCCACAGCCCTAGCCCCATTTTTTAATTTTCATTTTGTTAGTGGGGATTGAACCCAGGGCCTCTTTACTTCTGAGATATGTCCCTAGTCCTTTATTTTATTTTGAGACAGGGTCACACTGAGTTGCCGAGGCTGGCTTCCAGCTTGCCATCTTCCTGTCTTGGCCTCCCACATGGCTGGGATTATAGGCATTAGCCACTGTGCCTAGCCCATGTAGATGTTTTTGTCCCAGTTTTTAAAAATATAAGTTAGCTTTTTAAATAACCACAATCCTACGAAATAGAGTGTGTCTCCAATTTTATCAATTAAACTGAGGCTCAAAGGGTAACTAACATATTCAGCATCACAACCTTTTGAAAACTGTCAGCTGGGGTATTTTCTCCTTGTTAGAAATTAATGAGGGACAATATTAGCAATTCTTATAGTGAGGACAACTATAGATAATGAAAGAATAATAAAATATTTAGCCTAAGTAAGAGCATAGTCAAGAATGATCTGTTGTGCAGTTTTAGTATGTTCTATTATTCTAAAGAGATGAAGTGCCTTGGTTATACAATGGGTCAGAGGAATGATAAAATAATATGATTTACTGGAAGGGATTATAAGGCATTATTCTATAGATTCTGTGTAAATGATCACTGATGAATACATTGTTTCCCCATTAAATCTGTGTTAGGTAATTTTATTCCTGATTCTTTCTAGGAACTTATATTTATTTTGTTCAGTTTCAATAGGAAGTATTCAAATGATGAATATACCACATACCTGTACTAGTTTCTGCTTGTTTTGTTTATATAGTTTAAATTTCCTTTAGTACATAATAAAGTCTTTTCACTGCAGATCACATGGGTAAAGAGATTTTTTAAAATAAGCCTCACTATTGTCTATAACCTTAGCTTTCATTCAAAAGAATAATAGGCAAGATTGGATGTGGTGAATTTAGATCAAAAGGCTGTGCCACAGAAGCATTTGATTATTAAGTAGCTTAAAAGCAAGAGATGAAAAAGAATTAACCAAGTTGTAATAGCCAAGGCTTCCTCTAAACCCGGGTGGACTAACAAGTCACCAAGAGTTGGGGTGGGTATAGAGAAATAAAACTCAATACAGAATGTCCTTCAGCATAGATGTTACAAGCAGAGGGTTCAACCATGCCCTTGTTTAAGGGTGTGCTCAGGCATCACAGTAAAATTGGTTTATTTTGTTCTGAGATCAAGCTCTGACTTCCAGTGTAAAGTTCAGCACCTCTAACTTTTGTCAGCCTCTCCAAGTGGCTCTCTGCCCTAGAACCTAATGAAAGCCAGGTTCTAAAGCAGCAGCACAGCATCACTCATTAAATTATGTCCGCCTGAGCAGGCGTGAACATGACTGTGCACCTCAGGCCAGAGGAGCAGTACAAGGTGTGCAGCAGGGCCGTGAGAACCTGAGGTGGTGGTACGGAAAGACATCTTGTATGTTGGGACCAAGGTGCCAGTGGGTAGATTTTGAAGAGAGATTATTTCTGCTCACTAGTTTCTTCTGCCTGTTCTTATTTTTAAATTTATTTGAACCTCCTTTTAAGGCCCCTGGCATTCTTTTCATAGGCATGTTTTAAATATGTTTGCCAAGTTAGACTGGAAATTTTGGGAATAGGTCATGTGCAAGAGCATGCCATTTAAATGTTTTCTAATTAAGCAGTGTGTAATTGAGTAGCAATTATTTTCTTCATTGTTTGTTTTGAATTAGAATTTAATGGGGCCATTATATTTAATTGTATTAAATGTTAAAGTTCTTTAATTGGGAAAGTTAGACTCTGAGGCGGTGGTCAGAGTCATCTTGTTTAATAGTATCTGTGGGCTGGTGATTCACCCACCTCCTGGGATTCAGTCACACCTTAGAAGCTAAACTGGATTGAACTGGTGTAATGCTGGGAAGAGGCCCCTTAGGGTTTGAAATGTTCTTCCAGGAAGTTGGATTAGTGTAGACTAGTCCCCCAGTCCTGAGGCAGCAGAATCCAGACATATGAGCGTGGCTTATGGACACACACACACACACACACACACACACAGAGCTCTGAAAGTTTTTAATTTTTTACAAATCCTGTGGCGTTTCAGTTTGTGAAGCAAAATCAAATTGCTTATTTACTTTACCAAATGAACTCACGATGGTTGAACTCCACAGAAATGGGTACTTATAGCCATTATCACATCTAAAAATCCTTGAAGAGCTAATGCCTGCTGTGTGTAATGTAATGCATTTGTCCAGGTGAAGTGTGAGAGTTAGTGTCTCACATCTGGTCACTAATTTTATTGTGTCTATATTTTAACAATTTAGGAGATATAAATTGGCATATAAATATTAGAGAAAATGCCTGCGTATCTTTCTTTCTTTCTGTGCTCCTGGCTCTCTTGCACAGATTACTTCACAGAAATTCCCTGTAATCCTAAAATCGCATTATTGAATGAAATAGTTACAGTTGTGAAGGAAGGTACAACCCACATTCTCCTACTTCCATTTTTTAGGCAGATAACTGAAAGAGCTTTACGGCTAAAACAGAAAAGTGGTTTGTCTAAGGCTCTCCTGCTCATGGAAACCTGGTAAACCCAGTAGCAGTTTCCAGGGTAGGCACTCCTTGGCCACAGTTGTGCTTTTTCTTTTATCTGTGATTTTAAAAAATGCTGCACAGTATTCTGTTGTATGCATGTAACATACATTTATAGTATCTTACTGATGTATGTTATGTTGTTTCTTGCTATAGGAAACATTGTATTGAACTTTGGGTTCTGTGTAGGGTAAGGCCTTAAAAGTGGAATTGCTAGGATAAAGGGTATTATTTATTACCTGTAAATTTTTAAAGTTTATTTCTGAATTGTCTTCCTCTGTACCACACTGCCCCTTCATGAAACCTTTAAGAAAGATACATTTCCTAATTTGTTAATGGTTTTCTAGCAGGTCTAAATCCCATTCTTTTTTTTTTTTCTCTCTTTCACTTTACTCTTTTAATTCACAAAGCTATTTATATTCAGCTTTTAAAGATGTACCAGAGCTGAAATTGCAGGCTTATTTTTTTACTCTGCTTGGTGGGAGGCTGTTGATATAAACATGAGTGTGTTAAAATAGTTAAGGAGGGAATGCCAGGCACGTGGTGCCCACCTGTAATCCTAGGTTCTCAGAAGGCTAAAACAGGAGGATCACAAATTCGAGGCCAGATTGGACAGATTAATGAGACTGTGTCTTGCCTCCCAAAATAGAAAGGGCCGAGGATGCAGCTCTGTAGTAGAGTGTATGCGTGAGGCCCTGGCTCAATCCCCAGTTCCCCAGGAGGAAGAAAAAGGGTTTGGGAGCAAAATGATTAAATGAATAGGCATATTTCAGAGTGATGTGATTATTTAAAAAGTTAGAATGCCAGCAGTGGAGGTTGTCTTGATGTAGTGTATGTGAGCGTACCTGCCTGTCACTGTTCCAGTTGATGAGCATTAGTACTCCCACTCCCCGTCCTGCTGTGGATGCACTAAAGATGGGGCACTGGCTGGGAGCTCAGGATGGCCCTTGACTGACACCTCTCCTTGCTATCAAACCCCACGTGCACACATCCTTCATCCCAGTTCCCTTCTGTATTCTCTTACCCTTTTCTTACATCAGATTTCTCTTACATTAGAAGAATGGCTGGCAGGTGTTTATAAATTTTCCAAAGGCCTGCATATTTTTTGAACTCTTATTTTATTTTGACTCATTTATAGATTCATATTCTCATCTTATTCTGTGGTATAAATAGTTTAAGGGGTTGGGGTTGTGGCTCAGTGATAGAGCTCTCACCCATCATGTGTGAGGCCCTGGGTTCGATCCTCAGCATCACATAATGATAAATAAGTAAATGTATTAAAAAATAGTTTAAGACTTTATTTTCTTTCAGAGTGAAAATAAGGTGATCCTCCCCTCACTCTTTTGGACAGGGGTATTTATCCCTAGTCCCTAAGGTTTACTTAAAATTAACTCTTACCAGTTCACTAAAATGCAGGTACTGGAAGATTTACTTCTCAGTCAAAACCAGTATTCTGTATTTATTAAAGTCCAGGAGACTATTAGGAGTTAGATTATTCTTTGTGAATTGAAAGTCACAATTAATTATCTTTCAATTTTTGAGTTTGTTAGATTCCAACCTTGAAATACCCCTTGAATAAAGCTTTCTGTAAATTATAGTGTTTCTACTCTTTGCTCTCTGCCTTGTTGTTAATAGAACGTGTCTTTGTAGGGAAGAAAACGGTAGAATATATGAAATAAACTCAGACATCTAGTTGTGAGAACAAGGGGAAATTATCTTCATAGCTTGTTGCCACCTTGGAGTTCTTGGCTTTATTTCTTTCAACAATATGTGCCCAAATATGAGCATAGAGGAATGTCTACACCCTGTTACGTAACTATGCGTGGGTCTTCCATGTGCTCATATTTATTTGCTGGGATAAAAGGGAGGAGACCGTTTTACAGAATTTTTTTTTTTTTTTTGGAGGGGGAAGAGTAGGTGAGATGCTTGTTGCACCAATAAAAGCAGTAAGAATATGCTAAGTCTGAACTTGATTTAGTCAGAGCAGTCATGTTCAGGAATTTGTTATGGTAACTGCTATGCTGTCACAGCAGTGAGGCATGTGAATGCGTATTCTCATTGTGTGCTCTGTGCAGAGCTGATGATACATGATATATGCTGTTTCATGTGTCTGTGAGCAGCTTGTGTTCTGGAGGATAGAGGAGGTTTTTAAGACTGCTCTCCAGGTAATTCCAGAGGAGTTTTCTTTGTTTTTGTTTTAAACTTCCAGAGAATTCTTTTCAATTGCTCCTTGCAAACTGCTGAGTATATACTGTTTCCCCAGCAAAGCTTGAGACTGTGTGAGCCCAGCCATTTGCCTTGTCTGTACATGTCCCCAGGAGTGAAAGGCGCTGGAGAAAGTCACACTTCAGGGTAGATTGGTTTCATAGAATTTGAGCAGCAGCAGCCTGGACTGGTCTGGCCAGTAGTCTTCCTGTCTTTTACTGACCCCTTCCTTCACATCATCTTTCTTTCTGTATCTCTTCTTCACCCTTATTAGATGCCCTCAGGGAAATTAAGAAAAGAAGTGGGAAATCTTTCCTCCTGCTCTCAAAGGTTGAAATCCCCCTTCATTTGCATTCATCCTCATCACCTGCGCTCCCTGTTCGTATAGCCATGTTCTGTCCCCCCTATCCTAAGCCAGTCCCTTCTTGCTGTGTTGTGGCTTCTTCTCAGCCTTTGCTTCAGAAACCTTCTTACTCATGTGTATTCAACGTTTCCCTTCAGGAGATGTTTCTCCTTGGATTTTAAGCATGCTGAAACCTCTTCTGTTAATAAAATAGTCAACAGAAACACTCTGCCTTCACACCAAGCTTTTTTTCCAACTACTCCCTTCTCAAATTCCTCAAAAGAGTTTTCTGTATCCGCTTCATTTCTTCACTTGGTGTTATTCCTCAACCCACTCTAATTTGGTTCTGGCTTCATAATTCACTAAAATACTTCTAGGGTCGTGAGTGACTTCCATGTAGCAAGAAGAGTAGACATTTTTCAACCCTCATACTACTACTTTGTATTTGACACTGTTGAGCATTTCTTTCTTTGGAAATTCTCTTACTGTAAGTGTTGAGAGGCTCAAGGTTGCATGTTTGACATTCTTTCTATTTTCTCTCATCTATGCCTGTAGTCTTATTATTGAGACACAGGTTGAATTCTGTAATCAAGGTTATAGAATGAAGTTCTGTGGATTTGACCTTCTAAATATATTCTGACCTCTCTAGTTCTCCCCATTGCTGCAGTATTCTTCTGGAAGCCATCATGGTCTTCTAGCTGGATTCTATGAGAGGTATCTGCACCACTTTAAATTTCTCCTCCATCTGATCCCACACATATCTGATGATTTAATCTTTTAATCCTCCTTAATATACTTTAATGGCTTTCCAAGGTTCTTAGGAAAAAAGGTTGCAATCTTTTAAGAAATTCATGAGAATTGGCCTCTCCCTGGCACCTGGCCACCCTCTAGCTCACCTCTCACCATGTTCCCTTGGCTGACTCCTTGACTATGCATGGGGCTCCTTATAGTCATGCTTCCTTCATCTGCAGAATGTGTGCATGCATTTCCCTCAGGTTTTCTCCTGGTGCCCTCTGGGACCCCCTTTTGGAAAGCTCTGAGCTCTCCATATATATAGGAATTATATTCTCAGTGCCTCATTGCTTGGTACATGGTTGATAATTAAGTACTGAGTGAATAAATGAATGAACTTGCTGATTTGTTGACTGGAATTTTGTATATGAAGCATATAACAAAGTGTCAGGTTATGTCTTCTCTGATTGCATTTTTGTTGCATGCTTTTGGGTGAGTAGATACCTCTTAGTAGCCTGAATACATTGTTGTATATACTTATTTACACAACTGCTTTGCCGTAAATCCTCTCTTGAGATCTTAAGCCATTCATTTGGATTCTTCAAACCTTAAGCCAGCAACAACCCATAATGCCCTCCCTGCCATGTCCACACCCATTTCCAAATGCTCCCTAGGTGTAATTCAAATTTTAGGTAACTTTGTTCTAACTTCTGAAATTCCTGACTTTCATTTTTTCATAGGAGGATTTGAGACATAGGTTACATGATGTGTCTCCAAAGTCAAACCAAGAATAAGTTAGGACTAAAACACAGACACCTGATTTTTGTTATTTTTTCCCCACCTCAATATAGTCTTTTCTCTATAATATGTAAAATCGTCTTTTAAAAATTAATAATAGATTTGTGCTAAGATACACATAAACTGTATTATCTTAGCCATTTTTATGTATACAGTTCAGTTAGTTGCATTAAGTACATTTACATTGTTATACAACCACCACTACCAGCCATCTTCAAAACTCTCTTTGTGTAACTGAAACTCTGTACCCATTAAACTCCTAATACCCTCTTACCCAGCCCTTGTTTACCACCATTCCATACTCTGTATTGTCCTTTAAAAAAAATTGAGATAGTAAATTGTTATTTAGGGTCTTTTCAGATGATCAGATAATTCAAATTAGATAATTAAATTGTATTTTTATTCTTATTTAAAAAAAATACCTATGACCAAATGCTGTCTTCTCTAGACTTTGTCATTTTATAATGCATTCCAGAATAAGGCTAACACAAAGTGTTATGCCCTTCCAACACTAACTGATTGTTTTCTTCTGGATTTAAACAATAAAAATAAACACTGGATAAGTTCACTGTCTCCTATTGAGGGCGTAAGGCACTAAGCAGGTGTATTTGTGGGTACTTTGTGTTTGTTTTGTTACATGGTCATATGATGGTATTTTGTGGATTATTTTTCCTATACAAAATGTTTATAGTCTCAAAAGAAAATCAAAGAATTATTAGAGATGAAGGATTCTAACATGGCTTTGTTCCCAAACTTGCCTTATGAGAATTACCTGGGGGAGAGGGAGAGAAACTTGTTAAAATATTAGGTAAGCAGGGCTTCCTCTCTATTCTTATCTGGCTTGGGGCCCTAAACCCTTCCGAGTGTGGAGACAGGGGGATGTATGTGTCCATGGGTACTGTTTCGGCAACCACCTGGAGCTCCATCTTATTTCTTACATCTCATTTTTCTGGGCGTGTCAGTACCCACACATGCGCTTTGCATCCTCTCTTGTGTCCCTTTATGCGTATTGCCATCATCATGGTCCTTTTCCCTGGTACCAGAAGCCTAATTTTTTTCCATATTTTCTTCATTTTTAGTTCTCAGCTTCATATGGGATGTTCCGTTAGTTCTCAGTTTGTAATGCCAGCACAGAGCAGTTACCAGCCCAGGCTCAGGATTATAACACAACCTACTGCTGGAAGTTGTTGAGAGCCCTCAGTGAGGAAGCTTTTACATTCTTCCTTTCCCCCCAGATTTAAAAAGAAAATTTTTCAAACATAGAAAGGCGGTTGGCTGAGTAGCTAAAATATTAAGTATTTCTCTCCTCTTAAGTAATCATTGAGTGTGAATTGGGAGCAGAAACAATCTAGAAAACCCTATGAATTTTCATTACTTAATTTTTTCATACTTAAAAAAAAGAACCATGGTTTGGACCTTTACTGTTGGTGTTTCTCACATCTGTCCTCTCAGCTGTTGTCACATTTTTTGTTTAGGATTGGTACTATTGTGTCCATACTACACTTCTCTCTCAGTTTACTTATGTTCTCCCTTCTCTTAGCTTACATTAGTCACTGTTTCATGTTGTGTGTTTCTAAGTGCTTTCTTTAAAAATTTCTTTGTTCCATTTTCCTTGTAACTGGGTGTGTTGGCATTTGGCATCATGATGTGGAGCCTCAAGTAGTCTTTGTGCTAATAATCTTAAGCCATTTGTAACACTGTGGGACCCATAATTCCCCGTAGAATCATACTTAATTCTAATGTGACCTAATATATTAATAATGCATATGAGGACTGGAACAGATTGCCTTGGTGTAGGTAGAAAATATTTATGCTATATTAACATTTATTTTCAGATATTCCTATACATGCATGTGTATAGGAGTGTGTGTGTGTGTGTGTGTGTGTGTGTGTGTAAAATGTAGGGAGATTATCTTTTTAAATGAGTGCTGTATCAAAAATGAAAACATTACCTTTATCCAAAATTATTTTGTATTATGGCAATAGCCATTTTCCCCCTAATTTTTTATTGGTGTATTATATTTGTTCATAGTGGGTTATTTGTTGTTACATTTTAGTGCATGCACATAATATAACAATATTGTTTGGTCAATATCATTCCACATTATTTCCTCTTTCTCTCTCCTACACTCTTCCTCTTGTCCCTTTCTTCTACTGATTTGCCTTTGATTTTTAGGAGATTTTCCCCAACTTCCCTTTTCCTTTTTCCTCTCTAGCTTCCACATAAGAGATAAAACACATGACCCTTAGCTTTCTGAGTTTGGCTTATTTCACTTAATGTTCTCAAGTTTTATCCATTTTTCTGCAAATGACCTATTTTCATTCTTAATGGCTGATAAAAACTCCTGTGTGTGTGTGTGTGTGTGTGTGTGTGTGTGTGTGTGTGTGTACACACTATGGAACCAGCCTAGATGTTGTTAATCAATGGATAAATAATAAAGAGATCAATCACATTTTCTGTATTATTTACCCATTGATGAACAACATCTAGGCTAGTTCCATAATTTGGCTATTATGAATTATGCTGCTATAAACATGGCTATGCATGTACCACTGTAGTATGATGACTTTAATTCTTTAGGATTAATACAGAAGAGTGGTGTAGTTGGGTCATATGGTGGCTTCAAGCCTAGTCTTTTGAGGAACCTCCATTCAGGTTTCCATAGTGGTTATACTAATTTATAGCCTCACCAACAATGTAAGTGTTCCTTTTTCTGCATATCCTCTCCAGTATTTATTATTGGTATTCTTGGCGACTGCCATTTTGACTGCTACGAGATGGAATCTCAGTATAGTTTTGATTTGCATTTCTTTGATTGTGAGGGGTATTGAACATTTTTATATATTTGTTGGTCACTTGTATTTCTTCCTTTGAGAAGTGTCTGTTTAGTTCTTTTTCCTATTTATTGACTGGGTTATTTGTGTTTTGGGTGTTAAGTTTTTCGAGTTCTTTACATATATATTTATTTTCTGGATATTAGTCCTCTGTCAGGAGAGTAGCTAGCAAGGATGTTCTCCCGTTCTGTATGCTCCCTCTTCACATTCTTCATTGTTTCCTTTGCTGTGCAGAGGTTTTTTAACTTCATGCCATCCTACTTATTAACTTTTGCATTATTTTCTAAGCTTTAGGGGTTCTATTGAGAAAGTCATTGTTTGCATCTGTATGTTAGAGTATTTTCTTCTGGGAGATGCATAGTTTCTGATCTAATTTCTAGGTCTTTGATCCATTTTGAGTTGAGTCTTGTGTAAGGCAAGAAATAAGGGTCTAGTTTCATTTTTCTATACATAGATAACCAATTTTCCTAGCACCATTTGTTAAAAAAGGATATCTTTTCTCTAGTATATATTTTGGCACCTTTGTCAAGAATCAGATGATATTACATATGTGGGTTTGTCTTTCTGTTTTGTATTTTGTACTGTTAGTCTATGTGTCTGTTTTATGTTAGTCCCACACAGTTTTTGTTATTATAGCTCTTTAAAATAATTTGAAGTCAGGTTTTCTAATACCTCCAGCATTGCTTTTTTGGCTTAAAATTACTTTGGCTATGCTGGATCTTTTATTCTTCCAAATGAATTTTAGGACATTGGTATTTTGATGGGGATTCTATATATTGCTTTTGGTAGAATGGCAATTTTAACAGTATTAATTCTGCCATGAACATGGGAGGTCTTTACATCTTCTTGTGTTCTTGAATTTCTTTCTTCAGTGTTGTCATTGTATCTCATAGTAGAGGTCTTTCACCTCCTTGGTTAGATTTATTCCTAGGGTTTTTGTTTGGGGGGTGGTGGATACTGGGGAGGCAGTCTTTTTTTTAATACTTTTTTTTAGGGGGGCACTGAGGATTGAACTCAGGGGTGCTTTATCACTGAGCTATATTCCAGCCTTTTTCTTCCTTTTTTTTTTTAATTTTAATTTTGAGGTAGAATCTCACTAAGTTGTGTAGGGCCTTGCTAAGTTGTTGATGCTGGCCTCAAACTTGCAGTCCTCCTGCCTCAGCCTCTAGAGTTGCTAGGATTACAGGAGTTTTTAATACCTTTTGACTTTATAGGTTTTGAGCAAATTAAGGATACTGTGCATACATATAAGTGATTTTCACTTTTTGGTTTTACTTTTAACTTTGTGGCCTTCTCTGGGTTTTATTTTAGTTTAATATTCATGTCATCATCTTCCATTTTCACTTCTTTTCAAGCTGTTTTTAAACATTTATGGAAGACAAAGTTATACAAATAAAAATTACAATCCACAATGATTTAATCATTTAGAAAACAATATATTATCATAGCATAACAAAACAAAGTAGCCCCCCTTTTTATGACAAAAGATGAGTATATATTATTTTTTTTAAAAAATTTATATTTTTTATATGTACATGGACACAATATCTTTATTTTGTTTATTTATTTTTATGTGGTGCTGAGAATTGAACCCAGTGCCTTACATGTGCGAGGCAAGTGGTCTGCCACTGAGCAGCAACCCTAGCCCGAGTATATGTTATTTTACATGGCTGATATTTCAATAAAAGATTTTTTATAAGATAGGAAAGCTAGAATACTCAACTGTCTAAAGTATAATACAGGAACAAGGCCTTCTGCACTTATAAGATAGTCTAATGCTCTTTGGTTAATCAAACCTAAGATGGAAATGAAATTTTCTGCTAATGTTCCCCAAACAAAAAAGAGATGTTACAGTGAAATGAAACCTTTAGAATGAAAAAAATAAAAACCAAAAACCTCTGTATATGAAAAATTGCTGGAAGTTGTTAAAGGTTGTTTATACCAGTGAGCTGTGAAGAAAGAAAGAGGCAAGAGCAGAGCCCAGCCTCTTCTGGATTCTCAGGGAGGTAGGCGGGGGGGGGGGGGGGGGGGCACATTGTAAGACCAAAAATGGCCAGAGCACTAGAGGTTTGAAGACTCTGAAGCTATTATTTTTTCACACTGGTTCTTAATTTTTTCCCTTTTCTCCTTTTTGTTTAATCAATCTTCTTTATTCTAGTCTTTTAATGAAGGAGAACCTTGTAGATTCTTGTTCCACTAAAGTGTTAAACATTAGGATAAAAGAGGTGACTTGTTCAGAGCTCCTTGTATTATGCAGCTGCTTTTGTGCTGCAAGGACTATGTCATTCTGAAGGAAGTTTTATGTTTTAGTCTCTTAGTCAAAAAACTTCATTCTTCAATGACTTTATTCATTCTCTCTGGGATTACTCAGTGTTTACTTTCTTTGCTAATGGCAGGGTTCTCATAATAACATGCTGTTTCTTGTCTTGAGTTTTGGCAGACTCAGAAAGGCTGGTTTTTTATTTCTCCAAAAATGTGTGAACTTTATAAAAACAAAACAATTTTTTAATGAAAGAACTTTAGGAATTTGTTTTTGTGTAGACTGTTACGCATACCTGTTTAGTAAACTTGATGTTGGCAGATGGATTCTTCAGCATGATTCCCTGCAACTTTAAAAATGCCGTCTTTAAAGGTCTGTCATTTACCTCTATTGTCAGTGTATTTCTTTTTCCTATAATGCATGTAGGATCCCTTATGAGTGATCATATTGGTGGCATATGAAAATTGTTAAGGAATTTCCTAATAATTTCCTTGGATATGAACACATAGGAATTGGTAGCCATACTTCCAAGTTATGAACACTTCAAAGTGCTGTCAAAGTATAAGTAGACTTTTTTGGAAGCCTGCTTTATCACCAGATAAAAATAAGAATACAAATTGCTGTTTACCTTTTCAGAAAATTAATCATGTGTTTTCAAAGAGTTTCTTATGTAAATGGTCTTCCAAATAGTACTCAAAATAATTTCCATATCATTTTTCGCAGGCCACCTCTGAGCCCTCCCACTCTTGCTGTGGTTCCCCAGTGATTATTTTGAACCAGCTTGCCTGTGGGGATTATAAAGAGCCTTCCTTTGCACATTGATAAACAAGTTCTGACTCGGTGATTTTGGGGGTGGGTGCTACTCTTTTTGAAGGCTTTGTTGTTTCCAGATTTGTTTCTGTATTCTTTAATGCTTTGTTCTTGAGATCAAAGTTTCCTGACTAGCTTCTGGCCTTAAGGGGACATTTCCATCTATCATGTTTTGCCACTTTCTATACAAGGAGTATTTGTGACATCTTTTCCTGTCTCCTGTAGGTAGAAATAGCTTGAAAGTATCTCTCTCATTTCGAGTATTATGTGTCTCACAATTAGGAAATTGTGTGTAGTGAGAGAGAGAGTATGAGCACAGAGAGAATGAATAATCATTGAAGAATCAAGTTTTTTGACTAAGAATACACTTACTTGTTCATGAAGTATACACTAGTGCTTGTTCTAGTCATTAATTTATGATTCTAATTTCTAATTAACCTACCTACTTACCAACTGAATGGTAGATATTTGTTCAGGGTCTGCTGTGTTTATGTATTTCAATAGGAAGATAAAATCCAAAAATTTATTTATCTATGGTTCTCAGTGTATTGGAGTTGACCATTTGAGAGAAACAACATGTATGTGCACACAATGAATTAATAGTGGGAGAAAGTATACGGTTGTCTTGGGTGATACAGTTGAGTGGTGCAGGCCAGGAGGAAAGGAGTCTGGTGGTGTGACATTGAACTGAGTATAAGCTTTATGTATTGGGGGAGAAATATTAAAAGGATGCTGGTTGTTGGAAGGATGCTCTTGGAACAGTGGAACTTAAATCCACTTAATGGGATAAATATTTGTGTATATTCTGAGTATAAGGCATTTATGGACTTGGTTGACAGTTACGTATGTTCAAACTTTTATATTGCTGTGTTTGCTTTCTGCACACATAAGTTTCTGAGGTAAGTAAGCAGTGTTAAATGTTTGAAGAAAATCTCTGGTTTTTAACACCAGCTTAGTATTACTATTTGTGGAACTTGTTGTGTAAATAGATACACCTATAAGTATAAAGTTGAATTGCCATGTTAAAAACTTAATTAACACCGTAAACTTTTTCCTAGGCCGGACCTGATAGACATGAATACTGTTGCTGTTCAAAGCAATCTTGCAAATTTAGAGCACGCTTTTTATGTAGCAGAAAAAATTGGTGTCATTAGACTTCTGGACCCTGAAGGTGAGTTGTTTTCTTGTCTGTATGTGTACTGGCATGAAAGTTGATCAAAACCAAACCATTGATATCATGAAGTAAATAATTTATGTTGCCATTTTTAGATGTTGATGTCTCTTCACCTGATGAAAAATCAGTAATAACTTATGTGTCATCTCTCTATGATGCATTTCCTAAAGTCCCTGAAGGTGGCGAAGGCATTGGAGCAAATGTGAGTACTGAGTTTTCTGTATTGGAAGCTTCTGATTTGGTGGTCACCAGTTGAATGAATTCTTTGACAGTTCTTTTTACAGTTTTTTAAATGTCCAATAAATTTAGAAGAATTTGAATTAATGCACTGTTTAATAAACTGATACTATATACATTTCATGGCACCATTCCACCATTAAGATTAAAGTATAACTAAAAAAATTTTTCTGTCTCACAAATAAAATAAGCTATTTAAAGTTACAGGTCATTTCACAAATAAATGCTATAAACCATTTTCATTTTTAGTTTTGGGTCTGTTTTATAACTATTTCCTGTCCTTATGTATGTACCAGATAATCTCACTTTTGAAAGCAATTTCAAGTTCATTAACTCATATGGCCCCATGAAATAAGTTAACTAGATATTTTTCTGATTTAAAGCAGGGACCTGGCACAGGTTATTGGATTTGACCGTATTAACAGAGCTAGGTCTTTGACATGCAGTCTGGGTGTTTTGTCTTCCTTAGATCACTGTTACTCAAAGGTGTATGTAATTTAATTTAGTCACACGTTTGGTAGTGGTCATGCTAACAAGTGCTTGTGCATTTCTGGATGAGAACAGGAAACAACATGTGTTCTGCATTGGGGATGATCCCCTTTGACCCTGGGCTTCTCCCTCTTCCTGCAGATACATTTTCTTCCTTACTCTTGAAGATGTAGGAGCTTACCTTGTAGGCTCCCATTTCTAGTCTCTTGTGTCACCTCTGTATGCTGTTGGTTCTAGACCTATTCTCTTCCTCTTGTTCTCCCAAAGCATAAGTAACTCTTTCCCATGCTCAACCTCTCACAATTCAATGTTGAATGTTGCTTCAAAATGTTTCTTGTGGCTGTTTGTTGCACTATCCTCTTATTACCTCCACCCTACTCCTGCCTCTTATTCATTTACATTAGAAGTAGGATGATAGCTTATGTCTTTTCTATCTCCATCTAAAAAAATTTCTTCTTATCACCTCTGCATCTGATTACCAAACTAACCAGCCTAAAATCTGGGGTCTTTAGCTTGAAAACATACAGTGTCCTCATATTGTTCACAAGATTAAATTCAGCTAAATACCCTGACATTCAAAGTTCTGTAAGAATTCTGCTTACCTACATTTTTGACTAGGATTTTCTACCATGAACAGTTTAGTTTACTGGTAGCTGGGGCATTTCCATTTCAGTGTCCTCACTTACTTGGGATTCCCTTGTCTTTTATCCACACTCTCCATGGCCTCTCCCAGCCATATAGTTAGTTCCTGATCATTTTAGAAGTGCTCACAGATTGCCTTCCCAGAAACCTTTAGCCCTTTCAGAGCACATGTATACTCACCTGATTTTTATCTCAATTTCTAGCATATACTATCTGTTTCAGTTATTTGAATACTTAATTAAATACTGCTTTTGCAAATTCAAGGTAAAAACACCATGAATCTTCCCTGTCTTCTAATTTAGAAAATAACTCCTTGACAACAATAGGTTTTATGTCCTAAAGTTTTAGTTTTTATTACAACAACAAGCACAATCTTTAAACATAATAGTCATCAAATACTTAATTGAACATAGTAGTTGGCAGTATTCCAGTTTCTTACCTTTGTAAAAAGGTTGCTTAATGAGTACTTGACTAATCTCCACCATATCCAATTCATTCCTGTCTGGTTTCCTACATACTGTATAACTCCTTTGAGTGTCAGATATGCAATTGACATTCAAGATGGTTGGCATAGATGGCTTGCCTGGCTTGTGTAAGCTGTTACGTCCCCTTTTTGAACCCTGGAAAACACCCCAAGTTGATAATGACATTTTTGTCTGAAGAATTTGGATGGCATCTCAGAAACCTCCTCAACACCTTGAAGAGCACTATCTTTGGATCAGAGCTGACACTCATTAGGCTACTGTTGGTGGCCAGAAGTTGATAGCATGTCTTAAAAACTGTTTGTGTGGAAAGGATTGTGACTGAGTGGAATAGAAAACATTTAGCTGGTTTTCTCTATCCAGTTTCAAGACAAGTGAAGTCACAGAAGGACTTCTGATTGTGTCAGGTAGGAATGTTATCTACAGACATGAACTTTTTCTGTAATTTCATTGTTTTAGGATGTTGAAGTCAAATGGATTGAATACCAGAATATGGTGAACTACCTCATCCAGTGGATTAGACACCATGTGACCACAATGTCAGAGAGAACATTTCCTAATAATCCTGTAGAACTAAAGGTTGGTATCATAGAGGAGTCAACTAGGGTTTATTTCTTTTTATAGTTATTTATGGTGAGTAGGATTGGTTTGAAAATAAACTTTTTAACTAATGCTTGAACAATTCTATAATGTTAGAATCTCAAGAAAGCTGCTATTGGTAGACCACTAATTAGTAGGGAAATTTTTTACTTGTTTCACTATTTTACAGAGAAAATGAAGGTAAATGTTAATTAAAATATGATAGCAACAACATCTTTAAAAAATTTATATTCCCTGAGCTTTGATTTGTTGAGAGTTTACAGGTATAATTTGAGAGAGTCTCTGGAACTGACATTGCCACATTGTTTTTGGTGGGTGGGCAATGCTTGAAGCTCACCAGATGGTGTGGCAGGAGGACCTGTGGGAAGCTCTCACACAGTGGTTGGGAGCGCATCTCTGCATGAATCCTCTTAGAAACTGCCTCAGAGGCATCTTTGGTAGAATACAACATATATCCTGAATTTCACCATGAGTTTGAAAATGTTTATCTCTTTTTCAGTACAAATGAATTCACAATTAACCCTCAGTAGGCTAGTGTTGGAGGCTAAATGGATTAGCAAAACATTTGCCAATTATGAAAAATTTAGGTCAAGCTTTTTGAGGCAAGAGTGTTATAGAACTATAAATCACATTATAGGTATGTACACTTAGCCAAGAATTCTTGATAGTAGAATCCTCTCTCATTTTGTTCATTTGGATTTCAAAGAGCAGTGTTTTTTGTTTTTACAAACCAATAATGTGAGTATTGACTCCAAAGCCTTAATTCTTTGATTTGTAAGTTTTGTTTTGATGATCACACTAGAATCACAAAAACTAATAACCCAGGGTGGGCCCTGTTAAAAGTTATTTGTTGTGCTCAGGCATCTGTACAGAATATCTGTGGCACAGCTCTTATTCACATTGCCACAGGGAGTTTGTCCTTGGCACAAAATCACTTGGCATCTGTTGATCTGAAGGTTTTTCAATGTATTCTCACGTTGTTTGTATGATGGCTTTTTATGTAGACATGAACTTTTACAAAGTGGGAAAGATTTTCCCTTCTACTACCAGGTGGTACCAGTAGCAGTTTTTAGTACACGTACCATTCAGTGCTTAATAACCAACAGATATCCTAAAGACGCATTTCCAGTTCAAAATGAATTCCAGGTTTCATGTTTAAATTCACCTATTTCTGAATGGATTCCTATAGTCTGCATCCCTGGGTTAATTTGTATTAGCTGTGACTAGTACAGATTCTTAAGGTTGTGGAAGAAGTTTGACCATACAGATTACTTGAGAGTGCCTATGATAGGACATACATGGGAAAGAAAATATTTTTGTGAGGAAATGCCAGATAATTCTATCAGGCAGTAAGCCATTGAATGGAATTCTGCAGAAGTGTGTTTTCCTGATGATTTTTAGGGTCTTGTTTTAAGGCAGCATGAATTAGGACAGAATAATTAGTACACAGTTATTAAATGTGGAGAAATTTATTTATCTAGATAATTTTGATGAAGGAACTTTTTAATAAATACAATAAATTATATTTCAGAGACTCCCAAATTAATATCTATAAGCAAAATGATAATTTAACTATTTGATTCAAACTAATATAATAATAGTACCATCAACTAATAGCACCTATCTTCATTTATTTAAAAAATTCTGTTCAAGCCAGATGTGGTAGTGCTATAATTCTAGCTACTTGAGAGGCCAAGGCAGGAGGATCTCAAGTTCAAGGCCAGCATGGGCAATTTAGCAAGAGTTTGCCTCAAAAAATAAAAAATGGCTGGATATGTAGCTTAGTGGTAGAGCCACCCTGGGTTCAATTCCTAGTACTGCAAAAACAAACAAAACAAAACAAAAACCTATTTAAATTGGCCAATGGGACATTGAAATCAGATTTTAGTCCTACTTTGCTGCTAAGAATTCTGTTTTCAAGGATATAACCGTAAAATAGAGTGGGTTTTTTTCCTTCCTCTATAGGAATCACATAAAGTTATTTTTCCACAAACTAAAAACTAAATAAGTCAGTGAAATAAATTTAGCATTTAGAAAGTATATATAGATTTTTAAAGAATATGCTTTCTTGTTTGGACAATGAGAGAGTTTTTTATACAGCCATAGTAAAACTTGCCATGGTTTTATTATTATCCAGGTTCCTGTGTGGTACATGCTGAATCATGGTTCATATCAGTAATTACACCCTTGCCAAATCTTATATAACCCAGGCCACCAATTAATAGGAATTGTTCTTGAGTGTGTATTTTATAAAGGACTTCAACTGAATGTATATGGCACAATTTACAGCAGTGACGTAATGAGATAATGAAAATATATCTTTGAAGTTTGACCTTTAGCTTATTTTCCTTCTCATTTTAGGCACTTTATAATCAGTATTTACAGTTTAAAGAAACAGAAATCCCACCAAAAGAGACAGAAAAATCAAAAATTAAACGCCTCTATAAACTACTAGAGGTAAGCTGAAGTTTCCTTTGTATTGTCAAGCATAATCTTTTTTTAAAACAATCTCTTTGTGGGCTGGGGTTGTGGCTCAGTGGTAGAGCACTTGCCTAGCATGTGTGAGGCTATAGGTTCAATTCTTAGCACTGCATCTAAATAAAGGAATAAAATAAAGGTCCATCAACATCTAAAAAAATATTTTAAAAAATGTCTTTGCTTCACATTAAAGTTTTTTTCTACCCCCCTCAAGATATGGATAGAATTTGGACGCATCAAACTCCTTCAAGGTTATCATCCAAATGACATAGAAAAAGAGTGGGGAAAACTCATCATTGCCATGCTCGAGAGGGAAAAGGTGCTTCGTCCAGAAGTGGAAAGGTAGGACAGATGTTTTGCAGCAGACCTTAGTTTTAAAACTGGGTAGACAGAGGACCCATATTTGCCTTTTCCATTTACTTAGTCCTATCATCTTGGGTAAATCACAGTTTTTCTCATCCTCCATTTTCTTATCTAGGAAACTTGAAGATATTTTAAGGAATAAATAGATCAGTGAATTAATGATATAAAGGACTTGGTATGTTGGACTGGTATGTGAAGTCTCATATAAGGTGTTACAGTTTAAAGCCAATCAAAATTACCCATAGAAACCTGGGAAAGGTGGCTTTAAGTCACTCAGACCTAGATCTGGAAGCTCTGAGTTTAGAAGTTATTTTATTTCTTCTTGCGTTTTTGTTCCTGGACCTATTTCTGCAGGGCAGTGGAAACCAAAATCTAGCCTTGCCTCCATTTCAAGGGCCATGGGCTCATATCTTAAAAACACAAAGTAAATATCAGCTCAGCTTCCTCTTCTGCCATATTTGTACAAATCCATTTATCCCATGAAATCACCACTGGCTGTTATATTCTGTTGCTTGCACTACTGTTGCCCAGGAAGATATAGCTTAATCTCCAGGAAACATTTATTGGTTGAATTTTATTTTATTTACTTATTGTTTCAGTGCTGGGGATGGAGCTGAGTCTGTTGCATGCTAAGCAAGCAAGTACTCTACTCCCACGCTGTATCCCCAACATTGTTGGATAAATTTGCTTCCCTTGTAGTCGTTGCCTCACAGCCTGCCTGTAGTATGTGGGAATAGTGATCTGTGTCCCTTGTTAGCTGTGAGGCCCATAGGGACCATGCTTTATATCCCGGGGCCTGTGTGGTCAGGCATACCTCACTGACCTCCTTGCTCTCTACAGAGCAGGCACTCTTCTCTCAGGGGCTCTCATGTGCTGAGATCACACCCCCCCTCCACACACAGGGTGTTTGCACAGTCTGTTCCTTTGCTGGGAGACTGTTTTCTCCTCCCTGTTTCTCTGTACTCTTTACCCCAGCTTCAATGTTATCTTCCTCTAGAAGCGTTCCATGGTCTTCCAGTTTGCTTCACATGTCTTGCTTATAACTCTCATATTTTACCTGTATTTTGTTTTATAGCACTTATGCTTGGTTATAATTTTGTTTATTTCTCTTTGATCAAGTGCTACCTTTTCCTTAGATATGAGCTCCAAGAATATGGAGTCAGAGGCCTCAGTGCTGCATTGTACCTTGATGGAAGGAGCAAAGGCCAGAGAGAGAGAGAGAGAGAGCACACACACAGTGTGCATATATGCACACAAATGGGCAAGCATTCATGTGCACAAGAGAAGGCCAAAGTTAGTTTTATCTGGAACCCACTGCTACAGTAACAAAACAGCTCTTTTAGTAATGGCATTAATTACCCATTAGGGCAGAGTTTTTGACCTAATTACAATTTATAAGTCCCACCAGTCAACACTGCTGCATTGAAGATTAAGTTTATGGTATAATAACTTTAGGTAACACATCCAAACCATGGAAATATATTAATGAAAGAATATAGTTGAGATTTCAGGGCCCAGGAAACAGTGAATCCTGGATTACATTTGTTAACTCAGCTCCCACATTGTGTGATCTTAAATAACTTCTTGAACTCTTTGAGCCTCAGTTTTCTCATTTGTGAATAGGATATAAGAGTACCAACCACATTTGGTGGTTTATGAGTATAAGATATAGTCATGTATATAAAATGATTCATGTATGTAAAATGATTAATTTCCTGGAACATAATAATTACTTAATAAATGTTAGTACTACTATTACTTCATGAATTATTCTGTTTACTTGCAGTATATGATATAGCATTCTCAAATTTACCCTTTCTTGCCTTTTGAAAACTACCTATCTTTAGAGTAGAGAAGGAACAGTTTGTCTTTGTAGTGTTGGAGGTAGGAAAATATTTAGAAGCTTGTTTGGATAGATGTCTTCATTTTTCTTGACACAACAAGTCTTTTGGCATTGACTATGAATTGTAAATAATAGCTGTGTGGCAGGGAGTGTGTAAAAGACATATAGGAAAGAGCCAGTGTTCTTGTGCTATGTAACAGCCTATAGAACAGAAAAGCAAGCACAGACAAATTACATTTGCAAGCATTACATTGATAGTCTACTTAGCACCGTGGCTTTAAAACATATAACTATAATAGCTGAGATGTGACATTGTTGAGAGCATGGCATATAAAGGTAAATGGATAATTTTCCAGTTAATTTAATCTTTTTTTTTAAATTTTTTTATTGGTTGTTCAAAACATTACATAGTTCTTGATATATCGTATTTCACACTTTGATTCAAGTGGGTTATGAACTCCCATTTTTACCCCATATACAGATTGCAGAGTCACATCAGTTACACTTCCACTGATTTACATATTGCCATACTAGTGTCTGTTGTATTCTGCTGCCTTTCCTATCCTCTACTATCCCCCCTCCCCTCCCCTCCCCTCTTCTCTCTCTACCCCCTCTACTGTAATTCATTTCTCCCCCTTGTATTATTTTTCCCTTTCTCCTCACTTCCTCTTGTATATAATTTTGTATAACCCTGAGGGTCTCCTTCCATTTCCAAGCAATTTCCCTTCTCTCTCCCTGTCCCTCCCACCTCTCATCCCTGTTTAATGTTAGTCATCTTCTCATGCTCTTCTTCCCTACTCTGTTCTTAGTTACTCTCCTTATATCAAAGAGGACATTTGGCATTTGTTTTTTAGGGATTGGCTAGCTTCACTTAGCATAATCTGCTCTAATGCCATCCATTTCCCTCCAAATTCTATAATTTTGTCATTTTTTAATGCAGAGTAATACTCCATTGTGTATAAATGCCACATTTTTTTTTATCCATTTGTCTATTGAAGGGCATCTAGGTTGCTTCCACAGTCTTGCTATTGTGAATTGTACTGCTATGAACATCGATGTAGCAGTGTCCCTGTAGCATGCTGTTTTTAGGTCTTTAGGGAATAGACCCAGAAGGGGAATAGCTGGATCAAATGGTGGTTCCATTCCCAGCTTTCCAAGAAATCTCCATACTGCTTTCCAAATTGGTTGCACCAATTTGCAGTCCCACCAACAATGTACAAGTGTACCCTTTTCCCCACATCCTCGCCAGCACTTGTTGTTGTTTGACTTCTTAATGGATGCCAATCTTACTGGAGTGAGATGATATCTTAGGGTGGTTTTGATTTGCATTTCTCTGACTGCTAGTGATGGTGAGCATTTTTTCATGTACTTGTTGATTGATTGTATGTCCTCCTCTGAGAAGTGTCTGTTTAGGTCCTTGGCCCATTTGTTGATTGGGTTATTTGTTATCTTATTGTCTAATTTTTTGAGTTCTTTGTATACTCTGGATATTAGGGCTCTATCTAAAGTGTGAGGAGTAAAAATTTGTTCCCAGGATGTAGGCTCCCTATTTACCTCTCTTATTGTTTCTTTTGCTGAGAAAAAACTTTTTAGTTTGAGCAAGTCCCATTTGTTGATTCTAGATATTAATTCTTGTGCTATGGGTGTCCTATTGAGGAATTTGGAGCCCGACCCCACAGTGTGTAGGTCGTAGCCAACTTTTTCTTCTATCAGATGCCTTGTCTCTGGTTTGATATCAAGCTCCTTGATCCATTTTGAGTTAACTTTTGTGCATGGCGAGAGAAAGGGATTCAGTTTCATTTTGTTGCATATGGATTTCCAGTTTTCCCAGCACCATTTGTTGAAGATGCTATCCTTCCTCCATTGCATGCTTTTAGCCCCTTTATCAAATATAAGAAAGTTATAGTTTTGTGGGTTGGTTTCTGTGTCCTCTATTCTGTACCATTGGTCCACCCGCCTGTTTTGGTACCAGTACCATGCTGTTTTTGTTACTATTGCTCTGTAGTATAGTTTGAAGTCTGGTATCGCTATACCACCTGATTCACACTTCCTGCTTAGCATTGTTTTTGCTATTCTGGGTCTTTTATTTTTCCATATGAATTTCATGATTGCTTTCTCTATTTCTACAAGAAATGCCATTGGGATTTTGATTGGCATTGCATTAAACCTATAGAGAACTTTTGGTAATATCGCTATTTTGATGATGTTAGTTCTGCCTATCCATGAACAGGGTGTATTTTTCCATCTTCTAAGATCTTCTTCAATTTCTCTCTTTAGGGTTCTGTAGTTTTCATTGTATAAATCTTTTACCTCTTTTGTTAGGTTGATTCCCAAGTATTTTATTGTTTTTGAGGATATTGTGAATGGAGTGGTTGTCCTCATTTCCATTTCAGAGGGTTTGTCGCTGATATACAGGAATGCCTTTGATTTATGCGTGTTGATTTTATATCCTGCCACTTTGCTGAATTCATTTATTAGCTCTAATAGTTTCTTTGTAGACCCTTTTGGGTTTGCTAGGTATAGAATCATGTCATCTGCAAATAGTGATAATTTAAGTTCTTCTTTTCCTATTTTTATGCCTTTAATTTCTTTCGTCTGTCTAATTGCTCTGGCCAGTGTTTTGAGAACTATGTTGAACAGAAGTGGTGAGAGGGGGCATCCCTGTCTTGTTCCAGAATTTAGAGGGAATGCCTTCAATTTTTCTCCATTCAGAATGATGCTAGCCTGAGGCTTAGCATAGATTGCTTTTACAATGTTGAGGTATGTTCCTGTTATCCCTATTTTTTCGAGAGTTTTGAACAAAAAGGGATGCTGTACTTTGTCGAATGTGTTTTCCGCATCTATCGAGATGATAATATGGTTCTTATTTTTAAGTCTATTGATGTGGTGGATAACATTTCTTGATTTCCGTATATTGAACCAGCCTTGCATCCCAGGGATGAATCCTACTTGATCATGGTGTACAATTTTTTTGATATGATTTTGCATCCGATTCGCCAGAATTTTATTGAGGATTTTTCCGTCTAGGTTCATTAGAGATATAGGTCTGTAGTTTTCTTTCTTTGAAGTATCTTTGTCTGGTTTAGGAATCAGTGTGATGTTGGCCTCGTAGAATGAATTTGGAAGTTCTCCCTCTTTTTCTATTTCCTGAAATAGCTTGAAAAGTATTGGTATTAGTTCCTCTTTAAAGGTTTTGTAAAACTCTGCTGTATACCCATCCGGTCCTGGGCTTTTCTTAGTTGGTAATCTTTTGATGGTTTCTTCTATTTCCTCAATTGATATTGGTCTGTTTAGGTTGTCTATATCCTCCTGTCTCAATCTGGGCAGATCATATGACTTAAGAAATTTATCGATGCCTTCACTATCTTCTATTTTATTGGAGTATAAGGATTCAAAATAATTTCTGATTATCTTCTGTATTTCTGAAGTATCTGTTGTGATATTGCCTTTTTCATCCTGTATGCTAGTAATTTGAGTTCTCTCTCTTCTTCTCTTCGTTAGCATGGCTAAGGGTCTGTCGATCTTATTTATTTTTTCAAAGAACCAACTTTTAGTTTTATCAATTTTTTCAATTGTTTCTTTTGTTTCGATTTCATTAATTTCAGCTCTGATTTTAATTATTTCTTGCCTTCTACTTCTTTTGCTGTTATTTTGCTCTTCTTTTTCTAGGATTTTGAGATGAAGTATGAGATCATTTATTTGTTGGTTTTTTCTTTTTTTAAGGAATGAACTCCATGCAATGAATTTTCCTCTTAGAACTGCTTTCAATGTGTCCCATAGATTCCGATATGTTGTGTCTATGTTTTCATTTATCTCTAAGAATTTTTTAATTTCCTCCTTAATGTCTTCTATAACCCATTGATCATTCAGTAACCTGTTGTTCATTCTCCAAGTGATGCATGATTTTTCCTTCCTTCTTTTATCGTTGATTTTCAGTTTCATTCCATTATGGTCAGATAAGATGCATGGTATTATCTCTACTCCTTTATATTGTCTAAGAGTTGCCCTGTGACATAATATATGATCTATTTTTGAGAAGGATCCATATGCTGCTGAGAAAAAAGTGTAACTGCTTGATGTTGGGTGGTATATTCTATATATGTCAATTAAGTCTAGGTTGTTAATTGTGTTATTGAGTTCTATAGTTTCCTTATTCAACTTTTGTTTGGAAGATCTGTCCAGTGGTGAGAGAGGTGTGTTGAAGTCTCCCATGATTATTGTATGGTGGTCTATTAGACTCTTGAACTTGAGAAGAGTTTGTTTGATGAACATAGCTGCACCATTGTTTGGGGCATATATATTTATGATTGTTATGTCTTGTTGGTGTATGGTTCCCTTGAGCAGTATGTAGTGTCCCTCTTTATCCCTTTTGATTAACTTTGGCTTGAAATCTATTTTATTTGATATGAGTATGGACACTCCTGCTTGTTTCCGAAGTCCATATGAGTGATATGATTTTTCCCAACCTTTCACCTTCAGTCTATGTATGTCTTTTCCTATCAAATGCGTCTCCTGTAGGCAGCATATTGTTCGGTCATGTTTTGTGATACATTCTACTAGCCTGTGTCTCTTAATTGGTGAGTTTAAGCCATTAACATTTAGGGTTATTATTGAGATATGGGTTATCCTTCCAGCCATATTTGTTTATTTATGTTTCTGAATATGGTTTGTTTTCCTATTTGATTATTTTCCCCCCTTTACTGTCCTACCTCCCACTGTTGGTTTTCATTGTTATTTTCCATTTCCTCTCCTGTAATGTTTTGCTGAGGATTTTTTGAAGAGATGGTTTTCTAGCTGCAAATTCTTTTAACTTTTGTTTATCATGGAAGGTTTTAATTTCATCTTCCATCTTGAAGCTCAATTTTGCTGGATACACAATTCTTGGTTGGAACCCATTTTCTTTCAGTGTTTGAAATATGTTATTCCAGGATCTTCTAGCTTTCAAAGTCTGTGTTGAGAGATCAGCTGTTATCCTGATTGGTTTACCCCTAAATGTAATCTGTTTCCTTTCTCTTGTAGCTTTTAAAATTCTCTCCTTATTCTGTATGTTGGGCATCTTCATTATAATGTGTCTAGGTGTGGATTTCTTATGATTATGCACATTCGGCGTCCTGTAGGCTTCTAGGATTTGTGATTCTGTCTCATTCTTCAAGTCTGGGAAGTTTTCTCGTATTATTTCATTGAATAGATTGTTTATTCCTTTGGTATGGACCTCCATGCCTTCCTGTATCCCAATGACTCTTAAGTTTGGTCTCTTTATGTTATCCCATATCTTTTGGATGTTCTGCTCATGGTTTCTTAACTGTCTTGCTGAGCTGTCTGTTTTTTTCAAGTTGAAATACTTTGTCTTCATTGTCTGATGTTCTATCTTCTAAGTGTTCTACTCTGTTGGTAGTATTCTCAATTGAGTTTTTAAGTTGGTTTATTGCTTCCTGCCTTTCTAGGATTTCTGTTTGTTTGTTTTTTATAACTTCTATCTCCCTGTATAGTTGATCTTTTGCTTCCTGGATTTGTTTGTGTATTTCATTGTTGAAGAGATCTTTCATTGTCTGATTTTGCTGTCTAATGTCTTCCTTGAGACTCCAGATCATCTGAAGCATGTGTCTCCTGAATTCTTTATCTGACATTCCATCTGCTGCAGAAATTACCTCTTCTAACATTGAGTTGACCTGCATTGCTTGTGGTCCTTTCTTTCCTTGTCTCTTCATACTGTTCGCGTTTCTTTCTGCTTACTGAGACTGTTGTGTTGTTGAATTTTCCCCCTATATATTTGTATTACTCTTGTATAGTTGCAAAGTCTCCCGCGCATGCGCGGGCAGGGGCTCTGCTCCTCCTCCAATTGGGGCGCTGTGCCTACCACATCGGCAGGCCGCTGGGCCTGTTCTGCTGGTTGGTAGCAGGTGCGCCTACCTTGCAGGCGCGTGGGGCGGCTCTGCCACTCCCAGGTTGCTGGGCCTGACCTGCTGGTGGGTTGCAGGTCCGGCTACCTTGCAGGCGCGGGGGAAGGGCACACACCTATTTGTATTTAGACAGTTACGCGAAATGGAGGACATAATGCTTGGGATGAAAGTTGGGGGGAAGGGGAAGGTAGGTGCTCTTGAAAAGAAAGAAGGAGAGGGAGATAGATAGCATAGAGGAGAATGGAAAGAGCCGTAAAACTTGGAAGGGGAGAGAGAGAGGGAAAAGGGAGAGAAAAAGTTAAAATGAAATAGGAAATAAAATTAGGTCTTAGAGATCCATTTTCTTCTCTTCCCGTAGGCAAAGCTGTGCCCTCCGGGCTGAGTTTTGCCCTCAATGTGTCAACAGCAATCCCTGTAAGGCGGTTCCTGGGAGTCTCTCAATCCTGTTGGTCCAGAGCCGTTTCACTTCTACGGCCCCTCCTCCCCTTCCTCCTGCCAGCCAGCCAGGTCCTGCTCACCGGAAGCAGTTCACCAAGGATTTGGTTACACTTTCAGCCCCACCGAGTGCTCTATTTCCCTAACGACTGAGCACTCTCGCTGTCATTCATCTAAGCCCCAGTGCTGTGGAGCTGTGGTCTGGGAGTCAGTTGTTTAATTTTTCTGGACCCCTTTGGTGGGCACACCTTCGGAATCTGGCAGCTAAGACCGTTGGTGTCGCTGCTGGTGGTAATAGGAGTTGGGGGTCTAGGATCCCCTCTACTTCCCTCAGCCCCTACAGTCACAACCACACTGCTGGCGGTATGAGGAGTTGGGGGTCTGGAGTGTCCTCTGTTTCCCTCCGCCCCTACCGTCACACCCTCTCAGTTCGCGGTTGGGGGATTTGCGGGTGGGGAGTCTTCTCTGCTTCCCTCTGCCCCTACAGTCACGCCCTCGTCACTGGCAGTAGGGGGAGTTAGGGGTCGAGAGTCCTTTGGCCCTTAGGGTCATGCCCACGGAGAGATTTTGAAGTTTCCCAGTTGTTTGTATCTGATGTGTGTGGGAGTCACACACCTGCTAAAGTAGATTCCGCTGGGAAGGAATCTCTTTGGCCGAACTTTGGTGACTTCCCCTCTCTGCTATGGCGGGCCCCTGGCTCCTTGCCGGAGTGTCTGAAGGGAGGGGTGGAACTGGCTTGTCTCTGGTCTGACACAATCTCTGGTTTTAGTTCCCAGTTCGCTACTTTGTAAAGGGTTGGTTATATTCCCTTCACGCTGTCTGGGGGGGGGGGGGCGTTCGCCGGGTGGGCGGGGCTGTTAGTAGAGCCGGGAGGGCACGGGCTATCTGCTGGGCCAGGCGGGGACACTTCTTGCTGCACCGGGCTGCCGGTAGAGCCGGGCAGCTGCGGCCGCGTGGCTAAGATCTGGGCGGGTGGAGTGGCCGTTCGCTGAGCGAGAGCGGGGCCTCTCGGGACGGCGAGGTGGCGGGTGTCATTTGCGGGTTCGGGTGGGCCATGCCGCTCGGGGCCTCCGGCCGCTTTCTGAAGCGGCTGGTGGCTGCGGGACTGGACCTCCGCGCCCGCGTGGCCGGCCAAGATCCACTTGTCTGGGACAAACTGACACTTCTAATAAACCTACCAATTCCCGGCAGGTCCCCTCTTCACGGAATTTTGCTAGAAGTTCCTCAGTAGGTAGACTGCCACTGTTCCAATGGGTCTTTCTGATCCCGTTAATGTGGAGACATTGGAATCGCTGCTTCCTCACCGGCGGCCATGTTGGATCCCCTCTAATTTAATCTTATGAGTAATTGTCATGGTGGTTAAAATGGAAATGTACTTTGTTTCTCATCAGATTTGAATGTCTATGAGTACTTGATAATTTCCAGCTTTTTGCCTCCTGTAATTCAGAACACAGTAGCCCTTTGCAAGAGATAGGCTATTAGCGAATATTTGTTCTTTTAACTAGGAATTCACTAGCTGTACCTGAGCTTCTGTGAGGCATCTGAGTTGTTTTTTAGGTGGTTGCAATTGGATGATTCATAGTGAAAGTATTTGGCATATCTTTTCCAGTGACGCCCTAATCAGCCTGCTTTGTCTGTACTTGCAGGTTTTTAATGCAAGCTACAAAAGACAAACCTCAGTGAGCAAACCAATGGCTTTAGGCGAGATTCTTTTGAATAGTTATCAGCATATTATTTGCTGCATATTGCATATGCATGTTGATGCATATTTAAGAGAGCTGGTCAAGCTGTTAAATTCAGCTGCCACTTTTCATCAGTAGAAGTAGAGCTTTTTCCAGACCTTCTAATTTTTAGTCTACTTTTAATGGTCAAAGAACATCATTTAAGGACTAAAAATGCACAGTAGTAGTTACAGCTATCGTAGCAGTGATTCTGTGTTTAGTAACACTACCAGCACTCGAACTAGTCTTGATTCAAATGAAAATCTTCTCTCTGTTCATTGTGGTCCAACACTCATCAACTCCTGCATTAGCTTCGGCAATGAATCCTTTGATGGACACAGGTATTGAATTGATGAAATTGTTGTGGGATTGAGTTTTACTTTCTGCTGGTTAACATTTTCCAGGGATGGTGAGCTGTTTGATGTCACAGGAAAAGGCTATATTTTCCTTTATCCCTTGTTTTAGGTTGGAAATGCTGCAGCAGATTGCCAACCGAGTTCAGAGGGACAGTGTCATCTGTGAAGACAAACTGATACTTGCCCGAAATGCTCTCCAGTCTGTAAGTTAATTTTAGGAGCAACTGGGTTCGTGTTAGGGGGTCAGTGTGTGTTTGGATTAACTAAAACTTTTGTAGAACGTTTCATCAATTTCTTGGTATATGTCCTTCACTGAGGTTATTATTTGCTCCCTTGAGGGACAGTGAGCAAAGGGAAAACCAAGAATCAAAAGGGAAAACAAAGAAAGCCCAACTAGGCTTCTGTTTCAGTATTTGGAGTTTCAAATTTAAGGATAGTTTTAACACTTGTAACTCAGAATTAATATTGACTTCTTTTCAATACAGGATTCTAAAAGGTTGGAATCAGGTGTACAATTTCAAAATGAAGCAGAAATTGCTGGGTACATAGTTGAATGTGAGAACTTTTTACGCCAGCATGTAATTGATATACAGATTCTTACCGATGGAAAATACTACCAGGCAGATCAGTTGGTACAGAGGTGAGAGTGCTGCTTTTTCCCGCCTTGTCCTTCTGAATAGCTGTTCTTGGGTGCTTGCAATAGGAATGTAGAGTGTGACAATCTTACAAAATATATTTCTTAGCTCTTTTCAGTTGAAAAGAGTATCTCATTATTTCTGTTATATTTTGCCATTGGCATGTTGTGTAGATATTTGTTCTTCAAAATCAGTTGTAGAAAAAAATCATGTGATATATGTAATATTTACTGCCATAGTAACTAATATACTCATTAAAATGGATATTTTAAATGCATGTATGTTAATTACATGCATCAAAAATATTCATATTTGGGGATGGAAATGTAGCTCAATGTTAGAGTGTAAGACCCTGGTTTTAATCCCTAGCACTCAATCTATCTCATATGTGACATTTGAAAGTGGAAAAATAAGAAAAATTAATTTTTAAATCAGATTTGTGTTTATTTTATAGGAAAATGTTCATAACAAAATTTTGGAAAAATATGTATTTCTGAGTAGTGGGTTTGGGTGCAGGAATGAAACCTTTCAGGCTGCAGCAGTCTCTCCCTTTCTCTCTCTCTCTCTCTCTCTCTCTCTCTCTCTCTCTATATATATATATATATATATACATACATATATATATATATATACATACATATATATATATATATATATATATATATATATATATAAATATATATATGAAAGCAGAATTTAAATCATGTTTGACCCTAGCAGTTTCACTTTTAAGATTTTATAGTAATTAAAAATATGGATAATAAATAAAAATAGAAAAAAAAGCTTTATGTGCATGCCAGAAATATTTTGTAACAAAAGTTTGGAATTTTTCTGAATGTCCAATAACAGGACAATAATCACATTACAGTGTAGTAATTATGTTCCTTGTAAGTGATATTTATAAAGACTAACAATACTGAAAGTGCTCAAAGCACAACATTTAACAAAAAAGATAATGATGCAAAATTTTATCAATACAATTACATTGTTACAATGACTGTTTCCAAATAGGTTTTATTTATATGAGCAGTTAGGTTTATAGAAAAATTGAATTTAAGTTCTTAAATGCCCCATATCTCTTCTTCTATCATTAACATCGTGCATTGGTGGTATATTAGAATTAATAAGAAGTGTTGGTACATTTTATTAACCAGGGTCCGTAGCTCACATTAGGATTCAGTCTTTACCACAACTGCATTTTATATTATGCCTTATTCCTTTTGATTTTCTTTTCAGGGTTGCAAAACTGCGTGATGAAATTTTGGCATTAAGGAATGAGTGTTCCTCTGTGTACAGCAAAGGACGCATGTTGACAACAGAACAGACCAAGCTCATGATATCAGGAATCACTCAGAGTTTAAACTCAGGATTTGCACAGACCTTAAACCCCTGTCTGAACTCAGGACTGACCCAGAGTTTAACCCCATCCCTGACCTCTTCTAGTGTGACTTCTGGCCTGTCATCAGGGATGACATCCCGCCTGACTCCATCTGTCACTCCAGCTTTTACACCTGGTTTCCCATCAGGATTAGTTCCAAATTTCAGTTCAGGAGTAGAGCCAAATTCTTTGCAGACTCTGAAATTGATGCAGATCCGAAAACCCCTTCTAAAGTCTTCTTTGCTGGATCAGAATTTAACAGAAGAAGAAATCAACATGAAATTTGTTCAGGATCTTTTGAATTGGGTCGATGAGATGCAGGTAAGAAAGGATTTCTACCTGAGTGTTTTAGTCTTTATTGCTGTCAGGTTTTTTTTTTTTTTGGTGTGTGTGTGTGTGTGTGTGTGTGTGTGTGTGTGTGTGTGTATGTTGCTGGGGATTGAACCCAGGGCCTGTTCATGTGAGACAAGCACTCTACCCACAGAGTTATTTCCCCAGCCCTGCTTGTTTTTTTAACCTAGTATTTTGCTATAAAAGGTGCAGCTGGATCGCACTGAATGGGGCTCAGATTTGCCAAGTGTTGAAAGCCATTTAGAAAATCATAAAAATGTTCACCGAGCTATTGAAGAATTTGGATCTAGCCTTAAAGAAGCTAAAATCAGTGAGGTATGTGTATTTTAAATTTTTATATATTTCATTATAGTTTTTTGTTGATTTGTTCTTTACATAAAATCCTGTAATTCAATAATAAATACATGAAGTGAGAGTCAGAATTCCTTAAGATCCCTAATCTTGATCTTTTTATCTCATAGATTCAAATGACAGCACCTCTTAAGCTAACCTATGCAGAAAAGTTGCACAGATTAGAGAGTCAGTATGCAAAACTCTTGGTAAGTTTCTTTCTTTCTGTTTTTTTTTTAAACTTCTGTTTTTCCTTATCTCTGTTTGGCAGAGATATGATTCTTGTAATGATTTTTCTTATAAAGAACACATCCAGGAATCAAGAACAGCACCTTGATACACTCCATAATTTTGTAACTCGAGCAACTAAAGAACTTATTTGGTTAAATGAAAAAGAGGAGGAGGAAGTTGCGTATGATTGGAGCGAAAGAAATACCAACATAGCTCGAAAGAAAGATTATCATGCTGTAAGTGCACCCTTTGTCCTTGTGTGCTAAAGTTGAATTTCAGGTTTAGATCTTTTTTTTCTAACACACTTTGTAATTCTTTCTTAAATTAGGAATTAATGAGAGAACTAGATCAAAAGGAAGAAAATATTAAATCAGTTCAGGAGGTAGCAGAGCAGCTCCTTCTGGAAAACCACCCAGCCCGGTTAACTATTGAGGTGAGTCCAAAGATATAACAGTATGGGTTGAATATTGATATAGGAGTGTTACCCTTCAGATGCTTCCATTGCTGAAAGATACAAACTACCCAAATTACTACTGCCTGGCTGAAAAATAATGTTTCTTACAATCTTACTGACACTTGCCTTCAGTTTTCTTGCCCTGAGTGTGTCACCTATCATTTAGGTACCTTCATCAACCCCTGTGGCCATGGTGATTTATTTCCGTAAACATGAATGACCTTGTCTTAACTTTGACATTGTAGTTTTTCCCCATCTCTGTGACATTGCACAAGTGATCCCTATCAAAAATGGACTATGTTCCCTCAATAGAGTTGTGGTAAGAATGAGAAGAAATAATTTCTTCTCACCTCTGAGTAGAGTGAAAATTATATAATATATTCTCCAGAAATATCACATTGCAATTTAATTTAATACTTCTACACAGGTTTGGTGAAGGGTATTGTGGTAGCTTCCTCCTCTTAGTGTGGAGTGAACATTTCAGTTGCAGAAGTGGAGAGTTGATGTGGGATTTGCAGGTTGCCTGTGCAGTTATTAATTTTTAGGCCTGATGTGCACTAGACAGACTCAATGACTTTGTGAATGTGAACTGGGGTTATGTAAGAGGACGGGGATCATCACCAGGGACAGACAGATGTCACAAGTTGCTAGAGGGAAAAAGTGTTCTGCATAAAAGCTGGCGTGCCTCACACTCGCAGTTAAGGGAAGGGATCTTATCGCTTTGTTCACTGAAGTCATCAGTACATAAAATGTTAGTAAAATTCTAGGCCTCATTAGGAAGTTAGGAATGTTATGTTTGACTTTCTTTCACACAAATTAAAGTTTGTATCCACATGATCTGGCTATACTTTTGTACAATAATAATCTAAAAATACAGTGTTCCTTAGAGCAGATAGGTGAAAGCTGTTGGAAAATAGAATTTTGATGGGAATGAAAAGTGTGAATGTGAATCTGATTACTTTTACATAGAATAATAATCTAACTAAAATTTTCTTAAGGAGTAAAATGAAGCCTTAGTAATCCCTATGACCCCATTGGCCTGTTCATTGTTAGATTATCGGTAGATGAATAATACTTGGTTAATTATCAACACTACTTCATATTTTGTACTAAAAAACCCTAGAAATGTAATAACATACAGTGATATGCCAGTTTACTCAAAGTACCTTAATTTGAGGGGTTAGGGTATAATTCAGAGGTAGAACATATGCTTAGGGTGCTTAAGGCCCTGCATTCAATCCCCAGTACCAGAAAATAAAAACAACAACAAATAAAGAAATGAGAGACTTAAGTTGTGCAAACATTTAGAGCTCCCTCTGCTGGAAGTCAGTGAATTGCACCTCAAACATAAAAGGGTGTTGGATGTTTTTTTTACACTTTTTGCCCTCTTGAAAGATACACTTTGCATGAAATGAAAGTTTGAGTCCACAGACTTTCAAATTATAATTCCTAGATTATAATTATTATAACTCCAAATTGCACAAGAAAGAGTGTGCTCCTTTTCCATCTTCCCCAATTCTTTCCTCAGCAAAAGCAAAGAGGAACATTTACAGAACCATCTATTTCTGTTAGAAGGTATATTTTATGATTCAGTAATGTAAAAATTCAGAGAAACAGAAGATGAAGTCGTCATGGAGGAAAGCATGTTTGAGGATTTCACCACGCAGGTGTAAGGGTAGTGGCATAGGAGTAAACAAAAGAGATAGTTTTCTAAATAGGAGTGGTATCTTGCATTTATTTTAAATTTTAAATATTTTTCATGTAAAAATAGCCAGAGTTAACTTTTCTCTTGTCTTTTTAGGAAAAAAATTCAAGAAGTTTAAAATTTGAGAGAAATCAGCTGCGCTGATTTAAAAACTCAATGTGTAAACTTTAGGATTATATAAGTGAGAACTCTTAAATAAGAGGAACATTTTACTACCCTGCTTTTCAAGTCTCATACTGTTAAAGCAATTTATCATCTATTTAGATAGAATATTTTATCATTAAAAAGCACCAGTGTAGACATGCCTATTTTGTTGTTGTGATTGTTGCAGTGCGGGATATTGAACCCTGGCCTTGTGGATGCTAAGAAATCACTCTAAGCCTAGACTACCTCCCCAGCACAGCAGGTACCTTATTCTCTCCATCTGGTTTTAATGGCTGTGTTTTGTCTTGAAGGCCTACAGAGCTGCCATGCAGACTCAGTGGAGCTGGATCTTGCAACTCTGCCAGTGTGTGGAGCAGCACATAAAGGAGAACACTGCATATTTTGAGGTATGTTAATAGAACCAGGACTCCAGTAGATAGCATAGTGATTTGGGCTGACTTGCAGAAATCTTCTTCATAAGTTATTACACACATAAGCATGTATATAGTATGCAGAATGAATAAACTGAAATGTTTTCTTGTAGGATATAAGGGTTAATTTCATGTCCTGTAAGAGAGATTGCAGCATTCTGTTAAAAAAGAAAAATTTTTCTTTAAAAACTACTTTAAGCTGAATGTGGTGGCACATGCCTGTAATCCCAGTGACTCAGAAGGTTGAGACAGGAGGATGACAAATTAGAGGCTAGCCTCAGCATCTTAGCGAGACCCTGTCTCAAAAGTTCAAGTGTTGTTTGACTCAAGAAGGGTGTAGCTATCAAGTTATCTTGTGCTTTTATTCTGTTCTTGCTTAATAAGGGGTACACACAGGGCCTGGTTATCCAAACTTGACAATTCTGTGCTTTACTGGCATTTAATGAGCTCTGACTGAAAAGTTTTCTCTTTTCTTAGTTTTTCAGTGATGCCAAAGAAGCTACTGATTATTTAAGGAATCTAAAAGACGCCATTCAGCGGAAGTATAGCTGTGATAGATCAAGCAGCATTCACAAGCTGGAAGACCTTGTTCAGGAATCAATGGTACTCATACAAAAACTCATGCATTCCATCCACAATGCAGAATAGTGGTTGGATTAGTGTTTTATTTATTAATTTATTGTTAATTAATTTATTACACTTTATGTGCAGAACTTAATTTTATTGGTACTCATATATTCTTACTTCATTTGATTAAGCATTTAAATGTTTAGAAATTTTTGGTAACACAACAGAAGTGTTTTTTATATGATAGCCTTGATGCTTTAAGATGCTTTAACAATACTCTGGGTGAGTGTGTTTAGTTGTTTATTCCACAAATATTTGTTAGGAGCTTTCTATACCCTAGGCACTGTTATAGTTTCAGGACAATGAACAAAGCAGACAAGAATCTCCACCTTTGTGGTGCTAACATGTTCAATAAAATGTAGGTAGTGTATTAGGCAGTGGTAAATGCTAAAGAGGAAAAAACAAAACAAAATCTGAACAAAAAATAAGGGAAGAAGTATGCAGGAGGGGGTAAGGAGGAACTGGAAGTTGAGACCAGGTGGCTAAGGAATAACTTTTCAGGTGAAATTTTATTTGTAAATCTCTGAAGGAATGGAGAGTACAAGTGTTTCACTTGTTAAAATCCATTCTATTTACAATGTAGGAAGAGAAAGAAGAACTTCTACAGTATAAGAGCTCAGTAGCAAGTCTGATGGGGAGAGCAAAAACAATCATTCAGCTGAAGCCAAGGAATCCTGACTGTCAACTCAAAACTTCAATTCCAATCAAAGCTATCTGTGACTACCGACAAATTGAGGTACAGACCAGTTTCTGTTACTATTCATGTATTATAAAACAAGGTCATGTTGCTTAGTAGTGATGACATTTTTCCATCTCATAAAACAGAACAAATCTCAGGATTGAGTATGGGAAAAAAATTAGCTAATAGTGATCTGATTTAGTTATTCTGTTCTTCATTTAACACCAGATAACCATATACAAAGATGATGAATGTGTTTTGGCAAATAACTCTCATCGTGCTAAATGGAAGGTCATTAGTCCTACTGGGAATGAGGCCATGGTCCCATCTGTGTGCTTCACTGTTCCTCCACCAAATAAAGAAGCAGTTGACTTTGCAAACAGGTTTGTATTTATTAGCTGAAGACATAGAACTTGTTTTGGGGGCCTTCTGAAGGTTAAAGAAACAATCAATATTTTATCAAGTCTGCTCAGAATCTGAAGACTCTACAACTAGTAAACATGGATTATTTCACAAACAAAAGGAAAAATTGTAGAATGCTTTCAGAAGGTGTGGAAAGACTTGATTTGTATTTTCTTTTATATTTCAGAATTGAGCAACAGTATCAAAATGTCCTGACTCTTTGGCACGAGTCTCACATTAACATGAAGAGTGTAGTATCCTGGCATTATCTCATCAATGAAATTGAGAGAATTCGAGCTAGCAATGTGGCTTCAGTAAGTGGAATGTACACATCAACCCTATATGTCCAGAAATGTGGAATGCCTTGTCATGCATGGGGTGGACTTTGTATTTGCTCCAGAATAGGATAAAGCCTGGCAGACCCTTGCTGATATTCAAGCATCAGTGAATATTTGTTAGATGCCTGCCATGTACAGGCACTTTCAAATAATTAGAGAATTCTGGAGATAACAGATTTCATCTAGTGCTGAGATGTCAGGATAGGACATAGTGTTTGGACATGGAGAGATTTATGTAGTTTATAATTAAGTTTATTGAACTTTATTGACTTGTTTTTTAACCTGAAATTGTTAACAGAAGAGAATATTAATTTTCAAATGGTTCTTCTACTTATAACTATTTATTAATGTAAACTGGAATATACTGAGATCAGCAAGAGATTTGTCTCATTTAGATTTAACTCTTGCTACTATAATTATTTAATTGGTCTTTGGTCTTCTTTAGATCAAGACAATGTTGCCTGGTGAACATCAGCAAGTTCTGAGTAATCTCCAGTCTCGTTTTGAAGATTTTCTGGAAGACAGCCAGGAATCCCAAGTATTTTCAGGCTCTGATATAACACAACTGGAAAAGGAAGTTAATGTATGTAAACAGTATTACCAAGAACTTCTTAAGTCTGCAGAAAGAGGTAAAGCATGGGAATTTCTGGTCCCTCCACCCCCGCCCACAGATGTTTGGTTTAATCCAGGAGTTTAGTGTTCTCAGTGGGAATCCTAATCTTGTTTGTATTACGTCACTCAGTTTGTGATATAGAGATACAATTGTTGGAACACCAAAACAAAAATGTATGGCTGGAGTAGTAGCTCAATGGTAGACCATTTGCCTAGCACACACAAGGCTTTAGTTTCAAGCACCTGCATTACCAAAACCAAAAGTTTGATGTAGGAAGATTCAAGGAGAGATTAGCTTATTTCTAAGTGATGAATTAACAAAAAGATGCCAGCCAAATATTATGAAAAAGATGAATCCTCACTGCATCACCTTTTCAACATCTTCTGAAAGGTCATGTTTAGGATAGTGACCCTTCAGGTATAGGAAAGACTCAATTATTTTCTCACGTATAATTATATATAGGGATTAAAAGCAAAATGTTTAGTTAAATTTTATTAAATATATATCTTTAAAAATATTTTTTAGATGTTGATGGATCTGTATTTTATTCATTTATTTATATGCTGTGCTGAGAATTGAACCCAGAACTTCCCTCACTCATGCTACGCAAGTGCTCTACCACTGAGCCTCAGCTCTAGCCCTAAATATAATTTTTATTCATAACTCTTTTGATGTTTCTTAGATAACAAATGTTTTATTAGTAATTTTCTGGTTTTTAAAATCTGAAACATTCACACATTCTTCATTTTCTTTTTACTTTTAAGGATTATATTTAATTTTTAAAATCTACAACTTAAATAATTCACATTATGTTTATAAATAACTTATATAATTCACATTATGTTTATAAATAAACATAAAAAGGGACAATATATTATTCTCTTTGGACAGCATGAATCAGAAATTGGTGCTTCAGATGGCTCTAGGGAAATTTTATTAACTTCTTAAATTTTAAAATTCCTATTTTTAAGATTTACACTTTAAGTTTTAAAGTGAGTTTGTGATGATAATAGGAGCTGTAAGTTTGACTAAATTGTTACCCAGTAATAGGAAAATTGCTGTATTAAAACATGAATAAGATCATTCAAAGGTAGAAAAAAAACAAGGTATTTTTTAAACATTTATTTTTACAGAGGAGCAAGAGGAATCAGTTTATAATCTCTACATCTCTGAAGTTCGAAACATTAGACTTAGATTAGAGAACTGTGAAGATCGACTAATCAGACAGATCCGAACTCCCCTGGAAAGAGATGATTTGCATGAAAGTGTATTCAGAATCACAGAGCAGGAGGTAAGAGTTACAAATATGTTGGGGCAAAAAAATAAGATCAAGGACTCTCTTAGTAACCATACAGGTTCAACTTTGCACACTGGTTACTTGGTAAAGTCTGATTGTGTGTTTATACTGATTGTAAAATGTGATTCTGTAATTTTACCTCTGACTTAGGTAAACATGCAAGCTTGTGCCCTTTCACTCATCTTGAGGGGTTTCTCAAATGAGTCATTATACCCCTGCTGTATACCTGGGTGATAAGTTATGTTTGGGTCTAAGGAGATAGGCAGCACTGATTATAAAACTGGATTCCAAGTCTTTGTTTCTTTGATAAAGAAAAATTATAGAATTTGTAGATTTTAAAGTCAGTGACCATAATGTAAAATGTGTTTTTAAACTATTTTAAGAAAATTACCCCATCTGGAGTGATCACCTAATACCTGTGTATGTTCACTGTCTTATAGAAACTAAAGAAAGAGCTGGAACGACTTAAAGATGATTTAGGAACCATCACAAATAAATGTGAAGAGTTTTTCAGTCAAGCAGCAGCCTCTTCATCTGTTCCTACCCTAAGATCTGAGCTCAGCGTGGTTGTTCAGAACATGAACCAAGTCTATTCTATGTCTTCTACATACATCGAGAAGTATGTAACTACCGTACTAACATGCAATTTGCCTCTTAATGTCATCACTTTTATACGCTGTTAATTTAAAAATTTATGAACAGAAATATTCAATTTTATTTTGTCTTAAGAAATATATTAAATTTTCCTGTGGATTTATAACACTTCTTCATGCTGAAAGGGGATATAAATGCTTTAAGATTAGTGCCTAAGGCATTATCTTCCCACATTATGGTTCTGGTAGTGTAGTAGTCCTAACCTGCAGGGGTTTCTGTCTTTACTTGGTTAAACAAACTTAGAAATTGTTTTATGTTGGAATCTCTTTATGAATACTGACTGTGGGGCAGAGCACGTGTTGGAGTTCATACTGTCTATTCAGAAGAGAGTCAGCTGAATGCCAATCTTACAGTAAATTTTCAGTGTTCTCCTCTGAAAAATACATTATGCCATGTGTCATAATGGTACTTTAGGACTGAATTATGCAAAAATAAACATGCAACAGTAAGAGCTATTATTTAATTTCCTTTTAAAGGCTGAAAACAGTTAATTTGGTATTAAAAAACACTCAAGCTGCAGAAGCCCTTGTAAAACTTTATGAAACCAAACTGTGTGAAGAAGAAGCAGTTATAGCTGACAAGAATAATATTGAGAATCTAATAAGTACTTTAAAGGTAAGAGTCTCACTTTTGGCTATTTTTCAAGATCATATGAGTATTTTTTTAGCACTGAGTTCAGATCTTCAAAGTCAGCACTAAGTATCTTGGTTGGAATATATTTTTGATGTATTCAGTCTATTTCATCTCTATAATTCTATAATTTACTATAAATAAATATGTTCAATCATAATATGAGCAACATACTTATTTGAAGCTTAAACATTTTTGACAGTAGGTTTTTATAATCAATTCATGTTGATCACAAGAGAAATTGAACCTGAAAATGAAATTATTTATAATAAATTCACCTACTAAAAGAGACAGAAGAATTAATTGAAGAAAGGAAAAAGCTTGGTGATTGCACTCACTATTTCTGTACATAATGCACTTAGCAGAGCAGTTGCAAAACATTGTGAAGTTATCTCTGAATTTTAATGCATGTATTCATTTTTTTATATCTTTGTTTTATTTATTTAATTTTTTATGTTATGCTGAGGATCAAACCCAGTGCCTCATACATGCAAGGGAAGTGCTCAACCACTGAGCTACAACACCAGCCCCCATGTATTCATTTTTAAATAATGAGATTAGTAACATTAAAAAAAATGAAAAAAAATGTTTTATATTTATAGGTGACAAACTTAAGGAATATATTTATCTTATTAATTTGAAAACTCTGAACTTAATAAAATTTTCATTTTTTAAAAATCAAAGCACAGTTGCTGGGTATGGTTTTACAGACCTGTAATCCTAGTTACTAGGGAGATAGAGGCAAGAGGTTTGAAAATTTGATAACAGCGTTGGCAACTTGACAAGACTCTGGCAAAAAATAACAAAGGCTGGAGATATAGCCCAGTGGTAAAGTGCCTCTGGGTTCAATCTTTAGTACCACAAAACAAGAAACAACAAAACACATCAAACTATAGTCAGATATTGGCCATTTAATAAAGTTAACTCTAATATACTTGGTGTGTGAAATATAGTCTTTACTTCATCTGATTTTATGTGTCATTTATAAATAAATTGTAACATTGCATAACTAATGCGCACCCCCCATAACTCATTGATTAATTTTATAACTCTCTTTAATTAATGTATTTTAGCAATGGCGGTCTGAAGTTGATGAAAAGAGAGAGGTTTTCCATGCCCTGGAGGACGAGTTGCAGAAGGCAAAGGCCATCAGTGATGAAATGTTTAAGACGTATAAAGAAAGGGACCTTGATTTTGACTGGCACAAGGAAAAAGCAGATCAGTTAGTTGAAAGGTGGCAAAATGTTCAAGTGCAGATTGACAACAGGTACATATCATTATTGGTTCAGTTTAAGTGCAGATTTGATGTCTTACCTATGGATATTGGATAAACTTCAAACTTAAGCTTTTTAAAAAATTCCATAGTTAATTGTGTTAACTACAAGAGCTGTACCTAATTATATTTCTTTCCTATGTGGTACACTTTAATAAGACATTTAACTTCAAAATAAGCATTTTTCAATCCTGTGTAATTAAAAATATTGATGTTTTCTGACATTTGTGGAATTAATTTATTGCTTTCTTTGAAGAAAAAGAAAACAATACAGTTTTGTAATTATTACTAACATATGATATCCACACATGACCAAGAGCATGAATCACATGTTTATTTGTTAGGGCTCTATATAACAACATATATTAGACCTAAGAAATGTAAATAAATTGAAATGGCCTGATGTTCATTTTAATTGAAGATATAAGAAAGTTTAAATCACTCAGTGAAAATTTAAAAACATGAAATGGGATAGTTTTAGGGCTCATCTTTAAAGACATGGATTAGCGTCCTTTCTCATTCATCTTTAGTTTATATCAGTGTAAATTAGATGCTTTTATGAGATTGAGAAATGAAATAATGTTCATACATATAGTGTCTTGTTTCTGTAGGTTAAAATGTGCTGGTTTTAGAATTATAGCAACAAGTTTTTGATCATAGCTCCTGGAAAATACACTGAGTCCATGTTGAGCCACTTTAAAGTGCCTTCTCTTTATTTCAAAAGTGAGCTGCCATTTGAAGCAAACCTTGGTTGTTCAAGACTTTCTGATAATAATTATTATTAAGTCCCTATTTTCCCAGTTTTTAACTTTCATCTCTTGGGCTCATTCGTAGGTAGAATAACTAGTATCACTAAATTGTACAACTCCAGGAAAAAAATAGTTACAACTCAACTCAAAGCCAGTGTGAAGGGCCCTTGGATATGTACCTTGGGGTGCTGCAGCCTTGAATGCTTTACAGATACCCCTTTATTGTGCTTGGTGAATAGGACAGTGCTTTTCTCTCTCCCTTCCCTACACCTCTACCCTTCTTATGGATGCTGTTGGAAACTGTCTGTTCTCTTTCTGTTCTCTTAGGCTACGGGACTTGGAGGGCATTGGGAAATCACTAAAATATTACAGAGACACCTATCATCCTTTAGATGATTGGATCCAGCAGGTGGAAACTACTCAGAGAAAGATTCAAGAAAATCAGCCTGAAAACAGCAAAACCCTAGCCACACAGTTGAATCAACAGAAGGTCTGTAAAAAAATTCCTTGTCCCAAGGTTGTGTCTACATTTGGTCAGTCACATCCCTTATCTTCCTTTCCTGTCTTAAAAGCAGATATTTTGAGAAAAATGGGGAGTACATAATACTGAAATTCTGCAACCCAAACCTATGTACATTACTTATTTTTATTTCTTGGCAATAATTTGGAAGTTTTCAAATTCCTAATGATCATTTAATCATAGGCATGGAAATCTCTTTGATACTTTTCTGGCCAAAATAGTTTCATGAGTTCCCAAATAAATGAAAATACAGAGTAGTAGAAAATTATACAGTGATGTTGGACAGAACATTGCGTGGTTGGTGAGTTTTGTTCTAACTTTAGGGGTTAGTAATTTCTAACTCTGTTTTCATCAGGAATAGGTGATAGTCAAGTGTATCCAGACAGCTTTTGCATAATTCCTATGGGGTTTAGTAATTTTTGCTTTTGAATCCTCATGAGGATATAGGTCACTTAGAAGTCTTAATCTAGAAGTTGATAATTTACCCATAAGCTAAATTGTGTATTTAATTTGTAATTTTCCTGTAAGGCAAGTTGCATATTAAATGCAAAGGGCTTAGGAGTTGTACTTTTAAGTGATGTGGGTATTTCTTAGTTCTCAAGCATCTTAAGAAATAAAGTAGCATAGAGTTCCTCATCCTGTTTTTTCTAAACTGTGTGTGTTTCTAGATGCTGGTGTCTGAAATAGAAATGAAACAAAGCAAAATGGATGAATGTCAAAAATATGCAGAACAATACTCAGCTATAGTAAAGGTAAGATTTAGTTACTCTAGTCAAATTTAATGTTCAGTATATAAGGTTGTGATGTATTTTAAAATCCATGCTAGTAGAGAGAGGGTCTCACTGAGTCGCTTAGCACCTCACATTTACTGAGGCTGGCTTTGAACTCATGATCCTCCTGCCTCAGCCTCCTAAGCCTTTGGGATTACAGGCGTGCATTACCACGCTCAGACTTTTTTACTCTTGTCTAGAAATTCTGGGTGAGATTGGAGTCCAATGACAGTCCCTGATTTGTTCATTGTGTGTGTGTGTGTGTGTGTGTGTGTGTGTATGTCTCTCTCTGCCACATGTGTGCCTGAGCATGTATGCACACACACCGACACACCCACATACCCTCCCTCATGAACATAAATATCGGAATAAATATATAGCTCTGAAATTCGTTTCCTAACCCTTTTTCCTCTTTTTTGTGTTTTTTTTTTTTCTAACATCAAGGGAGCTTTTGACTTTTTTTGTTGTTTTTCTTTTTCGTTCTAGGGATTGAACTCAGGAGCACTTTACCATAAAGCTATATCCCTATTCCATTTACTTTTTATTTCAAAATATTGTGTCAGTTGTCAAGGCTGGCCTTGAACTTGTGATCCTCCTGCCTCAGCCCCCTTCAGCTGAAATTATAGTCGTGTGCCACTGTACTGGCTAAACTTTGACTTTTTAACTTAGCAGATGTTTCCCATGCTTTTCTGGTTATCACTATAGTTTCTCAACTTTCTAGATCCATAGTTTAGCCAGAGGAAGGGGAGACTGTTTATAACTAAAATATTATGTGTGTGTGTATGTGTGTGTGTGTATGTGTGTGAATTTTGTGCAAGTATTGAACCCAGGTACACTTAAGCACTGAGCTAAGTCCCCAGCCCTTTTATTTTCATTTTGAGACAGAGTCTTACTAAATCGTTTAGGGCCTCACTAAGTTGCTTAAGGCCTTAGCTAAGTTGGGAAGGCTGGCCCTGAACTTGTGATTCTCCTGTCTAAGCCTCCCAAGCCCCTGGGATTATAGGCATGTGCCACCACATAAATATTTTTATGAAGTTACAAAAAGAATTGAGAACTTTCCTGACCATACTGCTTTTATCAACACACCTTGGAAGCATCTCCAGGATCTGATAGATTCCTAAAAAATGTAGTTTTGTAGTGTTTTATTTAAAATTCATTCAGTGAAACTAGATTTTAATTTTCTGCATTTAATCACTGTAGGATGAAGCTCTAGGCTTGCCTTAATTAATTTTATAATATTGACTCTTTTATATAGGACTATGAGTTACAAACTATGACCTACCGGGCCATGGTAGATTCACAACAAAAATCTCCAGTGAAACGCCGAAGAATGCAGAGCTCAGCAGATCTCATTATTCAAGAGGTAATAAAAATATGAGGGGGACGGGGCATAAAAGAGTGAAACAATATTTTTAAACAATTTTATTTATTTTGATTATGTTAAAACATGATATAAAATATACCATTTTAATCATTTAAAAAGGTACAGTTTAATGGCATTTTAATATATCACAGTGCTGTGTAATCATATCCACTAATCATTTCCAGAAAATTTTTATTATCTTAAATAGAAAATCTATACCCATAACTACATTTTATTAAGAGTTTTTAAAATCCTTTTTAAAATCAAGATCAATTCAGGATCAGTGATTAACTACAAAGATAAATAAATGTATTTCATGATTAAACTTAGAATTAGCATGCACTTGGTGTGCATAACTGTAGCTCATCGATACCTAGTTACCATTAATTATTGGGGTGTTGTGTGTTTAATTCTACCAAAGCTTAGTTAATATTACAATTATTACTCAGTTTATTCAATTTGTTAAGGACAACTGGAAATTGCATTTTTATTAATTTTTTCCTTACTTGCAGTTCATGGACCTACGGACCCGGTACACTGCTCTAGTTACCCTCATGACACAATATATTAAATTTGCTGGTGATTCATTGAAAAGGCTGGAAGAGGAGGAGGTAACCATTACCAACCAACAGCTAAATAACAAGCATCTAGATACAAGCAGGAACTACAGTATGGTTTGGGAAAGCAAAAAGAGGTTCTATGAGTTTACATCACTGATAGCTAATATACAAGTAATTAACAGTGAATTTTCAATGAAAAAGAGCAGAGGCCTAAGATTTTTGTTTGCTCATTCTAAAGATTTTCTTGAATAGAAGAACATTTAAAAAATTTTTAATTCAGGTGGCCTGAGGATGTAGCCTAGTGGTAGAGTGCTTGCAATGGGTTAAATCTCCAGTACCACAAACAAACATCCCAAAATTCCCCTTTAAGACCTAACATGATATGGTTAATGTTTCAAATGATTTTATTTTCAACTTTATCACTGATAAAGCTTTCTCAGTAAAGTATGGTTACTGCTATTATGATGTCTAGAGAAATATTATATGAACACATTTGTTTATGCATTTTAAATTAATTTATATCCTCCAGGAGTTAAAAGTTATTTTAATTTAAATATATTAAAAAGACATCAACTTAGAAGGAGTTGGTGTTTGTATAAAACAATACTAAATTTTAAAAAATCATGGAGTTTGGGGCTTTGTTTATATTTTTGCCAAAATGTGGTCATAATAAAAAGACTAGGTAACACTTTGATTTGGAGCACTTCAATAACTTTGATTCTACATTTATTAACAGTAAATTATCATTAAAGCCTTATTTTTCTAATCTTGATGGTATTATTCTGTGCTTTATTATCTTGATGTGCTTTCTATTCCTAACCTGAGAACAGACAAAGATAGTAAATCCTGAAATAAGTAAAATGAGTAAAAAGGTGGGGTGTAGCCACCTTACTTTGACGATTTTTCAAATTCTGAGTATGATTATAATTATAACTCTTATTTATATAATGAAACATCTGAAACAGTAGTAGACATTTATTAGATGTTACTCTCTTAGTTTCTGAAAATTTGGCTGCTTTTGTAAACTATTTTAGTCTGTTCAGAGCTAATCATTTTCTGCAACTCAATCATTAACATAGCTGATTTCAAGACTTTATATCCAGTTTCCTTTATGCTTAGAAAGGAGAAACAAAATATTTATGGCTGTCTTAATAATTGGCATGTACCTCTTATGTGTGAACATATATCCATAATTTTTAGTTTTTGAGAAATCTTGCTATGGTATGCATATCTTTTAAATTATATGTTCTGTAGGTAAATGTAAGAGAAAATAATTTAGGTCCCTTTCTTTTAGTGTATATCTGATTATACATATGTGGGCCACCTTTCTTAATTTATCTGAGAAAGCAGAAGTTGATAGAAACAGAAGATATTTTGTTTATTTTCTTTCATGACTTATTACAAAGCTACAAGGTCAAGACATTCTAATGCATAAAAACAGATGAATTCAGTGAGATCAAACACACATTGATTTTAGATTTTTGGTTAAGTACAAAGACAATTTTAGGAAGAAAGGATGGTCTTTTCAATAAACAGTGCTGGAGAAATTGGATATTCATATACAGAAAATATGAACTTCAGTGTGTACCATGTGCTACATGCAGAAATAAACTCAGAAAAAAAATAAATTCAAATGAAAAATCTAAAACTATAAAACTTATACAAGAAAGCATAGAAACAATTGATGTTTTAATAAGGCTTTAAACAAATACAAATCATCATTACCATCCTCTGAAATATCAGATTTATATAGTGAATTGATTATCAAAAGCACTCTAGTTATGAAAGACATGCAAAAACTATAATTTGAAATTGACTTACAAAACCCTCACCATTTGAGGATCACATTAATAGATCGTCCTATAAAAAATATTTAAGTCGGGCATGGTGGTACATGCCTGTAATCTCAGTGGCTTGGGAGGCTGAGATAGGAGGATGGCAAGTTCAAAGCCAGCTTCAGCAAAACTGAGGTGCTAAGCAACTCTGTCTCTAAATAAAATGAAAGATAGGGATGGGAATGTGGCTCAGTGGTTGAGTGCCTCTGAGTTCAATCCCCAGTAATTGCTCCCCCCCCCAAAAAAAGAAAAAAAAGATATTTAGCTCATATTTTAGGTTCAAAAGAGTATGTTTGAAGTTTTGAAGATCTTGAGAAACCTTGGTCTGAAAGCAGAATTTTTCATAATAAGCATAAAATCAAAGGTAGGTGCCAGGTAATTTCAGAGGTAATGCCAAATTAGAGAAATGTTGTAGAGTATCTGTAATGGCTATTAGCTATGATAAAGAGATTTTTTTTTTCATCTAATTTGAGAGCAAACTCTTAGGTATTAATCACATTGTGAGGGGAACATGTAGAGAAAATGTTATTTTTATGCAAATAAGTTCAGGATCTACAAAAAGGCAAATCAGCATGTGGTCTAAATTATTTCAAGTACTCTTTGTAGCTAGCATTTGCCAAGAAAATCAGAGTTCTGAGATAACATGAGATTTATTAACAAATCACCAGGATGACTCTAATTAAGGAATGGAGGGCTCATCAAGCTTTTTCCTAAAGGAAACAGAATATGAGCTTTGAACTTCTTAATAATAGTTGAGTTTTAAAGAAGGTTTGATAAGCATATGGAAAAGACCCTCTTTGAAATTATTTTGAAAATATTGAAACCTTAATATTTTAAATACATAGAGTGTTTTAGTGTCACCACAGTTGATCCTAGTACCAGAAGAAAGAAAATAGAGTGTTGAGCATAGCAGTTTGTGATGAGATTTATTTCTATGTGAATTCTTATTAAAAAACTACATTTAGATGGGGAAGGAAATAACTGAAATTCTCATGAAAATTATTGGTGATCAAGAAATTCAAGAAAGCAAAATGAGATGCATGGTCCATAATGTAAATTAAATTCTTGAAATTCATCTGAGTATCTCAATGAAAACAAGTCTGCTATCTAAAGCAATTTCACTACTCGAATTTAAATTGTTTCTAATTATAGTGATGTCAAGTTGATTCAAAACGAATAGCATTATGATATTAATAAAGAGAAATTAAATTGTCATTCTAAACTAATCCTGGTCACCTAGTTCTGATGTCAATGTGAAGTGGACTCCTCCCAGCTGAGACTGTTTCTCTAATCAGTAGAGTAAAATGTTTTTCTTACATTTTATTTAATAAATTGGAGCTGAACTTCTTAGTATATTTTTAAGAGTATTGATGTTTAACAATTTTTTTTCAAATTACTGGGTACCTAAAGGTACTTGTCAAGGTGGATTCATATGAGGCTGTTATTAACAAAACCATCCAAATCTGTGAGTATATGAAACACATCTTTAAAGTTATCAGGGACAAGAGCTGCCTTTGCATTAACAATTCCAATTTCTGTAGTTGTCCTCACAGGCAAGTACAATCACATAAGGAATTTAGGGATAAAATTTTTATGTAACTTTTCTTTCTTCCTCACGTTAAGTATTATTTCTGAATTTGGCTTTCTGTTCTCAACTCGTGTGTTTTGTTTCTTTAACCATGAAACATGGGAAAGTAAATATCATTTTAAGTTCCCACTGGGCTAGCTACTGAAAACTAAATTCTTTAATGTTATTTGGTTCCTATATAATGTATGTTTTTCCTGACTCCTAGGACTAAGTTGTGTGCAAGAATTAAAAGGGCACTATTGCGAGAATTTTAGTTCCTACTTTGTCACTTATCTATTGTGTGAGTTTGCAAAATTATTTAACCTCGTATTTCCCCTTCATTTGTTTTAAAAAAAAAAGGTCATGCTAGATGTTTTGTAGGGTCCTTTCTTGGTATAAATCCCTGAGCTACCTAATTTTTAAAATGAAGTTATTCCTGTGGGACAAAAAAAGATTCTCCAGGACACCCATCCTGGAGGATTTTCTGTCCACTCCTGCTGACCTCTGATGCTTCCTCTCTGAAGAAGGTGGTGCTATGGTGGCGGTGATGCTGCTTGTGCCATGTTTGGGTTCTCTTGGTTTTGTAAGTACTTTTAGGCACGTTGCTCCACGTGTCATGAAGTAAATTTGAATAGAACGGCTGTGACACTTTCAAAAATGTGTCTTATAGATGAAAAGGTGCAAGGAGACTTCTGAACATGGGGCATACTCAGATCTGCTTCAGCGTCAGAAGGCAACAATGATGGAGAATAGCAAGCTCACAGGAAAGATTGGTGAACTGGAAAAAATGGTAGCGGAACTGCAGAAGCAAAAGTCCCGAGTGGAGGAAGAACTTCCGAAGGTCAAGGAGGCTGCAGAAAATGAGTTGAGAAAGCAGCAGAGAAATGTAGAAGACATAGCCTTACAGAAGATACGGGCTGAAAGTGAGGCCAAGCAGTACCGCCGGGAACTGGAGACCATTGTGAGGGAGAAGGAAGCCGCACAACGGGAACTGGAGCGGGTGAGGCAGCTCACCTTAGAGGCCGAGGCCAAAAGAGCAGCTGTGGAAGAAAACCTCCTGAATTTTCGGAATCAGTTAGAGGAGAACACCTTTACAAGAAGAACCTTGGAGGATCATCTGAAAAGGAAAGACTTGAGTCTTAATGATTTGGAGCAGCAAAAAAATAAATTGATGGAAGAATTAAGAAGGAAGAAAGACAGTGAGGAAGAACTCTTGAGGCTGGTAAAGCAGATGGAAAAAGACCTTGCATTTCAAAAACAGGTGGCAGAGAAACAGTTGAAGGAAAAGCAAAAAATCGAATTGGAAGCCAGAAGAAAAATAACTGAAATTCAGTATTCATGTAGAGAAAATGCTTTGCCTGCTTGTGCGATCACACAGGCTACATCGTGCAGGGCAGGAGTGGGTATTCAGAAAGAGAATGACAAACAGAAAGCTGAGGAACTCAGACAGCAGGTAGATGAACTAACCATCGCCAACAGAAAGGCTGAGAAAGACATGCGGGAGCTGAAGTATGAGCTTAACGCCCTTCAGCTTGAAAAAACCTCATCTGAGGAAAAGGCTCGCTTGCTGAAAGATAAACTGGATGAAACAAATAACACACTACAGTGCCTTAAGCTAGAGCTGGAGAGGAAGGACCAGGTAGAGGAAGGGTATTCTCAGCAACTCAGAGAACTTAGTAGGCAGCTGAACCAAACCACAGGTAAAGCTGAAGAAGTCATGCAAGAAGCCAATGATCTCAAGAAAATAAAGCACAGTTATCAATTAGAATTAGAATCTCTCCATCATGAAAAAGGGAAACTACAAAGAGAAGTAGACAGAATCACTAGAGCACACACGTTAGCTGAGAGGAATATTCAGCATTTAAATTCCCAGGTTCATTCTTTCCAGGATGAGAAGGAATTGTCAAATGAAAGAGGACGGCTCTGCCAGAGAAGATCAGATCATCTAAAAGAACAGTTTGAGAAAAGCCATGAGCAGTTGCTTCAGAATATTAAAGCTGAGAAAGAAAATAATGATAAGATCCAAAAGCTCAACAAAGAATTGGAAAAGAGTAATGAATGTGCAGAAATGCTAAAACAAAAAGTCGATGAGCTTACTAGGCAGAATAATGAAACCAAATTAATGATGCAGAGAATTCAGGCAGAATCAAAGAATATAGTTTTAGAGAAACAAGCTATCCAGCAAAGATGTGAAGCACTGAAAATTCAGGCAGATGGTTTTAAAGATCAGTTACGAAACACAAATGAGCACTTGCATAAACAGACAAAAACAGAACAGGATTTCCAGAGAAAAATTAAAAGCCTAGAAGAAGACTTGGCCAAGAGTCAAAACTTAGTAAGTGAATTCAAGCAAAAGTGTGACCAACAGAACATTATCATCCAGAACACTGAGAAAGAGGTTAGAAATCTGAACGCTGAGCTGAATGCTTCCAAAGAGGAAAAGCGGAGGGGGGAACAGAAAGTTCAGTTTCAACAGGCTCAGGTGCAAGAGTTAAATAATAGGTTGAAAAAGGTACAAGATGAACTGCACTTAAAGACCATAGAAGAGCAGATGACCCACAGAAAGATGGTTCTGTTTCAGGAAGAGTCTGATAAATTCAAACGTTCAGCAGAGGAGTTTCGGAAAAAGATGGAAAAATTAATGGAGTCCAAGGTCATTACTGAAAATGATATTTCAGGCATTAAACTTGACTTTGCATCTCTTCAGCGGGAAAACTGCAGAGCTCAAGAGAACGCCAAGCTTTGTGAAACGAATATTAAAGATCTTGAAAGGCAGCTCCAGCGGTACCGTGAGCAAATGCAGCAAGGGCAGCACATGGAAGCAAACCACTATCAAAAATGTCGGAAACTTGAGGACGAGCTGATGACCCAGAAGCGTGAAGTTGAAAACCTGAAGCAAAAAATGGATCAGCAGATAAAGGAGCATGAACACCAGTTAGTTTTGCTCCAGTGTGAAATCCAGAAAAAGAATGCAGCCAACAACTGCACCTTCACGCCAGAATTTGAGATGACAGTGAAGGAGTGTCAACACTCTCCAGAATTCCCCTCTAGGACCACTGGGCACCTTCACTCAACAGCCAGACCGCCTCTGTCGAGATGGACTCAAGAACCACAGCAGGTAGAAGAGAAATGGCAGCATCGGGTTGTTGAGCAAATGCCCAAAGAAGTCCAGTTCCGGCCTTCAGGGGCTCCAATTGAGAGAGAGAAAAACCAGCAGTGTTATTCTGAGTATTTTTCCCAAACAAGCACTGAATTACAGATAACTTTTGATGAGAAAAACCCTATTACAAGGCTATCAGAAATAGAGAAGATAAGAGATCAAGCCCTGCACAGTTGCCGAGCACCTGCCAGGTGTCAGGATGGCAAATGTGAAATGGAGTTGGTGAAGCTCTTGACACCCTTAGAGGTATACTCTGTGTTCTGAGACCTTATCCGCTACCTAATGTCAAGTTTCTTCTATTTCTTTTCTCTCCTAGACTAAGTGTTTTAGCAATTTTGAATGTGTTTGGCTTTGTATTTCTGAGAGGAAAGTAATGCTGTAATTTTTCTAGTGATTTACCTGAATCTAGTAAGTTAGATTCTTTAATTTGCAAATGTTTGACATTAAGCACACAGATATAATGGGTATACTGTTATGTCTGTGGGAGTGTATTTCAAAAAATGTGACTATAAAAACAAGCCAGAAGAACCAGGCTGTTAACCTTAACCTTGGCCATATTCTGTGGTCACGTTTTATCTCAGTGCAACATGCCTTTTTACTATAATTAGTTGTCATCTAAAGTAAACTTCAGGCTCTTAAAATAATATTACTTATTCCTGAAACCACCCCCGCTTGTTTTGAAATTTTTTCCTTCACTTATCTGTGTAATTATATTTTGATTGAGAATGGGTAAGTGACATCAAGTTCTTTAGGTGACTTTTAACATCTTAAAAATTCCTGTTGCAGATAGCTAAGGACAAGCAGTATGCTGTGCATACAGAAGTCACAACATTAAAACAAGAACAGAACTCAGCTCCCAGTGCTAAAGAATGGATGCTGGAAGGATGCAGAGGGTCAGATGGACTCAAGAGAGATTTCCTGCAGAAAGGCTTAGAACCAGAGACTTCCCAGAATGTCAATAGTGACCTGGCCTGTTCAGTTAGGGATGATGAATTTAAATTCCAAGGTCTCAGGGATATCGTGACTGCCAGGCAGTTGGTTGAAGCTAAGCTTCTGGACATGAGAACAGTTGAACAGCTCCGACTTGGTCTGAAGACTGTTGAAGAAGTTCAAAAAACCCTTAGCAAGTTTTTGACGAAAGCTAACTCAGTTGCAGGCCTTTATTTAGAATCTACAAAAGAAAAGATTTCATTTGCCTCAGCAGCCAAGAAAATCATAATAGACAAAATGATGGCGTTAGCCTTTTTAGAAGCTCAGGCTGCAACAGGTTTTATCATTGATCCCATTTCAGGTCAGACATATTCTGTTGAAGATGCTGTGCTCAAAGGGGTTGTTGATCCTGAATTCAGAATTAGGCTCCTTGAGGCAGAGAAGGCAGTCCTTGGATATCCATACTCTTCTAAGACATTGTCAGTGTTTCAAGCTATGGAAAATAGAATGCTTGACAGACAAAAAGGTAAACATATCTTAGAGGCCCAGATTGCCAGTGGGGGTGTCATCGACCCCGTGAGAGGCATTCGTATTCCTCCAGAAATTGCTCTGCAGCTGGGACTATTAAATAATGCCATCTTACAATTTTTACATGAGCCATCCAGCAACACAAGGGTTTTTCCTAATCCCAATAACAAGCAAGCTCTGTATTACTCAGAATTACTGCGAATGTGTGTGTTCGATGTCGATTGCCAGTGCTTTCTGTTGCCATTTGGGGAGAGGGACATTTCCAATCTCAACGTAGAGAAAACTCACAAAATTTCTGTGGTAGATGTTAAAACAGGAGCAGAACTGACTGCATATGAAGCTTTCCAGAGAAATCTTATTGACAAAAGTGTTTATCTTGAACTGTCAGGACAGCAGTATCAGTGGAAGGAAGCAACGTTTTTTGAGTCCTATGGGCATCCTTCACAAATGCTGATTGACACTAAAACAGGATTACAGTTCAATATCAGTGAGGCTATAGAGCAGGGAACAATTGACAAAGCCTTGCTCAAAAAATATCAGGAAGGCCTCATCACACTTACAGAACTTGCTGATTCTTTGCTGAGCAGATTAGTTCCCAAGAAGGATATGCATAGTCCCATCGCAGGCTATTGGCTGACTGCTAGTGGGGAAAGGATCTCTTTACTAAAGGCCTCCAGGAGAAATTTGGTTGATCGGACCACTGCCCTCCGATGCCTTGAAGCCCAGGTCAGCACAGGCGGGATAATTGATCCCCTAACTGGCAAAAAGTACAGGGTGGCTGAAGCTTTGCATAGAGGCCTAGTAGATGAGGGCTTTGCCCAGCAGCTAAGACAGTGTGAGTTAGTTATCACGGGGATTAGCCATCCCGTCACCAACAAAGCAATGTCGGTGGCAGAAGCTGTGAATGCAAATATCATAAGTAAGGAAATGGGAATCCGATGTCTGGAATTTCAGTACTTGACAGGGGGCTTGATGGAGCCTCAGGTTCACTCTCGGTTGTCCATAGAAGAGGCTCTCCAAGTAGGTATCATAGATGTCCTCATTGCCACAAGACTCAAAGATCAAAAATCATATAACCGGAATATAATATGTCCCCGGACCAAAAGAAAGCTGAATTATAAAGAAGCCTTAGAAAAAGCTGATTTTGATTTCCACACAGGACTTAAACTCTTAGAAGTGTCTGAACCTTTGATGACAGGAATTTCCAGCCTGTATTACTCTTCCTAATAGAACATGTTTAAAAAACTTTACGCAAGGGGCAATGCTGGTGGGCTTGTACCACCTATTTACAGCATGGTATTTTGACTACATATGCAGTCTAGGAACTGTGAAACTGACCACTGCTTATTTCTTGAAGGCTAGAAATAGTTCACTACTTAGACAATAATTTTTCAATTGAACATAACCAAAGATTTAGTGCGCTTAAAATGGTTCCATTTAGCTTGAGAATAGCTTTTTGAATCTTACCCACACTAAAATAAATGCATTTTACCTAGAATATGGGGTACATGTGATGCACTTACCATGTTCACAGCAACATTTCTTCACACTGGCCTGGTGTTCACATTCCCATTTACTGACACATTGCATTCCCTGAAAGCACTTGACAAAGGACCACAGAATCTTAAGAGATGGAAATTCATTTCCTCCCCCATTGAGGCTGCAGTGTGTAAGATTGCTTTGGAAAAAGAAAAAAATTTGTATTTTCTTGCTTGTAGTAACCTTTCCATATTAAAACATTCCCCATCATCTCTCATTCCTAGTTGAGATTTTGGAATTAAAAGCTAACGTTATGAATGTATTGTCAGAGGAGTGGGAAGGATTTTCCGCATTCTGTGTATTTCTCATCTTTCATCTTTGTATAGATTCTTAATCCTTTCAGCTTTCCATTGTTGGATACCTTTCTGTTAAGGAGATTGTAATGCTAATGCAAAGGCAGCAAAGCAAAAATCTTCTAGTGCCTCATGAATAAAGGTTTTTTTGTTTGTTTGTTTGTTTTTGTATTGATGTAGCAGCTGGGAGGATAGACCAATGATTAGAAAATGTTTGTCACAGCTTTCTTTGCTACTGTAAACATTTTGTAAGTACATCTGCTATGCAATACAGTTAAGTGAATGAATAAAATGAGTAACATGTGTGTGATGAGCAAATGTTTTTACATTCTTGTTTTTGGTGGATAGGTTAGTTTAATAGTGCAGTTATTTACTGGAATGTAATTTTTTTTTTAACCACTCATACCTGTCAGAAGTCACTGGAAGAAGAAAAGAAAGAGCATGTCGAAAAAGCCAAAGAATTACAGAAATGGGTATCAAATATCAACAAGACATTGAGAGATGGAGAGAAGGCTGGAAAATCTCCCTTCTCTAAGCAAAAGGTATTCACAGAGGTCCTGGCTTGAAAATAATTGTGGGTAGAACTTACTGAGCTGATGATGTAGCCAATCTTGCACAGTATCTAATTCTTTACCTTACTGATCCCCAGTTTTTATAGGAAAGCAGTCATAAGAACAGAGAGGTTAGATAACTGCCCAAGGAATCACAGTTAGAATGTGGCAGAAGGTGATGTCTGATTTGAAAGCCTGAACTATATATTCACTTTGCTATTAGTAAACTAGGTTTATTTATTTATTTATTTTTAAATTTTTATTATTGGTTGTTCAAAACATTACATAGTTCTTACATATCATATTTCACACATTTGATTCAAGTGGGTTATGAACTCCCATTTTTACCCCGTGTACAGATTGCAGAATCACATCGGTTACACATCCACTGTTTTACATATTGCCATACTAGTGTATGTTGTATTCTGCTGCCTTTCTAGGTTTTGCTATTAGTAAAATAGGTTGCCCTGCTCTTCCTAATGTTTAGATCTGCTTCCCAAGAACTGCAGTGAGAATTGTTGAAGAGCGGAGTTGTCCTGTTTTGTGTCTAGAGTGATCCATACACTCCATACCATAAAGATACGCAGTTGCAGTCTCGTTCTTCCAGACATAAACATAATAAGTTCAAGAACAGTGAAAATATGAAGTAGGATATTAACATTTTTGAGTAGCAACCTTAGTTGTGCTTTTCTGGGTCATTTGTATTTCATAAGGAAGTATCCACAGTCCACCACTGGAAACTTTAGCTTCTTTCTTTTAACCAAGTGAATTCTTTGGGTGCGTGAGCTATCTTCTGAACCCCCATTACTTGGCATTGGTTGGGTGGCTGGAACTGTGAGATGCCAGTGCTCCATGATGCCTCTTGAACTGTACCACCTGAAGCCCTTAGGACATTGGTAATTAAGGAACAGATTCTAGTAGTGTTGCTACTCACGGTGGGAATTGCTGCTATATTTTCAAAAAGTAAATTTCCACTAAGATAAGTGGAAATTTTTTTCTTTGAGTAATACTTTTGTCACCATTGCCCTCCTATGCCTGTCTGACATTTGGAAATATCCAAGACTATCATTTAACCTTGATATGTAGTGATTTGCCCAGCTCTGCCACAGTACTCACTTATAATCATTGAAACAGACACTGTTGATATTATTATAATGAAAGATATCAGTGTCTTGTTTAATTTTGCCCATGATGTAAGGGCAGGAATACCTTATCTGGGATTCACTCTTAGGGAAGTTCATTGACTCAAGTTCACTTGAAATATCATTGAGTTGAAATAAAGCTGTTTTAGCTCAGTCTTGCATGGTATGTATTATGTAGCATGGAAGAGATGAGATATTGAGAAGCATTTACATTTGGTGTTTTAAACCAAGAGTTTCAGGATAATTTAATGTAAATATTTATCATATTTCCCCTTTTTCTCTCTTCTCAAAAATAGTAAGATAATGAAAATAGGCACATAAGCCTTAGCAAAAGATTTCTCAGCAGAATAGGTTTCTTTACAGAAACATGAATCATTTTAACATTCTGTAGTTTCAGATTCTCCAAAACATTACTAAGTCAGTTCTAGTGTACATAAGGGAGACAGATACATTTTAATGTAGATCACAGCCTTATTTATAACTCTCTAAGAACACTTGATGGTCTTTTCATTAAAGGAAATTTAAGTAATTTGATGTATGAGCTAAGTGTGTCTGCCAGAATTCCATATGGCCTCATGATTATTTATAACCATGAAAAATTATCTCTAATAGGATACACAGGGTCAAAGGTGAATATATCTTTCATGGGCCTATCATTTATTCACATTTTTACTCATTTAAAAGTATGACTATTGCTGGAATATATTCAAAAGTGATATACTGAGGGATTAGGAGTCAGTGTTCCAACTTCTTGCTTTTTGCCAAACAGATCAATTTTACTTCTCTGACTGCCACAGGTGACTTTTAATAAGAGAGGGTCTTTGCATCAGAAATTATTTAATCTTGATCTGCAGACATACTGAATAATACTTTTACCATATTATTTTTTCCAAAGGGAACCTTGTATTTAGGAGGTTGGGGGAAGAAACTCTGGAGGTGGTGTTCCACATTTACAAATCTTTCTGAGAACCATGATGTATGAGAATAACATTGGGCCAATGAACCTCTGACCACCTTAGTGTTATGGCCACCTTTATTCACCTTTGGGCTAGACAGATGCAGGAAATATGTTTCCTCGTGAAAATGATGGCACTGAGGATAGAGAAAAGCACTTTCCTTAATTAAACATTCTAAATAAAGTACTCTTCTTACCCAGGCCTACAGATGCTTAGAAACTGATTTGTTATGGACTTGGGTCACCCAGAATGTAGATCCATCACTTGGATCTTAATTGAAACTTGATTAGTTTTTTTAACATTACTATTGTGTGGTCTTTTAGAGCGGTGTGTTTGAATATGCCTTCTTTGCCTTACAGATTTCCAGTGAGGAAATATCAGCCAAGAAAGAACAGCTATCTGAAGCACTTCAAACCATGCAGCTCTTTCTGGCTAAACATGGAGACAAGTATGTTGCTTTTCATTAGCACTTTTATTCAGAGGAGGGACATGATCTTTAAAATGTTCAGCAAAATAAGCCAGGCACAGAGTCATTCACACCTGTAATTCCAGTTACTTGGGTTGTTGAGGCAGGGGGATTGCAAGTTAGAAGTCAACCTTGGCAATTTAGTAAAACCCTGTCTGAAAATAAAAAATAAAAGGGGCTGGGGATGTAGCTCAGTGGCAAAGCATCCTTGGGTTCAATCCACAATAGCTAAATCAATCAATCAAATGTTGAACAAAAAAGAAGTTGGTAAGTTTGAATTATGATTTTAAAAATGGAATTCAAATGAATTAGAGTTTACTTCGTATCACATAGAATATAAAATTAGCAATATAGTTCATTGTTACTTCTGTCTGTACCACAGCTCAGAAATTTACCTGTTATTCCCATATATTATTGATAAGAAAATAGGCCAGAGAGGCTAATGGTTAGTAGCGAGTTGGTGATAGAGCTAAAACTCCAGGTCAAGTCTTAGTTCTAGGGAGCATTTTCTGAGACCACCTTTTGCAAAACATGTGTTGGTATGTTTTTTGTTTCCTTTGCTATTTTCATGTTTTGGTCCTGCATTTTTCCACAAGGTACTTCATATATTTCAACTAATCACTCAGGAAAGGAATCCACACTTGTCTTAAAGCCCTTTTAGACACCCTCTTTAAGATTATTCCAGAAGGACTTCATATTGCATCTTAGAGAATCAAGTTAATGTCCTTGTAAATTCCCTGTCTATTTATTCTTCAGTTTAAGCAAGTTTTATCTTGAGAAATGGCACCATACTGTCCCCTTTCCTTGTTGGAGCTAAGAACAGTATGTTTCCCAGTTATTCTGGAAGTTTATATATTGGGGACATGCTGAAACATCAGTTCACACACTTTCCTTCAATGCCTTTCTCAAATAAGGGGAAACCCCTAGATGTTTTTACCATCCTAAATTTCACATGCAGTTGGACCAAGGACTAAGAAATGTGTATGTGGGGCTAGATTTTAAGACATGTGACAATGATATTGAACCTAGTACATAATTTTTATGCTTGAAAGTTAGAATTACTCTTTTCTTACTTTCTATTTTAGAATGACAGAAGAAGAAAGAAATGAATTGGAAAAACAAGTCAAAACTCTTCAAGAAGGTTATAATTTACTATTCAGTGGATCTCTGAAACAAGAATCACAAACCTCAGGCGATACAAAGGTAGAGGAGAAGGTAATACTTATTAACCATGAGGCTGTTTCAAGAAGCCTATTTTAATTGCATGATTGTAGAAATAGATGTCAATCATAAATGCATTTGTATGTGGGTAAACTGTGAATGGGCTTACTTGTGTGTCTGGAGATTCTGGCATTATTAAATACAGTCTTCCTCATGCTGGTCATCAGTTTCATGACGTCTTACTCTCTGCCTTGCATGGTAAAAGAAAAGACTCATTCATTTTTCTAACTCTTCTCTTTAAAATTCATTCTTCTATTGCCATATTAGGTATTTTATTATAAAATGTGATGTTAAAGAAGATCCTGTGGGTCACCTCTAAAGGGCTTTGGAGTTTGATTTTCAGAGATACCCATGAGAGTTATTTGAATAATCTAAGGTCATACATTACTGTGAGGATGCTCTATCACCTTCATAAAATCTAGTAGGAATTGCTTAATATTTGGCTGGTTCTTAATTTTTTAAACTTGACTGTTAGCATGCCCAATATTTAATTTTCAAAAAAATTTATTTTTATATTTAATTCTGTTACTCCTGCAAACAACTTTCCACATAATTTGCCACATTTTGGGGGGTATGTAACAATTTTTATGGTTCCTTAGTTTTTTACTGTCTTTGAAGAAACCTGTATGCTGTAAACATGAATAGCATGGGGTTTGATGCTCTTTCATATCACTAGACTCTAATCTCACCCAAATGCAGAAAGCATGATTGGCCTTCTAGGTATGTGTTCTATTTTCTCTCTGTCACCATCTACTCTGTTGTGTCCTCACTAACCTTGTTAATGTACACAATATCAAGTTTTCAATTCACAGATGCATGTTGTTTTTAAAGCTTTTATCACATCCTGTGCTGTTGAATAGATCACTGACATAGATCACTTGTGCATTTGAGCTGCCTAACATTCACAGAATTGCTGCGCCTTGGTAAGTAGAGGATATTTTGATGAAGTGTATTATTAAAAAAAAAACAAACAAAAAAAAACAAAAAAAAACTAAGTTGCATGAAACTCTCCCTGCTGTTGTTTAACAGACTGACCTGTGATTTTTTTACTTTACCTTTCAGCTGGATAAAGTGATTGCAGGCACCATTGATCAGACAACTGGAGAAGTCCTTTCAGTCTTTCAGGCAGTTTTAAGAGGCCTCATTGACTATGACACAGGAGTCAGGTTGCTTGAGACTCAGCTGATGATTTCTGGTCTAATTTCACCAGAGTTAAAAAAGTGCTTTGACCTCAAAGATGCCGAAAGACAAGGCCTTATTGATGAACAAATTTTGTGCCAACTCAAAGAGCTAAATAAAGCTAAGGAGATGATTTCTGCTGTGCCATCTACCACAATTCCTGTGCTGGATGCTCTTGCTCAAGGCGTGATATCAGAATCCGTGGCTGTCAAAGTTCTTGAGATACTGCTTTCCACAGGCTTTCTGGTTGTTCCAGCTACAGGAGAACAGTTGACCCTACACAAAGCATTCCAGCAGAACTTGGTTTCCTCAACATTATTTTCTAAAGTTCTAGAAAGGCAAAATATGTGCAGGGACCTAATTGACCCCTGCACCTCTGAGAAGGTGTCTTTAGTAGATATGGTACAAAGAAGTGTTTTACAGGAAAGTACTGGGATGTGGTTTCTACCTGTGAGACCACAAGAAGGGGGCAGAATAACGTTAAAATGTGGAAGAAGCATAAGCATTTTAAGAGCTGCTCATGAAGGTCTCATAGACCGTGAGACCATGTTTAGGTTATTGGGTGCTCAGCTTCTGTCTGGTGGTCTAGTCAATTGTAACTCTGGTCAAAAACTGACTGTTGAAGAAGCCATGGCAGAAGGGGTGCTTGACAGAGACACTGCCCACAGTATTCTCACCTATCAGGTTCAAACAGGTGGAATCATCCACTCTAATCCCGCTAAACGCTTAACAGTAGATGAGGCAGTCCAGTGTGATCTGATAACTTCCAGCAGTGCTCTCTTGGTTCTAGAGGCTCAGCGAGGCTATGTTGGACTCATTTGGCCCCATTCTGGTGAAATATTCCCTACATCTTCCTCCTTGCAGCAAGAGTTGATTACAAATGAGTTGGCCTACAAAATACTGAATGGCAGACAGAAAATAGCTGCTCTTTATATTCCAGAAAGTTCTCAAGTCATTGGTTTGGATGTTGCCAAGCAGCTCGGAATCATAGATAATAAAACAGTATCAGTTTTAAAGAATATAACACTGCCAGATAAAATGCCTGATTTAGGAGATTTAGAGACATGTAAAAATGCCAGAAGATGGCTCTCTTTCTGTAAATTCCAGCTATCTACAGTTCATGATTACAGGCAAGAAGAGGATGTTTTTGATGGAGAAGAGCCAGTGACAACTCAGAACTCAGAACAAACTAAAAAATTATTTTTATCTTACTTGATGGTAAATAGTTATATGGATGCCAACACAGGGCAGAGGCTTTTGCTGTATGATGGAGACTTGGATGAGGCAGTTGGTATACTACTAGAAGGTTGTAGGGCAGAATTTGAGGAGGACATACCCACAAGGGAAAGTCCTGATGTCTTAAGCTTCCCTGGTGTAGTTCTTACTAATGTTCCAAGAATAGAAAAGGATGAATGTGCAACTTCACCAGCTACTTTTTATAAATCTCATTACACTGAACCTGAACATGAAGAGAATCCTGAAAATAGAAAGTGTGCCATAGATGAAGACTTTCATGAAATGGGAAATAATGTTATCACTAGTGCATCTTACCAGTCTGACAACCTGGCAAATACAATAACAATTGATAATAAAGTTAACAGTTCATCCAGTGTATGTGTTCCCAATCCCTTATCATATTTGACACAAACTGAAGTTGGAGAAGCTAGCATGCTTAGACATGGCTCTGAAAACATACTTAATAAATGTGAAAGTCAAAGTCAACTTGCAACAAATGAACATGCAGATGAAAACAGCTGTTCTAAAAACATTCAAAACTTTGCAAGTGATTTGATAACAAATCCTATCATGACATTAAAAACTGGTAGACTCTGTGATTTGAATGAATTGGAGAATGAGGATAACATCAGCCAGGATGCATCTATCTTTGACTATTCCCCCAGGCTAAGTGCCTTATTAAGCCATGATAAATTGAGGCACAGTCAGGGAGATTTAAATAATGGACACACCCCAGAGAGCAATGGCAATAAATATGAAGCCTCTTCATTGTCATTTAATGACCAAAGCATGTTATCAGATCAAAGAATGGGAGAAAAATTTCAAGACCAGTTTCTGGGAATTGCAGCTATTAACATCAGTTTACAGGAAGAGCACTCTGAACAAAAATCTTTAAATATTGGCGGTAGTACCTCTCAAGTACAATATCACAATGATAAATATGTGTCACATACTTCTGGGGAGAATGAAAAATTGCCTGGTGCTTCTCAGCCGAAAGCTGAAGAGGAGCAAAAGGAGTGTGAAGTGGAAGAGGACTCCTGTGCCATGTCTCCAGGGGGTGGTCCTGATAGTGCCAGCCCACCTCACATACCTGGTAAACTGTGGCATGAAGAAATTGCCAGTGCTGGTGACTATGAAACGTCACTGCTGGATGATCAGCAGAGTGACACAGGAACAGACACTGATAGTGATGATGACTTTTATGACACTCCCTTGTTTGAAGATGATGACCATGATTCTCTGCTTCTTGAAGGTGATGACCATGATTGTCTGCAGCCCGAGGACTATGATACACTACAAGAGGAAACAGATGGGACAGCGCCTCCTGGTGAAATTTTTTATGATGTTCCAAAAGAGAATGAAGATTTTGTGGTTGCCCAGGAGGAACTAGTTGGTAGCTTAAATTTGAGGGGCAGAGCACAATGTCTGCAGGATTTTCTTGTAGGTATTGAGAAAGCTGAATTTTATTCTGGTGACAGAAAGCATTTCAGATCTGCTGACTTAGATGTGAGTGTATCAGAAAGGGGACCCACAAATGACCTTGAAGGTGACGGGTGCGACTCATTGACTGATAATGAAACTGTGGGAAAGGAAGAGAGCTTTGGTGCTTCCTTAAAATTTGATGACACTGGCAGTTGGAGAGGAAGAAAACAAGAGGTTGAAACTGGACAAGAATTTGAATCTGATACTGATAATTTAGATTCTGTGCAAAGTGAAGAAAGTTATGGGGATTTTATATGTGACAGTAATGATCAGGATGATGACGATGATGATGACAATCTTGGTAATGATGATCTTGGTGAGGAGGAAGGGGGAGAAGTGGAAGATGAGAATGGAAGACCAATGTGCCAAGATAGGGCTGAAGATTGCCAGTTTTGTTCCACCGCTGGAAAGGAAAACAGTGATGAAAATCAAAATATTCGTAAAATGTTTCTCTTGGATGAAATGTATAATTGTAATTCTTTAGAAAAACAGCAAAGTGTATGTGTTCTACAGCTAGAATCAGCTAGCGAGGGCAACGTAGTTACTGACAGAGGCAGCCTTCCAGAACATATAACTGAGGCTGTTGGAAAAAGCAAAGAAAATCTGTCAAGTCATGAGATGGCACTTAAAGATTTATTGCTGCCTGTCACTGAATATACTGAATCAGAAAACGCCTTAGGTCCTGAAGGTGTTTCACAAAATAACATTAGTTCACCTTCTGAATTCGAGAGCAGTCCAGTGAACACAAAGGTCAAATTGATTCAAGGGCCAGAATCTGCAGACTTTGTGAAAGGCAGAGATCAATATCTTGAGACTGTAACATCTAAAGGTGACTCATCTTATGATAAAATCATTTGTTCTGAGCCTGAGTTAACAGGAAAACCTGCAGAAGGCCAGGTGTCGTCCATAGTCTCTGTGATAGACAGAGATCACCAAGGAAATGGAAGAAGTTCAACTAAAGGGAAAAACAGCAAAAGCAATATGCAAACAGAGGATGAGACTTCAGTTCAGAAAATGTGCTTAGAACAAGGAGAACTGCTTTTAAAAGGCCCAGAAGAAGAAAATAAATACCTCAAACATTTACCTAATAAAAGAGAGAACCTCAAGCTAGACAAGACTCAGTTTCCATTGCCATACCTCACAAATAATGAAGAACTTAATCAGAAAGGAAGCCTGAAAGAAGCAACTGTAACTTTTAAAGATGAATCAAAGGAGGCACAAACAATTATTAGTAAAAGTCCAGTTCAATTTGAGGATCTTGAAGAAATATTTGACACATCAGTTTCCAGAGTGGACAGTGATAACATTTCTTCACATATGACCTTGTCTGAAGGGAATACCAGCCTCAAGGAAGGTTCATTCACTGAGGGATCTGAGAAAAAGCTTGAGTTGTTCACTTCTTTAAAACATTGTGCTAAAAATATCAAAGCAAAAGATGTGCTGAAACCGAATGAAGACAACCCAAGGCATGTCTTAATAGCTGCTCCTCCCATGAAAGAAGATATGCAGGTAGAAGTTAATAATATGAAAGTGAAGTCAACACCTACCCAAGAAGACCAGCCTCTAAATGACACAGTTCAGCAAAATGATCTTTGTACTAAAGAAAGTATCTTGGAAGGAGCAACACAAATTCCTCAGTTCACACCAGAAAATAGCAAAACCACCCTTTCAGTCCTACCTCTTAAAAATGTGGAAGACCTTGAAGAAAATAGCAATTTTGTAAAGTCAGAGCTCTATATGAATGGAATAAAAAATAATAACTCTAGTAACATTTTAGAAACTGACTACTACTCCTCAGAAATTAATGATAAGAAAGAAAGAGTTGAGAAACAGTCACCAAAAGAACAAGCCTTGTCTCTAAGACCCCAAGAAAAGGAGGTTCAGATTCCTGATTTATCTCCAGTACTTGTGGAGGATTTAAAGGATATCTTAAAAAGCGGTTTGAAAGAAGGCCATAGGAATCCTCAAGAGGTGGGAGACCTCTCAACTTGTGCAAATGATGCTAAAATTTTAATTCAAGACTTAATTAAAAGGGTTAGTTCATCACAGTTGGTAAATGAAGCATCTAGTGTGCCCAGTGACTGTAAAAACGATGATAACTATGGAGTTTGCCCCATGGGTAACTCATCAGAACTGAAGGCAGAAAAGAGAGATGATGCTTTCTGTTTTGCAAATCTGAAGTCTGAGCTTCTCCTTGATGTACTGAAGCAAAATCAACAGAATCAGAAAGTCACAGGAGTTTTGGAGTTGATGAGAGATTTAACTCAAACGGATTGTGACCTAGAGAAAAGAGAGATTTCATCTAGAGTACTTTCACTGCAACTTGAACAGATTTTCTGCAAGCTGCTTTCTGATGGATATTCAGAAAAAGGAGAAGAGACGGGAATCGTGACTCCAAAAACAGGTACTGCTTGTGAGATAGTGGAAGAAAAGCCACACGTTCTTGATTATCTTAAACATAAAGAAGGAAATCTCTGTTCCCTTAACTTACAAACTACAAAAGAAATTGGACTGGAAAGTTCTGCTGGGTGTGCTTCAGCATTACCAAGAGACGGAAAGCTTGAGCAGCTCTATAGTGATTTCCCAAACCACTTGGAATGTATTTCTGGATCAAAAGAAATGACCTCTGGGGTTAGCTCAGTGGAACAAGTAAGTCGATTTTTATGTTTTATATGGAAGTACCTGCATGAAACATTTGGGAACAATCCCATACATTTTATTTGCTTTAAAAATCTGCATAAAGGCGATTGAATCAAAATGTCCAAATTTGTTTTTAGTTTTCCACTGAGTTGCAGCAGTGTTTACAGCACACTGAAAAAATGCACGAATATTTGGCTTTGCTTCAAGATATGAAGCCCCCCCTAGACAACAATGAGTCTGTGGATCTAGAAGCTTTAAAGAATCAACTGAAACAGTTAGAGGTAAGAATTATCTGCTGCTTTGTTAGTTAGCTTTACATTACTGTAACACATACCTGAAATAACCAACTTATAATGAGAAAAGGTTTATTTGGGCTCCTAGTTTTGCAGTTTCCAATCTATGGATCAGTTAAACTGGCCCTGTTGCTCTTAGGCCAATGGAGAGGTAGCACATTATAGTGGGGAGTAGGTGGTAGAATGAAACCACTTACTGTATGGCTGGAGAGCAAACGAAAGACACTTCCTTTACTCTATTTTGTCGTATCCTCCCAGATATGGAACACTTATAAACACTTATGCATATTTGTAATATATAATATAATAATGCTAATTAAATATAATTGGATCATACAACAATTATGATACTAATTAATGTAATACATATAAGCTATGGATTATAATTTCCAACCTGTTTTAGTATACCTGTGTCAGTTTTGTTGAACTATTTACAGAATTGAAAACTTAGAGCTTAATGGGTTAAGATAAGGACCTACAAGCCCCTTTAAGGCATATCTGTGGTGACCTAAAGACCTCCCACCTCTGAAAGTTGCCTCTACTTCCCAAAGCACCATGCTGGGGTACCCAGCCATGGGACATCCTGAATCCAAACTCTAACAATTATCTATTTATGGATTTATGGTATCAGCTAAGCAAGCACTTAGTACTTTTATGTTTATTGTTTGTGTTTTTCACTGAACAGTAACCAGATCTGGGTATGTTTCTTTTCAGACATTTGAACTGGGATTGGCTCCAATTGCTGTGATTTTAAGAAAAGATATGAAGTTGGCAGAAGAGTTCTTGAGGTCTCTTCCCAGTAACTTCCCCAGAAGACATCTTGAGGAGCTGAGCATGAGCCACCAGAGCTTGCAGGCTGCCTTCTCTTCCCTTGGCAGTGTGTCTTCAGAAAGAATGAAGCATATTATGCTTGCAGTGGACTCTGAAATGGTAGGCATGAAAGCAGCAAATTTTGAATGAAATTTGGGTGTTTGAGAATTTAGTCACAAGATGAAGTATTTTATTTTTAGAGTGTTAAGCCCTTAAAAAAGAACCCCTGTTTATAGAATTCTGAAATTTTGGAGACAGAAATGAATGCACAACTTTATTTTCCAGTCTAAACTAGCAGTTTCCCATGAGGAATTTCTGCATAAACTTCAGTCTTTCTCAGATTGGATATCAGAAAAGAGCAAATCTGTGAAGGATATTGAGACTGTGACTGTTCAAGATCCTGAACATGTAAAGAAAAGTTTGGCGTTTCTTAAGGCAAGTACCAGAATTAATGTGACAAAGTACATTATAAAATCTATGGATGTATGTAGTGAGTGTTTAAAAATTGACTTACTGTATAAATCTTTTTGACTTCCTTAAGACAAAAAAGAATTCTTTCCTTTGTCTCTAAGAGGTGTGTCTTCATAGTTGACACAACCATAACATAATCACAACTTTTGGGGCTGGGGCTGTGGCTCAGTGATAGAGCGCTTGCGTGAGGCACTGGGTTCAATCCTCAGCACCACATAAAAATAAAATAATAAAATAATGATATTGTGCCCACCTATAACTAAAAAGTAAATTAAAAAAAGAGTGAAGGGGAGAATTAAAAAAAATAATCACAACTTTGTGGATGCTATTCTGATGCTGTCCCAAATATTTTATCAAACTATGACTACTGTTGACATATTGAGATTTGTATGTATATATTTGTTTATGTATTATTTAATCGCATAAACACAAAATAGTATAAATTATACACAGTAGTATAAATAGTTTTCCTATGGTAGTCAGTTTTGGCATGATTTTTTATTTTCAAGCTCTTAGTTTGAACAACATGCCCCATGAACATGGTGAGACTCCTTTCCTCAGAATCAGAAAATTGAGATTCTGGCCTGTTTAATTCATTCATATTTCACATTTCCTGGATTCTTATTTATGTGTTACCACAATTAAAAGATGCTGTGAATATTAGGGACTGATATTTAATGTCATTGGTTCTCTTAAGTGTTATAAATATATGTAAATTGGATCTTTGTCTTTTGGCAGAATTTAAGTGTGATACGACAGGGTAAGATAAAATATTCCTGGAAGGGTTATTTATTTTACATAGTGTATTAACTACCATGCATTTAATTAATTAATTGTCATGTTACTAGATGATGAATAATGAAAACAGTGCCATTAAACTTTTGACTACTGATCAAAGGAGCATATTTGAAAAGTCAGTCATATTAATGTAAACTTCATCATGGCTTCATTCTCTCTTGATAACTTCTACAACTTTGTTTACAGAATGTGTTAAAAGATCTTGGACATACCAAAATGCAACTGGAGACTACTGCCTTCGATGTTCAGTTCTTCATTTCTGAATATGCACAAGATTTGTCCCCCAACCAAAGCAGACAACTGCTGAGGCTCTTAAATACAACTCAGAAGTGTTTTCTTGATGTACAGGAATCAGCAACTACTCATGTGCAACGTTTAGAGACTCAGTTACAGCTAGAACAAGATCTCGATGATCAGAAGGTTTGCCTTTGTAGAGATGGAATTCTTTGTTTTGACTTTAGTGTGAAAACTTGATGTAGATTGCAAGGATAATAGCATTGGTAGAAAGATTTTCTGGACGGTGTTAATGGACAGGACACAAGTAGAGACCCTGCAGTGTTTAACAAATATTGTTTTTTATAACGATGCCATAATTTGGCTTAGACTCTCTGACACTAGTTAGTGTAGGTCCATTCTTTATCCTCTGCCCCCCACCTATCCCCAATAATAGGAAATATAGATGCACTCAGAAATGTCAAGGGATAAATTAATGAACATATGGCAAAGGAAAGATAAGAGTATCTTTTTCTTCTGGGAGATGATATGGCAGCTCTGATTGTGGGCTTTAGGGTCAAATTGCCTGAGTTTGCATGACAGCTGCCATACTCACTTGTGTGAGTGAGAGCAAGTCACTTAACTGTAGTTTTCTGATGGGTAAATTGGAAATAATAAGTGTTTATCTGGTAGTGTTATGAACACTGACAAAAGAGTATATGTAAAACACTTAGCATGTGCTAGGTTTTTAATAAACATGAAATGTTGTACTATAAGATGAATAATTAGTGTAGGAACATGAAAGAGGCAAGTAATTAGTTTTGACTTACTAATCTTTTAGAATATTTACTGAGTTGCACTAGAGTGCTATATCTAATAGCAATAATGAGAAAAATTTAGGAGTGCAATTAGACATAGTGATTAAGTAAAAAGTATTGCATGCAATTTTTTCTTTATTATTTTCTGAAGCACCCAGGCATTGTCTCTAGCATGATAACCTGTATATACTTATCAGATATGTTGACTGACAAATCACGACTAACTTCTCTTTTGGTGTCCTTTTGCAGAATTAATTATGTGTGTCGCAGGTTTCAAGAGCTTAAGAAAATGGGATGTTTCTTCCTGTTGGTCAGAAGTTCCATCTCTTACACATATGCATGGCCAGTATTCTGTTGAGCAATTTCATCCACACACGATCTCTTTCCTTGTACATGGGACATGCTCGTTCTTTCTGTATCACTTGGCTCAGTGTGTACCCCACTGCTATCATGTTTACGGCATACTTATAAAAGCTTAGTAGAGGAAATTTGAAAAGTTTGTTCTAATAAGAAATAACACATAGTAATTTTGAACATACATTAAAGGTGTTTTGGGATTTCTCCACTGTAGATTGTGGCAGAGCGTCAACAGGAATACAAAGAGAAACTGCAAGGGATATGTGATCTCCTCACCCAGACTGAGAACCGCCTCATTGGTCACCAAGAAGCCTTTGTGATTGGAGATGGCACCATGGAGTTGAAGAAGTACCAGTCCAAGCAAGAGGTAGAACTTGGTTTTGTATTAGCAAAATACAAAATAACTGTGTTCATGTTAGGTTTGATTACTGTCATTTGGAAGGCAATAAGATAGTTGAAAAATAGAAAAGCAAGGCATACCTAGAAGTTCCCGGCCTGAACTTTAAATTTTATTTTAAAAGTTGGATTTCCAACTTGGAGCACGCCAGGTAATTTTCTAGGTAAGATACTGGATGGGAGGAGGTATTAAAGGAGGTTTGATGGTGGAAATAGCTTGAGTGGTAAATTAAAATTTGAATCCATTTAAAGTTAGACTTCTCACTTGTAGACCAGGAAAAATTAGCCATCACTTTGGGGTTTTTGTTTGCTTGGTTTTCACTTTTTTAGCTGCTGCTACTTCCTCCCATATTTCTCTGTCATTTGTTTCCTTTTATTGAAGGATGATGAAAAACAAATTAAAAACATCAGATAAGAATATCTTTATTTTGGTATCAGGATAAAGAATATTCTCACTCACTAGATACCTGTTTGTTCAGATTCCAGACTATACCTATTGTTAGCTTCATAACTTAATGTTTTTGAGCCTTGGTTTGTTCATTGGTTGTATTTTCATTGCTACATTATTATAAGAGTTAAGTAAATATTCTGAATTAAGTCATGAGCATAGTGTCACACAGTAATGACTAAATAAATAGGATCTCTTTCAATTCAGATATTTCTCAGAAAAATTTAGGAGGCTTAAGATATGGAGAAAAATAATATTAAAATTCAAATGTAGTATAATGTAGAGAATTAAAATGCACAATAACAGAGAAAAAGTTATATAGGAAAATCTCCTCTGTTGAGACAAGGGAAAACTACTGAGAAAAGATCTTAATTTTGAGCTTCCTGGCAGTCAGGTCAAAGAAGCAAATATTATAAGGTCTGATGTTTAATAGAAGGAGGTATCTTAGTTCACTGGGGGAACTATTTTCTTTTTATCCTGAGCAGTAAATATATATCCCTCATATATATGTTTAGCAACAGAATAAATATTACTATGTATTTACAAACTTTGTAGGTATACTTGTAAAAAAAATCAGCACATGCAAATTTGCATGTATACTGACTACTTCAGTGTTTTCAGAATTTCACAAACTACATTTTTTTTGTTAAGCATGAAAATCTCATGCTTTTCTTCTTTGGTGAGATTTAAAATTATATTAAGTCTTGTGATTGCTATAAACCAATTCAAATAAACATTTTCAAAATGCTTTGTCAAACTACATGTGCTGGACTCTCTGTTTTCCCTTCTAAGAATTATAGCTCTAGAAGAGTGAAGTTGATAAAAATGTACTGTTTTTTCTTTTATATTCCAGGAGTTACAGAAAGATATGCAGGGAAATGCACAGGCATTGGCTGAAATAGTGAAAAACACAGAGAACTTCTTAAAAGAGAATGGTGAAAAGCTGTCCCAAGAAGATAAGGCTTTGATAGAACAGAAACTTAATGAAGCGAAGATAAAATGTGAACAGCTGAATTTAAAGGCAGAACAATCGAAAAAGGAGCTGGATAAAGTTGTGAAGACAGCAATCAAGGAAGAAACTGAAAAGGTCCTATTCAAATGCATGGTTCACTATTGCTTTGTCAAAAATGATTACATAGCAGCTACTTGATTTTATTTAGTGATATCGGGTAGTAGTGAGCAGTAAGTAGCACCAAGAACTAGAATTCTGGGTGTCCAGGTTTGTAACTGGCCAGATACAACAAAAGCCTTGGAACATTGGCTTTGCTTCACTTCTTAAAAGTGAGTGGGCTATGAGACTCTGGACTTGTAGAGAGTGTGATCCCTCATCAATAGTAATTAAAATTTTGGAATGTATTTCTAAGAGCAATGAGAACTTCAGAGTAAACTGCCTGTTGCTTTAAGGTTTAATTTCAATGTGTAAACTTTTCACTGCCAATTTTTAAAATCTAAAATTATCGAAATAATTATTTATTCTGTGGGTGTCTTAAAACCATGCCTTGGCCTGCAATCATAATACCTGTGTGAACCTTCCCTGCCCAGGTTGCCGCTGTGAAGCAGCTGGAAGAGAGCAAAACCAAAATAGAAAACCTTTTGGACTGGTTGTCAAATGTCGACAAAGATTCAGAAAGGGCGGGGGCAAGACACAAGCAGGTCATTGAGCAGAATGGGACCCATTTTCAAGAAGGCGATGGGAGGTCGGCGATGGGAGAAGAGGATGAAGTCAATGGTAACTTGCTGGAAACTGACCTTGATGGGCATGTTGGAACCACTGAGGAGAATCTGAACCAGCAGTACCAGAAAGTGAAGGTATGTGGCTTTAAACATAGTGGTGTCATCAGATTCTGTTTCGAGGTCAGTAAAAATAGAAATGACCTAGCACATATGAAGACTTGGTGGCCACAGAAAGGGATGTCCTTTGTTATCCTGATGTTAAATATAGATTAAGTGAATAACAGACGAGTCAGAAAAAATAAAGAGAACTCATTAGTGATGGCGCACTCTACTTAAGTGAGGCAGTAGCATAAGCAAGTAACCGAGCCCATAGTAACAGTTGACATTCATGGGACCATTATGATGGGCCAGATACTCTTCACTCTTTCTTCCTTACCTCATTTAGTCCTCCCAGTTACTCTTCAAGGTTTTTATTTTCGTTTTACAGGAAAACTGTGACTTACAGAGCTCAAGTAGCTTGCCCAAGTTATACATGTTGTAAGGGAGAGGGTTTGGATTAAAAATTAGCTTTGTCCTCAGTCACTCTGGTAGGTTTGAATCCATGTTTACAGACTGGCTTGCTGAGCAGTCTTGAGCTCACTTGTACCCTTTCTGAGCTCAGCTCATCTAGACAGTGCAGGCTGTTGTTGAAAGGAGATTATTAAAAAAACAATTAAAAAATAAAGCCCTTCAAAAAGTTCCAAACAGTTGTAATTAAAGCTAGGATGGATGTCTACTACAGGATCAAAGGCAACCTTTGAAGAACCATTCTTAAAGTGTCACATAAATGATCTTGTCTCAGTGTTGCCTTTGGTTATGGAAATGACTGGACCTAGTGCCTATCAGTGTCTGCAGGAAGTAGTCTTGGTATGGATCACATATACTCTTCACAGTAAATCTGTGCTGTACAGAGGTTATTGTCTCCATTTCCACAGCCTGGAAACTGAAGTCCAGTGATGCTAAGTCACTCCAGTATTTTCTTTTATTATATCTGCTTCTTTAACTTCTATTTGGCTTCTGTGTGTATCATTCATGTATAATTATTACAAAAATGTTTTTATTATTTTAAAATTGCAAGTTATTTTTTCCCTAACTAAATGTTTTATCGAGATCATTTCCTAATTTTTTTTTTTTAAAATCATTTACTCAATAATAAGGTAAAGACTTTATCAGTCCCTCTTGGGTGGCTGTCAGGGATCAATGAGTAAAATGTGATTAGATTATACCTGCTTCCTTTAGAATTTGAATAGAAATTTGTTATGTTTTTCCCCAGCTTCTCAAAAACATTTGTCCTCTGTGATTAGTATGTAAGTACTTATTAGAGAAGTATAGAAATTTTCTTAAAAAATAAGATTAGGGAGATCAAAATACAATTCTTGCTGTTCTGAAATTCATCAAAGGAGAATATTGTTCAGCTTGAGAAGCAGGGCAAGAAGCCCTTTGTCACGGACACCTGTCAGTCCTGAGGCCACAGGGAGCTCCAGACAGCTTTAAAATTATGGTCAATTTGTTTTCACGTAGGCTCAACACGAAAAGATCATCTCTCAGCACCAAGCAGTCATCATAGCCACACAGTCTGCACAAGCACTGCTCGAAAAACAGGGCCACTATCTCTCTCCTGAGGAAAAAGAGAAACTGCAAAAGAACATGAAGGAACTGAAGGTACATTATGAAACTGCACTGGCAGAGTCTGAGAAGAAAATGAAGTTAACACACTCCCTGCAGGAAGAGTTAGAGAAGTTTGATACTGATTATAGTGAGTTTGAGCACTGGCTCCAGCAGTCAGAGCAAGAGCTTGAAAACCTGGAAGCAGGTGCAGATGACTTCAGTGGCTTAATGGCCAAGTTGAAGAGGCAGAAGAGTTTCTCAGAAGATGTCATTTCTCACAAAGGTGACCTGAGGTACATCACAATTTCTGGAAACAGGGTGTTGGAAGCTGCCAAATCTTGCAGCAAGAAAGAGGGAGGCAAGGTCAGCAAGGATAACATTGACACTTCTGCAACCTACAAAGAAGTCCAGAGCAAACTGGATCATGCTACTGATCGCTTCAGGTCTCTCTACTCTAAGGTAATTTTTTTAATTATTTTTTTTTTTTTAGGGGAAAGATCAATCTATGGTTATAGTTTTCATGCTGTCCTTGTAACTTTTATTTTGAATTTAGAAGCAGGAAGCCTAAAAAAATGATTCAGGGGAAATCATAGTTTAAGTTTTATTTATTTGCTTTACTTCTGACAGAGGTGTTTAAAGTTTAGGAGTTTAAAGTTACTTAGGGTTTTTTTAAAAATTTTTAATTGTACATGGACATAATACCTTTATTTTATTTATTTTATGTATGTGGTGTTGAGGATTGAACCCAGTGCCCTACACATGTGAGACAAGCCCTCCACCACTGAGCCACAACCTGTGCCCTAAAGTTACTTAGTTTTGACAGGGATTTATAGGAAGCCATGGATCACCACTGTAATATATAATATGACCACCAGATGGGGATCACGTGTAACTAAACTAAAAGGGGCTGTTGGCCTCAAGCTTCGGAACTGCTTTCTTATCAAATGTAAGACTGCCCCACAGATATATTTGATGAGTACATTATTTGCATACTTAATTACTTACACGATGTTTTGTTGCCTCCCCCCACTTTTTTTTTTAACATCTGTGGACAAGTTAAGTAGTTTTGTTTAGAAACAACCACCACCACCCAAGCACTATTTCCGTTTTCAGTGTCAGTGTATAGACTGGCAAAGGGGCATAAGTGCTTTTAAAAGTATCACTGACTCTTACTCTACACTCTTCTATTTGTGTCACTCAATCTTATACGATATTTGGAAATGATTTATTAAGCATTTGTAAATCTTTTCATCAAATGCAAATTTAAACACATGGTGTATAATACCCAGGGAATGTGCCCTGGCAGATCTGCTCTGATGATTGATATCTTTATCCTTCGTTTGAATTCATACAAATCTACTATTTCCTTGTTTGTAGAGTTGCTTTTTGACTTCTTCGTGTAAAGTGGGGGGGACCTAAGCTTTACAACTTTGGTTGAATTCCTTTGTTTCCCAAGTTACATAGTTCATAGGTCCTAGAGTTATTTGACACGGGAGAAGATAGTAGGTTTTGATCTCCCTTGCATTCTGCCTCTTGTTTTTTTTTTTTTTAGTGCAATGTTCTTGGAAATAATCTTAAAGATCTGGTGGACAAATATCAACACTACGAAGATGCTTCATGTGGACTTCTTTCTGGGCTTGAGGCCTGTGAGGCCATAGCGAGCAAACATTTACTTGAACCTATTGCTGTGGACCCCAAAAATCTGCAGAGGCAGTTAGAAGAGACCAAGGTAAGAAAGAAAAAAAGGAGAAGGAAAGAGAAAAGCAAGAAAGACCATCAAATAGTTTCTCATGCTTTTGTGATTGTTTTACCTTGAGTAGAGGAATGAAGGATGGGAAAAGTATGCTTCTCCCTCCAGAGGGAGCTATGACTTTGATTCTCCAGTCTCCTCCCTTGCCCAGAGTTACTCAGCTGGTTTGACATTGCCCTTATGGGTATCTGCACTATCCAGTCTCTTCAAGTAAAACCCAGAATTGTCCAGGCCTCTTTATGTATCTTGTTCCTTTGTTTCTTCCTCTATTAGAATTAAGTTCTGTGAGGATAGGTGTTTTAGTTTTGTATATTGCTATGTTCCTAGTGCTTGGGCTGTTACCTGGACTAAAGTAGGTGCTCAATAAATATTTGTTCAAAAATGGGAAGGTAGAAGGGAGTAAGGGATCTCACTATAATACAGAGTTCTCAAGGGCCAGGACTGGGGTTTTTGTTGAGTATCCTTGTGATTCCTAGAAATATAGACTTCAATTTTTACTCAGCACAGTTCTCAAAATATCTGCCTGTGGGTTGGGGGGATTGCTTATTGTAGCACAGTTAGGTAGCATGTGCAAGTTCCTTAATTTGACCCCCAGCACCATGAAAGCAAGGCAAACTGTCTCCCTGCCTTTTCAGAAATGCAAGCTTCATATCATAATTGTATAATCATTCAGACCCAGTGTTAGAGAAAATCTCTATTTCTTAAATTTAAAGCATATTTTAAAATTCTAATGTAAGGAGAGAGAATGTTTTTAAACTATTTTATTCTTATTAGAAACAATCAATAATTTTGAATTAGAAAGTTCTAATTCATAAACTATTCAATGATTTCTTTTAGCTGGGGGTAGCAGCAACTAATTGCTACCCTAGCTAGAAAGTAAACAAAAAATTTTCAGTACACTGCCTTTTAGAATATAATCGCATGTTCGTTACAGTGTCATGAACCACCATTGTGCCATTAACAAGAAAAAAAGGTCCCCTATTAGTTGAGCTTAAAGTCAAGTATTGCCTGAGACTGGTGATTGCTTAGCTAAGGTAAATGTGGCAGGTCAAAGCCAAGCAGTGGAGTGGGTGGAAGTGAAGGCTGGGAGCAGGGAGTGGGTAGAGGGCCGAGGGCACTGCTGCTTTCCTGGGCTGGAGCGTTCACCCCATCTGACCTGCACACCAGGCTGTATCCTGGGCCAGGTAGGTGTCCCCAGATTAATGCAGCCCCCCTGTGGTTGCTGCCTTCCTTCAGTGTGCATTTTCAGTCCTGATTTTTGTTTGGTTCTTAATTAAGTTTTCAGTTCCCACTGATTATGTGTTCAAGGACAGCATAAATGCCAATGGCAGAGGAGATCCTGTGGCACTTAAGGCTATTGTTTTGATGAGAAATGCCAATAGTTTAACTAAGATTGATGATATTACGTGTAATTAGAAAGTTAGGCATTTTAGTATAATGGAAATATCTTTTAAGTTAGGTGTTTCTAGTGTAAAAATACAATTTTTTAAAGTTAGATCTGTGTTAGGAAATGGATTACGGCCTATATAAAATTAATTTTTATGTAACTAGAGCAAAATAAAAAAAAAAGAAAGACCCAAAGGATAGCTAAGCTTTTTAATTAAACTGATACAGAGATTAATTTTAGAACAGAAAAAAAGTTATTTGGTTAGTGTTGAAAAAAGCTCCTCAAGTCCAAAGGCAGTCAAAAAAATACAAAGAGGAGAGAGTTATCTCAAAGGAGAATGAATTTTAATTAAGTCACAGCATAACTTTAAAAATTAAATTTGCAGTTGAAGCTGTTCCCGGCATATGTTTTGTTTTTCTCACAGATGATCTCCATATATAGTAAGGATTTTTATGAGGATTAGGTAGTCTGTTTCTTTTGTATCTATTAATATTTAATGATTATTTCTTTCAATAATAAGATAAACACTAAAGACTACTACAGATTTTTTTTCCCCAGTACTAGGGATTGAATTCAAGTTGGGTGCTCTGTCACTGAGCTATATCCTTAGCTTTTTAGAAAAAATATTTTCTGTTTTGAGACACAGTCTCACTAAGTTGCCCCGCTGACATCAAACTTGGAATCCTCCTGCCTCAGCCTTCTGAGTAGCTGGGATTATAGGTGTGTACAACTGCACCTGTATAAAAATCAATCTTTCCTGCCCTTACTGCTGCTTCTTATATTTTGCTGTGTAACAAATGTAATTTTGGCGGGCCTCATTAGTTCATTTGAAATATTTCCATCCAATAGCATGTTGTTATTGGCCTTGTTTAAAAAAACAAAACAAAACAAAAAAACTATTAGCTGTGTTGTCAGTAGTCAGATACCACTAGGCTACAAGGACACTCCTCAAGATCCCCTCCAGAGAAATCACTGGATAAAACAAGATTTTAGTCCCTTCAGAGGCAGAGAAGGCAGGATTCTGAGACCAGCCTGGAAGCCTAGGTTTGGAATTGGCCACAGGGCCAGATCATGTTGACCAATGATGTAGCCCTTTGAGGCTTGCACTGAGCCCGGTGGTGGTAAGCCAGGAAAGTTTTATGACCCGGAAAAGGACCCTCAGCTTCATAGGCTCCATCCTTTTCTGGTGCAGGCAAGAAGACCAAGGTCATAATCTTGTAGTATTCTGTGTCATGGATGCTAATTCCATTGGAATCTATTCAAAATAAGACATCTATTTAAATAATTTAATTTTCAGTTTTGTTACAAAGTAGTTGTGTTAAACATGATTCTCATTACATTACAACCTCATACATGTTAACTCTTTTTTATTTAATTACGGAGAGCAAAGGCATGGGACATTTTGAGGAGAAGTGAAGAAGGGACATTCTTTTATAATCCATTCCTTCATATTAAGATAATATCCATTTTAAGATATACAGATTCCTCGGAAAGCTGGGAATGGTATCACCATTCGACCCAGCTATTCCCCTTCTAGGACTATTCCCAAAAGACCTAAAAAGAGCATACTACAGGGATACAGCTTCATCAATGTTCATAGCAGCACAATTCACAATAGCTAGACTGTGGAACCAACCTAGATGCCCTTCAATAGATGAATGGATAAAAAAATGTGGCATATATACACAATGGAATATTACTCAGCACTAAAAAATAACAAAATCATGGCATTTGCAGGGAAATGGATGGCATTAGAGCAAATTATGCTAAGTGAAGTCAACCAATCCCTAAAAAACAAATGCCGAATGTCTTCTTTGATATAAGGGGGGTGACTCAAAACAGAGCAGGGAGGAAGAGCATGACAAGAAGATTACCATCAAACAGGGATGAGAGGTGGGAGGGAATGGAAGAGAGAAGGGGAATTGCACGGAAGATGGAAGGAGACCCGCATTGTTATACAAAAATACATATAAGAGGATGTGAGGAGAAGGGGAGAAAAAAAATAAGAGAGAGAGAAAGAGAAATGAGTTATGGTAGATGGGGTAGAGGGAGGGGAAGGTAGGGGAGGAGAGGAGAGGGGAGGGGAGGGGGGATAGGAAGGGCAGCAGAACACAACAGACACTAGTATGGAAGTAAGTATAAACGTGGTGGTATAACCAATGTGATCCTGCAATCTGTACACGTGGGAATAATAAGAATTCATACCCCATTTGAAACAAATGTATGATATATGGTATGTCAGGATCAATGTAATGTTTTGAGCATCTAATAAATTTCTGATGTTTTTTTTAAAAAAGATAATAGTGCAAGCCTGGTTGGCACTGGATGTTTTTATAGAACCATATAAAAGTTATACGTAACTTTTACACATATTTACTCTTTTCAGTAAATGTTTGCATTCTGGGTCCATTGTTAAGTTTTGTAAAGACATTGTTAAGATTTATTAAAACCCTGTCTCTGTCCTTGGGGAACTCAAATATAACAACAACAACAACAACAACAACAACAACCAATGTCCTTAACTTTATTTCATCTTTTAAATAAACATGTGATATAAATAAGCTGTCCCTATGGCCCAGATTTCAGTCTGATTATAGGTAAAGTTCATGTCTCCAGGAATTTCCTCCACTTTTTGTTACTATGTCTCTGGGAGAATTTCCCAAATACATCTACTCTGATGTAGACTCTTTCCTCTGGAAGCAGGTCAGATCTGTTACTCTGACCACAGATTCCTTATTGGCCAGGGTTGGGAGGGCCTTTCTACCTCTATGTGGGCTGCCTGTGTGTATTCGAGTTTCTTGTGTTATAAAGATGAGTTCAAGTTTCTGTCATTAGGTTTAAGCACTTATTTTAAATAATGAAAAAAAATGCTGACATATCAGAAGGCCTTTTAGGTCTTACACTTGATATTTTCATTTATTTACTTATTTGTTCACTCACTTATTCCAGAAACTTTTATCAAGGCCTGCTATATGGTAAATGCTGGGCTATGCATGGATAATAAAAAGCTGATTAGGATGAATTCCTAGTTCTCAGATAGATGGCAGTTTGATAGAAGAGACAGATCAAGGCAATAACATTCACAGTATGTTTATGGGACTTCCCAGGAGAGTACTTACACAACTAGGTGAGGAGGCGGGGTGTGCAGGTTACATAAGAGGCCAGTGTGTAGAGATGTGAAGGCATTGGGTCCAGCATGAGCAAATAGCTAAGAAATAGCTGTGTTGTTGGGCATTTCTGGAACAGGAAATGGAGAAAGAGGAGATTGCAGATAGAATGGGGGAATAAATTACTTTGAGCCCTTTATAGCATGCTCAAATCTTAGCCTTACAAAGGGAAGTTCCTGGAACAGCAATTTGGTCAGATAACCTACTTTGGATAAAACACATAAGGGTCTCTCTCAGGGGAGTTGTTGGAGACAGCTGTACAGTTGGGAGTCATTCTTCAGTGATTCACGTGAGGGAATACCCTGCAGTGATCCGAAGACTGCAGAGCAGGGGTCTGACTTTGAAAAAGTGTAAAGCATGTAAACTGTCTGGACTTGATGGTTGATCTGCACATGGAAAAGGTTTAAGAGAGGATGGAGTCTAGAAGTAGTTCCGGGTTTAGTTCTCAGGTAATCAGATTTAACTTAGGAGGAAGTACAGGTGTGGGGAGTGAGATGATGAGTTCAGATTTTGATTTTTTTTTTTTTAATGAGTGTTAAGGTCGCTGTTTACACCCAGATGGAAATATTCAAGAAGCAGTTGGAAACCTGGGCCCATGACCAGAGATGAGTTAATCTCCATTTAGACAATGGGACTTTGAGATCTGAATGCTGGGCAGAGTAGAGCTCAAGTATCTTGGTGAATGAAGATAAGCCAAGCGTGGGTCCTGCCATCCCACTTGGGCAGAGGTCTGTCAGGAGTGTTAGGAATCTAGAACTAGCTTCTGGGAGACTTTCTGCTCCCACCATTTTTCCTCACTCTCACAGTTGAATTGCATTTGCTCACTCAGATCTGCAGGTACCTCTGTGCGCAAATTCAAGGGTTTGTTATCATTTGCCTTACATGATCTTTCTGAACCAGTTGACACTTTCCCATTTTTCTCTCTCCTTGGGGTCAGAATCACACTGGGCCCATTTCTACCTATTTGATCACATTTGTGCAGTCTCCCCTCCCTGTCATATAAACAGAAGTATCCATCATGGTGCTGCTTAATCTCCTTCTCTGGTGTTTCTGAACTTTTTCCGTTAGTGGTCTCCTCATGTGTCTTGATTTCTGCTTTATATCTAGTGCCATTTGTGTTCAGGGTCTCCTCCATTGCCAGCTTTGCTTTTTCTTTATGTATAAAGTCCAGAAAGCTCTTTGAAGTCATGAACTCCCAAATAGGCTTATAAATTTGTGAACACAATTGTGTTACCTGGACTTAAAAACTCAGGCTACTTCTCTCCTCTTGGCTCCTCTGTGCTTTATTCCTGCCCTCTGAGTGGTGCCTGTCAATGGGGCTTTTTGTGATGATAGGTGTTCTGTCAGCTGCTCTGCCTACCATGGCAACCACTAGTCACTGGGGGCTATTTTGCTCTGCCATTGAGAAATTGAATTTAAAATTTTATTTTATTTCATTTGAAAAATCACTGTAGTTAGCCACTACTGTATTGGTCCTGCGTCCTCAGACATTCCCGACTCAAATTGTACTTTGTCAGCCCCGACAGACCAGATAGTGCAGTGGTGCTCAGTCCTCAGTGGTCCTCACCTGACTGGTCTCTGCTTGCTTTTTCCCCCGTCACTGGATTTTTCCCATGAATTGCTACAAATTTAGCCTTCCTATAGGACAGCCCTGAATCAAAAGCCCTGAATAAGTCTGCATTGCTGTCAGATACAACAGCAAGCCCTTGGCCTGGCTTTTGAGGCCTTTCCAGCCTGATTTCTTTTATGCCCCCACCCTTGTGCCTTTTGATTGTTCTGGGGGAGGTGCTCTCCCTCCCCACATGCACACTCTCCACAGGCCCCATTGCAATGGCACCACCATGGCAATGGCCCTGTTTCCCTCTCTAGTTGCTCTGTCCCTCAACTTCCAGTAGCATTTTTTCCCTACTCATATTTGGTGCTTGTCATTTCCTGCCTTAGACTACAATTCCTGTAAGATTTGTATCTATTTTATTTTTGTGTTCATAGAATATAGCAAGGCTTCTTGATAGATGTTTGCTAACATTTATTGTATCAACAAACATAAATATAACTTGGTATTGAGTCAGGACCTACTGGTGTGGAAGTCCTTAACTTCTCCTACCTGGAGTCAGAGATGGTCCTGGATGTCTTTGGTAATAGAGTTGTTGTCAAAGCCTAGAAATGAGGATTAAGGGAGAACCCGGGCTACAGTTAAGAGGGTTCTAAGGTTAGGAACCGGAACATTATTAGGAACATAGGCTGATAGTTTATTTCAGGACTTATTTTTTTGTTATTCAGGCTGGCTGATGCTTTTCTGGCTAATGCAGCTTTATAATGGCCTTATTCTAAGAACTCCAGAATAAGTTTATAATGATGAAAGTTTATATGATGGAAAGTTTACTCTGTCTGGTTTAACTTTATTATATTGTAAATCATTTTTTCCATATTGGAAAACTGTTATTTAGTCTTCTTGAGTATAATTGGAAAGTGTTTAACCCTATAGGCTCTGCAAGGACAGATATCAAGTCAGCAGGTTGCTATAGAGAAACTGAAAAAAACAGCTGAAGTACTTCTAGATTCTGGGGGATCTTCACTTCCAGCCAAAAATGAGATCCAGAAAACTCTGGGTAAGAAATTCATTTTCTTGTTTCCTTTCTCATAGGTAAATTATAAAGGCAGATATTCTAAAAAACATAGAGAAAATGTATATATTGTATTACTTGTGGTCCTTCTCTGTGAAATGGTTATGCAGGATATGGGAATCATATATTTCTATATGTGCATGTGTGAAATTTAAAAAAATAATGTTCACAGCAGGTGATTGGACATATATTTCACCAAGATAAAGCATGAAGTAAAATCTGAGTGGAAATTTTATGTGAATAGAAGAATAGAACTCTATGCTTCAAAAGCCACTCTGTAGAAGGGGGATACTTTTTTCATTCTTTTTTTTTTTTAATTGGTTGTTCACAACGTTACAAAGCACTTGACATATCATACTTCATACATTAGACTGAAGTGGGTTATGAACTCCCAATTTTACCCCAAATGCAGATTGCAGAGTCACATCGGTTACACATCCACAATTTTACATAATGCCCTATTGGTAATTGTTGTACTCTGCTCCCTTTCCTATCCCCCACTGATACTTTTTTCATTCTTATTGACATCCAAACTTTTTGATCAGATGCCTGTAACAATAAATAATTTCAACCTGCCCCCTCTATAAACACATATACTTATAAATTATATGCACATATTACTGTATTTTCACACGTATTATAATTATAAAACCAAAACAGAATTTTAAGATATAAGGTGAAAGTATAAATGGCAATTTTAACATTTTGTTCCTCTGTCCCCATCTTGTACATCCACACAGAGACCACTGCTATTGGGACTTGAAAGAGAAAGACTATCTTAATTGTATTTCTGTTATTTGAAGAGCCATTTTAGTCCCTCCCCCACCCTTGCAACCACCATTGTTAAGGGTACATAGTTTCATTTTTAGTTGTTTAAATTTCATGTTACATTAAGACTTTGAAGTTTCTCTCTGGCATTATTTCATAATGTGTGAAACTGTATTTAGGATACAGAGGAATTTCTCAAAGATCTTTCTGACTTCTAAGAAGACCAGCAACTTAAAAAAAAATAAGTAGATAGTAGATTTTGTTTTGTAGCTTTTTCTAAAATATGTTTTGGCCACTAAAATAAAGAATTTAGTTCCGTGACAATATTTTTCACTAAGAAATGCAGAACAAATAGTGTCTTCGTTCAGGCTGCTGTTATAAGAAGGCATAGAGTGGATGGCTTAAACAACAAATATAGTTTTGGAGTCTGGAAGTGCAAGATCAGGGTGCCAGTAAGTCATGGTCCTGGCAAGGGCATTATTCCTGATTTATAGATGGCCACTTTCTTGATGGATCCTTCCTTGCATGGTAGAGAATGGTGGAGAGGGATCATCTCTCTCATGTCCTTCTTATAAGGACAACGGTCCTACTCAAGAGGGCTCCACTCTCATGACCAATTACCTCCTCCAAGTGACAGGAAAACCTAAGTGTTTTTCTCACACAGCACTAAACACAACACAGACTATTTCTTTTTTTTTTTTTAACAGAGAGAGAGAATTTCTTAATATTTATTTATTTTTTTAGTTTTCAGTGGACACAACATCTTTATTTTATTTTTATGTGCTGCTGAGGATCGAACCCAGCACCCCGCGCATGCCAGGCGAGCGTGTTACCACTTGAGCCACATCCCCAGCCCAACACAGACTATTTTTGATACAAAAAGGGTTTTTCCCACACACCGAGCAGTGTTTCAGTGGAAATCAGCTGAGCTTTCTATAAACCTGACACTGTCTACCTGGCAAGGCATCAGATCCTATAGTCCCATAAGACTGCCTCCTTCCCCCTTCACATGCCAATCACAGTTCCCACTTTGAGACCTGTACTTCTGACCAACCAGCTATAAATTGAGGTTCCCATGATTACCTCAGATTCAATTAATTTGCTAGAGCAATTCACATAATTTGGGGAAATAGTTTATTTATATTCACCCATTTATTATAAGGGTATTACAGAGGATATTGAACAGCCAATGGAAGAGATGCACAGAGTGAGGTAGGGGAGAAGGGGCATAGTACTCCCTCGCTCCTCTGGGCAGGTCACTCTCCAGAACTTCCATGTGTTTAGCTATCCTGAAGCTCCCAGAAACCAGTCCTTTTATGTTTTAAAGAAGGCTTTATTAACATAGGTATGACTGATTAGATCCTTGGACATGGATGTCAACTCAGACTTCAGCCCATCTGCCTCCCTGGAGGTCAAAGGGTGGAGGATGCAAGTTTACTCTCAGTCACAAGATCTGTCCCCCTGAGAACCAGCCCCATCCTGAAGCCATCAAGGAGCATCCCATTAGGAGTCACCTCATTAGAACAAAAGATGCTTCTCTTACCCAGGAAATTTCAAGAGATTTAGGAGCCCTGTCAAGACACTCCTGTCACTCAGGAAATTATAAAAGTCTTAGGAGCTCTGTGTCAGGAAGTGGGATCAACAAATATCAGAACAAAAGATTTTTCTCGTGTTTCTTATTACTCAGGACATTTTTAAGAGCTCAAAGTCAGGAAGCCATGGTCAGAGATCAAATGTATATTTTTAAATATATCACAATATCACACCTTCCAAAGATTCTGCCTCCAAATTCTATCACTTTGGGGCTTAGGCTTCATTCAACATGTGCATTTGAGGAGGACATAAATAATCAGTCCATAGCAAACAATAACACTAAAATGTGTTAATTATATAGAAATGCCTGATGGTGTGGGAAATTGCATATCATGGCTAAACAGTCGCTGATGTCACTCATGCTGTTGATGTACAGGTGTTGTCCAGGTGTTGCCCAGGTGAGGAGCAGCTCACCTGCAAACCTCAACCTGCAGTTTAGAGTAACTTTGCTCATGGCTTTGAGTTAGGTCTCATGCTGCTTGTTTTGCCTCTTGGTGCCTATGATATGCCTCTTCCCTCCCTGCTCAGCATTCTTACCCCCACCGAAAGGAAGCATCAGATCCAACACTGAGTTTTGGTAGTTGGAGCATGACTGTCTCTTGCAGAACGTTAACATCTCTCTCTCTCTCTCTCTCTCTCTCTCTGTCTTTTGTGTGTGTGTGTGTGTGTGTGTGTGTGTGTGTGTGTGTGTGTTACTGAGGATTGGGCCTTGAGCATTTTAGGAAAGCACTGTACCCACTGAGCTACATCCCCAAGCCCTTAACCTTAACCTCTCAATTCAGTGAAAATTTGTCAAGCTGTTTTCTGACATCTTTAAAACAACCCAAAATAATGTTTTGTTATTTGGATTGTGTTCCATGGACCAAACACAAATGTAACATATTTCATTTATAGAGTTTCAGGTCATGGCTTTTTTCTACTGAAGCATCTATGGTGTTATTAGGTGAAAGCATTCAGAAATAATTAAGATACTTTTTGAATTCTTGGACAATAAGTGATAAATTAAATTCACAATTAAAACAAGATTGTTTTTCCAGAGAGAGAAAAGTGAATACATCAAACAGCACTATTCTTTGAACTTCTCAATGGCTTACAATGAAATGCTAAAGAGAAGAGCTTTACATTCAAGTGAAAACTAAGCTGGAAGGGTTTTTCTTTTTCTTAAATCTTTCAGCAACTGTAGAATTAAAAGTAAAGATTAGCTCATTGAGTTTGTGATTTCCTCATTTTGTTTGCTATTAAACTTTTAAGTAAAATCCCTTTGTGTATACTTTAGAAGCCTAACTCACCTTTAATTGAATTTTCATTGTTGTCCTGTTTCTTAATTCATTTGCATCTGCCAGTTTTAATGCTTTTTCAGGTTATGAAGAATGACAGGAGCTTAGCACATATGTATGTGTGACAGAGTGAGTGAGAGAGTGATAAATTTTAGATGTAAAGGTTAATTCTTGATGAGTACATACATCTCTTAAGAATAGTTTTATGACTCTCATTTTTTATCTAAATAGTTATATTAACAGGTATTACCAATTTGAAATGCCAGATTGAGACCTAGTATTTATTTCAGAGATTTGCTGTTCAGATCATTCATCTCTTTTGGACAATTCTTATGTTAATACATCCAAAAATCTCTTTCCTAAAGTAGAGTATACAAATAAAACTTTAAAAATTGTTTTTAACTTTTTATTTTCTACTAGATTCTTTTCTTTCTTCATTTTTTAAAGATTTTAGTGATCTGATTAAGCACTATGAATTTATCATTTAAACTTTTTCCTTTTCCAGCTTTTGTATGGAAATTTTATGATTCACCTTGGTGTTGTTTTGAAAAGGAATAGGGCAAAGAGAGCTTTGTGGTTAACATTTCCTGCTCTGTTTGAACTAGATGACATTGTTGGGAGATATGATGATCTGTCCAAGTCTGTTAGTGAACGCAATGAAAAACTCCAGATAACCCTGACCCGTTCCCTGAGTGTGCAGGATGGCTTAGATGAAATGCTGGACTGGATGGGAAGTGTGGAAAGTTCTCTGAAAGAACAAGGTCAAGTGCCCTTAAACTCTGCAGCCCTTCAGGATCTCATCAGTAAAAACACTGTAAGTGACAATTTTAAAAAGCAAAAAAAAAAAAAAAAAAAAAAAAAAATTTCATTGATAGTTTAAAAAAACAGTTTTGTAAACTCCAAGGATAGGTAGCTTTAACATAAATTTAAGGAAACAGAAGAGGATATGTTCCCTGCATGTAATACAGTGTGAAAAGCAGTGCTTGCACAAACTCAAGTGTGTGCAATGATTCTTCTATGATAGAGGATAGAAAGGGCTTCATTTACTTTTTCATGAATACTGCTTATTAGAGAGGGTGTATAGCTAAATTGAGTCCTATCTTGTTTGTCATTGCTTCAGCCAGCTGCACATGAGGTTCATCAGATCAATCTTCTTGTTGTCTAGCCATTTAAAAATTAGGACCATGGCTAATCCCCAGGCTCCATTGGTTCCCAAGGGTTGCTGAAAAGCAGCAGCCTCCTGCTTCTTTCGAGCAACCAGCCAGCTGTTCTCGACTCCCCCTTGAAGAGATTTGGGATGGGATTCCTCAGGGGACAAATCAAAGTTGTCATTTAGTTTCAACTAATAACCTTCTTAGTCACAGGTTGTTCAAGCTTATGTTGTTTTGAATAGTAATTTTTAAAACTCTGGCATTTTTTGTAAACATCACTATAAAGCGTATGTAATATTTGGTGTATTTCAGATGTTGGAACAGGATATTGCAGGTCGCCAGAGCAGTATAAATGCCATGAATGAAAAAGTGAAGAAATTTATGGAAACAACAGATCCATCCACTGCTTCCTCACTGCAAGCTAAAATGAAGGACCTATCTGTTCGGTTTTCAGAAGCAAGCCATAAACACAAAGAAAAACTTGCCAAAATGGAGGAGCTGAAAACCAAAGTCGAACTCTTTGAGAACCTCTCAGAAAAGCTCCAGACATTTTTAGAAACAAAAACTCAGGCTCTTTCTGAGGTAGATGTGCCAGGAAAAGATGTTACTGAATTGTCTCAGTATATGCAGGTATGTCTTCCTTAATAGTCCTGAGACTGAGCAAAGAGATTAATAAGTAAAGCAAACTCATAATTTATTGGCAGAATTATAATTATAAATACAATTATAAATATAAATTATCATTTTCATTGCTTGTATACTAACAAAAGATTTATGTATTCTTCCCTTAAAAGCTACAAATCACATCTTTGCCTTAAAGCCTTTGTCTATCATATAAAAATAAATACCACTTATCATACATATCACAGATATTATAAATATCATCTTACATGCCAGAAACCAAACCAGAAAGAAACAAAATACAGAGTACATGTTAAAATTAAATGAATTTTATTCTCTTTCAAATAGCCTATCTGCATATTATGTTTAGAGTGTTGACCAGGCAGATTTATTCTTCTGTGAAATTCTGAATAAAGCCATTCTGGTCCTGTATATACCACTTAATGGAATTCCCTTTAGGATACAGAAACATCTATATTGGTTATCTAAATGTTTTGTAGAAATCAACTTCTGAATTCTTAGAACACAAGAAAGATCTTGAAGTTTTACATAACCTCCTGAAGGAGATATCCAGCCATGGCTTACCAGGTGATAAGGCTCTGGTTTTTGAAAAAACAAATAACTTGTCAAAGAAATTCAAAGAAATGGAGGAAACTATCAAAGAAAAGTAAGTAGCACTTGAAAATTTATTTTATTCTGGTTGATAGTAAGTAGATGAGTTTCTTTTATTTACTTATGCAGATAACTTAAACAATTTCAAAAACTTAAGAATAAGTAGAGTTATTACCTGTTTTTATATTTTGACTTATTTTTGCTATTAAAATTAAATATATTATTTCTTAAAATGCTTTGGAGGAAAACTCAAATGCTTCCTCCAAAAAAGTGGAAAGCATTATGTATGAAAAATGGTGATGGTAATGGATTACTGAAATAGATTTAAACTCACTGTAATCCCTCAAGCCTTTGTCAAATAACACATTTTTATTTGCAAAAACAGAAATAACCTGAAAAGATAGCTCATGATTCTTTGCTTTCTGGACTCAATTCATAAGCTGTGTATAATTTCCATATAGATTTTAATGGCCTTTTTTTTTCCTTTTTAAATAACAGTTTACTTTTTAAAGAATAGATGAGAGTGACTTAGGTGATTGAGGTAAGAGGATCACAATTCGAGGACAGCTTCAACAACTTAATGAGACCCTGTTTCCAAAAAAACAAAAATAAAACAAAGTAGCTGAGCCATGAGTCCATGAAGAAACAAGAGAATAGAATAAACCTAACTTCAACTACAAAAGCTATACAGTGATAAACCTTGTGACTGAACTTTTGCATTTCTGACCTCATGTTACTTTAGAATACACATCTGCTGTTGCTGAGGTTTATGTGGCAAACCCTCTAAAAGATAGAAAATGGCCATGTCTCTTTCAGAAACTTTTCTTTCTTTATTTAGAATTCTCCACTTAAAACTTTTAGGTGCTGTTCATACTACTTACAGAGCTATATTTTCCATCTCCTCATATGTTACTTAATTCATACTGCACAGAAAAAGTGTTCTTGGTTTCCTTAGGTAATCTGTAGGTTATTTATTCTTTCAAATGGGTCCAACTTTAAAACCACAGAGCCTTTATTAATTACTCCAGCTGTAGCACATTCTTATCTGGTATTCCACACACTCCCATATGTACACATGTCATCCACATGCCAAGTGTCACCGCACTCATAGTTCTTGTGCTGGCTCGTTTGCTCCCTCCCTGGTGCTGAGCATACCGGAAGATCCCTGTAGTTCACTGTGAAGCTTCCTGACTCTCCATGGGGCCTGGGGTGGGGGTTGGCAATAAGACTCTCTAGTCACTAGCTTTCATCTCAATTTGAGACCTAAATCTGATCTTCCAGGAGCACTTGGTTTACCCATCCATTAACGTGATGGTAGTACAGTGTAGAAACCACTAGGTGGTGTGATGTTTTCCTCCTGTTGGTGATATTACAACTTCCTTTCTGGTTCTTTGCATGCTGGTGTTAAGCATCATACAAACTGGACAGATCAAAGCTCATTGAATCTAATTAATGTTAAAGTTGTTTATGTAGTCTTAGAGTTTATGTAGCATTTGAGAGTGTCTTTACATATGGGTTGCAGATTTCTTGACTGCTCCTATCTATGAATTTTGCCTGAGGAAGAGACAAATAGTTACTTAGCTCGATTTCACTCGCCACTTAGGAAACTTCTTCCCTGGTGTCAAAGTAACAGATTTTGCATGGAAGTTTTATTTTTTTAATGTCATGCCCAATATTGAAATAATAATTATTGATTAGTAATTATTCCTTTGGAGGAGTATATCTCCTTTTGTGGCTTATATTTTGGTATGATTTTTGTTAACCAGGAAAGAAGCTGTAACTTCTTGTCAAGAACAGCTGGAAGCTTTCCAAGCCCTTGCTAAATCATTGAAGTCTTGGATAAAAGAAACAACAGAGCAAGTTCCCATCGTGCAGCCTTCTTTTGGTGCAGAGGATTTAGGAAAATCCCTGGAAGAAACTAAGGTGACTCATTGTCTCTAGTACTAATTTTTGTTTGCCTATGTTGGTAATGAAAGATAGTTTCCTTAATCTAAAATCATGTAAGTTGGATCTCTGTATGTACTGTATGTTTTAGTTATCTTTGAGAATCATGATATGGGTTTAACTGATCCTTTTGAGAAAGGCTTAAACTTTCAGTTAATAGGCTTAAAAAAAAGATGTTTTAATGAGTTGCTATTCTAGTTTCCAAGTTTCCTTCCCCCAAAAAATTTCTACTTCATTTTTAAATTTTCATACAACTTCTTATAATAGCAAGTAAAAGATCCTGTTTTTCACTCAGAATTTGAATATCAACCAGTATTCAAAGATATAAGTTATTTGAATTTCCTTTGCAAATAGTGTACAAGTCATTAGTCCTCTGACTGAAAGTCATAAAAACTACAACCAGTTAAGACAGTTTTCCTCTCCTAATTTGAGGAAAGTTATGTTTTTGAAAATTCATTGAAATTTTGATGATTAAAACTAATAGTGAAATGGAATTCTGAATTCCCATGTATTTATTTTTATTGTTCTTACTGAATTTCATCTTATAACTTGGCTGGTACCTAGTAGTCTTACACACTGACAGTTGACAGTTATTTTGGAACCAGGCATAGCCTGACTTCCACCATGGCTAGGAGCAGAATGCAGAATAGGCTGTACCTCATTTCCCTCTCACTGCTAACAGTGTTAACAGCTACCTGGGCTGTGGGAACAAAGAGGGATGGTGTCTTTTTCTTCCATTCACAGCCCCACAAATCAGGGCCTGTAGTCATTGTTTTAAGATATTCGTAAGAAATTGAATTATAATGTGCAACTTTGAAGATATTAAAACTGAAAAATAATGTGTTTTTATATCTCAAGAAATTACAAGAAAAGTGGAATTTAAAATCACCAGAGATTCAGAAAGTAAATAACAGTGGGATCTCACTATGTAACCTTATAAGTGCTGTGACTACCCCTGCAAAAGCAATAGCAGCAGTTAAATCAGGTATGTACTTTATTTAAGGCAAAAACTGTAAGAATTGGAGCCACTCATGTTAATTTTATTTGTATGTTAAAGTGAATGCACAGATTAGTAAATCAGCTAAAAGTTACTGATTAGTAGTTTGTCCTTTGTTAGTCCTTTGGCTGCCTCTCCAAAACAAAAACATTTCCCAAATTTACCACAGGAAAACAAATGTAAGCAAATAGAAATATTTGGAAAGATTATCTGAATCTTAGCTTTTGTCCATTTAAAAACAAAATCATAAATATGATACAAATGACATAAATACAAAGTGAAAGTGGCAAGATAGGAGGCATCTGTAAACACACTAAAACCTGTCATGGAAAAGTACCTGTAATAATCAATCTCAGATTCCTCTCATGTTTCATTTTATTAAAAGATACAAATGAAATGTATTCAAATTAATATATTAGAATAAGAAGCATTATACTGTGGGGCCAGGTAAAATTCATTTTTTTGTTTTTACCTTAATTAAATGGAAATATTGAAATTCTATTTGAGGTATTTCTATTCTCATTATAATATTTAATTAAACAATTCTAATTACCTATGAAGGAAGTGAGGAGAGGAAACATGCTCTTTTCTGTAGAGTGGACTGCTCTTATTTATTCCTATCCACTTTATTCTGTACAGTGTTTTCAAAGCCAACATATCAGAATCACAGTTTGGTCATGGTGAGACCCTCTCCTCAACAGAAGGGGAGAGTCACGTGTAAAATATTTGTTGTAAAATCAATCTAAGTGAGTTGTGTTTTTTAAAACATACTCTACTGAGATTTGAAAATCCAAAAATAGAAGGCAAATCTCTAACCTTATTCTGAGTTTCTGGGTCCCCTCTGTGGTCTATCTAGCCTGGCCAGGCCTCCAGCTGTCCCTATTGTGATACTGATGTTCCAGCTGGGCCTTTCTCAACCAACCATTTATTCCACTCTATTAATTCCATTTCAGGGAAAACCCATATTATATGTGGTGAGATGATCTCTCCTTTCTTTACTAATCAGATTTCCTGAAATGTCAATGTGTTGTTTTGTCTTGTTTTAAAGAAAAGGAATCCTGTTGTGTATTAATTATTTTAGTTCCTTGTGTCCCCTTTCCATTTGTAATAGATACACAATAACTTTATTTGTTTTGACTTTAGGTAAGTAGCAGCCATAATAGGAATTAATGTTGAGCAGCTATAGGATGTTTTCATTTCCATCTGAGATGCGGTTGTGAGATTATTTTTTTCTTTTTTTAAAGAACCAAACTTAAATTCAGATGTTTAAGTATTTGTTTAGACTTGTTCTCATGTGGTTGATTTGGGAAATGCATTTGTGTTTTGGATAGGCAGCCAGTGGACACTTGCATGAGAAAGTTTAATTGATTTTTTAAAAATATTCTGATTATGAGGAAAGGTACCAATGCTAGATGGTTATATAATAAAAGAGAAATACTAGTTACTGCTCACTGAGTAGTTCCTGTTTGCTAGGCAATGAGTTAACCATCTTTAGTTCCCATAGTGGTCTTTCAAGTGAGGTCTTATTGCTCTCATCAGTTTGGTTGATTAGTTTGTCCAAACACATATGGCCTATCATTAGTGGGGCTGGGATTTAAATTTAGGTGGGTCATACACCCAGCCCTAGCACTCCAACCATTGCGCTTTCTCTGTGTTGACTTTATGTGGATTGAGTAACAGGGTTTATGTTTTGTTTTGACTTTTGACTTTTCTCTCATGTCTTTTTCAATCATTCTGCCTCCATTAAGCCCATGATTACCCCATGCAACTGCACCAGACAGTTTTCAGACTTTCAGTAAGGTGGACATTCTGGCCAGTTATTTATGCTTCGACATAGGAATATACTGAGCACCTTCTGAACTTCAGCAATTTGTCATTAATGTAACTTGAGCCATAAAGCAACTTTATCACAATTTGCTATGAAGTAATATTTACTGATTGATTTGTATAGTTTAAAGGGGCTAAAACTCTATGGTGTTTAAGATGCTCATGTTGCTACTTTAAGAATGAATTTTAGGGCTGAGGATATGATCGAGAGTTTGCCTAGTATGTGCAAGACCATGGTTTGATTCCCAGTACCCCAAAACAACAAATTTTATGTAAAGATGAGTATTTAAATATTGGACCTTTGCTGGGTTTTGAATTCATTTTTGAATAGTAATAACATTTAAAAATGATCATCACTTATGGGGTTTGATTTAATGTAATGTATTATTAATGTATAGTAGTAGGTACACTTATTACATTATTATTGTGTAATATAATTAATGTATAAGAAATCTATGATTACCTCAGTGTTTATATTTGTGCAGGTGGAGTAATAATAAATGGTGAAGGAACAGACACAAATACTCAAGACATTTTGGCAAATAAAGGTAAATAGTAATTTTAAATGGTTATTGAGTAACATAACTTGGTATTTTTTGACAGACTAAATCTTAGAGGAAAACAATTGTCATATTGAAATTTCAAACTTTATTTAAATGGTATTTAAATAGTAGTTACAATTTCTATAAATATCATATTTGCATAATTTGCTATTAACATAGTATTTGGTTTGACACTTGGTTTTATTTCCTTCTTTTTGGTTAATTTGAGATATTTTGTCACTTAGAATAACATTATTTGAACCAATTTATTGAGTTGGTGCCTGATGAATACATTTTATGATTTGAGTCTTTTGTTCCTTTTTGTTCCTTTGAGTCTTTTGTTCACTTATATTATACAATATGTCATGAAATAGCATTATAAAGTGATCTAGCCTTTTAGTTCTAAAAGATCTATGGTTTACCATAGCAAGCTTCAGAGTGACAAAATAGAAGGAAATACTGTATAAAACAAATTCTGTTTCTAAACCTCTTCTCCAATGTTCTGAACATATATCAGTATAATTTTTTTTCTTTCCTCCTAGGTTTAACATCCATTAAAAAGGACATGACTGACATAAGTCATGGTTATGAAGATCTTGGCCTCTTACTCAAGGACAAAATAACTGAACTGAATTCTAAACTCTCCAAATTGCAAAAGGCTCAGGAAGAATCAAGTTCAATGATGCAGTGGTTGGAGAAAATGAACAAAACTGCAAAAAAATGGCATCATACTCCAACACCTACAGACACTGAAGCTGTGAAGACTCAGGTTGAACAGAATAAGGTATATTATTCTGAAGATATGGAATAGAGTGGATTTATGTTTGGAACTGAGCCTTGGGGGTCAGGAGCTTTATTATTTTTTCTAGAGCTACAGTTTAACAGTTTTGCTCAATGGACCTTTCCCTAGAGACTGATAATAGTCACATTTTCTGCACTTTAGCATTATAAAGATTGAGTACCTGAATGTGGCTTGGTGGTTAAGTGCCCCTCAGTACAATCCCTAGTACCAAAAATAAAAGATGAGTATCCTGTTGGGTATTAGTAAATTTTGTCACCTTTAAATAAGTTTAAATCTTGGTTATTAACCAAACAACTGTTGAAAAATATTTAGTTAAGGGCTAAGTATACTAGGGATCTGTTGTGTCTAGTATAGATTTGGGCAGCTAATGTCTCCCTTTCTAGTGGATGGTATTCGCAGCTATCCAGACTGGGGAAATGATTTTCCATGGTGAAAATGATGGCAAAAAATTCTACAGATTATTAATCTATATTTGAACTGGATAATGGGTTTGTCCAAAAAGATGCTTATCCCCCAGTAGATGTTCAAATTCTGGCAGCCTTTATCAAAGCTGATTTTCTTATTAATTATGATCTTACTGATGTCATCTTGCTTTTTTTCCATGGTGGTTTGTTTGAGAATATGAAATTCTTCCTCAGTAACGGGGACGAGAGTCATTATCTCCATGGTTATAGTGTTCCTCTGTGGGATTCCTTTATCCCAGAGTTGAAGACTAGCAGAGAGGAAGAAAGAAAAATAATTAACTGCTGCATCCAGGCCCTCACCCACTTGAGCATTTAACAGTGGATTTTTTTCCTCTTTTCGTCATGTTAGAAGGAAAAAAGTTCTATCATAATTGTGTTTTTGTCTTTTGATGTTGGTATACTTTAGTTACTTTTTTTTCCTTGTTAGTCATTTGAGGCAGAACTAAAGCAAAATGTAAACAAAGTACAGGAGTTGAAAGACAAATTGACGGAATTGTTGGAGGAGAATCCAGATACTCCTGAGGCCCCCAAATGGAAACAGATGTTGACAGAAATAGGTATGTTATACAATTTAGAGCAAAGTCCATGAACAGAAGCTCAATCATTTTTTTTAATTATCATCTTTATCAGAAAACATCCAATAGCCTCACTTATTTTTGGATTTTCTTTAATGTTTTGGAATCCATTTTTGCATATTTAAAAGTGTCCTTTTATATTTTTTTCTGAGGATTGGCATATAAGTATTTTATGAAGAAAATAGACACATGTACTAATAAAATGCCATGCATTGAATAATATTGTTTTCATTAATGTTTTTTCTTGTTACTAGTTTTTGTAACCTTTATGCTTTATTATCATTTTTATGCTTTATTATATTTTACTTTACATGTTTCTTTTGTTCATTTATTTGAAAAAGGTGGGCTTGGCTCTCTTCCTAGGGTTAATTCTGGGACTCCTGCAGCCCTGTACTACATGCTTTTCTTCTCTCCCCCAAACAATATCAAAAAGTACTTTGCTACAGAAGGCTGATGATTTTCATTCCTTACTCACAGTTATCCTCCTACATCCTGTCCCTGTAAAAACTACTGCTTATCGATGCAGAATTTTCTTCACAAGCTTCATGTCTTATCATGATGATGTTGAAAATTGAATGTAAGGGCTGGGGTTGTGGCTCAGTGGCAGAGTATTTGCCTCGCACATGTGAGGCACTGGGTTTGATCCTCAGCACCACATATAAATGAATAAACAAAATAAAGATATATATATATACACACACACACATACACACACACACACACACACACATATAAAATTAAATGTAAGACAAGGATAATATTTGTTCCTACATACTATTGTTTGGAGAATTTAATAAGTTAATGTATGTACAGCTCAGAGGAAAGTACCAGGCACATAGTAAGTGCTATTAAGTTATACCATCAATTATTACAATAAGTACTCTACTTTGACATGTTCCATTATATTTATCTAAGTATTATCCTTTCTTTAGAATCAGATATACTGTGATAGATTTAGAAACCTGTAAATATTTTTTAGCTTGAAAAAAGTTAACCCTAAGAGATCTCAGTTAATAGGTATGTGTAATCCAGCTAAAGAGACCCCTGTTGCATTGTAGCCAGTTTGCTTCTAATTTACTGCCTTCCCTGGGATATCAGAATTACTTGGGTAGAGTATTATCAAGACATTTAAGAATAGAAGTGGGAGTGTGGAGTGTGTATTTCAAAAACACTTATTGATGTTTTTATTTCTCTACCATTTTTTTAATTGACTTCTTTTGTTGTCAGATTGTGTTTGGAACACACCATGTAGAATTATATAGACAAGGATTCAGGGATTGTGTTCTATTAAAATCAGCCTATTAGTATATTATGGTAAATGAAAAAAAATCTCTAAAATCAACTAGTCACAACCCATCAATAAATGTTTATGGAGCAACATGTGCAAGGTTAGGTTGGCGGATTCACCTCAGTTGAACTCCCTAGGATCAGTAGACTAGAGCCAGATTGGGAGAAGCCCTGAATGTCAGGGAAAAAATCTTCAGATTTTATCATCTGTGTGGTAGGAATTTAAGTATTCAAGGATTTGAACAGGTAATGGACAGGCAAGTGCCATGTTCAAAAATTAGTATATTGTTATAAGGGAAAGTATTTTAAAACACATGGATTGCAGGTGAGAAGCACTAAGAGTACAATACCATTAAAAAGATTGATTAGCTGAGCCCTGTGGTTCTTGGGTCCAGTGGAATCCACACTAGGAACAGCACCACCCTTGGGACTTGTTAGAAATGCAGACTATCAGACCCCAAACCTACTGCAGAAACCCTGGAGGTGACCCTGCCCCCACATCTGTGTTTATTATCCCCCACTACTAGGTGATTCTAATGCAGCTCAAGTTTAAGCAACACTGGTGTTCACAAAATATGTTAAAAACCAAAATGGAGTACACCACTGGAAATGTAAAGGAGGAATGTAAAGCATTTTTGATCAATAAGTTTGGAGGTCATAAAAGAACATTCTGAATTATTACATCCCAGCAACCTGGGAGAGATAGCAGCCTTTGAAAGAAATCTAAAAGTCAGAAATATCCTCCAGTTTTGAGAGGAGTAAAATGAATTTTATGTTTTAATGTTGAGTTTAAAGGGTTGGTGAGATTTTTCTATTGGAACTTTCCAGCAGCTGGTTATTAATGAGTGATTTGAATAGGAGAGAATGATTGGGGATAGATGCACATTTGGCAGCCACTTGCCTAGAAAGGATACTTGAAGATTTGATACTTCAAAAAAGAAAATTAATGTTTATTGTTCTAGTAGTTGAATAAACAGATTGAATGATTTCTCGAAGAATGAAAGCTCTCAGGATCCTGTTGGCTTTAAGGAATATTCCACATTCCATATTATCTTCTAAAATGAGATTCAGTTCTTTTTATTATACTTCCATTGATATGCAGCCACCAGGTCCATAAAATCTGTGTCACTGAATGCACTTAATTGTTTTTAGGTTAGACCTTCAATTAGCTAAATAAGGAGAATTATAAGAAAGGAACTATGCCAAATTTATATTTTGAAAAATATCAAACAGTTTTCTTATAATTGTATTAAATATATAAAAACCAATACCAGTTCATCCTTTTTCTTTTAGATTCTAAGTGGCAAGAACTCAACCAATTAACAGTTGATAGACAACAAAAATTGGAAGAATCCTCCAATAATCTAACCCAATTCCAGACCTTAGAGGCTCACTTAAAACAGTGGCTTGTGGAGAAAGAACTGATGGTCAGTGTTCTTGGGCCCTTGTCAATTGACCCAAATATGCTGAACACACAAAAGCAGCAGGTGCAGGTGAGTATTACCTAATATCCCAGCTCAGGCATAGCACCTTGACTTAACAAGACAAATGCTTTCATTATAAACATGTTAGCTTTGGGCAATACGTGCTTTAACTGCTTTGGAGTGTCTTTGTAATATTTCAGATGCTCCTGAGACACCATCCTAAGATTAGTGGAAACTCCCCCCAAAGCTATGATTTTTAGAGAATGGCAGCTATAAGGCATCCCATCGTATGCTCCCTGAGCCCATGAGTGGACCAAGCCCCCTGATTATTTCAGTCATATTGTGGTTGGTGCAGACCCTGTTAAAAAAGGCCTTCTCTGAAGTATTAATGTGCTTATTTAATATTTTTATGAGAAGCTAGTTATAATTTTATTGTTTAGAAATTACTCCTTTGAGGTTTTATTCATTTTGATTGTGGTAGCAGATAATGAAACTTGTAAAACTCATGCAGTACGGTCCTGAGGGGGAGAGAGACAGAATAAGAAGGGGACAGGGAGTCAGGGAAGCAGAGAGGGAACTTGAAGCCTGTGTGTTAGGCTAGTCTAATTACAAAGTAGAAAAATCCACAAGCAGGGGTGGGGAATCTACAAAGTCAGACATAAATAGCAGAAGCTCCATTGTGATTCCAGTTAGATTTCTTCATCTGTGATCAGTGGCTTGAGAAAAGGGAGGTGATTACATGAGCTGAAAATACTAATAAGTCTTGGTAGTTTGGGTCACATGATCTAGTTCATATCTGTTCATAATCAAACATAAAACAAAAGATAAAAATGAATATCAGGGGGAAATATTTGTTTCTAGTCAGTCTCCCAGAGATGGATAAATAGAGATTAATATACAATAAAAGGTAGGTAAATATACTAAAAGAAAGAAATTCTGGGGTCATTCATTTTATAATGACAGTCATGTTGAACCTCTGTCTCCTGAGCAATTTGATTTTCTAACATTATTATAATAGACTGTAAAAAATAAATCTTTAGTTTTAAAAAAATTTATAAATTGTAAATCAGTGCATCATGAGCATGACACACAATTATAATTGCACATGTTCTCTAATGTGGAATGCTATTGAATATTTCATAAATTAGGCAAAGAGAAAAACATGAATAGGAAAAGATGAATGTGGTGGTCATGTGACATGAACTCGTTCTTGGCAGTGTTTCTTTTTGTGTGTGAAAACTTGAACATGTACTTTTTTGTTCATTTTTGCCCAGGCTACCAAAAGTATTTATGTTATTCTTCCCCTTTGGGAGATGTGATGATTTTAGATGAAGCTATCTCTGTGAAATATCATGACTGTAGGAATTAGTATAAGATAACTGCACTGCCCTTCAAATAAAAGCTAGGAAAGCAATACTAGGAAACAAACAAAAACTAGATTAATTGGTACCATATCTTCTTCTTTGAATGTTCAAAACTCTGTCTTCTATAATCAATTATACAGTAGTTTGTGTTTATTTACCCTTATTTACCTTAGATTCTGCTGCAAGAATTCGATACCCGGAAGCCTCAGTATGAACAGCTAACAGCATCTGGTCAAGGCATTCTGAGCAGACCTGGAGAAGACCCTTCTTTACATGGGATTGTGAAAGAGCAATTGGCAGCTGTGACCCAAAAGTGGGATGGCTTGACAGGACAATTGAGTGACAGATGTGACTGGATTGACCAGGCCATTGTCAAAAGCACTCAGTATCAGGGCCTGCTAAGAAGCCTTTCTGATAAGCTGAGTGAGCTGGATGACAGACTCACCAGCAGTGTGGTGGTGAACACGCTTCCTGATGCCATGAACCAGCAGCTGGAAACAGCTCAAAACCTGAAGCAGGAAATAAAGCAAGAAACAAAGCAGATAAAATTTGCTCAGGCACTCTGTGAGGACCTGTCAGCACTGGTTAAAGAAGAGTACTTGAAAGCAGAACTCAGTAGGCAACTGGAAGGCATCTTAAAATCATTTAAGGATATTGAACAAAAAGCAGGTTTGTCTGTCTTCTCTTATGATACATGTATTTCCTGGACAGAAATGAATATCAGATATTGCTGTTTCCAAGCTGTTGCCAATAATCCAGGACCTTAAAGAGCCCCTGCCTCATTGAGCATAAGTGAAGGGGTGGTTGAGCATAGAAGTGCAGAGAACAGTTTAAGGGTCAGGCAATTCCATTCCCATCAAAAAAAAATTAGCAAAACTCACTTAACGAAGGCTCATTGATCTGTGGTATCCCAAATTGGTTTTTAAAAGATGTAAACATTTTTGCTGTGTGACATTGTCTTATTTCACCTGGGGGAAAAAATAGATGAATGTTTTTCAAAAGGTTTTGTGTCATTTTCTTATTTACTATTACTTTTTCTGATTCTGCCACAGAAAACTTTTCTAGAGAAATTTCTCTTATTTCCCTGTTCTCCTCTCTCACCTACTGCAGCACTAATTCTGTGGCAGCTGTGCTAGTATTTGTCAGAGACACCATAGTGTGCTGTTGGAGTTCAGGAGGGTCTTTCCAAGGAAGGACAAACTTTTTTGCTATGTTTATTTTTGTTGGAAAAATAGTACTATACCTTGCACTTGGTAAATACTCAATTTATGTTTTTTAATTATTGGATGTGTTTATTGATTACAGCAATCATTTCACATTAAACTTTATTCAGTATGGAGACAGCATAATGTAACCCATAGAGACCACATGAGTTTATATCCTGACTTAACCACTTCAGAGCTGGAAAATCTTGGGCAAATAATTAAACCTCCACAATATGTAAAAGCCATAGATATGAAACAGTCATTGCAAAGAAGTGTTTTATTATAAACATAATCTAGACCTTGGCAGTTAGCTCCTCCCTATTCTGGAATGTAGATGATACTGGCAAAGCAGACCGTGTGCAGTGTGACCATACCATGCAGCTTGATGCGTTTGTACTTCCCAAATCAAGGCTTTTCTCCTCTTATGTGCCTTCTGCTTCTTGCCAATTGTCCTTTTTCTTATTGTTGTATTTACCTCTTACTTCTTCTTTCCCTCTGTCAGTAAGTTCACTTGTAATTCTTGTAGTCAGTGCTAGAAGTCCTTGCTTTTAGACAACTCTGCATATTAATTTGAAGATTTTTTTTACTGACTTTTCATAGATTGACACTTTGATGTAAAATAAACATGTCTGTGATTTTGCTTTCAGAGAATCATGTCCAGCACCTGCAGTCAGCCTGTGCAAGCTCTCATCAATTTCAGCAAATGTCTAGAGATTTTCAGATTTGGCTGGATACAAAGAAAGAAGAGCAAAACAAGTGTCATCCAATATCAGCCAAACTTGATGTCTTGGAGACATTAATTAAAGATCAGAAAGACTTCAGTAAAACTTTGATTGCTCAGTCTAATATCTATGAAAAAACCATTGCAGAAGGTGAAAATTTGTTATTAAAAACACACGGGTCTGAAAAGGCAGCCTTACAGTTACAGCTTAACACTATTAAAACTGATTGGGATGGATTTAATAAGCAGGTGAAAGAAAGAGAAGACAAGTTAAAAGATTCATTGGAAAAAGCCCTCAAGTACAAAGAGCACGTAGAAACTCTCCGGCCATGGATTGATAAATGTCAAAACAAGCTGGAGGAAGTAAAATTTTGCTTGGATCCTGCTGAAACAGAGAATTCTATTGCCAAATTAAAGTCTCTGCAGAAGGAAATGGACCAACACTTTGGTATGGTGGAATTACTGAACAACACAGCCAATAGTTTGCTCAGTGTTTGTGAGGTAGATAAAGAGGTTGTTACAGATGAGAATAAATCATTGGTCCAGAAGGTGGACATGGTCACTGAACAACTTCACAGTAAGAAATTCTCCCTGGAGAACATGGCCCAGAAGTTTAAGGAATTTCAAGAATCTTCCAAAGAAGCTAAAAGGCAGCTTCAGTATGCAAAGGAGCAGCTGGATGTCCATGACTCCCTGGGACCCCAGGCTCACAGTAACAAATATCTGACCATGTTGCAGACTCAGCAGAAATCACTTCAGACTTTGAAGCATCAGGTGGATGTGGCCAAAAGGCTTGCACAGGACCTTGTAGTAGAAGCCTCAGACTCAAAGGGAGTCTCTGATGTTTTATTACAAGTAGAAACCTTAGCTCAAGAGCATAATACACTAAGTCAGCAGGTTGATGAGAAGTGTTCATTCTTGGAAACCAAGCTTCAGGGCATTGGGCATTTCCAGAACACCATCCGAGAGATGTTTTCCCAGTTTGCAGAATTTGATGATGAACTGGATGGCATGGCTCCAGTGGGGAGAGATGTGGAAACATTGCAAAAGCAAAAGGAGGGCATAAAATCCTTTCTGAAGAAACTAGAAGCCCTCATAGCAAACAATGACAATGCCAATAAAACCTGCAAGATGATGCTAGCCACAGAAGAAACCTCTCCTGACCTTGTTGGAGCCAAAAGGGACTTGGAGGCCTTAAGCAAACGGTGCAACAAGTTACTGGACCGAGCTCAAGCCAGAGAAGAGCAGGTTGAAGGGACAATTGAGCGTCTCGAAGAATTCTACAGCAAATTGAACAACTTTTCTACTTTGCTTCAGAAGGCTGAAGAACATGAAGAGTCACAAGGTCCCGTTGGTATGGAAACAGAGACAATTAATCAGCAACTTAATGTATTCAAGGTAGGGAGTTCTTCATTCTTACTGAATGTTTTTATTATTAAGATAAGTTTTATAATTGGCATAGAAAGGTGATTACATATTATTTAGAATCTTCAAGAATGACTATAATACAGTGTTTGAGCATATGTCAGGATAATATTCAGATGCATGGGGCAGTTCCAAGCCTACTGGGGATTTGGACATGGAGGTCAGAGGGTGCCAGAGAAAGTTCTAAACAAGCCAGAAACTGATGTGGAGTCCATTTCTGATGTCATTCACAACTGACATTTGTAGTTACCAGAGCTGCATTTTGAACTCGCTACATTTTTCTTCAGTGGTGAATTATAGTCTTTTCCTTTTCTTTTATCTTGTCATTCTTCTTTTTTTTTTTAAAGAGAGAGTGAGAGAGGGGAGAGAGAGAGAGAGAGAGAGAGAGAGAGAGAGAGAGAGAGAGAGAGAGAGAAACATCTTTGTTGGTATGTGGTGCTGAGGATGGAACCCGGGTCACACGTACGCCTGGCGAGCGCGCTACCACTTGAGCCACATCCCCAGCCCTCTTGTCATTCTTCTTAATTTCTTCTGCAAACTTTTTTCCCTCTTAAAGTTCATATTTTTAACAGGCAATTTGGCATTTCATGTTGTAATCCTGATTTCATAAAACAAAGATCTTGGGGGTTCGTGCCTCAGAGGATTAGGTGTGAATTATTTTCATTGGACTCTATATAAGCTCCTCAGACCAAGAAATGCCTACCACTTGACCAGTGATCCTTAATGAATAGAACATTAGATTAAAATAGTGGCCCAGTTTCAGTGTCATTGAATTTGGCCTCCTTTGTTACAGATCAGAAGTCATATATTGCTTTCTGTGTCCTATATATTAATAATTTGCTACAGGGGTATGATATAAACCTTCACAATTGTTATGGGTCCTGGTTCTGATCTTGAGATGTGTTTTACTTTCTGGTGAGGGATGGTAAATATGTATTGCATCATTAGCACAGAGAATAAACTAAGACCAAATAAAAACAGGATTTCCAAAACTACAGATTGGGCTGAAGTATAGCTCGGTGCTAGAGCATGTGCTTTTAGCATGCCTGAGACCCTGGGATCAACCTCCAGCATCAAAAACAAACAAACAAACAAACAAACAAAAAAAACACACAAATTGTTTCCCATGGGAAATGAGGGTGAATCAAGTGAACTTCCAAATTCTATGTTGTTATCTAACGTTTTCTTTGCTTATCTTTAATAACATTTGATTACTGAATTTTGAAAAATAACTTTAGTGTAACTTTTTATTATTACTATTTGCCATTATTAAATGGCTTGAAGCCTAATTCCTCCAAGGCTTAAAAATCTGTGATTCTGTTTTTAGATCTTGATTCTTGAAGGCGAAGGAATTTCCCTTATTGTTGACTTGACTTCTTTCATTACACTGTCAAATTTTCATGTTTCTTTGCAAAACAAAGATTCCATATGAGAGAATTTGCTATTAGAAAAACAGTTTTATGGCTTCTTTAAAGACAGAAGACATGGCTCTTCTTCTGACAGAAAGCTTTAGAATTTTCTGTAGAATCCTGATAAAACTTTAAAATTCCTATTGAAACTTAACCATGTTCAGTGCCTTTGTAAGACATCATTGTGACTTCTCTGAGTTTTCTGGGAATTTGTGTAGAGAAAAAGAGTACCCTAGGGTGGTGGTATGGCTCAGTGATAGAGCCCTTGCCTAGCATGTGGAAACCCTGGGATCAGTCCTAGTAGTGCAAAAACAAAAGAAAGAGTAGGTCTTCCTTTCTCTTCCTTTCGTTCATGAACTGTAAGAAAGTGGGCAAAAGTAATAATATTTGGTGCTGCTACTGGTGGCTGCCTCCCTGTGTGTGTTTCTGTCATGTAGAGAACTGAAAGTAGGAAAAGCAAGAGAGAGGAGTTTTCTCACCATTGCACTGAAAGTGTTTTGCAAACTAAAGCAGCACCAAATAAGCTCATTAACATTAATAGCAGGAGACATTGTCTTGGTTGTTTGTGAAGAAAAATAGTGGTTATATCTCCTAAAATCAACCATTTAGCATGTTGTGCTCGTTTGTTTCCTGATTATTTTGGAAGGAGTTGGTTTATTGAAATTCAGTAATAAAGAATATCATAGATTTAGTGTCTTGAAATCCAGTGACTTTTAAAAAAAGGAGGGATTCAAGGGATAGATCATTTGTATATAATACATTATAGTGCCATAGGTAAGAAACAAAAATAAAAAGAATACAATTATGGTAAAGAAAGATGATAGCCTATACAACCAATAACTCCATTTGTGTGTGTGTGTGTGTGTGTGTGTGTGTTTGTGTGTGTGTGTTTATTTTAAAAAGCAACTACAGTAATTAACATCTATCATAGGCTAATTGTATGTCAGGCACCACCCTAAACTCTTCATATTTAACACTGCTGTCATGAGAGGGAGATGCTATTATTGTCCCCCTCTCACTTATAAAGAACCTAAGGTCTAGGGTCTTAGGTGACTTGCCCAAGGTCACACAAGTAGTAAGTGTCAGCTTCTGTGATGCTTTGTGTGGACTTTATTCATCATTTTCACATCTTATATTTTTCTCTGGGGAATTTTCACATCATCTTTGCTTGTAATCTAATTTAGGCATTTAGTAGCCAGCCATTGTTCATTTTAATCCCAAACACCAGGAACACCTACTTAAAGAAACTGTCTATCAAATTAGCTTCTATAAGAAACACAAGGTAAATGTGTGTGAAGCTGATGTTCTCTCTATATCTTGATGACGGTGGTGGTAGTGGTTGTGATTGTAGTGTTCCCACTACTACTGTGACTGAGACAGAACCAGACAGTCCATTGTCTTAGTGGTTCTATCTTTCTTAATTAAAGTGGCAAATTATCTCATTTACTATTCAATCTTGGTTGAGTTTCTTTGGGTCTTTAGTTTCAACATAGTTTTTTAGAAAGTTTTTTGATTTGTTGAGTGGAATGCTTTGTACTAAGTAAAAAGCTAGGTATTGTAATTTCTGATAAGGAAACAGAAAAGCACCAAAGGGCTAGGCCAGTTTTCATTATTGACTTTTTAAAATATAGTCCAGTTTGGCATTAATTCATCAGGTAGCTTTAATTTTTAAGCTACTGTCATGGATAACATTCTCTAACAGTTTTTCTTAATGCAAAATAAACTGCCTTCAGACCAGGACTGGAACTTAATAGTCATTATTCTGTTACTTACAAAGGATGCCTCACTCCTATTCAGTGGGAGCAAAATACATTATTTTTAACCAGGAAGACAAATTTCCCTGCTTCCATTTTACCCCTAAACTTTTGCCCAAGAAATAGCTGTTCATATTGACCTTAGGTTTTCTTGAAAAGACAAAATTCACTTATGTTTAAGGGACCAACTCAAATATAATGAAAACAATTGCTATTCTGAACAGAAGGCCCTGATTCACTCTCAGTGAAAACTATTCTGAAGATTTTGAAAACAAATTAGTGTTACTTCAGTTGGCTTGAAGTTTTTAAACTGTTTGATTTTGTAAGTTCTGTGGCCATATATGTTCCTCATGCTAAATACTGGAGATTGGACTAAGTGTGTCTAGAGTGGCAGTCTCTTTAGTCTTTAGACATGTTACAACCTTGTAGTGTTGATAACTCAAAGTACCATTTTTCTGCTTATACTTTGCAATTATTACAGTTAAATTCTGTGCACACTGTCAAAAACTTTGAATTGAACAGTGAATAGATTCTGCACATGTCCGGGAAGAAAGAAACTCCTTTCATGTTATCTTTGCCCCTAACTTCTGTTTGAAGGCCCCTGACTCGATGTTATTTTCAAATTGAAGACACATTTTTATTAAGAAATATTAACATTTCTATACTTTTACTTATCAAAGATATGTGAAATTGCAGTCTCTGGAAGGAGTATGTCCTTGTGATTCCTGTGATGCCAGTAACAGCCAATCAGATCTCCTGGTCATCATGAAGTAATCACTGTTACCATATTGAATTGATTTAATTTCAGGGAAGATCAAAGAAACTAGATGTTTTGAAGAACATACACAGTCACATTCTAACTAAATTAGTACCCCTCCCTACCTCTCTATCTAGGCCATGTTTTTTTAAAAAAGAAAATCTTACCTCAGACCCTGCTTTTACTATTTACTTCTGGCCATTCTGTTACTGCCCAGTTGTGATTCATTTTATCCTCACAAATGAACACATCTCTGGTACAGGGCTTTCTGAACTAAAGATTTATTTTTATTTTCAAAATGGAAATGGCATTACATAGAGCAGAGCATTTTAAAACCAAGTTGAAACCAGAGACATAGACCAGAACACATGCCTGATTTTACTGTAATAACTTCTGGTACAGGTGAAGTATTATTCAACGCAGGCATCATTATTTGAATATTGGGTAACTAAAATGCAAAGTATCTTGAGGCTCAAGAAGCCAGGCAGTTTGGACAAATTTCTTATTATGGTATTTTTTAAATAACCTGGAAAAATCTTTAATGTCACCATATTTATAAAGATAGAATTAAACTGTCCAAAGAGAGCATTAGTAGCAGTGTTTAAGTTGTATTCATATTGGTAGGTAGAGGTCAGTGAGGAATTGTTCTCTGCTTTTGTTGAGTACAGGGGAAAATTAGATAAAACTGTTTCAGAAAAAAAGTTTTTCATAGGGACAGTTTCTTGATAGACAAGATCTTTGTGAATGAGACTATTAGCCAGGGGGTTGTGCAATACCTTCCTCTGGTGTTTTTAAAGGTGAAAATATTTTTAGCATAAAAACTGTAACTAGATGAATGGGCTTTTGTAGGAAAGTCACACTATTTAATAAAGCACTTCAAAGTACCACTTAAGATTTTAGGATGAAAGAATACTATACTACATCTGCAGGGCAAGGCAGACATCCTCCTACCCCCATAAAGACCACACCTAGCTATTACCAGTCAAGGCTGATATGATGGTTAGTATTGTTAATACCTTGTACTTAACCAGGCATAACAGATAACTGCCCTCTTTCCTGTGTCACACAAGGACTATGCAGTGTTAATCTGGAAGGGCAGTCAAAAGGGAACCTGGCAACATGGGTCCTCTTTCCAGTTCTGCTAATGTACTGACCCTTCTTGTCTCATACATAGCCTCTCATAACTTCTATTGCTTGATTTAAGACTGAGGAATTAAAGTAGGTTGTTGAGGTCAATTTTAGCCAGAGAGTTTTTAAAAAATGATTTTTTAAATGTTTGCTTTTTTTGGTTTGATTTTAATTGGATAAATCTCTCTCACTATTTTAAAGTGATCCAAAAAAAAAAAAAAAGGCCCAACTATAATATTTACTGTCATTATCACAGGCCTCCTTTAGATAAAAGAAGGCCTTCATGATTTCTTTTATTGTGGAAAGTTGTTTAAGGGGTGTGGGTGCCTGGGTGTGTGTGTTTATACATATGAGAGGGAGAGACAGAGATAATTTGCATTGCTATTATGAAATTATACATTGGTTTCTTGATAAGAGCATTTGGTGTTTTTTAAATTTTTGTCTAGGTCTCTGATGACTTGTTAAAATAATAGCACAGAATAGGTAAATGCTGCAATTTTAAGTTAAGTAAAAAAAAAAAAAAAAAAAAAACTTTTGGAGCCATTAAGAACCAGGACACCCCAAGAAAATGTCTGTGCTCCCATATCCTCTTTTCATGCATCTGTAATTGTCTTCCTCTAAAGACTGTTTTGTTTCTTTAGCCAGTATTTTAATATGAATAACATTTTCAGATTTTGCTTGGTCTTAGTTTCTCTGAAAGAAACTGAATGGTATTCTTAATGTGTGCATTAGTTTCGTTTTCTGAATGGCTTTTAAAAATCCGAATGTTTAAGTATTTTCGTGTATATATGCATACATTTTAAATAATAAGATTCATATGTCGAATCACCTCATGGAAGATGGTGGGAAAACATAGTCTTAGTATTGTAGTAATTTACAGAAAAATAACAAGTACTTATTGAAGATATTAGCCAAGGTTTATATCAAGATAAATTTCCAAGATGAGACAATAAATCTATTGAGTGTTTCTAAACTTGTTTCTTTGTGGCGGAGTCTAAATCTTCTATTCTCTTTAAACTACTTTCCAGTGAAGTAAATAGCTATTGCATATTCATCAGCTGCATATCCTTGAAAACCCTTTAGTCATACGAAAAACTTCATTAGTTTGAAAACTATAGGATGCTTTCAGTTTTCATTAGCTAATGACTTATCTGTTTTAAACAGAACAATAGAAAGTGTTGTTCCTAATGCCTGTTTTTGTATTTGTAGTACAAAGCACAGATCTCTTGTTAGTTTATAATCTATGTTTCAAGAGCTATTGTACTACAAGGGACTTTTGGAGTTTTCATGGATAATATAGCATTTACTTACACAGACACTTTCCTCTTACTTTGCCTTGAATTTCTTAATATCTCCAATTACTCAGCTCTAAAATGTCCATGTTTGAGTTGATAAAATTAATCTTTAACTTTTCCATGGTTATTGCACTTAGTGGTAAGATTATTTTCAGAAAGTTTCCTTTTTAAGGACTTAATTTAACTTTAGAAATATAGAACGGTAGTATGGTACTATTCTGTTTATAATTCAGTTAGTATTGGTGTACTTTCCCCAAATCATCTGCTGTAGTAGGTAATTTAGCTGGATCATATCTACACATTAAATAGGGAAGATTGCATTTGAAAACAGCATTGTAGTTTCTCTATGTATGGAATAAGAGTGTTGACTGTTTTTCAGAAAAGCTTTGCTTATTTTATTGATTATGTATTTCTCGTGAAAATGTGAGCAATCTACATATCACAATTAATATTTGGAACAACTTAATTCATCTTGATTTTATTAATATTAGAGACAATAACATTTAAAGTGGCTGTATAGACCAAATAGAGAGGAAAAGATAAACCAGTCCAGTTCTGCTCTGAGTTCTTTTATTATCCAACTATGTCTTGGGAATGTGATTTCAAGTAACAGAGATATATGTGAATTATTACTATAAATCCCACCATGATGTTAATAGTACAGGTTTCAACTTAAATCAGAATATAATAAATAAATTTAAGTCAGTTTAATAAATAAGAGTTCAGTTGTTAAATAAGTGGCATATGCTTAAGCATATTCGGCCAGAGCACATTTTCCCAGAGTACTCCCTACTTCCAAACTGTGTCATGCCCATTTTTACATCTGTGTTCCCCACTCAGCCATAATATTTCCCCAGTGCTCACTTACTATTTGGCAAGATAGTGAGCACTATTTTTGTTGAATGGTTGAATTTATGAATGAATTATCCATGAGGTTTTTTTTTACCCCCTTGGCTACATCATTTTTTTTCTTTCTACATTTTTTATTGGTGCATTATAGTTGTATATAATGATGGGATTTGTTGCTTCATATCCATTCATGCACACATCCATAAAGTTTTTAAAATATTTGCCTACCTCAAATGTTAGGTTATATGTTGCTCTTAGCTTTTCATAAGGCGAGAATAATATTGTGCTAATGAGTCAGAGTCTAAGGTGGACTGAATTAGGGCCATTCTTTCTCATGAAAAGTTTCTGTAAGGACCTTAGAATGTTTAGAGAAAGTTACTCATGCAGATTTCATGGAAACTTTGTTGATATTGCCATGATAGGTAGCTTTTCCAGGCTTACATATCAAGATAGTGGCAGCTGGGAGTAAGATCCTTGGTGGTTACTAATTCCCAGTCTTGTGCTCAACCCACTGTTCAAACACAGAAGCTGTGTGCACATTTTTCTTTTTGTCTCTTATCAGTACCTCACAACAGCCTGTGTGCTTTAAAAAGCACAAAATCAGGTGTTTGTTGAAATATTTCACTTCTTAACCATGAAAAATGGGCTTTGATATTGTGATGTTAATGGATATTTCATACCTATTTTTTTCTTTGTAGATAGATGGTTAAATGCAATTTCAGCTTAATGATGGCTACATATTGAGTTGCATGATGAGTTACCTATAAGGAGTTCTGGTTACAAATATATTTTTAAATGCAACTTGTAGGTTTATAAAAAATAATTTTGGGGTGATATTTTCTCATTAACCATAAAAAAGTTCCCTCCCACATCTTTTCTATAGGATTACCAGAGAAAACATAAGGTTGTTTTGAACAGAACTGCCTTCTTCATTTGAGTGTCAGTGCTGTTTTGTTCACATTCTAATAATTGTTTTATGAGATTGAAAAAAGACTATCTGCCTTCATTTGTAACTATCTGCTACTCTGACGGTGTCACTCATTTCATAAAAAATAGATAGATTTTAGTAAATAAAACTTATCATTTCTGCTACAAAGGCTAAGGTTTGATTTGCTGAACTTTACTTTGAAATAATATTTTTAAAGGGTGTTTGTTCAGTAGTTAAAATCTGTAGAGGTGATTATTTTATTAGAGTCAGTTACTATGTTTGCCTGGACCCTGCAGTAATCTCAAAAGGACTACCTGGATGTTAGTAACTACAAATATTCATGTCAGCAGTGCACAGTGCTTTTAGGAATAATTGACTCCTGAGAACTGTTAGACTTGAACTTGGGCTTTAAAAGAGAATGACAAAACACTCCTTTTCAGTGTGATCTGCACTTTGATTGGCAGAGCCTGCTTAAACAAGTGATTCGCTGCTGAGAGTGTAGTTTAAACTGAAAGACCTGGGTAGCCTCCACCGCCTTTTCCTTTTAGGAATCAAGTGAATTGGGTCTCAAAATGATTTCTTCAGGGCCTCCTGGTGTCAGGTTCTGCTTCTGCAAGCCCTTCGGGTCCTTTCCCATTTTGAAGTATAGCTGGTGTAATCTCAGCAATCTCTGAACCCGGTACTGCCCCTCTCCCCAATCTCAGGACTCGTCCAGTTTTGCGCTGATGTCACCGCTTAGCTGTTGCTTTGCAGCCTCTCTGGCCTCAAGGTACCTCCCACTGAAAGTGCTCTCTGTTGGGGAGGAGGCTAGGAGTCGGAGGAAAGATGACTGCGAAGTTAAGTCGCGGGAGGGCGTAGCACCGGAGCTATAGAGCAAGCCGAGGTCTGGAGCAGCCTGCAGGCTCAGGGACTTAGCAGATGTTGCGTGAAGAGAGAGGGCATTGCTGGGAGCGCCCTGGCTCGAGAGGATGCCTGCCCAGGACCCCGCTGCCCTGAGGAGCCGGGGACAACGCAGGAGCTCCCTGCTGGAGCTCCTTTTCTGCCGCGTCCACTGCCACCTCCCCCTCTCGCCAGCTTTAGCTGAAATGAAGACCCAGCTGCGGCCACAGCAGTTGGTCAATTTCAAAGGATAGAGTAGTGGCTTGGTCTTCAGCTGAATGTGAATTGCGCTGCCTGTGCCTTAGAGGAAGCCGCGGAGCTCTTCTTTTGCTGCAGTTGCCTCAGGTGGAATAAGCCTTCTTGAGGATCAGATAAGAATCTTTGAACTTTTTTTTTTTTTTAAAGAGAAGCTTATTATAGTACAACATGCTTTCTGTTTACTTTGAAAGGTTGCTGGATTGTACTGCTCTGCTCTGGCTGGCTGATATTTCCCCCGTGGGTAGTTCTGGGTAACCTTGAAGAAGCTTAATATGGGAAGAAAAACTGCCTTTTGAATCAAGATTATTTATAGTTATTGCCCCCAAGAGAAAGTAAAAGGAAAATTTAACTTTTTTACATAGAATTAACTTATTTTTCTCTGAAGACTTGGTCTGTGCCTTCAGCTGAACAATACATGGTCTCTGTTTGTCTTTTAAGTTTCTGAAACTTGGTTTATTTATAAAGGAGATGGAGTTTTGCAAGCCATCTTTAAGTGGATTACAGTTAACCAGAGCTTTGCTGAAATTAACATTCAGCCTGTTAAAATGCTTGCTCATTTGGAAATTTTAATCTGGAAACCTCAGATGCAAAATTAGACAAAAAAGGGAAATGGACTGACAATGGAATGTTCTGAGTGTTTGAGCCACTTTTAAGTGTTGTGTATTTCTGTGTTTTGGAGTATGTGAAAGGGAACTTTGGGGGCTGGGGAAGTAGAGGAAGGAGATTTCTGTTCTCTGTTCTTGATGCACTTTACTTTTTAGAATAATTCTAAAACCAACCAGGTAAAAGATAGTTGCATTAATACCGATGCACTGCTAATGACCCTAAGCACCTCATATATTTCGTGTATTATTTTAGTATGTGTCTTTATGCTGAGGACACTTCATAGTGCTGTTCAGAAGCAGACTTTTTTGCAAGATGCCCTTCCTTGTTTCTTATTTTCTGTGTCAAGAGCTGCAATATTTGTTTTGACTATCTACAAAATGGGGAAGCCACTCAGTAGACCAGACTGTTTACGTCAGAATCCTCCATGTGTAGGGAAGGGTGAAGAAGAAGAGGACTTAAATATTGAAGACTGTTATGTCCCACAGAGGTCAATCTATGACACTGTTAGACTAAATGAACAGATAGACTCTGGTTCAAAAGGTAGCCTGTCTTCCAGGCATTTTACAGATCGGACTTTACCCTACAGTCACAGAACACTGGATGTTAGTTCTTTATGCTCTAATGGTGCCCTTACTTCTTCCAGTGTATTTGAGTTGAGAGGTCGTGAAGCTAACAAACTAGATGAAAAGATGATCTTTGATGCACTCAAACTGAATAGTGACATCATTCGAACCACAGGATTACCCAAAGCCAAATCTCATGCAGAAAAGAAAGAGCATAGACGGTCTTGGCGAATGTTTGTCCCAGCCAATTTTATGGATTATGCAAACAAAAGTGAAAGCTCTTTTGTTGAACCTCCCGATATGTCAGATGGCGTTACGAAGGCCAGCAAGTGCAGATGGGGCACTAATTCTCTGACTTCTGAGGAGGATGACTCTGGTTTATGTAGCCCTCAAGCAGAGAGGGAAGAAAAACAGGGCATTTTAACTGGAGACCAGTCACAAATTAGAAGCTTATCTTCTGCTGAAGATATTCATATAACAGAACACTATAGGCCATTTTTTTCTGTTAATTCCATGAGTGAACAGAAAATCCCATTGCTTTCATGTAGAAGTGCCCACCCTGATGATAACTTCAAAATGATTTTGCATGATGTTTCTTCACTTGAGGAATCAAAATCTATAAATGATCAAAGGGAAATCCATGATGAAAATTGTTGCCTGCAGAATGATTTGAAAGAGAGCACTAAGGGTGATCCATTAATCATGCCAAAAGATGAAGAAAAGGAGTGCATTTCTAACTCCTGGGAAGAGGAGAACACTTATGGACCAGGAGAATCCCAAATGACAGCACAAAGTAGGGAACTTACAAAGGGTTTAGATTTCTCTCACACCACCCTGGAGGAGAGTGATGTAGATTGTGGTAGCACAAGTTTGGTAGAAATTGTGACACTGTCAGCACAATATGATTCAGAAGAACCCAACAGAGCATCTAAAGGGGAACTGGAGCCTCCCCTTTCTGCCCAGGAGATGGAGGTGACCCATATGAAGTGCTCCCTGAAATTCATGCCAGTAAGAAAGAAAGCAGTGCCCAGAAAAACAGGGACCCAGGCAGGAATATTGGACACAGTATGCAATGGCTTCCAATCAGTCCAGGTAATTAATGGAAATGTGATACTTTGCAATGCCAAACATTTATGATTCTGTTTCAGAGTGGTTACCAGTGTTTCTAGTAATGATCAAATTCAGTCATTTGTTTGAGATGTTTGATTAGCACCCTGTAAGATGCCAGCTATTGATAATTTGAACATTATAACAAATTAACTAAGGGACCCCTGTGTGGTTTTGGTTTGTTTGTTTGTTTGTTTGTTTGTTTAAAAAGAGGAGCAGTTTTTTCCAGGTGTTTGGGGCCCTGCTATTGGTTGTGCCGATTTTGGCTGTTCCCCTTCATTCAGAATGTTGTCACTGTGAATTTATGTTCATGTGAGGCTTTTGTACAAGTTGTGGTTTAAGATACTGCCATTTAAGGTCAGTTATATTGGGTATATTAAGCTTCAACAGGCTTAGTCATGAAGATCTGAACACAATATTATATTGTTGTGGTCTGCAAACTTCTCTACCTAAACTGAGGACTTTTTCAAAGCACTAAAAAATTTCTCTCAGAAGCTCCGCATGTGAGAGTAGAGAAGTCACTGTACTAGTTTCCCAGGCATTACAGTCCTAACTTCTTGTGAGTGGTGGATGAGGTAAGAAAGTAAAGGGTGCAACCTAGTAATAACTAGAGGTTGTTTGTCAAGCCTGTAATTTTTTTCTTGCCACTCAGATTGAAGTTCAGCTATTTTAGTACTTTTACTGAGCTCTTCTGGTAAACTTTTCCTCAGAGGTAATTTGATTTTATTTTAGGTTTCTCTGTGTCTGTGCTGTAGGTTAGTTTGGGGAGAGGGAAGTCTATCTTCGTAGGTGTCTTATTACCACTGAGAGATAAAGAATTTAGATAATATCAGAACAGTTATTTTTAAGTCTATGAAATAATTGCTTTAGTGATCCGTACCCTTTTCTTGGGTATGCAACAAATGGCCTACTAATTTAAAAGCTTAGCAAAGTGCATTTTCCCTGTAAAGGATTTGGTCCTTAATTTGTAGATGATAATTAATTTTAGGATTATATGCTTTTTTTGTATTTTTATAGCACTTTAGGAAATGACCCCAGACTCATCTAAATCCTCTTTGAAATCTATCCCTAAATTAAAGTCAAAAGCAGAGTTTAAGGCAATTTAGGAGAACATTATATTAGTTTGTGTGCGTGAGTCCTCATAACCAACTGTAAGAGAGGAGGAAACTTTTTTTCTGAATTACAGTGTATCATGAAAGTTCCTGAAATTAAGAATATAGCAATTTTTCTTGATGCCTCCCATTGTTTTTGTAAATATTTAAACTTATCCAAAGCTACTGATGCCTAGAGTTAGTAACTTAGAAAGTTATATAAAAAAGAAATAGAATCATTCTGCCAAATTCTATCTTGACCACCTTGTTGCAACTTTCTGTTGACTTATTTGGTAAGTTATATTTTTTAAAAAAATCATCAAAACTTAATTCTTTCCTCAGTGATTTGTGGGATCTTGTTTCTTTGATTATGTATAATTAATTTTTATATATAGTATTGTTATATAAAAACAATTAGCCAGCATAGAAATTGTCCATATGGATTTTCTGTGGAAAAAGCAGCTTGGCCTTTTAGCTAGAGGGGACTTTTACAGGAAATGATCAGTAATTTGATTGCTGTTCCCTAATGTACTCATTCATACAGTAACACAAGAGTATCCTGTGTGCTCGGCTTTGGGCCAGGGTTTGGAGAGTTTGTTTCCTGTGGCCTCTACATCTTTCAAATTTAATTTTTATATAATATCTGTAGATTTTTTTTCTTAATTGCTATTTTAATATTTGCCTATATTATGTTTCCATATATTCTGCTTAGACATTTATTGATTATTTATGTAGTGCCCTTTGTTCTAATAACTCAGAATCCCAAACAGTGCTTTATCTTAAAATCTGTCCAGAACTTTCCTTACATAGTTAAAATAATTGATCTTTCTCATGGCTTCCTCCAAGTCCTATATTACAAACATGGTATCTGTGAAGGAATTGATATATTTACCTCCAGTATTATTTGTTAAAGAGCTGATGTCATCTAAGGTAGAAATGTAATATTTCCATACTGAAAATAATTTGCCATATAATTATTGGGTGCATACAACATGCTAGGCACCGTGGTAGGCCCAGGCATAGAACTGTCATAAGGAAAATAGGCCAAAATTTGTACTTTCACAGAACTTGCAGCTTTTATTTAATACATTGCATCCTTTGCTAGTCACAGGTGACTGAGTGACCATAAGTTGGATGTAATGGAGAGGAGGTGAGGCAGCCCTGGGCAATTGCTCAGAGCAGATGCACAGGTAGCATTGACCAAAGAGGAACTAGACTTGTTGTGCCACTGATATGTGTGGTCAGATCCATGGGATGAGGCCACGGTGCTTCTTGCAAGCCCATGGATATTTTTATAGGCATGGAGGAGAGGAGGCTGAACTTGCAGAGATCTATGTTATTTCGGCACATACCTGTGTCTTTTTCCTTTCTCCAGCCCTACATTTTTGTTCCTCTGGCCGGCCATGTGTCTGGCCTCTTGGCCCACTTCATTGTCTTGCCAGTGATTCTTCATTTCCAGTTTCAGTCTAAAGCTTCACTTGTCAGCTAGCAGCACCCATCCTTATGAGAGCTGATGAGAATTCCTTGCCCAGTAAGGCTCATTTGACCCCATCTTACCAGTTTGTTTTTTAGCATTTTCTGTAAGCCTTTTGTTAGAGTTCAGTTGAGAAAGTAGGAAATTTATCATGTGATTATAATGAAGCAATAAAGAGAGGACAGATAAGACTGTCTTTTTGGTTTTATATATAATTTAATTAGAATATAATTCTTTAATATTCCCAAATTGGTTTGATATGCTACAAATGTATATGTTGTTTACTTTTGTACTATCGCTCCCAGGGTAGCTAAGACCTATGAACAGGCAACGGCAGTATCTTTACTTCTGTAATGATTGATAGTTCCTACTACCTAATGACAAAGTAAATGCTCATTATACATTTTGGTAGTTTGTAGATAGTATAAATCATATGATTATGGCCCTTCTAACTGCAGGTATTCCAGAAAGAAGAAATCGAACCCTTGCAGGTTAAACAGCAAGATGTAAACTGGTTAGGTCAAGGCCTTATTCAGAGTGCTGCTAAAAGCACCAGCACACAGGGTTTGGAGCATGACCTGGACGAAGTCAATACGCGGTGGAAGACTCTCAATAAGAAGGTATTTTTTTATTCCCTTCATTATCATTTTTGAGTAGCATTTATTGTAACCATTAATCATATTTATAGTAGCCCAACCTCCCTAAACATGTCTTTTTTTAAATTTAATGTTGCTATAAACTGCAGGGCCCAACTCAGGTGCCACAGGAGCTAGGTAGGGAACATAAATAAATAAGCTGGATAAAACAGGGTTTCTCCCTGCCCTTGCCTTGACTTTTGACAGAGATATAGCTACAGATACTGAACAGGTGTGATGGCAGACAGCCATGACCTATTTGTGACCCCATGTCAGGAGACCTGGTAGCTTCTTAATTTTGGTAAATCATCAACATACAGGGATGCAGGCCCATTGTTGCCAGATACTCTACTTACTTTCAAAAGAACTGGAAATTATGCTCTCTCTGTGAAATCTTCCCATTTTCAAATGTGGGTGACTAATTTCACACTGTAAGTGAAAGAAGCTCTGTCTCTCTAGCAGCCCTAGACCATCAACTCTAAATATTTTACCTATGAAACCTTTTAATAAATTCTCATGAGAGGAAACACTAGAAATAATGCTTCAGTAATCTTGGGGAAATAATGCTGACACACAGTGGCTCTTCATGTGACGTAAATGACCAGATTATTATGGGATGGCACTGCTTATTTAATGGTGGTAGTGGTTCTTATCATTTTCCCTGCATTGAAATCTTAAGTCATTGCTATGTCTTAAAAACTTTTCACTCTTTAGAGCCTGATTCATATTGTAGTGTTTCTTAAACACAACTGGGATGCATGTTGGGTGTAAATATATTCCACAGTACTTGCCAACTACTTTTTCAGTCCAAAAGGAGAGACTATTAGAAGAGCAAGAGGATATCTCTATGTAGGACATAGAGACTCCATTTACTAGGAGACAAAGGCCCTAGTTTATCAAAAAGAGACTCCAGAGCTTGAAGATAGTAGAGTTTAAGTGGATATTCATTAGTAGGAAATTTTAAAAAATGAATCCCAGCAATAATAATAAAATGACTAATGCATGGTTATTTTTAATAATTTAATCATTTATTGCTAATCACAAACATATTGGGCATTCCCAAAAGCTCAAAGATTTAATGTCCATATTGACTGGGATAAGAACCTTATTTTCATGTGTTACTTGCTAAAGTTGAAATCCTTCCCACTATAATTGCTTTGTGTTAATTTTAAGTGAAAAGTAAAAGAAAATTTGTGACTATATGGGAAAAGAAGCATGAAAAGGGGTAGCCGGCAGCAGATTTTATTTTATGGAAAGAGTAAATAAATTGAAACAAGTGAAACTTTACAGGTGGCTCAGAGAGCAGCCCAGCTGCAGGAAGCCCTGTTGCATTGTGGGAGGTTCCAAGATGCCCTGGAGTCCCTGCTCAGCTGGATGGTGGATACTGAGGAGCTTGTAGCCAATCAGAAGCCACCATCTGCAGAGTTCAAAGTGGTGAAGGCCCAGATACAAGAGCAAAAGGTAAGTTAATGATGCTTTTGTATTGTGTTCCATTTTAAATCCTAATGATGAGGGTAAAAATGTGCCTCCTTACTTATATTGATAGGATATCTTAGTTAACTGGTTCTTGCTGCTCTAGAGGTTATTTTGGTAGTCATTCATCCAATACTTACTGAACGTCTCTCACCGAGGCATTATTCTGGGGAGGTATCACTGAATAACAACCATGAAAATTCCTCATTGAGTTTGAAGTCTAGTGGGAAGGGAGGGATAAGGAGCGAGACAATAAACAAATATATAAACAGTGATAAGTTAGAAAGACAGTAATAAAGCCAGGAATGAGGGCTAGGAATCAGGAAGTGAGCAGCGATGAGGGCAGGAAGTGCCAGAGTGGGGATCTATGGTGTACTTTGCTCCTTTATATGGTAGGTTTATTCATATGAAATTGCCATTTTTATGGATTAAAAATACTGGCAGTTTCTTAAAGTTCAATGAGTGCTAATGAGGCAAATGTTGGATTCATTTATGCTCAGGAAGGTGCCACTGTTTTTTATGACAGTGCTAAAAATGTCCAAGGTGGGAAAATACAATCTGTGTAAGGATAACTACTCAGGACCACATGTACAGTTTTGGGCTTCTGATGGTAGTGGTCAGTTATGAAACATTTAATGACATTTTCAATAGTAATTTGTCAGCTATGAAATGAAATGACAGATGGGAAGGGGCCTAGTACATAGCACAGTGGTAAGTTTTCTCCTGTGGAATTTTTGAAAGGGAGTAGATTAATTTTAATTAATTTACTTTTTTTCATTTAAAATTCTTTTAAATTAAAATTTAATTATATCTTTCTATTCTGGCTTTGTTTTACTTAGCAAAGTTAATAATAATAATGTATGTTTCAAAATTACTAAAATTTTATGTGTTCTCAATACAAAAGAAATGGTAAGTAGGGAAGGTGCTAGATATACTAATTATCTTAGTTTAATCATTCCAGAATGTACACATACATCAAAACATTGCATTGCACTCCATAAGTATATGCAATTATTATGTCAGTTAATTTTTTTAAACTTCCACATTTAAAATTTATTGTATACTTTAATATCTGTATTTCATTTTATCTCTAATTTTTTTTAAACTAGCACATTGGGAAAGTACACTTATTAGAAATAAAGTTAGAGGTAAGGATTAAGGAAACATAACTGCAAACACATTGCATTTGTATGATTTTTGAATAATGGAACTGCTACTTTTTACAGTTTGATGTTATTTTCCCAGAGTTAATTAATGATGCTTAGCCCCCAAAATCTATTATTGATTTTGCATTTTGCTTTCTTGATTGCCAGAGGCTTTGCTATTAAAGTTTATCAGAAGTAATCCACTTCATTAGTTCCTCTAGCTGCCTAAACCACCTGTTATATATTTTGATTTATTTTTAAATTTTTTAGTTGTAGTCGGACACAATATCTTTATTTATTTTTATGTGGTGCTAAGGATCGAACCCAGTGCCTCACACATGCAAGGTAGGCACTCCTACCACTGAGCCACGGCCCCAGCCCTATACTTTGATTTTTATAATGACTCAAACCAGTGTTGAGAGTTCGCCATCTTTCCCCTTCTTTTTAAACATGCATTCCTCTTCCCTCTGGCCTTGGTGGTCTTTCTCAAAGTGTTCCTCTAACATTTTACTTCTTTAGTCCTTAACTGCCATTCAGGATCAGATTAAGGAAGCCATGAAGCACTTGGTGTGTTGCACACTTGTGCATTCCTCCTTACTGTCATACAGTGCCTGTGCATAGCAGTTGCTCAGAAATTGTGTGTTTTTCCTTAGGGTAGAGCAAGGTAATCCTTGAGTTCTGGCTCCCTGTAGCAAACATTTCATTTCAGACCTCTTAAAATGTGCCATTAGAATTAAATTGAATTTTGTTTATGCTGTAAAATCCTGAAATAATAATCTTATCTGGCCAGCTTTGGAGATTTCTGACATGTTCCACACTCTCTTCCCTTTGGAAATAATACTTAGAGGCTGTTTTTGAGTTTTCATACTCCTAACAGATCTTAGGAGCTAGTTGCACCTGGTAAAAGGAGCCAAGAGCCTTTTTTTTAATTGGTTGTTCAAAACATTACATAGCACTTGACATATCATATTTCATACTTTAGATTCAAGTGGGTTATGAACTCCCATTTTCACCCTGTATACAGATTGCAGAATCACATCGGTTACACATCCACATTTTTACATAATGCCATATTAGTAACTGTTGTATTCTGCTACCTTTCCTATCCTCTACTCTCCCCCCTCCCCTTCCATCTTCTCTCTCTATCCCATCTGCTGTAATTTAATTCTCTCCCTTGTTTTTTTTTTCCTTTCCCCTCACAACCTCTTATATGTCTTTTTTTTTTTTTAAAGACTTGAAAACTGGTGGACTTGGACTGAGTTTAAACTTCCTTGTCTATAACAGATTGTTTAATGTGGGGAAGGGTTTTAAAAGTATTAATTATTTATAGTAATAATTTTAACTTCGACTGTAGATAACTGTTGAATGTTTAGGGCATTACTATTTTATTAAAAACTACTGGGACCAGGCGTGGTGGTGCATGCCTGTAATCCCTGTGGCTCTGGAGGCTGAGGCAGGAGTCAGCCTCAGCAAAAGTGAGGCACTAAGAAACTCAGTGAGACCCTATCTCTAAATAAATACAAAAAAGGGCTGGGGATGTGGCTCAATGGTTGAGTGCCCCTGAGTTAGAACCCTAGTAGGGATTTTGCACTTTCCCCGAGATTTAGTGGAGTTATCCCAATAACACCTTCTTTTCTGTTACTTTTTATCGATATTAGTTTTTTCTACCGTGAAAAGCCTTACCACACTGCCTGACTCATTACTAATGAATAATTAAACCAAATAAGTTTAAAATTCCATTTCTCAGATCCTTTCTTGTGTGCATCGATACAAAATGTGTCTTGCTGTCACAATATCAGAAGTACTTACAATATTTTTAACCTTATATTTGCTTAATTGTTATTTTGCTGTTTAAAATATTTAATGTTTTGTCTCAAGCTTCTCCAAAGATTGTTGGATGACCGCAAATCCACTGTGGAGGTAATCAAACGAGAAGGAGAAAAAATTGCTGCCACAGCAGAACCTGCAGATCAAGTGAAGATTTTGAAACAGCTGAGTCTCTTGGATAGTAGATGGGAAGCATTGCTTAATAAAGCTGAAATGAGGTAACATAAATACTTCCAGTTTTTTTGAAAGAGCAGCAGTGACCTTACTGCATATTTTAGTTATAACTTTTTTTCAAATCCTATTCTCTTGTGTTTATCCTGTGTATAAACATAGGTAGCAAGGGCTACAATATCTCTCTTACTCCTCCAAGGGAAAGGTCTTGCACCAGCCATATCCCAACTCTTTAAGAAAGCATTTCCCTTGGGTGATTTATTCATTTTAATACAAGGTTATTGCCTGAATACCACATATCAGACATAGGCTTTCGGTTATGTCCATCTTATCTGTCCTCAGATAAGATGCAGACTTTTGGGTTTATTGCCATTGAAAAGTGATGACAAATGTGATGTTTGGAAGCAAAAATGCAGGGTGCTGTGGGAGCATATAATCGGAAGAACCTAGACTGGGGTCAGGGAAATGACAGCTAAGCTTCGTCTTAAGGAAAGAATTGGAGTTAACTAGGTGGAAGGGTCTTCTAGTTTCATGAAGTTCAGGAAGCCTAGAACATGGTTCCACTGGGCCCTTGCTCACAACATGCTTCTTCTTATAGAATGCTTTAAGTATGTCATTTCAGCATTAATTCTACATTGACCATTGTTAAATGTGGCTCCATTGAAGTCACCTAGACTGTTGGGTTGAACATAGATGAGCCACTGAACAGAAAGTATGTTCCATGAATTCCTACCTTCTTTGGAACCAGAATAGTGAAGAGAAGTATTTGCTTATCTTGGATTATGGAGTAGAATTATAGTCTTTAAGACCACAGAATGAGGTACTCCCAAGGATGCTAAAAATCTTCTTGTTCTTTAACACATGTCAACAGATAAAACCTTCTGTGTAATGTCTGGTGACAGCAAGCCTGGGCTGCTATGGAAGATGATGTCAGTAATTTATATTTTTAAGATGAATGAATAAATGTCTGCATTATAGCTTTACTGCTGTAACTGGTATTCTTTTCCTAAAACCTTCTTCAGAGTAATATTGAATGGAGGGATATTACTAATAGTTATAATTTATGCTTAGACTTATGGCTTACAATTTCAGTCATGGCAAATTAAACACAATTACAAAACAATTGTTTCCATTGATTCTAGATGATTGGATATTTAAATTCAGAAAAAAAAAGAGTCAGATAGTGATCATCCAGAAGTAAAGAGAAATGTGATTATTTTATTCAGTTTTTTGATCAAACATATTTCCATTGAAAACTTTAAGAGCTTTTTTGTACATAATATAGCATATAATGACACAGAAATTATACATTGCAACTTGTGCCAGTGTTCCATAAGTATCTTGTCTTCAAGGAAATCTAATTCCCCAAATCATATAATTCCCTACAAATTAAGCATGAAAAGAAGACAACAATCAGTCTTGATCCTGGCAGAAAGGATTTATAGGATTGGGAGTAAATCAGGAACTCTGACTGCAGACTACCACAGTCATTTGTGTTAGAGAACAACCAAAGATACTGGAAGCAGATTTTACATATGGTTCCTCTGCTGAGCAAAAGTGTTTCTAATTGTAAAGAAAAATCTGAGCAGTTCATCTCTGTTCATATCTTAAACTATAAAATATAAACTATTGCTTCTGTCAAATAAATTTGACACACTGTACTTTTTATAAAGTAGAAATCAGCATTAATTCTACTAATCAGGGGATAGATACATGTCTTTCAAACTTTAAATCGTTTTGGCAATTTGGCATAAAAGTGATCTCAGTACTGGTGCTCCATTTGAAGTTAATATATAAAGGACTTAAATAGGACCAACCACTGTACATAACAACAATTATTTTATTGCTGCTGTTGTTATAGCATTGTTAATTATCACTCTAATTATTATTGCTGAAATGATTAGGAATATTATTTAAAAAATACACCTTTCCTGAGATTTAGGTACTCAGGGATGATCTGTTGTTCAACTTTAGTTTTAACAGGACTATTCTAACATGTTCTTTAAATGTTAGAGATTTCAATTTTAATCTTAGTTGATTTCTACAAAAAGTGTTTTAGAGTAGAACGGAGGAGCATAACTACAGAATTTTGTTGAATATTTCACACATTCTTTGTCCCTAAATGACCTTTATCTTGGCACTTTTGTAGGAATCGTCAGTTGGAAGGTATCTTGGTGGTAGCACAGCAATTTCATGAAGCCCTAGAACCACTGAATGTGTGGCTCACGAGCATAGAAGGGAGGCTGGCAAAATTAGACCCCATAGGAACCTGCGCTGCCAATCTTGAGGAGCAAATTGCAATGCACAAAGTAAGATATAATCACACATCAGTAAGACTCAGTTTTCCATTTGTTTTGTGGTTTTATGACATAAATTTTCAGTTATGTACTATTGTTATGCATATTTGCAAAGTAAATCCATTTCAAATGTCATCCTTTAGTTCTGTTTATGTTTTCATTTCATTTTTATTTGTCCATTCTTTTTTGTGTTTCTTCTTCTTTTTTTTAAACTTTATTTAGGCCTTAGAAGATGACATCACCAGTCACAATAAACATTTACACCAGGCTGTTAGCATTGGCCAGTCCTTAAAGGTTTTGAGCTCCAGGGAGGATAAAGATTTGGTGCAGAATAAATTAGACTTCTCTCAAGTGTGGTACATTGAGATTCAAGAGAAAAGTCACAGAAGGTCTGAGCTTCTCCAGCAGGCCTTATGTAATGCTAAGATTTTTGGGGAAGATGAAGTTGAGCTGATGAACTGGCTGAATGAAGTGCATGATAAACTGAGCAAGCTCTCAGTCCAGGATTACAGCACTGAGGGACTGTGGAAGCAGCAGTCTGAACTCCGGGTATTTGGATCTCTTTTATTTTATTTCTTTCATTTAAGTTGTTCATTATTATTTAATCTTCATTATTTATGTATTGTTTTACATCCATTATGTTTTAGGTGAGTCGCTATACTCAGAAAATACCCTAACTGTGTAGACAGAATATTTTTAATGATGTCACTTTTAAATGAAATTGAACTTATCCAATGAGCTGGATTTTTAGCTTTTCATTTTGTTATTTTTTTTGTGTGTGTATACAAGGACCTAATATTGAATCAGTACTTGAGTACCTCCACAGAGTCAACTCTCATAGGCCCTAAGTATTTACAAAGGAGAGTGCCCTGAATTATGGTAGATCAGCATGGGGCATGGGGCACAATGGTAAAAAGAAGAGGCATAAACACGAGAATGAGTATGTGAAAATGTGAGGGGCATCCTCAGATATTTCTCTATGAAACGAACTTAAAGTTTTCTGTGATTAACAAATACTAATACTGCTTTAATTTTTTCTTCTCCCACATAAAAATGGTACCTTTGTTTTTAGGCTATACAAGAGGACATCCTACTCACGAAACCACATGTAGATCAGGTGTTACAAAATGGTTTAGAACTGCTTAAACAAACCACAGGTGAGCCATCTTTCAAATAACTGTGCAGTCAGCATTTTGCATTGCTTTCAAATATTTTAGGGATTGGGGGAAAAAGACAAAACCATGTATAATTTTTGAGCCTGTTCCAAGACTTTATTCTGGAGAATGCTTTGAAGACCAACCAAGGGGGGCGGTTGGAATATGATCTCACTTTTTTCTCATGATCTCACTTGAGTTCCTGATGGATATTTTGTATTACTCATAACCTAAAGCACTTTGGCACAGGACCTAGTCAGAGAAGCCTACAATGGAGTTACCTTGGTTTTCCACTTGCAGAAGGCAGATGAACACATAGGTTGGAGACAGTTGTTTTAAGGTAGACTGCATTGCAGTGACACATGTTGTGGCAATACACAGGCTTAACTTCTCCATGTGTGAATCACCAAGAGCACAAATACTTGGTTTAACATTTGTGGGAGGTAATTTTGGAACAACTCAAACTAACTTGTTTTAGTGATTCCTTTGGCCATGGGAAGGTTTCCCAGTGCCTGTATCCAGTTCAGCAGCATGCGTGTACAGGGAGCAATTACCATTCATTAAAAGTTGAAGAAATATCATATCTAGATACTTGAATTAGAAGTCTGAAACCTAGGACACAATTTCTGTGTGTGTGAACAGGAGATAGAGGCAGGTGAGTGTCCACTAGAATGGTGCCAGTGAGTAATGATAAGGAAGGACACAGAGAAGTTAAGTATCCTGCCTAAAATAACCCAGCTTTCAAAGTCATGAAGTCTGTGAACTTAATGAGCTAAACCAAGGCATTTTGCATCCTCATGCTTTGATTACTAAAAGTATTATAATATGGATGCAAAGGTGCTGAATTCCACATAACTAAAGGCACTATATTCCTTTCCCATTTTTGCTTTTGTATTTTTCAGCTGATCAGAGTTGCCAGCAATCTTGGGAAAGATGAAAACCTCATTAAGGGCTCTCTTGGGTCCGCTCATCTTTATAAAAATATCTTCTTTTTTCCCAAGAAAATTTCATCATTATACAATGATATCCAAAGAAACCCAACCCCCTACACATACCTTTCTTTTTCCTTTTCATAAAAAATAACATCTTTGGAATTTTAGGTGATGAAGTTTTAATAATTCAAGACAAATTGGAAGCCCTTAAAGAAAAGTACAAAGACATTACCACGATGAGCACCGACGTAGCCAAGACTGTGGAGCAGGCGTTGCAGCTTTCAGGGCAGCTGCACTGCACGCACGAAGAGCTGTGTACCTGGCTGGACAAAGTGGAGGTGGAATTACTTTCATATGAGACTCAGGATCTGAAAGGAGAAGCAGCAAGCCAAGCACAAGTGAGACAAAAAGTATGCCCTGGTTTATACATATCGGATCTGCTTGTCCTCTTTCAGGGAGTCTTATTCACACAGCAATGAAATTATATTTGCCTTGTGTCATTTCTAACATGCTGAAGGATGCCTTGGTAGGCGGGGACCCAGCAGACATTGGCAGCAGATCAACCCTTTAAACTTTTAGGAACCTAGAGATGAAAACAGCATATTATAATTTACTCCAAGAGACTTACATTTGGGAGTATAGTTTATTACAGAAGAGACAGAATGATGAAGACGGGGCGGGAGCGGGGAGGGAAATGATCACTATTTCAGAGACATGTCATTTGGTTAGAATAACAACATTTCTATAAGATAGATGTGTAGCATGGGGCGGGTTTTCTGTTTATAGCACATAGTAGTACACTGCTTTGCTGGCCATTCTTCTTTTCAGAGATAGCAGCCTCTTTTATCTCACCCCTGATGTATGATTACATATGGGCAAAAGGGAGTCAGTGAGGTCAGGCTCACTGAGACTATAATGACTCAAGTGGAGTGATTTAATACCTGTATGTCCTCATTTTGAAGGTCACTTAATTCTGACTTGCATTAAACTCATTATTTTTACTTTTTCTGTTACCTGATTACTTAGAGGTTTCCAGAAAGCAAAGAATAATACATGTTAATTGGCTTGGTTTTGTTTTCTAGATTTTAAATATTTATATTAAATTTCAAAGACTCAATGTTGCCTCATTGATAAGTGAATTTTTCTTTGAACTTCTCTCCGAAGCTTTTTTTATTCTTTGTAAAGTAGCTTTAAATAACAAAGCTTTGTTTCACTCAACTAAAACTAAGGGGGCCAAAGCATAGACTCAGTGGCCAACAGAGGACTGTCACCCCAAAAATAGTTAAGGGAAAGAAAAACCTTTTCACACTTATACCCATATATTTGTATGTTTTTAGGAACTGAAAAAGGAAGCCAAGAACAACAAAACCTTACTGGATTCTGTTAATGAAGTGAGCAGTGCTTTGCTGGAATTGCTACCATGGAGGGCAAGGGAAGGACTGGAGAAAATGGTGGCTGAGGACAATGAACGCTACCGGTTGGTGAGTGACACCATCACCCAGAAGGTGGAGGAGATCGATGCTGCCATTCTGAGATCACAGCAGGTAGGGACAAGTGGTTTGTTGTCTAAGCAATAAATTTTCTCCAGCTGTTCCCAGAGCCTTTACCTGAACAAAGATGTCTGTTACTAGTGTTTCCATTCATTTGTTGTACTTCAAAAATGAAAGAGTGGATTTGAATAGAATTTGACTGGGCTCCATGTGAGTGCTAGGGCAAGGCTAATCTGTACATTGTTAATGGCCATCTGTCCAATGCTTCCCAGATTTACCCTTTCCACACCAGACACTGGGAAGATCAGCCCTGCTTGCCAAACAGAATGCTTTTTGCCTACATATATGCTTATCGCTAATATTTATTTTATGCCTCCACTCAGTCTAATCTTTTTGTGAGTAAATATACTGAGTTTGTATGCAAGTTAATACCAATTATTCATTTATATGCAACTGTGGCAAAAAAAAATGCATTTTTATAAAGGTAACAGTTTTGTTGGTGATGTGGAGTTTTTTTCCAAAGATGACTGAAGGGGAAGAAATTATAGCCTCTGACCTGTCTGCGGCTTATGCAGAGTTTATATTCTATGGTTTTAGAGATACCCTGCCCTTAGCCACAGCTCCAGAATATGATAGCAGTGAGGGGGACCCTGGAAACAGAAGTTTGTAATACGTGTCATGATTAACTTTTATTTGAAATTCTGTGACTATTTACATTAAGTCATCAGACTAGTTGCAGATTTTCCATGTGGGGGCTAGTGTGGTACTTGAGAGCGGAGCTTGGGAAGGTATGTGACTAAGCTTATACTAATAAGTCAAAGGCAGGAAACACAAATCCCGCAGATTCTGTGGGAGCATTGAAAATTAATTGTTGCTGTAAATTGTTGCCATAAAAGTGTAATTTATATGGTTCTGAAGTACAATGCTGCATTCCTTGTTTTGGTACTGTGATCTAAACTCACAAAAGCTGCTGGAAGACAACAAAAGCAAAAGCCCTAAGAAATTTTTGTGAAGGAGGGCATTCATGCCTGAGGAATGTGTTTGCCCGACTCTGTTTTTAAAAACGTTTGGAGGAATTTGTATGCCTCATTATTATAGGAAAATAAGTGTTTGTGAAATTTATTTAACTTTTTAAAATGCTGATATTTTTCCCCCACTGAAATGTATCTAAATATTTCAGAACTGGCACTGAAGACTTTGCTAAATTTAAGACAAATACTCCGTACCCTGTGGAATAAGACTTTCTTGAGAAATTAGGATAGGTCATTTTAGTGAAATGAGATGGTAATAAGGGTAAGGTCAGAAGTTGAGTTAGTACTGATTTGTATTGGTTAGTATGCTCTGATATTTGTCAAGACCATTAGCAGTAGCCTAATTTTATTCAAGGTTTTGCAAATGCTTTCCAAAGTTAACAAAGAAAAAGTAACCAGGTCAGTGTAAATCTTCAGGAACCTAAAACATATGTCCTTCAGGAAAATAATGATTGTTGTGTGTATGTGTTTTTGTTTCTTGAGAAAATTATTCTTTACAGGAATTTTTGAGATTTTACTGAAGCACTACAAAAAACACATTAAAAAAATGTGTGAACAGTTTGGACTGTATGTCTTTCCACCCTTTCCTTTCCATAGAGTGTGTGCTTGGGAATACTAAAAGTTGTACTACCAGTAGGTCACAGCTAGAAATAATGCCATTACCACCTTCTGGTTGTACACTTGTGTGCTTATATCTGCATTTCTTTGGAATACCTGTAAATCTGCCCAATGAACTCCCTCCAGTAAGGTTAAAGGTGTCTAAACCTGAGAGGAACATGTGTATGAACAATACCTGGTGAGGCAACTTTCCTGGTCCTACAGCTAATTAGTAGCAGAGTTGGAACTAGAATTTAATCCAGATCTCCTCTTCTTCACTAGAGTGCCTCCTTATGAATCATATGGATAGGAAGAATCCTGAAAAGTCATCCATGGCTTTTCTAACTTCTTCAGTAATATGAAGAAAGTACCATTTTTTTTTCAGCAAAATGGAAGCCTGTAATGAAAATATTTCCAACTATAAGGATAGTAAAACTTGACAAGGCAACATTTAAGGATCATGGAACATCACTTTCTAGGCGAGTTAAGAGCAGAGTAGTTGCCTGTCTCTAGTTTGGCAGTGACTCAGTTTTGCCCTTAGGAGGGAACCCTCAAAATTCATGATTTTCAAATTTAGAAAGTAGCAAATTTACCACTAACATTAGTGTGTAAACTTGTATAAAATAATAGATGTTTAGAATAAGGACCATAATACAGTTGGATACTGAATTTCTGATTCACCCAATGATAAATATTCATGAAATATAAAAGGAGTGATGAAAAATATATTTTTAGAGTTGAATGTTAACCACATATTTGGTACCATCTTATGTTGTATAAACAAATTATCTATCATTATGTGTTTCTTCTTCTGACCTCAGCTTATCATCTCACTTATGAGCAAATGAGTGAGAATTATATATGCTCGGGTCAACAAATCCCCCAAATCTGATTCTCCAAGTTTCCAGACATTGGTATTCTGAAGAGGTTATTCTTGTTTAAAATAATTGGGCCCATTCATTACTTTTAGGAAACAATCTGGGCAGAGCATATAGTGATATTGAGCTAGACTGCCTCTCTCTTAGCAGTGCTTGCCACTTTCTGAGTTAGAAACTATACATGCTTTTGCACTTTAAACCCACACAAACTAGCCTTTCTGTATTGCTTTCTTTCTCTAATTGCAAATTGAACTAATATTGAACTAAATGAGCGCTGTAGAAATTGGTAAAGGCACTTTTGCTTAGATATCTCCTAAATTAAGACCACTGTAATTGTTTAAACTCAGAGTAGTTCATTGTTCTTTGCCTCTAGTACAATTGTCAGAAGTTGCTACCTGTGGCGTCTCACTAGGTTTGGGAATTCGAGGGGCTCCAGCAATTCTAATTGCTTAGCTTCTGTAAGTGGGCCCTGTAATAACACTGGTGCTGAGGCCTCTGGGTTGGTAGTATAGCTCCTGTCATTAGGAATCTGCCTTGGAGAAAAATACCACCTGTTTATTTCTTTTAAAAAACCGGAAGGAAACATCCCCTACGGAAATGAGATTTGTTTAGACCCTCCAGGTGTTCAGGGAGTGAAAATAGGAATGATGAAAAGTAAAGTGGAAGGAAACGCTAATCAAAGGAAAATGGTAAGATCTCAAGCCAGAGGAAGGGAGTGAGAGAGGATGCCCTTGGGTTCAAGGTCTTCTCTTTGCTGTGTCTTAAAGACCTTTATTACCACTCATTAGAAACTTTCTGAATAAGTATGAACAATTTTAGCAATTGGAGAAATGTTTAAGTCAAAACTTATTACTTACTGCTTATTGTGAACCATTTTTGGTGAAATCACAAGAGTATTTTGAATTCAAAGCTCAAATAATATATAAGCACAGACTGTATAACTTGGGAGGTAAAGTACAGTTCCTGTGCTCAGGCCACCTGGTTAAAACCTCAGGTCCAACATTTACTATCTGTGTCCTCTTTGATAAATTAATTAACGTCTCTCTTCCTCAGTTTTCTTGGCTGCAAATGAAGTTAATGGTGTTCCCACATTATGTATTTGTTGTCAGGATAAAGGGAGCTACTGATTGTTAAACACTGAGAACAATGTGTTCAGTAGAATGCTGTGGTTTCAGTGGGTTTTTTTTTTGTTTGTTTGTTTTTGTTTTTGAATAAAGAGAGTCTCTTAAAAGTGGCTTGCAGTAACTTTTAGGAAATTTCTGAAATGTGAATTCAACATAATAGCTAAGGTTAAAAAAAAAAATGATGCTAAATGTTAAAACATTGCCCAGAATGCAATTATGGAGTTTCAAAAAAGGTGCCAAGATTATCAACAATTTATTTAAAGTCATCTTTTGCTACTTATACAAGCAGTAAACAAAGTTATTAAAATTTGGTAATCATATAGTTGTTCTCTGTGTTACTCACATGTAAAAATGAGACCATTTTTTGGCCCATTAGAAATACACACCAGTCATTTGGAATGAGTCATATCCCTGTGGCTGATCCATTTGTTGCTTAACAATAAATATTTGCTAATTTAATTTTTTAGATTTCTCAAAAGGCAGAAGGGAAATTTCTGCTTGAAGCCTTGTTTTCTTTCAGTAAAGCAAATATTTGACTTCATTAAAGAAACAGTGTTTGAGTTTCAGCTTTCCATTTTGGCAACCTAGATGGTATCATCAGACTGTTTTTCATTGGGTACTTTTTTTTTTTTAAAGGGAAGCCATCATGTTAAACTAATATTAACAACAACTTGACTTACTGTATTATAAATGTCATATTTTTAACAGCTTGAACACAAACAGATAAGGTTCAGTGATGTGTCGCTTTATTTTTTCCGGGATCAATAGAAGAAAAAAATACATCATGACTGTTAAATCTTACTTAGATCTCTTGCAGCATTTACAGTGAGATGGAAAGGCCCAGATGGTTTCTCTTAGTCTTAGACTCTTCTAAGTGAACCACATAGTCAGGCTCTGCCTGCATTTGTATTGTATGTACCTTGAAAACAGAAAATATATTAGAAGACTCTTTCATTTCTTTCCCATGGGGACTATGCACACCTGAGGCTGCTGGATTAGTCCATGAAGTGTTTTTCTTATGTTTCCTCATTGATCTGTAATTACTAATGAGTACTTCAATTTGGAAATGAACAATGTCATACAAAGTATAAACCAGATTAAGAGATTTTTTTTTCAGAAGGTTTTTTGGTTTCCTTATAATGAAGGAAATCTACCTAGAAATTTGACAAATATTTAAAAATCTAGGGGCTGGGGTTATGGCTCAGGCGGTAGTGCACTCGCCTGGCATGCGTGCGGCCCGGGTTCGATCCTCAGCACCACATACAAACGAAGATGTTGTGTCCGCCGAGAACTAAAAAATAAATATTAAAATTCTCTCTCTCTCTCTCTCTCTCTCTCTCTCTCTCTCTCTCTCTAAAAAAATAAAATAAAATAAAAAAATAAAAATCTATGCCCCCTTCATTGGTTTTATTTTCCAATGTTTCTTGGTTCTAAAATTTCCATTTATTCTTTAGGTGTCATTTCTTTGTGGAGGCTCTGTTTTGTGGCTGAGGGCTTCTGATTTTTCATTTATTTCAACCATGAACATCCAGAAATGGTTGTCAAAAGCATTTTTATCATGGCTGACTTAAAATCTCTATCAGATAATTCTATCATCTCTGCCATCCAGATATTGGCATCTGTTGTTTTTTTTTTTTTTTTTAAGATGGACACAATACCTTTATTTGTTTGTTTGTTTATTTATTTATTTATTTTTATATGGTGCTGAGGATCAAACCCAGTGCCTCACACACATGCTTGGCAAGTACTCTACCACTGAGCTACAACTGTAGCCCCTGGCATCTGTTTGATTATTTTCTTTAATTCAATTTGATATCTTTCTGGTTCTCATATGAAGTTATTTCTTGGATCTTAACTTTCTGATTTTTTTCTTTTCTTATTTATATGTGACAGTGGAATGCATTTACAATTTTTATTATACATATAGAGCACAGTTTTCATATTTCTGGTTGTATATACAATATATTCACACCAATTTGTGTCTTTATACCCGTACTTTGGATAATAATGATCATCACATTTACCATCATTAAAAACCCCATGCCCCCTCCCTTCCCCTTTCACCACTCTGCCCTATCTAGAGTTCATCTATTCCTCCTATGCTCCCTCTCCCTATCCCACTATGAATCAGTCTCCTTATATCAAAAAAAAAAAAAAAAAAAAAAAAACATTTGGCATTTGGTTATTTGGGATTGGCTAAATTCACTTAACATTATATTCTCTAACTCCATCCATTTACCTGCAAATGGCATGATTTTATTCTCTTTTATTGCTGAGTAATATTCCATTGTGTATATATGCCACATTTTTTTAATCCATCTATTAAAGGGCATCTAGGTTGGTTCCACAGTTTAGCTATTGTGAATTGTGCTGCTATAAACATTGATGTGGCCGTGTCCCTGTAACATGCTGTTTTTAAGTCGTTTGGGTATAGACGAGGAGAGGGATAGCTAGGTCAAATGGTGGTTCCATTCCCAACTTTCCAAGAAATCTCCATACTGCTTTCCATATTGGCTGCACCAATTTGCAGTCCCACCAGCAATTTATGAGTATGCCTTTTTCCCCACATCCTCACCAGCACTTATTATTGTTTGTATTCTTAATAGCTGCCATTCTGACTGGAGTGAGATGAAATTTTAAGAGTGGTTTTGATTTGCATTTCTATAATTGCTAGAGATGATGCATATTTTTTCATGTATTTGTTGATTATACATCATCTTCTGAGAAGTGTCTCTTCAAGAGTGGTTCAACGTACAGAAACCAATAAATGTAATTCATCACATCAATAGACTTAAAGATAAGAATCATATGATCATCTCAATAGATGCAGAAAAAGCATTTGACAAAATACAGCACCCCTTTATGTTCAAAACATTAGAAAAACTAGGGATAACAGGAACATATCTCAACATCATAAGGGCTATCTATGCTAAGCCCCAGGCCAACATCATTTTTTTTTTAAAGAGAGAGAGAGAAAGAGAGTTTTTTAATATTTATTTTTTAGCTTTTGGCAGACACAACATCTTTGTTTGTATGTGGTGCTGAGGATCGAACCTGGGCCGCACGCATGCCAGGCGAGCATGCTACCACTTGAGCCATATCCCCAGCCCACAGCCAACATCATTCTAAATGGAGAAATATTGAAGGCATTCCCTCTAAAAACTGGGATGCCCTCTTTTACCACTTCTATTTAACATAGTTCTTGAAACACTGGCCAGAGCAATTAGATGAAATTAAAGGGATACATATAGGAAAAGAAGAACTCAAATCGGCACTATTTGCTGATGATATGATTCTATACATGGAAGACCGTAAAAGTTCCACCAGAAAACTTCTAGAGCTAGTAAATGAATTCAGCAAAGTAGCAGGATATAAAATCAACACCCATAAATCAAAGGCATTTCTGTATATCAGTGACAAATCCTCAGAAAGGGAAACAAGGAAAACTACCCCATTTTCAGTAGCCTCAAAAAAAATTAACTTTCTGATTTAAGGACTTTTTTGGATTCCACTCTGGCATAAGAGCTGGCCAGGTGAGGGTAGATGTCCAGGTTCATCACTTAGCCTCTCTAGACACCTCAGGGGATGCCCCATTGTTTTTGCTGGGTGGGTTTGGGAGTTGCAGCTCCCCATGTGGTCTCTACTGATACCTATTAGCCACAGTGGTTCAAGAGTGAGTGACGTTAAGGACCCCCTCTTTCCATTAGGCATGCCTTGACGCACTTCAGAGACAAGAACGGGCACAACTCATGGCTGTTTGCTTGGGGTTGGAAGCCCAGGATCTACATGTGGTCTCTGCCTCTCTCCTTGGCCTTCTTTAACATTACCCTGGCAGAGATGTTGGGAACCTTGCTGTAGCCTCATGAAGGTGGGCATCTAGGCTCCTTGGTCAGCTTTCTTGATATAAGTAGAATTGAGGGCGACATTTTTTCCCCATGGTATTTGGTTGGAAAAAAGTGGTAACTACCTAAGTTTTCTGACTTGCTAGGCTGCCCTTATCCTTGTCCTTTCACTAGAGAGATCAGGCTTGTCTTGGGGCTTTGTCTGTGCACATTGATGTGTCTAGGTTGCTAGTTTCTCTAGTATCCAGTCTTGGATAGGTGAGCACAAAGGAATCCCAGAAAATTCATCACCATGGTGTTCCTCAGGGTCCAGGGTCCACAGCTCTTCTGCCCTCTTCTCTCTCCCTCTGTGTAATCCCTGTGTGTGTTTTATGTAATGCGCAGACACTGTACGTATCATGAGGAACTAGGAAAAGTTCAGCTGTTCCATCATCTCCTGAGTCCACATAGTATTGTATAGTTTGAAAAGTACAAATTCTTTTCCAGTCTTTCCTCTTCCTTCTCCTAGTTATTCCCCCACCCCATCTGGATTTCCAGCTTCTCTTCAGAAATCAGAAGTTCTGGCAGAATTGGGCTTGAATACGTACAGCATCCATTCCCCACTAATTCTGAGGCTGTTGTTAATTACCATTCACCATTGGTGCCCATGGTGTCACTTGCCTACTATATTGTCAATGATAATTTCCTAGTCTGGAAATGTGTTGTGTTTTATCTAATGTAAGCATTGAAATTAATTAAAATGCTCTTTGACTTGATAGTCACTTCTAGGAATCTACACCAAGAGCCTAATTAGACATGCCAAAAGATTTATACATACGATATTCATACAGGTATACTTATAGCAAAAAATCTATGGAGAGCCTGAATAAAAATGTCTGAGTATGCTAGAATACATTGGTGCTATTTTAAAATCACATTGAAAAATATGACTTGGGAAATTGTTCATAATAAATTTAAAAAGTGGGGTATATTATCCTAGACCTTTACGTGTCTTTCTTCTGGAAGAAAATTCACTGAAATACCAACAGTATTAGCTTCAGGTTTTAATTTTCTTTTGTATATTTTTCTGTACTTTATGAATTTTTACCATGTCCATGAATCATTAGTAGGATCAGGAAAATAAAATCTCTTATTAAAATATTTAAGAATTCTCTCAAAAATGTTTCCTGCCATTATTAAATGAAATGTTCAAAAATTATACAAGAAAAATTTGGTAGTACACTGTATATACATTGAGACATATATCTGCACATTTATTCCTACACACAGATATAGTATAGTAGTACATGGGAATATGTCATTCTTTTACTTAGGAATCATGTGTTTTTACAGCAGATTGCTACCTGGTATAGTGTGAGTCAAGGTGACAGAGTAATTAAAGATGGTATCTGGCCCTTTACGTCTGTTGCTGTTACATTTGGATAATACTCCTAAGGAGTAAACGATTGGGTCCACCAGGAAAGAAGGCAGTGAGACTCACTGTCCTAAAATCATTAATGCAGTGTATGACTTCAACACATTTTAAGAGCTTATATTTAATTGCTCTATGGAAAGTTCTCCTTTCTTTATGACTCAGTCATTCTCATGAATTATTTCAGGATGCCATGAAGAGATAAGCTCAGAGTCTCCACTTGTGTAATAAGGATATTTAAAAGAAATGTAGATAGGTATTTTTCTGGCACCAGTTACAGGAACTTGCTGACCTTATGATTTATCTTTTGTTTAGTTTGACCAAGCGGCTGATGCTGAGTTATCCTGGATTACTGAAACAGAAAAGAAATTGATGTCTCTGGGTGACATTAGGCTTGAGCAAGACCAGACCTCTGCTCAGCTGCAGGTTCAAAAGGTGAATAGATACATTTCCAGTTGCTTTGTAAATTATTTGCTGCTGTGCTCCAAGTCTAGGAAATAAGCTTGCATGATTTGCTTTTCAAAACCCCTCTAGTGTTACTTGGTATTTTCAACTACTTTGCCTAATTGTTTTCTTTTTAGTTACAAACTTTGTTTCTTTTTTCTTTAAAATCTTTATTTGGTAAATCACAGACATTCACCATGGAGATTTTGAGACACAAGGATATTATTGATGAACTTGTTAAATCTGGACATAAAATCATGACCACATCCAGTGAAGAGGAGAAACAGTCAATGAAGGTATAATCTTTTCTATGTGACTGGTGTTGAGACTCTTAAATAGGCAGCATGTGTTGAGATTTAAGGCTACAAAAGACTTTTATCCACAGCTGCTGTTCAAACAGCAAACTCATTAGTTTTAGATAAGGCATGTTTTCACCTTACAGAATAACAATGAAAGGAATATTCCTACAGGGAATGACCAAGAGGACAATCTTTTTTAATAAACGTAAAAAAAGCTCTTAAAGTTTGGGTTCTTGGCTAACTGGCACACATTAAGCTTCGATTGATGTTAACTGTATTTTTATCATTATTATCAGTATAAACCATTGTTATTACATATGTCAACTCACTTTGAGTTGAGTTTTATGCATGGTTAGAAGGGTTTAATTTCATTTTGTTGCATATGGGTTTCTAATTTTCCTGGCACCATTTGTTGAAGAGACTATTTTTCTCCAATTTATGTTTTTGGCTCCTTTGTCTAATATAAGATAATTGTAATTTTGTGGGTTAGTCTGTGTCCTCTATTCTGTGCCATTGATTTACCAGTCTGTTTTGGTGCCAATACCATTGCTGTTTTTTTTTTTTTTTTAATTAGCGATAACAGGAAGATATCTCAACATCGTAAAGGCTATTCACGCTAAGCCCCAGGCCAACATCATTCTAAATGGAAAAAAATTGAAGACATTCCCTCTAAAAACTGGAACAAGACAGGGATGCCCTCTTTTACCACTTCTACTTAACATAGTTCTTGAAACACTGGCTAGAACAATTAGACAGATGAAAGAATTTAAAGGGATATGCATAGGAAAAGAAGAACTTAAATTAACACTATTTGCTGATGATATGATTCTATATCTAGAAGACCTTAAAAGTTCACCAGAAAACTTATAGAATTAGTAAATGAACTCAGCAAAGTAGCAAGATATAATATCAACACCCATAAATCAAAGGCATTTGTGTATATCAGTAACAAATCCTCAGAAAGGAAAACTACCCCATTTACAATAGCCTCAAAAAAAAATAAAATAAAATACTTGGGAATCAATTTAATGAAAGAGGTGAAATAGCTATACAATGAAAACTACAGAACCCTAAAGAAAGAAATCAAAGAAGACCTTAGAAGATGGAAAGATCTACCTTGCTCTTATATAGGCAGAATTAATATTATCAAAATGACCATACTACCAAAAGCACTATACAGATTTACTGCAATTCTGATCCAAATCCCAATGACATTCCTCATAGAAATAGAAAAAGCAATTATGAAATTCATCTGGAAAAATAAGAGACCCAGAATAGCTAAAGCAGCCCTTAGCAGGAAGAGTGAAGCAGGTGCCATCACTGTACCAGACCTTAAACTGCTATGAGTTTTTACTGTGAATTTATACCATAGTCAAGATCACTGTGACTGCTACACAAAATCTGTGTGTAGCACAATATTCTACTTTGATTCTAATATATGTAATTAATTTGTTGATTAGCAATTTTTACAGTTTCATTTGCAAAGGAAAGTCTTTTGCTTTTCAAGAAAATACTGTCTATGTTGGTACAATCATATGAAACCTGTTTTCTAGCCTCAAGGGCATTATAGGAATGAGTGGAGAATTCTACTTGTTTGAAGAGCTAGTATCTTATTCATAAAAACTGGCAGTCCTTCTTGAATTTAGAATGAACTTTTGTACACAGAAACAATTACTTAGAATAGCTTTTATTGATTTATTCATTTCATATACATTTGTTGTGTACCTTCTCTATGCCAGGTGTACAGTGCTAGACAAAGTAGTCTGGAATACAGGTACTAGTCTGCCTGACAATTAAACATATTTCATCATCTGATTTTCTAGAAAAAACTGGACAAGTTATTGAAGAACTATGATTCCCTCTGCCAGATAAACTCTGAGAGGTATCTGCAGCTAGAACGGGCACAGTCCCTGGTTAACCAGTTCTGGGAGACATATGAAGAACTTTGGCCATGGCTGACAGAAACACAAAAAATCATCTCTCAGCTTCCTGCCCCAGCCCTTGAGTATGACACTCTAAGGCAACAGCAGGAAGAACATCGGGTAAGCTGAGGGTAAAAGAAAATGTGATATTCCCCCTAAAAAAGCATCATGGTTTTGATGGTTTTTGAAAATGCCATTAGACATCTTACATGGCTACAGTGTCTTAATAATATTGTCTTCTGGTCTACACAGTTTTCTTACCTCATAAAGGTTTAACCTGTGGCCCAGAATTATATGGAAGGCCCCATGTGGGTAGGGTATGCTGTATATGCCATTAATTGCATCATGACTTTTATAGAAGAGTACACAGTATAAACCATCTGGGTAGGGAAAAAACTCCCTTTTCAAAATGCTAGAGAAATAAGTTTTGGAAGTGCTTTTTCAAGTTTACACATGCTAAATTTCTTTCCATTTGTACATGTTGACTAAGTTTTATATTTTTTATGTAGTGGTCAGAGCCATCTAGACTATAAAGGAAAAGTAGAAATATATGGAAGAGGCTTCATACAGCTTGGAGAAAATGTACAGTATCATGAAATATATCCAAATAGCAATATCAAAAACTGTGAAAAGGAAATATGCTGAGGTATAAAGACATATCACCCCCCCCCCCAGCCCCCGTGTACATGGAATTCTTTGAAGTTCCTATTCCCCTAAGTGTAGATGAATATATTAGGGAATATATTGACAACTACAATTATATGTATTATAAACATAAGTGCAATGGCATTATGAAGCCCTCATTTTAGCAATCACTTAATTATTAATGTTACTTAAACTTTTGCAAAGATTTGTATGAGAGAAAGTTCAAGACTCAGAATAAAATTTGGAGTCCTTGCTATTTATGGACTTGTGAACCTAGTTGTTTTCCCAGATCTGTACAAAATGTACTCTGAGACTTAATCAGTGTAGGAGTGGGGGAAGGAAAGGAAGAGAGAGAGAACTTAGGGTATATTTCAGGGTATATTACATCATTGTTTGTAATATGTGAATAACTTATTAACTTGTTTGTTTACTATTTTAATATACTAGCATGGAAGACTATCTCTAACAAGTATTTATTTAGAAAAGAGTTTTAGAGAACAATTTGTTTAAGGGAAAATGAAAATTTCATGGAATTCTGTTTAAATCATTCAGCAATAGAAAAACTTAGAAATTATACAGAATCAGATTTAATTTTAGTAGAAGGATTTTTGTGGTGGAAATCCTGATGACTATTCGCAGAATGATTTTTAATATAAATTATTTCATGGATTTATTTTACTCTGATGTGATTTTAATAACTGCTTTTCACATAATATCAGATGGTGAGAAAGGGTCTATTATGGAGCTGACAGTTTCAAAATTGAGTTGATTTCTCTTTTTTGCATAATCTTTAAATTCAAAAAAAATTTATGATTGTATATATAAGGAAAAGTATGAAGGTTTGCAGCCAAGTCTTCAGATTGTTCAGATTAAAAGCTCTCAGAATATTTGTAGTGTTCTAGAATGGCATTTCTTCAGCTTCACCATCTCTCCTTCTGTTTTGGGGGAAGATCTAGTTCATTCTTGTCTGTAATAAAAGCTGGTTCCAAGGACCTTATTACCAAGATTTAGATATCTTAAAATCACAATGAAGTATCTCCAGCAGGACTGGAGTCCCGGATCATTTTGCCATATGAGGCCCTATTCTCATGCCCACACATGCCCAAGTGTGGGTATCCATTGGGTGTTCTCTTGTGTGTCATGGAATGGTCTGCAAAAGGCTCTTGTCATGCTCCCCAGGCTGTCACCTCTTAGTAGTACTGCACAGATAAGATCTCTAGGCAGCCTGAGAAACCTCAGCAAAGGTTTTGCATTTTACTCTGAGTGTGCACTTGTTTTCCAAGCATGAACTGTGGAATACTGAAACCAGAATGTGTGTGACGTCTCCAGCTCTCCTTTCCCATTTGATTTTATCATAGCTGGTATTGCCATCACCACCTCCATTCTGTCAAGCAGCAGGAAGAGATGATTTGATTATATGAAATGAAAATAAGGAAAGCTCATCCTAAAACACTCAGGAGCTGGATTGTAGGCCTACGCCTCCCATGTCCTTACTTGCAGTATATTCAATTAGACATCCTCTTCCTTTTAAAATTGAATTCCTGTTTAGCTCTTTCCTAAACTTTAAAAACTTTAAAAATAGTATGTTACACTGAGGATAGTTGATGATGTAATGTACTAATTTCCTCAACAAGTTCTCACAATAATCCATAATACTAGTTTCATGGGACACTTTGAATAAAAAACCCAGTTATGTCCATCCTGGTGATTCTACTTTATGAATAATGGAAATTTAAATGTACAGAAAAGAATGGCTAGCTTATCTCTAGACAGTCTTTCCTGAATGTGATTTCTCTCAGAGAAGGTCTTATTAGGGATTGGATAGCAAACTATTTGGAGATGTACTTTCTGTTGAGGACAAGGAACTGCTGATGAGGGAACCCAGTCTATCACATGGACATATGGAATGCTACTTAGTGATGCATGGAGGCTGGCCTCAGAGAAACTAGGCAAAACTCCCCTGGGAATGGTTTGGGGCTTGACTCATGAAAAAAGCTATTCCACTAAGAACCCAAGATACATGAAATATAAATATTGCAGCTTTATTCAAGCCTTCAATCCATAATTTCCATCAGCAGGAATGGGGCTCCACCTGGATCCCACTTCCATTCATTAATATAAATATCATTGTATCTCTTGTTTAGGTTGTGAAATTATGCAACATATACCTAAGACACATTTTTCTTTAAATGCACCTTTCACACAATATATAGCTATGTATTTGAAAGGTTGATTGCCCTTACAACTTTAACATTTTAAAATAGTGAATAGAAATAAACTCATTCATATGTATGTATAATGTTTATGTCATATATATGTAGAGTAGATTCTAATATTCATATACAGTATAATGTGTATCCATTTTATATTGGTTCACATAAATGCAATGCCTTGTGGGCTTACATCACCCTCATGTTCTTTTATCTTGAGTTTTTACTCTCAACACTGCCTGCCTTCTACTGAGCTTCTTTCCATTCTCTTTTTTCCTTTCTCCCTATTTTTGTACATATCACAAGTGTATACAGAGGTACATCAAGAGTTATTGTTTGGTCTCTGTAGGGACATAGGAGATTAGTATCCTTTCACATAAAATGACCCTTGGCTTATACTCTTGTCAAAGTGTACTGCTATTGGCATGGAATACATAAAGAACTGGGTTCATTATTTCACTCAACCAGCAATTGTGTGTGTGTACCCTTGAAGGGGCTTTGGCATGACTAGACTGTTGTTTAATATTTGTGTCAGGGCCATCTCTTCCTGGCAAAGAGTTGTGTGAGCCATCATGTGCTAAATGCCTTGCTGTGGGGCGAGCATTTGTTTGGTGTTTCTTGCCAGCTGGATGCGTTGGGGGTGTGGACAGCTGTAATATGGAGGTGTGACTCTGAGATTCTGAGAAGCTGTTTGGTTTGTTATAGCAACTTCGAGAGTTGATAGCCGAACACAAGCCTCATATAGATAAGATGAACAAGACTGGGCCACAGTTACTGGAATTGAGCCCAGGGGAAGGCTTCTCTATCCAAGAGAAGTATGTGGCAGCCGACACCCTCTACAGTCAAATTAAAGAAGATGTCAAAAAGCGAGCTGTGGCACTGGATGAAGCCATTTCTCAATCAACTCAGGTAATCGTGTACACTAGAAATAGAACTGGGTCCGCCCTCCCAAACAGCAAAGCAGGGAAAGCCATCCTCTTAGATATCCTGATTAAATTTCAACCAGAATTATTTCACTCCATTAACTCAGGGTATTGACACAGGGTATTTGTCTCTCAAAGGTGGTGTTTGCTTGTGCCCAGCCCTTATATTTCTGTGCCTGCTTTAAGACACAATAAAAGATAATTTTCAGTGACTAAGAAACATACAGTCACTCTCTTTGTCAGATATTTAATTCCATGTCCATCTCAAGTGGAAGGTAGCATTTGCCATTGGTAGAGATAAAGTATTACTGTCATTATTAATAAAACATTCTCAAGGCACTAAGAGGGAAGGCTGAATGATAAGCCAAATAAAAAGGAAGCAAATACGAAGTTGGAAATAAATAAAGTAGAACTTGTGAATGGACTAGTTTTTATAAATTTGCTTAATATAAAAACAACAAATTTAGCTGGGTGTAGTGGCTCATGCCTATAATCCCAGTGGCTCTGGAGCCTGAGGCAGAAGGTTCACTAGTTCAAAGCTAACCTCAGCAACTTAGTGAGGTGCTAAGCAACTCAGCAAGACCCTGTCTTCAAATAAAATGTTTTTCAAAAAGGGCTGAGAATATTGCTCAGTGGTTAAGTGTTCCTGGGTTCAATCCCTGGTACCAGAAAAGAAGAAAAAAATTTTTTTTTAAATTGTGTTTGACCATGAATTAAATACAAACTTGTTTTTTTTTTTTTTTTTTTTGGTGCTAGGAGTGGAACCCAGGGCCTTGTGCATTTTAAGCATATGCTATATACCCCCAGCCCTAAAACCAAATTTCTGATATAGCATTGTGGAATGTTGTGTTTAGTTTTTTGACATTTTTCAGTTTAGCAAATATGTAACTTAAGGAATCTTTTAAATCAAAATTGTCCGTGAATTTCACACTTAATAATATAGGTTTTTAGAATACCAAAATAGTCATTAGAAAAGAAGAAAACAATCAGTTTTGATAGACATATATCTAGTTTATTGAATATAAATTTTAAAATTTGAATTGTGATAACAGGATGAAGTAACAGGTTAAAATAGATGCTGCTTTCCAGTGATCCAGTTATATGTTAATTAATATATTATCATTTCTTAATGAATACCCTCAATTATTTAAAAGAAACTAAGTCCATTCTACTTACATAGTGTATGTCACACAGAAGTGTATATACAAGTCATGATTTTAGGCATGACTTAATATACCAGCTGTATCTAACTCTATGAATGAATATATTGACAAATGAGATTCACATTTAGTTCTTAATTAAAGAAATTAAGTGGATTTTTTTTCCACTTAAATTTCACACTTAGTATCCCAGATCTATTTGCTCCCAAATGATCCCACTGTTGTACTACTAGTTCCATGACAAGATCGACCAGATCCTTGAGAGCCTGGAGCGCATTGTGGAGCGCCTGAGGCAGCCACCTTCCATCTCTGCTGAGGTGGAGAAGATCAAGGAGCAGATCAGTGAGAATAAGAACGTATCAGTAGATATGGAAAAGCTGCAACCACTGTATGAAACTCTTAAACAGAGGGGAGAGGAAATGATTGCTAGATCTGGCGGCACTGATAAAGACATATCTGCCAAAGGTAATAATTTTGAAAAATTCAGCTATGCTTTTGTATCAACTCTCAGTTTTTATGTTGTTCTTTGATAGTCCAATTGCATAACAGAATGCCAGATCTTGGAAAAGGCATTACAGATATGTGTTTAGGGTGGAAGGGCTGGGTATACAAGTCCCTCATTAATGTCTTCCTGCGTTTGTGAAATTGATTGAATACAAACTGTGCCGTTATACAAAGACCATGTAATCCCTGGGCCTTTTTAAACAAGTAGGCTAAAGCATAGTGCTAATAAGGCCAAAACCAAGGTTTTTCAATAATTTTTTTTTCTCATTCCTGATTCTCTTATCTTACCTAGTATGCCTGCTCTGTCCCATAACCACAGAAATGGCAAGAGCATAGCCCATCCAACTTAAAGCCATGAGCTGGCCTTGTGCACAGTGGCAATTCATGATAGGGGTATCTAGAAGCAAGCCAGAAGTACACATCCTACATTTTTATATTCCTGGGACTAAACAGATAACTTTTTTCTTGAGTTGGAGAGCATAACAAATGTTTACATGGTTACTTAATTTTTGAGAAAGTTTGACCAGACTCAGCAAACTTAAAACTTATTAAACTTGGGTATACTCTGAGTTTAAATAGCTTTGAGCATCCATTTTTTTTCAGGAAGAGCCTTGGTTCAGCAGAACAAGAGACCCATAGATCTTGCATTAGCTGGAATAGGATCTTTGGGCCCAGTGATACTGATCAGACTACAATCAGCCAAGACCTAGTCCAGTGTTAAATACCTAGCTAACTAAATCGCTGCTTTCTGTGTGAGCTAAAACATTTTGCTTTATTGCTTCAATGGAGCTAGCCAACATCTATGCTAATACTGTTTGGCTTCATAGCTGTTCAGGATAAACTTGACCAAATGGTTTTCATTTGGGAGAACATACACACATTGGTGGAAGAAAGAGAAGCTAAACTCCTGGACGTAATGGAATTAGCAGAAAAGTTCTGGTGTGATCACATGTCACTGGTAGTTACCACTAAAGATACTCAAGATTTCATCCGGGACCTGGAGGATCCTGGAATTGATCCTTCAGTAGTAAAACAACAGCAAGAAGCAGCAGAGGTAAGCAGAAAATCTCATTTAAAGTTTAAAAAAAAATAGTATATATAATGAAACCTGGATTCCTGTGGTATATGTTAGGAATATTATTCTGTTAAAATTTTATATTTGTTTCTGAACATAGAATGCATAATGTTGGTAGGAGATAGAATATACCCACAAATTTTGCTTGGAGACTGCATATTTAAAATAATTTCTCTCCATCTCCACTGCTTCTGCCTTTTCAGGGCCTCATTATCTCCCCTTTTGGCTTCCAAAGTAACCCACAGTACAGTCTCTTTAATTGCCAAGCCTCTAACCTTGCTGCCAATCATCTCTCTGTATCTGCCTTTATTACGTTGCTGCTTGAAAACCCTCAGAGGTACCACTGCATACTGGATAAAACCCAAATTTCCTAGAACAGAGTATGCAGCTTGTTATGCACCAGCCTAGCCCAGACCTATTTCCAAAAGCTTCTATTCTATGCTTCTTTACCAGATTCCCTCAATTGCAGTAGTTAGAAAGGGTCATCCCCAAAAAACTCCTGTGCTTTCCCTAGCATCCATCTGTGCCTTTGCACACTTTATTTCCTTACCTTAGAATGTTCTTTTGGCCACTTTGGTGACAAATCCTATTCAAGCTTCAAGTTTAAGCTCAATTATTACCGCCCCTACCCCGTGTAACTCTATTTTTGTATAGTTAGCAGAATTATCTGCTAAGAATAAGTTACCATCTTTGTTGCCATAAAACACATAGTCTGACTTACTGTTGCTTATACCTCTGTCTTTCCTGATGGACTGTGAGCTCCTTGAGGGGAATAACTAGATCTATTTTTCTTTATATCCCCAGTGCCTTAGGGCTTGTATTATGCTTACTAAATATTTGTTAAATTAATTAATATATATTTAACCAAGAAGATAAAAGCAAAGATAATATACTTCATTTCTGTTATAATGTTTTTGTAGTTTATAAGTCATACTTAGAATAAAGACATTAAATCCAAAGCTTGATTACCCTAAATCTACTAACATATGTTAATTTGTATAAAGTCTTTGAGCTTATATTTTACTTAAGTCTATTTTAAATGCTTGTTGTCAGACATATTTGGTTTGAAAAACAAAATATTCCTACACTTTATAATATTGCTGATGTTTTTCAAAATTTGTTCCTGTATTGTTATAATATTTATTATTTATTAGTGTTCTTAAAATAAAAATGTGGCATTTGTTATTTAAATGGTGCCATTTTTCCTTTAAAATATTTCTTGTTTTTATGTTGAGAAAATTTATTGCAGAAATTTAGGAAATGGAAGAAAATAAAAATTATCATAATCCCACTTCCTAGAAATAATTACTATCAGTATCTTTTGTATACATCATTTTAGTTTCAGGGTGGTTTTGCTTAACATGTAAGGCTGTCACTTTCTTATTCTAGGCCATAAGGGAAGAAATAGATGGGCTACAGGAAGAGCTGGACATGGTCATTAACCTGGGTTCCGAACTCATTGCTGCATGTGGGGAACCTGATAAACCCATCGTCAAGAAGAGTATCGATGAGGTACAACTGGCTTAGTTTCTACTCTTATCAGATGCCTTTGAAACAGTTTAGTTAACTCAAATATTTTTAACTAACATGTTTTAACAACTAGTTAAAAATTTTGAACTTGACCCTAAAAAACTTATAATGTTTATGTCATAGTTAAATTCGGCGTGGGATTCTCTAAATAAAGCTTGGAAAGACAGAATTGATAAGCTCGAGGAGGCCATGCAGGCTGCGGTTCAGTACCAGGATGGACTGCAGGTAAGGTGGTTACAGTGTGTCTGCTGGTTTTAGCTGAAGGAGGCATCATACTAGTTGATGTCGACAAAATTACACATTGGCACAACCCAAGACTGCAAGTGTGCATGCAGTTGTGGCCAAATCTATTCCTGTAACTGTCCCAGCTACTCCGGTTCATGTTTGGCCTTTTAGATGTCTTTTCTGACCTTCCAGGTGTATAGATTGAAATGTGTATCTAAACACATAGTGAAATTTACTTTAAAAAGAAATACTTTAATTTTTTAAAGTGAACATAAGTGTTCCCTCAAACAATTTTTCATACATGATTTTATACCAAACAGTGAAATGAAACTGAGACTAAATTTTGTTCTGAAGTTGAGTGGAATGAGATGAAAGGAGTAAACACTATCTAAAAATATCACCAAGTTTAACTAAAGTCAGAAGTAAAGAAATTTGATTTGAAGCCAATGTTCTCCATGTACTAAAATAGATTTCCATTTTGTTAAGTCATAATCTGATTTGTAAAAAGTGTTTTCTTCTTTTCCATATATATATAGTTTCTTTTAATAGTTGTTTTTCACATCTCTTCAAGGTTGTCAATCAGTTCATTAACCATTTATGAATTGGTGTTTTCAGTACCCAAAATTCTCTTCAGTGGAGGCAAACTCAGGGATTTTTCTTCCCTACCTTCCTTAACTTTGTTCCATTTCCTAACAGGCTGGCAGGAGTTTAATCTTTGATCACTCTTACCATATGGAAAAAACCTCTCTCTAAGTATTTCCATAGCACTGAGTGAATATTCTTTTTAATGTTCGGATGAGAACATCTTTTCCTTTTTCATTATGCCATTTCATTTCTATATTTGTAAAAATAAATATCACCAGCCAGGCTTTATGTTAGCTGAAAAGGGTTTTGAACTTTGGAAATATATTTAAAAAAATCATTACAAATAACACCTTATTAAAACTTTCCACCCATCTTTTTTTTAAACAAAGTGATAACTTATTAGTTAATATTGAGTACTAATTAAATCAGACTCCAGCCCTGTTGGTAAGGTCAGGCCATGATGGTGAATCTTTGAATTGCATTGTCCTCCAAGATTAGAGGGACAGTCATAAGAGTCCTTCCACTGCTAGAAAAACAAGGACCATCAAAGGTCCTATTGGTCCTGAGGAGCAGCTGGATTTACTAAAGACCTGCAGCTGGTGTCACTAGAGGTGGAAGACTCCCATTAAAGACCTGCAGCTAGTGTCACTATAGATATGGAAGTCCCCAGGTACTTCTGAGGTTCCGAGGTATGATTAGGAAGTAGAAAATATTTTATTTCCCAAGTTGCTGTTTAAGTTCTTAGGGTTCATTAATGGCAGCAATTTCAGATATTTTTCAAGATCTTCCCCCCACTGTATTGTCTGGGAACTTCACTAAAGCACAGTGTCACTTTTTATATATTTAGTGCCTAAAAAAAAAAATGGTGAGTTAAGACTTTTCTAAAATACATAAGATACTGTAGCACCTTCAAATATACTAGTATATTAACATATACACTAATGTGTCTTTCAGGCAGTATTTGACTGGGTCGATATTGCAGGTGGTAAATTAGCTTCAATGTCTCCAATTGGAACAGACCTTGAAACTGTCAAGCAGCAGATTGAAGAGCTAAAGGTATGTGTGGCAGCCACATCATTTACCAAAGACTTTTCTGCATTTCTTTGTTTTGTTCTCCTGATGCTGGGGATTGAACCCAGGACCTCATGCATGCTAGGCAAATGCTCTACCACTGAACCATATCCTAACACTACATTTTTAAGTTTTCAAGTCATCAGATTCCTAACATGAAACATATTTACATTTTGCTTTTAAAACGGGCTTAAAATAGTGCCTACACAGAGTAAGCAGTAGCTAAATGCTCATTTAAAAAGGAAATATACTAGTTATTTTCTTGTTATTTTGTTTATTATAGAAAAGTAGGATAATACAAGTAAGCTAAAAGGAAAAAAAAAACAATTTTTCTAAGTTTCCTAAAATATGTTGTACCCAGAAGCAAGTACTCTTGAGATTTGATGTATAGTCTTTCACATATCCTCATATTGGGGGTATGGTGAAGTGTGGGGAGTGTGTCACCAATATACATGCAGCAACATTTTTTCTTTCATATGTTCTGAATAATTAATGGACACATTTATAGTATAATTGTATTTCCCAAGATGTTTGTTTTGTAAATGTTTACTGGTTTCCATCTGCTTTCCTCTGTCATTTTTGCTTTTGTGGTTCTTAATTTCCAGCTGTGAAAATGGCTGGACTGTTTCCTCTCTGGATTCTTCTGTAGAGTGATTATTTACTGAAGTAAAATCAGCTATTGCCTTCCTAATTGTTCATACAGAGACCACTATCAGCGAAGTCCTATAGATTTTGATGTAAAATAATTATCTGACTTTAGAATTATGCCATTTTCATCTGAGTCTGACAGACTGTTTCACGTAGAAACAAATTTTTCTTCTTGAGAATTTTATGATTACCATTGTTATTTTGTTTTGTTTTACTTTGCCTTGTCATATAGCAAGCACATGACATACTTTATATGTACAATTACAGCGATGAAGGAGAATTTATTTTGGATCCTTGTGTTTATTTCAGGTGGTTTTCATATAGTAAGCTGGTTAGGAGAGAAAACTCTGAAATCAAGTTGTCTAGGTTTAGGTTTGAGTTCATCCGTTTGCTAGCCAAATGACCTCAGGAAAGTTTTCTGACTTCTCTATTTTTGTGTCCTTAGTGTGAATGGAGGATGAGAGTATTTCCTTATAGTAATAAGTTGGTTGAGTAATTTGATCATAGTAAGTACTCACTGTAATTTACTTATTATTTTCATATGTTTGAAAGAAAATTAAGGAACTGCTTAGCCATTATTTACTATTACAGATTAAAATATTTTATGAAGATATTTTATGACAGGACAATTTTCTGTTACAAGCAACCATTTTCTAACCTGTTGATTGGCAAAGCCAAGGTTATTAACTACATGTCTGTATTATAAGAGGCACCATGTCAGGGAATAGTGTTCCTCTGTGTCAGCGAAGGATGAAGTGTAGGAATGACTAAATATTAATGAATGTAACATAACCACAAAAAAATTATCAGGGGATGCAAGGTGCATGTATGTTTTAGAGCAAGAAATACTGAGTTTCTTAGGTACATTGTTTTCTGGTTTTCATATATGTTAATATATATTTTATTTTCATCTTTTCTATCATTTCAAACTCATTTTTAGTGTACAATTAGATATTGGAATATGCTCAGACTTCTATATTTATTCATTTTGTTGTAGAGAACAAAAATGAAATATCAAAATTTAAATAGAAATATCTTTTCACCAGAAACAATGAATAAAGAGGAAACATTTTCCTTAATTTTTTATCTGTATTCTTCCATCAGTTAATCCCATGTTTGATTTTTATTCCTTCTCACTTCCCTACAATAGGAAATATGAATTGGAATAAATATTTAACCACAGATTTTTGTTTGTTTAAAATTACCAATGTGTTAAAAAAAAATCCCTTGTATCTTTCTTTTTTAAAATAGCAATTTAAGTCAGAGGCCTATCAACAACAGATAGAAATGGAAAGACTGAACCATCAAGCAGAACTTCTGCTGAAAAAAGTAACAGAAGAAAGTGACAAACACACAGTGCAAGACCCATTAATGGAACTGAAATTGATATGGGATAGCCTGGATGAGAGAATTATCAACAGACAGGTAAACACCAAGACTTTGGTTATGAAGTTAAGCATTGTTGATTTTAGGCATTAATGTAAAATAATTACTAAAAATAAAATCAGTAAATTATGGAAATAAACTTTTGAAGTCCCAGATTCTCTTATTAGAGCTCTTTTTGCTTATGCCATTTTTTAAAGAAAGAAGATCAAACTAAAAATGTGGCAGTGTATGTTGATTGCTTTCAGTGGGATGTGCTTATTGGCAGAAGAAAACAATTGATTTTTGCCTTTTTTTTTTTTATAAATATGGGTCATTCATAGATGGATCTTCTTTCTCTCTGCTTTCTCGTAGCACAAGCTGGAGGGTGCTCTGTTAGCACTGGGTCAGTTCCAGCATGCTCTGGATGAGCTCTTGGCATGGCTGACACACACTGAGGGCTTGCTAAGTGAACAGAAACCTGTTGGAGGAGACCCTAAAGCCATTGAAATTGAACTTGCCAAGCATCACGTATGTAGCTATTGTTACATATTATGTTTCTTTTCTGTGCATTTTTAGTGTCATCAAAGTTTTTGGTATGTTTCTTTATGCATTTTTCAAGGTTATGGTTTTAATACAAGTTCATATTTGATATTGGTAACTAAGGATTAAACTACTTAATAGGCTCTTATTACAATGTTTTTCTCATTGTTCAGTATAGTTGTTATCAAATACAGCAGAGATGGGAAATTTGTGGCTAAATTTTATTGGAGCTTCATGGCAAACATGAACGATTAAAATTCTTAATTATACCTGTTATTGTGTTAACTTCACCTATTTTTAAAAGTTGTTGGGCATAGCCTAAAAAAATTAGGGATTCAAAATGTTGTTGTTTTGATACAGATTTTGTTTTTCCTCTGGTTCCTGTCTCCACTCAATGTCTCTTAGCCTGCTTGGGTATCTAACTGATTTCTGTCTGTACATCTCTCATTATGTTGTGGTTTTTCATTCTGTCTCTGCCACTCTTATCTTTGACTGGCTTTTTGTGTCATATTCCTTTCTAAATCAGTTTTTAAAAACATTTATATTTAAAGGAGTTTTTTATGTTTTTTGATTTGAAGCTTATGAGATGAAAGTTGTTAATCTGAAGAGACTCATGCAAAATCATTTTATGTCATTGTCATCTTTGTGACACTGGTTGATAATTCTTAGCAGCAGATCATTCCCTATTTCTTGAATCACTAGACTTTTATAAATGCACAGTAAAGTTTACCTTAACATTCCACAGTCTTTCCTAGACTTAAGCATTTACCTTACTAATAGTGTCTTCCAAGTCCTGAAGCTGAACTTTTAAGTTTTCCTGATTATCAAGAGGAAACATTTAATAATTTACTTTCATTAACATTTTAAAAATAAATGTAAAATTCAAAAAATAGCATTTAAGATAATGAGATACAGTTTTTGACTATTCTTACTTTAGTTCTCCTTCTTTCATATTTTTCCCCATGCGAACAACTCCCTAGTTTAGATTCTTTCTCCTCTTTTGCCTGGTCCTGTCTAAATGGATAGTCATTGACCAGCTATATCTGATTAAGAAATTAGGATTATTTTGCATAAATAGTGATTACATAGAAGCTTGCTTCATTATTTAATGTCTGTATTATACCTTTGCTTAAAGCAAAAAATGACTGATCAGACTAACTTCATAGAAACCAAATGTTTATTTTCATAGTGTGAATTTATAGATGCATTTATGTTTCCATTAACCTGGTAGTTGTTTCAAAAAGTAACCTACATCAGTGATATGAACTACATAAAATATATAGTAGAGAAGGAAAGATGAGGCACAGATCCAGTTTTGGTGAGGGGTCTGGAAGGACCTTCTAGTTTTGTTTATCTATCTTTTGAGCAGTTAAAAATGGTTCCTTTTTTCTTTCCATTGCTCAAAGATCAAAAGTTAGAAGATTTAGAATTCTAACAGAGTTGCTGGATGGAGGAAGGAAGGTAATGTTTCCACCCCTTCCTCTCCTGCATTCTCCTATAGACCCCGACCATTTAGAAGATTGCATTTTATAGTATTTTCTTTTAAATTTGGACAAGAACATTTAACTCTTCCATCTTGAGAAAGAATTCCTACTATTAACATATCAAAGTACCTGCTTTCTATAAAGATAACTCCTTATTCACTTGGTTTTATAGCCTTTGGAAAACACTCCTTCACCAGATGCCTTAGAAAATGAGTGAATACTGTCAGAGAACAGTGCTCTCAGATGGCTACTGCCCTTCTCTGAAATCCCTATCTTGATTCCCCTACAAATGTGTGATATCTGACATGGGCTGAGAGCTGAAGTTCTTTTTCTTTACCATTGCCAACTATGAGCCAGTAAGCATAGGGAAGGATTATAATGGACCCTTACAATATTACATTCCTTTGAAATTAGCAGTTAATTCTAATGCCCCTCCAATAAGAGAAAATAAAGGAATATTCTTTGGTTACTTTCTTTCCTTTTAGAAAGCTAATTATAAAATATCTATATTTTAGAAGTGATAATTTTATGTTTGAAAATGAATATATAAAAATATTTCTAAATTAAGTAATTAAGACATAAAAATTAATTTTGATTCAATAAATTGAAAAAATTTAGAACCTTTAATGATAATCTCCAGATACGTAGTGCATCAGTTACAAGTTCATTGTAATGGGAAGAACTGGCAAGGTGTCCTTACACAATTATTTCAAGGAGTGTTGGTAGACTAAAACTATATCTAGGAAAGCTATAAAGTGAAATGAATTCCATCACTTTAAAACCTCACGTTAATCTCTGCTTTGAGGTTTTTGTTTCAGAATGTCTCATAAACAGAAAATACAATTATGTTAAAAGTGGTGTCAGTATGTTACCAACTGGAAAACATGATGTTTTCTTAATATTTTCAGGTGCTTCAAAATGACGTATTAGCCCATCAGTCCACAGTGGAAGCGGTTAATAAAGCAGGAAATAATCTAATTGAATCAAGTGCAGGAGAAGAAGCAAGCAATCTTCAGCACAAGCTTGAAGTTTTAAATCAACGCTGGCAAAATGTTCTGGAAAAAACAGAAAAAAGGAAGCAGCAGCTGGATGGTGCCTTACGTCAGGTGAATAAAGAGACTAAATCCTGAGATTTAGTCTGTAGTGTTCAAGACCAAAATAGCATGGATTTCTCTCATTAGTTCACAGACTGCTGTTTAATTTTTATACTTTAAGGAGAGTAGTAGAAATGAGTGTGGATAAAGAACAGAGTAAAGAAGAAGGCACTCTTCAGTTCTTAGCATAATACTCTTATCTGCTGAGTTGAGGGGCCAGGCAGATTTAATGGTACCTGGCCGTTGGGAATGCAGAGAGGGGCTTGGCAGGCTGGGACTGTTTAAATCTGTTTTCTGCTGTGAAAGTGACAGTGTTTGTGGCTCAAACTTAAAACTTACCTATCACTGCAGGCCAAAGGGTTCCATGGCGAAATCGAGGATTTACAGCAGTGGCTTACTGACACAGAGCGTCATCTGCTGGCATCCAAACCTCTGGGAGGTTTACCGGAAACGGCCAGGGAGCAACTTAATGCCCATATGGTACGTTCAGATTTCTTATAGTTCTAGTCTCAGATTAACAGATTGACCATTTTTGTGGGCCCTGGTGTTATATTATATATAATAAGAAAAGGCTTTAAAGGATACGTGATTTTATAGCAGAGATTATTGTGTGTAAGAAACAATACCAGTTATCGATTAAAAATTTTAAGTCAGAACCTATTCTTTATTTCAAAGATTAATGTGTCAGCACATGAGGTTTTAGAAGTCAAGTTATTTTTTAGAAGCCAACATTTCCCCCAAAATTGATAAGCTCAAATGGATAATGTTATAATCCTGTGCAGGTTTTAAACTGTTGGGCCTTGAAGTATAAAGAAAAATCTCCAAAATAAATCAGAATATACAAGATTATTGGTTTTTTCTATTTTAATTTGTTATATATGTCAACAGAATGCATTGCAATTTACATTACACATATAGAGCACAATTTTTCATATCTATTTGTACACAAAGTAGAGTCACATTGTTCTTGTCTTCATACATGTACTTAGGGTATTGATGACCATCGCATTCCACCATCTTTCCTACTCCTATTCCCCACTCCCTTCCCTTACCTTCCCCTTGCCCTTTGCCCTATCAGAGTTCATTTAATAAGCATGATATTCTCACCTAGTACCATGGAAGGCTAGAAAATATGTTCTTGTTCTGTTAAAAGAAGATACTTGTGTGTCTCCCCTCTCCCCTTTTGTACTGGGGACGGAACCCAGGGGTGCACTACCTCTGAGTTCCACCCCAGCCCTTTTTATTTTTTATTTTGAGACAGGGTCTCACTAAGTTTCTGAGACTGGCTCCCAACTTGCCATCCTCTTGTCTCAGACTCCCAAGTAGCTGGGACTAACGGTGCACATCACTGTGCCTGGCTAGTAAAACCTTTCTTTAAAAAAAAAAAAAATATATATATATATATATGTATATGTATATATATATATATATATACATATACATATGTATGTATATGTATATATATATACATATACATATATATATATATATTTAGTTGTATTTGGACACAATAACTTTGTTTTATTTATTTGTTTTTATGCGGTGCTGAGGATCTAATCCAGTGCCTCATACATGCTAGGTGAGCACTCTGCACTGAGATACAATCCCAGCCTGTGAAATATTTCTTGACAACATGAAAATTATTGCTTCAAACTTTGGCATGCAGAATGCATTGATAATAATAGCACCATTTCTGAGATTTCTCAGTAGACTGGATATAGCTGTAGGTTTTAGAATTATTTCAATATAGAAAAAAGTTTAACTGCGTGTCATGATTGTTCTTTATGCCAGAGGAATGAATATTTGTTGAGGGGTTTGGGATTGATGACCTAGAAAGAGAATTCTTAGATTTTATTTTCTTTAAAGTCATGTAACTTCAAGGTATCTCAATTTAGGAAGTCTGTGCTGCCTTTGATGTTAAAGAGGAAACATATAAGAGTCTGATGCAGAAAGGCCAGCAGATGCTTGCAAGATGCCCCGAATCTGCAGAGACAAATATTGACCAAGACATAAATAACTTGAAAGAAAAATGGGAATCAGTGGAAACCAAACTCAATGAAAGGAAAGTATGTACTTTGATTAAAATAATAGAACCAATGTTTTAGTTGGTTTATTGCATGGATTTTGCCTTATTTCTGAGTTAGAACTATCAAGAGTAAAATTTTTAGTAATTCACGTTTAAAAAGGATTATGCATGGGGTTCCATGGCATCAGTTGAACCTAGTATGCTGACAGGAGAACAAAGAGGTATCTATACAATACAGATAAAAACATATCATAGCTCAAGTGTCATTCAGGGATATTTTTAAATATTATCAAACTCTCAAATTCTAATCACACCCACGAAACAAAGAAAGAGCAAGAGATTCTACTTGGATTTTATGAGCATTTACATAAAAATTTGATCCAAAAGTGATTACAATTTATGTTAAATTATGAATTTTTGTCACTTTTTAGAGATTTCAGAGCAACAATCTAAGAAATCTGTAATGCTGGGAGTAATGCTATCAGAAAATTGTCCATTAGCACAGTTTAATGTATATTAAATATTTTCTAGCTGTGGGAAAATACTTCTTACTAGATGGAATTAATAAAGAAGTTTGATTTGCTAGTATTTTAGTGAAGGCCCATTATAAAAAAGTAATCTGACTGGTTAATATGGGTACTGTATTCATAAAGTGTAGAAGGGAAAGGAATCTGCAAAGAATGATTAACCTAAAACAAACCAACAATATAACCCAAACCCTTAGGCATCAAACACTAAATAATCTGCCTTCACAGACTAAACTGGAAGAGGCCCTCAACTTGGCAATGGAGTTCCATAATTCCCTCCAAGACTTCATCAACTGGCTCACCCAGGCTGAACAGACCCTAAATGTAGCTTCTCGGCCAAGTCTTATCTTGGACACAGTCTTGTTTCAAATTGATGAGCACAAGGTATGTAGTGACTCAAATGGATAGCATTCTCCTTTCAGACGCTGGGCTCTTTTCATGGGAAAAGTATGAATATGGTGCTTGAAAACCTTCTGTTGACCATTAAAACAATTTGAGCTTTATGACACCAGAAGCATTTTTCTCCTGTTTCTAATTTTGTCCTTTTTTCTGGGGGAAAGGTTTTTGCCAATGAAGTAAATTCTCACCGAGAGCAGATAATAGAACTGGACAAAACTGGAACCCACCTGAAGTATTTTAGTCAGAAACAAGATGTTGTCCTAATTAAGAATCTACTCATCAGTGTTCAAAGTCGATGGGAAAAAGTGGTTCAACGGTTAGTAGAAAGAGGAAGATCTTTGGATGAAGCAAGGAAGAGGGCCAAGCAGGTAATAAACCTTTACAGAAATTCTCTGAACTTGGCACTGGATCAGTTCTAACTACTGAAATGTATGTTATTAAAGTACTTTTTATTGCGGGCAGTGTAAGGTGAAAAGACCATGGCCTATTTTTGCATGTTGACATCATTTTTTGACCTGGCAGCAATTTCAGGCCCTGGGGAACTGATCTTGAAAGACTGATTATACCTTGACCATTATCATTAAAGCTCAAAAAGAAGCTCCAAATCTTGTTATTGTGTTTGTTGATTTTTCCTTTGTTTTTCAGCCTCCACTCTCATATTTAGAGCAAGGGATCATACTTTATTTTATTACTAACTTCCAAGTACTTCCTAAGGCAGTCTTCCTAAGGCAAGCTCAGTTACATGATATAACAAGTGTCATGGGAATCAAGTGTTTCATTGTTTATAGCTATCAGGATAAATTTTTTAAAGTTTTAGAAATGGCAGATTGCATTAGAGAATTACATGCTGTATGTTCCTTTTTGAGTGAGAGAGATGACTTGTCCAATGCTCAAAAGAAGCCTTTGGAACAGAGTTAGTTTCTAATGTTTCTTCAAAACTATATTAATTTGGGTTGAGGTTGTGGCTCAGTGGTAGAACACTTGCCTACCAGGGTGAGGCACCCGATTCGATTCTCAGCACTACATATAAATTAATAAATAAAGGTGCATAAACAACTAAAAAATTTTAAAAAAATATTAATTCTGAGCCTAACATTTTTTTGTCTCTGTAGTATGTGGCACATTGCCACCTGTAGTACAGGTATTTCCTGATTTTGGAACTTCTCATTTACAAAGGTTTTTTGGTACCAATAGCCAGTTACTCATCCTCTTTCTTCATTCTTCACTTAATCAATTTCCTGGTTTCATTTCATTTAACTCACTTCATAAACATTTTCCACTGTTTCACTGGAAATGGATAGCATTCCCTCTATTTATATGGCTTAAAAATAGCTTTGAAAGCAGAACCCTCCTTAGAAACTATGGTTTATATTAGTGAACTTAGCATCCAGGTGTTGCAACCTATGTTATTTATTCTCAAACTACCTAACACCTTAACTAGCTGTTTCTTTAATTTCTTTCTTTTTTATTCTATCTCAGTTTTTGGCTCTAATGTAGATCATAATTCTCTGACTTTGGCATTTTATGTGCCTTTCTGCCTGGCTTTTTTCTTTTTCTATGTTTAAATTGATTAGAGTTTTTGGAGGGATGTGCAGAGAGAGCAGATTTGTAATGAGATAATCTCTTGTGGGCCCTGAAGCTTTGTGGTTCTGTGCCTGGATTGTGCTCATGTTGATAAATGTCTTTTTGTTATTTCATTATTAATGTTCTTTGGTAGACAAGTCTTTTATGTTGATTACTTTAGTTTTGTTATGTATATGTTCATTTTAGTTTATTATAAGAAATAATTTATAACCAGTTTCACAATTTGGTATCTAAAATTAGAACCTACTAATTCTTCTATATGATAGAAAAGAGACCTTGGCTGAAACCACAAATATGTAGCTCTCCAGAGTGTGAGAATTATATTTTGTTAGAACTGAAGTATTGTACGTGCTTGTACATATAAAACCAGTATGTGAGACACAGGCATTAATATGAGAATTTTGTTAGCAAAAATGAAGATGTGGAATTATCTTTATGTTTAGTAGGAATACAATGCCTTTTTGTTCTTGTTACTTTTAAAAATCAATTTCCAAGCTTTATTCTTCCTCCTCTACTTTCCTTCCTTTTTCTTAACACATTAGAAGTTTAACACCTGGGACTGGGGTTGTGGCTCAGCAGTAGAGCGCTCACCTAGCATGTGCAAGGCCCTGGGTTCAATCCTCAGCACCATATAAAAATAAATAAATAAAATAAAGGTATTGTGTCCAACTACAACTAAAAAATAAATGTTAAAAAAAGAAATTAAACACCTTAGAAGTAAATCCACATGTGTCAAGAGACCACGGTGGACCACAACACAACAAAAAGACCAAACAACATTTTCTGAGAATCTGTGTTAATTATTGAGCAAAAATAAAGAACAGGAAAAAAGGAAGTTCTCCCTGGAGCTCCTTAACTGGGTCTCTTCCTATTTCTGTTCATGTCCATGTGTTGAATGGGTTACAACAAAATTACCATGGGGTACAAACATAAATGCCAAGCACTGTCCAGACATTTTGTAATTTTCTGGAGAAAGCTTTACTTTTTTCTTCTTCAAGGGAAATTTTGAATGAATGATATTCAATATGTCCATTAATATTAATTTCTATTTTAAAATATGCTAGATATCAAATACAGTATATTCAAAAATTTCTGGACAAAGATGTGAATTTCTTTTACAGTTCCATGAAGCTTGGACTAAACTAATGGAATGGCTAGAAGAGTCAGAAAAGTGTTTGGATTCTGAACTGGAAATTGCCAATGATCCAGATAAAATAAAAACACAGCTTGCACAGCATAAGGTGGGTCTGTCATTAGAAAAGCATATTGTACAATACATCATTATGTATTTCAGTATCACATCTAGATTCTTACTTGATTATGTATTTATTCATCACTAGAGAAAAAAGCCCACCCAGTATGAACCTATGTCAAATTTAAAACCAATTGCACTTGATGTGAGTCAGGCAGCAATAATATCTTTACTTTTAGTGACTGTTATATTAATGATTCAAGAGTTAATTGCTTAAAAAAATACAAAATTAAAACTGGGAGTTAAGGATGTGACTCAGTGGTAGAGCACTTGCTTAGCACATGCAAGATCCTAAGTTTGATGGCCAGCATTACCAAAAAGAAAATAAATAAAATAAAACTAGACTTCCTCTGTAGTCTAAAACACATAAAGGATTTGTAGTGGTTTGAATGTTGGCATTGGCATTTCGATTTTCACATACCCTGCTACCCAACTCTTGCATTTGTGTCTGTTTACAGTTCTGTTTGTAAAGTGATCACCAACCGTGAGAGTGAGGATGTGGGTAAAAGGAGAGTTGGTTTCTTGCAAACAGTTTTACAGTTTTAGGCATCTACCGATAAATCACTGCTTAAAACATGATAACTTTAAAAGGCTGGAAAAATTGGGAGCAGCATCAGGTTCATCATCAGAAAATTCTAGCCATTATTTTCACCCAGGCGGGCTAGGCTCACAGGGTCACTACCAGAGGATGCCTGGAGGAAACACATTGAACATCTGTTCTTGGCTGAATGAGGGCTTATGATGGCTTGTTCTGTTGGCAGCTGGGGAGCTGCCACATCCAATCTTGGAAGCACAGTGACAGTGAACAGCACCTTCCATCCTTCCCCTCTGATGGAAAAACAATAGCCTGTTTCTCAAGATAGAATGCCTTTTATGAATTTGAACATGGAGGACTTGTAGTGTTATGAAAGTATATTGCATAATAGAGAATCCCAGATAAAGAAAATGCACAGAACTAATCTAACAGATTCTCTATTTTGCCCCATATTGCCTGTAGCCAAAGTCAGCCATTTCTTCAAGACACATTTCAAGGTAGTCCATTAATTAATAGTAGTCCATTATTAATTTTCAAAGAAGTCTTTTGTACTTATTCATCATTTGGGGACTTTTGTATTTTAAAAATACTCGGCTCTAATATTTATTATGTGTTTACCGTGTGAAGAAAGCCTTTATCAATATCGTGATTCTAAACACAAGCATTCTGTTCAGAATGCATGAAAAAATAACATTTAGAATAATAAACTATAGAAATAGCATGATATTATAATTATTTTAATACTTTAAGATTTCCAGATGTAGTTGCCTCAAAATACATTTTATGGGGCTGGGGTTGTGGCTCAGTGGTGGACCACTTGCCTAGCATGTGTGAGGTACTTAGGTTCAATCCTCAGCACCATATAAAAATAAATAAATAAGTGAATTGTGTTCAGCTACAAATATATATATTATATTATATTATATTATATTATATTATATTATATTATATTATATAAAGAAACAACCTGGGGGCTGGGGTTGTAGCTCAGTGGTAGAGTGCTGGCCTAGCATGTGTAAGGCCCTGGGTTTGATCCTCAGCACCACACAAAAATAAGTAGAATAAAAAGTTTTTATGTCCATCTACAACTAAAATTACATTTTTAAAAAATGCAACCTGGTGATATATGCCTATAATCCCAACTACTCAGGGGCTGAGGCAGGCGAATTCAAGAACTGTCTGGGCCATTTAGCAAGATCCTGTCTCAAAATAAATTAAAAAATATACTATTTTGTCTTGTAATAGGACATTTAAAGTATAACTTTTACAGGCAATAAAATCTTATTAGATCATTGTTAACCTTGATATTATGTGAGAAAATTACATTTGCAGAGCATTTTACTACCTAGTGTGATTCTAGTGTGCTGCCTGAATTGAGAATCACTGTATTATAATTGCCTGATATTTTGTAAGGTTGTAAGCTACCCATTAAGTTGACCATGAGGTTGTACATTCAATGAGTTGTCTTTTTTTCCTAACCTTCTATTAAACACTTACAAATACCTACTATGTATAAAAGGATAACAAAAGGCTTGCAAAGACAGTTCCTCTGGTCTATAAATGCTTATAATTGAGCTGTGTAGAAAAAATATAACTCATCCCTCCACACATAGAGATGTGTACATACACAAACATGAAAGTCTAACCGTGTAAAAGGCAGCAAGGTGTAGATGTCATGTTAGCAATGTAGCCATTAGATTCTGAAAGAGCAATCTGTAGATGTTCTAAGACATAGATAGGGCTTTGTATAGCCAGAGAGGAAGGATATAGGCTTCCTAAATGGTGAGAATGGCATAAGCCATGGGCCCAAACATGAGAATCTAGAGGGGCCATTCTTACTTCCCCTTCATATTGGCTCAGAGACTCCATTTGTCAGGGATGCCTCTTTAATGCCTTTTATCTATTTTGTTTATTAGTCCAAGTAGAAAAGCACATTGTTTTCTTGTTAAATATATAGGAGTTTCAGAAATCCCTTGGAGCCAAGCATTCTGTCTACGATACCACCAACCGAACTGGCCGTTCTCTGAAGGAGAAAACCACCCTAGCTGATGACAACCTGAAGCTGGATAACATGCTGAGTGAACTCAGAGACAAGTGGGATACCATATGTGGAAAATCTGTGGAAAGGTAGGATGTCCATCCCATTATTGATTCTTGATTTTAATTCATGTGCCAAAGGAGTCTTATTAAGAAAGTTGGGGCTTAATCCCACATGATGGAGATTAGGGCCTACTTTTTCTTCTATTAGACGCAGGGTCTTTCATTTTATTCCTAGGTCTTTGATCCATTTTGAATTGAGGTTTGTGCTTGGTGAGAGATAGGGATTTAATTTCATTTTGTTGCATATGGATTTCTAGTTTTCCCAGCACCATTTGTTGAAGAGGCTATCTTTTCTCCGATGCATGTTCTTGGCACCTTTGTCTAATATAAGATAATTTTAATTTTGTGGGTTAGTCTCTGTGTCCTCTATTCTGTACCATTGGTCTATCAATCTGTTTTGGTGCCAATACCATGCTGTTTTTGTTATGATTGCTCTGTAGTACAATTTATAAGGTCTGTTATAGTGATGCCACCTGCTTCACTCTTCCTGCTAAAATAAAAATCTCTTATTTTTCCAGATGAATTTCATAATTTCTTTTTCTATTTCTATGAGGAATGTCATTCAGATTTTGACTGGAATTGCATTAAATCTGTAATAATCTGTGAGATGAATAGAGAGCCTATATCTTGGGAGCAAAACTTTACCCTTCACACATCATAGAAAGCACTAATCTCTAGGGTATATAAAGAACTCAAAAATCTAAACACCAAAAAAACAAATAACCCAATCAATAAATGGGCCAAGGACCTAAACAGACACTTCTCAGAATATGATGTACAATCAGTCAACAAATATATGAAAAAATGTTCATCATTGCTAGCAATTAAAAAATGCAAATCAAAACTACTCTAAGATTTCATCTCACTCCAGGCAGAATGGCAACTATTATGAACACAAACAACAATAAGTGTTGGTGAGGATATAGGGAAAAAGGTACACTCATACAATGCGGGTAGGGCTGCAAATTGGTGCAGCCACTATGGAAAGCAGTATGGAGATTTCTTGGAAAATTGGGAATGGAACTACCATTTGACCCAGCTATCCCTCTCCTTGGTCTATACCCAAAGGACTTAAAAACAACATTGTACAGGGACACAGCCATATGAGTGTTTGTAGCAGCACAATTCACAATAGTTAAACTATGGAACCAACCTAGATGTCCTTCAGTAGATTAATGGATTAAAAAAATGTGGCATATATACACAATGGAATATTACTTATCAGTAAAAGAGAATAAAATCATGGCATTTGCAGGTAAATGGATGGAGTTGGAGAAGATAATGCTAAGTAAAGTTAGCCAATCCCCGAAAAATCAAATGCCAAATGTTTTCTTTGATATAAGAAGGCTGATTCATAGTGGGGTAGGGAGGGGGAGCATGGAAGGAATAGACAAACTCTAGAATGCTGGGGCCAGATCAGTAGTGCCTTGCTTGTACTTGGCAGAGGGATGGGAGGGGAAGGAAGAGAACATGGGGTTAGAAATGATGGTGGAATGTGATGGACATTATTATCCAAAGTATGTGTATGGAGACAAGAATTGGTGAATATACTTTGTATACAACCAGAGATATGAAAAATTGTGCTCTATATGTGTAATAATAATTGTAATGCATTCCGCAATCATATAAATTTAAAAAAAGAAAGTAGGATGTCCTTTAGGCAGTTTGGTTACTTTGTAGACCTCCCTCAAATAGAAGTTAGTGGTACTTTGCAGGGACATTATAGGGACCTTAGATAACTTCTTTGCCTAGGGGACATCTGCTTGTCCTAAATATCCATTCACAGAGCACCTGTTCTGAGAAGCCTTTGCTGTTCATTCTTATTTATTTTTAACTACTCATTAGAAGGAAAAAAAAAAGATACCTTCCCCAGTCTCTGTCATCTCACACTTGACTACACAAACTGCTCTGACTGGTCTCCCCAAACCTGGTTTATCCCTCCTTTCATCTAACCTCCATGGAGCTACTTAGGATTTTTTTTTTATTTAAATGCAGTGGGATCTTATCATTCCTGCTTCATGCCCTTCAGAGCCTTGCTGTTGGATGTGGATGAGACATAGGCTCCTTAATGTGGCAAGCAAGGCACTACTGATCTGGCCCCAGCATTCTCTTCAGCCTCCATTTACCCCTTTCCAGTCTCCCTCTTTCTCATTACATTTTTGGGAAGGTACAAGACTTATTTCAAAAATTTTGAGTACTTAAGTACAAAGTACAAGAGTTCAAATATCTTGTAAATGTTTTTAAGCTTTCTGTTGAGCCTTAGTTTTAGTTATTTTTGCCAAAAGGGTTGAGTATACCATATCTGAAGTACTTAAGAAGTTTTTTAGATGTTGGAATATTTGCATTTAAAGAATGAGATATCTTGGGGATGGGACCCAAATCTAGACATGAAATTCTTTGGTTCATATATACCTTATACACATAGCCTGATGTAGTGTTTTGTAATAATATTGAGCCTGCCATAAAGTGTCATGGTATAGAATTTTCTATATGTGGCATTGCATTATTCCTCACAAAGTTTCAGATTGTGAAACATTTTTGGATTTTAGATTTTTGGATCAGGGATCCTCAACTGTATCCAGATTAAATAAGGGCCCCTGAAAATTTAGTTTTTGTTGTTGGAATTTTCCTTCTGATCTCCTTTAGCAGATTTTTGCCCTTTTACATATGTACATACAAATTGTGTGTGTGTGTGTGTGTGCGCGCGCACACGCGCGCCACATACTTTTTCAGGGATGAATGGCATCTTTTATGTGAATTTTATGTTCTTTGCTTTTTGATGTATATTTTTAAAATAAAATTTCTGTACATGATTTTTAGAAAGTGTTCCTGTTTCAAACAACTCGTAAATTAACAAATGTTATGTTTTCCTTTCACTTTTTTATTTCCAAAAGGTTTGTTTGGCAAAATTCAAGTCTTAATAATAATAAAGATTATTCAGTTCTGCAGAACTTCACAATAAGTTTTCACAGTATTAGTTTTTTTTTATCTTCTTCCATCTCAAAAGGACATCATTTTTGCAATGTCATATAAATGATTTTGTTTTAACATTTCTGAAAAGGCAGAAAGTTACAGTGATGAGGAACAGAGCAGTGAATGCCAGGGCAGGGTGTGACTATAAGGAAAGAAGAGCATGAGGGGCTTGGGAATGGTGAAACGGTATCTTGATTATGGTGATGGTAATATGAATCTGCACATGTATTTAAATTCATAAAACAGCATACTAAAACAGTCAAGTTTATTGTCTGACCACCTAAAACAAATTTTTAAAAATCTTTTTTTAAATTATGAAGGCATGTTTTTAGGAAGAAACTCAAAAAATCATTAATTTCCAAAGTTTATGGTAATGGAATTTTCCTGGAACAGATGTCAGGAATTTTTAACTAATAACAAAACTTTTATAACTTTTTTTTTATTTTTATGTTCTATGGAAAGTAAAGAAACAGCAGTAAATACCTATGTATTGTCTCTTGTCTTGAATACCACTCACCCTGCATAAATGAACTTCATATGTTCAGACATGTTAAGGCAGCTCTTCTGTTCTCAGAGTAATTTTTCTACCCTTTTTCCCCAGACAGAACAAATTGGAGGAAGCATTGCTATTTTCTGGACAATTCACAGATGCCCTGCAGGCCCTCATCGATTGGTTGTATAGGGTTGAACCCCAGCTGGCAGAAGACCAGCCCGTTCATGGAGACATTGATTTAGTGATGAATCTAATCGATAATCACAAGGTATTTTCTGGGACATTTTATCTCATTTGCTTATTTTGAGTCTAGAGGGGTGTGTACCGCTTAAATTAGCCCTTTAAAATCAGGAGACTGTGTCATAGTACATCACTATCTTTGTTGTTAAAATTTGTGTACTTCTGAGCAGAAATCAGGAAGCCAACTAAAAAAGTGCTGGGGAGCACTGGGAATGTTGTTCAGTAGTAGAGCACTTACCTGGCATGTACCGAAACGAAAACCAAAAAGGTGATAGGGGAAAATTACTTGAGTTATTGGTGAAATACTTTTGTTTTTGTGCTTTAAACCCCGTTTCAAGCATGTTTTACTATCTTTAGTTGTTCATCTAAGTAATTATATAATAAAATTTAAAATCATTTGTTCAGTGACCCAGAACTAGGTCATTGCATAAATGTGCAGATTTGTGACATGATCCGTGGGGGTCATGATTAAAGCCCTTCTTTTTTAAAAGCTGTTTTAACCTTGTCCCTTGAACTATAGCAATTTATGAGTCACCAGCATGTGCTACGAGGGATTTATTATTTTTTTCAAGATAATTGGTTTGCTTGCAATCTCCTGATCTGTACGTTAAACTGTCATGCAAAGATATATTTGAAGTGCCCAGCTGATAGTAGTGTAAGTTCCTAAATTATGATCAAACGATATAATACAGCTTAACCTTGGAAACACCATGAAACAGTACTAATATAGAATGGTTATGGTATTAAAGTTGACTTTCTGAACAAATATCTTACAGCACTCTGACTTAATTCCTATTGTGATTTTTTGGTACAAAAAAATGTATACATTTTTAAATGTTCTCTTTATGTTTCCCTATTTTGATTTACCTGTCCTTCTTAACATAATTGGTTCTTTGGCATATTTTTTTCCTTTTCTATTCTATGATTATACCCATTAAAGAGACTTTATTATACTAGAAAATTAAAGAATAAATAAGGAACATTGACAAGGCCTACAAAAATTACAAATCTTAAAAATTACATTGCTTATATTGAAACAAACGTTTTGTGCATGATTAATACAAACTTTTCCATTTCTTGGAACTCATTTAGTGAGTAATGGATAGTATAATGTTACTTTTTACATAATGCCATTTTAATAAACTCACTGTCTAAATATTTACTGCCCTAGACACTTGCCAATTTTTTTATATGTTAAAGATCACCAAGAATGAATTAATCATTTAGCATGAGTAATACAATTGGAAGGCTCAGGAAATTTCAATAAAAGTACATTGGAATCTCTAATCAGAACTGTTGGGACTAGTTTCATCACAAATGGAATGTTTAGTTATTGTCCCTTCAGTGCTTGTGTGTGTGTGCAGTACATATGTGTGTACCGTCTGTCTGCAGACACATATCATTTAACACTGGTTGAGTGAAATCAAAGAATTAACTATACTGTGTTTGGATTCTTGGATGGGCTCCCTTTTGTGACTGATCTGAGTCTCAATAGAAACACACAGATATACCCAATGGTAATGTTCATTTGGGGGGATTATTTGAAAAATATATTAATTTTATTGTAGACAGAAGGTTGGTCATTTGAAAGCTCTACTTTTATATACAGACTCTTAGATCAGAAATAAAGAATCCTGGAAATTCCTAGATAAATCTGGGCCAAAAGAAACCAACTTAGCGCTTGGCACATAGAAGTTCATCAAAATTAGGAAGGGGGAAAAAAAAACTTAAAAGCTTTTTCATCTAATATGATAAATAAAAATTGAATCATCTTGAATGAATATGAATTTATTTAGGATAGGTGCCATGAAGACAAAGTTGCTCTATAAAAAAGAAACAAAAAAGGACTACTTGCCAACTCCCTGTGGATTCCCCATCATTATCTTGGAGACCTCCAGATGTTCATCAGGACTGCTTAGTCATTCATTTGTCTCTTCATTGTGTTCCCTGAGTAACGCAGTGGCCAACATGCATGTGGCAGTCACACTAATAATTTGGGAGGAATTGGGACATCCTATCAAAAGAATCATTGAAAAAAGAAATTTGATGCATCTGTGTGTGTAATTGAAGTAAAGCCTGACTGCCATTATTTAAATCCAGTGTCTTATTTTAAAAAACAAGGCATGCATATCTTTTTTCTCTCATAAAAATATTACAAGATTAAACAAATATATATAAGACTGCATTCTCCGGGCTGGGATTGTGGCATAGCGGCAGAGCACTCACCTTACACATGCGAGGCCCTGGGTTCATCCTCAGCACCACAAAAAAAATAAATAAATAAAATAAAGGTATTGTGTCCAACTACAACTAAAAAGAAAATATTTTTAAAAAAAGACTGCATTCTTGGTGCTCAACTACAAGCAGTTGGCATTTCTTAACCTCTGAAGATTTGTCAAAAATATGGTTATTGAACTGTGAGTCTTATGTGTCTGTATGTATTGTTTTATGCACATGTTTCAGATAGCGCATGTTACTGTTGAGGCTTTAAAATTAATTTACAAAATTTGCTCTTCTCAGGTTTTCCAAAAAGAACTGGGGAAGAGGACCAGCAGTGTGCAGGCACTGAAGCGCTCAGCCCGAGAGCTCATAGAAGGCAGCCGGGATGACTCCTCCTGGGTCAAGGTCCAGATGCAGGAATTAAGCACGCGCTGGGAGACTGTGTGTGCCCTGTCTATATCAAAGCAGACAAGATTAGAAGCAGCTCTGCGTCAGGTAAAAACCATGCAGATAATAACTGGGTGTTATGAGAAAAGTATTGAAACCTCAACAAAAATGGCTCTAGTAAATAACTGTGAGGATCCTCTGTTCTCAATATGGACAGTCTAGTAGCCTCATTGCCTTGACCTCTCCTCTGCCCTCTCTCAAGACTTTAAATTAATTGCAAAGGGAGGTTTACTAATCTTCAGCTCAAAGTGCTGCTTGAGTAATTTTTCAGCTTGAACGTACAATGGACTGCCATTCATTTAAAACCAAGTTGTGAAATTGGTGAATTGTTCTTCATATAGGCCTTATTGATATATGAGATATTTTCTTATATTTGTAAAATGCAGCACAAGGTATCTTTATCTCTTTAATGGGAGTAATGTACATAATTAATCTATTTAAATTTAAGACTTGTTTTTTCATTGAGGGGAAGAATCTACTATACAATTCAGCAAATTTTACTAACAGACATATTTGGAAATCTTGCTTGGTGTGTGTGTCTGTATGTGTGTCTGTCTGAACCGTTAGGCAGAGGAATTTCACTCTGTGGTACATGCCCTCTTGGAATGGCTGGCCGAGGCAGAGCAAACCCTGCGTTTCCATGGTGTTCTCCCAGATGATGAGGATGCTCTCCGGACTCTCATTGATCAACATAAAGTGAGTAATTTCTAAATGTTCAGTAAAACTAAAACTAAATGATAAAAAATCAAATAAAGTAGAGAAAATAGGCTCAGGATTACAAATATCAAGTACATGAATATTTTCCTTCCTGAGAATTAATAAACATCTGGTACATTTGAGATTGTATCTCCATCCTTTGCTTATGTACCTGTGTCTCCATACATATACATTCATACATGTGCAGCTGTCTTTTTGTTTCCTCATTAGTGAAAGTGGTAACTCTAGAATTAGTCACTGTGTTTCATGCCTTGTAAGAAGCACATTGATCTTTTTAGGGAGTTATTTGGCTTCCTACCCAAATTAGTTCATTGTACTGCACTTTTATGTAGATTTTAAGAATGAAACTTCCTCAAAGAGCAGTTTGGCATTCATAAAATTATACAAATCAATAATTTGGATGTTTATAAACAAGACAAGTAATTTAGTAAAATTTAAAGTCTTTAAATTTTATTTTTAAGCCTCTCTGACTTCTGTTTTTAATCAAGAACCTTTTAAAATTTTTTGTAGAACATATTAAGTAAGTGCTGGGATTATATATTTATATTTTTTAAATTATAAATTTAAGAAATGAAATTCCTAAGTAAACAGATGGTTGAATAACTAACCAAGTTAAAATCCAGCCATTGAATTTTCAAGCCAAGATCTTTCCCATGTCGATGCATGGAGTTAACAAGATTCTTAAGAGAATGGTTCAGATTGCTCTTAACAGATGTTTTTTAACCTTTGACTCATTAAGTCAGGACTTTGCAGTGCAAATACTCAAAGTAGTGTTGATGTCAGCATTTCCTATTAACTTTAAAGGATCTTTTTAACACCACTAAATAATCTTGCCTTTCAAGGTCAGGGTGGAACTATATCATCATTCATTCCACTTTAACATGGATTACATCATCTATAAGAGACTCCTTATAATTAATACCCTTTCTCAAAGAGGAGTTGGCTAACCTGTAGCAATGAAATATTGCCTTGTCATTAATAAAAGTGCACTAAACTTGTACAACATTATCTGGAGGAATGAAATGCAGTAGATATCTTTTAAATTTGGAGGCTTAACTTAAAGAATAGGACAACTACATCAAATTTATTATAAATTTTTGATTCAGTTCAATATTTAAAAATCTAGGTTGTATTATATTGCTGTGAGCTGACCACCAACCAGCACTGAGGTCCACTAATGTACTAGGGTTTGGGTGTCAGAGTAGCAGTATCTGCTGGGCACCTGTTGGTATCGCTGCCCTCACAGTAGGACTAGTAAGCAAGTCACCAGAGCAGGGGGAGTGGTTTTTTTTTACAACAGATTATTTTATAATAGTTTTAACTAAATCTTTAAATAGATGGCATGGAATTACCTGTAAGTTTATGAAGTGTTTATTAGTAATACTATTTTACAGTAACATTATTCATTCTTGTTCATTTTCACTGCTTCCCTTTCCACATTCACCAAAGAAAAACAGATTGTGTAATTTAATTTCTTGGCACAGGACTAAAGACTTCTTAGTATAATCCAATTTCTAAAAATGTCAAGTTTTCCCATGTGAGTACCAACCAGTAAGGTAACCCTGAGACTAGATCCGAAGAGCACAGTGTGGCAGGGAGTGGTCCCTCCCATCTGGTTTGGAGCTCTTCGGGGGCATAGAGTAATTAGAAGTGTGTGATCTCTCTGGTTTCCTCAGGAAGTACAGTTGTTATTGACCTATGGTTTTCTCTTCCTACTAAGTTATTTTTTTTTACTCTTTCATTTAAGGACTCTATTGGGGAAAATTAAAATATTTTTTAAAGTAGGTTAAGATATGAAAAGGGTAGGTCATGTTATCAGAGCACATTGTCAATAAAACATGACATATTATCTTGTACTTATATTTTGACATACATGTTAGAAAATACTTAATTTATCATTTCCCCCCTTTCTTCTCTAATTAGTGGATTATTTCCAACTGTGAATAAACAATTGAAGTTCCTGTTTATTTGTTTAACCCTAACAGTAAATAAACAGCAGCAGAGTTTTGTTTTCATCTAGTGCCAACAGCTAACTGAAGTCTCTGTTTCTGTTGTAGGAATTCATGAAGAAACTAGAAGAAAAAAGAACTGAATTAAATAAAGCCACCAGTATGGGTGATGCTGTTTTGGCCATTTGCCACCCTGACTCCATCACCACCATTAAGCACTGGATAACAATCATCCGGGCCAGGTTCGAGGAGGTCAGTATGTTTCAGATATCTTCACAGGAACAGTAGCTCAGAGATTTGAGGGTGTGGGAAATTTCAGCTATTAAGATGCAGTTGCCAGCATGGGAAAGTGAGGCCTCCCCATGGAAATTATTCCTTAAAATGCTTTCTTTTGTGCACTATCAGTTTCTAAAATTCAATTTTCTTTTAAAAGTTAAAGGAATTTGCAGATATGTCCCCACAACCTTAAGAGGCTGATATTTGGTTCATTGGAAAACATTTTTTTCTCACTTCCAGGATTCAGAACAATATATACTTGTGATGTGAATTAGTATAATTTAAATTAACTTAAATAATTAGTATAGTGTAAATTAACTCTACTTCAGTTCTCACCTTTTTTTTTGGGGGGGGGGGGTGGTGGTAGTGGGGATTGGACTTAGGGATTGCATGTGCTAAGCAAGCTCTCTACCACTGAGTTGCATCTTCAGCCCTTAACTATTTTTTATTTCCACTTAGTACTACATGGAATAAGCATATTTGATCCTTCAGAGAATGCATATTTGCACTTAAATTAGAAAGCAAAAGAAAGCCTAGGTGATTGATAGACAGGTTTAAACTGCCAAAGATGACAAACATCCTAGAGAGCTCCCATTAACCTCCTTGGGCTGGGTCTTCATGCCACCAAAGGGGACTGGAAAGATTGGAAGCATTTTGGGTTTACCCCAGAGTTATCCTCATTTTCATTAAAAAGGTGTTTATTGTATATCAATATAATTATTCACTAAGTTGGAAGAAATTTCTATTTCTCCAACAGGTGCTGGCCTGGGCAAAGCAACATCAGCAAAGATTGGCAAGTGCCCTGGCTGGGCTCATTGCTAAACAGGAATTGTTGGAAGCTTTGCTGGCTTGGTTGCAATGGGCCGAAACAACACTAAGTGATAAGGATAAAGAAGTCATCCCCCAGGAGATTGAAGAGGTGAAAGCCCTCATTGCAGAACACCAGGTAAAATAAATTTAATCTTAACCCCTGGTAGTCATCACCTCCACTGTTTTCTTCCTTTTCCTGTGATGCATCTTAAAAGATTGCTTTGTGATTGTTGCCTTCACTTCTTTAAGCACATACTCCACAGCTCCAGTCAGCTGGGCCTAAAACTCCTCTTCACAGCTACCCACTGGACTTCTGCAAAGCCTTTTTTCTTTGCTTTTTGTGAAGTTATTCCCAGGTGACACTGTCTCACAGTGATTCCTGCACCACCTTTGTCTTCCCAGTGCCAGCTCTTCTTTCTCCTGCATCTTTTCCTCAGTTCTCTACTCCTTTCAGTCTGCTCTATCTTTTGGCAGTTTCACTCAAATCCTTGGCTTTAACTGGTACTTGTTTTATTGTTTTGTGTTGGCATTTTATCCATCTCCCAAGATGACCACCAAATCTCCAAATATATCACATCTAAAAGGAATGCATTATCTTTGAAAAATTATTTCTTCTGTACATCTAACTTGTTTTAATTGCAAAAAGAATGGGCATCACACTCACTGATTTATAGCTTGTTTAGTTGATAGCATTTACAGGAGAAACACTGAATGTCAGTCAATGGGTTCAGCTGTCAACATTGCCATTATTATATATATATCTTGGTGAAAATCTGAGGTATCAACATGTGGAATGATCCTAAGTGTCTCAAATCGTGTTCTTTGGTATCAGAGGTGTTCAAGTGGAGCTTTCCAATGTGATAAATATTCCAGAAATGTGTTTTACTTCCCCTTTTTACTCTTGTCTGCCTTGCCTTTTCCTCATCACTTTTTATCAGTCTCTGCCTTATCTCAAGCCTTTGCCACGTATTCCAGATATTAGAATATTTAGTCAGTAATAATAATAAGCCTGAGAAAAGTGACAAGAAATGTAACTGTAATATATCTTCACTTGGTTCACTTTCACCCTCCTTGAAATAGCTTGCTTATGACTTTAATACATCTACAGTTAATGTGGATACCTTATATCACTATATATCACAGGCAGCTTAAGTCTTCCAAATGTGTAGGTGAAATGTGCCTCAAAGAAATCAGTTAGCTGGGGTGTTCCTTAGGACAAATGCTCAATACAAATTTTTGTGGGGGAAAAAAAGTTCTTGTGGAAGAACTTGAAAGCTTTAACTTGGTTGGTGAACAGATAGGTTATTTCATTCACACAACTGCTCCTATATTTGGCCTTTGAACTACAACAAATTATTTTTGTTTTTAATTTATTGTCTTTGCTGGCTATAACACTTTGCATTCTTTGAACATTAGTAAATGCTTTCTTATGCCAGTTTAGATATTTTTTTCACTTAAAGGTAAGACATGGTAATTTATTCTTCTTCAGAAATAATAGCCTGGCCCTTTGACCCTTGTTTTTTGTTCATTCCTAATGATAATTTAATCTAATGTACTTTTATTTAATTGACATCATTTCTTTCATTTCAGACCTTCATGGAGGAAATGACCAGAAAACAGCCTGATGTTGATAAAGTCACCAAGACCTATAAGAGGAGAGGAGCTGATCCTTCCGCGTTACAATCCCATATTCCAGTCTTGGATAAGGGACGAACCGGAAGTAAGCAGTGGTCAATTTCTTTGAAATGAAAATGGTTAAATAAAATTGCATCATTTGAAATTTTGGAGCACTTAGTGATTCTACATGAGCACTCTATCATAAAAGATTTCTTGAAAGAATACATGGGCTCAAGCATTGTGGCAACTCGTTGAAAAATAAAGAAATTGCTCTGCCTAGCTTTCTGTATTTAACTCTGTGCTTGAAGTTTATCTTTCAGATTAACTAGAATAAACTAGAAAAATTCATAAGTACAGAAGAAACCTTCACTCCCTTTGAATTGTGTCATTTTTCTTCTATGTAAATAGCACTAATGTTGAATGGAACAAAAGTGATCATAACCTGGGTATAGTTCATAATCTAATTATTCATTAGTGACCAGCAATCTGATAGATTTTGCCCATGTTCTTATGACTTCAGGTTCTATTTAGTACTTCTCAGACAATCTGAGTCCCCCCAAAATGACCTTAAAAATAATATAGCTTGGAGAAGATGTTAAAAAAAAAGCACAATTTGTATTGCATATTTTGTGTGTTTGTGAGTGGTGTCTTTGTTTTTTTTTTTTTTTTTTTTTTTTTTTTTTTTTTTTTTTTTTTTAAGTGGGGTCAGAGCTATTGTAAGTACTGTGTTACATGAGGAAGAGACCAGGTAAAGTGACTGAGAGCACTGGAGGCAGGCTCCTTGGCTGCCCCCTCCACTTACCAATTGGGAGACATAACCTCAGACAGATTATTTATACTCCTTATAAGCATCACTATCCTCTTCTGTGAAAGGGGATGATTTTAACCTCTTTGGACTGCATTGAGAATTAGATGAGCTGATCTTTATAAAGTGCTTATTGTACTTCCAGGCCTATAGTTAAATACTCAATATATACTAGTGATCCATATAAATCTCAGCCTGGATACTAACATCCTATGGGAGTTTGGACCAGTAATTTTTCAAGGATACATTTAATCATTTATTTAAATGAGGAAAATGCAACAATTAATAACTGTTTCGTGAAGTTATACAAAGTTGTGAAGAATGGCTAGAAAGAGGGAGATAACTTGAGTGACTTAGGAAACTTGGATAGAGTCTGTACACTGGAAACACATAATCTCAGTGGGAAATGGACTTGGGAGAAAGTTGGGGTCCTGGACATACTTTCACACTTGACTAGGATTAATAAAGCAACTTGCTGTGACTCTGGTGACTGCCTGGTATGTCCTGCTCTCACTTCCTCTACTTTCAGCCTTATTCTCTAAGAAGGACAGCTGGGTTTGCTGTAACTGATTCTAAGATGTGTGTCTGCCTATGAGATTTCTTTCTCTCTCCTTAACAACAGGGAAGAGCACAGGGTGCGGCATTACCACTGAAACAACATGAATTTGAAGCAGGAGCATGTTTTAAGCATAAATTTTTAGAGAGAGCTTTCTAATATTTAAATGCCCCTGTCAAGTTATGAATCTAATTTACATGAACAGTATGTGGTCCTTAATAAGTAATACAGATTTAGATCTTAACATTATGCACCATCTAAATTATAATATTTCTGCTTGCATTACCCAGTTATTAAGTTGACTCATCCTGGCTAGGAACAAAAAAAAAAAAAAGGCCAAGCCTTACCACCTATCAGAACGCTTAGAAACTTGCCATCCTAACTAAAGTGTATTTTTACAGGAAAACGCTTCCCAGCATCAAGCTTATATCCCTCTGGATCACAAACACAAATTGAAACTAAGAATCCCAGGGTAAACTTACTGGTGAGCAAATGGCAGCAAGTCTGGCTCCTCGCATTGGAAAGAAGGAGAAAGCTCAATGACGCCTTGGACAGGCTAGAGGAGGTATGGAAACTCATGTATCTATGGCCAAGTTGTTCCCCTGCCTTCATTCACCGTGACACAGTGCCAAAATTGCAATCTTCTCACATATTAGCAAACTCTTGCTCCTTGAGTGCATGTTTTACTTCTAAAATGAATACCAAGACTGTATGTTTTTATTAAAAAATTGATATATGGGATCGGGATTTAGGCAATCAATAAAGTAAAGTACTCTCGTGTTTTAATAGTGAGAAGCTGACTTCTTAAGAAAGGCTCTAACTTGACATGTTTGCTGGTGGTACTGCCTGGCAAATATATCCTGTGGCTTGAGATTGGGAGTTTTAGGTTCTGAAACTGGAAAATTTTCAAATGTCCAGGGAAGTTAAGAGAGTTGGCTGACAGTGTGGGGTGAGACAGAGCATGGAGTTAGGTGAGAAGTATTGAAGTGGGTCTGTGCCTTTCGGTATGCATGGGACTAGTGCTGGTAAGTTGGAGCAGACCACTGTTGTGACTTTGCTGTTATCAGAAATTTTCAGTTTAAGTTTTTAGGGATTTTCTTAGTGAAATAAACAGCACAGATAAAATGTTTCTGAACCCCCTTGGCAAGATCATACCTTTCTTTGAAATGGGAGAGAGATGTGTATTACCTGGAGAATCATTAGAAATATAGTCTAAGATACAATTGGAGTTTAGCATTAACCTAGCTCAGTTACTTTGTATCCTTTTCAGTTGAGGGAATTTGCTAACTTCGATTTCGACGTCTGGCGCAAAAAATATATGCGGTGGATGAATCACAAGAAGTCTCGAGTGATGGACTTTTTCAGAAGAATTGACAAAGACCAGGATGGGAAGATCACCCGGCAGGAATTCATTGATGGAATTCTTTCCTCAAGTAAGTGCCAGGAGTCATGACATTAACTGGGGTCATTTTTAGGAAAATGAGCACAGTGTAAAAGTGTGGACCCGGCAAATAAAGCATTGCTTTTACACTTGTTAGAAAGTCACCACCATGCAAAACAAGTGTCTGGGGAACTCTGTGGTCCTGAACTTGGGTATGCTTACTAGTTGTGTGACCACACATGTGTTCCTTCGCTTCACTAAAGCTGTGTCCTTGCTAGTGTAATAATTTTCATAATGTTTGATTTTTAGTTTTTTTGTGTTGCCTGGCATATATTAGGAAGTCAATAAATGCAGGTCCCTTTCATTTTTCATGCTAATTCACATTGTCATTAATAAGACATTAGTACCCCATAAAATATCTTGGTTTTTGTTTGACACTTGAGTTGTTTGTGTGTAATTTCCCTGACATATGCTGCTAGAAGTCATTCTTAATGTAAATTTCAAACCAATTGTTCCTTAAGTAGGGTAGTTGTTGAATCATATGAAATTGCCAATGTTAAACAGTTTCAACTACAGAAACACTTTCCTTTGATTCGCCCCAATAGTAATTGAAGATAAATTTCAGATCACATATACAAATGTCCATTTGTTATGATATAAATTAGTTTTTGAAAAGCATTTTGCATATTTGATCACCATGATTGTCTAACCGGGCACACTGAGATTAGGATGTGAAATGGAGAATGGCTTGAGAATTGACAAGTTACCTTCTTACTATCATTTTATAAAATTCTAGAGTTCCCCACCAGTCGCCTGGAGATGAGTGCAGTCGCAGACATCTTTGATAGAGATGGTGATGGATACATTGACTACTATGAATTTGTAGCAGCCCTTCACCCAAATAAAGATGCATATAAACCTATCACAGATGCTGACAAAATTGAAGATGAGGTACTCATTATCTTTCCACTGTCTACAAAAATAATAGTATGTTCTGCCAGGACATCATGTGCAATCCATACAACCATTTTATTTATTTCCACTTTAGTTCTTGTGTCAAAGTTGTAAGGATTCCACTGTGTAATATTAACATTAAAGTGAATATTTCATCATTGTTTTTGGCAGGTAACAAGGCAGGTAGCTAAGTGTAAATGTGCAAAACGATTTCAAGTTGAACAGATTGGTGATAACAAGTACAGGGTAAGTTTTCCAAATAACTTCATAGTTCCTTTAAAGGATATAAATTGAAATTTGTGTACCATTTGATCTGCCTTGTTTTCCAGGAATCCTAATTATTTTTACATACCAAAATTTAATGGCATATGAAACTTCTACTTTTATTATTTTAAGTTATGTAGAGATACCCTTCATTTTTTAATTAGGATGTATCCTTGACATTTGCAACATGAACATTACTTTTAATGAGAAAATTTTTCACAATAAAACACTCCAATCTCATAATTTCTGTTGTTGCTTCACACAATTTTATAAATAATATTACCATTCTGATTAGAGGTAAATTCCAGATTTCAAATAGAAAAGCTATTCCAAAGCATAACCACAAAGTTAAAAAGGTTGACTCATTTTTATAAATATGAATAAGAGGCAATATTTTTTTCATTTACACAGTAATTTTTGCTTTTATTCAAACTCTCAACCTGGTTCATTAAAACAGAAGAGCAATGTGACTTCATCATTTTGTCTTTTTTAATTTTCCTTTTTGGAACATCTCTTATATGTAGTAGCTAGATAGGAAATGTGCTGAGTTTCCCTTTGTGAATTTACAACTGCAACATTATTTCTTTTTATACTCTCACATTGATAAAAATTCATTTGTATATTCAAACTTTAAATTTAAAATCCTCAGTGTTTTTAGTAAAATTGTAGAGGAAATTTTCTGGTTATTTGGTTTGAAGTTGGGAGACCTGGGTACCTGCACATCTCTAAACTAGATACTATATCCAGAAGCCCAGAGTGTGAGAGAGTGTGTGTGTATTCTCAAGTCACATAGAAAGTTTCCTGTTGAACTAATTGTGTCTTTCTTCCATTTTTCATTTTTTTTATCAGTTCTTCCTGGGAAATCAGGTATAAACCAGTGGAATGTATTCTCAAGTGCCCAATGATTTTTCTTTTTCTTTTTCTTTTTTTTTTTTACCTTTAATTCATAGTCCTTAAAGCTTGCCCTGGCCAATCTTCCCATGCTGCCTCCCTAGCTACTACATTGTTGGTTGGCGTGGTGTTTCTGTCAGCGCTATAAGGGTCCTTGATCCAGGATTCCTTTTTGCCTTGTGTCTCAAATGAGGAGATTACTTTTAAGCAAACCAGATAATGAATTGTTACATAGTTGGCTACACTATTAACAAACGTAATTTTCAATTCTCCTGTTTAATAATGCTATAAGTATATATTTATGCAAGTATTCATTGGAATACAAATTTAATTCTCCACACATCTCTATGTTTCACTATTTAGGATGCATGGTGTGCAGTGGCAGAGAAGGATCAGCATCAGGCAGTGGCATGAGAAGACCCAGTACTAAGAGGTCTCCATGTCATTCAGCTACAAGTAACATGCAGCTATTTTCAAGGCTGCTATTTTCCATTTGCCCTAAATGATTGATTTAGGGCTTTCCATCCTCTGGATAGATATAGTAACTCTGCAGGTTTTAGGTGATGCCATTGCTTCTGAGGAAAATTATCATATGTAATATACAAAACCTTTTTTATGACAACTTGACCAAATATATTGACATTTACATCAATATAAATTGCCTATAATATAATTGACATTATAGTATAGTCATTTCAAAACTGAAGGCAAGAGAAATTGTTTTGATTTAAACATATTAAAGTTTAAGTTTTTTAATTCATTCTTTTGTAAAGAACAGTACTATCTAATTTACCTAACAATATCATATTAGATATTATTACTCTGGCACTCCATTTTTAATCAATATTATATCTTATGTTTCAAATACCTCTTACCCCATCTATTTTAGGCAAATAATTTAAATAGAAATATTCACTTATTTTGAATATATTTTCCAGGAAATATTTTTAATTACTATAATCATTATACATATTTACATATTAATAATTTGATACAGGTACATGTATACAATGTATAAGGATCAAATCAGGGTAAAGTTTCCATTAGTGTTACTTTTTTACATTCTTGTTATCCTCTGAGTCAGCAAGTGGGTTGGCATCTTGTATTTGTGGAAAGAATAAGATAAACACTTACCTCCAGAGATGTAATTTACTAGAAACACAATGAACAAGATTAATCTGGTTTTTTCTTGTCTCACAATTTGCCTATTGGGAAAATTAGGAAAATTCTGAAGACAAGGTTAGTTGTCTGGAGAATGCCTTTTTAAAATAAAATTGAAAATTACTTATTTAATAGAGCTGAAATATCTCTACAAAAGTTATTTTCTTAAAAGCTTTTGTTTGTAGCATAATCTTGGAATTATCTGGTTCCTTAAGGGTAATTTTCTTTAAATCCCCTCCTTTCCCTTTGCTTATTAGCAGCACCAAATTTTTTTCTAACAAAATAAACATTTTCATTTTTAAACTCACATTTATATTTCAGGAACAGGTTCACTGATAAGAACATTTAAGTCTCAGTGTTTAAAAATCAGATTTAGAAATAGTTATTTACAAGGTCTGATGTAAAATGCATGAGTTCCCACTGGTGCCTTTTACATTGTTCCCAATTCTTTCTGAGTTTCTTGTGAGTTTTAAGATCTTGACTGTAAATAGGTTGGTTTTGTTTTAGGGTTCTCTTACAGAAATCTAATGTTGAAGCTTACTGAAAAGTAGCGGACGGTTCCTATATAAAGTTTTCTGTTTATCACAGTAAGCTCAGACAAGTAGTTGATGTCGCAATTGTTTCTTCCCTGCTTTAAAAAGAAACTATTTATATTTAATTGTTCATTTTGCTTTGGTATCTGCTGGGTTGGCAGCCATGAAATCTAGTATGGTGGTTTTCATAAGTTGGACATGAGCCTATTAGAAGTGATTTATAACTGTAAAATCATTTCTCACAGGCTTTCCAAACAAATAAACTTATGATCAGAACTACCTATAGTGTAGCATTTATTTAGGACTTGCAAAATTCGTAGCATATCCCAAGTAATTGGCCGTTCATGGAAAGGGCAATAAAAAAATGATTTGCTTGTTAGTCTCAAGTATTATGATACAAATACCTTTAAGAGAACCCCATTTAGTTTTTAAAAGCCGTATCATTAATATTTTGCTAGTGGCTATTCTAATATTATGGTGATCTAAAGTGGCATATTAATTCAACCTTTAAAAAGTTGGTTTTCCAGATAATTAGGGGTAGAGAAGTTTTAGTTGATTATGAATTTTTTATTAGTCATACGTATTTATTACATTATTTTCCATGAGTCAAAATTCTTAAAATGAGTTTATTTCTCCCACATATTTGAATGGAAAATAGTTTTCATGTAAGACATAATTCTAATGAAGATGAATCAGTTTATTAAATGTGCCATAGAATCATCTTATCTTGTATAAGCCTTCAGCAAGTAGGCCAGTGCTTATTTTTATAGCTGTGTTTAGTTTCTAGAAACAATTTCCTATAACTGCCTTACTAATATTGATTCTGTCATAGGAAAGAAAAATAATTTTTAGAATAGAGCTTTGATATTATACTTGATAACCTTTGTAATCTTTTCCCAATCTGTTTCCTCTGGGCTAAATCCGCATGCAGCAGTCTAACGCAGATCATGACAAACCCCTTTTTCTGAGATTTTACTAATCGCTGTGAACTAAGCAAGAAATCAAAGTTGGTTGCTTAAGCTACTTCAGATTGCACATCATCCTTTACTTTAGAATTATTTTTTGACAATTAGAGATGCTTTCTTTCTTCCCTGCACAGTTTGGAGACTCCCAGCAACTGCGACTGGTTCGGATCCTGCGAAGTACAGTGATGGTTCGAGTCGGAGGAGGATGGATGGCGCTCGATGAGTTCTTAGTGAAAAATGATCCGTGCAGGGGTAAGGAGACACTCATGTCAAGACGACACCACAAAAGCACAAGCTCGCATTGTTTTCTAGCACGAAAACATTCTGAGCATAATTGGGGTGTTTTATTCTAGCAGTGAATGTTTCACATTGGTCTCTCAGCCTTAAGTTCCCGAACAACTGTGGCAGTCACACAAACCATGTTCTTCTCAGTTTTTTATTTGTTACTACTTTAGGTAGTAGGTAGGAAATACTAGATTAGATTTTCTTCATGAGACCTTCTGTTCTGCAATTTTCAAAATGAATACTTAACTTGCAAAGGAAAGGATTCTGTCTGCCATTATGTAGCAAGGTAGGAGGAAAAAAAATGAGGTGATGAAGACTAAAGGTTCTGGGTAGTGAAGTTCCAAAGTCAGAGTTTTTAACAACTTGATGGGGTGGTGAGGCAAGGAGTACTTAAAATTTTAAAAGATAATAATGAACTGCTAACTTTACTCTTACTTTCAAGTTGCAATATTAAATATTAAAAATATAAATTTAATATTTATATTTTATAATATAATACTATATATTATATAATAATATGTATTCATATTATAATATATAATATATAACATAATAATAATTGTTCCCTATCTACCAACCTGAGAGTCCTAGGTTAGCTTTTAATGTTCCTATTTTCAGATTCTATAGTCAGTTGTTAAATTCTTAATTGATTTACATTATAAGTGAACATTTGATTGAGGTTTCAAATTAGGTGTCATCTACTGAGTGGCACATTTTCCTGACTTTGTAAAAAGAAACAGTAGAATTATGATTTGCTTTAACCTGTGAGCTTATTGTCGTTGTTTTTAAAGGTCTGTGCCAGCACTGCCTATTAGAATATGAATATGTGAGACCAAGGATCCTCCAGTGGGGTCCCTGGGTTTCTATCCCAGTAACTAAATACACAGATCTATCAGAGTCAGCAGGCCTGTCTGCCAAGGCTGCCATGCATTGTTATATAGTCATATGCAGTAGCTCTGGCCTCCATAGACTAAAAATATACCTAAAAAGAAAAGTAAAATAAGAATAAAACTCCTATTTTATCATAACAGTGATGAATCACTTAAAACAATAGAGATATGTTCTGAGAAATACATTATTAGGTGATTTCATTATTGTGCAAACATGAGACATTCTTACACAAACCTACATGGTATGGCTCACTGCACACCTGGCTGCTATATGCAATACATGTGTGGGTATACACATATGTACATATATGTGTATGTACATGATATAACGTATTGTGCCTAGGGCCAAGACCAAAAAGCAACTTAAGATTAAATCAAGCTCAGGAGAAAATAATGCCACCAAGAGGCGCAGTTAACATGAGATGATACAGAAGGATGCTGCTGGCATAATAACATGGCATACCGTCTTCCAGCATGCTTTACTTTTTTAATATATGAAAAGAATACGCTCATTTTAAAGTGACAATAAAAATACAATATGGTAAATCAACAAACAAGTGATTTTTTATTGTCATCAAGCGTTTTGTTCTATGCATAACTATGTGTGCTATACTTTTATACTAGTGACAGTGTAAATAGGATTGTTTATGCCAGCATTACCACCAATGTGGGTAATTCATTGCCCTACGTTACAATGGCTAGAACATTAGGGTGGCCACAGTCTTAATGGAACACCATTGTATATGCAGTCCATCGTTGACTGCAACATCATTATGTGATGCATGACTGCATTTTGGAAATAAAGCAGCCTAAAGTAAAATGCAGCTCTACTTATGAAACAAATTCAAATGTATACAGTTGTGTTGGGATGCTTAGTAAAGTTAGCATGGCTGTTGCAAAGTCTTTCAGATGTTGTTCTTGTTGAGTCAGACCTTTGAGGGCTTCTTTTCCTTATGCAACTTTTCTTCTAAAATGTGCTAAAGGCTGGATCTGAGCACCTTTTGCATATTCAACTACTGTACTTTGTTTCTTCTCCTGCTAACAGTATTCTTTAATGTGATTGGTATCCTGTGTCATTTTTTCTAGTTCATCATCATGGGAGTAAAATGTTACGTTCGGAATCAAACTCTTCAATTACTACTACTCAGCCTACTATAGGTTGGCAACCCCTCTCTTTGCCTCTGCCTCTTTCCTTTTCTCTTTCCTACTTTTACATTCTTGCTTTAATCATTTTTTTTAAATATAACATGCTTCATTCATTGCGTATGGCTTAACTCATATCCAACTGAGCTGGTGCTTCCAAATTTAAATTCCGAAACTGTAACACATCCCTGGTGTGTTGCAAATGCAGGTGTCACGTAAGTGATCAAATACATGCTGACACTTGGCCCATAGGGTTCTTGGGGCGCGTTCTCCATGTGCATACGTGTTTGTATGAGTGCTGCATCACTGACTACCTAACAAACAGATCCTTGGGTCTGGTGTTTGTTATTGCATGTTGGTAAAACAGTTTTTTTAAAGCATAAAATAAAAATACTAGCTGCCTCATTTCAGTGAAAAATCTGGAAGTTTATGTGTTGTCACCATGACTAATGAGCCATCTCTCATTCTGTGTAATTCTATTGTTTAATTAATCCCAGTGTTAAGTACTGGCATTCTCCTGAGATTAATGTTACATGCAAAAGACACAGTCCCTGCCTTCCTGGCTTGTCTTCTTGGTGTGGTGAAAGGGTAATGAAACCATGTGGGCATCAGTAACTGGTGGATTAACAGTATTTTAGCATGAGCTTTCCATTTTCATGCTGACTCTTTCTTTTATAGTGGTTATTTTTGCTGGTGTCTAGTGTTAGAATAAGCACACTTTTTTCCTCCTCCCCAAACTCACTTGTATCCAAAAGGAATGCATTGTAAAGGAATGCATTTAACTTTTTGTTATGCTGAGTTGGAGTTGGCATGGCAAAAAGATGTTCTTGAAATTCTCAGCGTGATCTCTGGTGCTGCTGTGGTCATTCTTTCCATAACAATTGAATACCTCTTCTTTTCCTTCTGTGTGTGTGTGTGTGTGTGTGTGTGTGTGTGTGTGTGTGTATGTGTTTTCCAGCTAAAGGAAGAACCAACATGGAGCTTCGTGAGAAGTTCATTTTAGCAGATGGTGCCAGTCAGGGTATGGCTGCTTTCCGACCCCGGGGACGCCGATCCCGGCCTTCCTCACGAGCAGCTTCGCCCAACAGATCTACTTCTGTGTCCAGTCAGGCTGGCCAGGCAGCCTCCCCACAGGTCCCTGTCACCACCACACCCAAGGTAGGACTCCAGAATAAAATTCTTTCCTTCTCCAAAGTAGCCAATGTCCTGAGTGTATACCTTTGAATGTTTTAGGTCTCTAGAATTTTTAAGATTAACTGTTTCCGTGTAAGTTTCTTCTCATGATATAGGAAATTAAGGACTTTTTAAAAATATATATACCTAGTGGCCCATACAGAGATTAGGGGCTTTTTTTTTAATCTTTCAGATTGATTTGATTTTTATTTTTGAATTTCATTCTCTTTTTGTTGTTGTTGTTGTTGTTATGTGTATGATTTGCCATCAGAGCTTTCTACTTATTTTTAATTATTATTATTCTGACTGTGAAATGTGATTCTCTGCTATGAATATCTCTTTCTGTGCTTTGTTTTTACCTGCTGTCCTTTACATTTGATTTGCCATTATTCCATACAGATTCTCCATCCTTTAACACGCAATTATGGTAAACCATGGTTGACAAACAGCAAAATGTCAACTCCTTGTAAACCAGCAGAGTGCTCAGACTTTCCCGTGTCATCTGCAGAGGTATTGTAAGGCCCAAGATGCCAGTATTAACAGTCCCATTTAACTGAAACTTACCACCCACTAACACTGCTGCACCACTCCCTTCCTGTATTTACTTTTGATAATGCTACATCTTTTTATAGATTTCTGTAAAATAAGCATCAGCCTGGCAGTTCTGAGAAGAGTAAGGAGAGTAAGTTCTGAGACAGTAAGGAGTTAACAGAAAAGACAGTGGCAGCTTGCCCTAGTCACACCTGCAGGCTCTATGATTCATTTGCTTTTTTTATTCTCACCTATACTTAATTCTACTTTCTCTCTTAAAAGAGTGAAATACCAGCCTTGCTAAAATATCCAGACCTCAGTAAAATTTCTTTTAAAGCTGATGGAATGCTTTCACTGATAGACATAATTTGGACAAGAAAGGCAACATACCCCTTTTAGATAGGAGTAAGAAGTAGCATCATTTGGAAGAGAATCAGTTAAAAGAATTCCAAGCTAGACATAGTGGCATGCACCTGGAATCCCAGATACTTTAGGAGACTGAGGCAGAAGCATGGTAAGTTCAAAGCCAGCCTGGGCAACATTGGGAGATCCTGTATCAAAATAAAATATACAAAGAACTGGGGATGTAGCTCAGAGATAGAGCACCCCTGGATTCAAAGTACTACAAAGAAGTAAAAAAAGTAAAACAAACAAACAAAAAAAAAAAAACTTTAGCAAATGTTCACTCTGGGCATGGTCCTTTTCAATGTCCTTTGCATTTGTTTCTGCCCAGCACCACTGGGTAGATGTGACAAGTCCTGTGATCTATGCAGGAGGTCAAAGGGGTAGGCAAGAAAATAACCTGTGATTTTCAAAAAGCATCTTTATCAGATTTGAAGGACTGATATTTTTGAAGGATGCTTTTATATCTCAATATAGCATGACATAGGAGAATAAGATATTTAGGGAACATAAAATTTGCCAAGATTGACTCTCATCTGAGAGTCATATGCAGTTAAAAGTCAACCATGTATCTTTTTGAGAAACTTCTCCATGAAATAACAAACATAGGCACCAAATAATCACCTCTTTGATTAAAGTGACAGTAATTAGGGGAAAATCCCTAAACATCTTTTCTTAAAATAAAGGAGGTATTTCATCTTAATGATCAAGTGTATCTTAAAAGGCCACTTGACCCTTGTATGAAGAAATATGGTACCTTTACAATGTCCTTTGTGCTTTTCAAAATACTTTCCTATCTCACAACAGTAAGTTGTAGGCAGAGAAAAGTTCATTACCTTCACGATTTGATGGCAGTTCTGCCACTGCTAGGTGGTAGGACTGAGGCAGAAACACCCCATTCATCAGCTTTTCCTCATTCCTTGCTCTTCCTGCCCCAACCCCTATACACCCCCACCTTTTTTCTTCCAGGTGGAGAATATTAGTTTCATAGATTAGTTATGGAGTTTTCTGTCAGTCATTGGATCTACAGTAGCAAAAACTGAGAAAGGTTTAAAGAATCTGAAGTGACATTTTAGCATTTGTTTTAAATATTTAGGGCTAAAATGCTGTGTTCTAATTTTTTTTTAAGTAGAAACTGCCTAAAATTAAAGTCTGTTGTTTGCACTAAAAAACTGTCTCATTTCAAATTACCTTAAAAATAAAAACCAGGGCTGGGGTTGTGGCTCAGCAGTACAGCGCTTGCCTAACATGGGTGGGGCACTGGGTTTGATCCACAGCACCACATAAAAATAAATAAATAAAGGTATTGTGTCCACCTACAACTAAAATATATATAAAATAAATTTAAAAATTAATACAAACCAGACAAACCAAGAATATATCTTCATGGAAAGAGTCTATGATAATAAATCAAATCAAGGCAATCGGAGAAGAATGATTTTGGTCATTGACTTCTACCACCTTAAGTGATACACTTCATAACCTGTGGTCAGTCTCTGTTGACTGTTGAGATTCTTTGTAAGAGAGGAATTTAACCATATCGGCTAGACTTGAAGCAAATCACTTCCTCCCTTGGGCCCTGATATTTTACATTTATTGAAAGGTGGGTGATTAATTATGGTTATATGTGTAAAAGTCTTCTGAAAATTTGAGCACTGTATGTGAACCATGTATAAACACTATGCTTAAGTGTGTATGACATACATATGTAGATGAATGGTAGGAATATTACATTCATATTAATAAATACAGCTCTGACATATCAGGTGGTCCTGCATATGTTTTATTAAGCATTGAAAACTTTAAGAGGAAATTAGATATTTTATGAATGTACACATAATTTGTATAGATTTATTTTCTCCAAATAGCTCCTTGGCTCTGTGTTCATTCATTGAGGAATGTGATGCTGCTTGTATTCCTCAAGAGACTTATTTGTTTTTTAAACTTGGGCAGAATTTTCAAAATGTTGTCAGAATCTGGGAAGATGCGGTGATTTTAGACTTATCATAGAATTATATAATTGCTTCAGCCATTCTCTACAAATTCCTGTAGCATTTTAAAAGAATTATGCCCAAATGTCCCCTAGGAATCTTGTATGTAAGGACTATAGAAAGTGACAGAGCCAAGAAGTGAAGTGACATAGTGGTACTAACCTGTAAAACATCCCTCTTTCTTTTTGCAGTTAAGTCTGTTTAAACAGTGGCCGTCTAGGCATTGTTTATGTACTTCTTCTATTTCTGTTTATTTCTGCCTAATTCCTTAAAAGCATTGGAAGCAACAGAATGTCCCCTTCTCTTCACCAGGCGGTTGCCATCCTGTGGCAATAACTCTCTTAACTCTGTAACATTCACTGACAGTCTGGAAGATACTAATGTACTCACAGTTCAATTTGTCTTGTTTTCCTTGCTGTCACTTTTGTATTCTACTGGGGACCTCCATTTTTGTGTTTTTATTTCAACCGGGAATCCATTTTCTTTAAAAGGTTTCTTTCAAACTCTGGCTGAAAGTTAATGGTTGGGGAAGGAAAGTAGGCGCCCTATGCCTTGTTCAATTGTAAAGTTCCCATCTCCTGAAGGGGTCTTGTATAGGTTCCCACCCATTCATAAAGTGGTGTCAGTGGAATGTCATGGTGCACGAGCAATATCTTGAAATGTCTCTCCACTGGTTTAATGCAGGGAACACCAATACAGGGAAGCAAGCTGCGACTTCCAGGGTATTTATCAGGGAAAGGCTTCCACTCCGGAGAGGACAGTGGCTTGATAACAACCGCAGCTGCCAGAGTCCGAACACAGTTTGCTGGTGAGTGTGGTGCATTTCTTTCTTTAAAGGCTTTTGCAATATGATGAACTGAAGATTATAGTCCCTAGTCCCCTTTCTTCCTAATTGGGAAAGTAATTTTTGAATTGGCAATGCAGTGTTCTTTTGAAATAGCATGTAGCCCCAATCCTCTAATAAAGGTAGATAATAAATGAGTCATGGGAGCAAGTGACTAAGAAAATCCTTTGGGAAAGCATCAAAGAAAGATGGGAGAATGACTACAGGCCAGAAGAAAAAAAAAAAAAAAAGCACTGCTTCACACTTGAAGCCCGTAGCTCTTCTGCTTGCTCAGAGATTGTACAGAGATGCTTGGGGTGGTTGGAAAAACCTATCCACACCAAGCCTTATGCCAGTGCCTCTTACATTTCTTCACATAGTAGTGAACCTGTGAAGAAATGTAGTGAACTACTAACCCCTGAGTTCTAAACTCAGCAAATGTGATGTTTCTGTAGAGTTTCGAGTCTTCTCTTTTAAATTCCTGCATTCTTTGAGTTACACCTAAGAGTCTGCTCCATGTGACAGGGTTACATGTGCTACTCTTTAGGAAGCACAATCCCAAGTGATAGGTACCTGGAATCCTGGATATGTAGAGCAAACCCAGACTTACCATTTATATGTGAATCTAGCTTTTGCTCTGTTACATCTTCTTAAAGTAAGTCGTCTTAATCCTTACATAATAGGAAAAAGCCATAAATCCAAAGTCTTAGAAAAGTGCCTACTAGGTGTCAGGAGAAAAATGTCCCAGATAAAAGATGGTGTCAGGTTTCCAAGAATTGAATAAGGTTGACCCATCTCTGCCTTTTTTCCTCAGATTCCAAAAAGACTCCCAGCCGACCAGGAAGCCGAGCAGGAAGCAAAGCTGGTAGCAGGGCCAGCAGCCGCCGAGGCAGCGATGCATCAGACTTTGACATTTCAGAAATCCAGTCCGTGTGCTCGGACGTGGAGACTGTCCCCCAGACACACAGACCTTCACCCCGAGCAGGTTCTCGGCCATCTACAGCCAAGCCTTCCAAAATCCCCACGCCTCAGAGGAAGTCACCTGCCAGCAAATTGGACAAGTCCTCAAAGAGATAGTGCAATTGGTTCCACCAAGGCCCTTCCTTATTCATTTATTATTTAAGTTTGAACAATGTAAAATATGATGTAGAAATTATTGTGAAATATTGCAAGAGGTGAGTTTAAAATTCTGAAGATGGCCTTATTTGTGTATTTGTCTTTTTATTTGATCTGTATCATTTTTTGGTCAGATATTTTGGGGTTAAAGTCACATCATATGTGATGGGGAAGAAAGAGTTTAACATGAACTAACACTTCTGCACTGTATTGTGTAGAGCATACACTAAAATCAGTTACTGTACCTACAGGTAAGTCTGCATCCTCTCTGACAACCATGGCACTACATTGATAACTAACATTAAGGATACCTCATGACATTTTCTTATTTTTATGGAAATTCTTAATAGCCAAAAAATGACGCACCAGGGATATATTTTGAGATGATGTAAATGTAAACTAAGAAGTGGAAGGCAAAAGACAAACACATCCATACACAGTTCTTCAAGCAGTATCTGACAGAGAACCCACAGGAGGTTACTTCAAGCACTTACCAGTACCACAATATTCAAGTACCCTGCAGCATTTCTGTGCCATTGCTTTAAATGCGGCCAGAGGCATCCTGGACGTTAGACCTAATATAATGTAAGAATATAATTATAAAGTGCATTCATATAAATGTGAGGTTTTCTTTCGCTTGAGTGGACAGTAGCACCTGTATCATTGAACTCATTTTGTAACAAAGCAATTTTGCTTGCAAAAAGCTATGAAATAAAACATGTCCCTTAACTACATTGCTATGGAATTAATTTTTTCCCCAGGGAAAATTGGTGTATTTTTTTATGAGCAGTATCAATTTGGAGTGACCAAAAGATACTTAAAATGGGTTTATTTTGATTTCTGAACATCTGAAATAATCATGTTCTGGTATTATATCTACCTATATTTAATAAATATATACATTTTAATTTATTATGTATACTCACATACTATAGAAAGATATTAGTATGCATTTAATAAAACATATTCACTTGACTATGGAATACCTGATTATTTAAAGTGAACTTTTTCTGTTGTTCATTAATTGGTTTAAAAAAAAAGAGTATTTGTTTATGTTTACTAATAGTATGGCAGGCTAAATTTGGGGGATATCAAAAGGAAGTTAGAATAAGGTTAGTCACTCATTATGCAAATATTTTGAGTAAGTACTGGCCATGTGCTAGACACTGTTGAGACCTCTAAGGTTACAATATTCCTGCCCTCTTGCAGTTAATTAATAAGAAAGATCACTGAAAAATGAACTGAAATTAGGATATATATGACAGGATGACAGATTTCACTAAGGTAACATAGTGATATTCTTCTGACTTGTATTCATTTAAAAATCAGATTACAGAATTTTCCTAAATATGAAAATAGCATCAGATATAATTAGGATGGTTGATTATTGCTCTGGGCAGTACAGGTCATGGCATTCTGTATAACTTCATGAATTTAATTTAACAAATGGCAGTGGTGGTGTTTGGGAACAGGGATTATGTTTTTCCTGCTTGGCCTTTTTAACAGAGGCCAACATTGAAGAGTCTAGAGTTTCCAATGACATAAATTGGTGCCATTTTTAAGCAGTAGTAAGTCCTTCTTTGCCAAAGCATGGGTCTCAGGTGGAAACCCGTGATGGAAAGTGTAATTCAAACCTATGAGATTAGGTGCTACATAGTCATTGCTTTTGATTATAAACATGTCATCTGAGAAGGCAGTTGGAATTTTTATTCCTGGAGAGCTTTGCATCCGCTCACATTTCCACTTCAAAGACAGATTTAAGGGAATGATTTTATCTCAACCTGTTTGAATGCTACCCCTGTTAAAGAGCTAAGGATTTTCCTTTTAAGTTATAAAATAAGCTTTTTGAAAAAAAGATAGGTAGTTTAAAATATTTCAGAGATGTCTTAAGGAACTTATCAGCATTTGCCCTCATGGGAGCTTTTGAAATAGGGACGGGATGACTGATTATTTCTCTCCTCTGTGCTAATAATAATCCTGGAACCTCAGACTGAATTCTGAAGAATCCTCTTGTAAGTTTTACTGAATGCAACAGGAATGCCTCTTCCCCTGCACATGTTTCTTTTCTTTTCCTTATTCTATTTTTTCGATTTCTTTTTAAGCAGCAGAATATTGATCCAGGTGTGGTGGCACAAACCTCTAGTCCCAGCTTCTCTTGAGGCTGAAACAGGAGGATCACTTGAGCCCAGGAGTTCCAAATCAACCTGAGTAACATAGTGAGACCCCCATCTCGCAAAATACATTGGAATTAACCTCAATTCTAAACCGTGGAGTAGACAGTTTTTGTCTTAAAAATCAAAACTACTGGTTCTTTTATAATGCTCCTTTCTTCTGAAACAATAGCATATGTAGCATATCCTCTTTGACATCAGTACAGGAAGGAGTTGGCCTAGTAAAATCTCAGATGTGGTTAATTTTATGGCCAAGGTAGGTTGAAGGGCTTGGAAATGGCCCCAGCTGTCTAGGATTGACCTGTGAAAAAAGAAAAGGTAGGAGGAGGTGAAGAATGGATCCTATTATTGTTTTTGATTATTTTAAAACTTTATTTCAATATTGGCAGCAAGGGAAACTGAAATGAGATGCAGCTGTCTGCTCCTTTTGACAGGTTGCTTTGAAGTACATGTTCTTTGTGGTCTCCTGGGTGATCTGATGCCCACAAACAGAGCTTTTGCAAGTGCCTATTGCTTCTCTCTATGTGTGTCTGATGACACTGCCACCTAGGACCCCATGAAGAAGGCAAAGACACTTCAGCTTTGTCTTTAGTACTCTAGTAACTTAATTTTCTTTTTATGTATGTTAGAGATGACTTGACTACTACCAGAAACTGCTTAGAAGCAAATGAAGTCATCAACAAAGTGGGCAAGAAATGGTTCATATAGTGCTTTGAAATTTTTGACTTAACCTGCAAGACTGAAATTTTGGTTGATTTTAGGTACATAAACTCTCATGTCTATGTATAACATTCCTGAATATCTAGTGTGAGGGACAACATAGACATGTTTTTTTTTTTTACTACTACTACTACAAATGTGCAAAATTAAAACAACATGAATTTAAAACAAAGAATGTTCAAAGGATTTTTTTTCCTGTTTGTTTTTGTTTTTCATTCTTTTTGGAGCTGGGGCTGAACCTGGGCCTTGCACATTAAGGGCAAGTGCTCTACCACTGAGCTACACCCCAGCCCTTCAAAGGAATTTCATACTCTTAATTGTTCTTCATTATTGGAAGTTGAACACTGCATAGGAGATGAAAGTAGAGGTTAAGAAGTTTCTCAAAAGTTTTCTCCAAATAAAAACAAAACATTCTTTTAGAATGTTATTATTCTTAAAGTACAGCTACTTTGCCCCAGGGCAAAGACTAGGAGATTTGGTTCCCACAGTTTCTAACTTCTGAGCTAGTCATCTCCAGACTTCCATGTTCCCTTGGATAAAATTTTTTCAGTAATGTGTGTGTTAGTTTCTTCTAGAGTATTTGTATGTATTTATGAATAGCTATCAAGTCTCGCTAATCTTAAAGTGAGATTTAACAACATTGATGCACATGTGTATTTCAAATAGTTTTAACAGTTAAATGTTCTTAGCCAGATTTTTCTCAAATCTGATGAGATTCTCTTTGTTTTAATTCATGATGTACCTGATGAAAGACTTGGAGGAGGGGGTCATCTCTTTTTATTGTTTGTTTCTTGCATTATAAAGTGACTTCAATCCATTATTTATTTGCAGGGATCCCTTTAAGCCATTTTTTAAAGATTAGTTTGTTAAATAAAAATTTACACTCACCCACCTTGACATAGATAGCTGTAGTTTGCTATACATTCCAAATGGAAAGTAAGGAGTTTGGGAGCTACTGGAATTTCTACTCAGCTCTTGGTTCACTTCAATATAGACTGGAGGTGAGGCTTCAAATGCTGCAGATGTCACTGGAGGGCTGGTCCCCATGTCAGTCTGTAATTGGTGTCAATGAAGATTGATTTCCTTTTAAATGATATGTATATATATATGATATATATATATATATATATATATATATATATATATATATATATATATATCATATTCTTTCCACATCTTATGAGATCACCTTGATAGCATTGCAGCTTTAGAAGTCATTATTTTAAATTATTTCCATATTTCTACCTCTTCACAACCATCTTTTCCCAGAGAACAGAAGTAATCTCTAACATGTCTTCCTTTTTCCTCTGACACGAGGGATGCAAGGACTTGTGCACCAGTGCTGGTGGTTGTATGTGATTATAACTCTGATCAGCTCTTGTGTTTGGGGGAAGCTGAAGGGACATGTTAACATTCATGGAGCCACAGTTCCAGTTGCTGCCTACCTCTTATGCTACCACAGTGACCATGTGTTGGTTATTGATTTTCTCACATCCAGTGTTGCATCCTCCAGATAATCAGGTGGAAGAATAGGCTAAGGTGGGGATGCCTTTTGATATGAAGGAATGGGAAAAGAGATGATTAAGACAAGAGAAGGTGAGAGTGACATTGTACTGACTTATTTTCTTCAGCAAGCTACTTGTGGTTTTCTGCCTGGAAATTAAGGAAGAGGTCACTGTTTAAGATATTAAGTTGACTAAAGAACGCTTGAATTAGGTGAGGTTATAGGTTTGTAGTTACTCAGAACTCCAGCATGCAGTCTTACTTAGGAACAGAGGGAACATAAAGTTAATTGACCTAGAGCTGGGTTTTATTCCCCATCAAGCTCAACAAGTAAAGCAGGAGATTTGAGCAGTGGAAGGGAGCAGAGGGCATAGGTTGCATTTTTCACTTTAGAATCAGGCCTTATGGAATTCAGAGGAACAGATTTGGGAGAAAGTATCTTGATGGGAGTTTGGGCTAGAGTGATGGAAGGCTAGAGCGGTGTTCATCGATGTAGAGAAGCAGATTTATGACGGACAGGAACCTGTTTTTGGATTATTGTCTAAGGGTTGAAAGAATGAATTTTGGGTAGCTTCAGTATTTCTTTAAAAATTAGTCTCAGCTGTTCCAAGTCTTCACTGATTGTATGTGTATGTATATTCACATGTGCACGAGTGCGCACTAATAGCAGAATCCGCATTGAGAAAGCACTGATGGCCAGCCCTTAGAGTTGGGTAGAGAGTGGAAGAGGCCACTGATCAGCTGCAGTTGGTATGCTGAAGGCCCTGGGCAGGCTGAGGGATGTGTGAGTGCAGTTCTGGCTTTTCACAGATGCGGGAGTCTCAGGTTCAGGAGGATAGTATTTTAGGATGTACTCATTACATGTGGCTCTGAGCATTAATTTAAAATGGATTACCATAAAGACTACTTTTCTAAAAGGATCAGCCAGGTGGGAAAATGTGCATGGTTATGTTAATTATCCAGTCTAAAAACAGCTTGTTTCAAAAGTAACCAGCCAACGGACTATGTTCTAGGCAATGGTCTAATCACAGTTTACCTGCTTGAGAAATGACTGGTGCATTTCAAGGACTAGATAGGCTTAAAGCCATGTCTTCATAGACTTTACAGTGACACATCTAATCACAAATTGAGTTGTTTCTCTTGGGAAATTTCGTGATAGGAAGCTTTATTTAATACTTATATTTTTTAAGTCTCTTATTTGTGTGTCAGTTTTGGTTTATAAAAGCTCTGAATACAAATATATATATATATATATATATATATATATATATATATATATATATATATATCTTATATGAGGTTCCCAATCAGTCACTGAAATAGTAGATAAGTATTATTTGACTTTTATGAATAGTAAATGAAGCCAAAGAGGTCCCAGAGCCACAAAATGACTGAGCAGATAGATCTTTTTATGCCAACCAAGATCAATGTTCGTTCCACTGTGCCTTGGGATTACAACAGAGGGTACACATTCTTCTCTAAAGGTTGTCACTTTATAAGAAAGAAATTACAATGGGCCTCTCTCAGGAAACCAGGCCACATCTGAATTTTGCAGAGTAGCAAACTTTTTATTAAGATTGTTGGAGGGTCTGGGGTTGTGGCTCAGTGGTAGAGCACTCGCCTAGTATGTGTGAGGCACTGGATTTGATCCTCAGTACCACATAAAAATAAAATAAAGGTATTATGTCCACCTACAACTAATATATATATATATATATATATATATATATATATATTTTTTTTTTTTTTAAAGGTGGATGGAGACTCTTCTTTGGAGGGTTTCATTTTCCATTGTTTCATGTTACATCAAGTTATCTAGTTCCAAAAATATAGCAACCTTATAAATTTAGTTTGCTGCATCAGATGGTCTGATCAGAGGCAGCCAATATTGAATATTCCTTTCCACTTCATTACAGGATGCACAATGAGTTCCCCTGCAAAGTTGTTCTGTCACTTAGCTATCAATTTCTGATTCCTCCTCTGCTGACAAATGGTTATCTTAAATGTCTTACTTGAATTAGACATGTATATTCTGCCTTTTGCTTCAGTTCATTGACAATATACTTGAATAAATGGTCAAACTCTTCATTGACTATGTCTTGGTGTGTTGTTTTCAAATCAAGTGGTTTCCAAAAATATGTTTCTGGTGTGCAGACATATATAATGTGACCTCACCAAAAAAAGATCTAATAAAGATATGTAAGGAACAACATTATGCTTTTCCTGTTTCCTTTTTGTATAGTTTGAATACAGTGTTTCACAAAGCAGTCCTATGCATTTATCCTTATGCTCTCTCTCAAATATATTTCAAGTTATGTTAGTAATACTTTCATGCATGTGTTCTTTTGCTCTCTCTTAGACACCTCTGAAAATGTATCTTTTAAACGTTAGTTTAATACATCAGTGTCAGAATCATTTGCTTTTGTGAAATCATGTTTGAGAAGTACTTAATTCAGTGAGGGATTTTTATATAGTAACATTCATTTGATTATTTTGACTGCATTTTGGAAGTGGGATTTTTATGCATTCACCCCAGTGCTTAAAATAAATCACTGATAAGTTTGTGAGTGCTTGTTATTTCAAGTTTTGGATGCCAAACTGTGCTTTCATTTTGGTATTCATAATCATAATTTTAAGCAAAAAGTCCAAAGACACTGTAAGTTATCTTTCAGTAATTCTTTTACTCTTTAAAACAAGAAATAGGATGATAACTTGTAGTATTACCTATTGCTGGATAAAGAATTGCTCTAAAACTCAGTTTTTGTGGTTAGGAATCTAGACAAGGCTTAGCTCTGCTTCAGGGTCTTATATAAGTTTGCAATTAGCTACAAATAAAGGTGTCATCCAGGAGCCACAGTCATCTTAGGGTTCATCTGGAGCCTCTAGCATCAAGCATCAAGCCTCTAGCATCAAGATTCTGCTCCCCATGGGCTCTTGACCAAGGGCCTTAGTTCCTGCTGGTTATGGGCAGCAGGCTACCTTCCTTTCCTTGGTCCATGGGCCCCTCCAACATGGAGCTTGCAAGTGTGCAAGCCAAGAAGGCATTAAGTTCATCAGGGTGAGGTTAGAGTCTTTTATAACCTACGTTTAGAAGTGACACACATCATAGTTGCCAAGCATGTCACTAGTTCCTGCCCACACTTAAGGGTATGATTACCAAGAGGCAGGAATCATTGACGTTATCTCCAAACACTGCCTACCACAATGCTAAATCAGAAAAAGCTGTACTGCAATCTCTTACTTTCTTTTTTTTTTAATTGATTATTCAAAACATTACAGAGCTCATGATATATCATCTTTCATACATTAGACTCAATTGGGTTTTGAACTCCCATTTTTACCCCAAATACAGATTGCAGAATCACTTCTGTTACATACTCACATTATTGCATAATGGCATATTAGTGACTGTTGTATTCTGCTACCTTTCCTATCCCCTACTATCCCCCCTCCCCTCCCCTCCCATCTTCCCTCTCTACCTCCTCTGCTGTTGTTCAATTCTCTCCCCTTTTTTCCCCCTCCCCCTTGCCCCTCATAACCTCTTATAATTTTGTGTATCATTGAAGGTCTCCTACAATTTCCATATGCTTTCCCTTTTCTCTCCCCCCATTCGTCTTTGTTTACTGTTAGTCTTTTCCTCGTGCTCTTCCTTCCTGTTCTGTTCTTAGTTGCTCTCTTTATATCAAAGAAGACATTTGGCATTTGTTTTTTAGGGCTTGGCTAGCTTCACTTAGCATAACCTGCTCTAATGCCATCCATTTCCCTGCAAATTCTATGATTTTGTCATTTCGTAGTGCTGCATAATACTCCATTGTGTATAGATGACACATTTTTTTATCCATTCATCTATTGAAAGGCATCTAGGTTGGTTCCACAGTCTAGCTATTGTGAATTGTGCCGCTATAATCATTGATGTGGCCGTATCCCTATAGTGCACTCTTTTAAGGTCCTCAGGGAATAGTCCAAGAAGGGCGATAGCTGGGTCAAATGGTGGATCCATTCCCAGCTTTCCCAGGAATCTCCATACTGCTTTCCAAATTGGCCTCACCAATTTGCAGTCCCACCAGCAGTGTACAAGTGTACCCTTTTCCCCACATCCCCGCCAACACCTATTGTTTGACTTCATAATGGCTGCCAATCTTACTGGAGTGAGATATGATATCTTAGGGTGGTTTTGATTTGCATTTCTCTGACTGCTAGAGATGGTGAGCATTTTTTCATGTACTTATTGATTGATTGTATGCCCTCCTCTGAGAAGTGTCTATTCAGGTCCTTGGCCCATTTGTTGATTGGGTTGTTTGTTATCTTATTGTTTAATTTTTTGAGTTCTTTGTACATTCTGGATATTAGGGCTCTATCTGAGGTGTGAGGGGTAAAAATTTGTTCCCAGGATGTAGGCTCTCTATTTACCTCTTTTATTGTTTCTCTTGCTGAGAAAAAACTTTTTAGTTTAACTAAGTCCCATTTATTTATTCTTGTTATTAACTCTTGGGCTATGGGTGTCCTATTAAGGAATTTGGAGCCCGACCCCACAATAGGTAGATCAGAGCCAACTTTTTCTTCTATCAGACGCAACGTCTCTGATTTGATATCTAGCTCCTTGATCCATTTTGAGTTAACTTTTGTGGATGGCGAGAGAAAGGGATTCAATTTCATTTTGTTGCATATGGATTTCCAGTTTTCCCAACACCATTTGTTGAAGATGCTATCCTTCCTCCATTGCATGTTTTTAGCCCCTTTATCACATATAAGATAGTTGTAACTTTGTGGATTAGTCTCTGTGTCCTCTATTCTGTACCATTGGTCCACCTGCCTGTTTTGGTACCAGTACCATGCTGTTTTTGTTACTATTGCTTTGTAGTACAGTTTGAACTCTGGTATCGCTATACCTCTAGATTCACACTTCCTGCTTAGAATTGCTTTTGCTATTTTGGGTCTTTTGTTTTTCCATATGAATTTCATGATTGCTTTATCTATTTCAACAAGAAATGCCGTTGGGATTTTGATTGGCATCGCATTAAACCTGTAGAGAACTTTGGGTAATATCGCCATTTTGATGATGTTAGTTCTGCCTATCCATGAACAGGGTACATTTTTCCATCTTCTGAGATCTTCTTCTATCTCTCTCTTTAGGGTTCTTAGTTTTCATTGTATAGATCTTTCACCTCTTTTGTTAGGTTGATTCCCAAGTATCTTATTTTCTTTGAGGATATTGTGAATGGAGTGGTTTTCCTTATTTCCATTTCAGAGGTTTTGTTGCTGATATACAGGAATGCCTTTGATTTATGCGTGTTGATTTTATAACCTGCTACTTTGCTGAATTCATTTATTAACTCTAGCAGCTTCTTTGTAGACCCTTTTGGGTCTGTTAAGTATATTATCATGTCATCCACAAATAGCGATAATTTAATTTCTTCTTTTCCTATTTTTATGCCTTTAATTTCTTTTGTCTGTCTAATTGCTCTGGCTAGTACTTCGAGAACTAAATTGAATAGAAGTGGTGATAGAGGGCATCCCTGTCTTGTTCCAGATTTTAGAGGGAATGCCTTCAGTTTTTCTCCGTTTAGGATGATGCTAGCCTGAGGTTTAGCATAGATAGCTTTTACAATGTTGAGGTAAGTTCCTGTTATCCCTATTTTTTCTAGTGTTTTGAACATAAAGGGATGCTGTACTTTGTCAAATGCTTTTTCTGCATCCATCGAGATGATCATATGGTTCTTGTCTTTAAGTCTATTGATGTGGTGAATAGCATTTATTGATTTCCGTATATTGAACCAGCCTTGCATCCCAGGGATGAATCCTACTTGATCATGGTGCACAAGTTTTTTGATATGTTTTTGTATTCGATTCGCCAGAATTTTATTGAGAATTTTTGCATCCAAGTTCATTAGAGATATTGGTCTGTAGTTTTCTTTCTTTGATGTGTCTTTGTCTGGTTTTGGGATCAGAGTGATGTTGGCCTCATAGAATGAATTTGGAAGAGCTCCTTCTTTTTCTATTTCTTGAAATAGCTTGAAAAGTATTGGTATTAATTCTTCTTTGAAGGTTTTGTAGAACTCCGCTGTATACCCATCCGGTCCAGGGCTTTTCTTGGTTGGTAGTCTTTTGATGGCTTCTTCTATTTCTTCCTTTGTTATTGGTCTGTTTAAATTGTGTGTGTCTTCCTGTCTCAATCTGGGCAGATCATATGCCTTAAGAAATTTATCAATATCTTCACTATCTTCTATTTTATTGGAATATAGGGTTTCAAAATACTTTCTAATTATCTTCTGTATTTCTGTAGTGTCTGTTGTGATATTGCCTTTTTCATCCCATATGTTGTAATTTGAGTTCTCTCTCTTCTTCTCTTAGTTAGCATGGCTAAGGGCTTGTCTATCTTATTTATTTTTTCAAAGAACCAACTTTTAGTTTTATCAGTTTTTTCAATGGTTTTTTTTTGTTTCAATTTCGTTGATTTCTGCTCTAATTTTAATTATTTCTTGTCTTCTACTACATTTGCTGTTGTTTTGCTCTTCCTTTTCTAGGTTTTTGAGGTGTAGTGTGAGTTCATTTATTTGTTGGTTATTTCTTTTTTTGAGGAAAGAACTCCAAGAAATGAATTTTCCTCTTAAAACTGCTTTCATTGTGTCCCATAGATTCCGGTATGTTGTGTCTGTATTATCATTTGTCTCTAAGAATTTTTTCATCTCCTCCTTTATGTCTTCTGTAACCCATTGATCATTCAGTAACATATTGTTCATTTTCCATGTGATGTAGGATTTTTCCTTCCTTCTTTTATCATTGATTTCCAATTTCATTCCATTGTGATCAGATATGGTGCATGGTAATATCTCCACGCCTTTATACTTACTAAGAGTTGCCTTATGGCATAATATATGGTCTATCTTTGAGTAGGATCCATGTGCTGCTGAGAAGAACATGTATCCACTTGATGATGGTTGATATATTCTATATATGTCGGTTAAGTCTAGGTTATTGATTGTGCTGTTGAGTTCTATAGTTTCTTTATTCAGTTTTTGTCTAGAGGATCTGTCTAATGGCGAGAGCGGTGTGTTGAAGTCACCCATAATTATTGTGTTGTGGTCTATTTGACTCTTGAACTTGAGGAGAGTTTGTTTTATGAACATTGCAGCTCCATTGTTTGGTGCATACAAATTGATAATTGTTATGTCTTGTTGGTGGATGGTTCCTTTTAACAGTATATAGTGTCCTTCTTTATCCTTCTTAATTAACTTAGGTTTAAAGTTGATTTTATTCGATATGAGTATGGCCACTCCTGCTTGCTTCCGAGGGCCATGTGAGTGGTATGATTTTTCCCAACCTTTTACCTTCAGCCTGTGTATGTCTTTTCCTATAATATGAGTCTCCTGAAGGCAGCATATTGTTGGATTTGTTTTTTTGATCCAGGTTACTAGCCTATGTCTCTTGATTGGTGAGTTTAGGCCATTAACATTTAAGGTTACAATTGAGATATGATTTGTACTTCCAGTCATGCTTCTTTATTTATTTTAGTTTGGCTGGTTTTACTTTTTGGTTATTTTCCTCCCCCTTTACTGAGACACCTCCTGCTGTTAGTTTTGGGCACTATTTTTCAATTCCTCTTCTTGTAGTATTTTGCTCAAAATGCTTTGCAGTGCTGGTTTTCTTGCTGCGAATTCTTTTAGCTTTTGTTTATCGTGAAAGATTTTAATTTCATTGTCAAATCTGAAGCTTAATTTTGCTGGATACAGTATTCTTGGTTGGAATCCATTATTTTTCAGTGTTTGAAATACATTGTTCCAGGATCTTCTCGCTTTCAAAGTCTGTGATGAGAAATCAGTCGTTAACCTAATTGGTTTACCCCTGAATGTAATCTGCCTCCTTTCTCTCGTAGCTTTTAATATTCTCTCCTTGTTCTGTACGTTGGCTATCTTCACAATTATATGTCTTGGTCTTACTTTCATTATGTAATAAATAGGCTGGTTTAAAAATCTCTAAAATATGTGTCTATGTGTGTGTATACATTATATATATTATTATATAATTATAGATTTTTTTTTCAAGTCCTTTTCACCAATCTATGGTTTAAAGGATAATTCATTAAAATTCAGTTACTGGTACAAAACAATCTAGATTGGAAAAGGAATCTTTCTTCAAAACTTCATTTTAGCAAAGAAGTTGTTTAGAATACTTGGAAATAAACAATGAAAGCATCCAAGCAAAGATTGTCTATCCCAAGGCACATGCAATGGATGGATGGGGTGAAGACTGCAGGTTGGAAACTCACTAGAATCTAATGTATCCATCCCATCTTAGTTAAATGTTGACTTACCTAATTTTCTTCTAACTTCCTTCCTTTATTACCCCATTGGCTCTAAGCTGCTGTTCATGGAAATACTAGATTCAGTTCACTGGGGAACGATTAATTTATATGGCTAGGAACAGGTCCTCCTTGTCCCTGACACACAAATGTTTCTTTGCTGCTCTAGGAGCTCCCACGATTTAACCAGTGAGGGTTGATATTTCATTCAGATTTCTTCCAGAGGATCCTGTATTTGTAGCACATGCACTTTAAAGGGTCCATACCCTTTTGTGAAGAAGGGTAACTATATTTGGCACTGGATAAAACATGCCCCTGTGGCCTCTCCCTCCTTGTATGAATGCTCCAGCGTGGTTTGACATTTGGTTTGTGCCAGTGAGATCACTTTCATATTCAAAGGAACTGCTTCATAGTGTTCTCTAGAAAACCAAAATGCACCAAGCACCTCATGAGCAGGGCACTGTTTTGCAGACTCTGAGCTGAAGTTCATCCAAGAGATTTTACAAATAATGAAGTAACACGGCTTAGAGATTTTTGTAGCAGCTATGAACCAGCTTGCCTATGTTTGTCATTAAACAATCTATAAAAAATGTTTGTTCATACAATATAAATATACCCATCAGCTTTTAGCTGTTTTCCAGTTTTTATTGTTTGTAGAGAAAAGCCAAATGAATAACAAAGCCATTTGGAAGAGTCGGACTCTACTCCTCAGCCTGTCACACTCACACTGTAGATTAAGGGCTAACAGGATTGGTCACTCATGCAAAAACTATGCTTTTCCAATGTTTTGAGGTGTTAGTTATCCTAAATTGCTGTTCTGAAATTTGATAAAACTGAGGGTCAAGAATTACATGCCCAAAACCACTCAATAAGTAAAGTCCATGCTTAATAGCCCTGCTCCGGCTGTGCCAAAAGCCTGTGGCAGTCTTTCTACTATACCATGTTATTTGTGCAGTTAACTTTTAGGTTGTTTGTTTGTGCCAGTCCTTATCTTACTGATCTTTTTCAGGCCTTATTTGTTCCTAATTTGGGTGCTTTTGCAACTTAAAGAAACTAAAAAATATATTCTTTCCCATCTTGTTTCCCTACCGACAAAAAAGAGAAAGAACATATTTTTATTTAAAGAATTCTGTTAGTTCATGTAAACATTACTTAGGTGAGAGCTAAATGTAGGGAGAGTTCAGGAAGAGGCAGAAGAATTTAAAACGGCAACAGGGAAGCAACAAGAACTGTGTGTTTTTGACATTCTGATGCAAATTCAGAATGCAGAATTGATTTGTGCTCAGCTTTGTAGGGAAATCCTTGGCTTTAGTGGGTAACATGTAAACACTGTTTAGGATTAGACTGAATTATGGTTACAACCGGGTAGAGGAGTTGTCCTGTGCCAAGAATCAGTGATCTTGGCTTCCAGTTGCCTCTTATCTCTTTGATATGTAGTACTTGAGTCTCTTCAGATCAAGGATGGCCTTTGGAATAAAGTGCCTTTTTCTTTTCTCTGCCAGACTGAGAGCAGTTCCAAAATTGGATTTATGATTATAAATGTCGGAATTATGGCAATATGTGATGTACACCCACCAAAAGTTTTTTGGAAAAATATAGGGGAAAACAGCACCTAATTCTAGTATGCATTCTAGAATACTGTTTGAAAATGCAAAATAAACACTATTTTTCTGCAGAACTCAGAGTACTGCAAAAATCTGCCTTCCTCCCACAGTCCTGCTATGAGGTAGATATACTAAAGCAATTGAAAACCCATCTAGTTACTCTTGTTGTCTTTTAATAGACCACAATGATGGGTACTGAAAAATTAATTGCTGGTAAGAAAAGGAGATACAAAAATTCAACTCAGGGTCTCTTTTAGTTTTTAACCTAAGATTCCTGTCTCAGAGTTTGATTTTCTAAATTAAGAAGCATTTTAAGTCTGGTGATCCCAGTAAATCATGAGGCTAAGGCAATAGGATTGCAAGTTTGAGGCCAGCCTCAGCAACTTAGCAAGACCCTGTCTCAAAATGAAATATAAATGACTGTAAGTCACAGAAATAGAGTGCCTCTGGGTTCAATCTCCAGGACCCCCACCCCACCACATACAACATTTAAAAAACATACTGATGATAGATGAAGATTTTGAAGATAATTGGGAAAACAATCTGAAAAGACTATACTTATAATCTTCAGATAAAAGTTAAAATCTAGCAAGTCTTACCTGTTTAGGAATGAAGAAATAAAACTCAAGATATAAGATAAATTTATATACAGCATCTCTAAGGAAAAAAAAGTTGTTGTCCACAGCACAATGGAAGTGAATTGCTGATGTGGCTCCCAAAAGATCTGGAGCTGATAACCACAGTGCCTAGCACAGTTCTGTTCACTGTGAGCCTCCTTACAAGATGTGGGTAGCTAGGCTGGGGGTGGGAGTCAGTGGGAGAACATATGCCTTGCAAGCAGAAGACCCTGAGTTCCATCCCCAGCATTGGGGTGAGGAGAGGGGGAATGTGGGTAACTAGCCAGGGACCAGGAAGTGGTTCAGAACAGTATTGGAAACTGACATAATAATGTGGAAGAATAAGGTTTTACATTATATTTTAATGCAAACAACTAATTATTAAAAGAAAAGTAAAGGAATCTACAAAGTTTTATACAGAATACTTTAATTTCTAACAGATTAGTGAAATCCAGTTATGTTAATATTCATAGCTTCTATAAACAAATTCATTTCAATTTTAGGTGAGCTAACAAAAAATATTTTGTACCTCATATTCATATTTTATAACAGATAGTCTCAGGATTGCAGCTACTATTGTTGAGAAATAACTATTAACTAATAACTCCGTGTATGATAGGAACACTCGTTGTCCTTTTTTAGGCAACAGATTTAGGAATTTATAATGACCAGACACAGAGTAAGTGTAGAGTTAACCTAAATTTCATGGTAATCAGTGGGTAAGATATTCTCTAACCATTTCCCTTATATTCCTCCTCATTGCCCAAGAAAAGGATAATAACTATTTCAGTAGTTTACCTTTGTGAAAAGTCTTTTTAAAATTTCCATTAACACTATTTAAGATTGTGACTGATTACAACTACCATTTTAACTAGACTGTGAGATTATTTGGGGTTTATAAGAATTGTAATAATAATGGTTTCCCTGTAATTTGAGTATTAATACTATACTATTTTAGAAATAAGAAAACAGAGAGGTTAAATAAACTGCCCAAGGTCACATAGTACCAGAACTAAACCCAAGTCTGTCTGACTTTATAGCTCTCTGTCAATATCTGGAAGACCACCCATGGTCTTTCGTGGTAAGGAAGAACTCTTTATTCATTACAGCTATCTCAAGGTGGCTGCCCTGGAGGGGCAGAACGCCTAGCTAAATTTGAACTTTAGATAAATGTTGAAAAAATATTTGTATATGTCCCAAATATTGCCAAAGATTATTCATTGTTTATCTGAAATCAAATTTGTGTATTCTTATTTGCTATATCTGGCAGCCCTACTTGAGAAAGAATGTTCCCCAGTGCTGGTTATCCAGAACACAATATGGAAATGTGGTCTTGATGATCTGAGAGTCAGAGGGTGGAACTGGGGTCTGTCTGAGGGTCCAGATTCATCATCTTCATGGGTATCTCATTTGAGTCCAGAGCTGAGCTAGGCATTGAGGGAGAATGAATGACTCTATAGCTTTTGACTTTGGGAAATAGTAGTTTTTATACTGTTATTCCATTTTCTTTATTTCTTATTCTTTTGGAAGAATCATCTCACTGCTCACCAGCCCCTGGTAGATACATAAAGACAGCAGAGGATTCCAAAAAGGAGAATGTTTTGCTCTTCATTCAGATTTCTTGAACTGTGTTCGTGGTAGAGATCCTCAGAAACACATCTATATGGGGAACTGAGTTCCTATCAGGGATTCTGGAATTTTCACCACCAAGATGCAACATGCCCAATATATTTTGTATTTTGTTTGCAAAAGAAGGCCTTGGGAGTATCATTTCTAGAGATGGGATTTAGGATAAATTACTTCTGGAAGAGCCTCAAAATCTCTAAATTACACTGACAATAAGTTAAAAGTTGGTCCACTTCAAAGTTTATGAAACCATTACTTGGGGAACATTTCTCAATGTTGCTGAATAAAACACTTCAAGAGAATTCTTTTTGGTGTTTTTGTTTTCCTTTTTTGTGATGCTGGGGATTGAACTCAGTGCATGCTAAGCACTCATTCTACCACTGAGCTACTTCTCCATCCCCCAGAGAATTCTTTAATGGATGTATTTTAGCACACGATATTAATGACCTGTCACATGAAATCCATAAGAAGTGGCTCCATGCTGGTAATGGACAAATAACGAAAGTTCAACTGTGTCCCCTTCCAAATTTGGTTCTCCCATGCAGTGTGATCTGTTTACTGGAGACTGTTGTTAAGAATGTAAATACAACCTGCCTGGGTGCCAGAACAGAATGAGGCTGCCTAGAGCATGAAAATAAGTCATGCATGTGTTCAGTGGCAGCGATATTTCTGCAGACATATTTTTAGGTTACAATTATAAGAAATACTTGAAAATGCCCCTAGACAGGCAGGGAACAAACACACGATTTCTTTGTGAAACCAGTATATAAGAGTAATACCCAGTTTTTAAAAATGTTTTATTTCTTTTTTTTTTTTAAACTGGTAGAAACCTGTCTTTGTTCAAAATAAGTTTCTGTTATGTTCCCTACCCAGACTGAAACAGATGAAGTCTGGAAATTGCAAGAGAATTTTTAAAAACTTAGTGTAAGAGTGGGGAAAATGTTTCAAGAAGCATGCAGGAAAAAAATGAATTTTTAAAAAAATGTCTGCTCATCCTAAAAGGACACAAAACCAGAAGACAAACTGGTGAAAGTATTGCCATTTTAAGAGTGAAGGGCACAATTTTCTTAATGGACATAAATTACAATTCATATTAGAAGACTATAAATGAGTCTTGGTACTCAAATTTGAGGGCTAAGAGGTCACATTTCTTCCCTAGCGGTTTGGTAAATGGAGAAAAATCTGGTTTCCACACCATGTTGGTGAGAACACAGGTGCAGACCTCAGACACAGTTGCAAGGAGTTCAAATTGAAGTGGCCTTTTTAGGAGACAATTTGGCAACAGTTATCAGAGCTTTAAGTGTACATACCTTTTCATCTGGAAGTACTATTTCTGGAAATGCATCCCAACAAGAATGCGTGCTACCCTAGAACAATTTTCCAGGAAAAATAATATTCCCCTCAAGAGATCCACATTGCTTTGTCAGCTAAAGACCCAAGTGTTGAATTAGCATTGCCATGGGGATGGAATAGAGAAAGCTGCAGAGCCTAGAAAAATATCCTTGTTTTCAAGCCTGCAAGGACACTTGGTCAAGCTGAGCAGGAGTCCAGAGCAAGAATATAATTTGAAAATTTAATTTCCAAAAAGAGAGCTGCTCCATCACCATATTAGTTGGGAAACTGTATTTCCATTGAGGGGACTGAAACCTCTATACACAATGTTTCCTCTTAAAAAAGTGGCATTTGAGACGCTCCAGCATTCTTCCTCTATGTAGGATCCCAACATTCAAGTCCCCTTTTGCTCTTTCTCATCTGAGCCCTCTGTTCCCTGCTCCTCCAGGTTGACCAGGCTGGACTTCATTCCTGGGTCCCTTCATATGTACCATGGAGTTTTCCAAGTCCTGCTCCTGACCTCACTATTCCTCCATCTTCAGTAAGAGGTTGGGCCTGTTAGTCCCACAACAGGGGGGCTGCTCCACTGTCTCTGCTTTGGAATTCTTGGGCTCTTGCACCTGTCTCCTAGAAGCATTTTCACTTTAATTTCCCATTTGTCTCTGCCAGATACAAATGGGAGCCACAGATACTTGGAATGAAGCCACTGTTGGTGTGTCCATTAAATCTTAGGCCCCTGAACAGGCTCAGGGCCTCTTCCACTCCTCAGCTTATTTTTTATTATCTTATTTTAAATAGGCTGCACAGTTACGTAGTTCAGATGTCAAAACTATAAATAAGATATACCCCAAAAGTCACCGTCCCATCTCCTCCATACCTTTTCATTTTCTATTTGTTCTTCTGATGTTGATACAAAATATGTGTATATATAATAAAGCAAGGCAAAACACAGATTATACTACTTTATTCCTTTTTTAACCCTCAAATATTTGAAAATGATAAAAGCTATACTACATCTTGATTTTTGCATCTAAAAAACATCAGGATTTATACATGTGATTTTCTCCTGAAAGATGTTCACCAGGTTGAACAGCTGTTCATATACCAGATTACCTTAACAAGAGCTGAGGAAATCAGATGAGAGAGCCCACAGTGTCTGCTTTTAATAGAACACAACAAAACGAAGTATTGAAGAAGGCAGGAAGAATTGCCTGAGGGAATTCTCCCCTCTCCCCTCCAGGCAGTTCAGCATGGAGAAAGGCTCCTCCCACTTGGGGGAGGGAGGGAGAATTAAGTACAGGCCCTAGACTGAAAACAGGACCGCTACAGTGAAACCCAGTGCTTGTCAATGCCCCCAACCTTTATCACCAGACCAGTACCTGGGGACTGAGCCATTGGAACTGCATTAGGTGTGTGGCTAATTCTTCTTTTAATTCTTGTGGATTCCTACCCAGAAGTGGAGTTACTGGTTCATAGGATAATTCTTTTTTTTTTTAATTTTTTGAGGAAATTCTAAAGTGCTTTCCATGTGGTTGCAACATTTTATATTGACACCGACAGTAAATCAGTTTTCCAAAATAGCTCTTGTCTGGGTTTGATCTTGTTTGTTTTTGATAGTAGCTATCCTAATGGGTGGGAGGCACCATTGTGGCTTTGATTTGCATTTCTCTAAAAATTACCAATGTTAAGAATCTTCTCATGTGCTTGCTTATTCATTATTTAGTCCATAGCCTTTGACTATTGCAGGCCTTGATTAATTTGCTGGCTTCTACTGCAATGGAAACATTTGGGCTCCCTTGGTTGGACCACATCTTTGTGTCAATGTAACTCAAATGTGATGATTTGTTTCTCTCCTCCTTCCAGCTGAGATGTTGAAAATCTTCACCTGCTTCTAGGTTACTTTCTGCCCTTCCTACTGCTGAGTCCTGGTATTTTCACAACTTAAACTCTTGTTGCTTTCTGTCTGACACACTCCTCCAGACTGAGCATTATGTTGGCACCATAGTAAAGGAGAGATAAGTCAGTAAGTTCTGGTCTGCTGAAAATATCTACTGTTCCAACAAACTTTGTTCATGGAAGAAGTTTTGCTGATTAGGTTGCGATCTTTTGCTATCCTGCTGTTTCTCTGCCAGCCTCACCTGTAACCTTCCCTGAAGGATGTTGCCTGGCTTACCTCCTTAGAGAAGCATAGTACTTCAACTCTCTCCAACTCTTGTACTCTGAAACCACCTAAGGATGATCTGACTAATCCGTGCTGATTTTCTCAATCTTTCTTTCTGAAATATGCCTAAATTAGTGGCTCACAACTTTGGCTGCGTGTTGGCTTCAACTGGGGAGATTTTTAAAAGACTAACATCTGAGTCATACTCCCAAAGCTTTTGTTTAGTTTGTCCAATTGAAGCCTGAACGCTGGGATTCTAATATGCAGCTAGGGTTATCTGCTGACTCAAACATTTGGAACAGCTAATTAACTTATTAAAGCATGTTATTAATTAAATCTTATTTACTCCCATCTATAACTTAAAAGGTTTCTCTCAATAGCATCCTCGATTGGACTTTTCTGGGGGAATTAACCATGTTTAGCTCTCTGAGGTTTCATCCTCTGTTAATTATCTTTGCAATGCAGGATCCCTCCTGATCCAATCACAAATCCCATTTACTAATCCCAACTGTAAAGGGATTGTGCCTCTTTTTTGTCTCTCTCTAGCCTATCAGGAACAGAAGAAAATAAAATTTCTACCCTACTCTGGAGCCTGTTCTGCAAGCAGGAATATTCATTCGCAAATATTAGGTTTGTTGGAAAACATTTAGAGCTTGATTTCTATAATTTTAGAATTTTACTAAAAGTTATATAAAGGTATTCTAGCTGACACTTGTTACATTAAAGACAAATAGGTAGCCAGAAAGGCAAGAAAATTACAACTCTAGCAATACAATGAGTAGCAATGATAATGGAGAAAGATTGGCACCTGAGAAAGGAAGTTTCTCTCTCTCTCTGGAAACTTCCTTCTCTTTATGTACCACTTTTAGAATCAATCTGTGGCTGGTATAATTCTCATTTCTTAAACTCAGAGTGTTGTTAAAAGTCATCGAATTATTCCATCCTGAAGAGTTAAGCACAGTAAACGTTTCCTTAGTTTGTCATTTTTAAGGGGTGTATGGATCTACTTAGGAGATCCCTTAGGAAGAAACCCTTCTCTCCAACGCCCCTGCTTTGCAGTCATGTGGAATGCTTTGTGGAAGTTATCTTTGCTTCAAGTCCCAACCGCAGAGTTATCTCATGCTGTGTGGATCAGACAAAGACAGAGGTACCATGGCAGACAAACCACTAGGGAACAACTCATCAGGCTAGACCTTTCCAAAGAGTCAGAAATCGATATGGTTCAGCCAAATCTGTAGTTAGTCAGCTAACTACAAGATGCAATTCACCTGCTATAACCAAAGCCTTTAACTACCTTTCCCTGATGGGAATAAAGCATCATCATGACCTGCCTCACTTGTAATTTCTACCATGTTTGGTGAGGCTCCTCTCAGTGCCCTAACCTCATCAGAGTCCAGGAACCCTATTTGTAAGCATATCCACTGCCATCCAAATGCCAGCCTTCTTGCCTTCTCCTGAGTCCACCATCACTGACCCTACAGGACACCCACAACACTTCTGGTCAGGCATACTCACCTGAGTTCCTATGTGCCCCCAAACATTTTCTGCCTACAGCTGAGTTTTTCCCCAGGACATGTCCCTGTGAGTCATCCTGGTACCAGACCCAGCCTATTTCTGGCCTTATTCAAGGTAGGTCTTCATGCTCAATGCCAGGCTTTGGAGTTAGTAAAGAGCACCAATGTGGAGCAATTCTTCAGAGTTCAGGCTCAAATTATGTTCTGCTACCTGCTAATAGTGAACCCATCCCAGTCTCACTTTCTAGGGCACAGAAGATGAAAAAGAAAAGTAATTAACTTGTAGGATTTCTTTGAGGTCCAAAAGATACAATCCATGCAGAATGGTTGTCATGATACCTAGCACATTGTGAGTGCTCAGTAAATACAACAGAAACTTTTCCAGGCTGGTCTCTTTGGCTCTGACAGGCCCAGGGGACTCTGCAGCAGCCTCTGTCACCTTAGGTCCTGCAGGTACTGAGAGATCCCTAGGGAGGAAGCCAGGACACATTGCAAGCTGGAAAATGAGTTATGATAATATATTAAAGAAAATTACATCATTAAAAAGTATCTTGCCAGGTACAGCAGCATATGACTGTAATCCTGGCTATTGAAGACAAGAAGATGGCAAGTTCCAGGAAACATAACAAACCTTGTCTCAAATGGATGGATGGATGGATAGATGATAGATAGATAGATAGATAGATAGATAGATAGATAGATAGGACTGGGGGTGTAGCTCAGTGATAGAGCATTTGCCTAACATATGTGAGGTCCTGGGTTCAACCCCCAGCACTACAAAAACAAAACAAAAACCAAAAATAAAAACAAAAACAAAAAACAGTAGCTTATTGGAGGTAGAACAAGATGGTGGCTGAGTATCATCCTTCCACTATGTCTCCTGAACCAAGTTGAACAGCAGCTGTTCATTCATACCCCAGATCACCTTCAGAAGAACTAAGGAAATCAAAGGGCTTGCTTTTAATATAACAAAACAAAAAGACATATTGAAGAAGACAGAAAATGTTGCTGTATCAACCTCCCCCAACTCCAGGCAGTTCAGCATGGAGAAAGACCCCGTCTACTTTGGGGAGGAAGGGAGAATTAAGTACAGGTCTAGACTTGAAACCCTATACAAGTTCTGCCACAGTGAAACACAGTACTTGTCAATGTCCCAACCACTGGAACTGCATTAGATGTGTGGCTGGCTGCCTCCTCCACCCTTTCTCCAATCTTGGCTAGTAGAATGGGTGGAGGACGCCACCCACTGTGAAGCAGGGCATAAAAGCTAGCACAGGGCTTTGTCTTGGATCCCCAGCCCACTGCCAGACCTTCTGTGGTAAGACTGAGTTCCTGATAAAAGCTGAAGTCCCTATATATGGGCCAGAGCTCACAAATGGATTCTCTAGACCAACCCAGCATCAGGTGGAAACCTGTGTGCCAGTAAGACAGACTTTAGTTGCTGCCCACATGCCTTGGTGTAGACCTCAGGGACTCCTGCCCTCCCCCCAAGTCTGTGTCAGCCCTGCAGCCTGAGACTCAGAAGCAACTCAGCTTCGTGTCAACCCTGGTTGCCAAGGTCCTGTCTCTTTCATCTGTCATGCAACCTGAAGCAGCACAACTACTTCCAGGCCATTGTTGCAGACAGGGCTCTAGAACTACCCCAGCACCAGGCAGAGACCTGTACCCCAGCGGGAAAGACCTATGTCTCAGCCTGAAATGTGTACCTCTGTGCACCCCTGAGACAGTGTAGGCTGTGAGACTCTGGCACAACCCAACTGAGCATCAGCATAGGTGGCCAAGGGTCTGCATTCACCAACTACCCAAGCTTGGGCAGCATAGCATGATGTATGAACCCATTTGCTGGGATAGGACAAGGTAATAAAAGTTCTAGCTTTGCCCTGAAATTTAGCATTGGTTGTAGTGAGATCCAATACTGGGCAGATGCTAATGGTCCTCATTCTCAGGTCTACTGTGAATGGATCTTCTGGAATAGCTCCAGTGCCAGGGAAATACACTGAACCCCAATCTACCAGGCTTTTATTCCAGCTAGCATCACCTCTGGTGAGTTGCATAGTTCTGGAAGTCATAGTCAGAACAATCAGGCAAGAGAGAGAAATAAAACACATCCAAATTTGAAAAGAAGTCAAATTGTCACTGTTTGCAGATGACATGATCTTATACATGGAAAACCCTAAAATCTATCAAAATTATTTAAACTAAAAATGAATTCAGCAAAATTGCAGGATACAAAATTGACATATAAAAATCAGTAGCATTGCTATATGCCAATTAGTAAATTTTCTGAAATAGAAATCATAAAACAATCCCATTTACAATAGCAAGAAAAGCTATGATCAATAAAAGTGGTGAAAGTTGGCACTCTTGTTTTGTTACAGACCTTAGAGAGAAAGCTTCAACTTGTCCCTATTCAGTATCATGTTAGCTATTGGCTTATTATAATGACCTTTATTATATGTTGAGGTACCTACTATTTCTGTAGCACTATCTAGTAATTACTGTATACAATTAGCATCCTGAACAAAGATATTGACTCATCAAAACATATTTCAGTTATGCTTATTTATTTATTGAATTAGCAAAGCCTACATAGTATAGCTATAACATTTCTTTTTTGTTTTGTCTTTTTGGTACTGGGGGTTGAACCCAGGGGCGCTCAACCACTGAGCTACATCCTCAGCCATTTTTGTATTTTTTTATTTAAACAGGATCTCACTGAGTTTCTTAGGGCCTTGCTAAATTGCTGAGACCGTCATTAAACTTGCAATCCTCCTGCCTCAGTCTTGCGAGCTGCTAGGATTATAGGCATGTGCTACTACGCCCAGCTACCTATAGGCTTTATAAGTATTTTTAACCTAAAATGTTATTAGAACCAAATGATTCAATATATTAAACTATTTTATATCCGGGGAAATTTATTTTATTCAAGATTTTTGCTGTCTGTGAAGTTGGTTTGAAGTTTTCTGTAATATTTTCAGAAACTTTCATAACAGTGTAATTACAGTGTGTATGACTTACACATTTACCTCCCAAAATTTCACACTTAAGTGTCATACATAAATGACAGAACAATATCAAAGAGCAGTGTAAGATTATTGGGAAAACAGGCTCTGAGGTGCTCCTTGTCTTTAACAGTGAAGCCATTTCTGTCAAACCTACATGGCAGTTTTTCCAAACATGTGTTCTGCAAATCATTAATACACATAGATATACCTTCTATACAAAAGGTGTTCCATTGTAAAATAAATTTGGAAAATATGCTGCCTGTTATAATTCCTTGCTCATACTCTTCTGTGTAATGAATGCTCTCAGATGGCCCACTGACCTGAGACGTGTAACATCTGTTGAAATTGTCTAATCCTGCTTTCCCGAAATTTCACACTTTGGAAAATGCTGGGATATGTGTAAGCATTGACAAGAGGAGAGACAGATGCAATAATCAGACTGTGCATAAAATTATAAGAAACAGAGGCCAAAGTAGCCTAAGCAAAGTGACTTTTGCTCAGGAAAAACAAAGCTTTTCTTCTTTTGCATTTGAGGGTCTATCTACATGGGTAAATACAGCAAAAAGCATGAAGAAATATATATATATATAATTTTTACCATTAGATATATATTGTCATGCCTAATAACAGACATTTACATAATAAATCATACTTATCATTTTGCAGGGCATTCATGTATGTACATAAACTTTTACTTAATCTTTATATTGACCCCATGATATGAAGTATTTGAGCCTCTGTTTTGACATAGTGAAGCTGAGTGTTAGAATGATTAGGGACTGGACTTAGGACATGATGACATATAGCAAGGAAAAGATAGGGATTACAGGACTACAAATAAAGGCTGCCTCTAAGTAAGTTTGGAGAGGTACTTTCAACAGTTGACCATTCTAAAACACTGAGTACAAATACTCATTTACCTTAGATTTCATCTGGCTTGCCAAATCTATTTGCCTATAAGGTCTTTTGTTATTTTTATATATTTATTTCCTATCAACTTTCTATGAAACATACTTTGAAAAACAGCTCTCCTGAATCATTGATTTCTCCCTTGCCAAAGACAAAAAATCATGTCCAGGGCCTGTACACATAAATTTGTGGCCTATAAGTCAGACTGCATTGAATAGAAATCAAAAGAATTCCTGGAGCTGGATTAAGGTTTACCTTCATGGTTTATATAAAGAAAATCCTTGCTACATAACTAGTACCAATAACGATCTCCTTCTCCAGTGCAATTGCCCAAATTACTTGGGTGTGACTTAGCTCATAGAGGTTTTTCTCTTGTATGTGATTTCCAAGAATTAAGCCAGGTTGATGCCTGCCATGGGTTGCTCAAAGTATTTGGAATCTTATGCACCTTCTGAAAAATAAGTGGGGCACATGGGCCAAACTTTAAAATAAATATTCCAGATTGAAAAAAAAAAGAGAGAGATAACCATACACAGATGTTAGTTCAGCAAATGCACCTCATCTGGTGCCACTGCAATTGCACATTCAGTTTTTGGTGGGCCAATATAGGGATGATTTAAAGTCTTCCCGACCCCAGTGAAGGAGACAAGGGCCCTTTGTTGGGGGAGACCTGCTTCTTTGAGTTGCTATTTTAATTAGAGCAGTCTCCAATCAGTCTAAAGAAAGTCGTTAACAAGCACGTTGGAGGATAATTCCAGGAAGGGATCCTCGGCACATCTGAGAAAATGCAAACACACAAAGTCACTTGAATCACAATTTCCTCGATGAAGGCATTTTTTTTTAAGGGGGAAAAAGTTAATGCCATTTAATTGTTTTCTTGATTGAAACTTCCCTCTACTGAGTGACTAACTGAAGAGATGAAAGGTATTTGGAGGAAATATTTACATGCCTTATCATTTAAATGCTTTAAAATAAAAATCTATAGATCTATCATTTCCACTGTTCTTTTTAGATTTTCTTTCCCATTCAGAGCTGACAAAGATAGTCAAGGCACTTTAGTAAGTCCTTTAACTTCTGCAAGCCTCAGTTTTCTCATACCTAAAATATGAGGATTGGCCCAGAATGTGTTTAGGGTCCCTTTGGCTCTATGATTTTGATGCAGTTCCTGGCCCATGGTAGATACTGGATAAATAATTGTTGAAAAATTCTGGATACTTAATCACATATTTTGACCTTTACCAACACAATATTCTGCTGTCTGGAAGACTTAGGTTAATACCCTGGCTCCATGATTTATTATTCCTGTGAACTTGAACAAGTTAGCTTGTCCAAGGCTTTGTGGCCAAATCTATTATGTGAGTAAGAAAGTGTCCATCTCATTAGGTTAGTAAAGGATGAGATATGAGATGGCTTCTATAGTGCTCTCTGCAATGTCTTTTTACAGAGCAAGTGTGCACCCAGTAGTTGCCAGCATTGTCATAGCACACACCTGTAATCCCAGCTGCACCAGAGGCTGGAGGGGAAAGTAAGATCACAAGCTCAAAGCCAGCCTGGGCAACTTGGCGAGAACCTAATCTCAAAATAAAAAAGGCTGGGATGTAGTTCAGTGGTAAAGTGCATCTCAAAGTACCACAAAATAAATAAATAAATAGGTACTTAAAAGAAATAAATATCAATAACAGTAGCTTGATGATTTTCTTAGTGCTAGAACAATTATTTTTATGAGAGTTTGTCAGCCTCCCATGGCATCCATTATACTGGAATTATAATTTGTGACATTATACAGTCACAAATTTCTGTATCTCCATGCTCATAGGTCCTAGAATATCATTAGCCTCATGCATGCTCCCAAGTTCTACTCTCCCCCTGATTGCAAACTGCCTAACCTTTATTTACTTATTTATATTTTGTACTTGGGGATTGAACCCAGAGGCCCTTTACCACTGAGCTACATCCCCAGAACTTTTTTATCTTTTATTTTGAGACAAGGTCCAAGTTGCTGAAGCTGGCCTTGAACTTATGATCCTTCTTTCTCAGTCTCTCAAAGTGCTAGGATTACAGGCATGCATCCCTGCTGTGCCTGCTTGATCATCTTGACCTTTACTCTGTTATTCACTATCCTCTCCTAAGCACCTAAGCACAAAATACGTAGACAATAAATATGTGTTGAGTAAACACATGAAGAAAGTCAAGTTTTTACTGCATGTCAGGTTTTAAGAAAACTTGGTCCCAGATGGATTTCTCAAAATACAGTGATAGCCAATTCCCAGCTATTCCCATCATTAGAGCAGTTCCAGGGTGTGGATTACCCAAAGAATATGTTGTAAGGACTCTAGACTCCCCATACATGCATGTGTTGGGAAATGGTTGCTGTGTTGGGGAATGAAACCACATTTTAAAATCTGACTCAGAAACAAAGAGTCAGTTTTTTAAAAGTTCTCTATAGTCTTCATTGCATATGGCACAGCAGTAGGTCTTTCTGTCTAATGTAGAGTCTATTCTTACCCTTCCATTAAATAACTAAAGACTGATAAACATTTGAGCTTCAAAGACTTGCCTCATGTTATAAAGTCAAACAGAGAAAATCTAAAAGTCATTAAAATAATCACTTGCATGAAACTTGATTCTGTATCATTTGTAGACAGCCAAGACCACTGCTGTGCTTTAATATGAATATGCTGAGGCTGAAATAGTATCTGAGATTTAACTGCAAAATTTGATTTATTTAAAAAAAATAAGATCTTCCTTCCCTTTGGCAAGGAGAAGAAATTTCACTTATCTGTAAAGTCTGTCTCTGATGGTCGGTCGTTAAGCCTGATGTTTTCTGAGAAGGTGAACTATCTTTATTGGCTTAAAATCACCTGAAAGCTCTTTTAATCTCTGTGTTTAATAAATCTCCATTCTTTGGAGATTACACTATGAGGTAAATTTATCTGAAGCTAATTCCAAAAGAACACATTTTGGCTTGTTTCATCTTTAATGTAATAAATAACTTAAAAAGATACTTACCCCTGCTAATTTCTTGTTTTCAGATGTCACTATCTGGGTATGTAAGTAGAGTTCATCAACACTATTAAGAAAATGTGGTTAAGAAAATGTTTATGTACTGGTGAAATTTAATTTAATCTAGGGCTAAAATGGTTTGCACAGAGGTGCAAACCATCTGAAGGGTGCTGTGAACTCAGAAAGATGGTATGGATCTCGTCCAGAAACAATGACTCTGTTCATTCGATCTATTTTAGTGGCGACTTTGTGTTTTGCATTTCACTGAGAACCAATAGCTATTGTCATGATACACAATTCATTTATAAATTATTTAAAAATATGCTTTGAATATAGATATGTCAGGTATGATTCTAGATGCTGATGATGAATAAGTCTGACATGGCTTTGGTCATTACTCATCTCACATTGTGGAATGGAGAAAGATGAGAAATCTAAATGTATAAAAAACATGCTTCAGACTAGATCTTCAGAGAACACCAGGAGAACAAATAGCTAACTTTTAAAAAAAAAGTGAGGGCATCAGAAATTAATAAAATGCTATTTTTAAATTGCTGGAATAAAAAAAATCACTGATAAATTTCCTTTCCAGATACATTTAGGATGGAGTAGGAGTGCTTTAGGAAAAAAGAAGAGTGAGGGGATACCTGACAGTATCCCTTGGGACCTCTCTTTAGAGCTTCTTGAAGGCCCAACTTTTCTATACAGTCAGGAAAAGGGTAACCAGCCCACCCTGCTCTGTAGAGGGCTGGTCTTCAGGATGTGGTTTCTGAATCTTCTGAGCTAAGCACTCTGTCCACCTCAGGTTTCAATGTCATGTTTTATCTCAGATGAAACAGTTGCTCCTCTTAGAGCCTCAACCCTATATCACGCAAGGATAGCTAACTAATAGAGTTTCCTAAGTGAATTTCTGGGGGAGGCTGGAAATTGAATCTTCCTCCTGCCAGCATACCAGCACCACTGACAGCATTTGCAAAACTCCCAGTAATTAGATTAATTTGCTAAATGCTACTTCAGATTTAAGGAATATTTTAAGTTGATTTTATTTTACTGTGTATGCTTTGTTTATTATTCACTGCTGTGGTTTAATTTGTTTTTCTTAATTTTACATAAGCCTTCTCCCCAAGGAGTCTGAGGGCTACCCCCTCAACAGGAACTTTTTATTCATCTTTGATTTTTGGTAGGGGGATTTTGGTTTACATTTTTTCCTACAGAGCTTCTCAGTCTCATCTCTATTGATATTTTGGACCATATCACTCTTTGTCATGGGGGCAGTACATTACAGGATGGATAGCAGCGTTCCTAGATCCTACCTGCCAGATGCCAGTATTACCCACACTCCAGTTGTGACACCAAATTGTCTCCAGGTGATGTCAAACAAGGAGTTAAGAACCACTGCTTTTTTAGTCCATGGTTTATAACAGGAAGGAAGCCAAGTGTAGCTATAAAGTCTCAGATATCTCATTTCTACACAACCCAGGAGCAAACTATTGTTACTTACAAGCTCTTCTCATTGGATACTTGTGAGCTTTTGAGGGCACAAACTCATCCAACTTCTAGCCCTGACCTTGGCACAGAGTCTTCAGAAAATATCTGTGGAATGAATGAAAAAAGTAAATGTTGAATGCATGATTTTCTTCTAATGTCTCAAATTTTGGACTATTGGATTCTAATAAATCAAGTACTAGCGGCTTGGTTAATTTTACAGACTTGAGTGGCTTGCCTTCATTCAGTATTAATTCAGCCCTTGACTTAGCAAACACTGGACTCTCACTATATTTTGCCAGTCTGGACTCAAGACTCATCCCAGGGGCACTGGTGGTAGATTGCCTGGGTTCGAGTCCTGCCATGGCTAGTTGTTAGTTTTATGACCTCATCCTGTCTATGCCTTGGTTCCATCACCTTGAAAACATAGAGGATGAGTGTGCACAGTCACATCTTGTAGAGTTGTTATAAGGATTCAATTACTTAACATATTCCCAGACACCTAATAAGTGTTATATACATTTGCTGTTATTATGCCTAGTTGTGAAAGAAGCTTAAAGTAAAAGATACACATCAGAATTGTTGTTATTTCAGGCAGACTATAATGTGTTGTATGAAAAATTATAACTAAATGGGAGAAAGAAACAAGATCACATCCAATTAAGGGGTGGAGGAAGCAGAGATGGCTTTAGGACAGAGGAGACTTCTGAGTTGGATCTTCAAAGATGGGTAAGTAGAATAGGGTACCTTTTGGCGGGGGTGGGGGAAGGCAACAGAAGAAGCAATGTTCTGGGGTCATCTGCAGAGAATCTGAGAGGTCCTGTTGAGCTGGAGTTTAGAGAGATGTTACAAGATAGGGCAGATGACGCAAATTAAGACCTGACTGAAAGGTTTTGTGTGAAATTTAGTTTGTTCTTCATAGCACAACAGCGAAAAGCCTGAAATCCAAGGAAGCAAATTCAAGTAATTTCATTAATTACTAGCTGTGTTCTGGGCATATTACCAAACCTCTCCAAGTCTCAGATTTCTAACTTTAAATTGTTCAAAACCAATGTCTACCTAATATAATTCTTATGAAAATTAGTAGGACTAATAAACATAAAGGACTTAACTCCCTGCCCACAGACAACATTAGTTATTATTATTATTCTAAATATGGGCTGAACTGGGAAAGAAAAGAAAGAAAATGCTAAAAGAAAAACTGAGACCAGTTAAATTCAACAAAGTTTTTAAAAGGTTCTAAAATGGGGTATTTTAGAACCCCCCCACCCAACTCTACCACTTATATAGGTTATATTTGTAGCCAGAGAACAGGAAGTAACATATAGAAACACCCTTATTGGCTTCAACTGGCCTTTGCCTTATATGAGCACAGTCTGAACAGCCTGTGATTGGCTGAAATTTGATTGATATGATTGGTTAAGATCTATCTTCTTAGTAATACTCTTTGGTTAGGTTAGAATTTGTTTATATATCAAGTTAGGGTATAGTTCACTATATAGAGAGGCTGCTCTGGGCCCAACTCTATTATCGAAGTATGAAGATGGGTGCAGCTGGGTGTGGTGGTGCATGCCTGAAATCCCAATGGCTCAGGAGGCTGAGGCAGGAAGATTGCAAGTTCAAAGCCAGCCTCAGCAACTTAGCAAGGCCCTAAGCAACTCAGTGAGACCCTGTCTCTAAATAAAAAAAGGGGTGGGGATGTGGCTCAGTGATTAAACACCCCAGGGTTCAACCCCGAGTACCAAAAAAAAAGTGCAATCAATAACAAATAGTTGAACTAGGGAAGATAGAGAATGGGAGAGTCTGCAAGGTTGGATTCAGAGGGCCCAACTTCCCGAGAGGAGTTGGGAATCAGGGAAGAGAGACTTTAAAGCAATGGCAGTGGTAGAAATATTGTATGTGGAAAACCAGAGGAAAAATTGTGAAGAAGCTTTCTGAAAGCACAACATACCCCTCAATCCTCTCTCCTGTTCACCATCTTCTTTATATATATAATTTTAAAAAAATATTTATTTCTTAGTTGTAGTTGGACACAATACCTTTATTTGTTTGTATCTGGTGCTGAGGATCGAACCCAGGGCCTCGCGCTTGCTAGGCGAGCGCACTACCACTGAGCCACAATGCCAGCCCCACCATCTTCTTAACAAAAAAGAAAAACAAACAAACAAACAAACAAAACCTGTATTTTAGTGGGAAAGATTTCAATTTTTAAAATAAAATTTCCAATTTTTTTTTATAAAGGTCACCTCCTTAGTGGTATTGTCATGTGATAGCTGAGCTTCATATAAATTACATCTAAAAGATGGCTCAGGAGTGTCTAGTATTTGTCCTTGTTCTAGCTGCTCTCCTCATCTCATCCCTGCCTTCTGTGTTTCTATCCTCTATGGAAGTTTTCAGGGAAGAGAGAAGATGAATGGCCTGCAACATCAAACTGTTTTTTTTTTTTTAAATCAGGTCCATCTCCTCTACTGAAGAGTGGATTCTTTGAGGACAGGGACTCATTTAGCACACTTGGTTTTATGAAATAGTTGTAATCTGGCCTCTTCCTCTAGCCATCTCCACCTGGCCTTTACAGAGCATTATAAGGGACCCGTCTCTGACCAACCAACACTAACAAATCCCTTCCCAAATACTTCTGCCATGTTTCTTGAGTTGACCTAATATGAGTTTGTTCTGCACTCACCTTTGATACTCCTGCCTCCGCCTCCTGAGCCGCTGGGATTACAGGTGTGCACCACCATGCTCGCCTGATTGCACCTTTGATGATATTCCCAATTGCTATTGGCTCTTCCATTCTCTAGATTTTGCATAATCAATGGCCAGAAGTTAATGTCCCTCAGCATCTTTTCACCTTGGAAATGTGGGGCAGGGAGAGCAGAAGAATGGCCTGGAATTCTCCTTAGAGGCAGAGACAGGAAATGAGGCTACAGAGATGCTCTGACCAATGATTTCTAATCCTGTTTTAAAGGATGGTTAGGAGTGGGTCTTAAAAGAGTTTGGATTTCCCCACTAAGTAGATTGTTTTGTTGATATGTATGTCCTCAGCTGTAGAGAGCTGCCTTGATTTGAACTTCAAGGTTGTACTGGCACTTCTCTGGTCAAAGACACCTGTGAATGGAAGAAGAGTTGGATTTATCAATTTGTTGCAGTGAGGGCTGTTTTGCTCCAGGTGGAATTGTGGGGTGTCTCAGTAAGGAAGTTTTCGAAGATTTGTTACAGGAGCTGGATTTGTGTTAGGTGATTTTGGCGACAGATCAAGGAATCGTGGTTTTGTTCTGGATTAGATACTGTCAGAAGGCAGAGGTGATTTTATGATTGGGCATATTGATAATTTTTCTGTAAAAAGCACAGAAACACAACCTCATAATGCTTTAGTCATTTGGCCAGCTACCCCTTACTGCATAATGCCAGAATCTGAAAACACCAGGGGAAAGATTCTCTTAATGAATTTGTTTCTGGAGGTCCTTAAAATATTCCTCATTTTGACCTTTATCCTGTAAACAGAAAGTTGAACTGTGCTATTTTCTTAGGCTGACTCGTCTCACCATCCAATGACATATCTAGTCTTTCATGGAGTGTCTTTCCTATTTTTAATTTTTTATAGCCACCCTAGAAAGTGATGAATTGTCTTCATAGGGTTAACCACAGTTTACCTCCAGACACAATTTCATGCTTTACTGAGTTAAGTTTTTGGTTGACTGGATAGTAAATGAATTGCCTGAGCAGGGTCCTCTTTTTCAGGGATGGGCCATTTTAAAAAGCAGTGTGACTCTTCTGTCATCTTGAGCGCTTTGACCTAAGTAAATGCCACATCTAGTTGCTTTTTGTCTGTCATTTCAGCACATTTTCTTTCGAGTCAATTTTTGTGGGAGGGTGAAAGGTTCCTCTTACACTTACTTTATTTGTCTGTTACACAGATTCCTTGTACACCAGGCTGCCAGCTCAGTTCTCCTTCGTGTATAATTGTCCTTTCACAAAAATACACATTATGCTTTCCACAAATAGATTATAATGGGGTGGTGTTCACTGCATAGCTCTTGACCTCCTCTTGAACTTGGCATCGGTGACTTACTTCCCTGCCTTTGCCAAGGTTGCCTCGCACAGTTCTGCTGGTCCCTGACTCCTGGCTGATGGGGGAAATGGCTCTTGAGGAGGTTTCAGCACATCCGTCACCTCATATCCACAAAGGATTGTTAGCTGAACCCAGTCCTCTCAAGAGTTCAAGGGTCTCCCTGGGCTGGAAGATGAACTCACAGACAGAGGACAGTGGTCTTAAATTCTCGTGTATGTTTTTTATCATTGGAAGGATGGTAAATATTTTTGCATCTTTTAAATGATGACTGAGAAGATTTCACAATTCTTTGCCTATCATTAGTCTTGTATACCAGTAAATAGAGCCCATCTGGCTCCAGATGATTCTCTTTGGCCCCTTCGCAGAATTCCTTTCTCAAACTGTAAGGATTGCAGTTGTAACCAGGTCTGTGATGGATACTGCATGCAGGTCAGAGCTTCTTGGAACGTATACTTGGCTTTCTAGGACCTCTTGGGCTTTGTAAGGAGAGCCAGAGCTTATCTAGCATTCCAGCTTTCAGGGGAAATGGAAAAGTGCCTACAGGCTAAGGAGTTGGAAAAGTCCTGAGCCTTTGGTGCTCTGAGGAGACGGCTCTCAGGCACCTTCACTGTGAGGATGAGACACAGAATGTACAAATGGACTATGGCCAGACTGCATGTAAAGATAGAACCTTGACCTACAAGTTTCAGTGACCTGTCCAAGAGGCCAAATGATGGCTCTTCTGACTACTCCAGAGTGAAGTGATTCTGAAAGCCCCCAGATGACGATCATTTCTATCAGCAACATCAGAGCCAGCTACACACAAGGAAAAGCGTGTTCTGGGAAGCCTTCTGGAGGGGACCATGCAGTGAGGGGGGCTTCTACAAACCTGAAAATGCTCTGCCCTTGAAATGTCCCATGGAAACCCCAACGCTGAGCCTCAAAAGAAAGGCGTTTAAACTAAAATGTATTCAAAAAAGCTTCCTTATATATTTAGCAGGGTAGACTGAAAAAGTAAAGACCTTAATGCTAACTAACCAGGATTCTAACAGATCCAGGAAATGTTTCAGTTTTTAAGGCAAACCCAGGAAAATGGAAACCATAGAGTAACTTTGATAAAAGTTTTGCCATGTGGAGGGATATGAAAAGTGACCAGAGTGCTAAGGCGAATTAATTTTTTTTTTTTTTGAGATTACTAATTTAAATTGACCTGCATAGAAACAAATTTTTCTCCCAAAGAGAGGACTCCTATTTCTCTTCCTCTCTCCCTCTGCCTTCACTGTGGCCCCTTACCATAGGCCCTTGGACACATGGTTCTCAATGAACTGTGCACACAGGAGAGACAGAATCATTAGGAGTGATGCAGCTCTGAGGCTCTTCCCTGTCACGGCCTTGCCTCTGTGAACCAGGAAGGATGTCTGGTAACTTAAGGAAGAGCAAATACCCCAAGGAGATTCAAAGCCAGCATGTTTTGTTTCTGATATTTTCCAACCGCTGGTGCCTTTAACCCAGTCTTGGTTGCACAAGAGTGGACCTTCGCCCTACCCTGGGCTGCTTGTTATTGTGACTTTGTCTTTGCCTGATAGAGGGAGCATCCCATGTTCAGAGCCCTATTTTCCTATCTCCAAAGAAGTGAGTAGATAGGCTTAGAACTAACTAGTGGGTACCTGGCCACCTACTTCATTTTTGAACCAAATTAAACTTATTTCAACACAATATGGAGAAAATATTCTAGTAGCAGCTAATCCTGGGGTGTGCAGGGTTGACTGGGTGTGATAAGCTTCTGGAGAGGTCAGGCCCAGGTCTTTCTGTAGTCTCTCTGAGGGGATTGGTCCTTACCAACTTTGAAATTCCAAGCAACTGGTCTCTCTGGTCCTCTGTTTTCTTGTCTTTAATTTTTTTGAAATACTGGTAAATACATAAAATTTATCAAATGCTTACTCTTTGCCCTGCACTATTTTAAGCTTATCACACTAACTTACTAAAACCTCACAATAAACTTATGAGATAAAGGAACAGAGGCACAGGAAGTTTAAATACTTGCCCAAGATCACTCTACTAGCTGGTGGTAGAGCTGATCACACAACAAAGGCAGTTTAGCTCAAGTCCATGTGCTTGATCACTACACATACCAAAACTCGATACAAATTTTCTACCATGCAATATATGTAAACACCTAGAATTGTGCCTGATATATAGTAGGTGCTCAATAATAATAATACTGTTAGCTAGGTATGGTGGTGCAATTTGTATTCCCACTGACTTGGGAGGCTGAGCAGGAGATTCATAAGTTTGAGGCCAGGCTTGTCAACTTAGCAAGACCCTATCTCAAAATAAAAAATAAAAATGGGCTAGTGATATAGTTAAATTGGTAGGGGGCTTCTAGGTTCAATCTCCAGTATTGTAAAAGGATAAGAATAATAAATTAAATATTATTAACAAATAAGATCATTAACAAATTATCAATAAAATTTATTAATAATAACAAATTATTAAATAACAGTTTTTAATGATAAATTATATTAATAATACTTTATTATGATGATTTATCTATCCTCCTATAAAATGTGGCCCACTACAGGTTTTCCTCTTGCCATCTTATATTACTTGGGCTATTTCGGCTCCTCTTTGATGGGGGGAAATATTTCGTAAAACCCACTGTTCTATTTAATAAACAAACAAATATAGTCACATATTCATTCAACAAACCAGGGTGGATGATTCTTTTGAGCTAAGCTTGGCATAGGTCCTGACGTGAATACCAGAATGAGTCCTTTCTGTCCAGGGGAGAATACAAGATATGAATGCCAATAAACCTAATATAAAATTGGGGTGATAAATGTCACAGGGAGTATACAGGAAACATGTTTGGAAGTTCAGTAGGAAAGGAATTAGTTCTTTTGGTTATTTCTTCAAAGTTGAAGTTCATGTGAGTGGTGGTCCTGAGAAATAGCAAGATTCAGTGGAAATATCTGGATTTGGAGTCATAGAGACCAAAACCTGCAACTCTAAACTCATTACTCACCTCTTTGTGGTGTGTGTATGTGTGTGCATGTGTGTGTGTGTGTGTGTGTGTGTGTGTGTGTAATTGGGAAAATTTAGATAATTTTACTAGATTCTGAGAGTTGATGTGAGCAAGCAATCAAGTAAAAACAAATGTAATATGCTGTACACATAATGACTATGTGTGATAAAGGGATTAAGAAAAACTATGATATTAATTAAAAAAAAACTTCACTCTATGCCTTGAGAAATACTTCACATGAGTATGGGTTACTCATTTGTTTTTTCCATCATGAGTTGGAAAACTTCCCATTTTGTAAAGCAGTCACCTAGCTATATTTTTTAGTTTCAGGGTCTTGCTATTTTAAATATTTATTTTAGCCCTCTTCCATCTTTAATGCAGCACAGAAAAACTAAACTATGTGGTATTGATGGATCCATAAGTAAAAGGAAATGTGTCACACAATTTTATTGTATTCTTGAGGCTGTAAACTACATGAAGACAGGAATTTGTTTCTTTTTTCCACTGCTGTCTTCTCAAAATTTAGAACAGGGTGTGGCATACAGAAGACAATGAGCATTTATTGCATGAATGAGCAGTAGATACGGATGCACACCCTTTAGTCCTTTAGAATTTTCTATGCAGAGCTGGAGTAAGCTGGTTGCATTTGTTGTTCTTTATATATATAATATATATATATATATATATATATATATATATATATATATATGTATTTTTTGTAGCTGAGATGGACCCAATACCTTTATTTTATTTATTTATCTATATGTGGTGCTGAGGATCCAACCCAGGACCTCACATGTGCTAGGCAGGCACTCTACCATTGAGCTACAACTCCAGCACAAGTTTGTTGTTGTTGTTGCTGTTGTTTAATTTTTTTTTTGTAGTTGTAGATGGATAGAATGCCTTTATTGTATTTGTTTTACTTTATTTTTTAATGTGGTGCTGAGAATCGAACCCAGTGCCTCGCGCATGCTAGGCAAGCACTCTGCCGCTGAGCTACAGCCCCAGCCCCCAAGTTTATTAATTTATTAATGCAAATAAATTAATTTATGTTCTTCAGCAGATTAATGCCTATATGAGAATCCTAAAAAGTATAAAGCATTATGGAACTACAGGGTGTTATTTTTGTTTCCTGCTAAGTAAGTGGTTAGGAAAAAAAGATTTGATAGGAAATAATGTCAGACTTTCTAAGTTTTGTTCTGAGTTTATTTAAAGAAAATGCATGTAAGCAATAACTAGAGCACTGTATTCTATTTGAAAATTGAAAAAGATCCAAGAAGTAAAATGTGAGGAAAATCTAGCTTCTCTGACAGTTTGCCGAGTGTGTGGCAGATGTGTTTGTAATTCAGCATAATTGTTTTTCCACCAAAAGCCAATACTAATCTTTTAACGGCTTCTTACCACATTAGACTCAGTCTTTCACTTTCTATCAACTCCATCTGAAGAGTCGATTTTGTCTGTTTGAAAGAAAGCAGAATGACATCCTCCCAGATGTTCCAGGAAGACACAGGGAGTGTGTGAGATCAACTGATCCTTGTACCTAATGGGTTATGCTATGTTGTTTCAGCAACTAGCCAAAGTCCAAGGCAATTGGTCACTACCTCTGTTGGGCTCATGTTAATTTCATATATAAACCTTATTATCAATGTGAGTGGAGATATCTTGCTCTCTGTAGATATCTCCACAAGGTTTGGAAGACTCATTAAAGGAATATGAATTTTAGAATTCCATGCACACAGACAATATTGAACTGATGATAAAGTGTATTGGCCATATCCATTGGTCATTTAAAATCATTTAAAACCTGATATACTTAAAAGTGAAATTTCTTAAGCAAACTATATTAGGGTCTCTTGGTTGGGGAGAACTATATTTTTGTGTTGTAGTATTTACTCTTCCTTTTCAATTTATATCTGCCACTTTATTCTTACTTCTGAATGATCTTATTATGAATCGTCACTTTTTTTTTCCTTTCAATTCCTGTCAGGAGGAGGCTCAAACCCAGGAAACAGATTTGGGATCTTGGCAGGTAGAGGAAGATCTAAGATGCACTTGGGATAGTAGACATTCTTTATTCAAAGGTGGCAGCTGCAGCTTCATTTTGGCCCAGCCAGTTCCATTTAGCCCCCTGAACCATTTCTATTTACCTTTTTTTTTTTTTTTAATATGCAGGCCAGACAAAGAAGGCACACTGCCAAGAGGTTATATCAGCAGGTGCATGCTCACAAACAGATGTTTATGACCCTAAGTACACAGGGTGTATGTGAATCAGGGTGTTTATGACCTTGACTACACACTGAAAACATAGCCTGTTGGAAGCCTCCACGAGGGAGCCTATCGATCGCCATTTTGGGGCTGCCCAACAATCCTCAGCATGAATGAAAATAATTGACCAAATGGTTATTGCCCACAAACCCACTTAACAGGGATGCTATTCTTTCATTAGTGAGTACTACAACTTATTTTCTAAGATATTTCCAAACATATAGCTCAAGATTTTTTTTGCAAGAAATAGGGCCAGCTGCAGTTGAAAATTTATGAGTGTTCTGGTCTATGGATCTTTTCCCCTTTGGTTTACTTCATGCTTATTAGCACTCTGGGGTGATAATTATGAGAATGCTAGTAAAAAGCAAGGGCAAAATCCAAAGAGAAATATCCTCTATCCTCTGGGTAAGGTTCCAAGGGATTTACCCTCAGAATATGTTAGGCAACCTCTTCTGAAAGAAGCAGAAAACCAGGTTCCCAGAGAAAGTGGGTTGTTCTGTACCTAAGAGTGTCTTTTCCATGTAACCCCTACAGGTGAGTGAGGGGTGAGTGATGGGCCAAGACTACATCATAGGACTATTCCTAAACTGAAAGCAGGACAGGACTGCCATGGCAATTTGGTGACCTTTGCAGTTTTTTTTTTTTGGAAGAAGCAGATTATCCAGATAAAATTGGGGTTAACAAGAGCAACAGTTTTCCAGTAGGCAATGAAGAACATCAGCTGTACCCTTCTAGGATGATCAAGAGGAGACTTTTGAATGGCAAGAAATGTTCTTGCCTTGTTCCAAGTATATTTGTGTGAGTCCAAGGTATAAAGCAACCTTTCAAATATTTGAAGTAAAAAGGAATTAGATGACACAAAAGCATTGAGGTTACAGAGCTAAAATAAACTTGTATTCTTGATCATGCCATCCAGAAGACAGTTCTAACATGGAAAGGATTGGAGCCCTGGTACATCTGACAGCAACCAATAAATAAGAATGTAGGGGGAAATCTTAGGTGGTAAGGAGGCACTAATGTCATCAGTGAAAATAGAGATTCTGAGTTAGGAAGAACACATTTGTTTTTCTTATCACCATCTTCCACTACTTAAAAGTACCATTATTAAAGACCCTTGCAAATGATCCTATTCTGGGTATTCAGTATTAGTTAAAAGGTGACTGATAGCATTCAGAATGGGTGTCGAAAACAGTTTGGCTGCTGATTAAGAGGACAGAGACTGGAGGGGTAGACTGGAGAATGGAATGGTGGGGATTGCTCACAGATCTTCTCCTCTGAAATGCCTTTTTTTAAAAAAAATATTTTATTGATTTTATTTTTTTAAATACACAACAGCAATGGAATGCATTACAATTCTTATTACACATATACAGCACAATTTTTAATATCTCTGTATATAAAGTATGTGCATGCCAATTCATGCCTTTATACATGTACTTTGTGGGGTTTTTTGCATTATAATTCTTAATACATATATATATGCACCATAATTTTTCATATCTCTGTTTGTATATAAAGTATATTGACACCCAATTCAAGTCTTCATACATGTACTTTGTATAATGATGTCCATCACATTCCACCATCCTTGCTAATCCCCTGCCCCCTCCCTTTCCCTCCCATCCCTCTTCCCAGTCTAGAATTCATCTATTCCTCCCAGGCTCTCCTTCCCTACCTGACTATGAGTCAGCCTCCTTATATCAGAGAAAACATTCGGCATTTTTTGGGGGGGATTGGCTAACTTTGCTTAGCATTATCTTCTCCAACACCATCCATTTACCTGCAAATGACATGATTTTGTTCTTTTTTATTGCTGAGTAAAATTCCATTGTGTATATATATGCCACATTTTTTAATCCATTCATCCACTGAAGGACATCTAGGTTGGCGCCACAGTTTAGCTATTGTGAATTGTGCTGCTATAAACATTGATGTGGCTGTGTCCCTATATAGTATGCTGTTTTTAAGTCCTCTGAACTGCCTTTTGAGGAGTCAACCCTCATGTGGCAAACAGTCTGGCCTACCTTATATTAGATTCCTACAATTTCATTACATGTGATTAATGTATGATTTGCAAATTTTTATTCTTAATTCTTCTTATTGAATTCCTTTGGGATTCTGTTGTTGTTTTGTTTTGGAATTGGGATCAAACCCAAGGCTTTACCCATGTGAGGCAAGTGCTTTACTGCTGCGCTACATCCCAGCCCAAGATTCTGTGTTTTATTTAGTGCGGGGGGGGGGGGGGGAACACTAAAGGGAAGCCTCTTAACAAACAAACAGTGAAAAATAATCTCAATAACTATTCCAGTTCAACAGGGTCTTTTTTTTTTTTTTTTTAGTAAGAGCAAAAGAATTGGGAGCTTTATGGTAAAATTCAATAGAATACAGACCCAAATATGGAAAATTAGTAATTTTGAGGTAGCTTTTTATATAAAAAAAAATTGGGAGAGAGGGTAGTCTTGTAATTGACCAGTTCCAAAAAAAAGCTGAAAATAAAGTTTTTGTTCTGGCACAATCTTGCTTAATTTCTTTCCTTCAGGTAGTGAAGCCTGCCAGCTTGGAAAAAAGAGACAAATTTTCTTTTGCATTTTGTAACTAATGTCATTTGGCATCCTTTTAATTTGGCAGCAGGCTCTATATGAATTTCAGATAACTGAAAGGAGAGATTGGTGTAAAGTCTTATTCAACAGACAGCCACTATGCAGCTGTGAAAGCTCACTGGTTTGAAGCCACTCTAAACTGTATTTTACCGAATGCTTCTTAATATAGGTTTTTTTTTTTCCCTTTGAGTGTCTTCTATAATATATCTCAAAAATGCCCAAATGGACTCCACCAATGATTCAAAATCTGGAAAATATGTTTTCCTGGCCAATTCTGGTTTGCCTCAGTAGTGTTTTGAAGACTTACAGTGCTTACTGCAAACATTCATGTACCAAATTCCATGAGGCCTTCATCATTTTTAATGTGAAAAGAATCTGGTTTTGGTTTCTTTAATCTTTTATGGCCAAATTGGGTCCAGAAGATGAAACTGTGGACCTACATTTTCTAACTAAACCAAGCACTGCTAATGGAGGAAATGTGTGGCAGTCCTACACCATCAAACCTCCAACGGGTACCTTCTTTTTTTTTTTTTATTGTTGGTCGTTCAAAACATTACATAGTTCTTAATATATCATATTTCACAGTTTGATTCAAGTGGGTTATGAACTCCCATTTTTACCCCGTATACAGATTGCTGTATCACATCAGTTACACTTCCATTGATTTACATATTGCCATTCTAGTGTCTGATGTATTCTGCTGTCTATCCTATTCTCTACTATCCCCCCTCCCCTCCCCTCCCCACCCCTCCCCTTTTCTCTCTCTACCCCCTCCACTGTAAATCATTTCTTCCACTTGTATTATTCTTCTCTTACCCCTCATTTCCTCTTATATGTAATTTTGTAAAACCCTGAGGATCACCTTCCATTTCCATGCAATTTCCCTTCTCACTCCCTTTCCCTCCCACCTCTCATCCCTGTTTAATGTTAATCTTCTTCTCAAGCTCTTTGTCCCTACCCTGTCCTTGGTTACTCCCCTTATATCAAAGCAGTCATTTGGCATTTGTTTTTTAAGGATTGGCTAGCTTCACTTAGCATAATCTGCTCTAATGCCATCCATTTCCCTCCAAATTCTATGATTTTGTCATTTTTTAATGCAGAGTAATACTCCATTGTGTATAAATGCCACATTTTTTTATCCATCCATCTATTGAAGGGCATCTAGGTTGGTTCCACAATCTTGCTATCGTGAATTGTGCTGCTATGAACATCGATGTAGCAGTGTCCCTGTAGCATGCTCTTATTAGGTCTTTAGGGAATAGACCGAGAAGGGGAATAGCTGGGTCAAATGGTGGTTCCATTCCCAGCTTTCCAAGAAATCTCCATACTGCTTTCCAAATTGGCTGCACCAATTTGCAGTCCCACCAACAATGAACAAGTGTACCCTTTTCCCCCGCATCCTCTCCAGCACTTGTTGTTGTTTGACTTCATAATGGCTGCCAATCTTACTGGAGTGAGATGGTATCTTAGGGTGGTTTTGATTTGCATTTCTCTGACTGCTAGCGATGGTGAGCATTTTTTCATGTACTTATTGATTGATTGTATGTCCTCCTCTGAGAAGTGTCTGTTCAGGTCCTTGGCCCATTTGTTGATTGGGTTATTTGTTATCTTATTGTCTAATTTTTTGAGTTCTTTGTATACTCTGGATATTAGGGCTCTATCTGAAGTGTGAGGAATAAAGATTTGTTCCCAGGACGTAGGCTCCCTATTTACCTCTCTTATTGTTTCTTTTGCTGAGAAAAAACTTTTTAGTTTGAATAAGTCCCATTTGTTGATTCTAGTTGTTAACTCTTGCGCTATGGGTGTCCTATTGAGGAATTTGGAGCCCGACCCCACAGTATGTAGATCATAGCCAACTTTTTCTTCTATCAGATGCCGTGTCTCTGATTTAATATCCAGCTCCTTGATCCATTTTGAGTTAACTTTTGTGCATGGCGAGAGAAAGGGATTCAGTTTCATTTTGATGCAAATGGATTTCCAGTTTTCCCAGCACCATTTGTTGAAGATGCTATCCTTCCTCCATTGCATGCTTTTAGCCCCTTTATCAAATATAAGATAGTTGTAGTTTTGTGGATTGGTTACTGTGTCCTCTATTCTGTACCATTGGTCCACCCGCCTGTTTTGGTACCAGTACCATGCTGTTTTTGTTACTATTGCTCTGTAGTATAGTTTGAAGTCTGGTATCGCTATACCGCCTGATTCACACTTCCTGCTTAGCATTGTTTTTGCTATTCTGGGTCTTTTATTATTCCATATGAATTTCATGATTGTTTTATCTATTTCTACAAGAAATGCTGTTGGGATTTTGATTGGCATTGCATTGAACTTATAGAGAACTTTTGGTAATATCGCCATTTTGATGATGTTAGTTCTGCCTATCCATGAACAGGGTATATTTTTCCATCTTCTAAGGTCTTCTTCTATATCTCTCTTTAGGGTTCTGTAGTTTTCATTGTATAAGTCTTTCACCTCTTTTGTTAGGTTGATTCCCAAGTATTTTATTTTTGGGGGGGATATTGTGAATGGAGTAGTTGTCCTCATTTCCGTTTCAGAGGATTTGTCGCTGATATACAGGAATGCATTTGATTTATGCGTGTTGATTTTATATCCTGCCACTTTGCTGAATTCATTTATTAGCTCTAATAGTTTCTTTGTAGACCCTTTTGGGTCTGCTAGGTATAGAATCATGTCATCTGCAAATAGTGATAATTTAAGTTCTTCTTTTCCTATTTTTATGCCTTTAATTTCTTTCGTCTGTCTAATTGCTCTGGCCAGTGTTTCGAGGACTATGTTGAACAGAAGTGGTGAGAGAGGGCATCCCTGTCTTGTACCAGATCTTAGAGGGAATGCCTTCAATTTTTCTCCATTCAGAATGATGCTGGCCTGTGGCTTATCATAGATTGCTTTTACAATGTTGAGGTATGATCCTGTTATCCCTAATTTTTCTAGAGTTTTGAACATAAAGGGATGCTGTACTTTGTCGAATGCTTTTTCTGCATCTATCGAGATGATCATATGGTTCTTGTTTTTAAGTCTATTGATGTGGTGAATAACATTTATTGATTTCCATATATTGAACCAGCCTTGCATCCCAGGGATGAATCCTACTTGATCATGGTGTATAATTTTTTTGATATGTTTTTGAATCCGATTTGCCAGGATTTTATTGAGGATTTTTGCATCTAGGTTCATTAGAGATATTGGTCTGTAGTTTTCTTTCTTTGAAGTGTCTTTGTCTGGTTTAGGCATCAGGGTGATGTTGGCCTCGTAGAATGTATTTGGAAGTTCTCCCTCTCTTTCTATTTCCTTAAATAGCTTGAAAAGTATTGGTGTTAGTTCCTCTTTAAAGGTTTTGTAAAACTCTGCTGTATACCCATCCGGTCCTGGGCTTTTCTTAGTTGGTAGTCTTTTGATGGTTTCTTCTATTTCCTCTATTGTTATTGGTCTGTTTAGGTTGTCTATATCCTCCTGACTCAATCTGGGCAGATCATATGACTTAAGAAATTTATCGATGCCTTCACTATCTTCTATTTTATTGGAGTATAAGGATTCAAAATAATTTCTGATTATCTTCTGTATTTCTGAAGTGTCTGTTGTGATATTGCCTTTTTCATCCCGTATGCTAGTAATTTGAGTTCTCTCTCTTCTTCTCTTCGTTAGCATTTACTCTTGAAATAACAAGACCTTTTAATGCAGGAGAAAAATGACGGTTCATGGTCTTAAAACCACTGAGAACAGGAAGCAATCTCAGAGGTTCCAGGCTGGTTTTATGTGAGATTTACTGGGAACAGTAGATGTGTACAGAAAGATGTAATGGCTCATGGCTGATTGTGCTGTCAGAGCCAATTTTATGAACCTCATTCAGGTGAATGGAGCTCTTTTTACTTGGCCCATTTTCAGGCTTTGACAATATTTCTGCATATTTATTGTTTTCTCCAAAGCAAGGTTTTAAATTGATGATATATTAATATCAAAAGGATCTGTAAGTGGATTCAGGGAGTCAAACTGTGAAATTTTTACTCCCTCCCTTCCCGTAAAGAAAGCTTAATATGGGTCTAATTCTGAGAGGAGTCAGTGATCATCCATAAAAGTTCATTACCACTTCCTAAAGGTGAGTCCAAGACATTTTGAGCTTCTCTTGAAGATTTCTCTCTCCTCCATAGGAATGACTATTAAATAGTGACTGAAATAAGTGCATTCTGAGTGTATTTTTCCCTACATTTTCTCTTTTAAAATAGTTTTATATTTTTAACCAAAGTTGTACATGTTTTACAGTTAGTCAAATAGTTCTACAGAACTTATCGTAAAAGTACAGCACGTACACATCATACCCCATATCTGTTTCATACAGGCAACCATTTTCAACTTTGTTACCTATTTCTTTTGGAGTTTCTAAATAACATGGTGATATGGGTAGCTTTGGTTTGTGCAGTGTTATTAATCTATTACTATGATCTATTAATAGAAGGTGAGGATGTAGTTTTCTTCCTTTCAAATAGACCTCTGATATTGCAGACCCTTACCCACAATCTCTCCCCACCCACACAATTCCCCCTCTACCCCTAACATATTTTGGTAATAATATTTGGTTAGCTCAATCCTCATTGCTCATATTAACTATTCTTACATAAATTTTACTCATAGCTAGGTCACATGGTGTATTATGGTTATATTTCTTATTTTATATAAGTATATTTCTCTTGGACTTGATAATTTTGGAGAGTTCTAAAAAATATCAAAATAACTTTTGTTTTTTTTTCTACTTGATCCCCAAACTTCCCTCCAGACATGTAGATCTTCTCTTAAAATGTTCTTATCTATCAGGTTGTCTGTCTCTAGCATTATCTCTTGGAGAGTGGCTCTGTAGATTTTTGACCTTGTGGCTATGACAGGGGTGCTTGCTGCTCTTGAATTTGTTTTTTTAAATTTATTTTTATTGCCATTCTTGGAGTCATTTTATCTCTCTTTTGGTTGGATCACCTGCTTGATGGATTTTCCTTCCTCTATTTTGAATTGTTCATTTGTTTTGATAGAACATATTCTCTGATAACCTCCAAAGGAAGGTTGCATGGGTAATAAATGCTTGGGGAACTTGCATATTTGAGAGTGTCTTAATTCTACCCTTACCATTGTTAATCTTTAGAATTCCATCAGAATTTTTGAAAATATCCAACCAATAGTGTTTACTGATAAAAAGTTAAGTTTGGTGGATATAGATTGTGTAAAACAAGCATTTTCAAAACACATTCTTGAAAGTAGAGATTAGGGGATGGGGTTGTGGTAGAGCGCTTGCCTTATATGTGTGGGGCCCTGGGTTCAATCCTTAGCACCACATAAAATAAATAAATAAAATAAAAGTATTGTGTCCAACTACAACTAACTAACTAAGTAATTATTTTAAAAAATAGAGATTAATGTCTTGGTAAAATAACATAAAATACAATATTAATAGCTAATGCATATTTCTAAATCTGGGCAGCAAAACAAACATTGATACAAAAATTTAGATTTCCCTACCTTCATGAACATTATTAAATGCTAACTTCCACTGAGTAATTAAACAGAGTTTAGTTTCTAGTGATAATTTACAAATAAAGTTTTAAAAAGAGTATTCTCTAGTATAATTAACAAATATCAAAGTAATTAAAACAACAGGGCTGGGGATGTGGCTCAAGCAGTAGCGCGCTCGCCTGGCATGCGTGCGGCCCGGGTTCCATCCTCAGCACCACATACCAACGAGGATATTGTGTCTGCCGAGAACTAAAAAATAAATATTAAAAAATTCTCTCTCTCTCTCTCTCACTCTCCTCTCTCACTCTCTCTTTAAAAAATAAATAAATAAATAAATAAAACAACAGACCTGCATAATGTACTGAAACATAGAATACGTTTTCTAGTTAAAAATGGTCATAATAAATACACTCTACTGTCATGTATATCTAAAAACAACAAACAAAAAGTGAGGACAATAATGCAAGTGTAGCGTATTAGAGTTCCTAAAGATAGATAGTATAAAGTACCTTAAAAGCAACCCACGCGGGAAGGGGTTTTGGCTTAACCATAGAGTGCTCACTTAGCGCATGCAAGGCCTTGGGTTCAATCCTCAGCACCACATAAAAATAAATAAATAAATAAATAAATAAATAAATAAATAAATAAAATAAAGGTATTATGTACAACTAAAAGAAATTTTTTATTGGTTGTTCTAAACATTACAAAGCTCTTGACATATCATATTTCATACATTAGATTCAAGTTGGTTATGAACTCCCAATTTTACCCCAAATACAGATTGCAGAATCACATCGGTTACACATCCACATTTTTACATAATGCCCTATTAGTAACTGTTGTTTTCTGCTATCTTTCCTATCCTCTACTATCCCCCTCCCCTCCCCTCCCATCTTCTCTCTCTACCCCATCTACTTTAATTCATTTCTCTCCTTGTTTATTTTCCCATTCCCCTCACAACCTCTTATATGTAATTTTGTATAACAATAAGGGTCTCCCTCCATTACCAATAAATATTTTTTTAGAAAGCAACCCACACTACTTGTGGTTGTTCCGTTATACAAAGGTAAATGTTCAGAGTCAGTGAGAAGCTTTAGTAGTTTTTGAAATAGTGTACTTTCATAACTAATATTTTAAACTTATTCTCTCTTTTTTGGTTTGAACAAATATAAAACCAAAATCCAACTTTTTTTTCTCTGTACCTCCCAGTGATGAAAATCGAAATACAGATAAATCAACACCTCCTGCTGTCTTTCATCTCTTCTCTTAAATATTTTAATGTCTGGGGATTGATCTCAAGGAGTCAGTAAGTAAAAGCAAACACTTGAACATCAACTTCACATTACTTATAGGCTATTTTAATTTTTACTTTTTCATATATATATATATATATATATATATATATATATATATACACACAAAAGTAAAAATTGAGGATAAAGGCCACATTTTGTACACAAGGAGTAAAAATGAGTAGCCTTGAACTTTTGGCATCTGTGGATCATCAGCTTCAGCTGACATTGATTTAAGTTATATTTTATACTTTACAGAGAAACTTGAATTACTCAAAATGAAAGAAATTACAATGCCTAAGAGATGACCTAAACCCAACTCAACTAGAATTGCTGATGATATTCCATTAGAAAACTGTCCAGTAAAGGACCAGTTAAGGTTGGGAAGACCTGGTAGAACTCCATTTGGCCCAAGATGGGGAATGCCATGTCTGGCATTTCAAAGATTCCATTCCCAAATGAAGCTGATGTCTACTGCTGAGGCTCATCTTTAAAATGGGGTTGAACAGTCCAATTAAGTCTTTTAAAATTGTCTTTGAAAAGAACATTATTTTCAAATTTAGTTAATAATATCTCATTGATTCTCTTATTTGTGGGTAAGAATCTTATATAAAATCCAACAAATGGCTCTTATAGGCTATTTTAATTTTTCTCTATACCTTAGTAGTTTAACCAGTGTTAATTTTTAGGGATAAATGTTTTAGGAAAGGACTGTAAAATGAAAATGGCTTATAATGAGTTTGCTGTAATTTTGGCTTTAAAATTATTTGGTATCAGAATCCAGAGAACTTCTTAAAATTACTCCCTGGAAGCCACTGATTTTTTAAAAAACTATTTAAGTATGACCCTGTATCTCATAATTTTTTTCCACTAATTTATTTGTTAAAAAAATAAGTGTATAAACAAATTATCTGTGTTGAATTGTAACAGCAATCTGGTTTCAAGTTATACAGCAATAACAAGGAAATAGACAACTTTAAGTAGGATGGCCTGAGAAGAAATGTTCTGATTATTGGCCCCAAGTCAGGCAGTCTTTCTGTATCAGTAGACACATATATCACCTCTTAAAATCATCTTGGGTAAAAATACATTTGTCCTTGATAAAAGTTAGTAATTCTGGGGCTGGGCCTGGGACTGGGACTCAGTGGTAGCGCACTTGTCTGGCCTGTGTGAGACACTGGGTTCGATTCTCAGCACCACATATAAATAAATAAAATACAGGTGTATCAACAACTAAAAAAAAAACAAAGTTAATAATTCTAATAAATGATTAGCTAATTGGGACTGTTAACCTAAAAGACATCCAATATAAACAATACTTGCTGAATATCAATGAAAATGAGTATTCAAGTTTATTGTTAAATAGGAAAAAATGGAAATAAATTCACCAATAAAAATATAAGAATGACAAATAATGTTAACACATGCCACATTTTCTTTATCCATTCATCTACTGAGGGGCATCTAGGTTGGTTCTTCAGTTTATCTATTGTGAATTGTGCTTCTATAAACATTGATGTGGCTGTGTCCCTGTAGTATGCAGTTTTTAAGTCCTTTGGTATAGACTGAGGAGAGGAATAGCTGGGTCAAATGGTGGTTCCATTCCCAATTTTCCAAGAAATCTTCATACTGCTTTCCATAGTGGCTGCACCAATTTGCAGTCCCACCAGGAATGTATGAGTGTGTCTTTTTACCCATATCCTCACCAACACTTATTGTTGTTTGTCTTCATAATATCTGCCATTCTGACTGGAGTGAGATGAAATCTTAGAGTAGTTTTGATTTGCATTTCTATAATTGCTAGAGATGATGAACATTTTTTTCGTATATGTTGCATATATATATACAATGGAATATCACTCAGCAATAAAAGAAAATAAAATCATGGCATTTATAGGTAAATGGATGCATTTGGAGAAGATAATGCTAAGTGAAGTGAGTCAATCCCAAAAAAACAAATGGCGAATGTTTTCTCTGATATAAGGTGACTGACTCATAGTGGTAGGTAGAGGGAGCATGGGAGGAATAGATGAACTCTAGATAGGGCAGAGGGATGGGAGGGGAAGAGACCAGGCAGGGGGTTGGCAATGATGAAGGAATGTGATGGACATCATTATCCAAAGCACATATATGAAGACATGAATTGGTGTGAACATACTTTATATACAGAGATATGAAAAATTGTGTTCTATATGTGTAATAAGAATTGTGATGCATTCCACTGTCATGTATTTTAAAAATAAAAGCAATTTTTAAAAAACGTTAAAAACACTTTTCAGAAAAAGCTATAACACACCTAAAGATAAAAGAAAATCTGAATTCCTGGACTACAGGAATTGGTATGGAAAAGGTATGGGCAGGAAAAGGTCTGGGTAGTTTTCCAAGGATCTCACGTAAAGCACTTGACCGGGTTCCTGTTCTGTCATGTTTTCTTACCCACAATGCTTGGGAACACCGAGCCTCTACCCTAGCCCTGCTAGTGTGTTTGCCTTTATGCCTGTATTCAAGTAAATATCTTTCTCTTGCAACAATGCTTCCCAGCGAGTTCTGGTCTTTATTCACCTCCTTACGTTTCACTTTTCTGCTGCTTCTCTTAAGCCTTTCAGAGCAAAATGTCTTGAAGTGAAAATCCTGGCTTACCCCCTGCAGATTCTGCTGGTATAGTGAAGGCTGTTCTCAGCTCTGGAGTCATTGTGTTCTGCTCTCTCCATGCCTACTTCTTGTACATCTTTAATGAATCTTGGTCCATCAGCAAAGTTGAAGAATGTCAGAGACCAGCTGATTGAGCCAATGACTCCACCTCACACCCATACTTAAAATATCAGCTCTAAATAGAGACAACTCAGATATCATAACGTTTACCCATTTAATGTGCCCCAATTGAAAGGGTGTTAGTATATTCACAGAATCGTGCAGTCATGACCACTATCTGACTCCTGAATATTTTCATTATCCCAAAGAGAAACCACAAACCATTAGCTGTCATTTCATATTTCCTCCAGTTCCACAAAGAAGCCACAAATTATCTTTATGTTTATATGAATTTCACTTTTCTTGAATACTTCATGTAAGTAGAATCATATGACACATGGCTTTCTGCCACTGGTTTTCTTTACTTTGTGTGTTATTTTGAAGATTCATTCATGGTACAGTATATTGACACTATAGTATATTGATACAGTATATTGATACTTCATTCCTTTTTTATGGCTAAATAATGTATCACCACATGGATGTAATAATTTTGTTTATCTGTTTATCAGTTAATGAACATTTGGACTGTTTCTATTTTTAACTTATAATGGTACCAATATGAATATTTGAATACATGTTTTTATGTGGCTATATGTTTTCAGTTATCTTGGGAAAATAACCAGGAGTCTTGTGATAATGCTATATTTAACATTTTGAGGAATTGCCAAACTGTTTTCCAAAGGGGCTGAATCTTTTTTAATCCTTCCAGTAATGTATGATGTTCTTAATTCTTCACAGCCTTGATAATGTTTGTTACTATCTTTTTTATTATAGACATCCTAATGGGTATAAGTGATATTTCAATGATTTTGATTTGTGACTACTAAAAACTAATGATGTTGAACATCTTTTTGTGTGCTATTATGGTTTCAAAATGGTGTCCCTCAAAAGCTCACATGTGAGACAATGCAAGAAGGTTTGGAGGGGAAATGATTGTGTTATAGTCTCATCCTAATCAGTGAATTAATCCCTCATGGGATTAACTGGTAACTGGAGGCAGGTAGGGTGTGGCTGGAGGAAGTGGTTCTTTGGGGGTATGGCTATGGGGTATATATTTGTATCTGGCAAAGGAAACCTCTCTCTCTCTCTCTGCTTTCTGATCATCATGTGAGCTACTTTCTCTGCCACACTCTTTGGCCATGGTGTTCTGCCTTCCCTTGAGCCCAAGGAATGGAACCAAGCGTCTGTGGACTACCACCTCTGAAACCATGAGCCCTCAAATAAACTTTTCCTCCTCTACAATTGTGCTGGTTTTGGTCCTTTAGTCACAGCAAAAAAGCTGATTAAAACACGTGCCTATTGGCAATTTGTATATTTTCACTGGAGAAATGCATATTCAAATTACTTGCCAAATGTTATAACTGGAGTTGTGTTAGAAAAAAATAGCACAAGCTAGATGCTGACATCTTTGTGAAATGATGGGAAGAGAACTAGAGATGTAGAAGAACCTTATCAAGAGGGGCAAATAATAGAATGTGAATTCCTGAGCTTCAGGAATAGTGAGAGGCATCAAGGAGGAGAGACAAACAGAAATTTAAATGGCAGTGAGAAATGGAAGGTGATCCTTCTTTCCTCCAGGACCTTGGAGTGAGATATGGAGGATAAAACAACTAATACTTGAAAAAGACACATAAAAAGCTATAGCCTCAAGAGAAGCCATGTCTCGTCGGGACCAGAAGGTGGAAGGAATTTTCCAAAAAGGACTTGAGGATGCAGAAGTTTCTCCAGAGATGGAGTTAGTGTCTGATCCTGTATTACAGAAGTCACCACGGAGGTTAAGAGTTAGGGAACAGAATGTGATTGGGCCCGCTTAAGGGTGTTCAGAGACATCAAGCTGAGATTCTGGTTGTGAGGTTCTTCTCAGTTACCAAGGTAGGCAGGTTCTAACGGCCATAGCCCATTCCACGAGCAGACAGAGCCCATGGTGGTGTGGAGACTGTGCAAGGTGGACAAGGTGGCATCCATAGGAGCATGTGGAGTCTCTTTTGAAGAGATGTTCTTGCAAGAAGCTCAAGATGCGCTGATCAGCCAAGTCCATGGTGCTATGTAGACAAGTGGAGAGGCAGGATCCCTGGAGAGACTCTGTATTAGATCCCTGGGTTGTATCTCTTCCTGTCTCTATGACAGTGTAATTTATAGGATTTTTTTTTCTGTTTCCTACACTGTCTGTGTTCTTCAAGGTTATGTTTTCTTATTTGCTTTGAACTCCGTTTGCAGGGCCTGTGGCAAGAGCACAAATGAGAGTCCACAGGCTGCATGTCTATAAACAAAAATAATAAGTCAAGCCATAAACAAAGTATGTTCTATGCTTTCACTTTGACAACTACACCTTTATAATAAGTTGGAAAACTAGACTCAAATTTAGGATTCTTGGATTCCTGATGGGAAGTGGACTGGGAACTCAATTCTCAGTTCAGACTTGAAGGCCCAAATGCTTTATGAATGTATCCTAAACTCAGGCACCACATGGATCCCCCATGAACCATCTCTCTCCCTCAGCCTTGCCAGAGACTACACCCCTCTTCTGGCTGACTGCAGTAAGATGGGTCACCAGGCGGCTCTGATCAGGAGACATTTCTGGACGTGTCTCCTCTTTGTCTTTTTATCTGATTCTTCTGTTTTCAGTCTCACCTGAACTACACTTGGTGGCCCCAATTCTTGGACCTTCCTGTTTTGATTTGCTTTGTTTCTGTTTCCCCCACCTAAGCTGATTTAGTTTTTATCTTTCTCAGGTCTTATCTATCTGCTTTCCAGCTTCTAAAATCTTTTTGCTGTCATCTCTTCTAAGACTCTTTGTGCTAGTGAATTTATACTCAAAGAATTCTACCACGCGGCCTGCGCAGTGGTTTCATTAATGAGGTTCTAGGCATAAAGTTAGTTAGAAGAGATTGAAATAAAACACACAAACCAGTTACCTTATTTATATTGCTAGGTCCGAGACGGCTCACCTCCCTGGTTCCCGCCTCCAGCCGCCCAGCAGGGCAGCGAGGATTACTCTGGGCTAGCAGGAGAGAGAGAGAGCGAACACGCCGGGGAGTAGCCTTTTATTTGGGGGGACAAGAGATTCAGGGGAGAATTCCATCCAATGAAGGTTGAGGGGGGGCTGCACTCCAAGGTCAGGGCCAGTGATTGGGTCTCCGGGGTCAGTGGTCACGCACACCCCCACACGGATGGGCTCTCTCATCAGGAAAGGGTCGGGAAAGCTCCGACACAGCCAGAGCGCCTCAGGCCCTTAACGGGAGTCACCCAATCACGTGTCAGAATGGCTCCCCACAAAGAATAAAAAATTTCCTGTCATTTTATGAGTCTTTGGAATATGGATAAACACGTTACTTTAACTGTGTTTGTTTTTGTTTGTCTCTTTCCATTGGTGATGCAGTGAGAGCTGCATTGATTACCTTGAGCTTCATGTGCATGTGATGATAATATAACTACTTGAAAAAGGAAATATTTGGAGTCTTTATATTTCAACACACTGCAAATTTTCAAATGATGACCAGCTGATTGGATTATTTAGTTAAAGTGTAGTAGCTGAGTGAAATGGAAGAGTCAGAGCTAGGATGGAGAGATCCAACTATTCAGGAAGTATAGTAGACATTTATTTTGTGTACCTGCCCAGAATAGTCTACTACTTTTTTGTAAATAGATGTTTACTTTTTTATTGGGAACCAGGCCCTAACTCTACTCCCTGATCAAGTGTTTTGGATGATCCTGACCATGCCTCTGGATCCAGGGAACACCCGTGACCTATCCTATTGAATGAGCAGGTTTCACCCTCTGGGTACAGTGGTTTGTTCAAGGGTGAGCACTTAACCCAAATAAATCTAGGGTGGCATAGTCCAGGACTTTCACTGGAAATCTGCAGGAAGAAATGCTCTGTCTCACTGTTGTCACTGAACTGCTAGCTTTACAGGTAATGGTGACTGTCCCACCCTATGTAGGCAGATGCCTATGTGAGAACAAAAGAAGGGGAGCAGGGAGGTTCCAAAGAAATCGTTGTTTCTGCTCATTTTCTTAAGTATAAATAGAATGCAACAGGGCTTTTAGAAATAAGTAAGCTAAATTGTTCATGTGAATTTGTACTTTTTAAAAATATTTTTATTAGTTACACATGACAGTACAATGATCTTGACAATTCATACATTTGAATCAAATAGGGTATAATTTCTCATTTTTCCAAGTGTACAGGTTGCAGAATCACATTGGTCATACAGTCGCATATCTACATACAGCAATACTAGTGTCTATTTTATTATGCTGCCCTTCCTATTCCCCCTTCCCCTCCCCTCCCCTCCCATCACTTCTCTCTACCCAATCTAATGTGACTCACTCTTTTTTTTTTTAATTTTTACTCTTTATATGTGAATCCAACAAGAAAGTTGAGGCTAGAGATACAAATGTTTGATAAAGTTCTCAGAGCCTTTGAGGATGATTTCATTCAATGTTAACAGCTCACAGGGGAGTTTCAAAGGATAAGAAAACGTGAACAAGTGAACATTACATGATTCTGCCAGATGTGGGATAAGGGAATGATTTTAGAATTTAAATAACTAAAAAGTGCCTCTGGTATGCTTCTAATGTTTCAGCAATATGCAAATTAGATTTTATATGATACATCTCATAATATGGCCAACAATAGGATGAAATTGAACTTTAATTGGAAACAGAGCTAGAAGAAAGCTGGGATTGAGAAGTACAATTTCCAGTTCCAACAACAATAAAAGAATTCATACTGCATGTTAAGAATGGGGGAGGATTTTAAATAAAATCACAAATAGATCAATAGACAGCAATTCATTTCAATTAATAGAAACAGATTCAGATGCAATAAGACCCTGCATTTTTTATGATCCTTTAATTGTAAGAAAAATTATTATGCACATTTTTAAAAAATTGCCCATAACAAAATAATTAATAGGGAAAGGAAATGTATAATGCTACATAGAGAAACACAGCTGATATGAAATACTATCTGAACAAGCATCATTTTTTTTGACATGGTTTTGTGTTTCTAAGTTATTTTTTTAAAGATATTTCCTGCAGTCTTTGGATTGGATATCAGCTTGAAACCATGAGTCCCTAGATGGGGAATTAAAACCATGTAAACAAACTAATTCCCATTGCACAGGAGAGCATAGACTTCATTGTTGTAGGTTTTAATTATATTTTAATATATATTCTAGATATTTGTCATGTACATTTAATATAATGTAGAATTCTATATATTTATTACATTTACAGATATGTAGATTTAATTTATTATAATATATTTAATATTCTCTAATGCATTCAAGGTATACTCCCTCTAAATCTCCATCTTGTTGCATTGAGAAGCATGCTGAAGCTACATCAGTCAAGAAAGGTGCTACCAGGAATTGGTGTTTGGGAAAAAAGTAGTGGAGAATTTAATTCATTCCGTTAAAATGGAACGTTGAGAATCTCTATTTTGAACCATGATAGTCATGTTTGGGTTTCCATAACAGAGGTCAATCAAGGGTTAAATTTGTGGTTTTCATGGTTAACAATACTATAATCATGAATAACTTGGTGTAGGTTTCCATTTTATTCTGGATTGAAAAAAAAATAATATCTGAGCAATTCTTTCAACTGTTAACCTTTCAATCCTTTCTGATGAACTTTCGGAGAGCTTTCTACCTGTGCTGCACAGCTGTGCCTTCTGAATAATTGATTTTGCTGAATTGAGACTTGGTGTGGTGCCTGCCATTAGTTGACATCAAGGATCTGTTACAACGTGGAGTTACCTGTCCATGTGTTCACTGCAGGAATTCTCATGATCATCAGGGCTAATGTTTCATGACCACTGATGACCCGCCAGTTTGTGGAGGACCTAGGGTTTGAACCCAGGCAAGGTGACTCCAGACCCGGTCTCTGAGCTGCTGATCTTCTGTTCTTCCTTTGCTGTAATTCCTGGAGCACAGAGAGTATGTGCATACCAGAAACTGTTCTAATCACTTCACGTGCATCAAGGCACTTGGTTCTCACACAGTCCTCTGAAACTGAGGTTGTTGTCCCTAGTTTTATGGAAGATACATAAGCAGTAAGTCCAGTAAGTCAGAGCCAGTAAGGATACCCTCTATTATCTTTCACATAACAGAGGTGTTCCCTCTCAGAATAGTTACCAGAGAAGTTTCTCTCCAGTCTCTGGAGCTTCTACTGATTCTACTTGTTATTTTCTCTTTTAGTTGATACCTTGAAAAACAATGGGTCAAATTTGGTGGCCTATCACTAGTAAAGAAAATAGCTTTATTTTAAATGTTTGTTTTTGCTTCCAAACTTGTATTGCTCTTCCACCATGTATTGATATCTTGGCTTACCAGGCTAACTTGCAGGTGTTCTTGCAGTAGCCAACAAGGACACAAAAAATCTTGGGTTTTTTGGAGTAACTTCTCAAAAATTTTAAGCCCATATCTCTTTTGCCAAGAAATTTTAGGTTCATGAATTTATTGAAAGAAAATAAAGAATTCTATCCTAAAATGTTAATCATAGACTCATCTATGTAACAAAGTAAATAATTCAGGTATCTGGGATCTGTTATAGAATGTTAAGTATGTGTTAAGTCCTGGGTTCAATCCCTAACAGCACACCAAATAAATAAATATATGAATAAACAAAGTCTATTGAATGTTATAAAAATAATTCCAGTACCTAGTAATGAGTGACAAGAAATTGGTGAAATAAATTATGGTATATCTATACTGCAAGCCCTTAAACATGTACTATAAAATATTCATTAAAACAGGAAAATATTCATGACTTGATAACCTCCTTCAGCCAACAAATGTTCATTGCCTCAGACAATAAGTGTTTTCTTTATATTTCAAGAATGAGATGGGCTACCATGTGACACATGGAAGCAGGTGATTAGTGTTGAAAGATTGTTACATGCTTTCTCAGAAGTGATCCATTCTTTACTATTTATTTATTCAACTATTCATGTAGTGGCTATGTTTCCCAATGGTTTTAAAACATGTTGAGAGCTTCTTTGACATTCTTCCCAACAAGGTGGGAAGGGCTTGCTCAGCATGGTCTTCCCAACATGCCCATTAATGTGGCCTGGCCCTAGTGGTTTATTACTAATAAACAATGTGAAAGAGATGCTGTGGACTTCCAAAGCTATGTCATAAAAGCTGACACAATTTTCTCTCTTCCTCGTCCTTTCTCTGGCAGGTCACAGTCCTTGGATTCGTAAGAAGAGCAGCTCTCATGAAGCTTCCTTGCTGGAGACACCACAAGGAGAGAGTACAGGGGGAGGTGACTAAGAACCCCTAGTCATTCCAGACCCAGTGGTTTGATTCTTCCAGCCTAGGCACCAGGCTAGGCACAGGGAAGAAGCCTTTAGATAATGTAAGCCCCAGCCTCTGAGCCACCCTACCTGATGCTAAGTGGAGCAGACATAAGCTGTCCCCATCAAACCCTGCTCAAAGTGCATACTTGTGAACAAAATCAATGTTGCTTTTTTTTTTTTAAACGAACAAGTTTTGGTTTCTTATGCAGATTTAGATAATGGGAACCAATCCTTATCTGGCAGGCAGGTTATAAGCCATATATATGATACGTATGATCTTGATCCCTCATTTTCTCTTTCTCTGTATCTTCAAAAGATACTAGGAGTACAGAAAACAAAACAAAACAAACAAAATATATATATATATATATATATATATATATATATATATATATATATTTGTTGGTAGAGTTACCTTCAGATTTAGAATTATGGTAAGTTTTGGCTATTCCTTTCTGCTTTAATGTGATATATGGATAATCTGCAACTGATAATTACCTCTATTACTAGAGGAGAAATAAATGAATAGTTGATTAAATAAATAAATAGGTCAGTTCTGAGAAAGGTCATAAAAAACCTTTCAACACTAATCACCTGCTCACACAGTGACACATTATAGCCCATCTCATTCCTGAAATACATCTATTAAAGAAAATGAACCCCCCCACCCCCGCTGTGACTGTGTGCTGAACTCTCTAGTTCTCAACTTAGGAAACTTGACCTGGGTGGAGAGTCACACTCTGGATGGTTTACTAGTAACTTGTACCCCCCAAAACCATCACCAACCCTATTTTCATCAATATTATTTGTGTTTTGAGAAAATAACAGGGCTACCTCTGGATTCCATCTATTCATAATCATGTTGTTTGTCTTTCATCACAGAAAAGAGATGGTCTACAAATCTCAGAAACGTCTTATTTATGCCAGCATAGGTTGACCTTTGATCTAGAGTATTTCCCCCTGTATATCAATGATGATTAGTCTCCTCTACACACATTTCAGATGTTCCTTTCATACAGGGGAATGTGATTATGAAAATAGCTATAGCTGCTAGGCTAATTATGCTATGAAAATGTGTAGTAAATAGTTAACAGTATTTGCTTTCTATTTCTATACCAAATAAGGCAGGCAAACACGTTGGGGAAGCTACTCTTAGTAAAAAAACATAGTTAACATTTTCATCTCCAGGGGAAGACATCATAGGCACAATAGGCCTTGATTGGTCTAGAAACATCATACAGTTCTTATAGTAACCTGTGAAAGTATGTTGCACATTATTGCTGTGTCAGTGTAAGAGCAAAAAGCAGACAAACAAGAGCATACAATTTATCTTTGCATTCACATCCCTGGAATATGTCTATTTTAATAATGTTTGAGGCAACACTGAGTTAGTTTCCCAGTCCAGCTATAAATAGCTCACTCTTCAGTTTGAATTCAAGCTACAAAAGGCCTTTGGGCTTGCTGACCAGCTATGCCCACACTCAACATTGCAGCAATGATTTCCCCCCTTTCATTTCCTTATATTGTAAAAACATCAGCTATGGTGGGACATCAAATGCCCAGGGAATGACAGCATTCACTTTTACTTATTTAGTGATTACTATGTGCCAGGCCCAAATGCTCTGTATATATTAAATCCTTACTTAATCCTCTCAATATCCTTATAAGGTATAAACCCCCATTATTCTCATTTTAGGGATGAGAGAACTAAAACAAAAAGAGCACACTGACTAAGATCATCCAGCAGTACATGGCAGAGGCAGGATTACGAAGATAGAAATAAACATGCAATCAATTTCTGAGCACTTATTTTGTGGCAGGCTCTGTGCTAAACACTTTATGTATATTAATAAAAATTATCCAAAACTTGGAAATCAGGCAAAATGATGACTGCATGTCTTTTCATGGTGGAACAGTTATCTAACAGGTCCACCCACGTGTTATCTAAGTCTCTAGGAATGTATCTTTGTTTTGGCTATTGATTCAGGACCAGATTCTATGAAATCAGATGCTAACTTGTAGCAGATAAATACATTTCAAGTAATTTTTGAATAGTAGAGATACAAATAATTTATATTAAAAAAGATGATTACAAATGTTGCTTTTTTACCTTACAGGACCTTAGCCACCTTTGTAAATGATTTCCAAGGTGTGCCAGCCCCTTCTTTCATTCACTCTGTGTGTGAGTCTCTCCCGTGCTCCTTTGAATCATCATCTCCATCCAGATGGTTTCCTCACTGATGAGTTACATAACTGTCTCATGTTCACTGTAGGTGGAGATGAGAATCATATCTTTTATATAAATCCATAAGTGATTCATTAACTGCTTGGTTAAAATTTCAAAGACCTGGCTTCTAGTCCTTTATTTTTTAGACACATTTCTACTCAATTCTGGGCTTCACATTTCCTATTTATTTAAAATAAAAGTGATGATATTTGCCTTATAGACACTCGAGAGTTGTAGCAAGAATTCAATGATGCTGACTATGAAAATTGTCAGGGAAAGCCTCCAAGAGGCAGTGAGGTCATCCCTAGAAGGTAGAAATTAGGAAAAGGAATCATCCAGGAGTGATGCCAAGAGATGTTTCCATAGGGGTCTGCGGGAGGGGTTCAACAGAGCTGAGGTGTCTGTCAGTTTGGGCGGTGCTGGGGATTGAACTCAGGGATTCATGCACACCAAGCAAGCGCTCTACTCCTTACCTACATCCCCAGCCCTCAAGAGAGTGATTTTGATGGCAAAAGAAAGAAACAGCAGATTTAAAGAGAGATCACTAGAGATTATACAGTGTAAAGAACAGGAGAAAATAATAAAAAAAAAAACAGTCTTATAGAGATGTAAGCCAGCAAGAAGAGCACCAAAATATGTGGAAGGGAAGTGCCAGAAGGAGATGAGGGAGGAGGTGAAAAATATTCAAAGAAACAGAGGCTGAAAATTTCCCAAATTTGATGAAAAAGTTTAAACTGCACCTCAAGAAACTTAATGAGTTCTAAGAATGATAGACAAGGATTTCCACAATTGGACACATCCTAGAGAAACAGAAAATCTTAAAACCAATAGAAAAATGTTTCATCACATTCAAGTGACTTCCAATAACATTAGCAGCTGATTTTTTTTTCAAAATCAGTGCAATCCAGAAGAGAGCGCAATAACACATTCAGTGTGCTGAAAGAAAAACACCCACAGACTATCTTTTAAAAAAGACAGTGGAATGAATCTGACATAACTTTCCTATGTACATATATAAATACATCACAGTGAATCTCAACATCATGTACATCCACAAGACTGGGATCCTAACTAGAATAAGATATATTCCAAATATGTTAAAATTCTAATTTCATGTAGAATTAAAAAGAGCAAATAAATTTTTTTAAAATAATAAAATGAAGAAAAGATGAAGGATTCCCAGATATGCAAAAACAGAACTCCTTTATAGGAGACTTACCTTACAAGAAATGCTAAAGGAAATTCTTAAGATTGAAAGAAAATTAAAGTGGAGAGTAATATGAATCCACATGCAAAAAAAAAAAAAAAGGAAACTGGTGAATAATTATATAGTTATCTATAAGAATATGATTACATATTTCTTCTCCCTTCTTATTTTAACTGATTTTAAAATTTATAGAATAATATCTATGAAAATGTATTGCTTTATTTATACCATATAAGATATGTAATATGTTTGATAATATAATTGACATAGAGGGGGAAGTTAATTTGAAACTATATTCTAGTAAGTAAATGACATTATATGGTAATTCAAGCTCATAGGAATAAAAGAAGAAAATAAGAATTTATAAATTAGAAGATTCATGTAAAAAATTCTATGAACACATTTTTTCCTTCTTTTTTTAAGCTTTTTTAAAAAAGATATAAGATCATATAAAACTGTTTCCATAGAATTGTATTCTTGGGTTTGAAACATACATAATTTAACTGTGTCTGACAATAATAGCACAAAAATCTAAGGGAGTGACAATGAAGCCATATTGCAGCAAATATGTCCCATAGGAATTGTCAATAATTAAAATTTGAAGTAGATTCTAATAAATTAAGATATACACTGTAAACTGGGCATGATGGCACACGTTTATAATCCCAGCTACTGGGAAGGTTGAGGCAGGAGGATAGCAAATATGAGGCCAGCTTCAGCAACTTAATGAGACCCTGTCTCAAAAAAAGGACTAATGATATAACTCAGTGGTAAAGTGCCCTGGGTTCGAACCTCAGTATTAAAAAAAAAAAATCAATGTATCTCTCTCTCTCTCTCTCTCTCTCTCTCTATATATATATATATATATATATATATATATATATATGTGTGTGTGTGTGTGTGTGTGTGTGTGTGTGTGTGTGTATACATATGTATATATGTATACATATATGTATATATGTATTCCTTACAGTGAATGTTAACAAAATCACTCGAAAATAATCTAAAATTCATTAAAAAACTAAACTCATACATTGGAAAATGTCTACTTAACACAAAAAGAACATGGTAAAGGAAAAGAGGAACAAAAATGATACAAGTCATATAGAAACTAAAAAGCAAAATGAGATACAAGTGTAATGATATCAATAATAATATAAATGTGTGGGCTGGGGATACAGCTCAGTGGTAGAATTCATGCTTTGCATGTGCAAGGCCCCGGGTTCAATCCCCAGCAACTCTCTCCTGCCAAAATGTGAAGGAATAAAGCAATCCTATAAGAAGGTACCAATTATCAAATGCCAAAAGACAAGATCCATTTCTCTGTTGTTTGTAATAGAAACACTTTGGATCCTAAACTACAAATAGATTGAAAATAAAATGATTATGGGTGTTTTTTTTTTTCCCTAGCAACACAATTATGTTAATTTTCCATGTCAGTTCTCCAATCTCTAACACCAGCTGGGTCTCCAACAATTCAATCCCATGCGAACACTATCTACTTACATTAGATTCTAAAATTTAAAGGGCTTAGTCCCACAGAATGCCTCCACTTCAGATGTCATCCACAAGTAGGGTTCCCAAGTGAACCAAGCTGCCCACCCAACAGCAAAATTTGGGTGTTCCATCCCCTACTCAGATTTGATAAATTGCTTTAACAATTCACAGAACTCAGGAAAATGCTCTACTTACTATTACAGTTTATTATAAAGGATATGAATGAGGTGCCAGATCAAGAGGCAGTTTCTAAAGGGGTACCTAGCACAGGAGCATCTGTCCCATAGAGTCAAGGGGCACCATCCTTCTAGCAAGTAGATGTGTTCACTAACTTAGAAACCCAATAAACTCCATTGTTTACATTTTATTGCATAGGCATGACTAAGAAATAATTGGCCCTGGTGATTGAATTTAATCTCTATCCTCTCTCCTTTCCCTGAAAGACAGGGAGTGAGGCTGACTCTAATCAGCTGACTGGTTCCCATCCTGAAGTATCTGGATTCCCCCACCCTCCATCATGAGTCATCTCTTTAGCTTAGAGAAGACAGTAAATGTCAAGGGTCTTAGGAGCTCTATGCTAGGATCCAGGGAAAAAATAGCAAGTGTTTATTTTTTATTATACCACAGATGTAAAAGATATTCCATGCAAATAACAACCAAAAGAGAGCTGGAGTACCTATGCTAAGATGAAACAAAATAGACTTTAAGACAAAAAACGTTGCTAGAGGCTAAGAGGGACATTCTACATTTTTCTAATGTCCTGCAGAAAGGAATTGTCAGCTGGGAAGAAAAGGAAGTTCCTATCTGAAGTTAAGATGCTTGCTAACTTCTGTAGGATGGGTTTAGGAATTGAGGCATTCTTCAACTTGAGGGCCTATTAGAGTAAAAAGTTACAGGTCAGGCCTTGTAGTACATACTCATAATCCCAGCTACAGCCAGAAGAATGGCAAGCTGGAGGCCAGGCTGGGCAATTCAGTGAGACCATGTCTCAGAGGGTCTCAAAGGGTTGACAATATAGCTCAGTTGTAGAGGGTCCTGGGTACTTCATCAAACAAACAAACAAAAATAACAACAAAAACAAGATGCTTCAATTCTTTTGCCATTTTAATGACCTAAAGATAATAAAACCAAACAATTCATCAGTCTTTCAAAAAGTACAGGAGTTTTAGAGTGATTGAGTTGTAGCATGTGATCACATGTCACCATAGCATTATTAAATTGTGTTTAGCATTAATATGCATGATACAATTATTACTTTTAAAATCTTTTTTACAGTGCTTGGGATTGAACCTTGAACCTTGGGCCTTGTACATACTAGATAAGTGCTCTACCATTAAGCTACATCCCAGTCCCTATTCCTTTTATTTATTTTTTTTAAGTAGGTGTAGTAACCTTAGTTGTTAGTATCATATCACTTAAATTTGTTCTATGAACTGAATTGATTCCTAAATTTTAAGGATGATTGTATAATGGACAGTTTTTGTTGACACAGTTAGAGCTTTGAAATAGCTCTGTCTCTTTCAGGTGAGGTTTAAGCTAAATTTTCAAGTGGGTCAACTTTGGCATTTTTCTGTAAGAATGGAGAAAGACAGATCCAAATAAAGAAATTACATATTGTAGAAATCTTTTAATTCTAATGTAACCTTAGCTATTCTTATGAAGGAATTATGCTGTTTTAAAAATAAAACCTCTATGCCATTATTTGGGAATTGGAACACTGATATGTTTTCACGGCATAGACTTTAAAAAATAATTCTGATCAGAATTCATATTTCCATTTTGATAGGGCAATAGCCTCAATCAGGATGACAAATCTTTGGCACTTGACTTGTGAAATGTCATGCAAAACAGAATGACTAATATTTAGAGCCTATACGAGTTTAAAATAGTTAATGAAATTAATTAATAGTTTTTATTTTTATTATTGTTTTTTAAAATTTATTAAAAATTAATAGCTTTAAAATAAATTGTTTTGATATAAATTTTGTTCTGTCTTAGTTTTCCCTAAAATGATATACTTATACAACATCCATGGTAAGGAGCTCTTGAGTAAATTTCACCTGATAAACCTCTTTGATATTTGTGAGGTGAGGTCACTGAGAAATGAATGTTGGCTCTGGGAGCCACTCCAGGTCATCTGGCCCATTCCTTGCATTTCTTTCAGATGCGGATAGTGGGAGGGCTTTCATTTCTCCCTTTCCTTCAAGCCTTAAATTTAATGTGTCTCAAATTCCTATACTTTTACCTTGTAAATATTTCTCCACTTTGCCTCTTCTCTTTCCCTACTCTTGCTATTCATGACATCTTTACTGTAAAGGGCCCTGCTTATGTTGAAGCCCGCCCAGTTTCTGATCCAATCCTACAGGAGTGAAGAAGCATCCTGTCGGGGCTGGGGATGTGGCTCAAGTGGTAGCGCACTCGCCTGGCATGCGTGCGGCCCGGGTTCGATCCTCAGCACCACATACAAACAAGGATGTTGTGCCCACTGAAAAATAAAGATTAAAAAAGAAATTCTCTCTCTCTCTCTCTCTCTCTCTCTCACTCTCTCTTTAAAAAAAAAAAAAAAAAAAAAAGCATCCTGTCTTAAAATAGGAACCTTCATGGTATCTTCAGATTTAATCTAGGAAACTAGTTTTCTTACCTTCTTTTAACTTGCATTTAACCAATCTTTCTTACAACCTCAGTTCGGTTATCTAAAAGGCAAATACAAGAAAAGATGTTGTTATGGTTTAGAAAGAGGTGCCCCCCACAGCCGATGTGTAAGACAATGCAAGAAAGCTTAGAGTGAAATGATTGAGCCTTAGCCTCATCAGTGCATGAATCTGCTGATAGGTGGTAACTGTAGATGGGTAGGATGTGGCTGCAGGAGGTGGGTCCCACCTGCTTTCCTTTGACACACTCTTCTGCCATGGTATTCTGCCTCATCTTGGGCCCCAAAGAATGAAGTAAGCCATCTATGAACTAAGACCTCTGAAACTGCAAGCCCCCAAAGTAAACTTTTCCTTCTTAAAATTGTTCTTGTCAGGTCTTTTGGTCATAGGGCGAAAAAACTGACTAAAACAGATGCTCAACATGTTTAGTCATTAGAGAAATAAAATCAAAACCATAACAAAATGCTACCTCAAAAAACTACTACCTCCAACACACTAAGCTAGTTATAACATGATTCTTAAAAAGCAAATAAGTTTGTCAAGGATCTAAAGAAATTGGAAACTTCTTATTTCATTGGTGGGAATGTAAAAATGACAAAGCAGCTGTGGAAAACAGTTTGCTGATTTCTTAAAAATGGTTAACATAGAACCTGGCAATTCCACTTTGAGGTAGCTCAGTGGTAGATTACTTGCCAAGCAAGTCTGAGACTCTGGGTTCTATCTCCGGAATAATAAAACAGAAAACCAAAAACCCTTGTACACAAACATCTGTAGTTGTACTATCTGCATTAGCCAAAAGGTGGAAACAATATACATGTCCATCAGGAGCCTGGGGTGTGGCTCAGCGGTAGAGCATTTGCTTAGCATATGTGAGGCCCGGGATTCAAGCTCCAGCACTTAAAACAAAACAAAACAAAACCAAAAAAACCCCACAAATGTTCATCAACAAATAACAAGTGAATGCATAAACATAATGGGGAATATCTATACAACTGAATATTATTCAGTTATACAAAGGAATGAGGTACTGGTAGATGTAACCACATGGGTCAACTTTGAAAGCATTATATTAAGTGAAAAAAGTCAGGCACTAAAGATCACAGATTATATGACTGCTTTATATGAAATATCCAGAATTGGTATATTCATAGTGACAGAAAGCAGACTGAGCAAAGAGTGATTTTTTAATTGATATGGGGGCTTTCTCTTCTTTTTGATCTTGATACAGATGATGTTTGCCCAACATTACAAATGTACTACAGACCATTGAATTGGAGACTTTAAAAATGATCAATTTTATGTTATATGAATTTCACTTCAATGAAAAAAAGTCCCCAAAAAGTGAATGAAGGAAGGTCAGCATGGTGCTTGTGAGGAGGACTGAACTTGCCAAGGCAGGCTTTGAGGACAGGGGAAGGGACTATGAGCTAAGGAATGTGGCCAGCCTCTAGAAGGTGGAACAGCAAGGAAATCGATTCTCCCCAAGAGCCTTCAGAAGGAATGTAACCTTGGTGACACTTTGATTTCAGCCCTGTGAAACCTGTCAGGCTTCTGACCTACAGAACTGTCAGATAATAAACTTGTGTGTTTAAGCTGCTAAAACAAAACAAAAAACATGTAAATTTGAGGTTGCACTTGCCAGTAATCCCAGCAGTTTGGTAGGCTGAGGCAGGAGGATCACAAGTTGGAGCCCAACCTGAGCAACTTAGCAAGACCCTGTCTCAAAATGAAAAATAAATAAATAAATAAATAAATAAATAAATAAATAAATAAATAAATAAATAAATAAATAAATAAATAAATGGCAAGGGCTGGGGGTATAGCACAATGGCAGAGCACCCCTGGGTTCAATCCCCAGTGCCTCAAAATAAAAAAAACAAAAACAAAAACAAAAATTTTAGCACATGACCTCCTCTCCCAGAGCTATTCCAAGACACCCCATTGCTATGGTATAATATGAGTGCTTCACTACAGGATAAGCCACAGTAGGATTTGATTTGGTCCCTATCAATCTCTCCAGGTGCCTCCTATGTCACACTGATTACCAGAGCCACCTCTTCCATTGCTGCCCTTCTGGTGCCCTTGGCAGGCTTACTGTCTACACCTGCAAGATTCAGTCCAGATTGATCACTCCTGGCCTTGTTACATTCCCTCCCTCAGGGATCCCACAGCATCTTGGATGATTTTCTTTGTTTGCATTTGAACCTGTAATGTAAGTGGTGATTACATGTTCCTTTAGGTTAGGACATATCTTTGAGGCCCCAAGGTCTAGATCAAATTGCCTCCAAATTCCTGCAGGGAGTAGGACTTTTGAGGACTTGTAGAATCCACTTGGATAAAATTTAGTTCAGAGAGGTGGAGCAGCTCCTAAGGCAGAACTATTAGCAGAACTAAGCATGAGTCTTTATTTCCAGGCTGGTTCTCTCAACAGCTGCCAAGGGAAGAAAACTTGCTCTGTAATTGTATCAGATATTTCTATTCAGGACCTGTTGTGGATCAGAATAATTTAAGAAAATTCTTTTTCTTCCTTTATTTTCCCTTTCTCAGTTCCACAAGAATAACCAAACCCTTCGGTGTTCTTTTGGAGGTAGTATTTGTTATTAGATCCGAAGCAAAACTTGTCAGTAAGAGATTTCTCTTCCTGCCTTATGTTTTCCTAAAGCTTCAGTAATGACACATTTACTGCTAAACTCTTATAAGGACAATCAGAGGGGGAGAGATTTTTCTTTTCAAAATTTAAGGTCAGAGGTGTATGTGTGTCTGGAGTAGGTCAAGGGAGAGAAGGAGATCCCATGCCCAATCCCATGGTCAAGGTCTCTACAAGTGGAAAGTCCTGAGGGAGAGAAGTGGGTGAGTGAGGTGCCCCTTTCAGCAATCGATATCTCACTTGTGGCCCAGAAACAGAGATGCCTCCTCAGCAACATGAGGGCCAGAGGCACAGGCAGAAACTGACTACTAAGGGTCTTTCCCTCAATGTCCATCAATTCCCTAGCCTCTTGGATTCTGGTTTCCCTGCTGACCTTTGGAGGGATGGATGCCCCACAAATTAACCGCAAAGGAGCTAGGAGTTGTATTTAGTGTGAGGAAAAGATGTAAATCTTTATTTCTTGCATCTTTTAATTTGTAGAGTAAGACTTATACTCTCTTAAATACCAGTAAATGGATAAAAGCATCTATGAAAAAATAAGGGGGGGGGGGATTTGATCTAAATGATTACCCTACCTTCAAATATCTCTTCTAGCAACCTACCTCAGCATCTGAGATAATCACATTTTAGCTTTTAAAAAATGATCTTTGTAATAAAGTCACCGAAAGAGGCAATAGTGTATGATGGAAGGACTGTTGAATAGGAAGCCATTACCAAAAGTTTTGTTCAAAATTGTGAAGGAGGACCTTTGCTTTGATGTTGACCCTCTGTATGGTGCTTCCTCTGCTGATTCCTCTGCCCAGCTCCAGAATGAACTCAGTGTAATCAGGCCTTTCCTGTCCCTATCAAAATCTGTGAGAGGAACTTGGACAAGTTTTAGGAGACCTGCTTTGTCTCTAGGTACCTGAGTTAGGAGATGGGAGAGAAATGAATGTGACACATCAGTCATCACCAGACTTTAACGCTGCAGCATGGAATTGTTCCTCAGATCACCCAGTCAGGAAAACTGTGCCTATAATGACGGAATGTTTGTGTCCCCTCCCTACATTCAAATGTTGAAAGCCTAATGTGAGGGTAGTTAGAGGTGGACCTCTCTGAGGTAATTAGATCAAGATTGTGGACCCATCATGAATGTGATTTAGTTCCTTTTTAAGAAGATAACTCCTCTCTTTTTCCCATGTGGGAATCCCAGGACAAGGTGAAACTTGGAAGAAGGCCCTCACTAGAACCCAACCATGCTGGCACTCTGATGCCAGACTTCCAACTTCCAGAACAGTGAGAAAGTAAATGCATGTCGTTTAAGCCTCCTAGTCTATGCTAATCTGTTATAGCAACCCTAACTAAGACAGTTCTCTAAAGGAGCAATGGTCAGAAGGGAGGGATTTTGATAACTGGAGGCGGAGAAAGTGACCAGAAAAGGTTAGGACAGTGGGTACCATGGTGTAAGGAAATGTGTGGCTGCACAGGAAACATTTTGGAACCAATATGGTCAAAGCACCAGACCCCTAAATTACAGAGAAGCAATGCTTAACTTGTAGGATTCTAACAAAATATCATAGATGGGTGATTTGAGCAACATTTCTGGAGGCTGGAAGTTCAAGGTCAGGGTGCCAGCATGGTCAGGTTCTGGGGAAAACCCTCTTTTGGCTTGTAGACAGTGCCCTTTTACTGTGTCCTCACATGGACTGTCCTTGGTTATGTACTTAGAGAAAGGGAAAATGGGGGAGGAGAGAGGGAGACAAAAAAAGGGAGAGCTCTTCTCTTCTTATAAAGTCACCCATCCTATCCTATCAGATTAGGGCACCACCCTATGACCTCATGTCACCTTAATTGCCTCCTGGAAACCCTATCTCTGACTACAGTCACATTGGGGATTTGCGCTTCAGCATGTGAAATTGGAGAGGTGGGGGTACAATTAAGAGGTGGGAGCACAATTCTTACCTGGCAGAAAGAGGAGGGTTGGTGGAAAGATCAGAGAATCTATTTTCCAAATTTACATTAGCTGAATACACTTCTTCACAAGGCTGTCTGTCCTCTTTAAGAACAACAGATCCACTTAATTTTTCTAATAGAATTGTGGGAGTTTAGAGATAATACAGCATGCTTGTTTTTCATGGAATACAAGTGTGTTGACATAGTCCATGATAAAAATAGAAGGGAGGGCTTTAGCATCCCAAATGTAGTTCTTGAGCACTAAAACTCACAAATGTGGGATTAATCACCAACACACTGAAAATTCAAAGATACCATTGTGCAGGTGATACATAATAAGGCTAACCAGTCCTGACAGGTGTGACCTGATTACTGCTCCAGTGATGGTAAAATTGAATGCTTGTGAAACAGGATGCTTTTGTTAGTCTCCTTTTTACAGTCCAGTATCCATGTCATCAGGAATAATTTGCATGTAGGTCACAGATAGATATCTATTGCTGGAGTCAAATTCCTGGTGAAAAGGACTGTGGGCAAGCAGAAACCTTTGCCTGGTACCATTGCATAAGGGTGTTGCTGCTGTCAGGGTCTGAAGTTCAGCCACTGCCTGAACTTTGACAGGCTGAGGTGCTGAAAGTGTGACTTCCAATTTGGAGTCAGTTTGTCACTTTCAGATTCCTTAAAATACGACTTGTGAACTATCTTGGTTGAAGATCAACAAAATGCTCTTCACTGAACTAGTGGGTCCTCGTTCATTTGGGGTTGATCCCAAGCCAAGCCTGATTAAAGGGAATGTTTTATCATAATTGCCCAAAACAACTCTTATAGTCTACGTGGGTGAAGTTCAATGTGACACCAAAAATCTAATGATATTCCTACTGCAAATTCTATAGAAATAACAGTAAAAGATTTCATGCATTTTTTTTTTTTTTTTGCAACTGAGACCATGGACTCATGTCATCCTCGAATAAATATTTCAAGGATAGAGTGAAACAGTATCCCTGAGAGTCTATTTGCTCCTCTTTAAAGTAAGAGTCATATGATCTCTCTTCCTCTTTACCTGGCGGGTTTTATTTGAGTAGATGGAGAGAGCTTGTTTTTGCATGGGTAGAAGGCCATAGACCAGATGGCAGGTAATACCTGGATTCAAGTGTTTATTCCAGTCATTCATTTAAACTACAGTTTCAGGGCTGGGGATGTGGCTCAAGCAGCAGCGTGCTCACTTGGCGTGCATGTGGTCCAGGTTCGATCCTCAGCACCACATACAACAAAGATGTTGTGTCCGCTGAAAACTAAAAATTAAATATTAAAAAAAAATTCTCTCTAAAAACAAAACAAAAAAAACTAGTTTCACTTTTTAACTAATCCCTTTTAAACTAAATCACTATAACCAGAGGTATATAATAAAAATAGCTTCATAAATTTTATCACATAAAATTATATGTATAAAAGAATATATATATATTCTTGTCCCCCAATAAACAAAATTAAAAGACAAATGGAAAAGATGAACAAAATAATTATCACTCTTATGATAAAGAGCTAAATGCCCCAATATAAGTTATTATTATTCATGGCCCATAAAGTCACTAAATTAACAAATACTGGATACTGTGGCTAGGGAAAATAAAGGGTTAGTTTCTTGTAAAAGCCCTTGGCCACAACCTGTCAATATATAACATTGGTTTTTCTTTTGTGTGTGTGTGTGTATTTATGTTTAAAGCACCTTATTTAATATATTCATAGCCAACAGCCCTACAATTTTTCCATATGGCACATTATATCCTTCTTTCTTCCAGGAATACTAACTAGCAATTCAGCACCAAGGTTAAGGGATATTTTAAGCAGAAATCACCCATATAAAACACAAAATATAGAAAATGTGGAACTAAGTAGACAATGGAAAGTTCACTTGTTTGGTGTCGGAGCTGATATAAGAAGGCAGAGCATGGCCTCTTCATGGGAATGGGTTTATGGAGTGATTTAAAGTTTTTATTGCTCTGTGCAGGTCTTTGAATGACAGAGTCCCTGAGAGTTTTGATTTGAGGATGACAAATAACTCTTAGTGAGTAGATGAATTCACAAAAATGTAATTCGTGAATAATGAGGATTGAATGAATATAGTTATAGTTCATAAAAAAAAACAAAAAAGACACACTGCTCAATATAAAATAGGCAAATTCAATGAACAGATAGATCTCAAAATAGGAAAGATAAATGACTCCTAATTATAAAAAGAGATGCTCAATCTCCTATAAAAAATAAAAACTAAGTTAATATTTATTCCAAGGCCTTTTTAAACTCATCAGATATGCAAAGATTAAAATATGGTTTTATTGTCAGGGAAAACAGACCTCCTCTGCTTTCCCTGGGGAGGAAAATGGTACAGTATCATTACTAAAGCACATGTCCTTTCCTCTTAGCACTCTACTTTCAGGAATTTTGTCCTATAGATATATTTTCCATGCAAAATGATATATATATATATGTATATATATATACATATATATATATATATACATATATATATATATTAGATTGTTATCAATACTTTTTCCTTTTTATGCCACATGGAATAACATAAAAAGGGAAAAGTATTGATAACAATCTAATAAATGTTCATCAAGGGAAACACAAATCAAAACTACATTGAGATTTCATCTCACTTTAGTTAGAATGGCAATTATCAAGAATATAATTAATAGTAAGTATTGGCAAGGATTTGGGTAAAAAGGTACACTTATACACTATTAGTGGGACTGCAAATTAGTGCAACCACTCTGGAAAGCAGTATGGAGATTCCTCAAAAAACTGTGGATGGGAAGTACCTATGACACAGCTATCCCACTCCTTGGTATATACCTAAAATCAACAAACTATAGGGATGTAGCCACATCGATGGCTAAATGCTTCTGGGTTCAATCCCTGGTACACATACGCACACACACACACAAAAAACAAACAAACAAACCCACACACAACCCCCCAAACAACAACAACAACAATGTTTATAGCAGCACAATTCATTTTAGCCAAGCTATGGAACTAACCTAGGTTCCCATCAACAACAGATACTTGGATAAAGTGTGGTGTGTATACATAATGGAGTATTACTCAGTCATAAAGAAGAATAAAATTATGGCATTTGCCAATAAATGGATAGAACTGGAGGTCATCATGCTAAGTTAAATAGGCCAGACCCCAAAAATCAAAGATAAAATATTTTCTCTGATATACAGAAGCTAATTCAAAATAAGGGAAAAAAAAGAAAAGAAAAGGGGTAAGGGATTCTATCAAAATAGAAGAAAGATTAGTGGAGGAGAGGAAGGGAATGAGGGAGAGGGAGGAAAGACAGGATAAGGGAAGAACAGTGGAACAAACCTGACCTCACTTTCCTATGTACATACATGAATATACCTCAGTGAATCTCCCCATTATGGATATCCACAAGGAACAGTTTTTTTTTTTTAAAAAGCTATAAGTAAATAGCAGAAAGATCAGTATAGTAAAGAGAACAGTGGGAGGGAAAAGGACAAGGAGAGGGACAAAATTAGAGCAAATTACATTTCATACTATTACAATTATATCACAATGAATCCTACTGTTTTGTATAAGTAAAAGGAACTAATAAAAATAAAAATCTGGGGCTGGGGATGTGGCTCAAGCGGTAGCGCATTCGCCTGGCATGCGTGTGCCCTGGGTTCGATCCTCAGCACCACATACAAACAAAGATGTTGTGTCCGCCGAAAACTAAAAAAATAAATATTAAAAAATTCTCTCTCTCTCTCTCTCTGTCTCTCTTAAAAAAAATAAAAACAACTATAATACTAAAAAAACATTCTATTTTAAAAATGAAGGCATATTGAGATCATGGTTTATTACATGGCCTAAAGAATGATAAATCTCATTGAAATATATTGAATTTTAAAAGTATGCAGGTCTGGTGATATAGCTGAGTAATAGATTGCTCTCCTGGCATATGTGAGGCCCACGTTCTCTCACCAACACCAATAAATAAATAATTAAAAAGGAAAAAGAAGAAAGTACACAGTATGATGGACACCATGTGCGTAAATGTGTAGTTTACAATTGAAATGGTATATGAAGTTTCATATTCTCCTGACTTCCAGCTTATTTTAGTTGGGTTTTTATATAATATCACATGATCACATCTGGGTACTTGGGAATAGCAGTCCACTCACCCCTACTCATCTCTCCTCTAACTAAACCTATAGTTTTTAACTTTCATGAATATATTTCTGGGCAGGAGGTAAGAATGGGGAGAAAAGTAGGAGAGTGTTTGAGTATGCTTTATCTTGCCCTGGCCTACTCACCTATATATCTTTTCTATTGAATTCTTTCTTCCTGATGCTGGGCACCACGCACTCCTGCCCCTAGTTTTTAATTATAAAAATCTTGGTTTTGCGTTCTCTCCCTTTCAGACCAGCCTCAGAGTACTTTAAGCTGCTCCTCCTTTTTTTCTTCTGTAACTATTTAAAATCTCAAGATCCAAATCCTGTTTCCACTCCTCACATCATATACCAGTGTCCCAGGCTGGGGATGTGGCTTAGTGTAGAATGGCCTGCCTGGTACATGTGAGGTCCTGAGTTCAAACCTCAGAACTACAAGAAGAAAAAAAAAAAAGTCAGGGTCTTTTAATCTTTTGAGAAAATTGAGGCCATAAAGTACAAAATGTCTTGACAGTTTCCTTATCCTGAAGATTCATTCACATATCCACTTAGCCTTAAAGCTGAAGGAGGAGTTCCCTTCTATCCCAGTCCAGTTTGCTGGAGCCTGTCTCTTTGTCCTCATGTAGATTGCAACTTAGTCTCTCTCTGAGTTTACTTCCTTCTGTATAGAAAGATGCTCACATTTCTTTCATTTAAAACCATCCTCCCTTTCCCCTCTTAACCCTCTTGTTACTGTCCATGCCTCACTTGTTCTTTTCTCAACCAAAATGCCTGAAAGCTTGCCTCTACACCCTGCCTATAGCTCCTCCCTTGTGTGGGACTCCTGACGAGCTGGTGTCTTCAGTGCCACTCCTTGGAAACTTCTCTGACAAAGTTTAAATGGTCTCCTCCAAAGTGTAGCCAGTAAGTTTCAATCCTTACGTTAGGAGACCTGGTCCTGATTCTCACTGTTAACCTGCTGTTTCTTCCCCCTCCACGCCTTCTACTCTCATGGCCTGAAGACCATTACCATTGCTCCACTTGTTTTATTCCCACTCCTTGACTACTTGTCAATCACCTTTCTTCCTCTTACCCAGGGAACACTCATGTTCTGGAGAATCCATCAGCCGTCTCCACCTCTTCTTCCCCTACTCTTTCCTGAACAATCCCATATAATGGTCTTGCTTACTTCCTACATGTGAATGAGTCCCTATCTTCCATCTCTGAAGTAAACCTTCCACTCCATGAACATATTTGATGTCTCCATTTGGAAGCAGCATGGGAATATGTTTGAACTGAAGGTAGCAGGTCTCTGAACTCACCCCATTCTGCTTGCTTTCATCTTGCTTTTGAAGTTATTCATTCGCTTTCGTCCATATTCGCCCTAAGTTCCATGTAGTCAATCATTCAGAATTTTAGAGAATATTTTGATTCTTGCATTCGTCACGGTCCCAGCAGGAACCCAATGATATGACTAAAGAGCATAAAAACCACAATGTAAAGGGACTAATTACAAGGTGTGGGCAAGGTTTAGAGCAACCAGGAAAGAATGGCACTATGCTCTGGGTCTAGAACAGAGGTGGTCCACCAACCTTTAAAGAGCAAGGAGAAGAGGGCAGTGAACAAAACCTGGAGAGAGTGGCTGTGTAGAGAAGATGGCTTGATGTGAGCTGTCATCTGACCAGGAGGGAAGCAGAGAAGTTAAAATTTCAGACTCGCTTTGCTCCTACCCTTCTGTCTTCCAATGCTGCTCCCCACTGGCTGAACTCGTGGGAAGCCAGAGGACAGGAGCTGACTGATGCAGTCCACACTGTGACAGAGCAGCCTGGGGAAGCATGGCCAGCAGATCTGGAGGGCCAAACGGAAAACATCCAAGACAGATTCCTTTTGCAGGCACTCATTGCACACAGCTGTTGCTGTTTATGAGGGTTTGCTGACCTTGATACAATTTCATACATGATCCCTTTCTCAGTCTCTAGGATTCTTTCTATCTTGTTCCCTGTGGTTCTGGCTTCCTCCACTTTTCTTTTAAATTGGCTTTTTGCCTCTGGCTTAGCCCACACTTCCCAAGACTTTTGGCGTCGTGTAAGATGACTTGGGCCTGTGGTAGGCTTCTTGCTCTCGAGGGCACAGTGACATTGGGTAATGGTTGACACTGTTTATTTCTCTCAACAGAAATAGGGTTTCTGGCCAACTTCCAACAGGAGAATTATCTTCTCAAAGGATTTAGAAGAATATCACCAAGTTCTCCAGAAATGGATGAATAACTAGGAGAGAGTGGAGTGGGATTTTGTTTAGAAGCTGTGGTGTCTTAATAATGCCTCCCTATTACTGACAATATTTTCTACAAACTTCCCAAGGTTTGGGGAGAAGAAAACATTATCTTTAAAAATTTCACATGCATGATCCCTTCTATTGATCATATTTCTTGGATTCCTTGCTTTAAGGTGTCCTACTTTTTTCTACTGGCGTGGTGGAACAAGCAAACAAGAATTGTTCTTTCAACTATTTGCAACTTGGCAATTGTGGGTTTCAAAAGGCAGGCAGATAGAAAGACAGTGGTGTGTGCCTGTACTTGGGAGATTCAGGCAGGAGGATGACAAGTTTGAGGCCAACCTGGGCAATATGGAGAGACTCTGTCTCAAAACAAACAAATACTGGTAGAGAATTAGGGAAAATTCTATATAAAAGAAAGTGCTTATCATGGCCATCACTTTCTTTAGGAAAGACCACCTCCTCCAATCCATAAGAATGTCTTTTTGAGATTATCTTTTGTGAATTCCACAGTCTTTAGCCACAGAAATGGATGTTTCACATAGGTTGGGTCAAAATTAAAGTCTTAATCCTCTAGCAACACATTTTGAGAGTAGGAGTGAGTATGTAACCCCCCAAAAGATCAATAAGAATCTTTGCCTGGATTGATGTGCACAGCAGAAAAGAGAATTCCTTGTCAACTGAATTGACAAGCTGGGACACTGTGACTTAGGGCAGCTGTGTGTAGTCAGGTTCTTATTTGCAAGCTGTTGAAACCAATTCTGGTTGATTTAAGCAGAAAAGAAATGTATTAAAAGTATTGAATCAGCATCCTTAAATCAGAGAAAACATTCATCATTTTTTTTTTTTTTTTTTTTGGGGACTGGCTAACTTCACTTAGCATTATATTCACCTAGTCCATCCTTTTACCTGCAAATGCCATGATTTTATTCTCTTTTAATGCTGAATAATATTCCATTGTGTATATACACCACATTTTCTTTATTTATTCATCTACTAAAGGGCATCTAGGTTGGTTCCACAGTTTAGCTATTGTGAATTGTGCTGCTATAAACAAAAAGTTTCTTCTCAGCAGAAGAAACAATCTATAAGGTGAATAGAGAGCCCATATCTTGGGAGCAAATCTTTATCCCTCACACATCAGATAGAGCACAATCTCTAGGGTATATAAAGAACTCAAAAAAGCTAAGCACCAAAAACAAACAAACAAACAAACAAACAAATAACCCAATCAATAAATGGGCCAAGGACCTAAACAGACACTTCTCAGAAGATGACATACAATCAATCAACAAATATATGAAAAAAATGTTCTGCATCTCTAGCAGTTAGAGAAATGCAAATCAAAAATACTCTATTTCATTTCACTCCAGTCAGAATGGCAAATATTATGAAGACAAACGACAATAAGCGTTGGGGAGGATGTGGGAGAAAAGGTACACTCATACACTGCTGGTGGGACTGCAAATTGGTGCAGCCAATATGGAAAGCGGTATGGAGATTTCTTGGAAAATTGGGAATGAAACCACCATTGACCCAGCTATCCCTCTTCTCGGTCTATACCCAAAGGACGTAAAAACAGCATACTACAGGGACACAGGCACATCAATGTTTATAGCAGCACAATTCACAATAGCTAAACTGTGGAGCCAACCTAGATGCCCTTCGGTGGATGAATGGATTAAAAATGTGGCATATATACACAATGGAACATTATTCAGCAATAAAAGGGAATAAAATCATGGAATTTAAAGTAAATGGATGGAGTTAGAGAAGATAATGCTAAGTGAAGTTAGCCAATTCCAAAAAACCAAATGCCAAATGTTTTCTCTAATATAAGGAGACTGATTAATAGTTGGGTAGGGTAGGAAAGGGGAGAATGGGAGGAATAGACGAACTCTAGATAGAGCAGAGGGGTGGGAAGGGAAGGCAGGGGGCATGGGGTTAGAAATTATGGTGGAATGTAATGGACATTATTATCCAAAGTACATGTATAAAGATACGAATTGGTGTGAATATACTTTGTATACAACCAGAGATATGAAAAATTGTGCTCTATATGTGTAATAAGAATTGTAATGCATTCTGCTGTCATATATAAATAAAAAATGATATAAAAAATTGATGTGGCTGTGTCCTTGTAGCATGCTGTTTTTACGTCCTTTGCGTATAGATGTAAGAGTGGGATAGATGGGTCAAATGGTGGTTCTATTCCCAGTTTTCCAAGAAATCTCCAAACTGCTTTCCATATTGGCTGCACCAATTTGCACACCCACCAGCAGTGTACGAGTATGCCTTTTCCCCCATATCCTTGCCAATACTTATTATTTTTTGTATTCTTAATAGCTGCCATTCTGACTGGAATGAGATGAAATCTTAAGAGTAGTTTTGATTTTCATTTCTCTAATCGCTAGAGACTGATTCATAATGTGGGGGGGGCATGGGAGAATTAGATGAACTCTAGATAGGGCAAAGGGGAGAGAGGGAAAGGGAGGGGGTATGGGAGTAGGAAAGACAGTGGAATGAGATGGACATTATTACCCTAAGAAGACACAAATAATGTGACTCTACTTTGTGTACAACCAGAGATATGAAAAATTGTGCTTTATATGTGTAATATGAATTGTAATGCATTCTGCTGTCATATGTAATGAATTGAAAAAAAAGGGTATTGAATAGCAGAATCCCTGGGACCACCAGAGAATCAGGTACTGTGTTTAATAACTGGAAATATGGCCCCAGATTATGCTTGAGGATGGTCCACTGAGGATGCTTTGCGATCCTCATCCTTGGCTGAGCACCAAGCTCTCCAGCCCACTGACCTGAGGCTGAGCACAGGATGTGAGGCATTACCTTAGCATTTGTTGTTGCTGCTGCTACCACCCCAAGAATGTGAGTTCACTAGGGAGAAGGTTGATTTCTGCATTTGCTTTTTTTTTTCTTTCTTTCTTTCTAATTCCAAATTTAGGAAGGCTGTGTCTGGGTTATATGCCTGAGTCCCAGCTGCTGAAGTTTGGGAAATCAAGCATATGATATTTTCAGCTTCTATCCTGGGAGGGCACATGCCCCACCAAGACTTATGAGGTGGGAAATTCCCTAGACCTAGAGAGGAGTTCCAGATGCTACAGAACAAAAGAATGACCAGAACCATTTCAGTGGTCAACTCTCCCGTCCGTGGGAGAACTGGTCTTCAGAAGTGAGCTGACACAGAGACAAAAGAGCCGCCAAGAAGTAGCCCAGATGATGTTATGGAAGCCTCTGAATCTATGTGTGCCTGAGTCTTAAAAAAAAAAAAAAAAAAAAAGCAAAACAAAACAAAAACCTGACCTATTTATGTAAGCTGATAAATTCCCCTTTCAGCTTGAGTTACAAACTCCCTTTTGAGCTGAGTGTCTGTCACTTGTAAACAAGAGACTCCTGCCTTATATGGTGCTGCTTTCACTATTAGGGCTGAAATCATATTCTTGCTTCTTTATTGGGGCATTTTCCCTGAGTTTTTCCTCTGTTAGTCCTTTATGAGTACTCTTGGCATATCGGCACATCCGCAGACCTGGGTGGGGAGGGAGAACCACGGTGCCCATCAGCCAACCTTACAGGGTAGCCAACTTTTGCCTTGGCCTGTGTAAATGCTCCCTTAGGACAAAGTCCCTGGATTTTCTGCAGATTTCCTCATAATTTCAAAGGATGTTATTCTCAATGGAAAGAGAGTGTTAGGGCCATGTTCTGTGCTGATTGCAGGGTCAAAGTATCCCCTTGGTCTCTAAAATGTGTGAATTTGAATGGGGAGCTATTTGTAAGCATGTGAGTAGGGACTGAATGCTTTCCCTCCAGAAATCTCTCCAGGCATATCTCCAGCCCCAGTGGGAATAGTTTTCTGGTGTAGGACACATCCTAAGGACTTATTCTCTGGTGGAATGAAAATCTTTGAGCTTTCCCCTCATTTCTTAGGGCTGAACACCCTTGACTTGTCTCTCTTCACCCAACCACCTCTGCTTCCCTATTTGATGGGTTCATCCCAGTCTCAAGGTAAGTCACCCCAGGTATGTGGAGCCGGGACCTGGGAATAAGCTCGGGGCACTCCTGCCGTCTGATTGTCTTCCTTTCTCGGATGGCCCAGGGATCTGAGGCCTTTAGGGTTTTAGCCCTGGAGAGTGAGTGAGAGGTCAAGGAATCCCAAGCAAGGGATAAATGGGAAGTCTATCGTCTTCCAAAAAGGTCTCCATTCCTCCTGAATGGCTAAGACACTCTCCTGTGAGGACAGTGGTTCTCTTGTTCAATGTCACTGGGAGGCTGGACTGTAGATTCTTCAAGCCTCTGGTACTTCCTGGGTTTGTGAAAATGGCCCCTTTACCCAAACTGCCTTTCCCCAGGGAATCCTGGTATGTTCTAAGCTGCCAAGAGCTGGTAAACAGGTAGAAGAATTGAAGGCCCTGGATGGTCAGGTGATTGGGGAGAACTTGGTTTGGAGGCTGACCTCTCTTCACCTGATAGCCCCTGAGGTGAGCTGAGCACCTGCCCTCCCCAGGCCTGACTTTAAGCTGGAAGAGCATTGGTCATCAGGATGCAGTAGATTCGCCTCCTGTCCTTTGTCTTTCCGATGAGCCAAGGCCAAACAACTCAGAAGACATCTCTTATCTTACCCAGTGTCACTGTACAAATTTAGACTCTAAATCCTCTTTCTGGGTTAGGATTTGGAATGAATCTACTGAGTAAATAGCAAAAGCTAAAGAACTGAGTGCTGATACGTCTTTAACTTTTCAAACAGCAACATGGATGGCATTTAACTTCTCTTGGAGCTTCCAGACTCTGGAACATATTTGGATCTCCATTTGATCCTGGAGGTTTTTCAGGAGGCATGAGTAACTGGTGAGTGGAGGTTGTGGTCAGATCCCAGGGGAAGTGAAAGCAGGTTTTAAAAATGACCACTCAATTCCTCAAGGCTTTTTCTTTTCCCATTAAAAAAAAAATAAAGACTATATATTCACCTGGTTAGAAATACGTAAATAAAGGGCTTCTTTTCTCTTATTTTCACCCCTTGCTCTGCAAAACCTTTCCTTTCTCTGGAAATGGAAGGAACTGATGTAATTGTTCTGTGTGGAAGACAATGAAGAGCTTTTGGATTTTTGCCAAGTACATTTCCTGCCAGGGCCTGCTCCTCTACTCAGTTTAATTATGAGTAATTGTTTGGGCTTCGATGTGAAGAAATATTAGAGAATGGAAAAAAAGAACAGAGTTCAGAATATTACGCTGCAACTGATTCATGTTTTGGCAAGAACCCTTAACTAGATTTTATGCTTTAGCCTTGTGACGGTATCACAGGGAGCAGCTTTGCCATATAAGCACATAGAGCCCAATTGTATGGTTTATTTTGAAAAGGTCCAAGGAAAAGCATTTGAAAAATGCAGGGACAACACTAGCCACTGGGGAAAGTTCTGTGTTAATCATGTGCAGTGCCCTCAGCCGAGGGACCAAAGTTATTTTAAGCGGGATGTTAGCAACACTTATATTTAGCTGGTGTGTCAAATTTTACTGCTTAGTTTTCGTATATTTGACAAATCTCACATTTTACAGAAAGCCTCTGATTAATTCTCAGTGTGTGTGCTCGGGAAGGGATATGAAGCCGGGGGATGTTGAACCCTGTGAGAAGGCTGGGAACTGAGACCCAGTTTTTTTTCAGATCTAGACTTGAATCATGGAAACCAGAAGCTGAGGTGTCCTCAAGTGGTCACTGCCCCTGGGAGAGTGAGTTAGAAAGCAGACTCCACACAGGGCAATGATTGTTTTTATTTTTTTTGATTAATAAAGTAAAAGATGGGGAAACAGACCAGAAATTTAAAATAACTTAATACTTGACCACCTGATTGAACTCTCATAAGCCTTTAAGTCTTTTTTCTATGCATGTTTTTACATATACGAATATATGTTTGAGGAATCATAAACATTCTACAGAAACTGTTTTATATATCTTTAGCATTTCCCTTGCTTTTAATTCAAGAAACAAGTTTGAGTGACTGGATATGATTACATTTAACAGCAGTATGCTTACTCAGAATAGCAGATGGATTTGTATAAATATATATTGTGGTTGTTTTAATTAGTGTCTGTTTGGATATCATTGAGGTTGAGCAGTTTTTTTTTTTTCACACTTATGGCCACTTATGTAATTCTTCCTTGGTGACTTGCCTATTTCTATGATGAGGGGGACAGGGAATTCATTCTGAGTGGTTTGAAAGATCTGTCCCTGTTAAACATATTAGCTTTGTCTATCATATCTTGGAATAAAGGTTTTACAGTTGTTTGCCTTCATATTTTGTTCAGGATTTTTTTTTTCTTTTTTAAATAAGGAAGACCTATATTCCTATGCAGATTTTTTTCCCCTTTATGCTTTTTTTTTTTTTTTTTTTTTTTTTTGCCTGAAAAGCCTCTGGGTCCCAACAACAAATATTTTTCACCCCTGTTGTCCTCCTCTCTTCTGGGCTCAGTGTTACCTTAGGGCCTCTCATATCCTGAGTTTCTTTGGGTGAGTGACATGCAGGATGGTTTTTGACTGTTCCAGCATTTATGGAGTACTTGTTTCTGTGGGAATTGACACATCTTTTCCTACTCTGTTCCCAGACTGTTGAACTATTCTAACTTTATTTTTGGCCTTCTGTGTCTTTCAGGATAAGTCTGACCTCTTTTTACTATTGTTCAGAATTTGCTTAGCTGTTTGTACCAGTTTAGTTATATTCTGACAAATTTAAAAATCATCTTGTCAAATTTCCCCTTTGGCAACATAATACTTCTCTCCATTTGTCAGACAGTCTTACATTCCTCCTTGACGTTTTGTAGTTTTGTAATTTTCCTCATGTAAGTCTTTACGTAGTAGTCTGTGGGAAAAGAGAGCTTAACTTAGTATTGAAAAAAAAATCAGCTTTAGATTGAAGTAAAGTATCAGTGAAAAATTTCTCATCCCACAGTTCACTTATGCACTCTTGAAATATTCTGAGCACTTATTAGGAAGAGCAGAATTATTTTTATCTGAATAATATCAAGTTAGGCGTTTTCAAGATATTTTTTTATCACACGGGTCAAACATGATCAGATACTGAAAGGTCTCTATAATTTAATATGTATTTACCGAAAAATATCAATAACCATTCACCGTTTGATCCTACATATTCAAGCAGAAAGTAAAAGCAATCAATATATTAATGGATTATTCTTTCTTTACAAAATCATCAATGATTATTTTTTTTTTTTTACTTAATTAAATAGTTTAAATAGATATGCTGGAGTTGACTTTAATTAATCAAGATGACCAAAACAATTGTTTCTTGACATTCAGTTAACTGGTATGCTGGATTCATACCTGGTACTTGCTTTGATTACTAAGAAGTCCTCATTTAACCTAGATTTTTTCCAAAGATGGAAGAGAATATCGTGCTGCCCATTTTACAGATAGTGTCATAGGGAACATAGTAGATGAAACTGGAGAAATCATGTTGACATTTTTCTGCCAAAATAGTCACAGTTAAAATACCAGCACATATTTGAAGACTTCTGAGGATTAAAAATCAGAGACCATTGAGAATTTCTCCTCCTCAGCACTATTGAGAATAGGAACAGGATATGCCCTCAGTGACACTTGCTGACAGGGAATTAATGGTAGGAAATGACCTTGAAGCTTAGTCCCCAAGAAATATAAACAACTTTCCCTGGAAGCTGAAGGCAGATAATTCTGAAACAAAGAGAAACATAAATGGATTTTAATGGGAGAGAGGAGAAGAGAATGTGGAATAAGGACCTGGTTCCAACCATAACCGACTGGAATTGTAATCAAACAGCAAAGCAGTCGCTGCCCTGAGTATCCACCATTCTACTTCTCACCACACTTTCCTTTTAACTACAGATAAATCAAGCCAGTTAGCTTGATTTTTTTCCACTGTACTGCATAAACCTGTGTATTTCATCATTCATCTAAAATTACTATTTAAAAGTGTCATTTTGATTTTTCTTGATTTAAGAACAAACCTTTGATGTGTATGGATATGGAGATTTAAATTCTTATTTTTTTCCAGACCATGAATCATACATGATAGATTGAGAAACCAGGGATGATTTAAAAGGATAAGGTTCTACTAGAATAATTTGCTTATCTTAAATTTTAAAATGCAAAATTACAAATATTCAGTAAATGCCATCTCCCTCTTTTTGAGTCAAAGGAGAGATTGTTGAGCAATTCCTGATTAGGGTGTTGAGATTAGCACAAATTAGAAATGCTTAATGTCATTGCATAGTTGTTTAATTTAAGCAATTGTACTCAAATATGCATGGGTGCTTACAACATATCCTTAAGAATTATCTCAGTTCCAAGTTAATAGGAAACTCTGGATGAATGAGCTTAAAGAAGGATATTAACTATCCTCAATGTTTAACGCACAGTTCAGAGGCAGGAGTTTTAAGCTGATTAATTCATTGGCGGGAAATACAAGAGTCTCTCTGCATTTTGAGTCCTGGAAGGGATTGGTCATCTTCCTTCATTATCTCAAAGCATCTCTTGCAGGCACAGAATTATGAGTTTTCCTTTATTTCTCTTCTCATGAGCAGGAAATTTTTTCTAGAGGTCACTGTAAAACTTTCACATCACATTGGCCAGACCTGGACCATCTGCCTGCTCCTAAACTAATAAGGGAAATAAAATGACCATGATGAGTTTAGACCAATCAGGGTTTGCTCTCTGAGTCTCATGGGGAAGGTGTGAACCTGAAAACTACATTAGAATTCTACCAGCAAGGAAGAAGGGGGAGGCTGTTACATAAACAATAAAGGCATCTGCCAGTGTTTTCCCATTTATCATCGATGTACAATAACCAAAGAATAATGGCATTTTCAATCAGGTTGGTAAGACCCCAACCCTATCTCAAAAACAATCAAAATCTCCCAAATGAAAAGGCTATTATTACATTTAAATGTTTCTGAGGTGCCATTAAAATCTGTATTTCTTTGTAAGATCCTAGACTAGTCCTTACATAGTCTTGAAATTTTAGACTTTGAATCCAAGCATACCTTTGAAGAGATTATATTTTTGTTAAGTAAATTAAGGTAAATTTTGTACAGGTATTTTTTTAATAGTATAAGGGGCACCCCAAAACCTTAAAAATGCCATTATTCTTGTATGGTTGGCTAGTTCTCCTGCTAAGCAGACAAATTGGCCCAGTGGGAATGAAACCATCCTACAAGCTATTACTTCAACAGTTACTAAGAATGCTGGGTTCTTTATCTTGCCATGAAACAATTTTCCACTCGTGGAGCTGTGGAAACACATCTGGAAGAAACCCGTATTTGCCGTTTCAAGAGGTATTGGCCTGGAGTTCAAACCAAATCCCATCAACCTAATTGCTCCTGCCACATGGCCTCAGGAGTGAAGAATTCTCCCTTTGTTTGCAATCTGACAGGGGGCAGAGCTCCACAAGATATATTGCTTACAAGGGAAGAGAGAAATATGACTTAACATGACATCCTCCTCCCAGATCATTGCTTTTTTGGCACTACTTGGTTGTACATTGGGATGTTTCTGCATTTTAAAAACATATTTCTTTTCAAATGGGAGCAGCCCATCCTCACTCCTGATCAGCCTCTGAGAATTGACATGGTCCCAACTAGACGCTCTTCAGATTTTCCTGTTGTAGGATTTGGCCTTTGGAGCTAAAAGTTAGTCCCGATATAGATCCTGTGGTCTCTCCAACTCACAGGGAGGGACGTCGTGGCCGAATGCCAGTCCCACACAGCCTCAGCCTTGGCAAGGCTGTGTTGTAATCACACTTTTGCATGTTGAGCCAGATTGTCTCACCTTGGAGTTCCTCTTTTGTTCTTCCATGTTCCCTCCCACCATGGCTTTCCTATGTGCATACGTTTTATCCCTTTCCTCATCAAAATGTGAGCTCAGCAAAGAATCCAACGAACTCAGTAGCATGCAAAGGTAAATGCCATAAGGTAGAGACACATTTGCATTAATTCTTCCCTTGAGTTTTCAAATTAGACAAATCTCTCAAAGGATGCAAATCTAATTGTGACATTTTAGTATTCACTGAAAGCCAATGGAAAGCACTTCTTTTCTGGTGATTGGAATTCTTTCTAAGAGCCTCAGATCCTTCCATGTGCTGAGGTGGCTCTCTATTCTAAAATAAAGAGTGAAATGAAAGCAGGTTTGGAAGAAGGAAGAGTTAAAGATGATGCCAATGTGCAGAGTCAAACCCATCAGATCAATGAACATCTCAATATCCAACCAGCCCACCACCTCTCTGTCTTTAGGGAATTAATGTATAAGTATGGGCACATTTTGACATTCACAATTGGAACCCACAATTTTAAAACCTGAAGTGACCTTCTGACTTGAGCAGACTGGATTATTGGGAATATATTTGAGATTAAAAATATTTTTAAAAATCTTAGCTCTCATATTTATGTCCTACTTACCAAAGCAAAGAGGAGGCAGTTTACATGAAAACATTCCAAGTGATAACATAGCAACACCACAAAAACAAGAAAAAAAAAAGATTAAAGAAAAAAGAAGTTATAGGGTAAGTTTTATGCAGAAAACTATTTATATTAAACTATTCTTCAGAGCATAAACCTTAGTGCTGACCTTAGAATAAAGAGTCCATTAGAAAAGAAAAGAAATCCTAGCAGTTAATTCAGGAAGGAAGTCTGTCATGTAGGTTTTTATATGGAAAAAAATTGAACAATACAGAAGCTAAGATGATCTCCTTCCTGGTGAATCATTTGGCTCAGGTCTAGATAGCTGTTGGAGACTATCTGAGATTTGAGAAGGTTGGGGAGAGATTTATGGTGCGCTGTAGTTGTTTTTTTCTGATAAATTTGATTTCTGATGACTTAGGATTCCTGAGATTACAGGAGGTAGCTAGCTGTATTTTAGAAACCTCAGGAAATATGAAGTACAGTTCTAAGGGAGCCGTAAGCACTCGGTGTCCTCTGTTGGACAGGACTTTACACGTCCTCTTAGGGCTTCTAGAGTGTTCAGTTCACCAGAGACACAGAAAGGAAATGAATCAAAATACTTTCCTGAAAACTCATATAATCGCTCTTGTATAAACCTGAAAATGTGCCCCATAATAGCTCTGATAAAAGAGACTGTCTTTTGCATGAAAGAACAGACTGCTTATGTTTCTGAATCTTTTCTTTCTGGGCTTTTTAAAGAGAAGGATATCATCTAACAAATTGGGTAGAATAAGATGAGAGCTGCTCTTGCTATGCAGTCTTTACTCAGGGAAAAGCAGATTGCAGCCCTAAAGCCAGCCAAGAGAAGATGGCAGTCACCAAGTTCAGCTGCCTGAGAACCAGTCAGGGCTCCTGATGGGAAAAGCAGTGCAGGACAAAGCCCTTTTCACAGCTGCCCAGGCGGCTCAGATGGCTTGTGAAGGATGGAGATAAGTTGGATTTATGGGAGGGGTCTCCCCAAAGGGTCTAGCACACAATCGCCTCTCCTAGTCAAACAGGAAACCTCATTCAATCTGTTAACAACATCCAGGAGAAAATGGCCCTTGAAGATGATATCCATGAAAAAGCATTGTGCGCTAGTAAAAGAAACTATTTGTTTCCATGGAGGTGGAGGGACCATTGAGGCTGCTAATTCTTGTCTGCCTCTTTTTTGAAAGGTCGCTGCCTAGGTTTTTTCATTTATAGCACCTGACACTGCCACTTGTGCCAGAACCCATTAGGACCGTCTCGATGGCTCCCTCTGCCAATTAGAAAGAATTTAACATTAATGAGGGTCTGGGACACTAAAGAGCCTATCACCACCAACTCAAGAGACAACTGGGAAAGAAATATACTTCTCAAAGAGGCAGATATTTGCTTTTTCCATCCTAATGAAATCACACAACACTCATTATGCTCATAATGCATTTATCTTGGCAGCCAACCTATTTAATGCTTGCTGTTTACATCAACCATCAAGTCTGCTGTCCAGTGCAAATTCTGAGTTAGTCCAGGTCAGTCTAGTTCAGATTTTCTGTCCTGTCCCAGTAATTGCCTGTGTATTGATCTGATCATTGTTTTCTGACTTGTCACCTATTAGCAATGAAAATATTCTTGCTTTTAAATCAGAAGTCTCAGGTTCCCGGAGTGGTTCTCATCTCAGGAAGGTATAGTCCTTCTGAGAGGTTTGGAAATGTGTGGGAGAATTTTGGGTTGTTGCAATCAGATTTTAGTAGACAAGGATGAGGGATGCTAAAACTCCTGAAACATGTTAGGTCAGACTAAAAAAAAAAAAAGAAAAAAAGGAAAAAGAAAAAGAAATAATGTTGTCCTACCCCAAACATCTAAGGTAAATCCAAACTGGAGAATATTGTCAGATATTCAACTCTCAATCCTGATTGGCCCCTGGAGGGATTTCACTTATCCCCCTATGAAGCAAATATCCTGAGACACACAATCAGCTGGTCATACCACAGGGTCACTGACTTCAGAATGACTCCCACAATGAACTGTGGCATAGTAGAGGTCACCCACGTGAGTCAAAAGACATGGATTCAAGTCTCACTTCAAAGGTACAATCTCTGTTAATTGATTTAGCCTCTGTAAGCCTCATAACAGGAAAAAAAGAGGGCATTAAAAACCTACGTCACATGGTAGTGAGCACTGAAATAGATATCAGTATGGCACCACTTTGAAAATAAGAAAGCTCTGGACACTTGACACCTATGGTGTGCATCCGGCCTGCTGCTTCTGCTGTCTGAGACACTGAGGAAAAAGACAGACCCTTAGTCCTGGTGCCAGGAGGTCAAGGAATTCATAGCTAAATCCATGCATTCATTTATTAGTTTAGGGATGACAATATTTCTCTTGTTTAATGGGCATGGAGGACATGTTTTGGGCTGCAAATTAAGAAATGTCAGATATTCCTTTTTCTAGAAAGAATGCTCCAAAGAAATTACAAGGCACTGATCATCTTTTTTGGCCCCACAGGTGCTGCCCTGATAAGAAATTCAGGGTAGAGAAACTTTCAAAGAAGTTGGGAGAAAGGCCTAACTATCTAAGCACTAGGAATTCCAGGGGCTATGTGGGACAGGGTGCTTTTCAAGGGTGTTCTGCCAAGTGGAAGAATTACAAAGCCTTTGAACATGCACTGATCTGGGATCTTTGTACAAGCATACAAACAACTAGGGACTTGCCGAGCAACCAGGGAAGGCTACAGGGCTCCCTCTCAGAGGGGTCCAGGTAGCTGGGGCAGTAGGAATGGGGAGGGGTGATCTTTGCAGATTGTGCATAAAAGTCAGCAGAAAGGAGGGGGATTGTTCCTCATGTGGAAAGTAGGAAAAGCTCTGAGTGGTGGGACAATCGGAGGAGGTGCATGAACCCTGGATGAAATGGGGTGGGGGCAAATCCAGTCTCCATGATGTATGGGGTACTGCCACTTGGAGTAAATTTAGTAAAGTGTATTTGAACAAAAATAGAAAAAATATTGGTATTTTAAGCCATTCAGTCTTTTATCCATACTGCTCCATTTATGCATAAGGGGTCCTAAACTATTGGCTTGATTGCATTGACAACCCTTACCCATTTTATCAAAAAATACAAAATAACACATTCACTGTAGAAAATTTAGAAAGCAGATAAGCAAAAATAAGAAAATTTCATAGTTCCACTACAACTAGAGTTAACCATGAGTAACATTTTGGTGCATTTCCTTCACATAATAATTATTATACATTTAAAAAACACTAAGTGAGATCATGCTTCATATAATTTTACTACTGTTAAAGATACTACTGTTAGTATCTTTCTGGTTTGGCTGAACTTGCGACTTGGCAGTGGTTTGTCATCTGGTGAATTCAGAGGGGCTCTGGGTAGGATGAGGTAGTGGGCGGGCCAGGGGTCGGCAGGGCCCGGGCATCCAGGCAAGTGCTCATTGTGTAGTTAACCTGGAGACCTGATTCACATCCTCTCAGTGACCAGGAAGGTCACTGTTCTTGACCAGAAGCCAATCAGGCCAGGGAGCCAAAGGAAAAGGTTAGGTCTGCTTGAAAACAATGCTCAATATCCTTGTAGGTGAGCCATGGGCACTTTGAGCTCTGCTTCCTGGCACAGAATTTGGTAGTAAAGGGACTTTACTTTAAAAAATATGTTGGTTGTCCTTGAGTTGTTCATGTTTTAGAAAAGAAATACATACACCACTCAAAATCCCATAACTCAGAGATAACTTCATAACTTCACTGACTTTTTGTTTTTATGCTTGAATCTCCCCCCACCCCCCAGCTTAGTGTCTGGCTGTGTAGCCCAGCTGTTTCAAATTCAAGTGATCCACCTGCCTCAACCTCCTTAGTAGCTGGGATTACAAGTGTGTGCCACGGTGAACAGCAAATCTTCTGTTCTTTATTTAGAAAATCCCTACCAACCTGAGAGAAATATTGCTAACATTTTGGTGTCTTTAGTTTTAAAAACAAAAGTGTGGTCATTCTGTTTTACAGCTTGTTTTTCTCCCTGTAGCAACCTAGAATTTTCTCCAAGTCACTAGATAATCTTCTACTTCATTTCAAATGGTACCTAATAGTCACCCAATGAATTATGATAATTTAAAAAATTCCATGTCATTGAGCATTTAGGTTATTCTCAATTTTAGGCTTGTTTTCAAATGATGTTTATTGTGTCAAAAATAGAATTAAGCAAATATTTGTGTAAACTACAAGCAAAATCATAATTAAGAAATAGCATGGTTATTCATTTCTGAGACAGAGCATGAACTGGAAGGAACTCAAGAGATGGACAGCCCATAGGCTCTTGTTGAAACATATAGTTTTAATCTCACACTCCTGTAGAAAATTGAGAGTCAACAAAGCTAAACTACCTTTCCCAAACATATAACAAGCAAATAAAACCACAGGCCTCTGATTTCTTATCTTGTACCCTTTACCTGGTTAATATTTAAACCCCATATTTTTAGATTAAAAAGAAAAGTACTGGGGATGTAGCTTAGTGATAGAGTGCTTGCCCGCCTAGCATGTATGAGGCTGTGGGTTTGATGCCCACCACCACCACCACCACCTCAACAGCAACAATACAAAGAGGTGGGGCAGGGGAGGGAGAGAGAGGAGAGTTAATTAAAAAATATAAATAAGTAAAGAAAAAGATGGAGGTTGCTGCCAATAATTCCAGCTATCTGGTGCTAATAGAAATATATTTTTACTGTTCAAATTATATTTTCATTTATTTAAAAAATGGTGATTTGTAGAGACACCATGTGTATTTGTCATCGTCAACCTACACCATTTTTATTTAAAACCTTTGAAATCTCTGCTGCTGACTCTTTGCAGAGGCATTGTACCTGTTGCTGCTGTGTTGTCCCACCTCCTGCCATTTTAGGTTTTTTTTCTGCGAACTCTTGCTATCCCATCATCGCTGTGAGTCCTCAGGTTCAGGACACTTATTGTGGCATAGACTATTTTTTTATATTTAATACAAGGGCCTGCTGGTGTCTTTCATCAAGTTTGCGGTAATCTCGCTATCAGGCACATCCCGGAGTCTGCAGCATCTGTTCTCTTTGACTTTGTAATTTTGAATCCGACTATTGTAACCTTCAGACTGGTCCAGATCACCACACCAGTGTGAAGTTGAAGCAGATGCTGTGACACAATGCAGTGGGCTTCATTCCCTTTTTGTGCTCAGCCCATTATGTGGTAGATAGAATAATGCTCTCCTGTCCCTCCCTTGTGGCTTTTATGAGTCTCTGCCGTCTGCTCTCTCATCACCATTGTATCTATAAGGACTTCCAATTCCAGAAAGAATGATTCAAAATCCCATGAAAAGGAGTCAGCTACAATACCACTCTGTCATTCTTTTTAGGACAATCAGTAGAAGTTTTTTCATTTATGATTATTTATTTGCAGTACAAATGAAATTATTATTTAGTGGTGCCCTGAGAACATCACCTCTCCCTAGTTTATTGTTCCTCTGTTTTTAATGACTATACTTAAAGAGGGCCACAAATTAGATTAAGAAATATGTTTCATTTTCTTTAATGTAGAACTCAGAGGACTTCAGAGGCTCCGGCAATTCTACTTGGTCTTGCTTTCCAGACTCCTATAATAGAACATCAATCTTGCAAAGGATTCCTCTGCCAAAACCACCGAGATTAATTTAATTGGTTACTCGGTTAAAATGAAAGATTTTATCTTCCATTCTTCATTAATATATGAATCTTAAGCATGAGTAACAGATGGGAACTCAGAAATTTGGGAATATGCTCAAAAACATTTCCTTTATAATAATCAGCAGTGAATGTTCTAATATCTCATGTTTTCAGCTTTAAAAAATGTAATTTCACTAATATAATAAAGTCTTCCAAAATATAAACAAAAACCAAGACAAAACAAAAACCAACACCAACCAAACAACCCCCACCTACTTGAATCATCTCAGTGAAGCTGAGGAAAAGGTATTGAGGTGCTTTTCTGCCCTCTGGTGGCTCATCATCTCAGCAACACAAATGTGGTTTATCAGCTCATTTTGAAGGGTTCTGGAAGCTTTAGAGTATATGACACTAAGCCCATGTTAAATTTTCAGATTTATTCAAATGTTGCCTCTTGATTCAAACAGATTTTACAACTATAAAGTCCTAAAAACAATAACAAAAACACACATAGTTTGTTGAGAATGGATGTGGTATGCTACTATCCTTGGCCTTTTCTGTATTGTATTCCCTTAAATCTAAAACAACAAGAAGTGTGAAGTACACCATCATTTTGTCCCTGTGAAAAAAATGTGCAATTAAACTATTAGTAAATGTTGGGGCTGGGACTCAGGGTGGAGCACTTGGTTGGCATGGTAAGGCCCTAGGTTCAATCCCTAGCACTGAAAAAAAAAATTAAATACTTCATTGTCATATAGAATGTTGTGGTCTACCTAGTGAAAGAGCTCTTTTAGACTTAGTTGGGCATTGCTTTTTCATCATATATCACTCTTGTGCATACAGAGAAAGGTAAATACAAATTATGGAATTCCTGAAAGTTTATTTTGCATCCGAGTGTCTATTTTCTGAATCACTCTATGACTTAGAATTGTTGAGGTTGTCATTTGTCTACCAGATGTTGTCCTCTGTACCTTAAAGACAGTGAATGACACAGCATTTCACATAACATGCTCTCTTATTACCTCTGGGATTTCCTCCCATGCCTCTTCCTCGTATTCTGCAAGTTTTGGTCTGGTCTCTCTGAAATAGTCAGCAGAAGGTTTTCATGAACACCAAGATCCACACTCCTTCCTTGCAAAATGGTTCTGAAATGGCCTGATCACTGAAACTTGCTGAGCTGTCAGTCATACCACCAGGGTCCATGGGCAGGTGATGACAGCTAGATTGTGATCACTCACTGATGGTGATTGTAAGATGCTGTAGATTCCCATTCTGGAGATGCTCAGAAATAGTGGGGTGCTAGGAGCCACAGCCAAGTAATATGATGCATGGCATTCTTGGTTGTAAGGTGACACCAGCTAGCCATTGAGATGATATGATTATGTTAAGATTTACATTCATATGGATATTGGACTCCTGCTGTTCACCTTGGCCTGCTACGACTCCTGGAGAGTTCCCATTGGTTGGGAAAGTACAGTAGGAGGGAATTCCAGGGGAGGTCCTGGTCCCTGGTTCCGGTAGAACACCACCGCGTGGGTGGACCGGCTTCTTCCCCGACGTGTATGGGGTATTGGCGGCATTTTCAAAAATAAAGTTTTGTTCCTGCTTGAGTGGCTCGTGATTCTGTGCCCAGCCAGACTGCGGCAGTGGGGAGGCATATTTTTTTCCAAAATTAGTGAAATATAATGTGTTATCTTTTAATTTAATCTATATTATAACACTGTGAGGTAGGTATTGCTATCTTTGATTTACAGATCATTCCATGAAACTTTAGCTATGAGGGAAGATCTATGACTACAGAAAGCTGGACTAGGGGAGTAGCTCAGTGATACATGTGCTTAGCAGGCAGGAGGCTCTAGGTTCAATCCCCAGCACCGCCCCCCCCCCCCAAAAAAAAAAAGAACAAAATAAATAAAAGAGAACACATAGAACTAACTTTGCAAGTTGAATGTTTGCCTTCAAACATTCCTTCTTAAGCACCTAGAAAATTGAGGAGAGATTGTAGCAGTTCACTGTAGCTGGGGTCAAGTACCTTATTTACAGAAGAGGAAATTTATCATATGTGTCCTATTCAGAGGACGCATAAAAATTCACAAGATACTGCAGAAGTTGCAAAAGCACTGATATAATCTAAGTGGCCTCTGGTTTTGATTTCTGAAAAACAAAGATGAATTGCATAATATGTCTTCACTGCATTCCATACCATGGAATGCCATGACTGCTTCAGGCTTCTGGAGAATGGACTATTGATGTTGTTCTTCTTCATGGGTAACAGAGCTTCTCTGATGGAAAAAAAATTTAATCATCTTTCATCAAAAATACAAAAGTCTCTTCAGAAGGAAGTGACTCAGAGCCGGAATTGGTGGCTGAGGGATTCATCCTATTGGAACAACAATGTGTCTACAAACTTTCTGAGGCACATGCCAAGGAACTGCTGGGGATTTCAGGCTGCTTGCAAACTGTCAACATCTGGCCACAAAGGGTACTTTTCTGAGCAAATCATGTTTTTCTTCTATAAGGCAGTCATTATTTTATGGTGGCCACATTTTAGGCAACACACCCCTCTGCTAATATGAAGACATTGAGTGGAAGTATCTTCTTTGCCTCCACCTCAAGGGGTCGTTTGACAGCATCTGTGCACATTTTTTAATTTGAATGACCAGTGGTTGTGTTGATGGTAGGGAGGCAGGTACTGCTGGCATTTAGAAGGTAGAGGCCAGGGATACTGTCTAAGAGCCTATACTTTACAGGACAACATATCATAAAAACAAAGAGTTGTCAGGTCTAAAAGTCAGTAGTGTTGAGACTGAGACACCTTGACCTGTGCCCACTGCCTTCTCAGAACTCAGCACCCAATAGACAACCAACTATCTTTTCTTACCTGCTGTCAAACTCTCCTTTAAAGTCCTTGAGAGCTTAAATGTCCTCAAAAACTGGCATTGTGAGGGAATACATTAAATTCATCACAAACGAATGACAGAAATGCAATTAGAACTCTTAGGCAAATTAAAGAATCCCAGCAAATATCTGAAAACCCAACTCCAGCAAGATCAGGTATAAAGCTGGTGTCTGAGAGCCAGTGGAGCCAACAAAAGCTGGCAAGGCTCTCTCTACATCTTGTCTCTGTTTTTTTCCATGTGTGACTTTTAGTTGTCCACATGGAAGAACATGGCCCTTGACAGTTCCTGAGTTTTCAGTCTCATAGATGCCTTTTCTGAAGAGGAAGAGGCCCATTTTGGGGGTCCCTAGTTCTTTAGAAATTCTGAAGAAAGGCTCTTCGTTAGCTACCTTGGGTCAGGTGTCCACTCTGAGGTATTAGACTGCAGATAAAGCTAAGAACAAGACACCTCTAGGAAAAGTAAGTACTGGGCAGACACAGCACAAGAGGCTACTGCCCTCTAATATGGTAGACCTTTAGTGACCATTTGTTCAGTGATTGAATATTAAGAATCCTAGAGGAATGTAACATGTGCCAGGCTATGGAGAATAACCTCTAGGGGCCTCCACTTTTAATGGGAAATGCAATTTCTAGGTGGCAGATTTGCTTGGGAAGACTTTGTGTGAAAGAAACCTTATAGCAGTTGGCTTTAACTTTAAAAAAAAAAAAGGCTAAAACCCTACTAAAATTAGTTTAACTGTAACAGGAAACTTTTGGCTCATATAACTGAAGTCAAACAACAGGTTGAACTGTAAACTGTCTTTTTGGGCCCAATTCTGTTGCCACACCCTGTTCATACATCACTGAGGATGATCCAGGAAGCCCTAGACCCACACATTCCCAGTTTCACCTGGAAAGAGAAGATTGCCTCATGTGTCAACATCTGGGAAGATTCTAATTGACTTTTCTTGGGTTAGGGCCCAACATTGATCCAGTTATTGTGGTTGGAAGCCTGGGGACTTGTAATTGGTGCACCTCCATCTCATGACCACTCGTGTGCTGGTAGACTGGCTATGGAGTGACAGTCCACCAGCAGTCACAGAGAGTCAGGGTGGAGACAAGGAAGCATAACAGAGGAAAACGCAGCTCTCATAGTCATTGCATCCTCTACCACTTAGCATTCAAATGACCTTGGAGAAAGAATCTGAACCCCGAGGTTATTACTAAAATGAAAAGAAAGACCACTTACTAAACAGAAATAATAATAATAAACTTATAGACATATTAGTTACTAATACTTAGTCTAACACAATTAATTTCCATTTAGTTTTGGCTTTGGCGCAATTTTTCCAGGTTGATACCTGATGCAAACGGGCAGGAGGAGGGAGAGCTTAAATGTCCTCATCTAAGCACACTATTTATGAAGGAGTAGCTTAATTCATTTTTCAAATTCCCTCATCACATACAGGGCCCTCTGAATACTTTCCCCCCTTCAGCTTCTGTATCTCTACCCTTTTACTCTTTGGGGAGTTTAAGTTTGATGCCAGCCAGAGCCTTAAGTGAGGGTTTGTGTATTTAAGAGCTTAACTTGTTATTTTTCTTTCATAATTATAATACATGAGATGAGAAGAGTCCTTTATGTTATTATAGAAAATTACAATAAGACTAGACAAAGAATAACAATCCCTTTGGAGCTATCACTCTGTCCCAACAACCATCAACTCAGTGTTTACTCAGCATCATTCATATTGCCATCCAAGTTCCCGCTTCTTTCCAAGTCCCCTAAAGTTAATTTTATCTATAAAAACTTCATATGTGCAGACACAGGGGCATGTACCTGTAATCCGAGCTACTCAGGAGGCTGAGGCAGGAGGATCACAAATTTGAGGCCAGCCTTGAGACCTGTCTCAAAAGAAAATATAAAACGTGTTGGGAATGTAGTTCAATGGTAGAGAGTCCATAGGTTCAATCCATAGTACCGCAACAACAAAAACAAAACAAAACAAGACTTCCTGTGTACCTCTGAAAGAAAAGAACTCCTTAAAAAATTCACACCACCTTGAACACACTTTAAAAATGGTTAGTAATTCCTTAGAAATGTCAAATTTCCAGCAGTGCTATGTTTCTTTGATTTTATTCATTCATTTCTTTATTCATTTATAAATCCACTCATTCATTTATATTTTAGCTTTTTGGAATCAGAATCTAAATATGGTCCATATATTACAACTGGTTGTTATGTCTCTTTTGATCTACAGGTGCTCTCTCCATCTTTTTCTCTTTCTTTTCCTTACAATTTCTTCATTGAAAAACTGATTATTTATGCTGTAGTATCTCCTTATGTTACACCTGGATCCTTACTGATTCAATTGGTATTGTTTAATGAGCTGCAGGTGGCTTCCTGTTCCTAGAAATTGGCAGTTATGTTTAAGATGTAGGTTCAATCCCATTAACATCAGGATTCCACAGGTGGTCAGTGCTTCCCTCACAAGGATCCAACTCACTGCCTGCCTCTCTTTTTGAGAGCTTAGTAACCGTTAGAAACTGCAAAATCCTGCTATTCTAATTCTTCCACTCCTTAATTGATTACCTGGCATGATCTATAAGAGAAACTCGCTGTCAACTCTTAAGTTCCTCTGAAGTTGGGATACAGGAAAGGCAGATAGAGGGCTGATACTTTACTTTATTCAAAATAATGAATTGGCTTCCTCTTATCACCCAGTGATGAACACTGAGATTGTGTTTTATTATTCATGAATTTAAACAGGTTGGATATGTTTTATTCCATAGTGTTTCTTCTTTTTATAATTCTTACTCTACACAATCAGAGAAACTTCTCTAGTAACATACTATAGAAATGATCCCTGAAAGTATAGCCTTTCTTTTCATACTTCTTAATGCTCAAGTTCTGTTTCCTCTGTGACAGTAAGAATCTGTTCAAGTCAGCCCCTGAGTCTTTTGTGCTTTTAATTTTGATGGCTAAATGATTTCATTCCTAAACTGGACACTGTTTTTTGTCCTTAGTTTTACCTACCACTATATGCATGGATTTTTCTCCTGTAATTGTACAAAAAATACTATTTCCATTTAAGCATAATATATATACAGAAAAGCACACCATTTATGAAGGAACAGCTTAATTCATTTTTCAAGTCCCTGAGAAATATGTTCTTTAGGAACATATTTCTCAGGAATTTCAACCACTCCATGCCAGTTCTTCCAACAGATCCTCATTTTCAGTACTTTACCTGTTTGTCTTTTTGTTGTCATTGTTGTTTTGAGGTGGAACTTCTTGGTCAAGAGATCCTCCTGCTTCAGCCTCCTGAGTAGCTGGGGCCACAGGCACCACCAAACCCGACTTGCCTTTGTGAATTCTCGCTGGCATCCAGTGCAGGTGATGGGAATGGGGTTCCCCTTGTTGGAATGAGCTGGCTGAGAAATAAAAGCTAAGAAAAATAAAATGACAACTCCCCCCACAGGACACAGAAAATATTTCCAGAAAGTGGGGGCTGGATAGACTAGCCGATTATATGGATTGAGTTTCTATACTACTGGTCAAGTGGAGCCCGTGCCTGCTTTATTGATATGGGGGACATCAAAGGCCTTCCATAGAATGTTCTTTACCATAAAAGGTTGAAGGTGGGCTGTCCAGTTCCCAGTGGGTTACGCCCATCTCCAGAGCCACTATGAGGGGTCTTCCTTGTAGAGAGGAGATAAGGGTCATCTGCAACTGGGCAATGTATTGTGTGGGAGAGCCACGGATAGTTCCCAAGGTTAAACCTAAAATCTCCCTGGCTGCCGTACTGAGAGAAGACCCTCAAGTAATTTACGAGTGGCTTCCTGCAGTGGTCATGGAGACAACAAGTTCTGAGTCTTTCTAGAAATGCTGGATGTATTCCATTTGCCTCCCGGCAGCATTTACTCTCCATTCTTCTCCACCTGCTCTGGGTCTTGGAATGTTGGATATGGATGACTCCATGGTGCTCCCCGATGTTCTGGTTTCTGGGCTAAGGAATGGTGTTGGGCTGAATCTCATTGGAACCTGAGGCAACAGGAAAAATCAGTAATACCGATTCTGCCTTTATTAACATTTTTATTATTTTTTTATTATGGATTTTTTGCATTAATTTTGATTTTTTTTAAGATATTGCACTGCGAATACTATGGACCTTGATTACTGAGTTTTTTTCCCCCACCCCTTTTGAAGTTTGTGCCCTAAGCAACTGGTTCATTTACCTCATGCTAGTCCTAGCCCTGACATTTTGGATAGCTAAAAGAACTCTCTGTCCTGTTAAAATCATCTGGAGATTGTTGAACTTTTGTTTGTTTGATTTTGTTTCATCAGGCAATTAGCCTGGTTAGGATCAGACTGTGTGCTCTGTCTTCATTACTGGTTGCTCCAGGGTTAGTGCAGACAGACTTCAAAGCCTTGCCATTCTCTGAGGTCTCTCCTGGCCACCCAGGTTTTCTGACTGGTGCCGAGGTTCACATTGTAGTTCAGTTCTCAATGGCTTTGCTCTGTATCTTGGGGTGTGTTACACCTGCAGCTGGGGGGGGGGGTTCCTACATGGCATTAGGGCATACCCTTTTTCAGGTCCTCTTGACATCTCAGCCATGCTCTCCAACTCCCAGTTCCCTGTTGACTTGTTCTCCTGTCCCGAAAGATTGGTTTTCAACCAGACTTATCCCATGCTGTTGTGCAGTTATGAGTGACAGGGCCTGCCCTGAAGAGAAGCTGGGTGAGATAAGGGAAGAAATACTGGGCATGCCCTCATATTCTTTCCACAAAATCAATTCCTTCTCCTGTATGCTTCTTAGCATAAGTCATGACATTACATAATAATTTAAGTCTATTATGTTCTTTTGCAGGGGTCTTTAGGGAATACAACAAAGAATTCAATAAGAGTTTAGCAGAACTGTCTAAGTCATATAGAGTGTAAGTTCTTTGCATCAAAGTACACAGCCAAGCATTTGTTTAGAATCTAAGCTAGGCATGGTGGAACATATTTGTAGTCCCAGGAACTTGGGAGGCTAAGTCAGGAGGATCAGTTTGAGCCCAGGAGTTTGAGCCTAGTCTGGGCAACATGGGAAGATTCCCATCTATTTAAATAAAAGTTGAAAACAAAAACAAACAAACAAAAATAGAATCCAGAGTTTATGCTAGGTTGTGAGACATGCTTATTCCATAGTAACTATGTGTCTAATGTGAGGCAGGGGACTGGGCACAAAGCAAGCACTAAGTAAATTTGTTAAATGTTCAAGCAATAGACTTCAGCACCATAGCCATGTAAATCCTGACTATAGAAAATTACCTTTCCAAGGCTTAAAACATTATGAATGAATGAATATTACATTATGCAAGTATCTCTATTTTTCACAATAGAAACTGGTACCTGTAGTGACTTGGTTGCTGCAAGAATTGGCTGGGTGTGGAATAATGCTGTCACCTCACCTCATTCAGTTTTGTCCCTGTCTAGTTCAAGGCTCCTGTTTACTAAATCCTAAAAAGTAGACCTAGCTGGTGAAGAGTTTCAGAATACTGTTTTGGTATATTTTGAGCAGTATATTTTCTTCTAGATCACTAATTAGGCCACGAGGAGGAGAGCTATAGAACTTTGACACAGGTCCAGAAAACAATCTCAATGAAAAAACCAGCGTGTTCTTATTGGATATTATTTACCAGAAATCTATTTCAGTTCAGCTTTTGTTTATTCATTTGGTACATATTGCTTAATGCCTGTTTTGTGAAAGCCAGCATGTAATGCTCTTCAAAGAATAAAAAAGGAAGGACCTATTGAAAAAGCTATAGTCATTTTTTTCACCTCCTATTCCAGCTAAAATTTCCTGGAGATCAAAACCTGTAAACCCTAGTTGGAGGTTGACAATTCTTCCTCTGTCACCTCTGTCACTCCTTCCTATTGCCCTTTTCATGTGCCCATGCTATCGTTTCAGGAGGTCTTATCCTTGCTAAAGTTAGTGACAGACTAAGTGACACACAGCACCCCTTCCCCTACCCCCAAGTTTGAGTGGACCAGATTTGCCTTTTGATCCTAGCAGGCCAGATATATTCCATCCGATAATGTTGAATTGGGACCAAGTTCTGACTTGGCGAAGCTTACAGCTGATGGGCCCTCTTCATCTTGAACAGAGTTGGGCTGAGGATGGTAACTGGTTAGTAAGGGGAAGTATACTGAACTATATACTATAGAAAGAAAAGGAGAGCAATAGAGAGAAAATCCGAGCAGAGTCCAAGACAGCTAGAAAGACAATTCTGCCAGCTTCCTAATGGTATCCCAGCCCCTATGAGGCTGGGCATATTCCTGCCTGTGAAATCCATGAGATTTTCAGATTCCTGGTTCTAGGGATCAACCCAAAGCCTCACACGTGAGTTGCATGTAGCCCTGTTTTGCCATTTTAATCAAGCAGCATCCTCTTGTTAAAAGAAAGCAAACAAGAGCCTGGGGATGTAGCTAGGTGACAGACCATTTGTCTAGCATGTATGAGGACCTGGGTTTGATCTCCAACCCTATAGCAAGAGGTGAAAAAAGAAAAAAAATCAAAATAGAACAAACGCAAAAAGAAATATAGCCACAACTTCAGTAGGAACAATAACATAAAAGAAGAAATAACAAGTGTTTTTGACTGGCTAATTAAAAATACAGGAATATTTATTTTTATACTCTTTCTGGGTCTTTTCATTTGTTTGTTTTGCTTTTTGCTCTGCTGGGATTGAATGCAGGGCTTTGCATGCTAGGCGGGCGCTCTGCTGCTCAGCTATATCCCAGCCCTTTTTATGCCTTTTTAAAGTTATTGCTATGATTCTCCTCCCCACATTTCTGAAATTAAAAATTAAAGATAAGTGTACTGAAAGTTTTAATTACTTTATTTCTTATTGACATTTTTAAAATAATTTACTTATGTAGAAATATTTAATTGACAACTTGGTTATATTGTTTAGTATCTCAAGTTTCTTTGGTCAAAAACTGCTTGCTGGCAAGAAAGCAACTTAAGATAATTATGGCTTTGCACTCTGAGTTTGTTTTTCAAAGGTTATTTTGATTTATGATGACTCAAATTCTCAGTCTCTGTGGTTAACTTTTGGGGGAGGAGTCTTCATGGATTAGCTAAACTTCCTCTTCAAAACATCATGAGATTAAAGTAACTGTAGTTCTATTTCTTACCTTTATTCATTCTCTCTTGGGGGGTGTTCAGTTTGAAGGTGCCCAACTATAAAGTTTCTGCTTCTAAGTTTGTGTTCTCAGTACGATGGATCATGTTTAACACTCATTTCCCTAGTGTCCTAGGCAAGGATGAGAGAGAAATTTACTTTTCTTCTTCAGAAGTGGTTCCTTGCTCTTTTCTCTACATTAAGGACATTTCCTCTTGTTAGGAACACTCCATAAAGAGACAGTCTATGTCCCCTTCCTAAGTGATAGATCGAGGCTTTGTTTCTTTATCTCCTGACTCAACCAGCCCGAACTTTGACACTGAATTTTTATTCCCTACCTTGCTCCATCTGCTACAAATGAAACACCTATCCCTTTTGCCTTTCTCAGTTTCTCAGCTATATGATAAATATCTAGTATTTATGGGAAAATCTAGCTAAAAGGAGAACAGTCAGAGATATTAGAATTGGGAAAGATACACCCCATCCCTGTCTTCACAAATGAGGACAATTTATTTGTTATTCAATCATGTGTCTTTAGCACTACATTGCCTTATCATCAGAGTAAAATATTCTAAATCCCCCAATTTCCCTTTACTTATTAAGGGTTAAGCCTGGCTGACTCAAATCATACAGTTTAGTTAGGCCTGGGGATATAGGGCCAGAGTGCCTGCCTAGCATACTCAAGGACCTGGGTTCAATCCCTGGCACCACAGGGGAGAAAAAGTTTTGTTGATTACATGCAGTGGGTTCCAATCCTGGATGCATGTCAAATCATGTGGGAAGGTTTAAAAAAGTATTAAAGCCTAAGACTTACTTTTAGAGACTGATTGTATTATTAAGTCTGAGATCAAGTTCAAATACCACTGTTTAAAGAATAAATGTTTCCCAGGTGATTCTAATGTGTAGTCAAACTTAAGAAACTTATCGGGGTGAACTACTTTGTTTAAAGGCTGGATAATATGACTTTTGTCACATGGGACACAGAGAGGTGAAAGAGCAGGACATAGAGTCAGTTGGGAATAATTTGACTCCCTCAGGGCTGACCCTTCCCAGCAAAGCCAGGGAAGGGGCAATAGGAACACTCAGAAAAGTTGGGATTCCTGCTGTGTGGCTTAGTCATGGCCTCCTAGGTGTTTCACAGGAGAATCCCAAGCCACATAGGGAGGCCATGCATTTGACCTGGCTCTGAACATGGGGCTGCCCCAGTGAAGTTTTAAGAGTGTCTGAGGAATATGACTAAGAGGGTGGGCCAGAAGGCAACCCTACTGAGGACCCCCATCCTTCAGTTTGGTACACAGGCAGCTGAGAGTTCCTGGGACCCATGGACTGGTTGAGTGGATAGCCTGGAGTTGAAATGGGAAGAGGGAAGAGTGCAGGGATCTCCCACAGGAGGCTCTGGCAGGGACTGCCAAGTACCACACAAGAGACGAGGAGGAACCAGACTTTCTCAATGGGCAGCCACTCATTCACTGGAGACCAGCAAAAGCCTGGAGGGAACTTTTGTCTGAAACTCTACCTTCTGCTATTTTGAATAAGGAACACCTTAGAAGAGCGAAGTGGCCCTAATTGGGGTTGGAACTGTGAATGGAATTAATATTTACTCCAGAACCATTTAGGTGAATACCCACTGTTTTACGTGAAAAGATATTGAGTTATTTTCAACCTCTGTGTTTTTCTTCTGTTTTCAATGAAAGCAGGAACAAGAGGACAAGATAAAACAGTTATAAATAATAAGGAAAGCCATGTCTCTATGTCAGAGGTTTGGTATGCAAATTTTTGACATGATGCAAAAAATATAAAGGATGAGTTCAAATTCTGACTAAGTGTGTGTGTGTGTGTGTGTGTGCGCGCGCGCGTGCGCATGCGTGCATGTGCTAGCATGTGTGATGCAGGGGATTGAATTCAGGATCTTGCACTTGTTAAACATGTGCTCTACCACTGACCTATATCCCTATTCCTTTTAATTTTATTTTGAGACAGGGTCTTGCTAAGTTGCCCAGGCTGGCCTTGAACTTGCAATCCTCCTGCCCCAGTCTCCAGAGCAGCTGCAGTTATAGGTGTGTGCCACTATGCCCAGTATATCTAAGTATATCTAAGTAATTTCTCAGAGCTATTTTGTATAAAGCGTCTTTCAGTACAACAGAATGGAAATCAGTAATAAAACAAAAATTGCTGATACATACAGTGTGGATGCAAAAACAATTAACAGAAGAAGCCAGACCCAGAAAGGTACATGCTGCATCAATCCATGACCATGTATTTGAGGAATAGGTAAAAAATCTATGTTAATAAAAGTCAGAATTCTGGTCATTGTGCATTGTGGTGCTGCTGGGTGTTGCTGATGAGAAGGGCATGAGAGTGGTAAGTTCTACTATGTCTTCATCTGGACAGGGTCACACAGATGGATGTACTTGTGATTTGTCATTGAGCTATCTCCTTAAGAGCTGGGTGAGGTAAATTATACTTTTAAAAGTACTGACAAAAAAGGTAGGAGAAAAAAGAAAATAATACTACTCATTTTTTCACCCAAAAGACTTGGGTTCAATTGACAGATTGTAAAGCCAAATGTTGAAAAGTTAAGGGGCCAGATAAAAATGAGTGTGGTGCTTGAATTCATAGAGGTTGACTCAGTCAGGCCCTGAACGTTGGAGTGAGAACACACAAGGTTTAGACATGAGCAAGAAGGAAAATGTGTTTTCACCACAGAAGCCCCTGGGCCTCCTGTGACAACTTTTTTGTCTCCCTTGGACATTTTTAGATGCCATTGAGTTACCGCAACATTTTTAAAAAACTCTCCTCCTGGAATTGATTTGTCTAAAGACATACTGGCTCCTTTAAGATAAAAACTAAGCTGTCAACACATTCTAATGGCATTTTTTTGAAGGAAAGATTGGTAATATAATTGGCCCTGGAAGATGCAGGGATCATGCATGTGTATGTTCTGAGTCTTGGGAAAGTTGTTTCTTTTCATTGTGGTGTAGTAGAAAGAGCATTGGTTTTGATATCTGAAGATCTGAGTATAGCCCCTGACTTCTCTATTTGCTACCTGGATGATACTGGGCAAGCTTCTTAGAGAACATTTGTTTCTTCATCTGTAAAAAGGAGATATTAGCAATTCCAGTACAGATAATGCTATGGAGATTCAACTATATCATGTATATGTGCCTGGCATGATAAACTCTCAACAAGTGGGTACTTACTATTATTGTTCATATAGGAAGAAGGCCACCTCCTCAAACAGAGTTTCATGAGTCATAGACTTTAGTTTCCACCATTTCCTTCTTTTGGAATTCTGTTATTGCTTCTCATAATTCAAAGGCTGTTTTCTCTTATCTTCTCCCAGAAGTAATCCATATTGCTTTTTGCTAAGATGTGAGGTTATAACATCATCAGGATGTTATGCCTCTTGTCTCCCTTATTATTTCAGAAGGTCTTAAAGCAAGAGTCCCTTTTTTGCCCACCTGTGCCTCTCACAGAAGTCTGGCCCAGTAATTTATGTAGGTAAGCACCTATTGTCTTTTAGCTTGAAGAGTTTTTAAGAATACAAATGTTTTAGTAGAAAGAAGATATATGGTTAACATATTGCAGTAACAATAGCTTCTATCAGTTTATCAGATCAGTTCCTTATTAACTTCCAGAGAACATTTTCTGAATTTAGAAAGAGCATATTCCAACAGATATTTCATGGGAAAAGATGTTGTGCCTGTGGATTGAAAAGATTTTGGTTGATATTAAGTCTGGGTATTTGTTATCTCTTGCTGTATAACAAATCTCTTCCAAACTTAGTGGTTTAAAACAATAATAGTCATTTATTATCTGTCATAGACAATGAGAGCCAAGAATTTATGATTTTTTTTTTGTACCAGAGATTGAATCCAGGGGCACTTAACCACTGGGCCACATCTGCAGCCCTTTGTATTTTTAAATTTCAAGTCAGTCTCTCTAAGTTGCTTAGGGTCTAGCTAAATTGCCCAGGCTGACTTTGAACTTGTAATCCTCCTGCCTCGGTATTCTGAGTAGAATTTAGGAAAAATTTGAAGGCAAATTTTGAATTCTGCAATTGGAATATAAATAGTCAAATACGATTACTTTCCATTCTCTCAACTGCCCACTGGCTGGCAGTTAGTCAGTTACTACCGTGAAGGTGGCTTTGCTCCTAAAGCAGAAGGAGGCATCTGAAACAGGCTGAAGTAACCCCCAGCTGCATCCCAGCAAATGAGCAAAGAACCACAGGCAAAAACATAGATAACCATGTTCCGCAGTCTGGCTGGGCACAATTCAGGAGCCACTTGTCAAAAGAAATGAACTTTATTTTTAGAACCACTCACGCCAAACAAAACAGCTCCTCCGGAAAAACCTTCAGAGCCCAACTGCCACCACCAGCTTCTCACAAGCCTCTCCCCCTTCCCCACTCCTCCTGCTCTTGAGGCCGATTGGCTGGGTCGTGTGGGCGGAGCCAAAAAAAGTCCCCCAATGAGCAGCTCCGTAGTCTGAAAGGGCGGGGAAACAGCCCAATGAGCATCATCGCAGAGGAGCCAATCAGCTAGAAGTTGCTGGGGCTGCTGTGAGCCAATCATCAGCTGGCAGCTGGAAGTTTGCTGGGGCCCCTTTGGCTGTGGCTCTCAACAACCATTCTCCCCGAAAGAAAGAGCAACATGTGGACAAAGATAGAGATTCAGCATTCAAATTGGGATGGAGGTTGATTGTTATTGCTTTTATATGTGAGAAGCTTGCAGTTTTAAAAAAAAATTTGACATTAATTATACCAGAGGTTCTGGAAGAACCTGCAAGGACAGGCTAGGAAGGGCAGGGATAACTTATCAGGCAGTGAGAATAGACTCGCCAGCCTCAACCTGCGCAGTTAAACTGCTGCTCTCAGTTGTACTTTATGATGTACCTGTGTCTCCATTTTCACCTCCTCTTTAGATAACAATGCTAATTCTGAAGTTTTATTTTCTAACTTCAGTATTTACTGTCTTGCATATGGGACAAATCACATGTGAATGTTTTCCCATCTGTACAATGGAAGTTGATATGGTGTATGTAGCAGATGGTAGAATTCTAACAAGTGTGAGAATGTTTCATGAGGCAAGCACATGCACTGATTTTTTATCTTTTAAGTGTAGCATCAAGATGGTGATCACATAGGCAAGCCAGCTGTCTTTTTTTGTGGGAATCCCTTTGATCATGCCTGAAGAGCAGGGAACAGAGGTGCAGATGACAGGATTTCATCCTCAGGTCAATGGGATTCATGCAAAAACAAATAATCATGGAGCTAGGATGAGTCACAGCAAAAATAACAAATACTAAGGTGGTCTGTAAGGAGCCCAATTAACTATATAGTAGTAATAATCCAGGACGATGAGAGAAGTGTTATTTTACAGACCAAGTGTATACAAGTCCAGAATCAAACTTCTATTTTTTCCAGAACTTTGGCTGCTTCTGACTTATCCTGCCCTCCCTTAAGGCAGAGCAGAAGGAGCAATTACTCCTTTCTTAATTTTTTTGTCCATTTGAACCCAGGGCCTTACACATGCTAGGCAAGCACTCTACCACCAAGCTACATCCCCAGTCTCCTTTTTAAAAAATGTCATTTGTGAAAACTAAATCCAAAAATTAGAATGTATATTCAGAAATTCCAAACCAGTGTCTAATATAACTTTGTTTAGCATTGAATACAAACATTGGAATGCAATCATATGCTGTTAGGAACAGGAGAGAAAAAAATGACCATTTTAAAAGCCACTGAGAGTGACATTACAGTATCACTTTTAACAAATACAATTAATTTAGTCCAAAAATATATTTATTTCTTATTTCTTTATTTCTTCCTTAGATTTGTTAAAATATACTATTTTAGAGTCAAAGCAAAATCGAGCAGTAGGTACAAATATTTTTTCCATATGTTCCCTGCCTTCAGACATACATATTGACATTTCCCATCAGAATAGTACATCTGATGAGCCTACAGTAATGTGTCATTGCTCCTCAAAGTCCTTTTTATGTATTTATTTATTGTTATATTGTCTAGGCTGGTCTTGAACTAATGACCTGCCTGCCTCAGCCTCCTGAGTAGTTGGGATTATAGGTATGGACTACTGCATGCAACTCTCCAAAGTCCATATTTTAGGTTTGACACTCTTGGTGGTATATATTCTATGTCTTTAGATAAATGTATGACACATATTACCATTATAGCATCATATAGAATAGTTCTACTGCCCTAAAAATTCCCAATGTTCCACCTATTGATCCCTTTCTCCTTACTACCTCCGGCAACTGCTGATCTTTTTATTGTCTCCATGGTTTTGCCATTTCTAGAGTGTCACATTGTTGTAGGGGACAGATGAGGCAGGAAACAGTTTTATTTGGCTGTAGCCACATTCAGAGGGCACAGCTTTTACTGTAGTCAATAAATCCCCTGAACCCTGAGTTCAGGTAGTCTCAGAACTTTATACCCAGCATGTAAGGGGAGGCTGCTCAGAAGCTCACAGCCTGCAGAAGTTCACATAAAAGCAGCTTTTTCTTTCACTGTTCTGGGCAAGTTAACCCTTCAAGGACAGCTTCTGAAAAGGGGAGAGCTTCTTCTCCCCTTTCTCTCCTCCCTCTGCCAGCTGTTACCAGGGAGCCCAATTAGTAACTTCCCAATTGGTAACTTCTCTTATCTTAGAAATGTAGACATCTCTGTGAAGCTCCAGCTCGAGGCCAGAGGCCTTGTTAAAGGATTTGTCTTTTTATTATCACATTTTGCATTTGCAAACACACTTCTACAAACTACTATACTTGATAAATGTTTGTGAAAAACTACTAAAGGGGCACCTGGAGTGCTAATTTCTTCCAGACCAGTGGCCAAGTAAAATAGAGCAACAGGAAAATAGAAAGTTTACCTATATTGAACTCTTTTGTAGAGACTCTTTTGCTGATAGTCCTAAAATCAACTATGGTGAAGATTTCTGGAGAAGCTTAGTTAAGATTTTCTGTGGAGGAGGGGGTGCCACTATAATATATTTGGAACCAGACAGTTTGTCATCAAACAGTCTGGTTTCTTTCACTTAGTAATATGAACTAAAGTTTTCTTCAAATCTTTTCATGACTTGATGGTATAAAAATATTTTATTGCTGAGTAATATTCCATTGTGTTGATGTAACACAACAAATGTAATTTTTATACATCCCTAAATTACTGAGTATATTCATAATATATGAAGATAAGTTCTTTCATAACTTATCAAAAGTTTTCAAATGTGCTGAGATTTCTTTTTTTTTTTTGCATTTTCTTTGGATTGCCACAAATTTATTGTCATAATTTTTAATTATTCTGGTAAATTGATATTCTTCTCATTCATTTAGCTTTAAGTTCCTTATTCTGAAGTTCCTTTTTCCCTCTTCTGTTCTGGAGTATGGGAGACTGATGTTGGGCCTTTGTGTTTTGTCTGAAAAATGGAGAAGTTTAGGCCCCTTGGAAATGAGTTTTGAAGTAGCAGCCATTATAGTAGCTTCTGGTCCACAAATATTATGACTCTGTCATTCCTGGGAAGTATGGTTCCCTTTTTACAGAGATGTCCAGAGACTGTAGGATTGTAAAATGTAAGGAGATAGCAATGCCAAGTTTTGTGTTGAAAATAGCAAAATGTCTGTTTCATTCTACATATATACTCAGAACAATGAGAAATTATATCTCATCTATGTATAATATATCAAAATTCATAAATGCATTTTAGTGTTATGTCTAATTAGAACAAATAAAATATTAATAAAAAAGGAAAAAAATCTTAAGTTCCCAAAAGACTATAACATACATTGAAAACCCTGAGCATTTTAGTGTCAAATTAGAAGGTCAAGTTCCTTAATGTCAACTTGGTTTGTTAAATAAATAGATATTAGACATAAAGATAATGTTTTCTGTAACAAAATGGAATGGCTATGAACCATATAAAAAGGATCATATGCATACCTTAAGAACTGGTAGTGAACCAGGGCTGGGAATACAGCGCAGTGTATAGAAACATAATTTTGTTGGTATATAACCATACCCACTTATAAATGAACTTAATTTCATTGAACTATACATATTAAAGATGTGTTAAAATAGTAAAAGAGAGAGAGAAGAAGGAGAAGAAGGAGAAGAAGAAGAATAAGAGGAGGAGGAGGAGGAGGAGGAGGAGGAGGAGGAGGAGGAGGAGGGTGAAAATAGCAAAATGGAGCCAGGGATGGGTGGATGGGTGGGTGAGGTTGGCTCAATAAAGTGTTTGCCTAGCATGCATGAGGCCCTGGGTTCCATTCCCAGATTGGAAAAGAGAAAAGAAAAGAGAACAAGAAAGAATTTTTTAAAATGGGGCATGTGCCTGTAATCTCAGCTATTCCTCAGGAGGCTGAGGCAAGAGGATGGGAGTTTGAGGCCAGCCTGGACAATACAGCAAGAATCCATTTCAAAACAGGAAGAAAGAAGCTGGGCACAGTGGCACATGCCTCTAATCCCAGTGGCTTGGGAGGCTGAGGCAGGAGGATCACAAATTCAAAGCCAGCCTCAGCAACTTATCAAGGTCCTCAGCAATTTAGCAAGGTCATAAGCAACTTAGCGAGACCCAGTCTCAAAATTAAAACATGGGCTGGGGATTTGGCTCATTGGTTGAAAATCCCTGAGTTCCATCCCTGGCACAAAATAAAACATTAAAGAGAAGAAATAGCACCTCATCAGCACTTCAGGCTGCCAGGGGATATGGGTTACTTACCTATAACGCATACATAACACATCTTCATGATAAAATATGAAGGTAATTTCAGACTCAACTTCAACCCAATCTAAAGTCATTTGTGGATATTAACTAATTCATTGTAATTTTCAAATGACTCCAATGTGAGGAAGACAGCTAAGAACTGCTCACTGTCAGAAGGATGTTCGATATTGTACCAACATTATGGAAATCCTCATTGTTACTGGAATATAAACAGAGCAAACAGAATATCTTAATTTAAAAGTCAGGTAGAACATCTATCACGAACACAAATGTATTTCCAAATAGCTGTCTCCTAAATATTCTAGGAAAAAAAATCTTATGACCTTGCTGGTTCTCCTCCTCCACCAACCAGGAGAAGTGGAGTGAGCATCAGCTGCCTGGAAAGTCTGCTGTCCTTCTCTGGCTGCATGCCCTGTGTCAGAGCCCTCCAACGTCAGTTTCCCTTCTCGCTTCCTCTTCCCTGTGCATCTCCTCAGATCTCTGCCCCTGCCACTGTCCTCCTCTCTCTGTCACAGGCCTCTGCTGAGAATGGGACTGAGGAAGTTTGGAGTTGCTGTCAGGTGACTCAGGAAAGGACACTAAGGCAGGAGGGGTGAGATGGGGCTCGGGAAATATCACCTAGATCACATGAGAGAGGGCAAGCAGTGTATCTTTAAACAAAGATTTCCTTAATTCAGACGTGTTTTTGGTGAGTGTGATTCCGAGCTGGTGTTTTTTTCCCCTCTAGGTTACTATCTAATGATGGGAAATTGAGTCCCCAGTTCTGACTTCCTCACTCAGACTACTAGCATGAGGAATATCAATTTTTTCCCCCAAAATAGGATACTGACTGCACCCTATTTTCTTTTGGAGGTTTTTCATTTCTGACGGGCTGGCTGCAATTTTATATTAATTTTATTCTGGTATTATAAACTTGTCCATTATAAAACATTATAGAATGATTTTGCAACTTGACTTAAGTGAATATTCACTCAGCCAAGTGAAGGGGAATATTATTTTTATGACTCTGGATGTAACCATGTGAAACTGGCTGGTGTAGATTCTGCTCAGACTTTGGTTCCCACTTCATCTGAACGCTGATGATATGAGTGACTAGAAACCTACTATAAAGTTCAAGAGAGGTGGCTTTCAAAACGAACTGGGTCCCTCTGATGAAGTGTGTGCTTCCTTGTGATTTTTCTTGGAAAAAAGATGGACAACCAAACATTCAGTCCTACTGACCAGCAACAACAGAAATTGATGCTCAAGATCAGTTGATGATTCCAAACTCTTGCTTCAAATATATTTTAGGTCCAAAAGACCACACAAATCCTCATTCTTCTCACAAGAACCACAGGTACAAAATCACCCTAACAGATCACTACAAGAGTAAGACTAGTCTCACTTTCAGATAAATACTTTATGAAGTTTTAACTAAATGGAATAATAAAAATTTATGTTGGATGATAAAACATAGACCTTGCCACCTAATAAATCTTTACTATAGCATGATACCAGCCTGTGAACTAAGCTAGGTCTTTAGACTACCAGACAGGCTCCAGCAGTAGTTAGGGGGAGCAAGCTGATGAAGGGGGTGTGCTTTGGAGACAGGCCAGAGTTCAAATCAAACCTGCCACTTGATAACTGTGGCCCCTGTGGGAAGGGATATGAGTTTTCCAAGCCCAGTTTTCACATCCAAGGTGACAATGATGATGGCCAACATGTAATGTGCTGTGTTTCTTACATTTAAGTTGAGAAATGGCTACTAGCACCTAAGGAGTCAAAGAGACAAGAAACACTCCCCTATTATAAAGAAAGTTGCCCCAAAAGAACTGCTAGATTTGCTCTTTAGACTCATCAAGAAGCATGCAAGCTGGCTCTGCCACCTCGAGGCCTGTATAAACAGGAGACAAGAAGATCCAGGTCCTCATTCAAGGAAGGAATTATAGAGAATTGTGTCTCTATGGTGAGTCATTAATCTCTCCTTTCCTTTGAATGTGTGTCTCTTCCTGCAACCAAGAGGGCAATCCAACAGACTATTTCATTGCAGTGGGAGGAGCTCGTATGATGAATACCTACTTTCTCCTGTTATACATCTGTTTATGCATCAGGGTGGCCATCTGTCCTCTGATCAAGGGGAGGAGAGAGGGGGGGGAGGGAGCTTGACCAGCAAAGGTAAATGAGTTTCCATTGCTCGATTGCACATCATTGAAGCTGCCTGGATTTGAACTACCTTGCAGATGCCCCACTCCCAAAGCAAGAAGCTGAGGAGTGGACTGCAGGAAGGGATCAGAAGAAGTCAAGCTGGAACCTGTCTCCATTATCAGAGAACTACGAAGAGGGAGGCTCCAATGTCACCAGGAAGTATGCTGCTTTTCAGAGAGTGTGACAGACAGCAGATCTGGAAAAGCATCAGTTGAGAGAGCAGCAGCACCAGCCAGGTAAGAGAGAAGTGCCTCTGCTCCAAAGCGGGGGGGGGGGGGGGGATTAGAAAGGAAAGGCAGCGGCCCAAGAAATGACCCCCTACACTATCCCCATTCAATTGGCACAAGCCAAAGGGGGAAATGAGCATGATAAGGACCATTGAGACTGTGGTTTTAAATTGTCTGGAATAGATGAGAATTATGTTTGAATACCTGAAAATGACTCAAAACCAACGGGATTTCTCCAATATGCAGTTAAATTTTGATGTATTCGAAAATCTCGTCACACATGCAACATTTCCTTCTACTCTCACTACGTCTCTGTAAGCTGGATATTACCCCCATTTCACACATGTTAAAATGGAGGACCGACCCTGTCTGCACCCTCCGGGAGCCATCCTATCTCCTCGCATCTAGCATCCAGCAAGACACATGGCACATCAAAGGAGCAGACACGGGCAGAGCAATGGTGGCCAGGCTGGGGCTGGGGCTGGGGCTGCTGCTTCTGGCACTGCTCCTACCCATGCAGATTTATTCAAACCAAACAGCTGTTGTGACACTTTCAAGTAACTCCGTGAGGAGTGCATTTGCTGCTCCGAGTTCAACTAATGCTACACCCAACACAGGTGGCAGTGCCCTGCCGTCAACAGCCAGCCTCCTTGTGATCTCGCTCTCTCTTCTACATCTCTACTGTTAGATGCTGAGATCAAGAAACGTCTCTACTTCCCCATCTTCTAAACCCAATCTGAATGGCGACTAGAAATCCAGTGTGTCAAGGAAGAATCAGGTCTGCATCAAATCTACCAATTCCACATGTGATTTTATTGGCCCAGGAAACATTGGGACTTCCAAACTGATTGATTTGAAGGACATGTGGAGGGTTTCACAGGTGATGAATACCAATATTATTAAATCTGCTGGAGTTTCACATACAAGATAAAAAGAGATAACATCCAAAATTGAGACACGATTTCCTCGAATGAGACGTAAGAAATACGGACATTTAAAAATCTACCTTGAGCATCTGATAGAAGAAAAAGTTGGCTACGACCTACACACTGTGGGACACCCATAGCACAAGAATTAATATCTAGAATCAACAAATGGGACTTGCTCAAACTAAAAAGTTTTTTCTCAGCAAAAGAAACAATAAGAGAGGTAAATAGGGAGCCAACATCATGGGAACAAATTTTTACTCCTCACACTTCAGATAGAGCCCTAATATCCAGAGTATACAAAGAACTCAAAAAATTAGACAATAAGATAACAAATAACCCAATCAACAAATGGGCCAAGGACCTAAACAGACACTTCTCAGAGGAGGACATACAATCAATCAACAAGTACATGAAAAAATGCTCACCATCTCTAGCAGTCAGAGAAATGCAAATCAAAACCACCCTAAGATATCATCTCACTCCAGTAAGATTGGCAGCCATTAAGAAGTCAAACAACAACAAGTGCTGGTGAGGATGTGGGGAAAAGGGTACACTTGTTCATTGTTGGTGGGACTGCAAATTGGTGCAGCCAATTTGGAAAGCAGTATGGATATTTCTTGGAAAGCTGGGAATGGAACCACCATTTGATCCAGCTATTTCCCTTCTGGGTCTATTCCCTAAAGACCTAAAAACAGCATGCTACAGGGACACTGCTACATCGATGTTCATAGCAGTAAAATTCACAATAGCAAGACTGTGGAAGCAACCTAGATGCCCTTCAATAGACGAATGGATAAAAAAAAATGTGGCATTTATACACAATGGAGTATTACTCTGCATTAAAAAATGACAAAATTATAGAATTTGGGGGGAAATGGATGGCATTAGAGCAGATTATGCTAAGTGACGCTAGCCAATCCCTAAAAAACAAATGCCAAATGTCCTCTTTGATATAAAGAGAGTAACTAAGAACAGAGTAGGGAAGAAGAGCATGAGAAAATGGCTAATATTAAACAGGGATGAGAGGTGGGAGGGACAGGGAGAGAGAAGGGAAATTGCTTGGAAATGGAAGGAGACCCTCAGGGTTATACAAAATTATATACAAGAGGAAGTGAGGGGAAAGGGAAAAATAATACAAGGGGGAGAAATGCATTACAGTAGAGGGGGTAGAGAGAGAAGAGTGGAGGGGAGGGGAAGGGAGGGGGGATAGTAGAGGATAGGAAAGGCAGCAGAATACAACATACACTAGTATGTCAATATGTAAATCAGTGGAAATGTAACTGATGTGACTCTGCAATCTGTATACGGGGTAAAAATGGGAGTTCATAACCCACTTGAATCAAAGTGTGAAATATGATATATCAAGAACTATGTAATGTTTTGAACAACCAATAAAAAAATTTAAAAAAATTTAAAAAAATTAAAAATCTACCTTGAAAACAAGAATAGATTTTATCTAGAGATAAAGGATGGAATGTGAAATGGAGATTTCAGTTGGTTCATGAAATCTATAAGGCCATAAAACAGGTAATATAAAAAGCTTCCATGATTATATTTATATGTACATTGGAAGGAACTTCTGGGTGTTACTGTAAATCATCAATGTATTGTTTCATCAGTAGTTTAATGCTGATATATTCTAGATAATGTTTCACATTGTTAAGCTATTTTGATTCCCTTGGAAACTGAACTTTTTCCTCTGTGGTTTTTGGATTTGACGTTATGTTTGAACTTTTTAAAAAAAAATATTTATTTTTTAGGTGTAGTTGTACACAATACCTTTATTTTATTTGTATATTTATTTTTATGTGGTGCTGAGGATCTAACCCAGGGCCTCGCACATGCCAGACAAGTGCTCTACCGCTGATCCAAAACCCCAGCTCCTTTTGAACTTTTATGTGGTAATTGGTATGGGCCAGGGCAATGATAGATTGGAATCCACCCCAGATCCAGGCATCATGAATAAATCTTGCTTATCCTCTCAAAATCAAATGATAGGCATCTCCCATGTCCTGTTTTCATTCAACAAGAGTGACAGATTCCTTTATCAAAGCTGATTCCAAAGAGTAGAATTGAATTGACCTTAACTAATTTCAAAATGCTGCTTTTTATTTCTGCATTTATTGAATACTTTTCACAATTGAAACCGGTCAGTTTCGGGTGGGGCTGGGGTTGTGGCTCAGCTGTAGAGCGCTCATCTGGCATGTGCGAGTCTCTGGGTTCAATCCTCAGCACTGCATAAAAATAAATGAATAAAATAAAAGTATTAAAAAAGAAAGAAAGAAAATAGTCAGCTTTGAAGATAAAATGCCAAATCTTGAAATTAAAAAGGCAACTATGTGAAGAAGCCAAATTTATAAATCAAGCATTTGGGAAGTGAAGACTGGAAGCTAGCTGGCATATTAAATTCACAAAAACTTTTATCCTTTTTCTGTAAATGCTTTTTCAAAAACTATGGATCTGAATAGCCACATTTGGAACACTTTCTCTTATCAGTCAATAGTTTTAGGGAGTTAGAACCTGATCCTAAGCCTAAAAGCAGTCTTGATCCTATAAATCTTTTACAACTACTTTAATACACAGAAAACTTTAAAAAAATAAACACTCCCTGAAATCTTTTGTTGGCATGGTCACACTGATGCTTACATGTTCTGGTATCTAATATGGCACAGTAGTTTTGATGACCCAAATCATTTTTTCTCATCTTTCGAAACCTACATGGAAACAACCATATTAAACAAATCTAAAGCTACTGTGTGTGTGAATGTACACGTCTCTTTGCTTCATACCTGAATGCTGTACATCTATTTGGATTGTATATTGTGTATTTATGCTTTGATTCATAGTAACTTCTCATGTTATGGAATTGATTTGCATTGAACACAAACTGTAAATAAAAATAAATAGATGGCTGAGAACAAAAATAAAAAATAAAAAATGAAGTCTCCAAGAGAGGCCCAAGGGATTGAGATGTATGGCTCCAGATCTGAGGCCTTAACCTGAAACTAAGATTGGTGGTTCCTGGGACTTCATGAATGCTTGGCAAGTGCTTCATCCTATCCCTGACCCTGTTGTTGATGATGATGATGATGATGATATTTTCTCCTCCTCCTCTTCTTCCTTCCCTCCTCCTTCTTCTTCTCCTCCTTCCCCTGCTTCCTCCTCCATTTTTAGTTTTAGGGTTGAACCCAGGGTTATTTTACCACTGAGCATCATCCAAAGAATTTTTTTTCTTTTAAATTTTGAGATAGCATCTCACTAAGTTGCCTGTCTGGCCTTAAACTTGTGATCCCTGCCTCAGCCTCCAGAATAGCTTGGATTATAGGCATGCACCACTCTTTCTGGCCTGCATAAATTTCTTTTTTTTTTTCAGTACTGGGGATTGATTTTTTTTTTTCAGTACTAGGATCTTGCACACGCTAGGCAAACACTCTAGCACTGAGCCACATCCCAGCCCACTGGCCTTCCTAATTCTTAATGTGGTATAATACTTTCATATAAATCAATTATCAGAGTAATGTATTCTTGCATCCTTCAGAAGTTTTGCAGGAGGTCTTGAAACATTGCAGGCTTTCAATAAATGTTAGTAGTTGTTATTGCATTTGTTATTTTTATGATTATATACTAGAGCCCTTGCAAAACCCATTCTAAAAACAAGTTTATTATCCAGGAAATTTTATAAACTAGGGATGTTCAACAACTGGGACTTAGCTCAATGGTGGGGCATTTGTCTAGCATGATTGAAGTCCTAGATTCATCCCTAGTACCAACTTTCCCATCAAAAAAATAAAATAAATAAATAAATTTTTAAAAAATTGGGCCAGGCCTGATGGTATGTGCCTATAGTTCCAACACTCAAGAGTGCTGAGGTAGAAGCATGGCTTGAGTTCAAGCCCCACATGGGCAACACAAGGAGAGCCTGTCTCAAATCAAAACCAAACAAAAACAAAAAACTGGGGATTGTCCAATACTGCATGTCCACTTATGGTTATTGTCAGTAGATCAGGAAACATGAGTTTGGGGATCAATTTGAAAGAGAAAATGAAAGAGGAAAACCTGTTAGTACAGTAAGCTGAGGTCTGAGCTAAGAACTAAGAACAGCTCCATGAAAAATTTAGGGTAGTAGGTGGGATTCATGAAGATTTAAATGTGGAAAAGAGGATAGAGCTATTTACTTAGTCAAAACAAAGAACTGAGACTATGTTTTGGTTTTGCCAAAATATCTGGGTGAAAAATGATCTGCCTATTGTTTGGGCTAGACAGTATGAAATCACTGGCTTGACAGATTTCTTCTCCCCATTGCATTGACCATAATGTTGGCACTGAGGGGACACAACCTAAATCACAGGGTGGGGAGAGGTGCTAGGAGATCATTTTACAGACCTTTCTATTGGTCCTAGCTAACAATAATAGAAGTAACTTGAATATGTGCAACTCCTTAAAAAAATTTTTTTTTTTCATGAAAATGATCTCATTGGGTTGAGACTAATCTCAATTTGTGTTCTTCAGTAATTCACTGCTACATAGCTTGAGGGAAAATGGTTACTGGGAAAAATATTCTTCTGTGGTTTTTGAGGGAAATGAATATAATCCCCGAGGCTGGTTTATATTCTTCCTTCCTCAGGGCTCTGGGAAAAAATTTTAAATTTTTAACGTAGGAAAGTTATGTTCAATCCATTCTACTGTCTTTCCTATTCCTGTCCCCACTTCCTTTCCTTCATTTCCCTTTGTGTAATCCAATGAACTTCTATTCTTCCAACTTCCCCACCTCATTGTGTGTTAGCATCCACATATCCATGTATCAGAAAGAAACTTCGATCTTTGGTTTTTGGGTCTGGTTTATTTCACTTAGCATGACGTCCTCCAGTTCCACCCATTTACTGGCAAATGTCATAATTCTATTCTTCTTTAAGGCTGAGTAATAGTCCATCGTGTATATATTCTAAGAAACCAACTTAGGTGCCCTTCAACAGATGAATGAATAAAGAAAATGTGTTATATCTACACAATGGAGTATTCCTCAGCCTTAAAGAAGAAAAAACTTATGGCATTTGCCAGTAAATGTATAGATCTGGAGATAATCATGCTAGGTGAAATAAGCCTATCCCCCACACAAGAAAACAAAAGTTGAAGGTTCTGTCTGATATGTGGATGCTAACACACAATAAGGAGAGGGTATGGAAGAATGGAAGTTCATTGGATTGGACAAAGGGGAATGAAGGAAAGGGAGTGGAAAAAGGGATAGGAAAGACAGTGGTATGAATCTGACATAACTTTCCTATGTACATGTATGAATATGACACAATGAATCTCCACATCAGGTACAACCACAGGACTGAGATCCTAATTAGAATAAGATGTATCCCATGTTTGTATAAATATGTCAAAATATACTCTACTGTTGTGTAAAACTTAACAGAACAACAACAACAAAAATAGACACAGGGACATAAACACAGGAGTCCCTTCAACTTCCTCCAACCTCTGGACTCCATGTGCCACTCTTCATTCACATTTGCTCCACCCATCCCCATCCTTTTCTGATATAACAAGAGATTTTTCTCTTGCAGTCTAAAGCTAAATCCTCTGTCTGGATTCTGTATCTTCTCTTGTCCGAGGCCCTCTCTCATTGTGTAACTTTCAAGGTGGATCCAAGGAAGGCCTGTCCCTTCCACCTGGGTCTCCTGGAATGCTTGCTCTCAGGGAAGCCAGTGCCATGCAAGCAAGACTGTCACATCTGCCTATGGGGAGAGCTGCCTGGCCATGTCCCAGCCATTTTTTCTTCTTTTTTCCCCATACAGATACATTTTTATTGGTACATCATAGATGTACATAATGGTAAGACTCTTACTTAATTGTACATGCCCACAATATAACAATGTAATTTGGCCAATATCATTCCCCACTATTTCTCCATTCCCTCCTCTTCTCCTGACCCATGCTACTCTACTGATCTTATTTCAGTTTTCATGAGATTTCTCTTCCCACCTTCTTTTCTTTTTTCCTCTTTAGAATCTACATGTGAGATAAAACATAAGACCCTTGACCTTCTGAGTTTGGCTTATTCTCATAATGTTCTCGAGTTTCATCCCTTCTCCTGAAAATGACATGATTTTTTTTAATGGCTGAATAGAACTTTATTGTGTATACACCTAGGCTGATTCTATAGTTTGGTTGTTGAATCATGCTGCTATAAACATGGGTATGCATGTTGAGGACCACAACCAAGTCAAGATGGCGCCTGGCACTTTGCCAGGAGGAGTGGTTTTTGAAGTAATGCCATCGAGTCATTAAGATGATGAGGATTCCTTAATGACTGACTGCTGTATCTAGATGATGTTAATTAAGTTAAGCTGTGTGTAATTAGTTAAGTATATATACCTTTGCTGTCCCGTAATAAAGTGGCTCCCGCTGTTTCAACCTTCACAAGTTGCTTGTCACCCCCCTGTTATTTTGCCCAGCCAGACTGTGGCATATGCATATTAAAAAAAAAAAAACTACAATGAAATTTCCTTTGCTCATGGAAGGATTGTCCATGGTCGATAAGATGCTTGTCACATGGCATTAGCTTGTAATTCTGAGTGTCCCCAGAGTTCTCAAAGCACATCAGCCTCAACTAGGGATGTGTTAGAATGCAAATTCTCTGCCTCCTTCCCCATGGACTGAATCAGGGTCCCTGGGGCAGGGCACAGCAATCTGTTTTTGTTTGTTTGTTTTTGTGGTACTGGGAATTAAAGCTAGGCCTCAAATATGATAGGCAAGCATTATATCACTGAGCTACACTCCTGGCCCAGCATTCTGTTTTAAGGAGTCCTCTGGGAGATTTAAATTTTATTTTATTAGAAATAGGGTCTTGCTGTGTTGCCTTGTATTTCTGGGCTCAAGTGATCCTTTGCCTCAGCTGCCCAAGTGGTGGGACTACAGGTGTGCACCAAAGTGCCGCAGTCTGGCTGGGCACAATTCAGGAGCCACTTGTCAAAAGAAATGAACTTTATTTTTAGAACCACACACACCAAACAAAACAGCTCCTCAGGAAAAACCCTCAGAGCCCAACTGCCACCACTGGCTTCCCACAAGCCTCTCACACAAACACAAGCCTCACCACCTCCCACAATCCTCCTGCTCTTGAGGCCGATTGGCTGGGTCGTGTGGGCGGAGCCAAAGAAGTCCCCCAATGAGCATCACTGCAGAGGAGCCAATCAGCTAGATGTTGCTGGGGCCGCTGTGAGCCAATCATCAGCTGGCAATCTGAAAGTTTGCTGGCAGCTGGAAGTTTGCTGGGGCCCCTTCGGCTGTGGCTCTCAACACCAAAGCACCTGGCTTCATTTTAATTTATATCATTTTAAGATAAGAACACTGAAGTTCAGGGCAATTAAGCAACTTGCCCAAATTCATACAGATAATATATCATGAAGGCTATGTTCAAATATTGTCATTCTGGGTCTCTATATTGCCTCTCTAATTTTTAATATCAGATTATTTTCTCCTCACGTTTTTATCATTTGAATTAAATTATCTAAACTCTACAAAGTGAATGGTGTTCACATAGGCCAGGTTAGAGAACAACAACAAAACAGATGAAACTATGAACTTTTTATATCTTCCCTAATAATTGGATGTTGTGTTTTGTGATTTATCCAATCATGTCATCAGCAGATACTTTTTGTTTTCTTTCTTTCCTATCTGTATCATTTTGCACTGGGTGAGACCTCTAGAACGTTTGTTATGGTTTGGATGGGAAGTGTCCCCAAAAGTTCATGTGTGAGACAATGCAAAGAGGTTTAGAGGAGAAATGATTGGGGTATGAAAGCCTTAACCCCGTCAGTGAATTAATCCTTTGATGGGATTAACTGAGTAGTAACTGAAGGCAGATGGGGTGTGGCTGGAGCGGGTGGGCCATTGGGGGGTGTGGATTTGGGGTATATATTTTGTATCTCTTTCTCTCTGCTTTATTATCATTATTTGGGCTGCTTCCTCCCCCATACTCTTCCGCCATGATGTTCTGCCTTAAACCAGAGCCCAGAGTAATGGAGCCAGCTGTATGTGGACATAAACCTCTGAAACCCGTGAGCCTGGGGACATTCAGTGAATTAATTTGTGTAATGAAAGTGCTTCTCAGAGAACCTGGCATAAGGCAAGTGTTCAGTAAATTCTAGCTGTCATTGTCCTTGTCCATAGCTTTCCCTTATAAACTTCTCATCCTCTCTAATTGTTCTTGTTGGTTAAGTTATAGTAGTGAAAAAGATGACTAAGGCAACATTAAATAAAACTAGGGAGACCAGAGGCTGGGGGTGTAGCTCAGTAGTACAGCATGGGCTTAGCATGTGCAAGGCCCTGGGTTCCATCCCCCGCACACCCAACACTTCCCCGATATACCTAGTGAGACCAAAAAGCTTCCCTTTGGTGTTCACCATAGATATGATGCTTGCTACAGTTTTTTTCATCTATACCCCTCATAAAGAAAAAGCTAAAGAAGTTCCCTTAAATTCCAAATTTTGCTATTAATAGTCATTGAATCTCATCAAGTGCTTTTTGATATATATATATGTGTATATACATATATATATCAAATAATTAACTTATTATATATGTGTGTGTACATATATGTGTGTGTATATATATATATGTGTGTGTGTATATATAATATACATATTATATATATTATTTTCAACACAGGGGATTGAACCCAGGGCCTTGCACAAGCTAGGCAAGTACTATATTACTGAGTTTTATATTTCTAGTCTTCAATGCTTATATGGTTTCTTTCTTAAAAATATGTTGAGTTATACTAAAATTATATAAAATTATACTAAACTGATGTTTTTTAATATTGAACAAACCTTTCATTTCTAGAACTAATTCCACTTGGCTATGATGCATCTGTGTGTATGAGTGTGATATATGTTATAAATATGTATAAACATGCATTGAGAGACTCATTACAAATAGGTCTACAATTTGGTGGAAGGTGAAAATAAAAGATATGGATAGAGGTGGGGAATAATCTGAATGTGAATCACCAAAGAAGGCCAAAGCTCACCTTGTACCCAGTGGTGACTGAAAAAGAACAAAAGCCAAACTTTCCTGAGGATTATTCCATAGTTGCTTAAATTTCAGCCAAAAGTCTTTATCACTCCCCCCCCCAAAAAAAAAAAAAACAAATACACACACACACACACACACACACACACTCACACCTGTGGGTTGATATCCTTGGAGGCCACATATACACCTTGACTCTATTTTTAAAAAATCTTTCCAGAGGTTTTCTTTATTATTGTTTGTTTTGTTTCATTTTTTTATTGGTTGTTCACAACATTACAAAGCTCTTGACATATCATATTTCATACATTAGATTGAAGTGGGTTATGAACTCCCAATTTTACCCCAAATGAAGATTGCAGAATCACGTCGGTTACACATCCACAATTTTACATAATGCCCTATTAGTAATTCTTGTATTCTGCTACCTTTCCTATCCCCTACTATCCCCCCTCCCCTCCCCTCCCATCTTCTCTCTCTACCTCATCTACTGTAATTCATTTCTCTCCTTGTTTATTTTCCCATTCCCCTCACAACCTCTTATATGTAATTTTGTATAGCAATGAGGGTCTCCCTTCATTTCCATGCAATTTCCCTTTTCCCTGCCATCTCATGTCTCTGTTTAATGTTAATCTTTTCTTCCTGCTCTTCCTCCCTGCTCTGTTCATAGTTGCTCTAATTATATCAAAGAAGACATTTGGTATTTGTTTTTTAGGGATTGGCGAGCTTCACTAAGCATAATCTGCTCTAGTGCCATCCATTTCCCTGCAAATTCCATGATTTTGTCATTTTTTAGTGCTGCGTAATATTCCACGGTGTATAAATGCCACATTTTTTTTTATCCATTCATCTATTGAAGGGCATCTGGGTTGGTTCCACAGTCTAGCTATTGTGAATTGTGCTGCTATGAACATCGATATGGCAGTATCCCTGTAGCATGCTCTTTTAAGGTCTTCAGGGAATAGTCCGAGAAGGGCAATAGCAGGGTCAAATGGTGGTTTCATTCCCAGCTTTCCCAGGAATCTCCAAACTGCTTTCCAAATTGGCCGCACCAATTTGCAGTCCCACCAGCAATGTACAAGTGTACCCTTTTCTCCACATCCTCGCTAGCACTTGTTGTTGTTTGACTTCATAGCGGCTGCCAATCTTACTGGAGTGAGATGGTATCTTAGGGTAGTTTTGATTTGCATTTCTCTGACTGCTAGAGATGGTGAGCATTTTTTCATGTACTTGTTGATTGATTGTATATCCTCCTCTGAGAAGTGTCTGTTTAGGTCCTTGGCCCATTTGTTGATTGGGTTATTTGTTATCTTATTGTCTAATTTTTTGAGTTCGTTGTATACTCTGGATATTAGGGCTCTATCTGAAGTGTGAGGAGTAAAAATTTGTTCCCAGGATGTAGGCTCCCTATTTACCTCTCTTATTGTTTCTCTTGCTGAGAAAAAACTTTTTAGTTTAAGTAAGTCCCATTTGTTGATTCTTGTTATTAACTCTTGTGCTATGGGTGTCCTATTAAGGAATTTGGAGGACACCTTGACTCTATTGATCCCAGTTTAATAGATCCTTGTCTAAGTGGAAATCAGCCTTCGCATGTGGAAATTAGAAGATAAAAGCAGACTTGTAACTACTACAAGATAAATAGAATACTACTGAGACTAACTCCAATTACTAGTCTAGTTCAATTGGACACCTGAACCCATTTCTACAAAGGTGTTAGTGCTGGGCCCTGCAGGTGTGATCTGGAAGACCAGAGCACCAAATCATCCCTAATGAGACAGAAAGGAATGATGTTAACTTGACAAGGCAGAGTTTCCAAGAGCTGCCAGATCACCCTAATTAACAGGAGGGTACATGTTAAAGGAAAAATATCTCGATTCTCTGAATGCACCTGCTGACTATAGCCTTTCAAAGAGCATGAAGATGGTTGGTGTTAGTAAAGGCTTCAACTTGCATAACTGTACTAAAATTTGCTCTTTGGGGCTGGGAGCATGACTCGGGGGTAAAGCATTTCCCTAGCATACACAAGACCCTGGGTTCAATTTCCAGCATTGAAAAAAAAAATAACAACAAATTTCACTCTTTACAGGAATAACTCCCTCATATCTGACAGTTCTGATGATCCATGTTTTTATACTTCTGCCATTGGTCCAAGGTGAGAAATCAACCTCACCTGTGAGTTCTTTTTAAGGGAAAGGCTCCCTTTCCTCGGTTGGATTGGTCAGAGAGAGTGGGATGGGTTCATTCTTGATATCAGTTGCCTCCTTACTTCAGATGGTTCTGGTGAAAAATAAAAGAGCACACACCCATGTTTGAAAAGTTCGATTGCCTTTCTGGTAGAGGCTAGTATTAATTGAATCCTCTCTTTTCTCCCTACCCTGCCTTATAAAATCTGACCCACCACATGTTCAGAAGCAAAATATTACCCACTCCTGGGAAGGCCCAGTTGTACAAGGCCTCTTCCCAAATACCCAGCTTTGGAAAAAATAGAGTGTGTATCTGTGTGGTGGCCAGAAGTCACAGAAGAAGGACCGAGCACCCACCACCAGTGTCATGTGGTAAAAATACAGAATAGGATTGCTGGGGGAAAGCCTGTAAGTGCAGAGGACGTCAAGTTAACACAGTCTCTCAGATCCCAGCATCTCACAGAGAGGCAGTGAGGCTGGGCAGAAGTGACCTGGACCCATCACAGACAGCACATAAAAGCTCTAAAGCCTTGTATGAATGTTGTGCTTCTGGAGGTTTCTTGGTATGGGCACCAGAAGACAAGGAGAAGGTGTTCATTTTGAACACCACGATTGCTCCCCAGGGTTCTGACAGTCCCATAGACTGTCAGACCTAGAAGAACCCTCAGATGTGGAGTCCCTGATACTCTCCAAACTAGTCTCTATTTATTCCATCTTCTCTACTACCTGTCCTCAGCCACAGCCTACCATTGAGGACATTCTTCTACACAAACATTCCGTTCTATTCCACCAATATTTCTAGGACACCTTCCAAGATTTGCATCTTTTCTATGTTCTGGGGATCCTGAAAAGGAGGGTTCTAGGGAAGTCTGCTGGATGCTGCCTCCATTTCTGGGCCTTAAGTCAATCCCCCTCCCAGGAGCAATTCCTCCTCCTCTTCCTCCTCGTCTTCCTCCTCCTCCTCTTCCTCCTTCTCTTCCTCCTCCTCCCCTCTTCCTCCTTTCTTCTTTCTTCTTTTTTTTTGTGGTGCTGAGGATTGAACTCAGAGCCTCATGTGCTAGGCAGGTGTTCTATTGAGCTACAACCCCAGCCCCCAGGAGCTCTAAGGTTGTGAGTACCTGTACTCCTGTACCCCTCCCAGACTTAAACACCTTCAATGCTTCTTTACTTCGTGTGGGCTGGAATCTAGAACATTCTATCAAGGCCTCTGTTCCTTGGTATGGATATCAAAGTCTGTACCTGTGTGCTGTGCCCTGTCCTGTTTATCTAGTGTTAACCTCCGCTGCTCTTTAGGCCTCATGTGGCCCCAACAACGTCTACTTTTCATCATGATCTGCTGGTTCATGGGGGTCCTGTGCTGTGGAGCAAGGAGAAGTGGGTCCTGGCACTGCTTCAGTGACACCAAACCTAATATTTCTATCTCCAAGCATCTATTCCTGAGGCAGAGAAATGGGAGCAGATGGGTTTGGCTAGGTGATTCCAGGAAGCCTTTACAAGTTTCAGAGATTCAGTATTTTCCATTAGTGTCCTCCAACCTCTTTTTATACCAAAATCATCTGAGAAAATTTAAACCAGAGTGTTGACTGTGCCCCACTCCCGGTAATAGAAAATACAATTGACTTGTTGAGGTCCACCCACCTGCAATTTTGTAAAAGGTTGTGAGCACCTGAGATCCACATGTTTCACGTGGGAGAGAGCTGACAACAACCTGCTCATTTTCAGACAGAACTATGGTCCCATGCTGCTCCCTTGTGGTCAGATTACTCATACCAGGCAGATTTCTGCATTTAAATTTTTCAAGCTGGATGGGGCTATAAAATTGTAATGAAGAAGGATGAAGAGGAGAAAGCTACCTGGCTTCTCTGTGACCCAAGAGTTCTCAAATGCGCATGTATTCTCCTTAACCATTTTCCCCTATAATAAGTAATTTATTACTTACTTATAGTAAGTATTTGCTTATTTATTTTTGCTGGGCAATGGAACCCAGAGCCTGTGCTTGCTAGGCAAACATGCTACTACCAAGCCATTTCTAGTCCTCTATTTATTCTAAAGTCTCTAAAGAGACTGAGTCCTGGGGGTGGGGGTCGTAATTGCATTAAACATGAAAATGCTCCCTGACTCCACAAGCTTGTTGTAAAAGCAGATTAAAAGACAAAGGAGGAGCTTCTGAGAGAGCAAAGCCAAGAACTCTTGAGATAATGATAGATTACATATAAACACCTAGAAAAATGAGTACTCAGGGTTAGCTTTGTCATTAATTACTCATTACCTTAACATGGGGCAAGAACATTTCTCTGAGCCTTAGCCATCATTGCCTACCCTACAGCAGGATTTTGAACACCAAATGTGTTAATGACCAAAGTCTCTGTCCAGGATCACAGAGCCTTAAGAGTGTCCATTCTTCAAAATCCTGCCCACTCAATATGCAGGAGAGTTTTCCAAACCTGATCATGAGTCTGAAAAATGGTAGAGCTCACTTTGTAAACATAAATGAATGTGTTTTAAAGTATTGCTTTATCATCACAATGCAATCTATATAACATATTATTTATAAGAAAAAGAAAATTTAAAAGCAGGTGTGTCTTATAGATTATAGCTTAAGGATGAGGCTAAAGGAATGTGGAAGTAAAGGCATGGCTGAGCAACCCAGTATGTGCTAGTCACATGTGGACAACTTCAGGTAGGTATGTTACCATGGATGACACCAGGCAGGAGATGTGCGAAATCCCAGGAGGTCTTGGCATCAGCACCAATAATACCAAAACTCATGGGGTCACCCCTAAAATCAGGTAAGGCTGTGTATTGAACACCTGAATGACCTCACCAGGTAACATGCCTTCTTACCTGTTTAGTCTCTTCACAATGTTAATTACAACACATATCTTACCTCAAACATCACTTCCTCAGGGAAGCCTTCCTACACATGAAGTCAAATCTCTCAGTTTAAATGTTCTCAAAGTTTGCTTCCTTTTCTCCTTAAGAGATCACAATTATTTTATTTACTTGCATTTTTTCCCCCTGTACTGGGGATAGAAGCCGGGGCTTTGTGTATACTAGGCAAGTGTTCTATCACTGAGTCACATCTCTACCTCAGAGATCACAATTTTAATTCATTTTGAAAACTGTTTTGCATCAGTATCCCACAAATGCCTGTGAGACAGCCATGGCTCCTGCATCTTCCAAAACTCAACATAGTATCTTGCTGGTTGCAAGGGGCTCCATAAATAGTTGAGTGAGGGCATAGCATAAACAAGTCCCTCTTTTCTGAGTGTTCCATATTTATTTGTCACTCTAACTTTTCTTACCACTAATTGAAGCAAAAGTAATTGATTTCAATGTGGCCAACACAGCTTCTATTTATGCATATCATAAAAAAACAGATAAATTGAGAACAAATTGCCATTACATTAGAAACAGCAACAAAATTAATGTTCTAGCATGTTGTTGATCTCCACCTTTTTCCTGTAATACTTCATTCTAGCTTCCTTCTCCTTGATGCCCACATGCTCCATAGCTTTTCAGCATTGTTTTTAAAGAGGAAATACGTATACTTCATGACTTGAATTGTGTTACTCTCACTGGGTGGAATAATGTTCAGCTTAATGAAATCCTGTCTGGACATAGATTTGGGAAGCACCACCCAGGTACCAGTTGTGCTTATCTGCCTTCCACAGGCTGGGTTAATTCCCACAAGAACCTGTTACCCAATATGGTTCCATGACTAGGGATGCATTAACATCACCTCAGCACTTTTTAGGAGTGCAAAATCTTAGTCTCCATCCCAGATCAAAGAGTCAGAATATGTACTTGTAGCTGGGCGGCACAGACCTATAGTCCCAGCCCTTGGAAGGCTTACGCATGAGGATCACTTGGCCTAGGGCCATGTCTCAAAAAAAAAAAAAGTGCTTGTCATCATTGATTGTAGGTATCAACTTGACTGGGTTAAAGAATAACTAGAGAGGCTGGTGTGGTGGCACACACCTGTAATCCCAGTGGCTTGGGAGGTTGAGGCAGGAGGATCACGAATTCAAAGCCAGCCTCAGCAATGGCAAGGCACTAAGCAACTCAGAGAGACCATGTCTTTAAATAAAATACAAAATAGGGCTGGGGATGTGGCTCAGTGGTCAAGTGCCCCTGAGTTCAAACCATGGGATACAGCTATATTGATGTTCATAGCAGCACAATTCACAATAGCTAGACTGTGGAACCAACCTAGATGCTCTTCAATAGATGAATGGATAAAAAAATGTGGCATTTATACACAATGGAGTATTACTCAGCACTAAAAAATGACAAAATCATGGCATTTGCAGGGAAATGGATGGCATTAGAGCAGATTATGCTAAGTGAAGCTAGCCAATCCCTAAAAAACAAATGCCAAATGTCTTCTTTGATATAAGGAGGGCAACTAAGAACAGAGCAGGGAGGAAGAGCATGAGAAGAAGATTACCATTAAACAGGGATGAGAGGTGGGAGGGAAAGGGAGAGAGAAGGGAAATTGCATGGAAATGGAAGGAGACCCTCATTGTTATACAAAATTACATATAAGAGGAAGTGAGGGGAAGGGAAAAAATAAAAAAATAAACAAGAGAGAGAAATGAATTACAGTAGATGGGGTAGAGAGAGAAGATGGGAGGGGAGGGGAGGGGAGGGGGGATAGTAGAGGATAGGAAAGACAGCAGAATACAACAGTCACTAGTATGGCATTATGTAAAAATGTGGATGTGTAACCGATGTGATTCTGCAATCTGTATATGGGGTAAAAATGGGAGTTCATAACCCACTTGAATCAAAGTGTGAAATATGATATGTCAAGAGCTTTGTAATGTTTTGAACAACCAATAAAAAAATAGGGCTGGGGATGTGGCTCAGTGAGAGGTCAAGTGCCCCTGAGTTCAATCCATGGTAGACCCCCACCCCCCCCAAAAAAAAAAAAAAAACTGGAGAACTGGTAAACTATTACTTTTGGGCCTGGTGCAGTGAATCAAACCTTTAATCCTAGTGACTTGGGAGGCTGAGGCAGGGGATTGAAAGATCAAGGACAACCTCAGAAACTTAATGAGTCTCTGTCTCAAAACACAAGATATATAAAAAGGCTGAAGATGTGACTCAGTGGTAGAGTGTCTTTGGATTCAATCCCCAGTACTGAAAAAAAGAAAAAGAAAAGAAACATTATTTTGGATGTGTCTGTGCGGGTGTTCCCAGAAGAGATTGAGATGTAAGTGGGTGAAATGAGTAAGAAAGACCTGCCATGAACATGAAAGGTCATATCTAATTGGTTGTGAATCTGGATAGGAAATGGGGGACGGGGAGAGGCAGAGCAGAGAGGATTTCCTTTTTTGTCTTCTGGAGCTGGAACACTCTCTCTGCTCTTGGACCTCAGAATTCCAGCTGTCCGGCCTTTGACTCCAGGTCTTGTTCCAGCTGCCCCCCAGGTCTGGCTCAGAATTATAGTTACTCCATTGGCTTCCCTGGTTCCGAGGCTTCTGTACTTGAATTGAGCCATGCCACCAACACCCCCAGGGTCTCCAGCTTGCAGGTGGCCTGTCATGGTACTTATCAACTTTCAGATTTGTGTGAGCAAATTTCCCAAATAAATTCCTTCTTGTATATGAATATATCCTGCTGTCACTCCCCACCATTATATCCCATAATCCCAATCCCGTCATAAATTGAGGAAAAAAACAGCAAAATCAGCAAACAGCAGCTTGCCTTTACCCTTTCATTTTCTCCCAGGTTATACAGGGAGTCCTGATTTCATGAACCTCCTTGAAGACCCTGTTAAACTTTCCCAAGTGTTTGTTATTTCCAAAGCCCCATTGTTCTTAGAATCACACGAATTCTTATTTTTCAAACCTAAATTCTCTTGATATTTTTAAACTCTTAACTTCTGCTTTAAAGATTTGGGAGGAGGATGGGGGTGTAGGTCATTTCTGTTAACATTTTCCTCACCAATGCAGTTATTTTGGAAGTTGAAACTGCAGCAGGAAGGAAAATGACAAATTCCTCAGGATTTAAATGTCTCTGGGCAGGTGTTCTTACAAGGGTAGGTTTGGCTAGTTGTGAGAGCATCTCAGCCCTGAGCCCTCTCCTGCACACAGATCTCTACCAGGCTGTTCTATCTTGCTCAAGGGCAGGATTTGACTTCTGAAATGATTCACCCAAACTGTTACTGTGTGGCACAAGAGCCCAGGTGGGGAAGAAGAGATTAGGCCATAGTACTCACTGCTCCCAAAATATCTGGAGTCAATTTGGGAGGAAAATAGGTTTTATTCAAAGCCAGCTTTGAAGGAAGATGGGATAAAGTTAATTATTTCAAAAGTTTCGTTTCTGAAAAGTTCTGAGAGGAAGGAAAGTTTTCAGAAGGGGAAGGAATGCATTAGGACAAATGACAGAATTTCACAGGTTAAATAGTATTTGCTTCTGAGTCATTATAGGAATTTCACAGGTTTTTGCTCCTTTGGAGTCTTCCTATCACATCAAAAAGATCTGGGACTCAATCAACAAGTACATTGAAAAAAAGCTCAACATCGCTAGCAGTCAGAGAAATGCAAATCAAAACCACCCTAAGATACCATCTCACTCCAGTAAGATTGGCAGCCATTAAGAAGTCCAACAACAACAAGTGCTGGCGAGGATGCGGGGAAATGGGTACACTTGTTCATTGTTGGTGGGACTGCAAAATGGTGCAGCCAATTTGGAAAGCAGTATGGAGATTTCTTGGAAAGCTGGGAATGGAACCACCATTTGACCCAGCTATTCCCCTTCTCGGTCTATTCCCTAAAGACCTAACAAGAGCATGCTACAGGGACACTGCTATATCGATGTTCATAGCAGCACAATTCACGATAGCAAGATTGTGGAACCAACCTAGAAGCCCTTCAATAGATGAGTGGATTAAAAAAATGTGGCATTTATACACAATGGAGTATTACTCTGCATTAAGAAATGACAAAATCATAGAATTTGGAGGGAAATGGATGGCATTATAGCAGATTATGCTAAGTGAAGCTAGCCAATCCTTAAAAAACAAATGTCAAATGTCTTCTTTGATATAAGGGGAGTAACCAAGGACAGGGTAGAGAAGAAGAGCTAGAGAAGAAGATTAACATTAAACAGGGATGATAGGCGGGAGGGAAAGGGAGAGTTAAGGGAAATTGCATGGAATTGGAAGGTGAGCCTCAGGGTTATACACAATTACATATAAGAGGAAAGGAGGAGTAGGAGAAAAATTATATAAGTGGAAGAAACGATTTATAGTAGAGGGGATGGAGAGAGAGAAGGGGAGGGGAGGGGAGGGGAGGGGAGGGGAGGGGGGACAGTGGAGAATGGGATAGACAGCAGAATACATCAGTCACTAGAAAGGCAATTTGTAAATCAATGGAAATGTAACTGATGTGACACAGCAATCTGTATACGGGGTAAAAATGGGAGTTCATAACCCACTTGAATCAATCTGTGAAATATGGTATATTAAGAACTATGTAATGTTTTGAACAACCAACAATAAAATAATTAAAAAAAAAAGATCTGGGACTTTCTGTGACTAGTGTCTGTATATTCCTAATTTCAGACGGGTGGCACCTCCAAATTAAATCTGTTTTAAAACATCTGAAGAAGTCCATATGTACAGTAGACATGCAATCTATCCTGGGTATATATTCCCCTCCTCTCAGGGGCATACAAGGTCCTCCATATTGTCTCAGCCTGCTGCTGCCAAAGTGTGTGTGAGTAACAAACTGTCTCAAGCCTACCTGTTGAATCTTCTAATTTCTTCCGTTGGGATCAGTGAACAATATGCTGGGGTTTTTGCAGACCCAGAGTTGGAAAACTGGCATAGTTGGCAGAATTCCAAAGAGAAACATGTCCAGAAAAGGACATGGAATCAGCAGGGAAAATTCCTGGCTGGCCACCGATGTGGATGTGGTTTGAGGTGGCTTCTCTTTTGGAGGGGTGGGCGTCACCACATGAACATGGAGACACCACAGATATGCAGAAAGGACTGCTGCAAGTGTTGGAAGCAGCATCCAAAGAAACCATGGGAAAGTGAAAGAAAACAAAGACTACAACAAAGGTCACCACTGCAATAGTGACATGGCCCCTGCTGTATGCATTAAAGTTTGCCACAGACTGGGAATTAGCTATTCAGATTCAGTTCTGCAGAGGACAGCAAGTTAAAACTAGAAAGATAAGCTCATTTGGTGCAGGTTGATACCCAGTTTATGTTGTCATAGTCCTTAGAACTCACAAACTCAAACAGGTCATGGTGTGCCATGATGCTAAACTGAGGGGACATTGTAGGGCTAGAGACCAGATTAGGGTGATGGTGGAAAGCTGGAGACTCAGATGTGGGACCCATTGGTAATCCATTGGTTCCAGTGTCTCAGAAGTGAGTTAGATGAAACTATAACAAAGTTAAAGACCCACCAGGAATGGCTGAAGGGATTGATTCAAATATGCTCCCTACTCCAGAGAGAGATTTACATACCACCATGAGACCATGATAGTACTTGTGGAGCTGGGGGTCCAATTCCTGGCAGAAAATGAAAGAAAGCATACCACATGGCTGCTCCACTTGTGGGACACTGGATCAGATGGGATGATATTAAATGGGTATAGAATTATCTAAAATGGCTTTGAGAACTGCCTACTCTGTTTTACACCAACACCTTTATTCGAGTGCCACTGGGACTGACTCACTGTAGCTTGGATGCTTATTGCCATTGGCAATATGTGGCTAAGTTCAGGAGATATTTCTATGTCCAGATGCACTTGGACCTCTTTAAAAAAAATGACAGGCCTATTTGTGAGATCTGGGGCTGAAACGTGCTGTTTATGTGTAGCGTTAGCCAGGACTGGACAAGATGAACTTCACCGCCAGAACGTGAGATACAGTGTTACCCATGGACCCTGGTGTCATTATTATCCACATTAGTAGAGCAGTCCATTCAGTGAGCAGCAAAGTGATAGCAGACCTAGGGGAGACAGAAAGATTGGAGCAGAAAACAGGAGTCCCTAAATCCAGCCCAAACTGAAATGGCCTCTCTTTAAGTTTGCATGTAACTGGAAGAGAAGAAACACCAGAAGACATGCCATTAGACCCATACTAAATCACCAGTCTCTAATACTAGAGTCAGCCTGATACTGATTGTTACTGACTGATACATTGATTAGCAAAAGGAAACCCCCCAGAGTTAGAGCTGTAACCTATCATCTGGTGACTGAGACACTGTGAGTCAATGAAGGACAAGGACAGAAGTCAAAGGACTGAACTACATATGATATGGATGGTTATGGTTCATGAACATGGACCATTTAATATCTGCATTAAAAGGCCATGTTCAGAAGACTTACAATGTGGCTGCCTCTGTGGCAACAGCAATGGATAATTAATGGCCAGCCTCTGTGGAGAAAACAGGTTTCCAAACTAAAATCGTCACAATGTGACTGTGCATTGCCCTCTCCAATTTCCAGACAATGATAAGGCTGACCAACTGCTCAGAATTCCCAGTGACTGTAGCACAGGATGTCCCCAGGTCGTCCAACCTGCAAATGAGGTGGAATGAATGACTTGGCTGAAAAAGAGTGAACAGAAAACATTCAGTCACCAAAATGATCATCATGTATTTTACACTAGACAAAAGATTTTTCCTTTGAGAGACACTGAATATTCCTCAAGTTCCAGGGTCTGCTTATTTAAGGATTGGGCTTTCATGGAAGGTAACAACTCAGGTTACAGTTAAAAAGATGGCTTTCCATTGTATCATCCATATGGTTACAATAATAAGGCAGCAGGCTTTATGCCTGATGCTCTGTGTGAGAACAAAGTCGATTCAATACATATCCTCTCCCCATCATCACCCAATGTTATTCATAGAACTTTCTCTCTATTTGTGGGGTGCACTATGTATAAGTGGGCCCTATGGATGGCCTCACCTACTATATCTTTGGCCAGGACAACGTACATGCGGATGTTTTTATATCCTGGTCCTAGTTTTGCATCTTTTACTGAACACACCTAATAATTGGGATGGTGTAAAGGTCTATTCATTAGATCCTTTCCCCACAGGCTGTGGTGGTTGATGTGGAAACATAGATCTCAGCTTTAGCTTCCCACGTCGCTCAGACTCAGACTAAAGATACCCTAACCTTATTAACTGAAGAAACTGCTCAAATGAGAAAGGTGGTTTTTTACAAAATAGGACGGCATTATACATACTTATATCTGCCCAAGTTGGGGTATGAACAGACTTAGGGACAGAATGAGCACAGTATCACTCATGCTTTATCCCAGTGTATAAACACATTAGTGCTATTAATGTTCCTTTGTTGATCCATTCTCTAGATCCTTTGCTTCCTTTTCTTTGACATGGAACTGTACTTTCTACGCTATCTTACTTACTTTAGCATGCCTGATGATAGATTCTTGTTCTTTGTACTTCTGTGTGAAATGTGGATGTAATGTGCCTCCAGAACCCTGCTAAGGGCTTTGTGGGAAGACGGAGTGGTAAAAGAATGTGAGGGACATTAAAGGGCCTCTGAGGCATGGAAGGGGTGGAATGTTGGGGTTTAACACCTGTAAGTGCCTAGGAAGCTTCTTCAAAGAATATGTTATTGTGGGTAAGGAGGAAGGACACTGGCCGTGTCCCCCATCTTCAGTCTTTAGATGGGGATCAGACCAGAATGACCTTAAATACAACTCCCCTGCATGTAGGTGCAGCATGGCACTCCATATTGTCCCAGCCTGCTGCCATCCAGAAACTCATGAGTAATAAAATGTCCAACCCTCTCTGGAGTCCCCCAAGTCTTTCTTTGGGACTGGTAAAGATATGCTGGCTTTGGAAGCCCTGGGATTGAACACTAGGTTTATTCCCTGTGACCACATTATATTCTTAATGGAAACTATGAGCATTTGTCTCCCTGAATGGCCTCCCATGTTCTGGTGTTCTACTAATGGTCTTTTCTCTTTTGATTCCCTTTTGATTATTTAGTCGGTTTTCCACAAGAAAAGAGTTTGAGTTATTAAAAATTTCATGTGACATTTCTTCTGATTATAAAAATAATGGATGTGGAAAATTCTAGCAAGAAAATTAAACAATCTATTACACATATCTCAAGAGAAATGATAGGCTTTTGTTGTATTTTCCTGCTGGATTTCTATTTATTCATGTATAATACATGCATTCTTTACAATTATGTGACTGTTCTGCAACATTCCTTTTGTAATATTCCTTTTCACTTTCATGTATTTTTAATATTTTCCCATGTTAGTCTTTTTCTCTACCATAGTTTTAGCAGCTGTGTTTATTTGAAAGCTGGGGAACTGTAGAGAAACTATTATTGAAGGAATGCATTTAATGTGGGAAATAATAAAAATGATTCATACCTAAGTATTCATGATATTTATTATGAATTCAAACCAATGTATATCTGATATTCCCTAGTCTTAGCTATGGACTAAAAATCCTTGGTTGGAAAGCGTGTGCAATGATTTCAGTTTTCAACAAAACATACCCAGAACATCCAGTTTTTATTTTGGTAAGATAGATGATGAGTGGAAAAGATATTTAAAGACGCATCATACATCTCCTAGATTGTATGTAAGTTTCTTCAAGATTTTGATAACAAATAAAACTGGAATAAATAGTGATACTGAAAGCTTAGTCCTTGTCAATGATGCTGATCCAATAATGCAGGCAAGGTTTTGAGAAAAGGAAAAAGTTTTATTGATTTGCTTGCAAATGAGAAATGCAATGGATTCCCACCACAGAGGCTTCCAGTATCACTACCAGGGGAAGCAGACAGTTTTAAAACAGGGGATACAAAGATTGTTTTCTAAGTATCATTATCAGTAGATCAAATTAATTTTTTTCTTTCTCTCTTTGTGTGTGTGTGTGTGTGTGTGTGTGTGTTGCTGGGGGTTAGAACCCAGGACCTTGTGCATGCAAGGCAAGCACTCTACCAACTGAGCTATATCCCCAGCCCCCAGTTAATGTTTAATTTATATCCTTGAAAGAGCTGCTGTTTCAGTTTCCAGGTCAGAAGTATCTTTATTCTTGTGAGCAGTGAGTGGAAGACAGATAACTTGGTTTAAACAGGAAGAATGCTTGTCTTGCTTCCCCCATGGTTAGGAAGGGGAAGAGAGAGAAAAAGGAATGAAAACAATAAGTCATTTTAAAAATAAGCCACCAGTGTTGAAGCATCAAGGTTTATATTCAAAGCATGAAGTGGACCCCTGTTATATTAGGAATTTAGAATGTCTAAGTCTTGGACTGCATGCTCTTAAGTGTCTAGGAGCACAGATGTGCAGGTTGTCCGATAGAACTCTGTCAGCTATGACTGTTTCATGGGAGAGTACAGAGTATCGATTGCACTGGAAAATCATATAGTGGTGTTAGGAGAGCATTTAACCTTTTCACGGTGGGGATATGACTTAAATAGTTACCCAGTGCTCTGTTGTTGGGGATTCTGGTGTTTTACAGTTGAACTTGCCAAATTCCCAAAATCTAGCATTTTTGGGGGGTCAGAGTTAGGAATTAAACCCAGGGCCTTGTGCATGCTAAGCAAGAGCTCTACCCTGAGCTACATCACCCGCCAGAGGATTATTCCTATAAGTTGTGTTTATAAGCACGGCTGTGTATACACATGCACGTAGCATGTCTTTCAGGCATACTATCAACTAACTTTCCAAAAATATTGTGCCAGGTTATCTCTACTTCCATCAGATTGTAGGAGAGCATCCATTACAATATTCACTTTCAACGTTCGCTGAGTTTAATAATAATTTAAGAACCCAATGGACTAAAATTGTAGCTCTGTAGTAGAACACTTGTCTAGCCTGTGCAAGTCCCTTAGTCCAATTCCCACCATGATTAAAAAAATTAAAAAAAAAATAGAGAATTACCTTTTGGAGTTGAGTGTGTAGCTCAGTGGTGGAACGTTTGCCTAGTATATGGCAAGGCTCTGAGTATGATCCATACATAGCACAGGGTGGAAAAAAAGAAAAAAAAAGTTAAAAAAAAATAGCACCTTGTTCTGTTTGATAGATGCTTTCTTTAGCTAGCTTTTTCATTGCTGTGACCAAAAGACCTGATAAAAATTTAGAGGAAGAAAAGTTTATTTTGGCTCATGGTTTCAGAGAGGGGTTCAGTCCTCTCCCAGCTGATTCTATAACTCTTGAGTCTAGGGTGAGGCAGATCATCTTGGTAAAAGGGTGAGATGGAGGAAAGCAGCTCAGGACATGGCAAGCAGGAAGCAAAGAGAGAGCTCCATTTTCCAAGAACTAAGTATAAACCCCAAAAGCATACCTCCAGTGACCAACTTCTTCCAGCCATTCCCTATTTGCCTGTAGTTACTACCCAGTATAATTTACCCAGTATAATTTAAATCAGTGGATTAATCCAATGGTAAGTTTATAACTCTCATTATCATTTCACCTTTGAACATTCTTGCATTATCTCATGAATGAGCTTTAGGAGATACCCCATATCTAAACTATAATGATAATGTGATGAGACAGACGTCTTGACTATAGTGACTCCATTTTGTTTAGTAACTACGTTTTGTGAAACAACCATGCCAAGTAGAAAGGTCATGACTAGGGCAAGTTGTTTTTCCTTTTGTTGTGGAAACCCTCAAGAACATGGAACTATCTAACTGGGCTCTGTTTCTGTAACTGGGGTAACTGGGTTTATTCTGATTGGCTAAGCCTCCTGCTGCCTGACTGCCATCTCCTGCTTCTGTGACTTGGCTTGCTTGCATTGGCTAAACCCCTTAATGTCCCTTTTGTGTTTTTTTTTTTTTTTAGCTTAAATATGAGGCCATACTGAAGGGGGTGCACCACTCTGACCATATTGCTTTTAGAGAATAGAGTGTCTGCCATTGGCCAGCAATAAAGGCTTAATTGGAATGGCAATGTGTGAACTAAGAGTTATTTGAGAGTCTTGGTATCGGTATAACAATAGGTGAAATTCAAACCAATTCATATCCATTCCCCAATCACTTTGCTATATAATGAAAGTCTTGTTGGAGAGCAGGTTCACTGATTTAAGTTTCTGTCATAAACCATATTTAGAAAATCTGTGTTTAATATTTGTGAAGTGGAGAGAGAATGTAAAAACATTTAATCTGACTGCAACTTTGAGTGTATGCCAATTTTTCCAGACTTTTAATACACAGAAACAACTGGTATAAAGAGTTTAGATTGAAAGTGGTTGAGTCTTGCCCAGCAGGCCCTTAAGCTTTGTCAGGCACTGTCCTTTTATAGGAGAGTGGAGAAAGTCAAACCCACTAGCAGAGTTAAGACAACATCTGTCTTCCCACTGTGTAGATGTACCTTCAGAGGTTACTCGGTCCTCTGTTGTGGGGATTTTGGTGGTTTGTAATTAAAGCTTCTGAAATTTGCACAAATCCAAGGTGAACCTTAAGATGAATTCCTGGAGGTATGAATTTGCTTTTATGTGCAAGTATGTGCCTGCACATACATGTGCCATTTCTTTGAGACATTGTCAGATTACTCTACAAAATGATAATGCCAGGTTATCTTCATTTCCATCAGATGGAAAGAAGTGCTCATTTTAATGTTTTCCAGAACTGAGTTCAATAAGAATTCGAAACTTGTTCCGTTTGAAAGGTAAAATTTTGAGCTGTATCTGTGCTAACTGGTAGTTTTAGAACTTAAAAATATATATTTTCCTTATAAAACACTATATTTTTTTGCAGAAGGGTGAACAATTTATCTTATCCTCAGTTATCTTAGTTGTTTCTGTATTTCCTATTGATTTTCATCCACTTTTTTTCCTTTTCTTGGGATACTGTGGTTTGAACACAGGGGTGCTTTACCACTGATTCATATCCCCAGCCCTTTTTTATTTTTTACTTTGATACAGGTTCTCACTAAATTGCTGAGGACCTCACCAAGTTGCTGATGCTGGCTTTGAACTTGTGATCCTCCAGCCTTAGCCTCCAAGATGCTGGGATTATAGGTATGAGCCACAGCTCCTGGCTGCATCCACTCTTTCTAAATCGAGGATAATAAATTTTGTTCTTCACTGACAACATAGTGACATTATGTTTGCTGTTATTGTTTGACAAAAGCTGGCAATATCAACTCATTACAATAGAAATTTCATGAGAACACACCTTGAATTTGAACAAGAAATATAGACAATTTTTGGATAGTTTAAATATTTTTTTCTTCATGTGGCTGATTATTATACATTTGTTCATTTTTACTTAGTGTGAACATGAAGAATCTTTAAGGCCCAAATTCAAAAGAGTAGTTTGTATATTCTTGGAATTTCTGGGATCAGTGCTTCTGGCATAGCACAGGGCTAGTCCTTCAGGTCTTCCCATCTCTTGATTAAAAGTTTATTTCACTGTGGTAATAAACTTTACTGCCTGTGTGGGTCTTTCTTTTAGATACTGCTGTTTCTTTTGCCTTTCCAAAAAATCAGGTTTTGAGTTAACATATCTCATGCCTTTTTTTTCCTAACAATAGAACTTAAATCATATTTTTCAGGGAAGGATGAAGAAAGAGGTACTCATGGCAAAAATTCAGTCTCTAATTTTTTTTCATGGCTCAGTTTGGGTATCAGTGATAAAATCATATATTTCTGTGGTCTGTGGTCTGGTGTGCTTTTAGATTAATCCAGATGTTCTTTGCTTTCTTTTTTGGTGGTGTTGGAGATTGAACCCAGGGTGTTAAGTGCAACACTATGTTATACTCCTAACCTCAGATAGTTATGAATGTGGATATTTATTCTTGGTGGTTATCATCATTTTACAGCTACTTTTGGAAGTTGGTCAATTTTTTAACTTACACACTCTATTAGAAAGAATGTATAGCATTAAAGACAAATCCTTGTCTCAGTATTGTCTAAACAAGTAGCCTTAGAGTTGAGATGGCTATGGATTAGCAGGGCTGGTTTCAATGTTGTTTTTTGGTGTTCAGGAGGGCCCACCTCTCCCCAAAATACAGGGCAGTTTTGAGAGCAGAGGAGTCCCTAAATTAAAAAAAAATTATGGGGTTTGAAACTCCAGAGAGCATTGAAATCCTGGTCTGTCATTAGCAGAGCTCTTTCTCTCATGGACTTAATCCCTCTATGTATAAGTGACTTTTATTGGAGCTGGAATACCAAACCTTACTGTGTGTGTGTGTGTGTACACATGTGTACATGTGCACATGTGAGTGCAGGGCATGGGAATGAATAAGGAATCAGTGCAGAGGTTGATTTTTTTTTTTTTTTTGAGATGGGGTCTTGCAGTGTTGCCCAGACTGGCCTCCTACTGATCCTCAGCTCTGGAGTAGCTGAGATTACAGACATGCTCCATAGTGCCTGGCTAAGTTGATGCTTTTGACACCCTGAAAGTAACCAGTCTGTACAACTGCCTTCTATATTTGGCATTGTAAGTACCCTGGGCTTGCATATGGTGAACTGCAAGTCACAGGACATTGACATTTATCATAGGCGGACCATGAACTAAGAAATTTTAGTTCATTGAGGTATTGAGTTTTTTTTTTTTTCTTTCCCCCTTTTGGCATCAGTTTAGATCATTTTTCAGTGGCTGCAAGGCATTTTCTTTGAATACCTGTCCTAATGTTAAATCCCTGCCCCCTGTGTTAGGAGAAAAGGCTTTTGGGAGATAGATAGGCTAAGATGAGGTTTGTCAAATGGGTGGTCATGATGGGTCTAGTGTCCTTATAAAGAAGACATGGGACTAGGCCACCCTTTTACTAGCTTGTAAGGACTCACCAAGCAAGGTACCTGTGCAGACCCAGCCTCTGCAATTAGGAAGCAGCTCCTGATTTCCAACTCCCACCATTCAGAAACTTGAGGAAAAAAAATCTGTTGTTTGTAAGATAACCAGGTTTTGGGGTTTTTTTTTGCTTGAAAAAACCTGAATTTGCAGAGTTGTGAAATTTAGGTTGTTTAAGATAAATTATTTTTGTCTAAATAGATCTATGACAAATATACATGTTGGATTGAGCTTTGAGTCCTTCTGATAGGTTCTCAGAAATGATGTTACCATATTTAGAATAAAGAACTGGAAGAGTAGACAAGAGTGCTTCTGGCCAGAACAAGGGCTCCGTGATCATCATATCTCTGCCAGACCATCAGATGGAGATTTTTCTTGCATTTCTTTCATCAATAATGCCAGAATATCTTAATGTTGATTGAATGCTTGATGTCTTTTGTGGACTTTGCTATTAGGCATGTAAGATTTCTTGTTTAAGGAGGACTTCATGCTCATGCCTCCATCACTGAGATATGGCCCTGAATTCAGGTGTTTGATTTTTAACTGATTTGTGGTTCTTATTCAGGTCTAGGGTTTGAGTCTCCAATTGGGTAGAATTTTCTTTATTTTATTAAAACTAATAAATTTTATGAAAATTTAAACAGTTTGAAAATATATAACTAGAATTTGGGTTTAATGCTCAGTATGATATATATATATATATAAAATATATACTATATATATATATATATAAAATATATATATATATAATATATATATATATAATATATATATATAATATATATATATATAATATATATATATATATATATATATTTTATATATATATATATATAAAATATATACTCTCTCTCTTTAGGACTAGCAATATTCTTGTCAAAAATAATCATATTTGTAGCATTATTATGACTTAAAGATTTGGTTAATGAAATAAACAATGAATAAAATATACAATTGTTATAAAAAAAAGAGAAAACACTTAAATTGAAAGTTTTCTTAAATAAGAATAAGGTCTAAAGCCCATTAAAATTGCACACCCATGTTTGGTTTGCACTCCCATTTTTAGTTTGCACTCACTGGATAGTGAGTGGTACCTGTAGTGGGTCAAATAAGAAGGGGCCCTATGGGGTGATGTCATGGGGCAGATTGGTGATTGCCTTTTTTGGGGCATGATCGATTTCTTCGGACCTTCAGCCTAGGATTGGCTGAGAATTTGGCTGCTGTGATTGGCTGAGACTCAGCTGCTTTGTTAGTGTCGTATACCATTTTGGTTAGGTTGTGAATCACTTGCACATGCATCTCAGTGGCTACTTATGAGAAACAGGGTGCCTTTTGGTCATATTTCATCACCCAAGTAATGAGGCAAGTTCAGGCCACTTCATGAAGTGCCCAAATATTCAGTATGATTTAATTTGGAAGAAGGTTCTTGTGCCACTATCACTTGGGTGACAACATAGGCCACAGAGGGCAATGTCTTCCTGCAGTGGCATGATTTGCCTCCTCCTAGGTAAGACCTAGGAGACATCACTGTGCTGCTCATGGCGATACTTTGTTTCCTGATTGTCCCACCATTTATGCTCATTACTAGTGAAACTTTCTCATTTTTGTTAATTGTGGGCATGAGAAGCTTTGAATGTGTGTGTGTTCGGTTGAGTTTTACATAGGGGTGGCACTGCTGAGCTGGATATCGCCCCCACCATCCTTGCTGCCATGGTTTTCTTCATGGGTGTGTTGGTAAGCACTGTGGTGGCTGCCCTTGGCGGGGTTCCTGCTCATCATGGGTCTTCAGAATGACCTTTTCCTCAAAAGTCTGTTCAAGGCTCTTGTCTGCTTGAAGGAATCGGATTGTTTGTCCTTTAATTGTGATTGTAGAGCTTCTTTATTCTGGATCTTTACTGGGGTCAAATGTATGTTTTGCGAACGGATCCTGCCTGTCTGTGGTCTGTTCTGCTTCTTCTCACTTTCTCTCTCATATTGTTTTTACTTATTTGCAATCCTGGTGATGAACCCTAGGCCTCACACATACTGGGCACATAGTCTACCACTAAGACACCCCTGCCCCCAGCTTATGGCTTCTCAGGGTTTTGTGGTCCCTTTTTTCTTGTTTTCTTTTTAAACTTCCCATCATAATTGGGATTGAATTCAGGGACACTGTATCATTGAGCCATATGCCTAGACCTTTTCATTTTGTGGTTTGAGACAGGGTGTTGCTGATTTGCACAGACTGGCCTGAAATTGCAATCTTCCTGCCTCAGCCTTCTGTAGAGCTGGAATCACAATGCTGAGCCACCACACCTAGCTATTGCAGCTTGTCCTGAAGAAAAGTTTGCATTTTATCCATGGTGACTATTTTCTCTTTCCTATTGCTGCTGTCTTACCCTCCCTTCTTTCCCTTGATTCAAATCATACATTTTTCCAGCCTTTTAACCTGGATATGTTTATCTCTAAATTCTTTATTTTCCATTATTTTTTCCTCCTTCAAAATGAATGCTTGCTTTTGATGGGTCTATTGTACTGTTATTATATTTATAATTTTAGAGCTTCCTTTGACTCTTTGCTTTAACTCAGTTTTTTTTTTCTTTTTCTTGAGATGGAAACTCTTCTTTGTCCATGTTTGTTGCTTTCAACCTCTCCTCTCAAGCCTTCCTCTTGCCTCAGCCTCTGGTGCAGTTGGTTTTACAGGGACAAGACATTCAGTGTGCTTTTAACTCTGAATTTTAGTTTTTAAAACCTTGAATTTTAATTTCTTGAACCTAATAGTGAAAGGTTAATAAAATAGGTACTTGTCACTCCGTTTCTCTATATGCTTAACAAAACACTGTTGAAATCTTAAGAACTGTTTGCTAATCTTGTTCCCAGAATGAGCTGTCCCCAACTGCCAAACTACAAATTGTAACTTCTCTCGCTGCCCTCTCCAGGGAAAGTATATAAGCTCTGCTCAAGCTGTTCTCAGGGCTCCATCTCTCTTTGCTATAGAGAGTTCGGGCCCCAGCATGCTGGTCTCCAAATAAACCCACCCTTCTGCTGTTGCATAAGACACTCTCTTGTGTCGCCGGACCCTTACAATAGTATCATTTCATTTAAGTACTTACTATTTTTTTTTCTGAATAACACTTCAGGTCCTGTCATATGCTAGGCAAGTGCTATACCCTGACAAATTCTTTTTTTTTCTGTGATGTAATAATCTCATTGTTTGCTATGCTGACCAACTCATTGGATCCAGTGATCCTTCTGCTTCAGCCTTTGGAGAGCTGGGTCTTGGACCTTATACCATCCTAGGCTACTTGGTCAGTTATTTTACTTCAGAGACTTTATTATCTTGAACCCTGTCTTGTTATGTGGTCTTGGTTTTTGACTTGCCTTCTTGTATGGTTGGGTTTTAATTGCTTGTTGAATATTTATGTATTTATTTTATAGTGCTAGGGATAAACCCATGGCCTTGTGCATACAAGGCAAGCACTCTAACAACTGAGCTGTATCCCCAGCCTTTGTTGGATATTTTATATTAAAAGCTATATAAGAAATTTGAGACCCTAGATGATACTCTCCTTAAGAGGGGGTTGACTTTGTTTTTCCCTGCAGTTGGCCTGTAGATAATGAGATAGTCCTGAGATCCCCATGTCTTGGTTTTGTTTTTGGTAAGAAACCTGTCTCTTCATACTGTCCAAACCCCTCTTTTGAAAGTATAGCCCTTGGTAGCTCCAATACCCAGAGATGATTGGTTTCTATAGCCATTTCACTGTGTCGTGGTAGTGGGTCCTCAGCTCTGGATTTGATCTTTCTAACCCTCCTAGTGTCAATTTAACAGCCCTTTGCTGGTAGTTTGTAATTGTTGGCCTCTAGAGGTGGAAGAGTCATCATGGCACATTCTCCTTTGCTTCTGAACCAAGATGGCTGTGAATCTTGGCCCTTTATCTCTTCCTTCCTTAGGTTTAAATGTACATATACTTATTGATTCATTTTGTAATTGTTTTTAGCTGTAGGGTTAATCTGAAGCTCCCTGTTGTACCACTGCCACATTGGGCATTGCTAGCTTTATTTTTTTTTCTTCTTTATTATTTTATCTACTTGGAGTATATTTATGAGATGAACCTTATCTATACCTCAGGTGTTCTCCAGATGTAATGTTCTTTGCATTATCCAGCTGTATCTTATTGCTGGTGAAATTTTCCCTGTTGTGCGGGCTGTGTTGTTGTTTAAAACTAAGATAGGCTACAGCTGGGCAATCACCCAGTACCCTTCTACCTTAGTGACTTGAACTTCAGCTTTTATTACCTCATAATTTCTGTTTGTTAGGCATCTGGCTGGTATGTCCTTGTTGGCTGGAGAGAGCCCAGTTTTGAGCTGATTTGTCTGGTTCCTGGTGGGTTTCCATTCCTGGCAGGCTGCAGATGAGGCAGTTGCCCTCTGTTCCTTGCCACATGGGCTCCTTCATAGGGCCCCTCACAGCATGGTGAGCAGTTTCCCGTGAGCCAGGGAGAGAATGTGAGATGGCAAGAAGGAAGTCAGATTCTTTAGACTTCATCTCACCTTTGCCAGATTCTGGTGTTAGAATGCAGATATAGGTTATTGTTTAAGTTCACAGTACTGAAAGGGGAGAAAATAATGTGAACAAATCTCAGTAGGAATATGCCCAATAGACGAGGTCTGTTAACCAAATAACGATCAAGTTTCAAAGTTACGAAAGTCTAGTTGCTCAGTTAGGTTGGAATTTCCATAGGATTCTGTGAGAAGTGGTCACACTTAGTTTGACATGTGTCTTTCTACAGGTGGGTGGTTCTTGGAAAAAACTGGTTTGATCTCCATAGTGGAAAGCCATGTCAACAGGTAAGACCCCTCAATGCTGGAGGCTAGAGGTGGTGTTGGCCAACAAGGATTCTGAGAATAGGTATGGCCTTGTGTTCTCAAAGTGTCTGTCAAATTCTTGTGCACACGCACACACACACACACACACACACACACACACACATAATTTTTTTTTCTCGTACCAGGGATTGAAGCCAGGGGTGTTAACCCCTTGAGTCAAATCCTCAGTCCTTTTTTTTTTTTTTTTCTGAGACAGGGCCTTGCTAAATTGCTGAGACTGACTTTGGACTTGCAATCTTCCTGCCTCAACCTCCTGAGCCTGAGGATTACAGGCATGAGACACTTTGCCCGGCACAGACACACACACACATATATATTTTGAAGTAGTTGAGGTCAATTACATATATGAAGTCTGATTAGGTGTGATGTAAAATGTTCCTAAGGTGGGGGGTAATCAAAGTTCTCACAGATGGGATCTAGTAAAAGGGATATGGGGGATATACACAAAAAGCTGCAAGTATTTAAAATCATTTCGAAGGCATAAAACAGTTCCTTTGATTTCAAATTGCTTAAAGTCTAAGTTATACTTTCTTAGATATTTGTGTAAAGCCAATTTAGTGAGAAATATAACTAAATTAATCAGACACACATGACATATTATTCTTGATATGATACCATACGATCAGTAAAGACCAAAATTTGAATCTCATGACTATCTTGACAAATCTTTTCCAATTAAAAACAGGTTTATAAATAATATTCCATGGGTTACAGTGCTTATTTGCATAACTCAGAACATTCTCAATTACCATAGTAACAAAAATTAGAATAGCCATAATGTTTGAAAAATTGTGTCACATTCCTTTTTCAGTGTTTGTAAAGTTTTTCATAATTTGATAGTTTCCTGGGTGAAGTCTTCTTTTCTGTGGTACTGGGAATGAATCCAGGGTGCTTTATCACTGAGCTACATCCCACCCCTTTTTATTTTTTATTCTTAGACAAGGTCTCATTAAGTTGCCCAGGCTGACCTTGAATTTGTAATGCACCATTTCCACCTTATCTAACTAGCTTAAGATTTTATTGACATCTGCTATAGGGTATTTTACCGACATTTGATATAGGGTATTTTAATATGAAATATTTCATTTATATTTTTTATCTTTAATTGATCTTCATACTATCAGTTATCTCCTGTGGTAAAGTTGATAATATATTCAAATTTCATGCAACCATGTAACTCAAAATCTTCGTTATTCTTCTCTTCCAGTTTTATGGTATTAATAGGATTTTGAGGATGCAATCATTGTTCAGTTGCCAACATAGTAAATGATAGGAGTACTAGGCAATAGTGCCATAGTCATAGGTACATGAACTATTGGTAATTTCAGTAGGTCTTGAGGTTAAATAGATGTCATGATTCCATGAAATTAACTGATATGCTGGTATGTAATATCCATCAATTAAAACAGGATCCTGAGTTGTGTGCAGATTCCACTTACCTTTTTGAAAATAGGAAAGCAGAATGGTATGGTCTTCCAAGAGAATGTCACTTCCTTTAAATGATAGGATTATTTTGTTGTGTTGCTGGTTAGTGAACTCAAGGTTTTATATCTGCTAGGCATATGCTCCATCACTGAGCTACCCCAAGCCCTAAGTGAAAGAATTCTAATTTAAATTCATTAGAGAGTCAACATCCATGAAGATATACTGAGTCAAAAGTTTTGATGTCATGGGATTATCAGATAGGTCTGGATACCAGTATGCTCTTATGATCACTGCTTGTTTAAGGGTAGTCTACACATCATTTAACCATAATTTGTAGCATATGATATTTATTATTAATGTAGAAATCTATGAGGTTTATCTGTAAGTGCACATTTATAGCATTTTCTCCAACAGCTTTATGAAGTGTAACCAAGGCTTTCAGAGTTTTTTGTTCTAATGTGAGCCAATCATGAAGTTAGTAGCATATGCCTTTAGAGGAAAGTTCAAGGTAGAGTTCACATGATCTCTGTGTAGTCAGGATCAGGTTCAGTGGAAGTAAGAAGCATTGTCATTTTGTTTCCAGTTAGTAAGTATTAAAAGAGCATCTTCTAATAGTGAATTCTTGTTGTATAGCTTCAAAAGAATCTTCTGGATCAGCTGGTTGTGAGCACATAAATCTCATTTTTATAAAACAGTCATGTGTTAATGTAGAGAAATGCATCAGTAGGCAATTTTATCATTGTGTGAACATTATAGAGTGTATTTTCACATAGTAAGATGGCTATGACATCATTCTGCCACATAGTCTTATGGGATCATTGTCATTGTTGATTGTAACATCATTATGTTGTGTATAAATGTTCTATGGTATCTTGTGTGATTTCACCAGAGTGGTATGTGAAAGATTTCTGTAAGTCACATGTTTCATTATCTTATAGCAGGAGAGGTTAAAGTGATGCTTCTATAGATCTTTGTATAATAAAGCAAAAACTGCCACCATTATGGCAGGATTTAAGATTTTTTTCTGGGATCTGATTAATATCATTGAACCATGTCTGGTCAATATTCAAAACTGAATATTTTTCTGTGCATTTTAGCAATGAAGGAGTGGTTAGAAGGAATAGGATAGTAGTAGAAATAGTGCTAACCCAGTTGCATTGATTTTCAATAGAAGCAGAGTAACAGGAATCTAGGTGCCCTTATTGTAGATGTTTTTAGGATAATGTTTAGGAATTGCAGTCTTTTTTTACAGGATGCAGTTTTTTTTCTAGGCATCTAATTGTGCAAAAGCAACAACCTCAAGCTGGTGCCTGACACAAAGGCATGGAAGTTAGTGTTAGACTTTATTGTGGAAAACTTAGAGTCCATTCTGCATAAAATGAAGGAGCTTTTTTTTTGTGATAGTGTGGCATGACACTTAACAAATCAGGGCTTAAATCTCAGTGAGATTTACGTAAACCCTGAGTAGTACCCAAAGCTACATTTATTTTTGAAGCCAAGTTTTAGAAAAAATGTTTTGGATAGTACTCAGTAACTGTGTAGTCACCACAGCAAGTTGGTTATACCCAGAGGGAAAAAGACATCTAGTGTAGGATAGATGTCTTTGTCCTATCCTTCTTGTACACTTCCAGAAGGGTCAGAGAAATGTCTGTTTGAGTGGCTCCCTCAGCTTCTTGTAGAACTCTGTCCATACATGAAAAGTTTCTCACCTTGGTATAGAGAGGAAGGGTTGAAATGAAGAGTATTTGGTCCTATGAAGCCAAAAGAGGAAGTCAACTGCTATGCAGATAGTACTGTTTTATTTTCTCCAAACTGTGCATTCCAGTTGAAAAAAAGGATTTAAAATGTTATAATGATTCTCAGTGTTGGTACTTGTTTAATGCCAACTGTAAATCTAAAATTCTGAATATCTTTATTGACTTTGTTGATGTTATTACAAACAAGTTCAAAATATTTGTTGGTGTAATTTATAATTGCTTCAAATGTATCAGTATTGGTTTTTTTTAAAAGATAAAAGGAGTCATTGCCTTCAAGGTCATTTTACAATAATTTTCAAGATGAGTGTAACTTTCATTTTATCTATAAACACATACTGTGCCTTTAATTTGGTGTAAGGTGCTTTTACCTTTGGCCACCCGATAAGTTTTTTTTTATTTGTTTTTTAGCAGAGGTACATTAATTTCATCTGTAGAATAGTTATGTTTTTAAATGAAGACACCTTCATTTAAAATATGAAGGCTGTTTATTATTATTATCTGTAATGTTTTGGGTAGTAATGTTTGTTGGTGTTGGTAGTATGTTTCCAGGGAAGTATAGCCATTGGATTTATACCTTGTTCAGTGATTTTAATACCTGCCATATAACTTTGGTCCAGGCCTTTATATCAGGGTTGTTGGTAGGCACGGTTGTTTTCCAAGCCACTAAAGTGTTCAACAGGACCAGGGGCAGGAGCATTATAGGTAAGGTGAATTCCATGAAATACTTTATTCATTAGCCTATGTGTCTTGTTGCATGTCATTAAACCTGCCTGGGTCCAGGTCTCATCCCTGACAAGTTGCTTGAGAGGTGCCCATTATTTGATATCCTTGTCCAATTGCAGACTCTGAGGGAAGTCCACCCAGGGTCCATAAGGACTGAGCAAGAGAAAGTTTCTGCAGGGGAATCTGGGTGCTGTTGCCAGGAGTGTTCTAGAGGGTTTCAGAAGAACAGAGACATTTATACCAGGTTCTCATTCATAGAGGTTGCTGTTTGTAGGACTGGCCTCTGAAATATATTATTTCTCTGGGGTGGGGTTATGGCTCAGTGGTAGAGTGTTTCTCTACCATGTGTGAGGCACTGGGTTTGATCCTCAGCACTACATAAAAATAAATAAAATAAAGGTATTTTGTCCATCTATAACTAAAAATAATTAAAACAGATTATTTCTCAACTCCTTAAGATCACCCTCAAGACTTGTTATATTAATTAAAGTTGCATTTATCATGTCATTTGATTTGCAGTATTCATGTTTTCAACCCCATAACATGGTATCTGTATGTTCTAATCATCATATGTGTATATGCCTCAGTGAAGTGTTAGGTAGCTTTCTTCTTGGCTCTTTTTACTTTTTATATTATAATTGTTCCTGGTTATTTTAAGTTTTATGGTTATTGTGAAAGAGATTTCATTTTTATGTTTTTTATATGATATAAATGGAAGCTATTAGTAGGGTGACAGTTTTTCTAAAAGCTTTCCTGAGGGGGCAAATAATGAATTCTCGTCTGCCTTTTTGTTCCCCTCTTTAATTAGCACAGGCACAGATACATAGTGTGGCACTCCTTTGGTCCCTATAGTGCCTCCTGCTGTTGATTGTGGAGTTGAGATGTATAGGTGTGCAGACCCTTGTGTAGTCAGAGTGGATGTTGACTTTATGAAATATTTCCTGAGGCAGTTAGGTCCGTAATAATATGCCAATTCTTTGTTTACATGTGTGGCTCGTCTCTATTTGGCCATTGTGGATTTTTCGTTGTGCCTGGTAAATATTCTCAAGTAGATTGGTTTTAGTTTTCTTGTTGGTGGCATAATTTTCAGCTTTTTTTGTGTTATTGTCAAACTTTTTAAGAAAAAGTTTAATATTATACTTTTTAGAACTTCTATACTTCCATCTCTTTACTTGGGCCCCTATCTTGGCATTTTCTTACTTTTGAACTTCAGTTTTGGTTGGTACATCACTGCCTGTTGGCCAAGTCTGGCCCACCACCTGCTATGGGAAATAAAGTTTTATGGGATCATGGCTATGATCATTGATTTATAGGTGATCTTTGGCTGCTTTCTTCCCCAGTGGTGGAGTTGAAGGGTTCTGACAGACTAGATGACCCTCAAGCCTGAAATACTTACTGGATGGCTCCTGCATTCTTCTCTCAAACTCTCCTCTCTGGTCTGGCTTGTGAATCTGGTTAGTCCAGATTGCAAGGGCCTTGCTTCAGCCCTATTCTTTACAGGCAAAGATCCTGCCTTCACGGGGTTTACTCTCCACTGGTGGGAGTTGGGCAATAGAAAATAAATTAGTAAGTGGTACAGTCATTCAGAAAGTCTAAACAGTCAAGCAAGGGTATTGCAAGAAGAAGTGGGAGAGGTTTTACAGGTGGCACTGAGGTTCTTTTACATCTGTGCCCCACCCTGGCCACTCTTCCACCCATGAGCTCACCTCCATTTCATCCTCAGGGAGACCCCTTAAGTGTAAGTGGATTGTCTTCACACCTGCTTTCACTTTCCCAGCTGAAAAATTGCTTTCCTCAGTCTCCATTACCTGTGAGTCTCAGGGGAAGAACAATCTGGACCTGAGTCCTTGGGAATGTGATATTCCTGGAGATGTGACAGGGCTATGTGCCTTGGGGCCCTTGCGGGTGGAGCTCTGAGGGGTTATGGTAATAGGTGGGGTACACCTGTATCCTGTGCCCTCTCTGTTTTACTTAGGAATTTACACTTGCTTTATGGGGGCTAAGCATGACTATGGGGTTAGAGAATTATGGTCACTTGTGTATTTTAAAAAAATAGTGCAGCAATGGAATCCAATTAGGGTTGTGTTGGGACTCTGTTGCATTTTAAATCTTGACACATAATGAGCCCTTACTAGATTTGCTTAAATGAAGTATAATAATCATGTAACTCTCATTGTTTCAGCTTTTTCTAGCATCATGTATCTTAGAAATGTGTTTCACTCTTATTGCTTCTTCTAATAGTATAGTTTTATCTAATATAAAAAGGAGAGAATAATTAACTTAGATTTCTATTAACTACAAATGCAAGTGGTTTTCCTAAGAAAAATTAAGTTTAGTTATGACCAAGAAGTGCATTTGCTATTGGATTATATGTTAATATATTTAGCAGCTTGATATCTCCTTACTGGAAAGTAGCTTTGTTTCTTGAGTATAAAGACTTCATTGGAAAATAAGTCCAGTGCACTTATCTTAAAATTCATGGGAATTTCAAAAATATAATAAAAAATAATTTGTGTGTTTTGATGATTTTCATCAAGTTTCTATAGGTTATATATAGCCTGCAGGCCACAAAATGCAAGAATTTGCAAAGAAAATTGTGTGAATGGTCTCTTTCAGGTGGTGTAGCTGTAAAAATTTTCAAGTCAATATTTATGGTTGTACGATCAAGGTTTTATGGTACTTACTAGATACTAACCTGCAAGAAGGGTTTTATCTTGAAAAAATCAGAGAAGCTCTAATTTGATCTGCTTTATTATAGTCTTATACTGACAATTGCCTCTAATGATGTAATTTGTTACATGGCCTTGGACTTTTAATCTCTAAAGTGTCAGTGGAGACCTAAGCTCACATAGGGGAGGAGAAAAGGGTGGACGGGATAGGAGGAGGTTACAGTTGTATGTGTGGATGTGTGTGGGGGGGTGCTGTGTGTTAGACAAGGGACATCAGATCCCATGAAGCTTATACAGGATTATGGGAATTGTCATACACCTAAATGATTTGAGAGGAAAATTAGCAGGGTCACATGAGTGCAGTGTCCACCATTTTGGACCCATGCTTGGGAAAGCAGGGGTTTGAATGCTGAGAAGATTTTGTCACAGGAAATGGGACCATAGGCGGGATGCTGTATTCAGCAGGCTGGTATGCACCCTTTGTAAATATTTATACTAACTGCATTAGCAGATGGATCCTGAATGGTGTTAATTATTAAATAGCTCTATTCAGCAGTTAGCATGTTTACAGCTAGCCTGAAGCCTGCCTGACTTAGAAGTTCTGCATCATAGGAGCCCTTTTTGGTCTTGGGAAGATCTGGATGATGTACAGAGTCCTAAATGATCACATACGACTAGTTCTTGTGGGAAAGCTAGGCTCTCATTCTGTTTAGGGCAAGAAGGGGAGTCCAGGGTCTCTTCATATTTTCTGCCCTGCTTGGATTCCATCTTGGGAAATGAAGTGGAACAGATGTTGACAATGAGTGGTTCTTTTTAAAGAGCCCTGAGTAATGAGTGACAATTGCTAGGATTTAGACTGGGGAATAGCTAATGAAACTTCATTATGGTTGTAGAGAACTTTAGTGGGCTGTTGGAATTACTTGCAAATTGGAATTGAATCAGCAACATAGTGCTTTTCTTTTTCAGGGGCAAACTAATATAATATCCTGCTGTACTTAGGTATTGCTTCATGTTGTAGTTCATCAGTGTCAGTCATTGAGGTCTTTATGAGATTATTCAGTTGTCCTTTGGGATCAGCTTCCAGGAAGCATTTGGTGTTTTAAGACAGCAAGCAACAGTTCCAGGAAGACTGAAGCTGCTGTCGTTCTGTGAGAAGGTCATCAATAGATTTGGTCTTTGTGAGAACAGAGTATAAGAATACAAACTAAGATAGCTTTGTCATTAGCCTACAGTATTACTGGTTCAATCCCACTATCACAGAAGCACAATTATTTAGTGGCCCATATTTTATCAAAAGATCATTATGTAGAGCATGAAGATTGATAGATCCACAGCTGGAGAACAAGCCTGGGGTATCTCAAAAGGACAGTTCACAAGTCAGGAGTTGTTTACCCCCTGTAAGTGATGTTAAAACTTCTGTATTAGTTTGGCATTGTACAATGGATTTGCAACGTTCTCTTATTCCCAACTAGATGCTTTTATTCCTTGGATCTTGTGCCTTCCACTTGCCCTTGAGGTTTATTTCATTAATTAAAGCTGGCAGAGAAAGACTGGCCCCTCATCCCATCTCAAATTTCAGGTAAGTTCGGGCAGTTCACTGCTGGCCAGTTAACTCTGGCCAGGGAAGTCCACTGCTGGTTGGCTGCTGTGAGAGCAGCTGTGGCTGAAATGAGGAGGAAGAAGCAATTCCTGGAAGGAAAGGGGACACCATGCTCTAAACCAAGCTAGGGGTGTCCCAGAAGAATAAGCCCTGAGTGAAGAAGGTAAGTCTCCCTCCTACAGTAATAGGGGGCAGCCATGTGACCTCTGAAACTTTGAGTTTCTTGGGATTGGATTTCCCTGGGATTGCTTTCTTTATATCACAGCTAGGGATGACCATTGGAGTGGATGTGAGAAACATCAGAGGCAACCTGCCCTATAGCTGTACCATGAAGATCTGGGCATTAGGATGGCAAAAGACCACAGCTGGACGGTTCAGGTGTGCTGATGAGGCTATAGCTGGGTCATAAAAATATAGGCATTGAGATGAGATCAGAGATGGACCACATAAGTGTGTGCATTGGAGATAAGGAAAGGCTGAAGCCCTACACGGATGCCAGGTGTTTCCTCTGGGAAGGGGTGGTTTGCATTCTTCTTGCAGTACCTGTGTTGGTGTCTACGAGAAAGTGACTTCAGTGAGTGAGCAAAGTTCGACTTATAAATATAAGTGCACCAGTTGGCATCACTGCTGTCTCTGTACTGGGCTGTGTTTGACCACTCTGTATTCCCATGCATTGTCCCTTTGTGATGGGGTCCAACTTGACTGAGTGCCATGGAGGCCAGACTCATCAGTGATAGTAAGTAGATAATGTTCTTGTGATGTGTCCTGTACATTCTAAGAATTGCTTTTGCCTCCAACTCCATTCCCTACCTATGTATTTTACATAGTGTTTCTTCATTTGTTAGGTATAGGGGTAAAGAGGACCATAAACAAGGAAATCATTAACAAAATAACCCCAAAGAGCAATCCTTCTATAGTGGGGATGCAGAAGAGCTGGGAACATTGATGACCAAAGAGAACATGAGGTTCAACATTGGCCTTGACATGAAGCAAGGGTGCTTGTCTTTCTACAGCTGCTTTTTTGCCTGGAGTTAGTGGTGAGTTTGTTCCAAATGGCCCATTGGCCCAGGGGAGTGATGACAGAAGGGTAATAACAAGAGGAGGCTATTTTATTTTTTCTTTCAATTACATATATTTTATTTTTTAATTATTTATTTATTATTATTTTTTAAAATTTCTTACATACATGACAGTAGTGGAATGCATTGAAATCATAATTATCCATTCACAGCACAGTTTTTTGTAACTCTGTATATAAAGAAGAAGGGGCTGTTTAATTTGCTCTGCTAAGAGCTTCCCTTAGTATAGTATGTTCTCTGAGAGACTCTTAGCTTCCCCATGTAAATTCAAGAAAGCTCAAGATGAGAGGACCATTGACTCTAATACTTGCAGTTGCTGAAATGAAGATTTGTGACTACCCCAAATCTACTTAAGGTCATAAACTTCAAGCAACAACCATCTGACCCTCAGACCTTGACAATTACATACTTGGCATTAAGTGCCAAGCCTTGTGCCACTGACCTTAACTTTATGTAGTTACCTACCCCACCTGGCCTTGAGCTCCTGGTTGAAATCACCTGACCTTACTCTAATAGCTTTACCAACCTGGCTTAAACTTGCCCCTACTCCAGGCATAATCCACTGGCCCTTTGCCCCAAACTCACTGCATATGTAGAACATTAGCCTGACCAAATTAGATTATACATCAGGTGTTAACTTGTTGTTCTCATTCTGCTGGATTTAGTGACATGGTATTTCACCTGCCTTTACTGACCTAGACTTATTAAAATTGTGGCCATCATCTCAAGTCTCCAATTTCCTCATTGTACCACCTGAATATACAGCAGTGTTCAATGCCCCATAGCAAGATCTGATTGCACTAACACCCTGTCAAAACCCCTTAGCACTTGTCTGTGGAGTCTTCATGACCCCTGGCTTTGGTTTTTAAGTTTAGCCATTTTTGTTATATATGCATGTCCTTTCACCCATAGTGTGGTCACCTGGTCATGTCCATCTGTGTGTCCTCTATTGACTTATCTTTATGACCCTTCTCCCTGTTCCTGCTCTTTCCCTTCACCTGAAAACTTTGCTCTCAAGTCCTTGGATCACCCTTACCTTGACACCTTGGCTTTTTTATCCAATTGACTTTCACACCAGCCCAACCCAGCATCTATACCACTTACCTGATGGAGTGCTCTGTACCAATTTTATTAATTGTTTTTATCTTCTCAGGTCCTGTGACCTGGCATCCTACATGGCCTTACCCATGTAGACTAACATTTTTAAGGTCTTGGCCTTCATGTCATTTCCTCAACCTCCTGCTTATACTCTTTTGGCCATTACCTTCTGTCCCAACTAATAAGCCCGTGATCCCTGGCCTCAGGCTATGTAACCAGGCTTCAATCCTTTTTGGTCATGTCTACATGGTTTTTCATACCTGCTGTTTCTCTATTTGCCCTTCTACATCTTTGCTTTGTCTCCTATTAAGAATTGGTTTCAGCCCCTTCCCTCCAGTGGCCTCTTCCATCATGCTCAACTGTCCTGATGGACTTTGCCTTATATATGTGTGGTGATCTCTTGTTCTTAATCTCCTTGGTCTAGTATAATTGTATTCCACATGCATTACCCTGCTGCTATTAATGCATACTTGGCCTTAACCTCATACCCTAAAATTTTGTTGTGTATGCTGGGCTATACTTAACAGTCAAAATGCCCTTAGCCAAACCTACTTGACTTTCAACTCATCCAAACCCTATAGCCAGTTCTTCTGTCCTTGCCCACCTGTCCTTGTCCACCTGTACTTGTCTGTGATGGCTTCATGACCCTCTGTCGGTGGTCATGTGGTTTTGACTCTTTGTATTGTCCCACATGTACTTTCACCCCCAGTGCTGTCCTCTGACCTTGACCCCGCCCCGCCCCCAGCTTTGCCCATTCTGGCCTTGCCCTTATAGCCTTACCTCATACCCCATTCTACCTGTCCATGCCCCAAGGCATTGTTCTTATATACTTCAGTCCCCTTTTCTTTGATACCTGATGGTATCCACCTGACTTTGGCACTAGCCCGACTCTGCATCAAGATCACTTGCATTACCTGGTGGCCCTGTCATAATTTATTACTTTTATCCTTTGAGGTTCTGTGAGCTAGCACCTAACATGGCCTTACTCACCTAGACTAAAATGTTAAACTCCTAGTCTTCATATTATGCCCTCAACGTCCTACCTGTCCCGTTGGCTGTGGCCTTCTCTAATGAGAAAGCCCCCAATACATGGTCTTGCCCACCTGACCATGCCCACTGCCCTAAAGGACACTGTGTCCCGTAACACCAGTTCTCAATACTTTTGGATACATCCATATGCCTTTTCATGCTGGGTGTTCTTCCTTATGCTACCTGCCAGCCTTGTCCCCAAGTCCTTATGAATTTATTTCAGCCCTTCCAACCAAGGGTCCACTCCCATTGCACCAACTGGCCTGAACCACATTGCTGTATCCATGTTGTGGTAACAGCTTGCATTTCACCTTCTTGGTCTAGTAACTCAGCATCCCAGATGGGTTTACCCACCTACTGTTATCACACACTGGTACTTTGAACACCTCGGCCTCAGACTTCATTCATTACTGTAGTTGGGAATCATGTCTAAATACCTTTCAGCAAATCCACTTGCCCTCCAACCCAGTCCAAACCCTATGTCCAGTCCGCCTGTCTTGCCCACCTATCCTTGCCTCTGAGGTCTTCAAGACCTCACACCTGTGGTGGACAGGTTTAACCCTTTTTGGGATGGCTGCTTGTTTTTTCACCCCTGATGCTGCAGCCTGGTATCGCCCCACTTGTCTGGCCTTCATAGCCTTGCCCTTTTGGTCCTTCCCCAGACCCCTCCTCCCCTTGCTCCCAAGACCTTGCACCCTTGGTATGGCCTTTATGGCCTTGCCTTTGTGGCCTCTCACCCTATTCTGTGACATTGCCCTTGTACCCAGAACCTTGTGTCCTTTGTCTAGCCTTTATGATTTTACCCTTATGATGCTGCCCCATGCTCCCTTCTCATGGACCTTTCCATTGCCAGAAAGACCATGACCCCAAGTCTAACCTTTGTGATATTGTCGTATTGCCCAGCTCCCCTGCTCCTTCCACCCCTCCCTTGCCTATGCACACAAGGCTCTGCCTCACTGGTTTGTCCTTGACCTTATTGCCCTGCCCCTTGTCCATAGACTCTGCCCCATTCCACTTCTCCCTGCCCTTCCAATGCTCCCAAGCTCTTGTTCCCTCCTGGGACCTTCATGACCTTGGTGTTATAGCCCTGACCCATGCCCCCTCTCTGGTTCCTTGCCCTTGACCCCAAGACACTTCCCCCTTGGTATGGACTCCATGGCCTTGCCTCTATGGCCATGCCCTCTGCCCCTCTTATAGACTAAACCAAAGACCTTTCTCCCTTTGTCTGGCCTCAGTGGCATTGCCTTTAGGGTACTGCCCCTGACCACCTGTCTCTGTACTTGCCCTTGTCCTTAAGGCCTTGATATATTGGATTGGCCTTTGTGACTTTGCCCTGCCCCATGCTGTATCCTCCCTGCTCTTTACCTTTTTCCCGAAGGCCTTGCCCCCTTTCTCTGGCCTTTATGGTGTTACTCTATGGTCCAGCCCCTTGAAACTTCCTCTCTGCCCTTGCCTTCAAGGCCTTCCATTTTCACTGGCCTTTATGGTTTTACTCCCCTATGGTCCTGCCTCATGCTATGTCCTCCCTGCCCTTGTCCTGGTCCACTATACCTTCTTCCCTGTTCTGAATTCATGGCCTTTTCCTATGCCCCTGATCAACATGCCTACTTCCTGCTCTTGCCCATGTCACAAGACATTGCCCACGTTGTCTGGCCTTTATGGCCTCACTCTTATGGCTATCCACTCTTCTCCCATGGCTTTTCTCCCAAGGCCTTGCCTCACTGGTCTGTCCTTTATGGCCTTGAACACAGTGCCCTGCCTGGAGCCCCTTCCTCCCTTCCCTTCCATACTCCAAATTCCTCATCTCTTTTGTCTGGCCTTTATGGCTTTTCCTGTAGGGCCCAGTGCCCTGTCCTTCATCACAAGACCTGGCCCCACTGGTCTGTCCTTCATTGCCTTGCCCTCATGGTCCTTCCCTAAGCACTCTGCTTCCTGCCCTTACATACCCCCAGCCTCACCTCCTTTCTCTGGCCTTTATGGTTATGCTCTTATGGCCCAGCCCCCTGCCCATCCTCCCTGCCCATTCCCTTGCCCATAAGGCCTTGTCTCATTTTTCAGGGCTTCATGGCATTGCCTTTCTGTCTCTGACCCTTGTCGCTTATTCCAGTTCTTGCCCTGTCCCCAGTCCTTGCCTCTGTATTCAGTGGATTTTCCCTTATGAGCCTGCCCCATGCCACACTGTCCATCTCTTTCGTGGGTGTCCATGGGCTTGCCCCCATGGGTTTGCTCTTTATGACCTTTCCCCTACGGCCCTGCCGCCTGCTACCTCCTTCTTGCCCTTGTCCTTTATTACAAGACATTTTCTCCTGTTCTGGCCTTCATGGCCTTGCCCTGTGGTCCTAAACAATGTTCCCTCTTCCGACTCTGGTTCATGCCCCAGTTCTCTGCCCCACTGGTCTGGCCTTTATGACTTGGCCATTATGACCATTCACCCTTGTTCCTGTACATGCCCTTTCTTCCAAGGCCTTGCCCCCATTGCTTTAGCCTTCATGACCTTGACCAAAATTTCTTGGCCACAGCCCCCTTCTCCATTCTGTTCATGCCCCCAAGCTTTGCCCTGGTCTCATTGGTCTGGCCTTAAGGGACACATGGACTTGCCCCTGTCTACTTATTTCTACTTTGTCTCCAGTGCCTTGACCTCTGATCTGCCTTTCATGGACTTTCCCTGATGGTCCTGGCCAATGGCCCCTCTTTTGGCCTTTTCCCTTGCCTCAAGACAAGAGGGGGTGTTGGACCACAAGGTAAGACTACAAAGGCCAAAGTAAGGGGGAAAGGCCTTGGGAGCAGGGAAGTGAATGGAGAAGGAGGTTCTGGGCAAGTTGGTGTGCTCAAGGCCATAATGGACATACCTATGAAGCAAGACCTTAGGAGAAAGACCATGGGCAGGGAGAAGGATGAATGGCCCTAAGGCAAGGCCATGAAGATCAGACAAAAAGGACAAGACCTGGGGGCTTGAAGGGAATGGAATCTGGGGCTCCAGGCAGGGCAATGTGGTCTTGTCATGAAGACCAAACCCATAGGATGAAGCCTTGGAATGAAAGGTATAAATAAGCAAGAATATGTGTGAATATTAAGGACAACCATTTAATGGTCATACAAATGGGACAAGGATTTGAGGGCATGCAAGGAAAGGGAGCAGAGGGCTTAGGGAAGGGTTATGAGAGCAAGGCCAGAATCCAGACCCAGCCACTTCTCAGCTGCACTAACTCTTGCCCCAAGTCCTTTCCCCTCTTGGACTGGTCTCTATGGCTGCGGGCCTCATGTTTCTGACCAGTACTGCATCCTTAGACCCTTGCCCTTGCCCCAAGATCTTGACAACTTATTCTGGCCTCGATTGCTTTATCTTTATGATCCTTCCCAGAGTCCCCTGCTCATTTCCTATGGCCTCTAGTCACCTCTTCTACCCACTTACTCCTGCCCCAAGTCCTGGCTCCTCTTGGACTGGCCTTTGTGGCCAAGGTCTCATGCCTCCTTACTACTGCCCCCTTTTTGGGCTCTTGCCCTTGCCCCAAGATGCTGTCCCCTTTCCTAGCCTTGATTATCTTTACCCTTATAATATGGTCATAAAGGCCATTCAAAGGGTGCCTTTTGTCAAGTAATGGGGTATGGAGGAGGGGGAAAGTTACAAGGACAGATGGGCAAGGTCATTTAGGACAGATAAAGGGACCATGGAAAAGGGCCAGAAGAGGGGACATAGGCAAGGGTCATAGGGCAAGACCATGAAGGTCAGAAATGGGACAAGGCATTGTGCAGGGGAAAGGGGCTCAGGGCAGAGTGATGTGGGCAAGGTAGGAATGGTCAGTTCAAAATGGCAATGGCTTGAAGCAAAGGTAGAGATTGGGTGGGTGGGTAAGGGGCAGGGCCCTAGGGTATGGAGGATAAGGCAGAGGCAAGGACAGATGGGTAAGGCCATGTATGTTCAACCAGTTTGGTAAGGTCTTAAGGGCACAGGAAAGGAGCAGAAAAGGGAGCATAGGTAAGGGCCAGAGGCCAGACATGGGGCAAGGCCTTGTGGTCATGGGCAGGGGAGAGGGGCTCAGGGCACAGTTGATGTAGGAAAAGCAGGAATGGACAGTCCAAAATGGTAAGGCCTTGAGGCAAAGGCAGAGATGTGAGGGCAAGAGCCAGGGCCCTAAGGCAATGCCATAAAGACTAGACAAGAGGGGATGGCTTTGGGCTGTGGAAGACTTCTGGGCAAAGCGATGTGATCAAGCCCATAAAGGACAGACTAATAGGGCAAGCCTTGGTAGAAATGGCTTTAAGTGGGAATAATGGAGTGAATGTCTACTAGGGCAGGACCATAAAGGCAAGACCAAGGGATGAAATCTTGTGGCAAGGACCAGGAGAACTGGGCAAGGGGCTGGACATAGGGCAATGGCATAAAGGCCAGACATGGGGGCATAGCCTTTAGTGCAAGTGCAAAGACAGTGGAGATGTGATACTGAGAAACTGATCTAAGAACCCTCAGGAGTGAACTTCAAGCCTGATAACAAAACATACCTACCCATGCATATAGTAGCTTTGTTATTGAGGTGTTGACCATCAAACTTAGGACCTTGAATTTTCTGTGAAAGCATTTACCATTGAGCTATATCCCCCACACTTGGCTTCTATGTTATGAATACTATTTGCAAAATTTCTGAATATGTAGAAAAATATAAACAAGATAATAAAGATCACTTGTATTCCTTCCAGCCAAGACAATGAGTACTTCAACAGTATGGACACTTCCAGGTGTTTCCTCTATGTGGGACCTCATGAATCACAGGTGAAATGAAAGAAGGATCTTACGGTGAGACTGTACTGCACACTGCATGCAAAGTGTGGGCACCATGTCAGTGAGTTCCTTTTATATATTTTAATAGTCATTGGGGATTGCTCATTTTTCTGTTCTCTGATGAATACAGGGAAGTTTAAAATAGTGACCAGGTCTCTCCCTTGGTCTTCTCCTGTGTTTCAGTTGTATTTCTGGAATCCAGCTGTGTCCTCTACCTTAGTCTACCCACCCTTCACCCTCACCCCAACCTGTCAGGTCTCAGTGCCTTAAACCCCATGCAGAAATTCTTTCCTGTAGAGGTTACTGCCTGTATGAAGCAAAGAACAGATTGAGGAGCCATGGTAGGGTCTGGTTGTTACTTTAAAGCTGTGCAAAGCACTTGGTTGTTCATGTCTTCATTCTTTCACTGAGATGCTATGTGGGAATAGGTGTTGAGCAGCTGAAGGGATAGACATGGAGTCAGTTTTCCAGGTTCATAGACCAACAGTTAACAAGTCTCTAGTACTCTTTTTCAGTGGGATAAATGCTGCAGGATGGGTCTCCAAAGAAGCATGACTGACTTGGTGGGATAGAGAAAATAATGTGACATTTCATCTGGTTCTTCCTAGATTCCAGTGAATTTATGGACAGGAACCTTTTCCACGTGCACATGTAGTGGGAAAGATTGGGGCAATAAGACCAGTGAAGGCTGGAGGAGGACAGGGGTTGAACCCAACCAAGTCAAGTGATTATTGCTGCCCTAGTTGTGAACTGAGGTCATATCCAAAAGTTTAAAAGAAGAGTAAGGATACTTTGATGTAAAACAAATGTAGTTTGGGACTCAATGGAAATTTATCAAGCACTGAATTTTGTTGAGTTTAGGATCTGTCTTTATAATATGTTTAATTTTAAGAGTGGTTTCTTCTTTCACTGTGTGCATCCCTTGGCATGCGTTTTAGTTTAGAAGAGGACAACAGTTCTGAGACCAGTTTTGAAAAGTGAGTGTGGTAAGATATGAATGGATTTTTTTTAATTTTAGAAACATCATAAGGCATGGGAACCTTTTTTAAATTTTGATATAATGTACACATCACTTCTTGATGACTGTTTTGAAAGCATATTAATTACCACCTTGATATTGTAGATTACTGGAAAATGCTTACATGGTAAGTAATTTCTGGTTGCCAAGCAAAGTGGCCAAACAGGATGAGTTGAAGAAAGACAGGAATTGAGTCATTGTTTCAGAACTGACCCTGTGTTTAAAGTTCTGTTGTGTAGAAGTTATGTTGGTATTTTATAAACTTCACACTTAGATCCTTCTGAGACCAGGATTTGAAGACTTTGAGTCTAGAATGATATGTTTTTTAAAGCTGTTTCTCTCTTGCAACCCCTGGTTCCTGAATTGGTGCCCCGATGGCTCCAGAATGAGACAGGTAGTGAGGCAAGCCTGAAGCGATGTCGTGGTGGAATTTTGCACCTCTGGACACTGGCAATAGCACCAGGATCTTGCAAAATGTGTTTAGCATCAAACCACCCTGCTTATCCATGGGTGACTCTCCCAAAGGTAACTCAATCATTTTAGATAGGAAACCAAGCATTTGCCCTATTGTGTTAGCCCTAAGTGAAAGGGGTTTTGCCTACTTTAAAAGGATTACATTTTAAAATGATATTCACCCTTCCCCACAGGAAAACAATAGTAGTAATATTAACACTTACTGCTTATTGAATGCCAGGCATAATCCTACCTGTAATTTAATTTTCACAACTTTGTGGAAATGGAATTATTCTAATCTCCATTTAATAGATGGGGAAAGTGGAGCACAGGAAGGCTTAGTAATGTGATTAAAGGGCTTTAATACATTGCAACTATTGGTCAGTATGGATATGAGCAAAATTCACTGCTGTTCCTTTTTTTGGTACATATGATGGAAATATGGTCCTTCAAACAAATCATTGAACACTTGATTGGCCTAAAGGAATATAGTCGTAATTCAGATTGCATTCTAGTGGGGAGAGACCTGAAACAGAAACCTCCATTGTGTAATGTGCCAGGTAGGATAAGGGCTCTCAAAGAAAATGAAAGAGGAAGTGGCAGTGTTAGGAAGGAAGAGCTTTAGGTGGGGCAGTAAGTAAAAAGACACTTGGATGCAGTAGCATCTTAGCATCGACTGCATTTGAGCAGAGACAGAAGGATGTGAGGAAATGAACAACATGAATATTTGTGAAAGGACACAGTCCAAATGCCCTTAGGACAGTGTGCTTTTTGTGTGGTAAAATGGCACAGAGTAACTGGAGGGCATCAAACATAGGGAGTAGGCAGGGGATAAATCACTGGGAGCCAGATCCATAGAGGGCCTCCAGTCACCTTGTAAGAGTCCATGTGTTAGACTCTTAAAATAGATTGTTAAAATATACCTGAAATTGGATCTTAATTTTTTTTCTGAAAATCTTCAGACTAATCTCTAAGTGGATAAAGAGCCTGGAAGGTTGATGCCAGAGAAGCATTATCTTGAAGATCTCAGGACTGAAGTGGAGTGCTGGACCCCTAGACCCTCTGAATCACTTGAATAGAGATGCAACTCTCCAGTTGAAACTCTGTCCTAGGTGGTGAGCAACCCTAATGAAAAGATGGTTCTCCTTGTTTGAGTCTTGAAACCCTCATATCTCCATAGGTGGGGCCAGGAGAGGCATTCACCAAGGAATCTTCTACTCTGATAAGAGCAAGGGCTGTGTGCTTGCTCTCTCTCTCTCTGTCTCTCTCCCTTTTTTATCCCCTGTGATTCCTCCCATTGTATCCCCTTCTCCTGAAGTGTGGGGAGGATGAGAGGATTAGGTTGAAGGATGAGAACATGGTTGCTGCCCTGCTGTAACATCCTATGAAGTGTCTTCCCTGGAAGAATGGGGTGCGTTCGAAGTGGAGAGTCACATTCAATATAATTTTCATGCATTAGACATTCAGTGAGAGTCACAATATTGAATTGACTCCTTATGATATTTATGTGTATGTTTAACTTGCCATTGTTTGTTAAAATGGAGGTGGGCATTACTGTAGTTGGTGGTTTATCCCTGGATTGATTTGTGCCATTACTTGTGTGTTAATATCTTTATAATTGAAGTATGGCAGGATAATGAGCAAATAAACATTTTTTCCCCCTGTAGGACCTTTTATTCTAAGTGGTAAACACCACTGCAGGCTGTGGTTCTATAGGATCTCACTGACTACAACCCCTCCTCGGCTTTCCATCTGTACACAGCAACTAAAAGAGTCCTTCATGAAGGTAAAGTCAATTAAAATGAATAATAAGTGTTGAATATTTTGTACTCAAACATCACTCTGGATTTGGGTGCATCCAGTTCATGTTAATTCAAACCTACCTTCCAAACCCCACAGTAGTGTGGGTCTATTTGGATTTTGTAGAGAAGGTGATGACTGAAATCCCCAGATCCATCAACCTTCCAGGCACTTTATCCACTTAGAGATTAGTCTGTTGTCTCTTCATGTGAACAACATCAAGAATGGGGTATTAGCTATCCAGAGGTGGGGGAGGCCAGAACAAGCAGGACTGACTTTAGACTGGCCCTATCCTTGTATATCCTTGGCCATCTCTTTTCTGCAGCTTTTTTGCTCAGAATATATTCTGGGAACCAGAGGATCCAAAGTATCAACATCAGCTGTGAGATGGTATCAGGGCAAAAATCTCTGTATCAGAACCTGTACTCAGCATGATTCCCTAGTGACTTGTATGCACATTTGCATTTGAGGAGTGTCTACGAAAGAAGATACAGGGAAGCCACTGAGGCCTTTGGGTCAGGAGTAGAGTGACTTGAGGTTTTTGTTTGACTTCAAGCTCTTCAAATAAAATGGCTATACAAGGTTCACTCAATTTCAGAGCCATGTTTTGGAGGGAAAAAATTGATGGGTTCAATATTCTTTGTTTTGTAGAAGCAAATACTTCTGGAGCACCTACTGAGTACAAGGCAGAGGGACCTAAGGAGAGAAAGTGTGGCTTTTTATAATAGAACAAATTTTTTAAAAAATATATAGAATGAAACTTTGATATTTATCTGTTTTCTAAATTATGTAATTCATAGTTGTCCTCAATGAATCTTCTTTTATATCTTTGCCCATCACCAGTAGAGGGGTAATGAGTGTAGAGGTGGATAGAGAGCTGGAATAAGCAAAGGAGGCAGATGAAAAAGTGGCTCAAAATTGTAATTTCAGATTTCAAATGAGAGTGTGATAGAAATTTAAAAGTATTAGATGTGTAATTGTCTTAATTAACGAGTTAGTTTGTATTACAGAATTCCTTCCAGACTGGTAGTATTTCTACTGCTTTGCTAATAAATTATGTCATTGTAATTAGCAATACATATTAAAGTTTAAATTTTTAAAAATAATCTGTTATTAATTTCTTTTTAAGAAGAAGAAATACTTCTTTCTCCACATGGCAATTGATAGCAGTGTTCTTTGTTAATTCTAGATTTAAAAAAATGTCAAGGAAATTATATTTTAGCTGGCATATGGCTGTGTCAAAATCATGATAGTGGTAGGCAAATAATTTACATTTGGGAAAATTTTGCCTTAGAATACATATTAGAAGGCAAGCCAAAACCCTTGAGTCATATTTGAATCTTAAAGAGGTTGCCAAAGCCCTAGAACTTCACTTCATGTCCTTTCATAAATTGATTTATTTAATTCAAATTTCATGGCACTTTTTCTAATTGATGTTGGTTGCTCTTTTATAGGTGAATGGACCTCAAGATAACCAGAGTGAACTATTTTGAAAAGCTGCACAGATGGTAATTACCCGTACCCAAACATTAAATGAGTTTTAACTCTGCCTTTTGATCCTTTGGTTAGATAGAATATGTATTTTGTTGTGCAAATAATTTCTTTTATTCCTCCATATTTTTATTTGTAAATTATAGTTGTACACAATGGTGGGTTCATTGTTACATATTCATTTATGCACACAATATAATAATATAATTTGGCCAATATCATTCTCCAGTATGTCTCCTTTCCCTCCCCTTTCACTTCCCCTGGTTCCTTTCTTCTACTATACTGATCTCTCTTTGATTTTCATGTGATGATTCACTACCCCGAACGTTCATTTCCTTTTTCCTCTCTAGCTCCCACGTGAGAGAAAACATGACTCATTACATTCTGAATTTGACTTATTTCACTTAACATAATGTTGTCAAGTTCCATCCATTTTCCTGCAAATGACTTAATTTCATTCTTGTTTATGACCGAATAACACTTCATTATATATACCACATTTTCTTTATCCATTCATCCACTGACAGACATGTAGGCTGGTTCCATAGTTTGATTCTTGCAAATTGGGCTGCTATAAACATGGCAAATATGCATGTTTCATTATACTCTTTTGTCTTTAATTCTTTAGGAAAAATAGGGTAATACGGTGGTTCCATTCTTAGTTTCTTGAGGAACCTTCATACTGATTTCCATAATGATTGTATTAATTTGCAGCCCCACCAACAATGTAAAATGTTCCTTTTACTCCACATCCTCTCCAGCATTTACTATTGTTTGCATTCTTGATGATTGTTATTCTGAATGGTGTGAGATGAAATCTCAGTGTAGTTTTGATTTGCATTTTCCTAATTGCTAATGACACTAAGCATTTTATTATATATTTTCTGGTCATTTGTATTGCTTTTGAGAAATATCTATGTAATTCATTTGCCCATTTTTTGATATTAAATTCTTTGAGTTCTTTATATAGTCTGGATATTTATCTTCTGTCAGAAGTATAACTGTCAAAGATTTTCTCCCATTTTGTAGATTCTCTCTCTTCACATTCTTATTTCCTTAGTTGTGTGGAAGTTTTTTGATTTGATGCCATCTCATTTATTATCTCTTGACATTATTTCCTGAACTTTAGGGTCCTTTGTTGGAGTGCAGACTGTACATTTTCTTGCATGGTTTCTGGTATAATTTCTAGATCTTTGATATATTTTCAGTTGGCTTTTGCACAGTGTGAGAGATAAGGATCTAGTCTCATTCTTCTACATATGGGTAACCAATTTTCCAAGCACCACTTATATAAAAGATGAAAAAGATAGTCTTTTGAACAGTGTGTGTTTTGGGTACCTTTGTTAAGGACTATAACTATATCTGTGCAGATTTGTCTCTGTGTTCTCTCTTCTGCAATATATATATATATATATATATATATATATATATATATATACACACATATATATATATACACACACACATACACATACACACATATATTTTGTTGTATATATACACATATATATGTATGTATGTGTATGTGTATGTGTGTATACACATATGTGTGTGTGTATACATATATGTGTGTGTGTGTGTGTGTGTGTGTGTATATAATCTGTTTTTATGCCAGTACCATGCAGTTTTTGTTACTATAGCTCTTGCAGTATCTGTAGTATAATTTGAAGGTCAGGTATTGTGGTATCTCCAGCATTGCTTTTTGGCTTAGAATTGTCTGTTCTGAGTCTTTTATTCTTCCAAATGAATTTTAGCTCTGTTTTTTTTAGTTCTGTGAATAATGTCATTGGTATCTTGATGAATATTGCATTGAATCAGTATATGATTGGTACTATGGCTATTTTAACAATATCAACTCTACCTACCCATGAACGTGGAAGGTCTTTTCATCTTCTTATGTCTTCTTCAATTTCTTTCCTCAGTGTTCTTTAGTTTTCATTGTAGAGGTCTTTTACCTCCTTGATTAGATTTATTCCTAGGTTTTTGTTTTGTTTGTTTAGACTATTGTAAATAGGATTATTTTCCTGATTTCTTTCTTAGCAGAAAGAAATCATTGTTGGTGTATGAAAAAAAATCTATTGATTTTGTATGTTGATTTATAACCTGTTGCTTTACTGAATTTATTAGCTCTGGTAATCTACAGGTGCTTTTTGGATCTTCCCAGTATAGGATCATCTCATCTGCAACAGTGATAATTTGACTCCTTCCTTTCCTATTTTAATCCCTTTTATTTTCTTTCTTTTCCTGATTGCCATGGCTAGAACTTCTAGTACTGTATTGAATAGGAGTGGTAAGAGTGAATATCCTTTTCTCATTCCAGATTTTAAAGGAAATGCTGTACGTTTTTTGTAATTCCCTAGGATGTTGACTTTGGGTTTGCTGTATACAGTCTTTATGATGTTGAGGTGGATTTGTTCTGTCCATGGTTTCTGTCATGAATGGACACTGAATTTTGTCTGAGGCTTTCTTTGCATCTGAGATGACTCTGTGATTTTTGTCCTTAATTCTGTTTATGTGGTGAATTACATTTATTGATTTGAGTTGCTGGTAGCAGGTCTTCCCTGGCCCCTGGGGCCCAGCCCCGAATTCCTTGTTCTGCATGTCAAAGTGGCCAGCTCACAGGGTCGTGATGCAGGCTTGTGGTTTCATGTTTATCTGCCTCAGACATATGTGCCTTTTTGGGAACATCTTGGCCTTCTCGGAGCTTCCTGATAAGGAATAGTCACGGTAACCCAAGAGTAGCAAATGTTATTCCTCCCCTGCTTTGGCTAAATTTCCACTGCAGTTATAGAAAGTATATAAGGGAACAAACTTGGATAATAAAGCGGCACACATGCCTCCTCCTGGATGAAGAACCTTGGTGTCCTGTGAACTCTTTTAACCCCGACGTCTCTCGCCGGACTCGGTCCATTCGCCGGACGCGGCAAGTGGAGGTTCCACCGAGACCGGAAAGCAGAGGTAAGCGGACGGGGCTCCCTCCACGGAGAGGGAGGATTTGAAGCCTTCCATAAGAGAAGGGGAAAAGAGACCTTCCATAAGAGAAGGGGAAAAAAATTGAAACTTACATAAGGAACAGGTAGCTACCATGGGTAACTCAGCAGCCAAAGTTCGTCTGGCCAACGAACTCAGAGAGCTGTTGAATACACAAGGAACCGGAATAAAAACAAAAACTGCAACAGAATTCGTTGAAGTTATTGCCCAGGCATGTCCTTGGTTTCTGACAGGAGGATTTCTTAATAACAGTGATTGGGATTTGGTAAAGCAGGATCCCCAAAAGTTGTTGAGGGACCAGGGTCCAGATAGAGTCCCCATTGCTACTTTCTCTCTATGGAGATTGGTAAAGGATGCTTTTTTAACTGATAAAGTGAAGATTAAGGAGCAGCTTGCTGAATGCGAACAGGCCCTTAATCAGGTCCAGGAAGAGCAAATGGCAGAGTCCTTACCCCTTTCCCATTATTCTTTCATATCTCCTTCTTCATTCTTAGATCCACCCTAGCTGCTCTCAACCCCGCCTTCTCATCTTCCCCCTCCCTACCAGGCCCACAGAAAAGTCTTAACTGACCTTCTCCAGAATATTCACCATGGCTGATTTTAGGACTTTCAGCAAAAGAATCTCTACAAAAAAGTTCAATGTAGATAAATTTCCTATTTTCATGTTGCCCTGTTTTATTTGGCTACTGTCTGAAAAAATCAGCACTCCAGGTGCTGGACACTCCCTTACTAGTTTTTCACAAAAATATGTAAACAAGGCCTCTGGCCTTGAGCTGGGCTTCACAGTGCTGAGTACATTTCTAAGATAAGGGAGTTACTAACTGGGCTCCATGGTAACAGCTGGCAGGAGGAGGAACTGGAAAGGGAGATAGAGGAACTGGAGGGTCGAATGAAGAAGTCAAGATTTAAAGCACCTACGGCCCCAATCCCTGTTGCGCTCCCTCCTTATAACCCCGATTGGGACGAGGACAACCCCAGAAGGCGGGGGGGGGGGTGTTCAGTGGCAGCCTAAGATAGCCCAAACTTTTCCAGTAATTGAAAACCTGGATGCCTATGGACAGCCGGCCAGAGTGTATGTTTCTTTAGCCTTTAAGGATATTAAACAACTAAAGGAGGCAGTTATTAATTACAGACCCCATGCCCCCTTTACATTGACTCTCTTCGAGTCTTTCTCTGCCAATCAGCTGACACCTAGTGACTGGCAACAGCTTTGCAGGGCTGTGTTGTCCGGAGGGGATTTTTTGTTGTGGAAAAGTGAAAATCAAGAGAGGTGTCGCGAGCTAGCCCGAGTCAATCAAGACGCCGGCTTCCCAAGGTGTAACCTTGAAATGTTAACAGGCTCGGGACAATATGCTATCATAAATCAGCAAATTAATTATGATCCTGGGGTCTATGCTCAGATAGCTACAGCAGCCGTTCAGGCTTGGAAGGCTTTACCTATTTCAAATGCTGAAACAAAAATTTCAAAAATTGCTCAAGGACCCTCTGAGCCTTATTCTGACTTCATAGCCCAATTGATGCAGATAGCAGGAAAAATATTCCCTAACTTGGAACAAGCCATGCCGGTCATTAAGCAATTGGCTCTTGAAAATGCAAATTCCTATTGCCAAAATGCCATTAAATCTACCAGAGCAAAGAGTGTTGATGACATGATTCGAGCTTGTAAGGATATTGATGGAGCTCATATTACCGGACAGATTTTGGCCGCTGCCCTCAAAACAGGATTGTCAGGGTTTAATGGTAAAGGGGCCCGACCCAAAGGCTGCTCCCGATGTGGGAAAGAGGGACATATTAAATGAAATTGTCCCGAGGGGGATAGACGGGGTCGGGAAGGCATGCCTGGCCCCTGTCCCCAATGTGGCAAGGGGAATCATTGGAGCAACGAGTGTCCTTCCAAGTTTGATGCTCAGGGACGCCCACTGCAGCCGGGAAATGGGAACAGGGGCCCGCCCTGGGCCCGGAAGCCAGAGTGTACGGGGCGGTCCAGAGACAGAACAAGCTGCTACCGCAGTAAGATCTTGGCCAGGCGGGGAATAATGCAGACAAAATCAAACAAAATGCAATCGGCTAGGAAAACTTAGGGAACTTTTGCCCCGAAAATGGGCAGCGGACTCCATGTTGTTTGCATCACCATGGTAACCATGGGGTGCCTGGCCAGAAGAGCGGCTTCCTGGTCCCACCTCCCACACTTTTGCGGGCTACCGATTGGTTCTTCCACAGTCACTCAGACAGGACTTCTAGTCCCGCCTTCCAGCCACTAACCTGTACTGCTGTGTTTCAGATTTCTACCGGAGCTGCTCAGAGCCTGTATTTTTTAAAAATGCCTACCTGTAAATGCTAACGAAAGATATCTTTTTCAGACAAAATTTAATTCTACAGGTTTCTATGTTACAGTCCTAAATTTAAGCTAGTTCTAAGTTAAATAACCTTTTTCTTTATAGTTGTGTTACTAAATAATGTTCTATTGATGAGAGATATCAAATATGCTTCTTTATATTTTACTTTTAATTTTGGAGGTTATGAGGATGCATTTGCTCGCCACAGGAACAAGCCGGCAAAGTTCCTGTGATGACCAAAAAATCCTTATTCTCATTGCTAACTATAAAAATAAAAATGTATACTCAAGGATCTTATTTCAGTTACATCAAGTGATGTCACATAAAAGAGTGCACTCCTAGTTAAAAATAAATTAAAATGGATCCAAATATTTTAAGGCCACGTGGTTACATAAAGTTAATACAATTATAAGTTATGCTCTTATTCTTAATATATATATTTTTTATATATTTAGATAACCTATATTTGTTAATCTATAAATTAATTAGCACATGCCTAATTGATTAGTTAATATATATTTGCCTAATTGTTTTTCTTCAACAGGAAACCCATAATTTATGTTTTATATTTACATTTATCAGATACTCTGCCTTTTCAGTTACAGATATTTGAGATAAATGTATTTACTATAAATTTGCTTTTAAGTGAAAATACAATCAAGTAGTTTCTAATTCTCAAGGTTACTGTTTAAACTTATAAGATGATAAATTATTATAATTATTTCTACAAAATATCTTAGGGTTTTAACTATATTTTCATTGATATTTCTTATCAAAGTATAATAATTTGTTTATAGATTCTAAGGTTTTCAGAAATTGCTCCAAAGTATAAAAAAAAAAAATTTAAACAAAAAGATGCTTCAACAAAGAAAAAGCACGGATCCTAAAAAGAAGAAAGAAATCATCTTTGGGTAAAACAAGGTCTTTATATTCATTTTCCTAAGTAAAAAAAAAAAAAAAAAAAGATTTTTATATTGTTATCTAAACAGATGATTTAAAAAGTTAGAACAATTAAAAAAGAGATTTATATATACTAAACTGACTATAATTAATTTAAGGGTATTTCAGGTTATTTTCCTAATTTAACTATACTAATGTGAGCTAAAATTTTGTCCATATTTTGACATGACAAACACCTATTAAAATGTAAGTTTATTTCTTTAAAGAAAGATCCTTATTGCCTAATAATTCTTACTGTTTAAGATAAAGATTAATTTTGGTAAATAAATTCACATTGTTGATTAAACATTAAGTATATTGAACTACTAACTTAAACCCCTGTATGACCTTTTGAGAGGAGGCCCCTCATCCACCTCCCTGCGAAAACCTACTCCAGAAGCCTTGAAGGCACTTAGATTGATAGAGACAGCCTTACAAGAGATACAGGTAATGCAGGTGGACTACTCCCAGTCCTTGTTATTCATTGTTCTGCCATCAAAATTCATCCCGACTGGAGTCTTTTGGCAGACTGGTCCTATTTATTGGGTTCACTTACCTGCATCCCCCTCCCGGGTCTTGATACTTTTCCATGATCTGGTAATACAATTAGTTTGGAAAGCAAAATATCTAGGAGATGCCTTGTTTGGGAAAACCTTTGATGTTCTCATATTACCATATAATCAAGACATTCTTTCTAAATTAAGACAGGAACATGATCTCTGGTGTCTCTTCTTCTGTAGTTTCATGGGACAGGTTGACAATCACTACCCTAAAAGCAGGCTCCTTGAAAGTCTAAAAACATGTCCAATAATTTTCCCAAAGATCCTAAAAAAGGATCCTCTCCCGGGGGCACAAACCGTCTTCACTGACGGGGCCAAAAATGGATTTGCTGTCGTCTTGGATGGGACCCAGGTCATCTGCAAGAGAGTGGCCAATTGTTCGGCCCAAAAAGCGGAGGTTGCAGCCTTAATATTGGCCTTACAGACCTATAGCTCGGTGCCCCTTAATGTTTTCACAGACAGTCTCTATATCGCCAGGCTCACCTCCGAGATTGAGACGGCACCTTATATTGGAAAACAATCCACTATCATGGACCAACTACAGACAGTACAGCTTCATATGGGCTAGGGCAGATCCCCTCTTCATAGGTCACATTAGAAGTCATTCCGGACTTCCAGGTCCTCTGGTGGTGGGCAACGCCATGGCAGACGCTGCCACACATGCCACTAACCTTGTATATACAATAACTGAGTATGATAAGGCCCTCTAGCTTCATAATAAATTTCACCTAAACGCACAATCCTTACGCTTCCACTCAGGATGTCCCCGGGATCAAGCTTTAAAAATTGTCTCCCTATGCCCTACTTGTGCACCTTTTATCCATTCCCCTTCTCTGGGAGTCAACCCAAGGGGCCTTCAGCCAAATGACATCTGGCAAACTGATGTAACTCATATTCCTAGTTTTGGAAAACTGTCCTTTGTGCATGTCAGTATAGACACGTTCTCTGGTTTTATCTCCGCTACTTTACATTCAGGAGAGAAGGCTAAGGATGTGATACAGCACTATGTAAAAACCTTTTCCTTCATGGGAACCCCTTGATACATAAAAACAGATAATGGCCCAGCTTATACTAGTCAAACCTTCCCAAAATTTTGCTCACAGTGGAATATTATACACAAAACAGGAATCCCATATAACCCCCAAGGACCGGCCATTGTAGAACGGGCCCATCAACATCTTAAAACCTATTTTGCAAAAAACAAAAGAGGAGGAGATATACCAGAGTTGTCAGGGACCACATGCACTATTAAATATAACTCTGTTCACTTTAAATTTTTTGCTCACAGACGCTGAAGGCCGTACAGTGGCGCAGCGTCACTTCTCCTCTCCCACCATGCAAAAGGCACAGATAAGGTGGAAGGATCTATCTACAGGAAAGTGGCAACCTCCTGCTCCACTCTTGGCTAGAGTGAGAGGAGCTGTATGTGTCTTCCCTCCAGGGACGGAAAAACCCGTTTGGGTCCCAGAACGCTGCATGAGACCGGTAGATGCAGACTCAGGAAGGAGCGACGACCCTGGGACTTCAGGTTCGGCCATTTTCGCTTCTCCAAAGGAGTGACAGGATGAGTTTTGCAGGTTGGATCTTCCTTATAACAGTCCTGGTATGCAGGCCTGTGGACGCAGGAATGGGTCCCCCACCAGGTAATATCTATCAACATCTTTTTGGGATCCCCTGCGAGTGCAGGGGAAGGATTTGGAATCAGGGCCCCAGTAGCTAGATTCAGACTGCCGGGCTGAAGTTCATCAACAAATTGGGGGATTTCACCACCCTGAGTGGGTATGCATGAACAAACCAAAGATTAACCCCCCTGGTCCCGAAAAAACCCTCAGTAACTGCTCCACAACTTGCACTTATACTTCAGCAGTTCATGTCTCTTGCTATGAGATGGCCTCGATTTGTGTACACAAGGGACGACAGTATTTTGAGGCCAGATTGACCAAGACCCAGTCGGGGGAGGGGGTGGGAGTAACTTTTCACTTCACTCCGTTTCTTTTTGGCCAAGGGGGAGTTGAATCTAAACTCCGGTTGGCTGGGTGCCAGGGTGAGGTTGGTAAGTCCTCCTGTTGGCCCACTGCAGCCCCTACAGGGATCTCTGACAGGGGGGACCTACTGATTCTGTTAAACATCTTCAAGTTATCAAGCTCTTGAAACCACAGGTCCCTGACCTCATATACTACCCCTTGGTGCTGCCTAAGTCTCAGCTCCCAGATCTGGATGCCAATACGTGGGATATCTTAAAAACCACCCTTTTTTACTTAACAACTCTGATCCCATGCTTGCTAGTGACTGGTGGCTCTGCGTAACAACAGGGGTGGTCATGCCCGTGGCGGTTCCTATCAATGCCACCATATCTGATGATGATACTTGCTAGCCCGGACTGCCTTTCAAGGTCCAACCTATGGGCACTTTTACAGAATGTCTCCTGGGTATGATGCAAAACAACACCTATGATGTTGATGTTGGAGTGACTTCCTTTGGAAACTGGTCAATCTCAATAACCAAGAACTATTCCTCACCCACTCCAGCCCTCTGTCCCCCTAATGGCACTGTTTTTATGTGTGGAGAAAATTCTGCCTTCCCTCAACTCCCTGCAAATTGGACAGGTGTCTGTGTTCTCACCCTGCTCCTCCCTGACATAACCATTGTCCCTGGGGATGAGCCCTTACCTATTCCCAGTCTAGACACCCTAGTAAAAAGGCACAGGCAAGCTACACAGGCTTTACCACTACTCGCCACACTGGGGATAACGGCTGCTGTGGGCACAGGCACAGCTGGACTGGGTACAGCGATACATTCTTATCGCCATCTATCTCAGCAGCTTATAGATGATGTGCAGACCCTATCTGGCACTATTGGGGATCTACAAGACCAAATTGACTCTTTGGCAGAAGTAGTCCTTCAGAATAGGCGAGGCCTAGATCTGCTGATTGCCAATCAGGGAGGGATTTGCTTAGCTTTGGGAGAAAGGTGCTGCTTCTATGCCAATAAATCGGGCATAGTTCACACTAAAATCAAGGAGATTCAAGAAGACCTAGAGAAAAGGAGAAAAGAATTATTCGAGAACCCTCTTTGGACTGGGATGAATGGGTTCCTGCCCTACCTTCTTCCCCTCCTGGGACCCTTACTGAGTCTTCTTTTGATTGCAACCTTGGGACCTTGTGTTGCAAATAGGATAACTCAATTCATTAAGGACTAGATTAACATCTTAACCTCCAAGCCAATACAGGTTCACTACCAACGCCTGGAGATGGACGACTCTGCCCACGAGGTGTACTTACGACCCATCCGGAGATGAGATGTAACTGGACAGGAGCCAATACCCGAGCCCTCCTATGTGCCTGCTTTTGCCCAGGTCCCTAATTACCCTGCTGACTTGGTGCCGTCATCCCAGACCCTTACGTTCAGAAAGCTCCCTGGTCATAGCTATCCCACTGGCAAAGATGATGACTGGGATCCGCAGTTGTGTCCTACTGGCCATGACATCCTAACTAAAAAGTGTCTGTTTACGTAGGACAAGAGCTGATCTTGTAGTACCCAGTGACGGGCAACTTCCACGCTTGCACTGCAACCTAAGCCAGGGGAATGGGGCCTCCCCAGAGACGGGTAAGCACTGTAAGGGCAGTGGACGACCTAAGACAGGGGCTACTTGATTCCCTTTGACATGCAAAAAACAAAAGAGGGGGACTTGCTGGTAGCAGGCCTTCCCTGGCCCCTGGGGCCCAGCCCCGAATTCCTTGTTCTGCATGTCAAAGTGGCCAGCTCACAGGGTCGTGATGCAGGCTTGTGGTTTCATGTTTATCTGCCTCAGACATATGTGCCTTTTTGGGAACATCTTGGCCTTCTCGGAGCTTCCTGATAAGGAATGGTCATGGTAACCCAAGAGTAGCAAATGTTATTCCTCCCCTGCTTTGGCTAAATTTCCACTGCAGTTATAGAAAGTATATAAGGGAACAAACTTGGATAATAAAGCGGCACACATGCCTCCTCCTGGATGAAGAACCTTGGTGTCCTGTGAACTCTTTTAACCCCGACGTCTCTCGCCGGACTCGGTCCATTCGCCGGACGCAGCAGAGTAGTTAAATTATCCTTTCATCTTTGGGATAAAACCAACTTGTTCATGATGTACCATCTTCTTGATATGCTGTTGAATGTGACCTGCTGATATTTTATTAAGGATTTTGCATCCAAGTTCATCAGGCATGTTGATCTGTAGTTTTCATCCTTTGATATGTCCTTATCTGGTTTTGGTCAGAGGGTAATACTAGCTTCATAGAATGAATTTGGAAGTATTTTTCTATTTCTATTTCATGGAATAATTTGAGGTATATTGGTTTTAGTTCTTCTTTAAAGATCTGGTAGAATTCATCTGAGACTCCATCCAGTGTTGAACATTTATTTTTTTTTAAAAAAATCTTTGTATTCCTGTGTCTATCTCATTACCACCTATTGGTTTGCTTAGGTCTCCTGTGTCCTCTTGATTCAATTTTGGCAAGTCATATTTGCCTAGAAATGTATCCATTTCTTCTAGGTTTTTCCAATTTATTGGAATAGAAGTTTGCAAAATAGTTTCTAATGATTCATTGGTTTTCTGTGTTATCTGTACTAATATCTACTTTTCGTGTCTAATTTTATTAATTTGAGACTTCTCTCTTTTTCTTTTGGTTAGTTTAGCTAAGGGCTTATCAATATTTTTTATTTTTTCCAAGAATCAACTCTTTGTTTCATTGATTCTTTGTACTTTTTTATTTTCCAGTTCATTGACTTAAGCTCTGATCTGAATTATTTCATTTCTTTTTTTTTATTTTAGAATTGATTCTTCCTTTTTGAGGTTCTTAAGATGTTTATTTGGGATCTTTCTGATTTTCTTATGTAGGCACTCACAGCTATAAACTTTCCTCTTAGAAATGCCTTCATAGTGTCCCAGAGGTTCTGGCATATTATACCACTAGTCATGTTTTATTCTAAGAATATCTGAATTTCTCCTCTGATTTCTTCTATCACCCATTCATCATTCAAAAGTGTATTTCTCAATTTCCACGTGTTTATATAGTTTCTGTAGGGTTTTTGATGTTGATTTCTAATTTCATTCTATTAAAATCAGGTAAGATGCAAGCAATCATATCAATTTTTTGAATTTGTTCAGAGTTGTTTGTGACCTAAAATATGGTTATTTTGGAGAAGATTTTATGAGCCACTGGTAAGAAAGTTTATTTGGCTTTTATTGGATAAAATATTCTGTAGATATCCATTAAGTTCATTTGATTTGAAATATTTTTTTCAGATCCAAAGAGTCTTTACTGAGTTTATTTCAGAATAATCTATCTTTTAGTGAGAGAAGTGTATTTAAGTTACCCTATATTATTGTACTGGGGTCTATCTGAATCTTTACTTTGAGTTGTGTCTGTATTATGTAATTAATACACCAATGTTTGGGGCATAAATATTTACTATTGTATCTTCTTGTTGGAATATTCCCTTTACTGGCATGAAGTGAACTTCTTTGTCTCTTCTGATTAATTTTGGCTTAAAGTCTGCTTTGTCAGATATGAGAGTAGTTACTCCTGCTTTTTTTCAGGCTCCATTTGCATGGTGTATCAGTTCATCCTGTGACTGTCTTTGCCTTTAAGGGGCATCTCCTGCAACCGATATATAGTTGGGTCTTGTTTTGTAGTACATTCAGCCAGCCTATGTGTGTGTGTGTGTGTGTGTGTGTGTGTGTGCGCGCGCGCGCACGTCTGTGTCTATATATGTGAGTGTGTGTGTGTGTGTGTGTGTATATATATATATATAGGATTGAACCCAGAGATGTTCAATCACTGAGCCACATCCTCAGCTCTTCTTCTATTTTATTTAGAGACAGGTTCTCACTAAGTTTCTTGGGACCTCACTAAGTTGCTGAGGATGCCTTTGAACTCAACAATCCTCCTGTTGATGGGATTACAGGTATGTGTCACCATACCTGGCCTAGCCTATGTGTTTTAATTGGAAAGTTGGAACCATTTACATTCAGTGTATTATAGAGAGATAATTATTAATTCCTGCCATTTTGGTTGATTTCCAATGTTTAGTTTGTTCATCTTTCTTGTTTAGCTGCTCTTCAAATGAGATTTATTTGTGAGCTCTCGGGTTTGTTTTGATTTCTTGTATGAAGTATTTTCTGTAGTGCTGGATTAGTAGATATGCATCTTTTAGTTTCTGCTTATCTTGGAAGATTTTTATTCCTATTTGATTATGAAGGATATATTAGTTGGATATAGGAGTCATGATTGACAGTTATTTTCTTTCAGGGATTGGAACACATCATTCCAAACCCACCTGGATTTTAGGACTTGTGCTGAGAAATCATAAAAAATTATGATTGACTGACCTCTAAATATGACCTCGTGTATTTCTCTTGAGGATTTAAAAATTCTATCCTTGTTTTGTATGTTAGGCATTTTAATTGTGATGTATCATAGAGAGGTTCTTTTTTTGATCTTGTCTACTTGCAGTTCTGAATGTTTCCTGTAACTAGATGTCCATTTGATTATCAAGGTTTAGAAAATTTCTGTTATTTCCTTGAAGAGGTTATCCACACCATTATCCTGCATTTCACAACTCTCTTTGTTATTGTTTAGATATAAGTTGTCTCCAAAAGCTCATGTGTGAGAAAATGCAAGAATTTTCAGAGATGAAATGATTGGATTATATGTGCTATGACCTAATCAGTGGTTTAATCCATTGATATGGGTTAACTGGGATGTGACTATAAGCAGGTAGGGTGTGGCTGGAAGAAGTAGGTCACTGGGCTGTGCTTTTGGGGGTTATATTTTGTCCTTAAGGAATGGAGCTTTCTCTGTCTCCTGATGCCATGTCCTGGGCTGCTTTCTTCCTCCATGCCTTTCCACCATGATGCTCTGCTACACCTTGGGTCTAAAGCTATGGAATCGGCTGTACATGGCCTACAACCATGAACCAAAATAAACTTATCCTCTTCTATATTGTTCTGGTCAGTCTTTTGACCACAGTGGCAAAAATGCTGACTAAATTACTCTTCAATTTCAGTGATTCTTAAATTTGGTCTCTTAATATGCTGTCCCAGAGTTTTTATATATTCTGGTTATGGTTACTGCTTTTCTTTAATACTGTCTGAATGTTCAAGGCTACTTTGTCTTCCAGCTCTGAAATTATGTTTTAAGCATGGTTTGCTTTATCAAGAGGACCTTTCAACTGAACATTTTGTTTGATTTATTCTCTTTCATTTTTCAAGATGTCTGTTTAGTTGTTTTTCAAAATCCCTATCTCCTTATTGAATTTCTCATTTATGCCCAGTAATGACTTCTTTATGTCACTCAGAGTTGTGTGTGTGTGGGTGTGTATTGTGCTAGAATTCATTGATCATTTTGATAATCATTGTTTTGAATTCTTTATCTGATATTTCATCCACTTCAGTATTTTTGAAGTTAGTTGCTGGTGAATTTTAAGTATTAGGAGCCATTGCATTACCTTGATTTTTCATATTTCTTATATTTCTGTGTTGGGTTTAATGCATCTGTTGGGATGGATTTATTTTCCTCTCTTATGTGAGTGGGCTTTTTTTGTGGGGGGCACAACCTTCTCTTGCCAAAATGTCCTGTAGCGATCTAGATTGAGAATGCTAATAGTTGTGGTAACCATAGCCATTATGTTCATTCTTTGTTTTTGCTGTAAGTGTAGAACTTCCACTGTGAGTAGAACCAGAGGGAGCCCCAGATGTTTCTTCTTGGAGTTTGATCATTAGTTTGTGGTTTTTGTTCCTTCTATTCTTTGTATTAAAGTATCACTGAAATTTGAGTGTGGTTAATTTGTGTGTGGAGGATGATGCACGGTTTTTTGGCTGGATTTAATGCAGCATATGAGCATTGGCCTTGTGAACTTGTATTGTTCTTGTAGATTCCCAGCACCTCACAGAGAAGGGGGAAACAATAGCAGCAACTGAAGCAAACAATATTAAACATTAAAATAAATACCCAGGGTCAACTATGATATCTACAACACTAATTACCACAAAAATAGGAATGGTGGCAGTCAGAAATTTTCAACAGCAAAAATAACAAGCAGCTGTGAGCCAGATTATTGTAATAAGCAGGTATCAACTATGCTATCCAAAATACTAATAACTGCAACAACATGAATATTGTGAAAAGGATTTATATAAACCAAATAGTTCTAAAGATGGTAAAAATATAGTATTGAGGACAGCCTCAACAACCTAGTGAGAGAGACTTGGGATGTAGCTCAGTGGTAAAACACACCTGGTTTTCAAGCCCTAGTACTGCACAAGCAAGCAAGCAAACAACAACACAACAACAACAACAACAAAACCAAAGTGGGAGCCTATGAAAATGACACACACATGATCTAGTTTTATATCACTATGAATGTAAAATGTTATTGTTTTATTTAGTGAACATGGAAAGAAGTGAACTCTAATTATTTTTAAAACATATCTATGTTGCAACACAATTTTTATTAAATTGGTACAAGGGAACGTTTTCTTGTTTAAAATTATACAATTACTTGGCTAGTGAGTCCCAATAGCAAAGTAGCTACAAGTAGAATTATTCTGATCTGAAAGATTAGGGATTTCTAATATTTTTGAGATAAGCATTTCAGTATCTAAATCCAGTTAATAAAGATTTACTTTGGGGAGGGTATTTTAACAGTGATCTTTGCGATATCAAGCACTGTATCAGTAGTTTCAGATTGAGTGTAACACTGTGGTATTGTTTATAATAAGTTCAGGGCTCAACCTTAACAGAATCACTTCAAAATCTTATTAAAAATTTAGGTTCAGGGCCTGGGGCTGGGGCTCAGCGGTAGAGCATTCGTCTTGCATATGTGAGGCCCTGGGTTCGATTCTCAGCACCACATAAAAATAAATAAATAAAGGCATAAAAATTTAAATAAAAAAAGGACAAAAAAAAATTAGGTTCAGAATCTGAACGTAGTTAGTTTTGAGATGGTCTTGAGAACTTGCAGTTTTAGTGAGCTGCCATGTAACTCTCATTGAGGAAGAGCTAAGAGCTCTTCTCAGAGCTAAGAGCAATCTACCATGTATCAAGAAACCACTAGGTGGTGAGGCCATCTCTTTGAACCAATTCTTCAATCTAGAAAGCCATAGAAAATTCAGTTGTTAGAGAAAAATCAAGAAATGTGGGAAGATCTAAACACACTTATATCAATTGTTACTTGCAGATTAGCTTACGTGTTGGTCCCTGATGGAAAGGTGGTAAGTGTCCCCTTCTCCTCCCATTGTCTTCTAATATCACCTTCAGTGTTTGTTATGCCATAAGGATCCTTAACTGAAACTCTGCAACCCATGAGCACAAACAAATCCAAATATAGAAAAACAGCTTAATGAAAAGGGTTAGTATTATATGAGATCAATAGTTTACACTGGGAAACATACCTTTCTAAATTTAAAACAGCAGAACAAGCAAGCAGATACAAGTCTGGTATTACCATCTCCTAACATTTCTATGGAATGTGCTCTTTCCCCACAGTCCTGGATGGCATCTTGGAGGGTAAAATTCATATCTGTTGCTGTCCTCCTTTGTGGGCCCTAAGCCACTACCTGTGTAAGGTGCTGACCCTTAAAAAAAGACACCGAGATGCATAAGAGCATTTCTTTTGAGGCATAACAAGTACTTTTGTGTCATATTTTGAGGCATATTAAGTACTTTTAAATTTTTACTCCAACTTTTACTGTTTTAAAATTAGTCTTGTACCTGAATTATCATGGTGAACTTTATACTCTAACAGTTTAATGTTGTTATATTGAACAGTACCCTTTAGTCCTTCAGTTAGTTTGGAAAGCAGGGATTCATTTATCTTATGGCAATTAAATATGAGGAGTGGTTAAAGTTAATGCATCATTATATCCTTAATAATGAGAGCACATTTTTTATTGTAAATAGCTGTAAATGATTGAAGTGTTAAGAGGAACTAGTGAATTACTTATCTGCTTTTAGGTGGAGCAAAAACAGCTGGGGAAAGAATGGCTGAGAATTGCTATTGCTAACCTAGAGTTAGGGAGTAGTGATACTGATGATATCTAGGAAAGTAGAGAAGATCTTCCTGTATTCTCTGCAGGAAATCTGCAAGTTCAGGATGCTGGAAAAGTGGGAAGATAAGAAGCAGAGGAGTCCACAGTCCAAGATTTATAGAATTGCTTGAAAGATATTATTTGTGTTGAAGTCCAAGAGGTGCTGCAAGGTGAGAGTCATTTACTTGAAGTCCAGCAGTGTCCTTGGAAAACAGCAAATGACTACTACAAAATGTATTGTTTGGTTGTTTATGAGGTTGGGTTCAGAGAACCCAACAATGGAAATGCAACAGTAAGCTCAGGCTAGTATCATCAATAAAAAATTGTGCAATGGCCTCAGAGGAAAAGTTGTAATCCCAATTCAAATGCTAGTTTGCTTTTTGAATATAAGCAAATGCTTAATCTGAAAATCCCCTCAGTCCTGGGCTAATGACAAGGAAAGGAGATAATAAATTGTAAAGCACCTTCCAGGTATTAACTTGCAGTAAAGGTGGAAAATGTCATTCTGGTATTTGAGACCTGACTGATAGCACAGAGCCTTCTGGACCTTCCCTGAGGGGAGGAGAGGGCACTGGGTGGTAGAGGGGGTTACAGGGAGCTGTTCTGGTCCCATTCCAGAAAACCACTGTGGTCCATACTTTAAGAACTTTTTATTTTTGTGTGACTGGATTTTCACATTATACTCAAGCATAAACCAATTGAAAACTTTAATTCTGTTACCACAATTAATAAAGATAGTATTGCTTCTCAGAAAATGTGATAACTCAGAAGTTTTATTTGAAATTCTATTTAAGTTTATTTCTTACAGAAAATAGAAGTAAATGATCCAAAAAGTTATATGTATTGTAATCTCTGTATGCTTTTCAACCTGAGGTATGAGGTCTCTGAACTCTTGGGGTTGGCTACTGAAGGAGGACTACTTGAGGTTTTCTGTCCTCTAGTGTTTGGATGTAGAAGCCTCAAGTAATCAGAGAGTATAATTCTCTTCCACCATGCAGTGTCTGTGTGCGTGTTCCAAGGTCTGCTTATCTCCCTGGAGAAGTTCAGTCGAGTCTTCAGAGCGCACTCAACATCATCTATCTTCTGAAATCACCAGGACTAATGTGACATTTCTTGACTTTCACTCTGGGATCTTTTATTTTTAGTATGAAGAATGCTACTCAGAAATACTTTTCTTTTTATTGTGCCCAAACCATGTTTCTTCTTGAAGATGACTTGCCCCAGGGAATAATGTAGTCACATTGACTGTTAATTGGTGAAATAAAATATTTGGTAAATAAATTTTGTCTCAATTTCATCATCATGCATGTGTGGACTAATCAATCTGGGTATGTTTTGTTTAACTGTTTCACTTAGCTAAGGAAAGCATAAACTAAGGATGAAAGGAAGAAAAATAAATTTGCCTTTTGACAGTGCTCATGTGTTTTGTTTGTTATTTATTTACAAGTCAAGTTCCTTGATTGTTGTTACCTTAGCTCTTTGGGCAGCAGCTGGTTTTGATCCCAGCTGTTTGATGCTTGGACTGAGCCTCCATGAATACAGATCAGGGGAAGCTAGTTCTCTCAGGTATTTCACAGGTCTGGTAAAATCTACATGATGAGATCTGGTCCTTCTACAACAGGAATTGTTAGAATGATAAAGAAGCTCATTTCAGGGGTTGATTAATCCATTTTGTATTACTATAAAGAAATACTGAGGCTGGTTATCTTTATAATGAAAAGATATTATTTTAGCTTCTAGTTCTGGTGGTTCAGGAGCATGTAACCACAATTAGCTTGGCTCTGGTGAAGGACTCAGAGTGGATGGCAACACACAATGGCTGGAGTGTGGGTAGGAATAACAGATCACTTAGAAAGTAAGTTAATAAGAGTGATTGAAAGGGCTGGGGATGTGGCTCAAGCGGTAGTGCGCTTGCCTGGCATGCGTGCGGCCTGGGTTGGATCCTCTGCACCACATACAAACAAAGATATTGTGTCCGTCGAGAACTAAAAAATAAATATTTAAAAAAATTTCTCTCTCTCTTTAAAAAAAAAAAAGAGTGATTGAAAGGTCAGACTTGCTATCTTAAAAACTCCTCCTTGAACTAAGTCAAGCTCCCAATAGAGCCACCTTGAACCCTTCTGAGGTCATACCCCTAATAACCTAAGCATCTCTCACCAGTCTCCACTCCTTAGCACCTCTCCACACTAGAGACCAAGTTACATGAACCCTTGGGGGAAAAACACACCTAAACCTTAGCAAAAGGTGTGTTTTAATTTAAAACCAGGCAGATTGGTATCAGTTCCCCACCTGTGCATCTGTCTTGACATGGCTTTTCCTGCATATCATGGGAACTCATTTGGTTATTTTGTTATATACTTGAGGAAACATTTTTCCCAACTTTCATGTGGAAACACAATTTCATACCCTTCTCTAAGGAGGACCCAAATCTACTGATTTCTTAATGCTCACATGAGAACGGTGGTTGTCAATCATTGGCCTAACAAACGTTTCCAAGTTTTCTGAAAGTTCTTTGGGTGAAATAGCACACTACTTGCTGAAAGGCACCATCCCAGCTAGGTAACCAGGGAGGGAATGTGGGAATTTTTTCACATGAGAGAAGTTCTTGGCCTTTGTTTCCTTGTACCATGATTTTAGCAGTCCTGGTAACTGCTTTAGCTGCTCCTGCTAAAATAGAGACCTTGGAGTTGAATACTGGGTGCTGAGTTCTGAGGTTCCTGTTTCTCAGTTGGGGTGTCCAGCGTCATGTGGAACCCTATGGTGGATTTAGATATAATTTATTCCAATCATGATCTAAATTCCCAGGTAGTCCTATTCATTATGCAGAAACCCATTATTTTTAAAAATATTTTTTAGTTGTCCGTGGACCATTATTTATTTATATGCACTGCTGAGAATCAAACTCACTGCCTCACACATGTTAGGCAAACGCTCAACCACTGAGCCACCAACCCAACTCCCAGAAACCCATTCTTGATTTTTGCTCCAACTTCTGACTCTAGGAGCCAGGCAACATGGTGCATGCCTGTAATTCCAAAGATTGAGGATCTTGCTATAGGAGGATCCCAAGTTTCAGGCCAGCCTGGGCAATTTAGTAAGACAGTTCAAAATTTTAAAAAGGACTAGGAATATACCTCAGTGGTAGAACACACCTGAGTTCAATCCCCAGTATCATCACAAAATATCCAAAACAAAAAAAAAAAAATATTTATGGTTCCTACCTATCTTCAGGAAGGAGCCACTTGTACTGAGGTTAGCTGCAGGAGGTTCATGAATGCCAAGCCCCACTGTATGCACTTGGAGCCTTACAGCTACAGTGAAAGAAGTGATTGGGATAAAGCAGGATGGAAGTCCTTTTGAAGGAAGTCCTTTTGATGGAAGCAGAGGTGGCTCACCCTAGGCTCTGCACAGATGCACCAGTGAGCTTGGAATCCTGGATTCATTGGTTTAACAATGGCTACTTGTTGACATCCCTGTGTGCTGGAACAAGGTTGGCGACACTAATGCCCAGCTTATCTGGTCTGAATGTGTTTCCCTTCACAAACTCCCAAACTGGAAATTTAGTTCACAGTGGAACAGGATTAAGTGGTGGGGTTTACAGGAGGTGATTAGTCTGCAGGGCTGGGGCCTCCAGAGTGGATTTGTTTCCTTATGAAAGGACCCTCAGGTGCACATGCAAGGCAAGTGCTCTACCACTGAGCCACAATCCCAGCCCTCCTTTGGTTATTTTTTGCATGGTTTATCTTTTCTTCTACCTTTAACCTATTCATTTCCTTCAATCTTCAATCAGCATATAGATGTGATTATATTTTTTGTTTTAGTTCACTCAGCCAAATCTCTACCCTCTTTTTTTTTTTTTTTGTACCAGAGACTGAACCCAGGGCCACATCCCCAGCCCTTTTTTATTTTTATTTTGAGACAGGGTCTTGCCAAGTTGCTTGCTAATTTGTTAAGGCTGACTTTGAACTTGCAATCTTTCTGCCTCCTGAGCTGTTAGAATTACAACCATGTGCCACCACACCTATTTTTGTTGTTGTTGTTGTTGTTGCAGTGCTAGAATTTAAACCTAGAGTCTGTGCATGTCAGGCAAGCTCCATACATCAGAGTTCTAGCCTACTCTACTTTTTAATTGAGATGTTTAATCCATTGATATTTAATGGAACGAGTGATATGGTAAGATTTATGCCTGCCATTTTGTTGTATGTTTGCTTACCTACCCTTTTTGTTCTTCTGATCCACTTAGTTCATTTCATGCATATCATCCTAGAAAAATTTATTAGATTTTTTCTCTGTTGAATTGGTATAGCTCCTTTTGCCGTGTATCCCAGTGTCCATAGATGTCTAGTGCCCTTCTGAGCTTTCAGTTATATTGCATTGGTCATACTTTTTTTCTGTTCCTATGACAGTACTATTTTGAATCAATTGCAGTTGATTTATATCTGGAAGAGTAATTCTTCTTGCTTTATTCCTCTTCATCAAAAATATTTTGGAGAGCGGGCCGCGTGCACTGACCCCTGGGCCACATTCCAGGCCTCGCTCAGCCCCGCCCGGCGCGGTGGGTGGGCCCTCGGGCGCCGGCAGGGCCTGTGGGGAGCGGCGGGCGCAGGCCTTGGTGACTCCAACCATGCAGGACTGCCCTCCCCAGAAGGACCACCCCAGGCCAAAGGGGGGCCTCCCAGCTTCTCTCCTCTGCTCCCCGTGACCTCCGACTGTGTCCCTGACACCTGAGTTGGTGGCAACTTAGGGAGGAGCTCTCTCAGAGGGCCAGGCTGCTTGGGTGAGGGCTCCGGCACCATGCCGACCAAGGCCACGTGCCTGCGTCACACAGAGGTTCCTGGGCAGCTGGAAGCCAGAATGCTCAAGGGACGGCTTCCTGGAGCAAACAAAGACCTCCTCCCAAGCCCTGGGGCCCTGCCCACTCCCCACTGCCAGGACCCTGAGAAGAACCCCGTGCCTTCTTTCAGCGATCCGGCAAAAATCAGCAGTGAGGACCCCCAAGCCCGGGCAAAACCCACCACCCCTCAGCCCCCCACGAGGCCCAGGCTAGAGCGGACCCTGTCCCTAGATGATAAGGGCTGGAGAAGGAGGCGTTTTCCACGGAGCCAGGAGGACCTGGCCACCCAGGGTGGGGCCAGCCCCTACAAGGGCTCCGAGCAGGACATGGCCCCCCAGGCCCCGGCCCACAGTTGCCCCCCCACCCTGCCTGAGCACATCTTTGCAGGAGAAGCCCCACAGGGCTGTGGGCAGCGAGGGTGGGAGCCCCTCTTCATGGGGTAACTGTCTCTCTGGAATGATCAGCACCTCCCTGGAGTTGCTGCACAGGGAGGCTGCCCCAGCTGGGAGCTCCCCGAGGCTGGCCATCCTGTGTCCCCCTCGCCCGCCACCCACCCCGGATCTGAACGTGGCCTCCAACTCCCCAAGGATGGCAAACAAGGTTGACTCCGAGCATGCCGACCACAAGCACCAAGCACAGCCCAGGCTGGTACGGGCCCACAGCAGCCTGGGCCCCAGCCGGCCACGGAGCCCCCTGGCCTGTGACACCCACTCCCTTCATTCAGCCAAGTCTTCCTTCGGCCTCCTGGCGCCCATCCGCACCAAGGACGTCCGGAGCAGGAGCTACCTGGAGGGGAGTCTCCTGGCCAGTGGGGCCCTGCTAGGGGCAGATGAGCTGGCCCAGTACTTCCCAGACGGGAACATGGCCCTCTTTGTGGCCACCTGGAACATGCAGGGCCAGAAGGAGCTCCCGCCAAGCCTGGATGAGTTCCTGCTGCCCACCGAGGCCGACTACACCCAGGACTTGTATGTCATTGGGGTGCAGGAGGGCTGCTCGGACAGGCGGGAGTGGGAGACACGCCTCCAGGAGACACTGGGCCCCCGCTGCTGTCCTCAGCAGCCCACGGGGTTCTGTACGTGTCCTTGTTCATCCGCAGGGACCTCATCTGGTTCTGCTCAGAGGTGGAGTGCTCCACGGTGACGACGCGCATTGTGTCCCAGATCAAGACCAAGGGGGCCCTGGGCGTCAGCTTCACCTTCTTCGGCACCTCCTTCCTCTTCATCACGTCGCACTTCACCTCGGATGTCACCACCCGGTTCGATGAGGTGTTCTGGTTTGGAGACTTTAACTTCCACCTGAGTGGTGGACGCACGGCTGTGGAGGCCATCCTGAAGCAGGGCCTGGATGTGGATGTGCCGGCACTGCTGCAGCATGACCAGCTCATCTAGGAGATGAAGAAAGGGTCCATCTTCAAGGGCTTCCAGGAACCGGACATCCACTTCCTCCCATCATACAAGTTTGACATTGGGAAGGACACCTATGACAGCACCTCCAAACAGAGGACCCCCTCCTACACGGACCGGGTCTTGTACAGAAGCCGCCATAAGGGCGACATCTGTCCTGTGAAGTACTCTTCCTGCCCTGGGATTAAGACATCTGACCACCGCCCTGTCTATGGCCTTTTCCGGGTGAAAGTGAGGCCTGGCCGAGATAACATTCCACTAGCTGCTGGCAAGTTTGACCGAGAACTGTACTTGATAGGAATGAAAAGACGGATTTCAAAAGAAATTCAGAAGCAGCAAGCAATAAAGAATCAGGACTCCAGTGCCATCTGCACCATTTCCTGAAGTTGTTAGAGGAGGACCTTTGACCTAGAGCGGCTGGAGAAGACTGCAGTGTGTGCTCCTGACACCTGTCATTCATTCTGGGGTCCTGACGCACTGCTACTAGGGCTGCCCTACTTTCTCACCAAGAAACTCCCAGGCCAGACTGTGCATCCCGGGAAGAAAGCTGCCTTCACTTACTTGGGCGAGCCTGTACTTAAGACTTGTCCCCACAGGCACTTGGGGGGCTTCTCAGGGTATTGAAACTCCCATGCTCTGGAGTGTGGCAGAGGACCTGCCTAGTGTCACAGCCTCTCCCTCCATTCCTTCATTTGCGGCTCTACACCCAGAGCCAGTTTCTATGTCCCACACAAGCTGGGCCCTTCCTCTCCACACAGGTGTATGGGGGTCAGGCCCTGGGTCTGCCCTACAGCATGCTGAGGCCATGTTGGGGTCATGACAGTTGCCCTCTCCCAGGCCTTGAGCCCTCTCTTCCTTGGGCTGAGGCCCATGTGCTGATCCTATCTCCCCCACCCCCAGCTGAGGGCCACCTCCCCTCCCTCCAGAGGCCAAGCCCAGCTATGTGCTGCCTCCCTTTTAGTGATCAGCAGACCATCTGCTTTTGTGACATCAGCCACAGGGTGGTATTAACAGAGGTGGTACTTCCTGCCCTGGACACTTAGGTTGGGCAGGGAAGCCTAGCTGGGGACTCCGTTCCTTAAAGAGGGCTTTGACCACATCATTGCCCTTTGAGTCTTATATTCTTGACAAGATATAGCCTTGAATGTACAGAGATCTAGGGACATCCACTCTAGTCTTTAAATTATTTATTTTTCCATATTTATATTTTTAAATAAATGCATATATAAAATCTTAAAAACTCTTTGGCCCCAAACTGAATGTTGGAAAGAAAGTCTGTGTGCACACCCTATTCTTATAGTGTTCTTGTTTTAAAAGGCCATGGAACACAAAGGCAGGAAATTGACTCGGCTCACAACTGCTGACAGTCTTGTCCCAGTCCCTGCTGAGCATTCCTTCTGCAGGCCAGAGGCAACGCGAGGGGAAGACTCCGGTGGACTGGGCTGAAGCCACGAGCAATCCCAGCGAACACTAAGACTTCTATTAATATCAGCTTCCAAAATATGGGATATAAACTTTAAAGCAACGCACCAATGTTTCTGATAAAGCGGGAGAGCGCCCACCATTCCACTTCAATAAAAATTCAATGGTCTGCAAAAAAAAAAAAAAAAAAAAAATATTTTGGAGTATTTTTGGATCTTTGCTCCATATAGGATTTTTCAAATAACTCATCAAGTTTTACTATAATATCTGTTGGTTCTTGTATTTTGATTACTGAATTTTCAGGTCAATTTGTGATTATTTATTTATTTATTTATTTTGTTCAAAACATTACATAGTTCTTGACATATCATATTTCACACTTTGATTCAAGTGGGTTATGAACTCCCATTATTACCCCGTATACAGATTGCAGAATCACATCAGTTACACTTCCATTGATTTACATATTGCCATACTAGTGTCTGTTGTATTCTGCTGCCTTTCCTATCCTCTACTATCCCCCCTCCCCTCCCCTCCCCTCCCTTCTTCTCTCTCTACCCCCTCTACTGTAATTCATTTCTCCCCCTTGTATTATTTTTCCCTTTCCCCTCACTTCCTCTTGTATGAAATTTTGTATAACCCTGAGGGTCTCCTTCCATTTCCATGCAATTTCCCTTGTCTCTCCCTTTCCCTCCCACCTCTCATCCCTGTTTAATGTTAATCTTCTTCTCATGCTCTTCGTCCCTACTCTGTTCTTAGTTACTCTCCTTATATCAAAGAAGACATTTGGCATTTGTTTTTTAGGCATTGGCTAGCTTCACTTAGCATAATCTGCTCTAATGCCATCCATTTCCCTCCAAATTCTATAATTTTGTCATTTTTTAGGTGTGTGACTCCCACCCACACCAGATACAAACAACCGGGAAACTTCAAAATCTGTCCGTGGGCGTGACCCTAAGGGCCAAAGGACTCTCGACCCCCAATTCCCCCTACTGCCAGTGACGAGGGCGTGACTGTAGGGGCAGAGGGAAGCAGAGAAGACTCCCCACCCCCAAATCCCCCAACCGCGAACTGAGAGGGTGTGACGGCAGGGGCGGAGGGAAACAGAGGACACTCCAGACCCCCAACTCCTCCTACCGCCAGCAGTGTGGTTGTGACTGTAGGGGCTGAGGGAAGTAGAGGGGATCCTCGACCCCCAACTCCTATTACCACCAGCAGCGACACCAATGGTCTTAGCTGCCAGATTCCGAAGGTGTGCCCACCAAAGGGGTCCGGAAAAATTAATTGACTCCCAGACCACAGCTCCACAGCACTGGGGCTTAGATGAATGACAGCGAGAGTGCTCAGTAGTTAGGGAAATAGAGCACTCGGTGGGGCTGAAAGTGTAACCAAATCCTTGGTGAACTGCCTCCGGTGAGCAGGACCTGGCTGGCTGGCAGGAGGAAGGGGAGGAGGGGCCATAGAAGTGAAACGGCTCTGGACCAACAGGATTGAGAGACTCCCAGGAACCGCCTTACAGGGATTGCTGTTGACACATTGAGGGCAAAACTCAGCCCGGAGGGCACAGCTTTGGCATTTGTTTTTTAGGGATTGGCTGGCTTCACTTAGCATAATCTGCTCTAGTGCCATCCATTTCCCTCCAAATTCTATGATTTTGTCATTTTTTAATGCAGAGTAATACTCCATTGTGTATAAATGCCACATTTTTTTTTATCCATTCATCTATTGAAGGGCATCTAGGTTGGTTCCACAGTCTTGCTATTGTGAATTGTGCTGCTATGAACATCCATGTAGCAGTGTCCCTGTAGCATGCTCTTTTTAGGTCTTTAGGGAATAGACCGAGAAGGGGAATAGCTGGGTCAAATGGTGGTTCCATTCCCAGCTTTCCAAGAAATCTCCATACTGCTTTCCAAATTGGCTGCACCAATTTGCAGTCCCACCAACAGTGAACAAGTGTACCCTTTTCCCCACATCCTCGCCAGCACTTGTTGTTGTTTGACTTCATAATGGCTGCCAATCTTACTGGAGTGAGATGGTATCTTAGGGTGGTTTTGATTTGCATTTCTCTGACTGCTAGAGATGGTGAGCATTTTTTCATGTATTTATTGATTGATTGTATGTCCTCCTCTGAGAAGTGTCTGTTCAGGTCCTTGGCCCATTTGTTGATTGGGTTATTTGTTTTCTTATTGTTTAATTTTTTGAGTTCTTTGTATACTCTGGATATTAGGGCTCTATCTGATGTGTGAGGAGTAAAGATTTGTTCCCAGAATGTAGGCTCCCTATTTACCTCTCTTATTGTTTCTCTTGCTGAGAAAAAACTTTTTAGTTTGAGTAAGTCCCATTTGTTGATTCTAGTTATTAACTCTTGTGCTATGGGTGTCCTATTGAGGAATTTGGAGCCCGACCCCACAGTATGTAGATCGTAGCCAACTTTTTCTTCTATCAGACGCCGTGTCTCTGATTTGATATCAAGCTCCTTGATCCATTTTGAGTTAACTTTTGTGCATGGCGAGAGAAAGGGATTCAGTTTCATTTTGATGCATATGGATTTCCAGTTTTCCCAGCACCATTTGTTGAAGATGCTATCCTTCCTCCATTGCATGCTTTTAGCCCCTTTATCAAATATAAGATAGTTGTAGTTTTGTGGATTGGTTTTTGTGTCCTCTATTCTGTACCATTGGTCCACCCGCCTGTTTTGGTACCAGTACCATGCTGTTTTTGTTACTATTGCTCTGTAATATAGTTTGAAGTCTGGTATCGGTATACCGCCTGATTCACACTTCCTGATTAGAGTTGTTTTTGCTATTCTGGGTCTTTTATTTTTCCATATGAATTTCATGATTGCTTTCTCTAGCAGATCCAAAAGGGTCTACGAAGAAACTATTAGAGATAATAAATGAATTTAGCAAAGTGGCAGGATATAAAATCAACACGCATAAATCAAAGGCATTCCTGTATATCAGCGACAAATCCTCTGAAATGGAAATGAGGAAAAACACTCCATTCACAATATCCTCAAAAAAAAAAAAATACTTGGGACTCAACCTAACAAAAGAGTTGAAAGACTTATACAATGAAAACTACAGAACCCTAAAGAGAGAGATAGAAGAAGATCTCAGAAGATGGAAAAATATACCCTGTTCACGGATAGGCAGAACTAACATCATCAAAATGGCGATATTACCAAAAGTTCTCTATAGGTTTAATGCAATGCCAATCAAAATCCCAACGGCATTTCTCGTAGAAATAGAGAAAGCAATTTGTGATTATTTATATTTCTATAATTCTGAGTCTTTAAATTCATTTATTTGTAATGAATAAGAAGTAATAATTCTATTAAAATCTTGTTTAATATATTTTAGTAAAGTTACATAATTTTCTCCAGTAGTTCTTATACAGATTTGTTAGATTTACTTTCAAGTACTTCATTTTATTTGCCATAGTAAGTGTAACCATTTTAAATTTTTAGTTTTCTGATTTCATGATTAATGTACAGAAACATAATTTTATATGATAATTTTTCTTTCCCTTACCTGGAATTAAAACTAGGGGCCTTCTACCACTGAGCTATACCCCTAGACATTTTTATTCTGAGATAGGATCTTGCTAAATTGTCAAAGCTAGCCTCCAACTTGTGATCCTCCTGCCTCAGCCTCTGAATTGCAGGAGTGTGCCATTGTGCTTGGCTGCATATTAGTTTTATATTTATATTTTATACTCATATTTTAAAAATTTTCATGTTTTTTTAAACACATAACCAAATAATCTGCAAATCATATTAGCTTTATTTCTTCTTTCCCAATATCTTTTACCACATATTTTATTTTCTTGTCTGACTTCACTGACTAAATTCTTCAGTATGGTATTGAATTGAAGCATGATTGTGGGCATCCCCACCTCATTCCCAATCTCAGAGGGAATGTTTTAAGCATGTCACCACTGAATATGCCAGATGCAAAAAATATACATGAGTCCATGCATAGAAAATTCTAGGAAAAGCATAGCTTATCTATAGTGACAGGAAGCAGATCTACAGTTGCTTAGGGGGATGGTGGCTAAGGAGGGATTGATAACATAGAGACAGGAGGGAACACTCTGAGGGTGGAAAAGAAGTAGAACATTGTGATAATTTTTGCCCAAGTTTATGCAACTGTTAAAACTCAATTGAACTCAAAGTATAATATTGTATGGAAAATATATCCCAGTACATTTGATCATAGCACCAGAAAGAGGCTGACCTCTCTCTACTGTATATGTAAAAAGGCATCGGGACCCTTCCTGTATAAGTGTGGTGTATTTCAGGTCTCTTCAGTCTCCTCCACTGATCTGTGTGTCATTTCTTCCACTGATATCACCCTGTCTTAATAGCTCTTCAAATTGTTTATTGAACTAATAGTTACTTTATCCAAGGCTTCCAGAATTTCCTTCCAAACTTAAACAGAACTGTCACTTTGCAAGAGATAAATGTTGTATAGAATTCCAAGAATTGTTTTACTGATTACCATGTAAGGTTGTAAGATTGTCAGTTGGCGAGAAAAACAGGCTGTCATTTTGATTTATGTTGCTATATCCCATTACCATGATGCAATATAACTGAAGTACAATTGAATTAGTCCCCCTCCCCATCCGTGGTCAAATTTGAGAGCCTAATGAAATTAGGTCTAAGGTCATTTTAAGTTGGTGGGGAATAATGGGTAGGACCTTTATAGTATCTACTAGGACCTTTATAGTAGCTACTTAAATGGGAAATCATAATAATCCTGTTGCTTCAAACTCAATCATTTTTAATAATTTCCTAATTTGCTTAATGTATGGATTCACATAAGTTGCATTTTAATATAATAAATTGAAGCTAATGGAAGAATCCCATTATTCAAAATCACTGCCACTGATTACTTTCAGAAACATCAAAGAATTTTCAGAGCTTACTTATCTTTTTTATTTTGCATATGTGCATTTAATTAAAATGTGTGAGGAACTTTGATAATGGGAAAAAAAACAACTGTCTTGTCAGGGATTATATTAAAATAGAACAATATGTTTCCCTAGTTTGCCTTCGCTTTGTGTTACAATTCTTAGTCATCATTACTAATATGAATACAATGGTATGTAGGGAGGAACAATCTCTTCTGCCCATCATTGGTTCATGGTTGAGGCCCCAATTGCAAGTGACAGATAAAAAGGAGAAAAACACAGAAATTTATTTGATGTAAGTTTTACCTGAAATGAAAGCCTCTACAAAGAAATGAAGATCTGAAAAAACAAGTAAACCTGAGCATGGCCATGCTAGGTTTGATGAAGAGTGGAGGGCCTTGAAAAATTATGGTGGGGCAAAAAGGGTAATGACCTGGGGGAGCCTTCGAGGCCTGTTTGTTCATATTCTCCTTTGTGGCCCTTGCTTTTGGAAATAAGGATATGCCTTTTCTCCAGGTGGTGTGGAGTACCTCTCACACAAGGATCTTGTCAGCTGCTTCAGGGGAAGGCCTGAAAAATTTCCTTGGATTTTTTAATCTGCTCTAGGAAGAGAGGTTGGTAAAGGTTAGCAAACTTTATCTCAGATAATTGCAGCCTAAGATATTCAACATGCCAAGGTACCATATTTTGGAGTAGGATATGTTGAATACATCATCAGAAGAATGATGGTCATATGGAGTATCTATGTTATTGTATTAATATAATAGACACAGGTGGGATTCCATGGCTGGCCAGATGTGGGACATCTTTTTACTTGCACCTTGATCAGATGTGGAAGGAGGGTCTCGCTTCCATGCTACTGCCAACTATCCAGGTGTCTAAGACCCTACTCCACTCACACTGAAGGCCAGATGGAGAAATTTAAATGGAGAAATTTTCTCCAGGTGGGCCCTTTATTGGAGGATGCTAGGCCATTCATTGAGAGCCAGACCAGCGTCCTTCCTGCTGACTTACCCAAGGTAACACTTGGGCTGCTCCATGGACCACATTCAGAAGGGCCGTTGGGTAGCTGCTGCTCATGCCTGTGGTGGCTGGAGACCTCTTGTCCTTAGTATGCTTCTTTCTAGAAGGCTTTCCCCATCTACTTTGATGTTTGAGGTGTCCTTGAACAGTCTGGGGACAGTAAAAGCCTGCTCTGTCAGTTTATATCTGAGTTCCTTCACCACATTATGCTTAGAACAGAAGTTGCCACCATCATTTCCTAGTTTCTAGTTTCCTCAAAACAGTGGAGACCATTCCAGCTGTTTAGATTAAAGAAGAAAACCCTCAGGATTGAATGATCTTGGGCTCCAAGGTGGGGAAACACACAAAGTAATGTAGTGAATTGTTTATTCCAGAACGTTAATGATGATCTCCATGCCATCCTTCTTTTCTTGAATCTGCACTTCTGTAAGGATTATTTCCAACTCAAGTGAAGAGACCATTATTTTGATTATAAATAGTACCAACTCTTACCATCCCACATGCAAACTCATAACATAGAACATAATGACAAAGATTCTTTGCTTAGCCAACTTTAGTCAGTCTCCCCAGGACCCTCTCTCCACAAGGGCCAGTTCATGTACTTCCTATATAGTGTTAGCAAGAATCCAGCTAAGTCAGTTTAGCAAGAAGCCCCAACTTTTAATATCTGATTTGAGATCAAACTTGCCCCACTATGCCCAGGTGATATGCAATCACCTGGGCATGTTTCAGCAAGAATTCTGCTAAATTGTTCAGCTGGCATTCCCCCAAAACATGATGACTTCTCTTAGGAATTTTCCATCTACAAATCTCACTCCCCACCACAACATATTCCAAGTATTTTTTTTTTTTTTTTTTTTTTTGCTACACATCCTATTGCTCTGGTTTTATTCAGAATACAGCCAGTTTTATACTGGTTATGGTTTGGACCTAGAAGTGTCCACTGAAAAACTCTTGTTTTGAAAGCATGATCTCCAAAGCAATAGTGTTCAGAGGAGGGATTATGGGCAATGCTTAAGGCTCTGACCTTGTCAGCAGATTGCTCCATTTTCAGAATTAATCTGATAGCTGAACGGTTTACTAGGTGTTAACTCTAGACATGTAGTTGGTGCCTGGGTGAAATATGTCACTTGGGGTGTGACCTTGAACTGTTATCTATCCCTGGGCCCTTCTTCCCTCCCTTATTCTCCTTCCCTCCCTCCCTCTCTGCTTCCAGGCTGCCAAGAGCTGAGTGGCTTTCCTCCTCCACACCCTTCCGCCATGATGTTCTGCCTCACCTCAGGCCCAGAGCAATGGAGTTGGCCAACCATGGACTGAACTTTGGAAACTCAGCCAAAATAAACTTTTTGTTCTCGCAGTTGTCCTTGTCAGGTCTTTGATCACAGTGACAAAAGCTGACTGCCACAATACTGGAGTCTTTCTTCCTCTGTAACAATATTTTCTTTTAATAAAATCTGTCTTTACTGTTTTAACTTCTGTCCATCTCTGCTTTTTCTTAAACAGTACTAATTCATTCATTCAGTGTACTGGGTGCTGAGGATATACTTATGACTAAGGAACAGCCAATTTCCTGCTATTCTGGTAGTTTTTTGTGTCACAGAGAATAGGTACAACACTGATATGTCGGGAGCTGCCACATGGGAACCGAGGGCCCCTTAGCCCTGAGCGATGAGACTGTGGAGATATGGCAAGCCAGCCATGGGCTGTGTGTGTGTGTGTGTGTGTGTGTGTGTGTGTGTGTGTGAACTATGAGCACTGAGCACACAGGGTGGACTGAACTGACATTACCCCTCTGTTGGGGAGGTGACATGTCTTTTGGCATGCTCTGCCTATGATCTCCACACAGCACATGAGATGGGCATGGCCTTCTTTCTGTCAACCTGCTGACAACAAGACATCAGGAAGCTAGACTCAACCTGACTCCTTGTTATTTGAATGGCTTTTCCCCAATAAAAGGGTTTAGCACATGTTCCTTGCTCTCTCTCTTGCCTGCTTTGCCTCCCTTGTGGGAGCTGCAGCTGAGGTGCAGTCACTGAACACAAAGAAAGGTACTTTCTGAGTCTGTGTCTTTAGTCCCCAAATTCCCTTGGAGTGACCCTGACCGGTTGAGTCATGTAATGTGACACTGATACACTATTAATGTGAGAACAAAAATAATTTCTAACATTTTTATTTCAGAATACATTATGGTAATAATTATTCAAGTCTGGATAAAGCACTACTTAAATAAATATATTATTAAATATAGTAAACTAGCAATATACTATTCATATATGAGCAGAGTGCTTTCTACAATTTTATCTTGTATGTTTTAGAAATGGGGTCTCACTATGTTGCCCAGGCTGGCCTCAAACTCCAAGCCTCAAGTGACCCTTCTGCCTCAGCCTCCTAAGTCATGGGACTTCAGTTGCATGATACCATGCCCAGCTCTTGCTTTTTTAGACTGAACATTTTTGGGGAGCTTACGTGTTTCAAAGAGGTAACATTCATCCTAAAATTATTATAACTTTTGGAGCATACCTAAAGGAAAAAAATGTCAGTTCTGTTTGAGTTTGTTCCTAATTACAAAATACTTTTGGTAAGTTTAGGGTGTCTAAGAATTAAGGATAGAGCCAGCAGAGTTTCATGGATGCTGGCAGAAGACACAACTCCTGGGTTAAAAACAAGAAAATTTCAAGAAAATAATATTAAAATTTTGATGTTCATGTCATTATCCGTAACTTTCTGGTTAACATTGCCTTAATCATACACGAATGAGTTTTTAAAATACTTGAGAATTTAAAAGTTGTATTTTGTAATGAATTAACGTGTGTGTGTGTGTGTGTGTGTGTGTGTGTGTGTGTGTGTGTGTTATTGGGAACTGAACCCAGGAGCGTTCTGACTCTGAGCTACATTCCCAACCCTTTTTATTTGGATACAGGGTCTTGCTCAGTTGCCCAGGCTGGCCTTGAGGATGGAGCCAGCAGTTTCATGGATGCTGGCAGAAGATGCAACTCCTGGGTTAGAGATAAAGGACATTTATTACTCATTGTAAATCAAGCAGTATATTCGTATTTGTTCCCCTTGTGCCAAAGTTCCATGGGTGTTTTAGTCAGCTTTCTCGAGGCTGTGAATAAAGGATCTGACCAGAACAACTGTAGAGAAGAAAGAGTTTATTTGAGGGCTCATGGTTTCAGAGGTCTAAGTCTATAAGGTCAGCTCAATTGGGCTGGAGGCAAGGCTGAACATGTTGGAAGTGTGTAGCAGAGGGAAGCAGCTCGCATCACCCTGATCAGAAAGCACAGAGACTCCACTCACCAGATATTCACCAAAGCCACACCCCAATTCCCACCTCCTCCAGTCACACCCCACCACTTCAGTTAGCACTCAGTTAGTTAATCTCTATTAGGGGATCAATTCACTGATTGGGTTAAGACTCTCACAACCCAATCATTTTCCTCTGAACCTTCTTGCATTGTCTCACACATGAGCTTTTGGGGACACCTCACATCCAATTCATAACAACGGGGGTGGTTGGCGTGTCCAGTTTTTGCCTATACATGCTATAGCTTTATTATAGGAAAAGAACCGTGAACTTAGGGAATCCATTTTTGTTTTTTTGTACTTGAGGTCAAACCAAGGTACACTTTATTACTGACATACAACCCCAGCCCTATTAGAGACAGGATCTTGTTAAGTTAGTGAGGTTCTTGCTAAGTTGCTGAGGCTGGCCTTAAACTTGTGATCCTCCTGCCTCAGCCTGCCAAGTCAATGGGATTACCACTGCACCTCACTGAAGGGCTTTGAACTAAAAAGCAGTATGGTCTTATTTTTAAATCAGAACATATGTTGGAAATTCCCTGGTGGAGAAATGCCAAGGGAGAAGCAGGGAGGTCACTTAAAAAGCTATTGTATCTACATAGGAGAGAACAAGGTGAAGAGATTAAATTTTAGATATATTTTGAAGATAGATACAGAATTTGCAGAAGCGCTAGATATGGGCTGGGAGGGAAAGAAAAGAGTCCAGGATGACTTGGGTTTTGGACCATTTTGTTTGGAAGAATGGAGTTGCTATTTATTGCAATGTGGGAAACTATGGGAGAAACAATTTGGGATGGTGGTGAAGGGTATGATTCCAAGTTGGGATGTATGCTGCTTTGAGAAAGTTATTAAGTACTCAGGTGGAGATGTCAAGTAGGAGGTGAGATACAGGTATTTGTGAGAGTCAATATCTAGATGGCCTTGTAGATAAGGATAGAGAGAGTCTCTACTAACTATAGCAAACAGAGAAGGTATCTCATTATTAGTCCCTGATATGCCCCAGACTTAGAGATTAGGCAAATAGTGAAGACCTGGTCTAATTAAAGTAGAGGTGCTGTCTTAATTGGTATTGGTAGATAAGATAAAAGACAGCCTGTTAAGTATGGTCTATTGCTCAACTCCCAAGGAAAAGAAGAGCTCAAACTATCCCTATTTGCCAATGACATGATTTTATATTTAGAAGACCCAAAAACTCTACCAGGAAAGTTCTGTAACTCATATGAATTAAGCAAAGTATCAGGATATAAAATTAGTACCCATAAACCAATTGCATTCCTGTACACCAATGATGAATCAGCTGAAAAATAAATCAGGAAAATTATGCCATTCACAATAGCCTCAAAATAAATATTTGGGAATCAATGTAACAATAGAGGCAAAACACAGAATAGTGAAGGCAATATTTAGCAAGAAAAATGATGCAGGAGGCATCACAATACCAGAACTTAAATTATACTACAGAGCTATAGTAACAATAATGGCATGGAATTGGCACAAAAACAGAAGACATGGAGACAAACCCACATAAATACAGTTATTTTATATTAGATAAAGGCACCATAAATATACATTGGAGAAAAGATTTCCTCCTCAACAAATGGTGCTGGGGAAACCAGAAATGCATGGGTAGTAGAGTGATACTGAACCTCTATCTTTCACTCTACACAAAACTCAGCTCAAAGTGGATCAAGGACTTAGGCATTAGACCAGAGACTCTGTACCTACTAAAAGAAAGAGTAGGGCCAATTCTCCACCATGTTGGCTTAGGAACTGAATTCCTCAATAAGACTCCTAAAGCACAAGAAGTAAAATTTTAAAAAATCAATAAAATGGGATGGTATCAAACTAAAGAGCTTCTTCACAGCACAGAAAACAATCAAGAATGAGAAGAGAGAGCCTACAGAATAGGAGAAAATCTTTACCACCAGTATCTCAGGCAGAACATTAATCTCTAGGATATACAAAGAACTCAAAAACTTAAAACCCCCAAAACAAATACCCAATCAATAAATGGGATAAGAAACTGAACAGACACTGTTCAAAGAAATATGAAGAGAAATATGAATGGTCAAAAAATACATGAAAAATATGTTCAACATCTCTAGCAGTTAGATAAATGCAAATCAAAACTACACTGAGATTCCATCTCACCCCAGTCAGAATGGCAAATTATCAAGAATATAAACGATGATAAATGTTGGTGAGGACATGGGGGAAAAGGTTCACTTACACCCTGCTTATGAGACTGCAAATTGGGTCAACCACTATGGAAAGAAGGATGGAGCTTCCTTAGAAAACTTGGAATGGAACCATCATTTGACTTTGTTATTCCACTTCTTGGTTTATACCCAGAGAACTTAAAATCAGCATACTACAGTAACACAGCCACATAAATGTTTATAGCAGATCAATTCACAATAGGCAAGCTATGGAATCAACCTAGGTGCCCTACAACAGATGAATGGATAAAGAAAATGTGGTATATATACACAATAAAATATTATTCAGCCATAAAGAAGAATAAAATTATGGCATTTACCTGTTAATGGATGGAGCTAGAGAATATCATGCTAAGCAAAATAATCCAGTCCCCCCAAATCAAAGGCAGAGTGTTCTTTCTGCTATGTGGATGCTAACCCACAACAAATGAGGGGGAGATTAGAAGCTAATTGGATTAGACAAAGGGGAATGAAGGAAAGAGAGAAGGATGGGAATAGGAAAGATAGTAGACAGAATTGGTCATATCTTTCCTATCTGCATATATGAATACAGGACCAATGTTAACTCCATCATATCATGTACAACCACAATAGTGGAATCCTAATTGAAACAAGTTATACTTATTCTGTCTATACATAATATTTCAAAATATACTCTCTACCGTCATGTAAAAAATTAATAAATAAAAACACGTATGGGAACTTTGCCCTTTGTTAGATATAAGAACCACTGATCACCTGTGATGATAATTGTTTTAGTTAGCTTTTTTTTTTTTTTTTTTGCTGCTGTGGCTTAAACACCTGACAAGAAGAATTTTAGAGGAGGAGAAGTTTATCTGGGTTTCAGAGGTCTCAGTCCATAGACAACTGGCTCCATTCCTTGGAGCCTGAATGAGGCAGAATATCATGGCAGAAGAGTGTGGCACAGGGAAGCCATTCGAGACATCACACCAAGAAGCAGAGAGAAACTAAGCTCAGTTCAACAAATATATACCCCAAATTTATGCCCCCATGGACCCACCTCCTCCTGCCCACCCCCCACCTTCAGTTACCACTTAGTTAATCCCCATCAGGCTTACAAGCCATTGGCTTAAGGCTCTTATAAACCAACTATTTCACCTGTGAACCTTCCTGCATTGTCTCACACATGAGCTTTTTTAGAAACACATACCTAAACCACGACAGGAATGAAGTCAAAGAATGTGAGCACTGATGCAGGTAAGTAGGCAAAGGTAGTTGTGAGACAGCATAGAAACTTTTGCAGGATAATTAAAAAAAATCCCTGAAACAGGAATAGTAGCTGTGGACATCAGCTGGAGAGAGAGAGAGAGAGAGAGAGAGAGAGAGAGAGAGAGAGAGAGAGGGAGAGGGAGAGAGAGGAGGGGGTAGTCCAGGTGTGGGGTATGAAGGTTGGAAGCTTTGGATGATAGAAAAGTTATGACAAGGGTCTAGGGAGATGGGAGAGTGAGCATACTGGGATGTACAGCTGGATTTTCGGGTGACACTAAACCTTAGTAGACAGAGATTAATTAACTTAGGGAAAGTCAGCATGGTCGAGTATTTTTCTTACAGGTGCAAGATTAGGAGCAGGCAGAGCTATCTTTCATCAGAGGGGTGGGTGATGCTTGCAGAATGTGATGAGAGGGTGTTCACTCATTGTGAATGCGAGTGTGGAAGAAGTTGAATTGTGAAGGCAGAATGGATAATGCAAAGTAAAATTAGGGGATTATACACCTATTGTCTTTGAAATATTTTTGAGGTAGCAGTACTGGAGAGATTGAGCTGGAAGAGAAGAGGTGATAGTTAGAAAATGTTATGCTTGAAACTGAGATTATAATAGAATTCAGCCATGCGCAATGGCAAATATGCTGTAGGTTTGCCCATGGGGTGGAAGGCTGAGATAGGATGCCAGGCAAGGTTAGCTGAGGAGAGAAGGGCTTAAGGAATTAAGAGCCTGAGGATTGGAAAAGCCTCCAGCATGGATTTGTGAAAGTTATAACAAAAGTAATTAAAGAGTAAGGAACTAAAATCTTCACATAATGAGGAAAAAAATCTCCTAGGGATCTGTAGATGATTGCAGTAAAGAGGTAATATCCTGCCACTGCAGTGGGCTGGGCAGAGTCCTGGTGCCACCAGGAGAATGGAATGAACTGTGTAACATTTTGCGTGGACCAGGCACATGGTCCTCAACATATCATTTTTTAAAAAATATTTTTTTAGTGGTCATTGGACCTTTAATTTATTTATTCATATGTGGTGCTGAGAATGGAACTCAGTGCCTCACACATGCTAGGCAAGCAAGCGCTCTGCCACTGAGTCACAACCCTAGCCCTCCACATATCATTTTGAACTTCAGTTTTAGTTCTTAAGGGTAGAGTGTTGGAAGTCATCCGTCTCATTCTTATTACAAGAAAAAGCTGAACCAACAGGAAACCAAAGTTCTCTTGATGCATCCAGGAACTGAGAACTGTCTGCCCTGTGATCTGGGGACACATGTGAATTCTGTCACAGCTGAGTCTCACCTGAAGCAGATACCACTGGAGCAGTAACAGGTCAGGACACTTACATGACAATTTGGACGACTTGCTTGAGGTTGAGTGTGGACTAGCATGGAGAGAGAAACTGTTTGAGACTGCCATCTTCATGTTCTAAATGAGCACAATAACCAAGCTAGTCAACACATTCATCATCTCACTGTTATTTTTTTTGTAGTGAGAACACCCGAGTTCCATCTCCAACAAATTTCAAGTGTACAATGTATTCTTATTAACTATAGTGTGATTTTAAGCTCCTTTTTTGGGAAAAGGGAAAAAAGGCCTCAAGCTACCTCACAGGAGTCGGCCACCTCTGTTTTTTTTTGCTGTTGTGGAATCCATCTAAAGGCAGGAGCATTGGCCTGGTTTGGAAACAGGACCTTCACAGGTGAACACAGCCACCTGCCCAGGGGATGGCTCAGAGCCTCTCCATGAAGTGCTATTTCTTAAAAGAGCACAGGGTATAATAACTATCTTATATTGTATAATCATTTATCTGGATAAAAAGAAACTTAATTTGAGTTTATACTCATGTATTTGCCTTGTATATAGGCATCCAAATGTCTACAGCATTTATCATGCTAGCATTAAATAGTTCACAGTTACACTGACTTTTTAAAAACAGTTGCAGTAATATTCCATAATATTGTGAGTGCTCAGAGATTCCAGTGATTCTTGTGAACAAGTGCTCCAGTGTTGGTATGAGGAAACATACCAAATGTAATGTACCAAAGACTCTGTTACTGTGCTGTCCTCTAGTGGAAGACTCTTGTGTTTACAGCTACTGTACTGCTACATGTAGAAAGCAACCTTCTATACCAATTCCAATTTATAAGGGAAACTCTCTGCTTTTGTTCCAGTGAGAGAATGCACTAGGAGTCAGAATGTCCAAAATCTTTCTATGTATTTCAGTGGGAAAATAATAAAAAAACAATCACACTCTAACAGAAGATTCTGATCGGAGATTGTGGGAGCTGAATGTATTGAACCTCAGATTTTCAGTGTTAGAATTTATATAATGTTAGGGATGAAAGGCTGCTTAAGATCGCTGAAACCAACACAATTACTTTAACATTGAGGAAAAAAAAATCTCCAAGGTTTAAGTAAGTTGGACAAGGAGTGGTGGATACCTTAGGATAGAGCTGAGCTAATGATCCAAGTTTCCTGATCTGGGACTCTTTCTTCATGCACCCACACACCACAATGACACTTACGCAGTGGAGAGAGGCCCGAGGTCCAGGACATTACCAAGGAATGGCATGTGATATCTCAGAATAGAAAACTAATTTATTTGCTGTTTGAAGGAAGGAGAGGATATATGCTCTTTCTCTTTTTAGGAAAATAATACTATTTGAAGAGATTTTTAAAATAGATTCCCAAAAAGAACAAAAAATAGGCCAAATAAGGGTAGAGAAAAGTGGGACAGGATCTGCAGGAATTACTCCATCCTTGTTTTGACCTTATGTGCTCTATCCCACTCAAAAAATAGTTTCTGAGTCTGATTTGGCAAGGACATTTGTTGCCCTCCTATCAGGAATCAGAATGCTTATGTTATGAACTGAATTTCATCCCCTAAAATTCATATGTTAAAGCCCTAACCCCCAAAGTGACTGTATTTGGAGATTATGGTCTCTAAAGAGGAAATAAAAGTTAAGTGAGGATTGAAGAATGTGGTCTTAACCTGATAAGACTGTGGCCTTATAAAAACAGGAGGAGAGAGACAGAGGTCTTCCTCTGCCTTGTGAGGACGCATGGGAAGGCACTGTCTGTATCCCAGGAGGAGAGCTGTCAGCAGAACCCAAACATGCTGGTACCCTGATCTCTGACTTCCAGTTTCCAGAACTAAGAGATTAATGCATTTCTGTTGTTTAACTACCCAGTCCATGGGGTCTTGTTATGGTGGCCCCTGCTGACTACGACAGATTATTGCTGTAGTGGTTCTCTGCTCTGTTCCATTTGTACCTCTGTCGATAACCCTCATGAACAAGGGAAGACTGCTCTGTGCAAGGTGTACAACTATGCTTCCTACTAGGATCGAGATAGTGTTTGCTTTTGTTTTGTTTTACTTTTTATCAAACTTCTGGTAGAAAAGAATCATTAAAAATAGATTCTTCAATGCCATCTTTAGCAGGCATTCTATACCTGACCCCTTGACAGGTATCTTACACTTTTTTTTGACAACCTACTTTATGCAAGTTACTGTGCTACATACTTACCATCACTTTTTAATTTTAATGTTGCCAATTTTGGAAACTAAGACTCATAGGGTAAGGGTAACTTTTTACCATTAGTATTGGGGTTCTCTAGAGGAACAGAACTGATCTATCTATCTATGTAACTATATATAATAAAAGGGGGATTTATTAGATTATCTTACACAATCAGAAGCTGAATAATTCTACAATGGAGTCTGGAAAGTTGGAGGAGTCAGTAGCTGCTCTGTCCAAGAGGTTGGAACCTCAGAACAAGAGGAATCACTCATGCAACTACAGTCAGGTACTGAAGGCCTGGAAACTCTCCAGAGAGTTGCTGATCAGAGTCCTTGTTGAAAGGGTGATGGAGCTGGAGTCTGATTTCCTCAGGCAATTGTAGCAATAATCAAGAAACTCAAGAAGAATAGAATTTACATCTGCTGCTGCTTTCTTGTTCTTCCAACTTTTGTTCAATCCAATGCCCCCAACCTATTGGCCTGTGCTGCCCACACTTAGGGTATATCTTCCCCTCAGTCTGCTATCTTAACATGCCAATCATTCCTAGAAGTATCCTCATTGACACATCCAAAAGCCACTCAATCGCAGGCATCTCTTAATCCAATCAAGTTTGACAATTCGGATTAACCATCACACCATCCTTCTAAGTAGTGGAATTATAGTCGAGTCAAGGTTTGTGTAACTTAGAAGCCCTAGGTCATTCCACTGCACTGTGCTCTGCCACTTTAGTTCTTTACCGGCTGCCTCTAAGCTGCACCCTCTTCTCCTGCCCAGATCTGGAAGGATCCTGAGCAACTGGTGGGGATTTGGCAAGCATGGCTTAGTAGTCACAACAATTAAATGCATGCTGCATGGTCAGATTTCCTACCATGGAAGGTTCTATGCTTATTTTCCTTACTGGCATGTCTGATGATTTTGCTACTGTGTACTATACCCTCCTTGTGAAACCCTCTTCCCTTGTTTTCTGTGACACCAATTTCTACTGGTTGTTTTTTCTGGCTTAACTCCTCCTACATTGTTCCATTAAGGGTACCGTTTCCGAGGTATGCATTTTAGTGGCATTGATGTGTCCCAAGTGGTGTCAGTCCTTTATTCTCACTCATATGTGCTTTCTTTTATAAGTCTTGTGATATGCACATATTTTTTTACACTCATATTTTTATATTTTTCCAAATAGCTTTGATTTTTTTCTTATTTCTATCCTGAAGCCTCTTCTGTGCTTCAATCCATGTATTCAAATATCTCTATGTAGATAGATGTCTCTATCTACATATCCAATAGATGCTTTAAGCCATACATCATATATCTGAATGTACAAGTTTTCACTCATTCCATATTCCCACACAGATCTCACCATATTTCTGATTCAAAAATGCCAACATTTTCCTAGTCACCTGTGCCAGAGATCTGGAGTAGGTCTCAAATCATTCTTCCATCCCTTCTTCCATATCCAATCAACTATCAAATTCAATTGAATTCACCACCCAAGTAATCACGGATTCTCTCCTTTCACCCTGCCATTGCACTAGTTCATAACCTCTGCATTCTAGCTTGTATTATTAACCTTCTAAGTGATTTCACTGCTTCTATTTCTGACCCACTAAAGCTTTTCACATTACGGCAAGATTGAACAATCTACAATGCAGACACATCTGATTGCAAGGGACATAGCAACCAACACAAGGCAAACAGGGTCCTCATGCTCTGGTCACTGACTTTCCTTCTCCTATCACCTTGGTAACACATGTCATACTCAGGGTTATTTCCTGATCATACAATTCTATTGTCTGTTCATTATACTCTTTCCTCTACCTATAAATCACTACTCCAAATTGTCAGCCCTCATCCTCACCCTGTAAGAATAACACCTGTACCTACCCAGTTTTTCAAGACTCAGCTGTGGTATCATCACCTCTAAGAAGCCTTCTTAATATGACCTTGGGCTAACTTTGCTTTCTTTGTGTTAACACGGAATCCTGAACATTTCTCAGCCCTTGGACCTACCAGACCCTAGTTCCCATGTCTGTATGCCTCATTCCATCCTCATAGGGAGTGACCATGATAGGGGCTCATCACAATGCTTAATGGGTACTAATAAGTGCTTCTTTAAAAACTCAATCATTGAGGCTATTCTAGGGCAAGTATTTAAAGTTAAAGCCTTCATGCCAGATGTGGTGACACACATCTGTAATCCTAGAAGCTTGGGAGGCTGAGGCAGGAAGATCACAAGTTCAAAGCCAGCCTCAGCCACTTAGCAAGGCCCTAAGCAACTTAACAAGACCCTGTCTCGAAATAAAAAATAGAAAGGGGTGGGGATGTGGCTCAGTGGTTATGTGCCCCAAGGTTCATCCCCAGTACCAAAATAAATAAATAATGAAGTTAAAGCCTTTAGTTTCAATATGTTTTGGACCACCATTTATTTTCACACACATTGTATACAGGTGTGTGTGTGTGTGTGTGTGTGTGTGTGTGTGTGTGTGTGTAGACCTCTAACAGCCTTAGTAGAAACTATCTTTTACAGTAGAGTAAAAAAAAACTGTTACCATGTTCTGAAAATCTACAGCTCTATGACCCATTCATTTATAGGAAAGTTACTTTATCAGGGTCCATCTCTCATGAAAATATGGATTGTAATTCTTATTTACTCCCCATTATAAAGGGTTCCACCAGCATTCTTCTCAGTGTTCTTCCTCCTTTTCATAGTCTGTCTGATGAGGAGTTGGAGCAGGCAGTAACATAGTCCGGTGGCACTGCAGGGACCTGAACAACTCCCTGCCTAGGGCTCTGGGGCTCTGGTCTGGACCGCTTCCTCATCACATCAGGAACAAGTTTATCAACAAATGTTCTGATGCTGCAACTCACATCCTGGAACTAGTTTTTACTCACTAATCCAAGAATTGCATTCTCTTGTTTCTTCTTTTGGTTCTTCCATTTTTTGTTGTCTTTCAATGTGCGTTCATCTTGGCAGGAAAAGAATCATTGTGTTCTTTAGGACTAGTGGTTGGTGGGCTAACACTAGGAGTTTTGGAAGTTTTCTCTTTATGAAAATGGTACTCATCAGCCGGCAGCTGGAAGTTTGCTGGCAGCTGGAAGTTTGCTGGGGCCCCTTTGGCAGGGCACAATTCAGGAGCCACTTGTCAAAAGAAACTAACTTTATTTTTAGAACTACACATGCCAAACAAAACAGCTCCTCAGGAAAAAACCCTCAGAGCCCAATTGCCACCACTGGCTTCCCACAAGCCTCTCTCCCCCACACCAGCCTCTCCACCTCCCACAATCCTCCTGCTCTTGAGGCTGATTGGCTGGGTCGTGTGGGCGGAGCCAAAGAAGTCCCCGAATGAGCAGCTCCGTGGTCTGACAGGGCAGGGAAATGGCCCAATGAGCATCACCGCAGAGGAGCCAATCAGCTAGATGTTGCTGGGGCCGCTGTGAGCCAATCATCAGCCGGCAGCTGGAAGTTTGCTGGGGCCCCTTTGGCTGTGGCTCTCAACAGTACTTTAAAAATAAATTGGCCTATGATTTCTAAAATTGTGTCCTGTATTTTAAAATGAATAGTGCTTCAATATTTTTGGCTTTTGTGAATTAAATATCTATTAATTTGCTACATCTATGCCAGGAACTAAAATTCATCAAAGTATACTCATGGCCCAAATAGATTTCTAGCAGAAGGGGACATATACGTTAATGTGACATATTTTATACAGTATAGCTTGAATGTTATACTACATTACATATATATTAAAAATATTGAAACATACATATATTAATGAGTCTTCTTTTGTTTTGTTCTCCTCTGGGCATTGCCTGGCAAGATTTTTGTCTAAAACTTAAACTTAACGAGTCACACAGTCATTCTGGCTGCAATCATTGCAATCATGTATTTGTAAATAGCCTCTCTAAGTAATTTTTATAAAATAGAAGCAAAGACCTTTCCAGTATCAGAATGTCTACATCTAAACGAGATTAATGGTCAACACTAGTCCTATTAAATAATTATGGGGCATAGGATCAGTGACTTTAATTCCTGCTTTGTGGGCTTCCCCCAGCAATTGATTCCTTATCAGGCATCAGTTGTGCCTTTTTGAGAGTGGTTCTCATTCTTGGATGGATATTAATTTCATCTGGGGAGCATTACAAATACATTCAAACTCTTCTACCAGAGATTCTAACTCTAGGGATTTGGCGGGGGTCTTCAGCATTGGTATTTTTAGAAACTTCCCTGTGGTCTTGTTTGCAGCCAGGGTTGAGATCCCCTGGTTCAGTTCTTTTCTCAGTGGGGACCCGAAGAATTTCCAAACTCTTTCAGCATAGCTGGAAGTGAGCCAGGCTGTATCCACAGGAATTAGGTCTTATTATCTCAGTTTTCCTAAATCCTCTATTTTTTTGTTGTCTTTCTCATTGGAGATGTTTGTTTTTTTGTTTCCCAGCTCTTTTTATGCCAGGATCATATTCTGAGTAACTGACTCTGGATTTTGATACTTGACTATCCTTTTATTCTTTCATTAATTTTTATCAATGTTAGATTTTCAGAGGATACAGGACATAAAGAAGAGTGAGATTCAGCCATTGCCTTGTGAAAATTTGCCAATAATTTTATAGTTTCCCTTTTAATGAATTCTTTGTTTCCCTTCTCTGTCATTAATCTATCTAGTCATTAATCCATACATTAAAAATTATTTAGTGCTTACTATATATTAGGTAATATTCTAGGTGTTAGGTAACGAAGATAAACATTGTAAGACAAAAACATGCTTGTGGGGCTTATGTTCCCAGGAGAGGTGTGATGGGACATGGAGATAAGCTCCTCAGATGCCCTTTAGCGATTTCTTGACTGGTGCTAGGAGTACTATCAGTACATATTGTTCAGCCATTTGCCTTTCCAGGCATTGCCTCTGCTGAGGAGTTACCTGGTCCAAGGTTGTGGCCCTTCCTAGGTACCACAATCTAATGATGGAGGCAAAGATAGAAAGGTCCAGCTGTTAGAGCCCACTGTAAGGCAACTGTGATGATCATTTTAGCTCTAGAACTCCCTATGGGTTGCCTGGGGGATGTTGGACCTAGATTATCCAAAGGCATAATCTAATCTATTTAACACTCTCTACAATAAATGCCATCTCAGAGTCTGCTTCTGAAGAACCCAACCTGCACCAGTTGGTTGCAAGGGTAACGTAAGAAAGCCATGATTCGGGGTGTTATATCAGGGGAAGGATCCATATAGGGAAAAGTAACTACCAGGTTTATGAATTCAAAGAGCCCTAAGTTCAAATGACATGCTATTTAAGATAATAAAAGACTGATTAATAAGCAATTTCATGTGATCTTTCCATCTCTCTGGCCAAAATAGTAAATATAATGTATATCACATCCTAGGGGAATGAGGGAAATTAGTGCTACTCCAACAGATCTTTTAGTCAGCCTGTCCAATAGAATTTGCTTAAATAATGGAACTGTTCTGTATCTACCATATTCAACTCCCACATTGAGCCACACTGAGCACATGAGATGTAGCTAGTGCAACTGAGAAGTTGAATTTTAAATCTTATTGAATTTTTTAAAACTTATTTTGTTATAGCAAGAATACTTAACATGAGGTCAAATCCTCTAAACAAAATTTTAAATGTACAGTAGATTATTGTTGACTGTTGATAAATTGTACAGTAGAACTCTAGAGCTGCTTCATTTTGCTTGAGTAGAAATCTATGTCCTTTGATTAGCAAAATTTCACTCCCCTCTCTCTTAGCTCCTAGCAACTACCATTCTACTCTTTAATTCTATGCATTTGACTGTTTTTTAATTTTAAATTTATTTATTTATTCTACTTTGTTATACATGACAGCAGAATGAATTTCAATTCATAGTACACATATAGAGCATATTTTTTCCTGTCTCTTGTTGCACACAAAGTAGAGTCACACCATTTGTGTCTTATTACATGTACATAGGGTAATGATATCTATCTCATTCCACCATCTTTCCTTCCCCCATGCACCCTCCCCACCCTCCCTGCCGTTTGCCCAATTACAGTTCCTCCATTTTTCCCATGCCTCCCCCCTCCCATTGTGGATTAGGATCCACTTATCAGAGAGAACATTCAGCTTTTGGTTTTCTTGGGATTGGTTTACTTCATTTAGCATGACATTCTCCAACTTTAACCGCTTACCTGGAAATGCCATGATTTTTTTCTCTTTTAATGCTGAGTAATATTCCTTCACACATATATACCATATTTTCTTTTTTTTAAAGAGAGAGAGAGAGAGAGAGAGAGAGAGAGAGAGAGAGAAAGAATTTTTTTTTAATATTTATTTTTTAGTTTTCGGCGGACACAACATCTTTGTTGGCACGCATGCCAGGTGAGCGCGCTACCGCTTGAGCCACATCCCCAGCCTCCCACGTTTATTTTATGGACATTCATTTATGGACATTCATCTACTGAAGGGCTTCTGGGTTAGTATCACAGTTTAGCTATTATGAATTGAACTACTATAAACATTGATGTGGCTCCATCACTATAGTATGCTATTTTTAATTCCTTTGGGTATAAACCAAGGAGTGGAATAGCTGGGTCAGATGGTGGTTCAATTCCTAGTTTTCCAAGGAATCTCCATACTGCTTTCTGTATTGGCTGCACCAATTTGCAATCCCATCAGCTATGTATGAATGTGCCTTTCTCCTCACATCCTCTCCAATATTTATTGTTCTCTGTATTCTTGGTAATTGCCATTCTGATGGGCTTGAGATGAAATCTTAGAGTAGTTTTGATTTGCATTTCTCTAATTACTATAGACGTTGAACTTTTTTTTCATATATTTGTTGATTGAAAGTATGTCTTCTTCTGAGAAATGACTGTTCAGCTCCATAGCCCATATATTGATTGGATTGTTTGTCTTTTTGGTGTTAAATTTGTTGAGTTCTTTATATATATTGGAGATTAATACTCTATATGATATGTGTGTGGCAAAAATTTCCTCCCCAAATGTAGGCTCTCTGTTCACCTCATTGATAGTTTCTTTCTCTGAGAAGAAGCTTTTTAGTTTGAGTCCATCCCATTTATTAATTCTTGATTTTATTTTTTGTGCTTTAGGAGTCTTGTTAAGGAAGTCAGGGCCTAATCTGATGTGATGAAGACTTGGGCCTACTTTTTCCTCTATTAGGCACGGGGCTTCTGGACTAATTCCTCGGTCTTTGATCCACTTTAAGTTGAGTTTTGTGCATGGTGAGAGATAGGGGTTTATTTTCATTTTGCTGAATATGGATTTCCAGTTCTCTCAGCAGCATTTGTTGAAGAGGCTATCTTTTTTTTTTTTTTTCAATGTATGTTTTTGGTGTCTTTGTCTAGTGTGAGATAACTGTATTTATGTAAGTTTGTCTCTGTGTCCTCTATTCTGTACCATTGGTCTACAAGTCTATTTTCGTGCCAATACCATGACGTTTTTGTTAGTATTGTTCTGTAGTTTAAGGTCTGGTATAGTGATGCCACCTGCTTCACCCTTCTTTCTAAGAATTGCTTTGGCTATTCTGGATCTCTTACCCTTCCAAATGAATTTCATGATTGCTTTTTTATGAGCAATATCATTGGGATTTTGATTGGAATTGCATTAAATCTGTATAGTGCTTTTGGTAGTATGGTATACTACCAAATATAGTATTTTGACAATATTTCCCATTTTATTGGAGTACAAATTTTCAAAATTATTTCTGCCTATCCAAGAGCATGGGAGATCTTTCCATCTTCTAAGTTCTTCTTTAATTTATTTAGCATTCTATAGTTTTCATTGTAGAGGTCTTTCACCTCTTTCATTAACATGATTCCCAAGTATTTTATTTTATTTTTTTGAGGCTTTTGTAAACGGAGTAGTTTTCCTAGTTTCTCTTTCAGAGGATTTGTCATTGATGTACAGAAATGCCTTTGATTTATGGGTATTGATTTTATATCCTGTTACTTTGCTAAATTCATTTATTGGTTCTAGAAGTTTTTCCATGGAATTTTTTGGATCCTCTAGGTTTAGAATCATGTTGTAGGCAAATGATTATAGTTTGAGTTCTTGTTTTCCTGTCCATATCCCTTTAATTTCTTTTGTCTCTCTAATTACTCTGGCTAGAATTTCAAGGACTATGTTGAAAATAAGTGGTGAAAGAGGGCATCCCTGTCTTGTTCCAGGTTTTAGAGGGCATGTTTCCAATTTTTCTCCATTTATAATGATGTTGGCCTTGGGCTTAGCATAGACAACTTTTACCATGTTGAGATATGTTCCTATCATCCCTAGTTTTTCTAGTGTTTTGAACTTTAAGGGATACTGTATTTTTGTTGAATGTTTTTTTTTTTCTGCATCTATTGAGATGATCATATAATTCTTATCTTTAAGTCTATTGATGTGATGAATTACATTTATTGATTTCTGTATGTTGAACCAATCTTGCATCCCTGGAATGAACCCCATTTGATTTTGGTGCACTATCTTTCTAATATGTTTTTGTATTTGATTTGCCAGAATTTTATTGAGGACTTCTGTATCCATGTTCATTAGATATTAGATATATTGGTCTGAAGTTTTCTTTCTTTTGATGTGTCAAAACCAGGCAAGGTTTTGGAATCAGGGTGATATTGGCCTCATAGAATGAGTTTGGAAGTATTCTCTCTTTTTCTATTTCAAGGAATAATTTGAGGAATATTGGTATAAGTTCTTCTTTGAAGGTATTGTAGAACTCGGCTGTGTATACATCTGGTGCTGGGCTTTTCTTGATTGGTAGGCTTCTGATGCTGTCTTCTATTTCATTGCTTGAAATGAAACTGTTTAACTTATGCATATCATCATGATTCAGTTTGAGCAAATAATATGACTCTAGAAATTTGTCGATGGCTTCAATATTTTCTATTTTATTGAAGTACAAATTTTCAAAATAATTTCTAATTATCTTCTGTTTTTCTGTAGTGTACATCATGATATTTTCTTTTTCATCATGGATGTTAGTATTTTGAGTTTTCTCTCTCCTTCTCTTCTTTAGCATGGCTAAGGGTTTGTCAATTTTATTTATGATTTCAAAGAACCAACTTTTTGTTTTGTTGATTTTTAAAAATTGTTTCTTTTGTTTCAATTTCATTGATTTCAGCTCTGATTTTAATTATTTCCTGTCTTCTACTGCTTTTGGTGTTGATTTGTTCTTCTTTTTTTAGGACTTTGAGATGTAATATTTGATCATTTATTAGTTGACTTTTTCTTTTTTTAATGAATGAAATTTTTTTCTTAGTACTGCCTTCATAGTGTCTCAGAGATTTCAATGTGATGTATCAGTGTTCTTATTTACTTCTAAGAATTTTTTAATCTCCTCTTTGATGTCTTCTGCAACCCATAGTTCATTCAATAGTATATTTTTTAGTCTCCAGGTGTAGGAGTAGCTTCTATATTTCATTTTATCATTGATTTCTTTTTTAAAACAAATATTTATTTTTTAGTTGTAGTTGGACATAATACCTTTATTTTATTTATTTATTTTATGTGGTGCTGAGGATCAAACCCAGGGCCTCACATATGCTAGGCGAGTGTTCTACTGCTGAGCCAGAACCACAGCCCTATCATTAATTTCTAATTTCATTCCATGATGATCTGATAGAATGCAGGGTAGTATCCCTACTTTTTTTATTTGCTAAGAGTTACTTTGTGGCATAATACATAGTCTGTTTTAGAGAAGGATCCATATGCTACTGAGAAGAAAGTATATTCATTCATTGAAGGATGAAATATTCATATGTGTCTGTAAGTCTGTTATTGGTTGTATTATTGAGTTCTATAGTTTCTTTGTTCAGCTTTTGTTTGGAAGACCTATCTAGTGGTGTAAGAGGTGTGTTAAAGTTACCCAGAATTATTGTATTGTGGTCTATTTGACTCTTGAAATTGAAAAGAGTTTGTATGATGAAAATAGATGCTCTATTGTTTGGGACAAATATATTCATAATTGTTATGTCTTGTTGACATATGGTTCCCTTAAGCAATATGTAGTGTCCTTATTTATCCCTTTTGATTAACTTTGGCTTGAAGTGTACTTTATTTGATATGAGGATGGAAACCACTGCTTGCTTCTGCAGTCCATGTGAGTGGTGTTTTTTATTAACCTTTCATTTTCAGTCTGTGGATGTCTTTTCCTATGAGATGAGTTTCTTGAAGATAGCATATTATTGGGTCTTTAAAAAAAATCCAATCTGCCAGTGCATGTCTTTTGACTGGTGAATTTAGGCCATTAATATTCAGGGTATTATTGAGACATGATTTGTATTCCTGGTCATATTTGTTTATTTCTGTTATTTAACTTGACTTGGTTTCTTCTTTGATTGTTTTTTCCTTTAGTGAAATACATCCTTTTGCTGATTTTCATTTCCTCATCATGGAATATTTTGCCTAGGATATTCTATAGTGGAGACTTTCTATTGTAAATTCTTTTAACTTTTGTTTCTCATGGAAGGTTTTTAATTTTGTCATCAAATCTAAAGCTTAATTTTGCTGGATATAAGATTTTTGGTCAGCATGCTTTTTCTTTCATAGCTTGGTAGATGTTATTCTCGGATTCTAGCTTTCAGGGTTTGGGTTTAGAAATCTGCAGAGATCCTAATTGCTTTCCCCCATATGTAATCTGATTCCTTTCTCTTCTTGTGGCTTTTAAAATTCTCACCTTATTCTGTATGCTATAATGTTCATTATAATGTGCCTTGGTGTAGATCTGTTGTGAGTTTGTACATTTGGAGTCCTGTAAGTCTCTTGTATTTGATTTTACAATTCATTCTTCATGTTTGGAAAATTTTCTGATATTATTTCATTGAAGAGATTGTGCATTCCTTTGGTGTGTAACTCTATGCCTTCCTCTATCCCAATAATTCTTAAATTTTGTCTTTTTATGTTATCCAATAATTCTTGAATGTTCTGTTTATTTACATCTTCTCTGTGTGGTCAACTTTATTTTCAAGATTATATATTTTGTCTTCATTGTCTGAGGTTCTGTCTTCCAAGCAATATAATCTGTTGGTGGTGCTTTCTATTGAGTTTTTAATTTGGTTTATTGTTTCCTTCATTTCAAAGATTCCTTTTTTTCCCGGAGATCTCTATCTCCCTTTTGAAGTGATCTTTTGCTTCCTGTATTTGCTTGTGTAGCTCTTTATTAAAATGATCTTTTGCTATCTGTATTTGCTCTCTTAGATCACCTTTTAATTCACAAAACATTTTAATTAAGTACATCCTGGAGAGCCGCCGCCCACGCCTGCAAGGTAGGCAGACCTGCGACCGACCAGCAGCACAGGCCCAGCGGCCCGCCGGCGTGGTAGACACATCACCCCAATTGGAGGAAGGGCCCAGCTGCCACCTGCAAGGTAGGCAGACAACATGTCCCGGAGAAGGGGCCCAGGGTCCATGGCCTAGTTGAAAGATCACCCCAATTGGAGGAGGGGCACAGCCGCCACCCGCTCCTGCAAGGTAGGCAGTCCTGCAACCTGGAGAACAGGCCCAGCGGCCTGCCAGCATGGTAGACAGATCACCCCTATTGGAGGAGGGGCCCAGCCGTCGCCCGCAAGGTAGGCAGACCACACGACCTGGAGAAGGGGCCCAGCGGCCCGCCGGCGTGATAGACAGATCACCCCAATTGGAGGAAAGCACAGCCGCCACCCGCCCCTGCAATGGATACTTTGCAACTATACAAGAGCAATATAAATATATAGGGGGAAAATTCAATAACACAACAGTTTCACCAAGCAGAAAGAAATGCGGGCAGTATGAAAAGACAAGGAAAGAAAGGACCACAAGCAATGCAAGTCAACTCAACTTTAGAAGAGGTAATAGCTGCAGCAGATGGAATGTCAGATAAGGAATTCAGGATTTACATGCTTCAGATGATCTGGAGTCTCAAGGAAGACATTAGACAGTAAAATCAGACAATGAAAGATAACTTTGACAGTGAATTACATAAACAAATCAAAGAAGCAAAAGATCAACTATACAGGGAGATAGAGGTTATAAAAAAACAAACAAACAGAAATCCTAGAAATGCAGGAAGCAATAAACCAACTTAAAAACTCAAATGAGAATATTACCAGCAGAGTAGAACACTTAGAAGATAGAACATCAGACAATGAAGACAAAGTATTTCAACTTGAAAAGAATATAGACAGCTCAGCAAGACTGTTAAGAAACCATGAGCAGAACATCCAAGAAATATGGGATAACATTAAAAGACCAAACTTAACAGTCATTGGGATACAGGAATGTATAGAGGTCCAAACCAAAGGAATGAGCAATCTCTTCAATGAAATAATAAGAGAAAACTTCCCAGACTTGAAGAATGAGACAGAATCCCAAATCCTAGAACCCTACAGGATGCCAAATGTGCAAAATTATAAGAGATCCACACCTAGACATATTATAATAAAGATGCCCAACATACAGAATAAGGAGAGAATTTTAAAAGGCTTCAAAAGAAAGGAAGCAGATTACATTTAGGGGTAAACCAATCAGGATAACAGCTGATCTTTCAACACAGACTCTGAAAGCTAGAAGATCCTGGAACAACATATTTCAAACGCTGAAAGAAAATGGGTTCCAACCAAGTATTGTGTATCCAGCGAAATTAAGCTTCAGGATGGAAGATGAAATTAAAACCTTCCATGATAAACAAAAGCTAAAAGAATTTGCAGTTAGAAAACCATCTCTTCAAAACATCCTCACCAAAACATTACAGGAAGAGGAAATGGAAAATAACAATGAAAACCAACAGTGGGAAGTAGTACAGTGAAGGGAAAAAATAATCAAAGAGGAAAAACAAACCATGTTAAGTAACACAAATAAACAAATATGGCTGGAAGAACAATCCATATCTCAATAATAACCCTAAATGTTAATGGCTTAAACTCACCAATTAAGAGACACAGGCTAGTAGAATGGATCAAAAAAAAAAAAAAGATCCAACAATATGCTGCCTACAGGAGACACATTTGATAGGAAAAGACATACATAGACTGAAGGCGAAAGGTTGGGAAAAATCATATCACTCATATGGACTTCGGAAACAAGCAGGAGTGTCCATACTCATAACAAATAAAATAGATTTCAAGCCAAAGTTAGTCAAAAGGGATAAAGAGGGACACAACATACTGCTCAAGGGAACCATACACCAACAAGACATAACAATCGTAAATATATATGCTCCAAACAATGGTGCAGCTATGTTCATCAAACAAACTCTTCTCAAGTTCAAGAGTCTAATAGACCACCATACAATAATTATGGGAGACTTCAACACACCTCTCTCACCACTGGACAGATCTTCCAAACAAAAGTTGATTAAAGAAACTATAGAACGAAATAATATAATTAATAACCTAGACTTAGTTGACATATATAGAATATACCACCCAAGATCAAGCAGTTACACTTTTTTTTTTTCCGCAGCACATGGGTCCTTCTCAAAAATAGATCATATATTATGTCACAGGGCAACTCTTAGAAATTATAAAGGAGTAGAGATAATACATGCATCCTATCTGATCATAATGGAATGAAACTGGAAATCAACGATAAAAGAAGGAAGGAAAAATCATGCATCACTTGGAGAATGAACAATAGGTTACTGAATGATCAATGGGTTATAGAAGACATCAAGGAGGAAATTAAAAAATTCTTAGAGATAAATGAAAACACAGACACAACATATTGGAATCTATGGGACACAATGAAAGCAGTTCTACGAGGAAAATTCATTGCCTGGAGTTCATTCCTTAAAAAAAGGAAAAACCAACAAATAAATGATCTCACACTTCATCTCAAAATCCTAGAAAAAGAAGAGCAAAACAACAGCAAAAGAAGTAGAAGGCAAGAAATAATTAAAATCAGAGCTGAAATTAATGAAATTGAAACAAAAGAAACAATTGAAAAAATTGACAAAACTAAAAGTTGGTTCTTTGAAAAAATAAATAAGATCGACAGACCGTTAGCCATGCTAATGAAGAGAAGAAGAGAGAGAACTCAAATTACTAGCATACGGGATGAAAAAGGCAATATCACAACAGACACTTCAGAAATACAGAAGATAATTAGAAATTATTTTGAATCCTTATACTCCAATAAAATAGAAGATAGTGAAGGCATCGATAAATTTCTTAAGTCATATGATCTACCCAGATTGAGTCAGGAGGATATAGACAACTTAAACAGACCAATATCAATTGAGGAAATAGAAGAAGCCATCAAAAGACTACCAACTAAGAAAAGCCCAGGACCGGATGGGTATACAGCAGAGTTTTACAAACCTTTAAAGAAGAACTAATACCAATACTTTTCAAGCTATTCCAGGAAATAGAAAAAGAGGGAGAACTTCCAAATTCATTCTACGAGGCCAACATCACCCTGATTCCTAAACCAGACAAAGACAATTCAAAGAAAGAAAACTACAGACCAATATCTCTAATGAATCTAGATGCAAAAATCCTCAATAAAATTCTGGCAAATCGGATACCAAAGCATATAAAAAAAATTGTGCACCATGATCAAGTAGGATTCATCCCTGGGATGCAAGGCTGGTTCAATATATGGAAATCAATAAATGTTATTCACCACATCAATAGACTTAAAGATAAGAACCATATGATCATCTCGATAGATGCAGAAAAAGCATTCAACAAAGTACAGCATCCCTTTATGTTCAAAACTCTAGAAAAACTAGGGATAACAGGAACATACCTCAATATTGTAAAAGCTATCTATGCTAAGCCTCAGGCTAGCATCATTCTGAATGGAGAAAAATTGAAGGCATTCCCTCTAAAATCTGGAACAAGACAGGGATGCCCTCTCTCACCACTTCTGTTCAACATAGTTCTTGAAACACTGGCCAGAGCAATTAGACAGACAAAAGAAATTAAAGGCATAAAAATAGGAAAAGAAGAACTTAAATTATCACTATTTGCAGATGACATGATTCTATACCTAGCAGACCCAAAAGGGTATACAAAGATACTATTAGAGCTAATTAATGAATTCAGCAAAGTGGCAGGATATAAAATCAACATGCATAAATCAAAGGCATTCCTGTATATCAGCGACAAATCCTCTGAAATGGAAATGAGGACAACCACTCCATTCACAGTATCCTCAAAAAAAAAAAATAAAATACATGGGACTCAACCTAACAAAAGAGGTGAAAGACTTATACAATGAAAACTACAGAACCCTAAAGAGAGAAATAGAAGAAGATCTTAGAAGATGGAAAAATATACCCTGTTCATGGATAGGCAGAAATAACATTATCAAAATGGCGATATTACCCAAAGTTCTCTATAGGTTTAATGCAATGCCAATAAAAATCCCAATGGCATTTCTTGTAGAAATAGATAAAACAATCAGGAAATTCATATGGAAAAATAAAAGACCCAGAATAGCAAAAACAACTCTAATCAGGAAGTGTGAATCAGGCGGTATACCGATACCAGACTTCAAACTATATTACAGAGCAATAGTAACAAAAACAGCATGGTACTGGTACCAAAACAGGCGGGTGGACCAATGGTACAGAATAGAGGACACAGAAACCAATCCACAAAACTACAACTATCTTATATTTGATAAAGGGGCTAAAAGCATGCAATGGAGGAAGGATAGCATCTTCAACAAATGGTGCTGGGAAAACTGGAAATCCATATGCAACAAAATGAAACTGAATCCCTTTCTCTCGCCATGCACAAAAGTTAACTCAAAATGGATCAAGGAGCTTGATATCAAATCAGAAACACGGTGTCTGATAGAAGAAAAAGTTGGCTACGATCTACATACTGTGGGGTCGGGCTCCAAATTCCTCAATAGGACACCCATAGCGCAAGAGTTAATAACTAGAATCAACAAATGGGACTTACTCAAACTAAAAAGTTTTTTCTCAGCAAGAGAAACAATAAGAGAGGTAAATAGGGAGCCTACATCATGGGAACAAATCTTTACTCCTCACACATCAGATAGAGCCCTGATATCCAGAGTATACAAAGAACTCAAAAAATTAAACAATAAGAAAACAAATAACCCAATCAACAAATGGGCCAAGGACCTGAACAGACACTTCTCAGAGGAGGACATACAATCAATCAATAAATACATGAAAAAATGCTCACCATCTCTAGCAGTCAGAGAAATGCAAATCAAAACCACCCTAAGATACCATCTCACTCCAGTAAGATTGGCAGCCATTATGAAGTCCAACAACAAGTGCTGGAGAGGATGTGGGGAAAAGGGTACACTTGTTCATTGTTGGTGGGACTGCAAATTGGTGCAGCCAATTTGGAAAGCAGTATGGAGATTTCTTGGAAAGCTGGGAATGGAACCACCATTTGACCCAGCTATTCCCCTTCTCGGTCTATTCCCTAAAGACCTAAAAAGAGCATACTACAGGGACACTGCTACATGAATGTTCATAGCAGCACAATTCACAATAGCAAGACTGTGGAACCAACCTAGATGCCCTTCAATAGACGAATGGATAAAAAAAATGTGGCATTTATACACAATGGAGTATTACTCTGCATTAAAAAATGACAAAATCATAGAATTTGCAGGGAAATGGATGGCATTAGAGCAGATTATGCTAAGTGAAGCCAGCCAATCCCTAAAAAACAAATGCCAAATGTCTTCTTTGATATAAGGAGAGTAACTAAGAACAGAGTAGGGAGGAAGAGCATGAGAAGAAGATTAACATTAAACAGGGATGAGAGGTGGGAGGGAAAGCGAGAGACAAGGGAAATTGCATGGAAATGGAAGGAGAACCTCAGGGTTATACAAAATTACATACAGGAGGAAGTGAGGGGAAAGGGAAAAAAAAGCAAGCGGGAGAAATGAGTTTCAGTAGATGGGGTAGAGAGAGAAGAGGGGAGGGGAGGGGAGGGGAGGGGGGATAGTAGAGGATAGGAAAGGCAGCCGAGTACAACAGACACTAGTATGGCAATATGTAAATAAGTGGATGTGTAACCGATGTGATTCTGCAATCTGTATACGGGGTAAAAATGGGAGTTCATAACCCACTTGAATCAAAGTGTGAAATATGATATGTCAAGAACTATGTAATGTTTTGAACAACCAACAAAAAAAATTTAAAAAAAAGTACATCCTGAACTCCTTCTCTGTAATTTCTTCTGCTGTGCTGGGCATGAATTGTAATAATGTAGTATCTTTTTTTGGGACACTTTCTTCCCTTGTTTTTTTTTTTTTTCATTTTGTTCATGTGTCTTCCCTTATAGCACTGTGGATCTGAGGTGTTACAGTTTTTAGCTTATAGGCTTATAGTGGTCCAGCAGGGTTCCAATACCTCTCCTTTAAGGGGGAGAACAATATTAAGAGATCCCAATACAAACAATATACAGCCTTAAATCAAATAGCTCCTATTAAGACATTTATATTTTTGTCACAAAGTAAAGAAATTATGAGTTCACTTATTATCTACAATATAAACAGTAGATTTGCAAAAGTATCTACAGTTTCTGATGGTGGACAAAGAGAGAACCTGGATGAAGCGGAGTGTAGGATGAAATGTTAAGGAGGGAGGAGGATATAGAGTTATTAGATCTTATGAAGTGTAAAAGAGGAATATAAAGAAGTTGCCTAGTAGCAGAAGAGAGAGAAAGTGATTTTGGGTAGAAAAGAAAGTGGTAAGACAATAGAGAGAGTACAAAAAAACCCCAAACAAATATAAAAATTAAGAAAAATAAAAATGTAAAAATAGGAGATAAAAGAATATACAATACAACTGTACTATACTATTCAGATGTTCTAGTCCACAGTAGCCTAATTCATGAAAAGTACTTGGTTTCACAAATGTTGGAGCTATGAGGGCAGGAGAAGAGAAAGAAGAAGAAGAGAAGAAGGAAAAGAAACGAAAAAAATCTTGAAGGAAAATATAATGATTTTTTAAATCTTTGTTTTATTTATTTATTTTATGTGGTGCTGAGGATCTAACCCAGTGCCTCATGCATGCAAGGCAAGTGCTCAACCATTAAGCTACAACCCCAGCCCCACAAGATTTTTTTGTTGTTGTTGGAGTTCAGTATCTTTTCTGCTTCCCTTCTTATCCAATAGGTGGGGTTGCCTGTTTTTTTGCTGTCATCTGCACCCTCAGAATGTGAAGGTTTTTAGAGTGGGAGGGTTGGTCTTGGGGGTAAAACTCATAGAGGTGGGGTATAGCACTTGCTGGTCCCCAATGGGAGACTGCACCCAAGGCTGTCCTATGGGGCCTGCTTGTGTGATGTGGGCACCTGGTCTTATCTCCTTATATCACCTGTAGATCTCACAATTCCTGGCCTCTAATTTAGTCTCTAAACTGTATCTCACTCACCCCTTCCCTTTCTACTTCCCAATCAGTCACCTCTCTCTGGAGGTCTTATGGGCTGCACTCTATGGGCTGTGCATCTGTCACGGAGAGCAGTTTTGTATTGGGCAGTTCAAGACCAGTCTTTGCAAGGTACGGACTGGCCATGTAGCTGCAAGCACTGTGCTGGGTTAGTGGCTATGAGGGAGAGGGGAGAGTTGGGGACTATAGGTACCTTGATATTGCTTCTAGGCCCCAGCCAGTGTCCCAAGCTGGGAGTTGCCCCAGCTAAAGATGGCAACAAAGGTGTCCCAACATGGAGGTGGCTGCTTTCAGAGATGGGGTGTCAGGGTGTGTGGGGCTGGGTGGTAGCATTGGGCAGCATGTTCAGAGATGCAGCTCTGTGGTGTGCAGTGCTGTGGCTGTTAGCTATCTCCAGACCTTGTCTGGTATCTCCAGGTACAGGCTACCACATGTAGGGGACTATGACAGTGGTTGCAGTGTCTCAAGAGATGGCGACTAGGGGAGCCCCAAATTGGTAGATGGGGGTCCACATGGGAGTAGCAGTCAGAGGTCCTGCGTGTTGGCGGTGGCTGGGTGTCCTGTGTGGGTAAGTGACCAGTTCTGCACTGACACTGAGGTCTAGAGACCTGCATGGGCATGGCGGCCAGGATTCCTATGTGGGAGCAGCTGTTGGGGGTGGGTCCTCTAATAACTTGCAGAGAAACAGTATTCACACTACTTGAATCCCAGGTCACAGAGAGACACAGGATGCAGCCTCCCTCTAGTCTGACATTTGGATCTCCTTTGACTGTTCTAGATGCCTTATAAAAGTGGAGTCATGTGTTATGGGTTGGATCTGTAATGCCCCCTAAAGTCTCATGTATCAAAGGTTTGGTTTCCAATACAGCAAAGTTCAGAGGTGGAAGAAACTGTAGACAAGTGGGACATGGTTGGAGGAATTAGGTCACTGAGGGCATGTCCTTGGAGATAATGTTTTGTCCCTGATGCCTTCATCTCTCTTTCTACTTCCAAGCTGCCATGGATTGAGCAGTTTTCTCCACTACACCCTTCCACCATGATGTTTGGCTTCATCTCAGGCCCCCAAACTAAACATATCCCAAAGTAAAGAGGATCATATATCAAACTCTGGGTACCCTCACTGAGCTTAAAAACTGTCATCCTGGGGCTGCCTTGTTTTAATCTGCCCTTCACTCTCCACCTTTCTGTGCACCCTGATTATTTTAAAGCAAATCCCAGAGTCATATCCTCTATCTGTACATTTATAAACACAGTTGAACAGATTTATTAGTGAATTTCCTCAGATTCATGTTGGTTTCCTGCACATTTTGGCTGGTCCATAATCTTTCTGACATTTACTATCTTTTCTTTACCTTGTGTGGAATTTTGTACTGACATAAAAACATAGCAACTAAATTTAGAAGGTACTAAGCCAGCCAGCCTTGTTTAATTTTCCTATTACTTCAATTCATATTTGAGAAAAAACAGCTTACGAAGTGGAACTGTGAGAGTCGGCAAGTAGAGTTAAAATAGTATTTGCATTTTTCTTTAGGGACAGGAAGAAGAGCTCTGAATCACAAGGGAAATATGAGTAAAAATGCCCAAGTTCTATAATTTATTTTAGGAAAATGTTAAATAATGTTGAGGTAAGACACACATAATCCATTTTTAGAAGGAGCACAGAGAGTTTCTAGGATTAGGAGATTTTCTGGGGGGAAATTTCCCCTGATAACAATTAGGTAAATCCAGGACTTAAATTCGGAAATAAAATGTGGATGAAAAGGAAAGATTGACCAAAAATATGGAGCCATTTAACACATGGCTTCATAAAGTGTGAAATATTTCTTTTGATTATTAAAATGCCACCTTTTCATATAAGACTGTATGCAGTAAATATGTGAAATATCAACCTATTTGAACAAAAATTCCCACTCTCTCTATCAGTTGGCCTGGATGATGATTTCACTATTGTAAACTCAGATGTCATTTACCAACAGTTGCTTCTTTCTAACACCTTTAACTACCACAAACCAGATCTAATTTTTATCTTCAAAGGATCTGAGCCACAGTAGTTTATTCATAAAGGCATAAGCTAAAATATTTGGAGGAACAAGTAAAATCAATTTTTTAAAGTTAAATTTAATATTTAAAAATTCATCAAGTTGAAATTCCCTATTAGGCCATGGTTTCAAAGTGGGAAGTTTCCATTAATAGACTCATAGGGACTTAGCTGGGTAAAAGATATAAAATGATCAAATTCAGCTCCATGTGTGAGTGCTGAGGTCTCTGGAGTAAAGGTTGGTCAAAGTCACACATCTAGAAAATGCCAGCTCAGACATAAGAAGTTAAGTTTCCTGCCTTCCTGATTGGAGGTTCCCCTCCCTCAGATTATAAAAGATAGATTTTTGTTGCAAATGAAAAATAAAAAGATTACTTGGTTCGGTTAACTGTGATGGTGTAGAAATACATACTTAGATGAATGACTTTGCATACAAAATTTTTCAAGAAATTATAAGATGTTTAAGGACACTTAAGTTCTAAGATGAAGCATTCATAAGAAGAGGACTTTTTCAATTGAATAAGAATTATGCCAAATATTTCTAAAAGTGTAACTCCAAATAGAGGAAAGAAGAAAGAGTTAGGAATCTAACTCTTGTGGGGTTAGAAATATGTTTATAGTTTTACTGAGCAAGAGTTCTAATGGTAGTGATCTTCCCATGTTCTCAACTATGTTGCTCTGAAGACTCCTGCTTTCTTGGCTTAAAACTGGTTTACTGTTAATATATTCCCACCAAGGGCTAGGTGTGGGGTGGTATCCCTCCCACTCTCCAATATTATTGTCAGATATATTTTCTTTCATTCTCAGGCTATATATATATATATATATATATATATATATATATATATCTTCCAGTTACATGCATAGGTTTTCTTTTTTCAAATTAATTAATTTATTTTAATTAGGTATTTATGACAGCAGAATGGATTTTGATTCACTGTACACAATTGCAGCACAACTTTTCATTTCTCTGGTTGTATACTATGTAGCGTCACACCATGTAGTCGTACATGTACCTAGGGTAATGATGTCCATCTCATTCCACCATATTTCCTGCCCCTATGTACCCTGTCCACCCTCCCTGCCCTTTGCTCAATCATAGTTCTCCATTTTTCCAATGCCTCCCCCTTTCCCCATATGGATCAGGATCCACTTATCAAACAGAACATTTGGCTTTTAGTTTTTTTTTTTTGGGGGGGGGGTTGGTTTACTTCACTTAGCACGACATTCTCCAACTCCAACCATATACCTGCAAATACCATGATTTTTTTTCTCTTTTATTGCTGAGTAATATTCCATTGTGTATATATGCCACATTTGTTTTTATCCATTCATTCACTGAAGGGCATCTAGGTGGGCTCCACAGTTTAGCTATTGTGAATTGTGCTGCTATAAACATTGATGTGGCTCCATCACTGTAGTATGTTCCTTTTAAATCCTTTGGGTATAGACCAAGGAGTGGAATAACTGGGTCAAGTGATGGCTCCATTCCCAGTTTCCCAAGGAATGTCCATAATGCTTTCCAGGTTGGTTGCATGAATTTGCAGTCCCACAAGCAATGTATAAGTGTACCTTTCCCTGTCATTTTGATTTATTTCTTGTTTTTAATTTAAATTATTTTCTCCTATGATTTATTATTCTTAAAATGTAGCTCCTCCTTTTGCTGAATTTCACTTTTATTTTTTATTTATTCTTCTTAAAATTTTTTGAGTATGTTTCATAGCACAGGCTTTTTAGTTGTGAATTCTTTCAACTTTTGTTTATCATAGAAGGTTTTATTTCATCATCAATTCTGAAGCTCAATTTTGCTGCTTTTCATATTCTTGGTAGGCATGCATTTTCTTTCAGAGCTTGGTATATATAATTCCCAATTTTCCTAGCTATAAGTGTCTGGGTTAAGAAATCAAGTGAGGTCTGGATTGGGCTTCCCTCCAAATGTTACCTGTCACTTTTCTCTTGCAGGCTTTAAACTTCTGTCCTTATTCTGTATGTTAGGCATTTTCATAATAATGTGCCTTCGTATGAGTCTGTTGTAATTTTGATTATTTGGTATCCTGTAAGTCTCCTGCATTTGGTTTTCCATTTTGTTCTTAAGGTTTGGGAAATTTTCTGATATTATCTCATTGAAAAGATTGTGCATTGCTTTGGTTTGTATCTCTGAGCCTTCATCTATCCTAATAAATCTTAAGTTTGGTCTTTTCACATTATCCCATATTTCTCACAAGTTCTGTTCATGGTCTCTTAACATCTTTTCCCAAGATTCAATTTTATTTTCTAGAATATATATATATATATATATATATATATATATATATATATATTCTTCATTGCCTGAAACTTGTCTTACAATTAGTCTAGTTTTCCAAGGAATGTCCATACTGCTTTCCAGATTGGTTGGTTGATGCTTTCAATTGAATTTTTAATTTGGTTTATTGATTCCTTAATTTTTAGGATTTCTGACTGATTCTTCTTCAGAATCTCTATCTCTTTGTTGAAATTATACTTCACTTCTTGTATTTTCTCTTGGATTTTATTTTTTATATCATCTTTTACCTCATAGTTCAGTTTAACCATTATCTTTCTGAATTCTATCTCTGACATTTCCTCCATTGTGGTGTCAATGCAGTCTACTGCTGAGGTAGTCTTGGTTATTTGGGATGGTTTGTTCCCTTGATTTTTCATATTGTTTGTGTGCCTGCACATCTATCTGAATGGATCTGATGCTGTAGACATTCTACTTTATGTATTTATAGTGTCTCTCTATGTTACTAGTGCCTCACAGACTGGGGGGAGTCCAGTGATACCCAGTTATAGCAACACTGTATGCAAACAATATATAGCAGTAGACTAGGTCCTTAGTTCCTATTTTGATATCAATTGGTATGACACCTATTTTGTGTCAATTGGTATGATACGTAGGGATAGTGGGATCAGCAATTTCCATCAATAAAAATAGTACATAGTCATATATTATGTCTAGCTTAAAATCAAACAATGGATGTTGTCTACACCTTCCACTGCATTAATTATTGCTGTGACATTGGTGGTAGGGGTAGACATAATATACCTCAATTAGTATTAAGAAGTATTAAGGATAGAGTTGTGTATGTATAAAGAAGAGATAGGAGTGTAGAAAAGTGTTTGCAATTTTAAATAGGGTAGATGCAGTGGTAACTTAGGATATGTTGTTAGTTTGAAATGGTACAAAAAATAGAAGACTATAGAGGAGGAGAGAGAGAGAATGGAATTTGGATGTCAGGAATAGAGAAATGAGAGAGGGAGACAAGGGAGATAAAGTAGTGATAAAGATGATACAAAACAAAATCAAAATAAACTAATCATAAACCCTAATTCTCAAAATACAGAGCATGTGAAAATAACCCCTTTGACCCCCCTCCCCCCTAAAAAAACCTCCAAAAACAAAACAACAAGGGAAAAAATGAAAAAAAAAAGAAACAGAAGAGAAAAAAGAAAAAAGAAAAGGCTAGAAATGAGGAAAGAGAAACAAATATAAGTATGTCCTTGAATCTGTCAGTACATATTCAAATAAAGCAAAAATCCAATATGGAAATCCAAAGTCAAAAAGAAAAACAAAAAAAGAATTATGGCCACAACAAACAAGCTACAACAACAACAACAAAGAAAAATCTTGGTGAAATATTAAGAAATTAAGGAGTCCTCTTCACTATGGTGGACAAATAGTGTGTATGTGTTTACTGACTGCACACCTTGTTTTCTTTCATTTCTTTTTGAGGTATGATCTATGCTTGCAAGTGTGGGCTGTGGGTTGTGATCCTTCCTTTTATTATGTTGATCACCGAATTGAAGGTTGTAGTTTAAGACTTCCTAATTTTCCTTCTTGGGAGATTAGTGTGGGCTGGGCTGCAGGCCTGGAGGTGAAGTGGCATGCTGAAGACGGCGGCCAGCAGTAAAACAGCTGGACATGTCTGGGTGGCAGGTGGATCAGAGCCTGGGGGCTGGTGGCTAGGCTGTGTGCTGGTTGGGGCAGGTCTGCCAGTGAAGCCACTTTGGGGTTTGCAGGGTGGGTGAGGGCTGGTCCCCAGGACCTGAATACCTGTTGTGAAGCTGGGTGCTGGGCTAGGCAGGTCGGGTGGTGAAGCAGCGACCTGAAATGCAAAGCTGTGTGCCTAGTCTTAGAACTATGGTCCAGGTTGGGGACCAGGGAGGGGTTAGGTGACTGGGGACTACAGAGCTGGAGAGCCCTATTGGGTGCTACACCTGTGGTTGCCAGGGACCATCAAATGATGGGCTGAGGAGGGAGTAGGGGACTAGGCTGGTGCTGGGACCCGGAGAGTGCCGCCTAGGTGGGCCCTGGGAACCCAGTAAGTGCCCAACCACCTGGCTGGGCAAGCTGAGAGCAAAATGCCCTCAAACCTCTCTTTCAGCCTTCTGACCCCCATAGACCCACCATAGCCAGCTCTGTCATTTCCCACACGCTGCAAGACTCAGGGAGCTGGGGAGAACCCTGTGTTCCCTCAGGTGAAATGTTCTCAGTTTCTGACTTTCCACAGGTTTTCTAGGCTCAGATAGGGGCACACTCAAGAATCTGGGTTTCCAGTTTCCATAGGCTCCACCAGGCTGCAACCCCAAGAACGCTCTTGGATCCCAGATGATTGATAAACTCAGGTGGAGGGATTTTTCTTATATTTGATTAATGAATCAAACAGTCTCTGGTTTGGCTAGGGCAGACTTCCCCTCTAGTCTTAGGAATTGTCCTAAACCTTGGGGAGACGTGGTATTCCTGACATTTGAGTTCTGGGTAGCTGAGTTACTGTAAATACTGCCTCACGCTAACCTACCATCTTCCCCCCACCATTGTCTTTTTTAATTCTCTCTTTCATTTATCTCTTCTCCAATACTAATTTGTTTTATTGCATTTCATAGATTAGTCCTGAAGAAGGTTCCATGTGCTAATGAGAAAAATGACAAACACTACTTTTGATTGTCAGAGCCAGTTATTCTGACTCTATATCAGGGTCCCCTCATCTGACAGATGTCCTTTCTGCAGGTCTGGATATTTGTGCATCCATAAGGAATAAACAGTGCAGAATTAATGTTCTAGCCAAAGAATAGCATGATAGAAAGCTCTCATTATCTCATGATAACTGTAATATCATTTTCAACTGTTTGAAGGGCAGATTCTGACATATTAGCATTTACACGTCATGAATCCACAGTGTTGTGACCTTTCAAGAACTTTAACTTCATTTTCTATGCTTATTTCTACTTTTCAACATCTCAGTTTATTATCATTAACAATCAAACTTGGGTTTTTTTGTGGACTTTAAGTTTCAGATTGCCACAAATTAAAAAAAACAAACAAGCTTTCTTTCACCAGAGTTATAACAGTTCCCAATGAAATCTAATAAAAAGAAATTACAATTGGTGAAAGAGCATAGTAAATATTCTTAATTATTATTAACTACTCTTTTCCCAGCTTGGAATTATTTCCCAATATGATAGAACATTAAGCAAAAAAAAAAATATATATATATATATATATATACACACACACATACACACATACAGCATATACAGATCTCTCTCTCTATATATATATATACATATATATATATATGAATGAATGAATATATATGAATGAATGAATATATATATGAATGAATATATATATATATATATATATATATATATATATATAGAGAGAGAGAGAGAGAGAGAGAGAGAGAGAGACTCTCACACACAAGGACCTGCGTGTCTTTGTAAGGACAGATGGAGCCTGGTCAAATTTTAAAAATAATCTCAAGTTTCACCTGACTTAAACCAAAGAGAAGAAAACAAAACAATGAAGTAATTAGAAGGAAATTCTGAGATACGCAGGATTTGGAGGGAATTTACCTAAAGGGCTTTGAAGGACAGGGAATGACAGAAACTAGTTAACACTTGTTCAGTGTTTTATTCCTTCTGCATAACTCAAGTTCATGGTAACTTGATCTGATTTCAGTCATTCTTCTATTGAAGTATTTTGTCATTTTGGCCTTTCTTTAATGCCCCTGTCTTTAAAAATAAGGAAATATTTGGGTTCCATACTGAATCTCTTCAGGAGATCAGCAATTTAGTAGAGCAGTGGACGATTATTATAGAGCTATAGCAAGAGTTAAAATTTGATCTCGGAAACTTATCTATGTCTCCAATTTTCTCAATACATAGAATGAAATGCTGATTTTCGACATTCAAGAAGTAGGTAAGCAGCTGAAGATGATTCAGACAGCTCATGGATAAGAGTAGCCTTGGTGAACCTTCCTCAGGTTGCTAGACATGTCAGTGATAAGGAAGAACAGCTGGGCATGTTGTCACAGGTGTCACATACCCATAATCCCAGGGACTTGGTGAGCTCAGCACAAGGATAGCAAGTTTGAGTCTAGCCTCAGAAACTTAAAGAGACCCTGTCTCAAAATAAAAAATAAAAAGGACTGGGGATGTATTTTAGGAGTAGAGACCACCTGGACTCAATCCTCAGTTAAACAAAACAAAACAAAACAAAACAAAAATCAAAACCAAACCAAAACAAAAAACAACCAAAGAATCAAAAAACTCAAACCCTTAAGGACAGTAAATCACTTGGAAGTCCATCTTTACTCCAATAAGAACATGCCATATTTCCATTCCTGTAATCTGTTTCATATGTTTAGTACTTGATGTTAAGCATTTCTCAAATGTTCTGTGGACACTTATGGTTCCTTTCCTAGGGACAAAATGTAAGCGATCTCTTGTTCCTGAGAACTCTTCTTGGTGGTTGGTATCCGAGGAATTTTGCATGACGTCTTCCAATCCCAACATCCATGAGTTGGTATATCCTTCTCAAATGTTGGTTCACCATCATGCAGACACAGTGTAAATATTGTCTCAGGGAGAAGCTTGGCATAATGCACAGTATATCTGTCAACAATCCAGAGACAATGAAACAAATTACAAAGTTGCCTTTGTGTGTTTATCATGCATGTTAACTATGTGTGTATCAAGAAAGAATGAGAGGGAACACAAGATTCTTAAAATATCATTCTATGTATTGAGATAATTGGAGACATAGATAAGTTTCAGAGATCAAATTTTAAAATCATTAGTGTATATAATGCTTAAAGAAGTGATTGTGATCAGGAAGATTAGAGGGTTATTTTGCCTAGATACGGTTTTCATTAAAGACTCAAAAATGCTGTTGCTGTTTAACAACATTCATTGGAAGTTATTGGATTGACCATTTCCTATCCTCATTCTATATATATATATATTTGATATACTGTTACTTTGGAAGTTTTAAACTAGACAAGAAAATATGAGATATTACCCATTACATTTTAAGACAGATTTTGTTTAGCTTAATGTTGAAATATACTAATACTTATGTTAAAATTAACCAAGATATCATCAAAGTAAGAATAGAAAGAAACATCTTCTTCTTAGTAAAGAACATGTACAAGAATCCTCTAACCAACATCATATCTAAGGTTAGAAACTAGATGCTTTCTCATTAAGATTGGGAACAAAGAAAGGATGTTTCCTTTCACTACTCCTGTTAAATATTGTACTGTAAATCCTAGTTAATCTTGTAAAACAAGAAAAGAAAACCAAGGGTGTACCAAGTGGGAAGGAAGAAGTACTACTATCTCTGTTTGCAGATGACATGATTAAATGTAGAAGATGCTAAAAAATCAACAAAAATTTCTGGAACTATTAAGCAATTATAGCAAGGTTGCAGGATATGAGGTTAAATGTAAAAACGCAATGATTTTCCTGTATACCAGTAGTGAACAATTGGAAATTGAAGTTGAAAACACAATACCATTCACATAAGCAAACACACACACACACACACACACACACACACACACATACACACAGAAGGAGAAAGAGGGAGGGAGAGAGAGAGAGAGAGAGAGAGAGAGAGAGAGAGCGAGCGCACAAGCACACAAGAGAGACAGAGTAATGGGTATGAATCTTACAAAACAAAACGTGTCCAAGATATATGTGAGAAAAGCCATGATGAAAGAAATCAAAGGTCTAAATGAATAGAGAAATACTCCATATCCATATACAAGGATAGAAAGATTCAATATTGTGAAGATATCAGTTCTTTCCAACTTAATTTATAGATTCAACGCAATCCCAATCAAAATTTTGACAAGATACTGTGTGGATGTTGATAAACTAATTCTAAAATTTATAAAGGAAAAAGTTCCAGAGTAGCAAACAAAATATTTTTGAAGAAGAAGTCAGAGAACAGACATGACTGAATGACAAGACTTATTTAAAAATGACAATAATCAAGACAGTGTTGTCTTAGTGAAAGAATAGAACAAATCAGTGGAACAGAATAGGGGATCTGAAAATAGTCCCACACCAATACAGTCAACTGATTTTTGACAAAGAACCAAAGCAATTAGATGGACAAAGGATAATTTTTCCAACAAATGGTGCTGGAACAATTGGATATCTATATACAAAAAAAGGCATAGATCTTATACTTTATACAAAAATTAATTCAAAATGGACCATAGATATAAATTCATAATGCAAAACTATGAAAATCTCAGAAGATAAGAGAAAAATCTAGGTGACTTTGGGCTGGCGATATCTTTTTACACACAATGCCAAAAGCACTATCTATGAAAGAAAATTGGAGGAGTTGGACTTTATTAAAAATGTCCACTTTGTGAAAGACACTTTTAAGAGAATGAAAAGACACACACCAATTGGGAGAAAATCTTTACAAAAGACATAGTTGAGAAAGGGGATATTATATATATATATATATAGATAGATAGATAGATAGATATAGATATATAGATAGATAGATAGATAGATGTGTCTTCAATATAAGAAGAAATTTTCAAACTCAACAATAAGAAAACAAACAACTCAATTAGAATGTGCAAAATAATTGTACAGATACCAAAGAAGATAAACACACAGGAGACCTTGAACATCTTTTGTCATTTAGTGAATTGCAAATTAAAACAACTATGTGATATCACTATGGACTTATTAGAATGACCATAATACAGAACTCTAACAACACCGAATGCTGGTGAGGATGTAGAACAACAGGAACTCTCACTCATGGTTGATGGAAATGAAAAAATAAAATAGGTGAATGAATAGCAAACTGAGGTACATTCAGACAATGAAGTATTATTTATTAATAGAGAAATACAAGGAAAGAAACTATCAAAACATGAAAAGACAGATAAACCTTAAATGCATACTGCTAAATGAAAGAAGCCAATCTGAAAAAGCTACATGCAGTATGATTGCATATTATATGCCATTTTGAAAAAGGAAAAACTAGGGAGACAGTAAAAAGATAAGTCATTTTGTTTCCCACAAGGGAGGGAGGAATGAATAGGTGGAACACTCAGATTTTTAGTGCTGTGAAACCCATCTGTGTAATACAGTAATGGAGGATACATGTCATATGTTTATCAGAACCCATGGAATGTACACCAAGAGTGAAACCTAATGTAAACTATGGACTTTAGTTAATATTGATACATCAATAATTCATGAATTATAACAAATTCATGACACTAATGCAAGATGCCAGTAACAGGGGAAAGTGTGTGTGTGTGTGTGTGTGTGTGTGTGTGTGTTGGTGGGGAGAAGGTGACAGGTGGGAATTCTCTGTTATCTCTGTTCAATTTCCTGTAAAACCTAAAATATTTATAATAGAAAAACAGGAATGCTGGGTGCAGTGGTGCAGTCCTGTAATCCCAGCCACTAGGGTGGCTGAGGCAGGAGGACTGCAAGTTCAAGGCCAACCTCAACAATTTAGCAAAACCCCATCTAGCAAAACAAACAGGACTGGGATGTAGTTCAGTGATCCTATGTTCAACTCCAGCACCACAAAATAAAATAAAGTGCAAAAATGTAAGATTGCTTTTCACTTGAAAATATATTATAGAATTTTTAAACATTATTTATTTTTTTAACATTTTTAGAAGTTCTTGTTTTGTGGAATTTACTGATTGAATTTTAATTTCGACTGTAAGGGCAAAGTAAAGTCCTTGCACTTTGCTATAAACTGACTGAGATCTGTTACTTTATTCAATCATCTTTTCTTGTATGATTCAGAATAAAAATATAACTGTAAAAAATATCCCTATTTAGTTTAGTAAAGTGATAACCGAAGTTTGGTATGATTGTGATTGGTAAAGTAGCTTACCAACTTGGGTCTAGCTCTGGTATAACTAAATTGCCATTTCAAATCAATTTCTAGTTTTGTTTTAATTAAGTTTGGTTCTCCACACGCAGTTTTCACCAAATGCACTTTGTACTGAGCCAGGATAAATTCCTAAAGGAGCCAGCGTATCTCAGCTTCTATGGCTTAGGTTCAGCTGAAACTGAACACAACAGAAACTTTTCCACTTTTCATAAGTTTTTCCTTGGCTTCTGCATTTTGTATAATGAGCCACTGTTTGGAAATTGCCATGTTACTTTTTTAAAACTAATTTTAATTAATTTTCAAAATGTAATATATCATTAGTTTGCATCATGTTTGGCTTTTTAATTTTTCTTAATGATTCTTAGATTTTTTCCAACTTAAACATTTTAAATCATGGACAAGATTTCTATAACATAAGATGCTTTTATAGCAACTTACTCAGAGCTGCTTAAGGAAATGAGAATGTCAAAGGAGTTTTTATCTATTGTCTCATATTTTATTTCATTGGACATAAACTAATAAATTTATAAGGTGGTTGAACCCTTTTAAAAATTTCTTTTAAAATTTAATTTGCCTGTTAATATGGGTTACCAACTGTTCTAGCTTCTATATGGTAAATATATGGTTAGTATGAATTTATATCTTTTTTCATTGTGTTAAGAATGCTACATATTTATGGTTACTCAACCACATTCAAATGAAAGAATTCCCAAATATCATATTTCACAGAAGTTTTAAAGGAAATTAACTTTATTTATACATATGTGTGTGTGTGTGTATATGAAAGCAATTTTATAAAATCAATTTTTTTGTCATCTCTGTAATACAAATGGGAAATTTTGAATCAAAATCATTGGAACTTTTTATGCTACTTATTTTTTTTAACTTTATATAAAAATTGTTTGGAACTGAAAACCGAACACGCACACATATATGGAAATTTCTTCTTTGACTATAGGTTCAATACAATCTGATTCCCCTTAGTGTGTATTTAAACTATGCAGAATCTCTTCATTTTTGTCCAAAAGTCACTTTGTTTTCATCCACACTTTGATATAAGCTGTGTTCTCATTATTAAAATGTAAATTTTCAATCACATAAAATTGATAAATATATGTATATGATATACATTTTACAGTAAGCCACACATATGAATATATACCATCTTACATGAAGTTTTTGCACATTTTTAAAAACGATTGGCAATTTTCAGAAATAATTATGCTAAAGCTTTGAATAAATTCAGAATGCTAGACTTAATTACAGACTACGCATAAGTATTAGAGCTCATCCTCTAGGTGGCAGAAGTGTACCAGGAACATTCACAGATAGACTACTCCCCCTCCCACCCCCCACACCCACACACCCACCCTGGGCCTTGAAATTCCTTTCTATAGATACTTCAGAGGAGAGCCTGCTGGGCCTAGGGAGGGCTTGCACTGGCCAGTTATTTTCTTCAGCTGTGTCCATGTGTTGGCACTGAGCTGCTACATTCTCCCAGTGGTGAACAGGCACATCTGCCAGATGCCTGTTACAGTGAGATTCTCCAATCTCTGGCTAACAGGGCTGTCTTATGAGAAGGCAGGGGTACCTGCATGTGAAAAAAGTTATGCTTAGGCTTACTAGTCCTCTGGTGAGTTAAAGAATCCAGGCTTCCTTAGGGTGGCTCCCTGTTTTGTTGATATTAACTACACAACTGAAGTTTTTGCATTTTATTCAGCATTTAAAGAGGAACTAAGAAAAGGTTGTCTTTGTGTGGAATGTTTTAAATAAAAGGGAGAAAGCAGAGACATATTTAGCTTTGAAGACACACATGGACTGAGTTTATTCTTTTTTCCATTGAAAAATTTCTTTAAATATAAGATGATAAACCACAATAAAGTCATGGTTTATATCACTGACATTAGGAAATGAATTGTGAATGTTTTAAAGTAGAGAACTCTGCCGAGCTACTGATTAAATAGAGGTAACTTGGTTAGAAATCAGAATAGTGAGGTATCATCTGAAGCCGGGCTTTCACTGTGATGTGCATGGAAATCCCCTGGATCTAGTTAAAATGCAGATTCTGGTTCAGTAGTTGTGCCAGTTATTTAGCTATTGTCTCTCAACTCCAGACCTGCCCTTTGAGGTATGCCATTGTCTTGCTGGGACTAGACTCTGCAAATGGCATTTCTGCTTTCCAGCTGGTTCTATGCTGGGTTATTTTAGTAGGGGCTGTTAGAGAGAGACTGCGGAGGCAGAGCAGGGGGAAGGCAGCTGTCTGCCTGCTGCTCTTGTGTGCCTGACCCCAGCAGTGCTCCTTCCATCCAGCATCAGCAGTTCCTTCCTGTGGTAACATCTTCCAGTTTGTAGTGTTCTCCACACTCTCAGAATAAACTTCATGCTGCCCCTCAGAGACCACAGTGCTGGCCAAGAAACTACCACTTCTCAGGGATTCCAACTTCCATCCTTTGCTCCCTTCACCCTACAGTTGGTAGCTGATTTCTACAGTAGCTACCTCTATAATATGTTAGAGTTTTATTTGTTTTTAATTACTTAGTTAACAATTTTACACCTGGCTAACAATTTATTTCTTTTGATGCTGGGGATCGAATCCAGGGTCTCACACATGCCAGGCAAGCCCTTTACCACCGAGCAATATAACCAGCCTGTGATGGTATAGATGTGAGGCGTCCCTCAAAAGCTCATGTGTGGGACAAAACAAGAATGTTTAGAGGCTAAATGATTAGATTGTGAGAACTTTAACTAATCAGTGAATTAATCCACTTGTGTGGATTAACTGGGTGTGACTAGAAGAAATAAGTCACTGGAGGTAAGGCTTTGGGGTTTACGTTTTGTCTCTGGTGGGCAGAGAGCTCTCTCTCTGCTTCCTGGTTGCCATGTCCTAAGCTACCTTCGTCCACCGTGTCCTTTGCCATGATGTTCTACTTCACCTCAAGTCCAGAGCAATGGAGTTGGATGCCTATGAAATTATAAGTCAAAATACATTTTTTTCCCCTCTACAGTGTTCTTGTCAGTTATATTGGTCACAGGGACAAAAAAAAAACAAACAAAAAAAACTGACTAAAACACAGCCCCTAACAATTCTTAATATTAAATTTTCACTCTTTACATAACGGATGTGGTTTCTTCTTCTGCCTGCCCCTTGACTGAAACAGTAGGTCTGGGGTGGCCTCTGAGATTCTGAATTTCTGATAAGCTCACTGGTGACACCCAGCTGCTGTTCTATGAACACACGTTTAGTAGCATTTAATGCTACTCAGGTGTGTAAAGAAATGGCTCTCAATGTTGGATTAAACATTCAAATCACCTGGGAACTTCGTGAAACTATAAATAACTTGATGCTACTCTAAGTTAGAGGATTAGTTGTTTTGAGGTGTAGCCTAATCGTTGGATTGTTCATAGTTGTCATAAGTGATTTTAATATGCATCCAGAGTAGAAGATCTCTGTTTTAGAGCAGTGGTTCTCAATCTGGAGAAATTTTGCCCACCTAAGGGACATTTAGTATCTAGTAGGAAGAAGTTAGGGGTGCTACTAATCATCCTATAATGCACAGGAGAGTTCTCACAACAAAGCTGTATTATACCCAAAATATTAATAGTGCCAAGACTGAGAAAACCTGATCTAGAAAATGTGGCAAGGTCAACTCAGCCCATCTCTGTATCTGTTTGATCATTAATTTATTCATTCACATGTATTTACTGAGCATCTATGTACTTTTAAAGATGTTGGAAACTTCAGAAGGAACTGAGAGCCAGGTATTATTAGACAACCTTAGCAGAGAGAAGATAGTCCCATCATGTGCTTCTTGGGTAAAGATATATGATTTATTGGTTACTTATTTTAGGTACTAGGAGTTAACTGTAGTTTGAGGCTTGCCAGTGTATGTAGGACCTGTTAGGAGTCACTCAGAACACTGCAGATGTTATGAACTGTCCCATTGCAGAATTCTGATGTCAATATCAAGAATGGAAGTTCAAAAATGGAGAAAAAGGGGGGCTGAGGCAGGCAGATTGGAACACCAACATGGGTCTTGCTGGGCTAAAACCAAGAAGTCAGCCTCAGCAATTTAGGGAAGTCCTTAGTAATTTATTGAAACCCTGTCTCAAAATAAAAAAAGTAAATAGGGGATGGGGATGTGGCTTAGTTAAGTGCTCCCGGGGTTCAATTCCTGGTACAAAAAAAATGGAGAAAGCTAACATAATTTCTGTGAATCTCTCCTTTTAGCTGCTAGTGTGGTACTCAATGCAAATCCTCAATAATTGAGGAATGGATTAATTCAGTAAGAATGAATAAGTGAATGTAATAATGACAAATAATTGGTACTGAGTGGGCCTGCACATGTACTTGGGGCTTTGGTACAAATCACTTTTAACCTTTTGAGCAAAAATTTATCTCCATTTTTAAAGTTACTGGGATTAAGACTTGTAGAGTATAAGTAAAATTCGAATTGATATAACGTCTAAGATTCAAAGTTTATATCATTTCAGAAAGTGGTATCTGTAGATACGTTGTGTTAAGAATACTAAGAATTTATTTCAACAGTGAACTTGTGTAACTTACAGTGCTGCAGGCATTGTGGTGAAATGCAGAGCTGTGAATGATTGCTGATGAGAACTGATGATGCTCTGTTGCACTGTCCTGGGTCAGCACCTCCAGTGCTGTCAGCATGGTGTTTTGATTTCTGTGCATCCCCAGGTTTGGGAGCTGGGAGTGGTAGCTGGTCATTAAGATGCTGATTCTCAGATAGCTGGCCTCCTGGTTTACTTGGCTCTTAACTTGAACATTACACCAAACTCTAAATTAGAGGCTGAGTGACTGTCATGAGCACCTGCCTCTTCAGCTGTTTTTTTTAAATTTTTTTATTGGTTGTTCAAAACATTACATAGTTCTTGATATATCGTATTTCACACTTTGATTCAAGTGGGTTATGAACTCCCATTTTTACCCCATATACAGATTGCAGAGTCACATCAGTTACACTTCCACTGATTTACATATTGACATACTCATGTCTGTTGTATTCTGCTGCCTTTCCTATCCTCTATTATCCCCCCTCTCCTCCCCTCCCCTCCCCTCTTCTCTCTCTACCCCCTCTACTGTAATTCATTTCTCCCCCTTGTATTATTTTTCCCTTTCCCCTCACTTCCTCTTGTATATAATTTTGTATAACCCTGAGGGTCTCCTTCCATTTCCAAGCAATTTCCCTTCTCTCTCCCTGGCCCTCCCACCTCTCATCCCTGTTTAATGCTAGTCATCTTCTCATGCTCTTCTTCCCTACTCTGTTCTTAGTTACTCTCCTTATATCAATGAAGACATTTGGCATTTGTTTTTTAGGGATTGGCTAGCTTCACTTAGCATAATCTGCTCTAATGCCATCCATTTCCCTCCAAATTCTATAATTTTGTCATTTTTTAATGCAGAGTAATACTCCATTGTGTATAAATGCCACATTTTTTTTATCCATTCGTCTATTGAAGGGCATCTAGGTTGCTTCCACAGTCTTGCTATTGTGAATTGTACTGCTGTGAACATCGATGTAGCAGTGTCCCTGTAGCATGCTGTTTTTAGGTCTTTAGGGAATAGACCCAGAAGGGGAATAGCTGGATCAAATGGTGGTTCCATTCCCAGCTTTCCAAGAAATCTCCATACTGCTTTCCAAATTGGTTGCACCAATTTGCAGTCCCACCAACAATGTACAAGTGTACCCTTTTCCCCACATCCTCGCCAGCACTTGTTGTTGTTTGACTTCATAGTGGCTGCCAATCTTACTGGAGTGAGATGATATCTTAGGGTGGTTTTGATTTGCATTTCTCTGACTGCTAGAGATGGTGAGCATTTTTTCATGTACTTGTTGATTGATTGTATGTCCTCCTCTGAGAAGTGTCTGTTTAGGTCCTTGGCCCATTTGTTGATTGGGTTATTTGTTATCTTATTGTCTAATTTTTTGAGTTCTTTATATACTCTGGATATTAGGGCTCTATCTGAAGTGTGAGGAGTAAAGATTTGTTCCCATGATGTAGGCTCCCTATTTACCTCTCTTATTGTTTCTTTTGCTGAGAAAAAACTTTTCAGTTTGAGCAAGTCCTATTTGTTGATTCTAGATATGAATTCTTGTGCTATGGGTGTCCTATTGAGGAATTTGGAGCCCGACCCCACAGTGTGTAGATCATAGCCAACTTTTTCTTCTATCAGCTGTTCTTTAGGCTGTTTTACTGGCTCTTGTCTTCCTTTGGCTTTCAAATGTGAGTATGGTATGCAAACAAGGACAGTTTTCAGAGCCAGAAAATGCTGTCATTTAAAAATTCACCCATCCCTTGAGCATGATTGTAGCAGCCATTCTGATGATTTCACTAAGATCACAACCAATTTCCTCTGTTACTAGTACTTAAAACACACCAGAACAATGTTTGCTTATATCCTCTAGGGCAGTGTTTTCCAAACCAAGGTGCTGTGAATCCCTTGGTGGGTCATGCAATCAAATTGCCAGCATATCCTTTTTATAGAATGAAATAAACTTGAATCATATAGAAAATATTGGAGACTATTCCCTGCAGTAAGGCAAATGTTATTTCATGTATGTTTGTTGCATTAATATGTTTGAATAGGGGTCATTATTGGTTTCCTATTGTTACTGGAACAAATTACCAAATACTTAGATGCTTAGAACAACACAGATGCATTACCTCATAGTTCTCTAGATTGGAACACCAAGATGGGTCTTTCTGGGCTAAAACCAAGAAGTCAGCTGTTGCATTTATCTGGAGGCTCTAGGGGAGAAGTCTTCCAGTTTTTGGAGGCTGCTGCATTCTCTGGCTTGTGACTTCTTCCTCCACCTTCAAAGCCAGTGATGATGACTGAGCCCTTGTCACTTGCATTGCTCTGACCTCCTCTTCTCACCTCCTTTTCCACTATGGAGCTGGTGATTACATTGGGTCTACCCAGATGATCCAGTAAAGTGTGTCTCAAAATCAGTGGATTAGCCAGGTGACCTAACACACTCACAGGCTCTGAAGACTAGGATGTATTTTGGGAGCTATTATATTCTTCTAAACAAAGGGACGCAATATAAAAGAGTTTGACAAATATAGCTCTATGATAGATTCTCCTGCTTCCAATATGCCAAGGAGGCCTGAAGGGCTTACAGGGAGTCATAGGTGAGGTCCAGTGTCAAGCTTTCTATGTCTTTAAGCTTCATTCTGAGGACTGATTGTTTTTGGTTTGTATTAACATGGAGATACATCCACAGACCTGAATGTCAGCAGTGATCCTGTCACTTTCCATTTACTGTTTTTCCTAAGAACAATTAGCAGGATACATGGAACCCTAGGGTCAAATCAGAATTATCTTTAAATCAAGTAAAAGCCAAGAACAGAACAAGATAATCCTATTCTTTTTAGAAAAGAAAATCCAAACTGTGCCTTGATATCATTCCATCCCTGTGAACATTCTTTTCATCTCATTTCATGAGAACTGTTAGTTTAAAGCCCTTCTCACCCTCACATAACCCTTTATAGTGTGTGTGCCCAAGGATCAGGAGCTTTGGGTATCATACAACTCTATGAGATGAGTAGGGGTTATTATCCAGTTTTCAGTTGGAAAAACATGATACTGAGCTATTTAAATAAGGTCAAATGGTTAGTAAATATAGGTGTACCAGTTTATAAATTGAATAAATATTTGGAGTTAACTTGCTTTGTTGAAAATTAATACAAGTTAAACTCAATGGGAATTGCTATAAGAATTGAAAAAGGCAGATGACATGGTTTCAGCCTCATGGGGCTTGGAATCTTATTTGGGAGATAAGTATACATATGTGTGCATGTGTGAGTGTGTGTACTTGTTTATGTGTGTGCATGCTGTTATGTATGCATGTATATGTGTAACTGAATGTTGATGTAGCAAAGTGCTTAAATGCACAGAGCTTTAAATCAAATGGACCTCAGTCCATAATTTTGAATATACTCTATGTAACAAGATTTAAACAGGACATCTTTAAATCTTGCACAAAATCATACTATAGCTGAGTTAGTAGCCTAAACACAAGGATGACTTCTGATTAGCCAGTTGATAAAGACTTACCAAGGGAGACTTTAAGTTTTTGGCTTTTTTTGATTTTTCTGTTTCCTGAAACAGATGAGCTAGTAAAAACCACAGTTAATTCATTATCAGTAAAAAAGACTTGGGAAAAAGAAAAAAAAATCAGCATTACTGTTCCCTTTCTGTGGGAGAGTAGAAATGGGAATAATGTACAGACAGAAGAAAACAGTAAACAAATTGTGATTTGGAGATTAGCAAATGTTATTGACAAGAGTCTATCTTCAGGATAATGAGTTGGTGGGCTGAGGAAGAAGGGGAAGCCGTTCAAAGATGGGAAAAAAACTTGGATTTGCTTGGCAGAGATCAGGGAGCCCCAGGAGGGTAGTGGCTGAGAAAATTTTCATTTAGATATTACATTACAAAAGTTTACTTGAGATGACTGTATAGCAGTTTAATACATGTCATGTTTTTGGCATGTTTTCTCATCTTAACAAATACATACACACTTCTGTGACGGAATTGTTTTACTTCATCACATTTTCCAAGAAGAAAATAATTTATGTTGTATGAGGAAAATTGATCAGGACAAATTCTACCCTCAGAGTTCTCTATCCTTGGGACAGTTGGATTTTGGAATCTTTTCTAGGCCTCAATTATATGAAGTTAGTGTAAAATAAAAAGAGCATAAGAGCCTACCATCTTTGCTAACTAATTGCTCTTTTAGAAGAAGCTACTGAAGATATTGATTAAAAGCTGGAAAACCTTAGTGGTGATTTCAGTGACATAGAATCCTTTTCACTAAGTTCTATTCTGCGCCAGGCTAGATGCAAGGTAGAAAGGAAAGAGAAGATGATGGAGTACAGATATAGCAGTGAATAATGCTTTCCACACAAAAAGCACATGAATATCTGCTGGACAAAGGGATAAATGAATGAGCAAGTCCCTGCCATGAACTGATTCAGTTTTTTGGGGGAGAGCAGAGAGAGGTACTAAATAAACAGAGTACAGAAAGGGAAGCACTTTAACAGATACTAGATAAGTTGTTCTTAAGATTTGGCTGCCCATACAAATCACAAATATCACCCTAAGTGAATCTGATTTAGTTGATTTAAAGCAAAGAGAAAGGTTGAGGGAAAACTGTGTGCACAGACCTGGGAACTTGGAAAAGGAAGGCCATGTGGAGAAGCGTGAGTGACTAAGTCGGTGAAGTGTAGGGCAAACTGATCCTAGCCAGAATTTGGGTAGCATGGTTGAGTTCAGCTCATGGAAGGCCTGGGTTGCCAGAGTAGTCAGATGGATTTTATTACGTAGCCATCTGGGAGCTGCAAAGGAATTGTAAGGAAGAACATAATTAGATTTATGCTTTAGAATGGTAATTCTGGTGAATGTGCAAGGCAGTGATGGGGAGAGGAAGACATTGCCCCTAGGAGGCTGTTGCACTAATCCAGGTCAATAAAGGCTTTAGCATTGGGGATAGAGAGGAAAAGGTGCATTTGATAGACCTGCTGGGAGAGACGCACACAGCCTAGCTAATTTATAGCTGGCTTAGGCTGATGAGGCCAAAAGAGGACCTAAGACAATAGTAGGTCTTTCTCACTGTGCTCTCAAGTATGAAGAGAACTACTTTTCTTCTTTCGTTCTTTTTCTTCTCTTTTCTTTTTCTTTTTTTTTTTTTTTTTTTTTTTCGAGATGGGTCTTGTGATGTTACTCAGGCTGGCCTTTAAAAGGAGCTCCTCCTGCCTCAGCCTCTGTAGTAACTGGGATTCCAGGAGAATGCTACAGCACCTGGTATGAAGAGCCAATTTTAACATTTATTAAAGTTCTGTAGACATCCACATTCTAGTAAGTACAGCTTGGTTTCTATTGATTGAGAAATCATTCCATACAAAATGATTGACAGGTTTGCTCCCAGGTTGCCACCACTCCATGTTTATGCATCTAGAGACATAATCCCATTTCTACCCTACCTCCCTGAGACTGGATCCCTTTTATTGGAATCTCTGAGTTATGGCACATTCTTCAGCTAGATTCTTTTTAAAAATATATTTTTTAAAGTTGTAGATGGACACAATATCTTTATTTTATTTATTGTTATGTGGTGCTGAGAATAGAACCCGGCACCTCACATGTGCTAGACAAGTGCTCTACCACTGAGCCACAACCCTAGCCCCTCTTCAGCCAGATTTATTTAAAAAACTGAATCTTCCTACAGATGGCTACTCAGCTTATGTATGCTTTTTATTCATTCATCTCTTTGAGATGTTCTTGTTTTCTTGTTTGTATTCCTCTTGAATAAGAATGATGATTCCCAACATCACACAAATTTTTATTTTCTTTCTTGAACCCAGGGGCACTCTACCATTAGGATTACAGGCAGGCACTATCACGGCCAGCACACTGATTTTTTTCCATCACAGGATATCAGTGACAGAAATGATTTACTTCTGGTCTATGTCTTCTTTTTTTTTTTTCTTTTTAAAAAATAGCACATGTTCACTGTAAATACTTACAAGATGTTGGAAATTTTAAGAAGAAATAAGAATTATTCTTAATAAAGCTCTTTCATACTGTTAATATCTTGATATATTTCAAGTATACATTTGGTCCATGCTTACAGTTATTTGGAAAGAAGTTTTCCTACTGACTTTTTAGTGTTAGTTTTTTTTTATCTTAATCTTGGATTATGAGCCTTTCTTTGCATTGAATACTTGTAAAAATTAATGACTGTATATGGATTTTAAATATTTTTTGACCACATTTTTATGTCAGACTTTGTATTTTTCACATTCATAAATAACACTGCAATGGGAACCGATACATAAATCATTTTACAAGTCCTGATTTTCTTAGATAGAATCTTAAAAGAGGGATTACTGGGTAAAAGTGTATTTACTTTTGTGAATATTTTATGCAGATTGATAAATTAATTTTCAAAAGTTTGGGGCATATTTATTGGGTGTTAGAATGTATTATACATATTTCTATGACATCTCATAATTGTAATAGAATTTCATTCTGATTTACATAAAAATATTTTAAATGAGTAGGATTAATCCAAATAACTGCACCAATGCTGAGAAAGCCATGGGAACATAATAGTAATTAAGAAGACCATTGACAAAAATAAAATTTAGGTCTTAGAGTTCATTAACTGAAGTGATCCTTCAGTAGGTTTCAATATGGTTTTGGGTGGCAGCAGATTTTACTTACTGGGTAAGAAATGATGGGTTTTATTGGAAGTAATTTGTCATCCAGGTGCATCTTGCTTTGCAAGATAATGAAAACAAACCTATACGTTCTTGGAAGCCTTTCCATATCGAAAGTCATTTGAGGCAGAAGTGTCTGGATCTGGTTTATATAATACAATACACAAGCAATGCATCTGGAAGACGTCTTCATGCTGTGCAGTGTTCTGCGTGCTGGTCTGACCACAGAGGAGCTTTCCCATCATAGGCTTGTGATGGGTAAACTTCAAATCATTTATATGTTGTATCTGGCAGCCAGAACTCTTCTGTCTGACTGCACGTTTCATAATAATGGAACAATAGAAATGTGGCTCTAGTCTTTGTACCTTTGTTTATAATTTTCTTTTTCTGGGAATGTTTGTTCTAAAATTATTTTCTCTTATGAAAAAAAATATGTGTAAGAAAAGTAAATGTTAAAATTAAAAATGAAATTGATGACCATTCCGCAACAAGAACTAATATCTAGTTGACTCCAGTTTAAAACTTTTCAATATTTTTTTTCTTCTTTCCATTCTGTCAAAATCCACATAATACCTACAGTTGTAACATAATTCTGATGTTAAGCAATACAAAGGCTTTCTGAGGTGTTTGTCTAGCCTGGGAACACAAGCTTTTATGTTTGACTCCAATCATCAGTTGAACACTTGACATTTGAAGACACCACTTGACATTTGAAGACACCAAAAATGTTTATGATGGAAATTTACTGTTCAGAAAATAGCAATCCTAAAAGCCCATTCTTTTAAAAAATATTTATCTATTTATTTATTTACTCATTTTATATATGACAGTGGAATGCATTATAATTCTTATTACACATATAGAGCACAATTTTTCATATCTCTGGTTGTATACAAAGTATATTCACACCAATTCATGTCTTCATACTTGTACTTTGGATAATAATGATCATCACATTCCATCATCATTTTTAACCCCATGCCCCCTACTTTCCCCTCCCACCCCTCTACTCTATCTAGAGTTCCTCTATTCCTCCTATGCTCCCGCTCCCTATTCCACTATGAATCAGCCTCCTTATATCAAAGAAAACATTCAGTATTTGGTTATTTGGGATCGGCTAACTTCACTTAGCATTATCTTCTCTAACTCCATCCGTTTACCTGCAAATGCTATGATTTTATTCGCTTTCATTGCTGAGTAATATTCCATGGTGTATATATGCCACATTTTTTAATCCATTCATCTATTGAAGGGCATCTGGGTTGGTTCCATAGTTTAGTGTGAATTGTGAATTGTGCTGCTATAAACATTGATGTGGCTGTGTCCCTGTACTATGCTGTTTTTAAGTCCTTTGGGTATAGACTAAGGAGAGGGATAGCTGGGTCAAATGGTGGTTCCATTCCCAATTTTCCAAGAAATCTCCATACTGCTTTCCATATTGGCTGCACCAGTTTGCAGTCCCACTAGCAGTTTATGAGTGTACCTTTTCCCCCACATCCTAGCCAACACTTTTGTTGTTTGCCTTCATAATAGCTGCCATTCTGACTGGAGTGAGATGAAATCTTAGAGTGGTTTTGATTTGCATTTCTCTAATCGCTAGCAACAATGAACATTTTTTCATATATTTGTTGATTGATTGTATATCATCATCTGAGAAGTGTCTGTTCAGGTCCTTGGCCCATTTATTGATTTGGTTATTTGTTTTTTTGGTGTTTGGCTTTTTGAGTTCTTTACATACCCTAGAGATTAGTGCTCCATCTGATGTGTGAGAAGTAAAAATTTGCTCCCAAGATGTAGGCTCTCTATTCAATTTTAATTCTGCGTATCCAAGAGCAAGGTAGATCTTTCCATCTTCTAAGGTCTTCTTTGCTGAGAAGAAACTTTTTAGTTTGAATCCATCCCATTTATTGATTCTTGATTTTAATTCTTGTGCTATAGGAGTCTTATTAAGGAAGTTGGGGCCTAATCCCACATGTTGGAGATTAGGGCCTACTTTTTCTTCTATTAGACACAGGGTCTCTGGTTTTATTCCTCAGTCCTTGATCCACTTTGAGTTGAGTTTTGTGCATGGTGAGAGATAGGATTTAATTTCATTTTGTTGCATATGGATTTCCAATTTTCCCAGCACCATTTGTTGAAGAGGCTATGTTTTCTTTAATGCATGTTTTTGGCACCTTTGTTAAATATAAGATAGTTGTAATTTTGTGGGTTAGTCTCTGTTTCCTCTCTTCTGTACCATTGGTCTACCTGTCTGTTTTGGTGCCAATACCATGCTGTTTTTGTTACTATTGATCTGTAGTATAGTTTAAGGTCTGGTAGAGTAATGCCACCTGCTTCACTCTTCCTGCTAAGGATTGCTTTAGCTATTCTGGGTCTCTTATTTTTCCAGATGAATTTCATGATTGCTTTTTTTTTCTATGAAGAATGTCATTGGGATTTTTTTTCTTTTTTTTATTGTTGGTCGTTCAAAACATTACATAGTTCTTAATATATCATATTTCACAGTTTGATTCAAGTGGGTTATGAACTCCCATTTTTACCCCGTGTACAGATTGCTGTATCACATCAGTTACACTTCCATTGATTTACATATTGCCATTCTAGTGTCTGATGTATTCTGCTGTCTATCCTATTCTCTACTATCCCCCCTCCCCTCCCCTCCCTTCCCCTTTTCTCTCTCTACACCCTCTACTGTAAATCATTTCTTCCTTTTTGATCGGAATTGCATTAAATATGTATTGTGCTTTTGGAAGTATGATCATTTTGATAATATTAATTCTGCTTATCCAAGAGCAAGGTAGATCTTTCCATCTTCTAAGGTCTTCTTTGACTTCTTTCTTTAGGATTCTGTAATTCTCATTATATAGATCTTTTACCTCTTTTGTTAAGTTTATTCCCAAGTATTTCATTTTTTGAGGATATTGTAAATGGGGTAGTTTTCCTCATTTCCATTTCTGAGGATTTTTTACTGATATACAGAAATGTCTTTGATTTATGGGTGTTGATTTTATATCCTGATACTTTGCTGAATTTATTTATTAGTTCTAGAAATTTTCTGGTGGAACTTTTAGGGTCTTCTAGGTATAGAATTATATATATCATCAGCAAATAGTGCCAATTTGAGCTCTTCTTTTCCTATATGTTTCATTTTGATTTCTTTCATCTGTCTAATTGCTCTGGCCAGTGTTTCAAGAACTATGTTAAGTAGAAGTGGTGAAAGAGGACATCCCTGTCTTGTTCCTGTTTTTAGAGGGAATTTCAATTTTTCTCCATTTAGAAACATGTTGGCCTAGGGCTTAGCATAAATAGCCTTTATGATGTTGAGATATATTCCTATTATCCCTAGTTTTTCTAGTGTTTTGAACATAAAGGGATGCTGTATTTTGTCAAATGCTTTTTCTGCGCCTAATGAGATGATCATATGATTCTTATCTTTAAGTCTATTGATATGATGAATTACATTTATTGATTTCCGTATGTCGAACCAACCTTGAAGCCCTGGGATGCATCCTATTTGATCATGGTGCGTGATTATTTTGATATGTTTTTGTATTTCATTTGCCAGAATTTTATTGAGGATTTTTTTCACCTATGTTCATTAGAGATATTGGTCTGAAGTTGTCTTTCTTTGATGTGTCTTTGCCTGGTTTTGGAATCAGGGTGATATTGGCCTCATAGAATGAGTTTGGAAGTGCTCCCTCTTTTTCTTTTCCCTGAATAACATTGAAGAGTTCAGGCATTAGTTCTTCTTTAAAGGTCTTGTAGAAGTCAGCTGTGTATCCATCGGGTCCTGGTCTTTTCTTGGTTGGTAGACTTTTGATGGCGTCTGCTATTTTGTCACTTGAAATTGATCTGTTTAAATTGTGTATATCATCCTGATTCAATTTGGGCAAATTATATGAAATTTGTCAATGCCTTCAATATTTTCTGTTTTATTGGAGTACAAATTTTCAAAATAATGTCTAATTTTCTCCTGTTTTTCTGTAGTATCCATCATGATATTTCCTTTTTCATCACATATATTAGTAATTTGAATTTTCTCTCTCCTTTTCTTCCTTAGCATGGCTAAGGGTCTGTCAATATTATTTATTTTTTTCAAAGAACCAACTTTTTGTTTTGTCAATTTTTTAAATTATTTCCTTTGTTTCAGTTTCATTGATTTCAGCTCTGATTTTAATTATTTCCTATATTCTGCTGCTTTTGGTGTTGATTTGCTCTCCTTTTTCTAGCGTTTTGAGATGTAATGTTAAGTTTGTTGGCTTTTTCTTCTTTTAAGGAATGAACACCATGCAATGAACTTTCCTCTTAGAACTGCTTTCACAGTGTCCCAGAGATTTTGATATGTTGTATCTGTGTTCTCATTGACTCTAAAATTTTTTTAATCTCCTCCTTGATGTCTTCTGCAACCCATTGTTCATTCAGTGTCATATTATTTAGTCTTCAGGTGTTGGAGTGGATTTTATTTCTTATTTTATCATTTATTTCTAATTTCATTTCATTATTATCTGACAGAATGCAGGGTAGTATCTCTACTTTTTTATATTTGCTAAAAGTTGCTTTGTGGCATAGTATATGATCTATTTTAGAGAAGGATCCATGTGCTGCTGAGAAGAATGTGTATTCTCTCCTTGAAGGATGAAATATTCTATATATGTCAGTTAAGTATAAGTTATTGATTGTATTATTGAGTTCTATAGTTTCTTTGTTCAGCTTTTGTTTGGAAGATCTATCTAGTAATTAAAGAGGTGTGTTAAAATCACCCAAAATTATTGTGTTGTGGTCTATTTGACTCTCGAACTTGAGAAGAGTTTGTTTGATGGACATAGTTGCTCCATTATTTGGGAAATATATATTTATAATTGTTAAGTCTTTTTGGTGTATGGTTCCCTTGAGCAGTATGCAGTGTCCATCTTTATACTTTTTGATTGACTTTAGTTTGAAGTCTATGTTATTTGATATGAAAATGGAAACCCCTGCTTGCTTCTGCAGTCCATGTGAGTTGCATGATTTTTCCCAACCCTTCACCTTCAGTCTGGGGATGTCTTTTCCTATAAGATGAGTCTCTTGGAGGCAGCATATTGCTTTTTTAAAATTATTGTTGTTCCAATCTGCTAGTCTATGACTTTTGATTGGTGAGTTTAGGCCATTAACCTTCAGGGTTATTACTGAGACATTGTTTTCCCAGCCAATTTTGTTTATTTTGGTATTTAACTTGACTTGGTTTCTCCTCTGATTAGATTTTCATTTAGTGTAATACCTCTCTTTGCTGATTTTCATCATTATTTTCCATTTCGTCTTCTTGGAATATTTTGCTGAGGATGTTCTGTAGTGCAGGCTTTCTAATTGTAAATTCTTTTAACTTTTGTTTATCATGGAAGGTTTTTATTTCATCATCAAATCTAAAGCTTAGTTTTGCTGGATAAAATATTATTGGTTGATGTATGTTGTTCCATGACCTCCTGGCTTTAAGGATCTGGGTTGAAAAATCTGCTGAGATATGAATTTGTTTCCCCTATATGTGATCTGATTCTTCTTTCTTGCAGCTTTTAAGATTCTATCCTTATTCTGTATGCTAGGCATTTTCATTATAATGTGCCTTGGTGTAGATCTCTTGTAATTTTGTACATTTGGTGTCCTGTAAGCCTCTTGTATTTGGTTTTCTAATTTGTTCTTCATGCTTGGGAAATTTTCTGATATTATCTCACTGAAGAGATTGTGCATCTCTTTGGTTTGAAACTCTGTGCCTTCCTCTATCCCAATAAGTCTTATATTTGGTCTTTTGATGCTGTCCCATAACTTTTGTATGTTCTGTTCATGGTTTCTTACTATCTTCACTGTGTGATCAACTTTATTTTTCAGATTGTGTACTTTGTCTTCACTATCTGATGTCCTTTCTTCTAAGTGATCTAGTCTTTTTGTTATGCTTTCTATTGGGTTTTTTATTTGATTTATTATCCTTCATTTCAAAGATTTCTGAGTGTTTTTTTTTTTCTTCAGAGTCTCTATCTCTTTCTTAAAGTAGTCTTTTGCTACCTGTATTTGCTCTTTATCTCTTTGTTGGAGTGATCAATTTTTGCTGGTATTTGCTCATTTAGGTCATTCTTTAATTCACAGATCATTTTAATTACGAACCTTCTGAACTCCTTTTCTGACATTTCATCAACTGCACTATTCATGGGTTCTTTTATTATAGTTTCCTTGTTTGTTTGGGGCACTTTCCTCTCTTGTTTTTTTCATGATGTCTATGTGTCTTCTTTTTTTGAAGTGTGGATCTGAGATATTATAGTTTCTTCTCTATATTCTTGTAGTGCTCACGAGGTTGTCTGTACCTCACCTTATTGTTGGGCTTCCAGACCCTGCTGGTGTCCCTCAGTGTATGCTACTGCATCTAAGGCTGGTGGCGGCAACAGCAGAGGTAACTTGAGATAATAGTTAAGGTGTCCCACGATGGAAACAATGTCTTAGAGAGATGGGGTTGCAAGAGTGGCCCTCACACTACCTTTAGGATGCCTGCTCTGAGATGCAGCTGCTTGTAGGCCCTGTCTATTGTCAAAAAGTTAGGGACTACAGCGTGGGGAAGGCTATGGCAATGACTTCAGTGTCCCAAGATAAAAGTGGGTTAAGCTTAGGCTCCAAGGTAGAGGGGCGAACTCGGACCTACTCTGGACCTGGGTCCTGGGCAAGTCAGTGTGGACAGATCTGGGCTGGGCCTGACTCCTGCAGTTATCTGCTGGATCCAAGGGGCAGTCCTGTGCCAGAGGCTAGGCTCTGGAGGGTGTTTGCCCTGCTGGTGGAGGAGTGGAACAGGGCCTACTGTGAGCCTGCGTCCTGCGCAGGCTGGTGTCCTAAAAGCCCATTCTTGACACATTACTTCCTAGAACAACACTTATTCAGTATTGAAGAAAATTTTCTGAGTTTCTAGTATTCAATGTATTTCCTTTTTGGACTCCCAGAATAGTTTTTCCATGCTTTCCTTGCGACAGTTAACTTTCTCCTGTGGTACTAGAATTATTTCACTTAGGCTCTACCTCTTATGTCCTGGAGCCACCTGATGACACACCTGTGCTCATTTAATGCCAGCATCAAGTACTTCTGGTATTTCTTATGTTTTTCAAGCTGAGATCTAGAGGCAACCCCTCAACTCACAGGCACTGAAGGTGCTGCTCCAAATTAGCCACATGAAATTAACTGAGATAAAAAGAGATTGACAAATTCATATAGTATTGATAAAACATTAATTTGCTATATAATGAGGAAGACTAGCAACAGAATGTAATACTTCATTTTTTTTTATCAGAATTGGAACGTATTATTGAAGTCTAAATCTCTCATAACATTTTGTGTTTTGGGGGGTTGAGATGACAATGGTGGTTGGGGTGATGTTAACAGTTTCTTTCTCGCTTTTTTTTTTTTTTTTTTTTTACCATGGTAAATACACACAAAATAGAAAAAAAATCATTTTCATTATTCTCACACCATTTTAACTATGCATGAATTAAATGTGAACTGGTTTTGCTGGGCATGCCTGGAATTTCAGCAGCTTGGGAGGCTGAAACAGGAGAATTACAAGTTCAAAGCTAGCCTCAGCAACTCAGCGAGGCCCTAAGCAACTTAGTAAGATCCTGTCTCAAAATAAAAAAAATAATAAAAAATAAAAAAAGAGGCTGGGCATGTGGCTCAGTGGTTAAGTGCCCCTAACTTTAATTCCTATATGCCCCCCAAATAAATAAATAATAAATAATAAATAAAATAAAAATAAAAATAGTGAAATGGCTTTGCATACTGTAACTTCCTATTATTTAATAATATTATTAAAATGTAAAAATTTCTTTGTTTTTCTTTTTCTGTCAGACCTAATGTGCCAGGCAGTGGTCCTACATTGTAATCCTTCCCAACTAGGAATACAGGGTACATGAAGGCTGAGGGATGATGGAAGGCTGATAATGAGCTGTAAGGACCATAGGGCAGTATGAGAAAATAGAAAGGACACTGACTTTCTACTCAGACAGGTTTGGGTAAGTGTCTCAATCCTCTTAGCCTCAGTTTTCTCACTTGTAAGATGATGATAATAATAAAATTTCTTTTATACATGATATCATGTGGTGAAATTCCTCACTTGGAAACACAATCTGCAAGCCACAAATGTTTCCATCTTTCTTCCTTTCTTATATGCTAATAGCCTTTGATTGAGCTTCTCTGTTAGCAATTCATTTGCCATTAGTTATCATCACATCCTAGACAGATGAGCCTTTTAGAGCAGGGATGGATGTCTAGTGGGTCAGGTCAGTGCCAGGCTGGGAACAGAGGCATCATAAGCACCAGTTTTACTGAGCTGCATTCAGTTGTGTGAAAGAATCCATGATAATATCAGGAATTTGGAGAGGAGTTAAGAAATTTGGAAGGAAATAATAGAGCAACAATAGCCTGGTACTGTGCCATCTATCCAAACTTATTTCTTGCTAGTTCAGGACTTAGTCCATACTTATTAAATGAATGACATTAATATAAGAACATTTATAAATAAACCTCACAGGGAAGCTTTGTAGAACTGAGATTAGGTGACCTGCTGAGTGCTTGGCACATATTGGACACAATAAACATTCATTGATTCAGTAAGAAAATGATGAAATAGCTGGGTGAGGTGATGCATGCCTTTTATCCCAGCTACTCAAGAGGCTGAGGCAGGAGGATCACAAGTTTGAGGCTGGCCTGGGCAACTTGGCAAGATAATATTTTGAAATAAAATTAAAAAATTAAAAGGGCTGAGAATGTAACTCAGTGAGAAAGTACCCAGTATGGGGAGAGAGGGAGGGAGGAAGAGAGAGAGAGAGAGAGAGAGAGAGAGAGAGAGAGAGAGAGAGAGAGAGAGAGAGAGGAAGGGAAGGGAAGGGAAGGGAAGGGAAGGGAAGGGAAGAGAAGAGAAGAGAAGAGAAGAGAAGAGAAGAGAAGAGAAGAGAAGAGAGAAATAGAAGATTAGAAGCTACACAATTCATGGGTGGTAGTAAGAGTAAAAAGTAGATTATTTGAAAAGTAATGTATGTAGCATAAGATGGTAACCATTTATATAACCATCTACATTGTGTGTATTTGTGTATGATGAAATAAGGAAAAGGGGGAGGAAATATGTTCATATGAGCCACTGAGGGAATTAAGTAATTTATCAGGTTTGGTGTCTTTTCATTGCTGTATTAAACATTGGCTTAGGTTACTGAAGATTGGTGGTCTAAGAGATAAAGGAAAAGTTATCATCTGACTCATAGCTGAGATACAAACTATCACTGGAGGATGAAAGAAATGATGTCGCTATGTTCTTGCTAGTATGTTTTTTCTGGTTCACCTACTGACAGAGTCTTGCATTGATTTTTGAACAATTAATTAAATAAATGCAACTTTTATTTCACACTTGAGGTTTCTGAGTGACCCTTAAGTATTTCCAGTATTTTTTCCTGCACAATCCTGGAGTTATCAAATCTGGTAATTGGAACTGAATGGTCCTCATGAGGGCTATATCAGAAAGGAGTGGTTACTGCTTGATTGCCAAGAGAAAGATAATCCCATTCTCTGCTGTTGCTATCACTGCTCCAGGAACTGTAGGGGGCCCAGGCAAAGACGTCTAGCAGCCAACAGGACTGCAAACAAACCCTTGAATCTACCACCTTACCCTCATTTTACCTTTCTTGGTTCCTAGCTCTGACTAAATAAACAGTTTCATTCTCATGCATGAGCATAATTTATCTCAGGATTAGGGAGTTAGAGTATCTTGTTACCATTTGAAGAGGGAAAGTATTCAGAGAGGTGGTATTTGGATATTTAGCAATGTGTTTAGCGGGGTACCTGGAGGTCAGGTTTTATCATTCACCAAGGCATGATGTGACATGGGGAAGATGCTAACATCCCTGAGCTTAGGTTTCTTCATCGGATTGTGACCATCCTACTATTTAGCCAAAGGACTGTTCTAGAAATCACAGAGAACAGATGTAAAAGGACTTTGTAAAAGTACACATTGCTGTATGAATGCATAAATATGCTCATTTTATATTGTAACATTTTGATGAAGGGGAAAAAAGGAATGGGGAGAGGTAAGCCTCTCAGCCATGATAAGGAGTTTGGCCCACTGGGGGAAGGGTGGGGGGATGCAGACTCCTCAATAGACAATATATAATGAAACAGTGAGCCCAAAGAATGACATTCTTATGGAACTGAGCTTCCTTTTCTCTCCTCTCCAACCCCCTACTGCCAAACCTCCTGCTCCCTCTTGGCATCTACACAGGGATGTGTCAGCTGGAATGCCTTTGAGATCATTAAGTATAGCCCCCAGGCAGCTATTTCATGGTTGTTCAAACATCCCACCATTTATTTTAGTCTATTCTCATAAACTGAATAAAGTGGGTCTAAAGCTCAAGGGAGAGGAGACTGGTGGTAGTTCTATGGGAAAGGGAAGATGAGAGTCTCTGGCCCTGTTTCAGGTCTGTTTGCCAAGTCAGAAATATACAAAAAAATTCCAATCTAAGTGGCACAAAATATTCCGTTGTTTTGAAATAAAGTCCAGATTTGAAGGAAATCATTTGCCACTTCTAACAGTATTATTATTATTTTTAATGCTCCAACAAAGAAAAGATACTCCATCAGTCTTTAATTTTGACCAAAAATATGTAAAAACTTAGGAGAATTAACAAATTATAATTTAAGTAGGATTTCTGCTGCTTTGTGTAATTATTGCAAATATCATTCCATTGTCAGGAATATAAATGTAAGTTCTCCTGACCACCTTTATGTCTCACCTGTATCCACTAGCTAGTATGGACATATTTATAGTTTACATATTTACCCTTTACTTATTTAGTATTCTTTAGTTTTAACAGGGGTATTTACTATCCAAGATGAATAAGGACATTTAAACAATCTACTCACACAGTTGAAAAATGTCTACAGGAGTTGGTATATTTTTACAGATAACTGATCTTAACAGAAATGACTACTTAGAGCTTATGGTTAGATTTTAATGCATATTTAGTAATAATAATATTCCTTGATTAAATTACAATACCTACTACAGCTATGATAACTGCTGTAATGAATAAATCTCTAAATGTATAATGGTACAAGAATTGAAGAATTCAACTTCTTAATCACATGAAGTCCCAAACCAGCAATATTTTTTTCTTTCTTTATTTTATTTGTTTTAATTAGTTATACATAACAGCAAAATGCATTTTGGCACATCATACATAAAATGGAGTATAACTTTTCATTCTTCTGGTTGTACATGTTGTAGAATTCCACTGGTTGTGTAATCACATATGCACATAAGGTAATAATGTCCAATTCATTCTACTATCCTTCTTTCCCACACACCCCTCCCCTAACTTCACTCCCCTCTGCCTAATCCAAAATATACCTATTTCCCCTAGCTCCCTCCCCTTATTGTGAATTAGCATTCGCATATCAGAGAAAACATTTGGCCTTTGGTTTTTTGGATTTGGTTTATTTCACTTAGCATGATATTCTCTACTTCCATCGATTTACCTGCAAATGCCATAATTTTATTTTTTTAAGACTGAGTAATATTTCATTGTGTATATGTATCACATTTTCCTTATCCATTTATCTGTTGAAGAGCATCTAAGCTGATTCCACAGTTTGGCTATTGTGAGTTGAGCTGCTGTAAACATCAATGTGGCATGTAAACTAGCAATCTTGACAGGGATTTCTCTTCCAAACTGAGACTGGTTACTCAAGTTTCTTCCACCTGGGGCTCTTCATTTTCCATCTTCCATCTTTCCCATGTTTATGGGCTCATCTCTATGAAATCAGTGAAAAGAGAAAGAACATGGAGGATGATATACATGTTCTTTATGTGGACCTGGAAATGGAACATTCTATTGGATGAACTCGGGCTGTGTCCCCAGGAGGAGGAGGAAGCAGATTTGATGAACTAGACTCTGCTGTACTCCCTTAAACACTGCCTAGCACACTGTTAGCTTTCAAAGACTGAAAAACTGTGCCTGAGTCAGTGTGAGCTCTCAATGGTTAACCATTGATAAAGAAATGGCAAAATTATTTCCTTTTCTTGGACATAGTTTGAGGTTGATAATCTTCATCAAATGTATTATTTTTATTTATTTATTTTTGCACCTATGATCGATAGGCAAGTGCTCTACCACTGAGTTACACCTCCAGCTTTCAAATACATTCTTCAAAGAATAAAAATAATTCTTAAATGAGATTAGAAAACTACTTTCAAGGTCCTTTATTAAATTTCTTTAAAAGAGCTATGAACAAAATTTCCCTCTCTTTCTCTTTCTCTCTTTCTATCTCCTAGTAAATATTTCAGGTTTTGCAGGCTGTATAGTCTCTGATGCCACATAGTCACCGTCACAATTACTCAACTGTGCTGTTTTAGTGTGAAAGTAGCTCTGGAAAATATGTAAATAAATGACCATGGCTGTGTTCCAATAAAACTTTATTTACAAATAGAGGCAATTGTCTGGATTTGGTCCATGATTGTCAACACCTGGTCTAGAATGTTCAGTACTTTCTGAAAAGATTACACTTTCTAATTTTATATTAGATGTTTATGACATTTATAAAGCTGTTTTCTCTTTAGAGAGTTTGGAATTTTACTTCTGCTTTGATTTTTGATGGGAAGAATGATCATGACCTGAGATAACTTTGACTAATACACAATGTTTTTTTCATCTGCATAAATGAAATCATAAATTATAGTTGCGTTGTCATATTTTGTTAGGCCACAGGCCTGTAAGAGCTATTGGTTTACTCATAAAAGTGCTGGGACTGAGTTTTCAGGAACTTCTAAAGAAGGATTCATAAGCTTTTCTTATTAATCATTAGTAAAACTTTAGTTGTGAATTTGTATTTGCTTATTTTTTCTTCTCATAAATAGATGGAATTTAATTTTCTTACTTGAAAAGCTTTTGCTCTGTAAGACTCCAGGTAGCATTAATCTTTTTGTTCTTTGTTTTCAAACTATTTAGGAGGATGTCATTTCCTAACATGTTTCTCTCAGCAAGTATTGTAAAAAACAACAACAACAAAAAAAAACCCTCTTGCACCTTGAAGAAGCACATAAAGAAGTCTAATTAAATGATGTATGTAGAAGGAAGCACACAGTCCAGTCCACTGAATCAAGATGGTGTGACTTGTCATTAGTGGGAACTATGGGCTTCTTGCATTTGTCTTTGCAACACATGTTTTTGAACTAGACATTAAACTCATCATACTTTGTAGCTGGGGTGAATCATTTTCTGTCCTTGGACCAGGCCCTTCTGGTAAGTGAGGTAGGGAAGAAGGAAGGGAAAAGAAGAAGGAACAGAGTTTCTTCCATACTTGGCTTTGTTGTATGCTGGTCCCCCCAACCTCTTCAGTGGACTAATACTGACCAGACCCTGTGACTCATGAGCAAAACACATCTAAATTCTGCCTCCTCATAAAGAACTTGCACACATTCTACTACTTCTTCCAACCTCCCACTTATCAGCTGCCCTGCTGAGCCTACTCCAAGGTTCTTGTGCCTTGGGGCTCCCATCAAGAGTTGAAGGACATCCACTTGGCCCATGAAAAACTCACACATTCTTTTTTTTTTGTTCAACAACACCATCTTTATTCAAAAATATATATCTATGAGACATTTCAGAATATACTGCTGCCACCAATGGCAGCCTATACTTCTAAATAAAGTCCTAAATTAATATACAAATTTAAGCTTTAAAAATATTCTTTAAGAAAAACAAAACAAAAGCAAAGGAAGATTAAAGACTTTCTGAGGAATATGACCTAAAGGAAAGGTCCCTTGAGGCCTACGGATGCCCTAAGTAAAGAAACAACACAAACCAAAACCACCCACCCCGCCCCACAGACCACCTCTTACAGACAAGGAGAAAGGTTCACTTAAATTAAATGAAGTAAGCACACTTTGAGAGGTGAGGGAAAGAGAATAAAGATTTAAAAAAGCATTTCATTAAAACAAAACTAACTTCCTCACAGGAAGTCCACTAGTAACAGGTGTTAAGAGGCCAACACATTCATTTACATAATTGCTACAGGTTCATTTCTTGCTCTTGCTATAATAATTACGCACCAATCGGTGGATAATAATTAACTCAGGTGGATAAAACATAGCAGTGGGCCGAATCCCTCATGCTGTCGTATTTTCACCTAGCTGATCAGAGCAAATACAGTCTTTTGCCTGGTTTGTGGCTGGTAAAATTTTGCCTCCTTGGTGAAAGCAGAGCGTCTGAAGCAGGTCTGTTCAGAACCAGCTCCTGCACGACGCTGGAGCAGCACGACGGGAGGGTGCGCACCAACAGCAGAGACTATAATTTATCTTGCAAGTTCAGTGAAGTCACCTACTGCCCTGTGGCCTCTGGGAGAAAAACCTTCTAGACTCATTAGTTTAACAATGACAGGACAATAGGCAGTGCCAGGAAGCCAGCCCCACACAGCTGCACCACACATTCTTGATTTTCCAAATAACTTGCTGTCTATTCTATTGGCCCTGGTTAGATCTGCCATCCTATCCAACTCTCTTCTTCTCCTGCTGAAACAACCATGGTGGGAAACCCACAAGACCTTTGTGTAAGATGCCATTCACGGTGGTAGGAAATTCCAGTCTCCCCTTCTTGCATGCACCTTGGATTTCTTATAGTCTCTCCTGCACTGGTTTGGGAGAGGTATCTCCTCTTTCCTGTGATTAGAGGATTTGTATTTATATAAATATAAATAAAATACAAATATAAATTTGTAAGTTATGCAAACAAAATTTTCTGGTGAGACAATATAGGATGAAAAGAAGAGAGTGTATAGGATTGTGACATTGAATGGTTTGATGGAAAGGAATAAGCATTCCAAGGGGAATGATGAGGAGTTGCCACAGGAAAACCAGGACATGGTTTCCAAGGAGGACAAGATTCTGAAACCTGGGAGAGGGCATAGGAAAAGGAGTACGTGGCTAAAGAGTGATTTTTGCTTACTCTATTTGTGTTGCTCCTATTGATGCATGAGGGCATTAACCAAATGGAAATGGAAGCATTATGGATTTCTTTTCTTGTGGATTTGTTTGGAATGTTCATGTTGCTAAATAAAAATATATGTCAGCAATTTGCTTCCCATGTATGATATAATCATTCCAGGGAGACTTCATTTATCATAAAGACAATACATTATGTATCACAAGGAAAACATAAACAGAGATTACCCTAGGAAGGAATGTAATTTTATTCTTTACACTTGTAAAAAAATCTTTGTGTGGGTATGTGTGAGGATGATTCCCTTTCTAGAGCCAATATTATCATTTTCTGTATTCTAAGCGTTTCTTATTCTCTTATTATTTTGTGTGCTGAGTTAATGGTCAAATACCAGGGAATTGTTTAAATAGCTGTCTGAATTTTATGAAGCTTACTATAGAATGTCAAACTGCTGTTTTCTGTTTCTCTTGATAGAAAACAAGAACACAGTTTCATCTTAAGACATAGAGACTTGGGAAACAACAAAATGGAACTTTTGTCTAGAACAGAATGAGTCCCTGGGTGCTCCTACAGTATAAAGAGAACCACAGCTTGAGAGATTCGTGGGGATATTCTAGGGCATACTCTTGGCTTCCCTGGCTGCAAACACTGAAATTTCTTTTGTGATGAACAGAGTTCTTGATTTTTCTTCAACTTCAGCAACACGTACACCTGGAACTTGGAAAGCTTCCAAAATTTCATATGTACTTTTAAAGTTCTCCCATTTCAATCCTCCCTGGAGGAAAACCACAATCTCCAAATATGCCCATTGTATCATTGCATCAGACTTTTCTCTAAATCTTTGGAAAATCTTGCTTAAATGTCATTTCTGCCATGGAACCTTCCATAGGACTTCAATAAAATGTAATATCTCCTTCCTATTAACTTATTTGGCCCTTTTTGAAATATAACTTACTTATTCTTTCTTTATTCATTCAACAGATATGTATTGAGTGCTTGCTGGGTATTAGACTCTATATTTGTGCTAGGTGCTGGGGAAAAAGCAGTTCTTGCTTAAATGGAGTCTGTGTTCTTACAGCAGTGTAGTGGTTGGGTCTGCATATTTTAGGGCCAATACTCCTAGATTTGCATCATGATTATGTCCCTTTCTAGCTGTGCAATCTTGTTCGAAAATTCTTATTTCTGTGCACTAGTTTTTTATCTGAAAATGGAAATAAATTAAGACCCTCTGAATGAAAAGCTTTGGGTTTGGGTTCTGTGCCACCCTAGAGCCATGTCCTTACCTTGCTTTCTAGATGGAACAGTTCTTGTAACATCTTGTACTTCCTGTTGGCACAAAGCCAGGCTGCTGCCACTACTGGAGACCCAGGACTTCAGGAGGGCGGCTCCTGGTCTAATTAGAGATGGGATGGACTTTACAGAGTCATAGGAGTATGTTTCTGCCTCTCTGAGTCTCTTGATTTCCTGTGAACACACAGCTTTTTAAAAAGCTGGGGCCAGCTCTGTATCTCAGTCCCTTACATATGAGTCCTTCTGTTCCTGACTCAGTTCTCTTTTCTTCCTCTCCTGCCTCCCTGAGACTGTCCCTCTGACACAGGGTAGTATGTATGCAATTAGCTCAGGCTGTTTTGTAGGGGGCTCAGACTGAGAAACAACTTCACTGGCTTATTGTACTAATTAAATATAAAGGCTCAGAATAGTACTTGGCATAGAATAAAAAATAAATGGTAGCAGATATTGTGGGAAAAGTGAGAACACAGGGGAGGGTCTAGGTTGAGGGAAGGAGGCTGCTTAAGAATTCTCAGAAGAAATGTAGTCTTAGCCAAGATCTTACAGCTGAATAGGACTTAGCCAGTACAGGATTTGTGGGTGGGACACACAGGGATATGACAGGCAGATGAAAGAGGTTTGAAAATCTAGGGATGAGAAAGAGCATAGGTTTGAGGAATTAGGTGCAGTAAGAACTGAAATTCATATTCATTATATTCAATTGTTACCTCATTCTACAGGTGGCAGAGACAGTAGCGTGTATTACATCTGCCCTTTTTGCTTTTGATATTTCCTAGTCTTCTTGAAGTTTTGGATAATGAAATGTGAAGGAAGTGGCATGTGTCACCTCTGGGCTGAGACAGAGTCAAGTCCATCTTCTTCCTCTGCTGCAAGACATGTTTCAGATAGGTGGGATACAACTTGGTAGAGCTGTCATCACCTAATTCCCCAAGTAACTGGATGGGTGCTGATGTGCCAGCAGTGAGAATGAGAAATAATCTGATACCAAGCTCACCAGAATTTTGAGATTGACTTGTTATTGGAGTATAATCTGTCTCAGTCAGTTTGGGCTGCTATAACAAAATATCTCATACTGGGTAGCTTATAAGCAGAAATTTATTTCCTATAATTCTAGCAGCTGGGAAATCTACAATCCAGGCACCTTGTGAGGGTTTGTTGTCTAGGCCAATAATGAAGCCTTCTTGCTACATCCACATGGTGGAAGAGGAAAAGAGCAATCCTTTGGGCTTTCTAAGGACACTAATGCTATTCACAAGAGCTCTTGGTCTAATTATATAATCATTATTAGACCCTCATGGTCTAATTATCTCCCCAAAGGGTCTGCCTCCTAAAACCATCACCATGGATGATAAATTTAGGGGAACACAAACATCCAGACTATAGCACTGGCTTATCCTGACTAATACAATGATTAATCTTTCCAACTACAATGGTAGCTTCTAGATCAGGGCCATGACAAGGGTGAGGCAAGAGAGGAGCCTAGTGTACGAAAGTGAAGGAAGAGCTTCCTGTCTGGGTTGTGTGAATGAGTACCCGATGACCAAAGCAGGTGAGGAAGGGGAAGGCTGGGGATGAGGCCTGAGGGGCCACTTGGAAGACCACAGAAAGTTGCTAAAAATTGGGTTTGTAGTGGATTTATTGTCAATTCCTAATTTTCTATAAAAAGTGAAGGCAAACAAACTTCAAGAAAACCAATAGCCAGAGAAATTCATTGAGAGATTAAAACTTGCCTTTCAAATAAGTGGTATTACACTTGAATATGCAGGAAAAGAATGAAGAGACCGGGAGTCACCTTTAGAGATTGTGTGTGTGTGTGTGTGTGTGTGTGTGCGCGCGCACGTGTGTAATTGAAAACAAAATTGTATTCCAAAAAAAAGAAGGCTTCTTTAACAAAAAAAGTGTCGTCATGTCCCACTTTTTAAATAATCCTCACCAGAGATTCAACATTGTCTGTAATAATATAATAGCACCTTACTACTTTACTGAAGTATTTCCATTTAAGAGTTTTCTCTTTGAATCAAGTCCAGGTTTATAGAAGAAGCTCCTTATCAGTTTTAGAGTTATTTCTTCTTTCTTTTTTTCTTTTTTCCCCTTTCTTGTCTTTTTTTCATTGTGGTACTGGAGATTGAACCCAGGGACACTCTACAACTGATTTATACCCCCTTTCCCCACCTCTCCACTCCCCTTTTTTGAAGCAGGGTTTGCCATGTTGCCGAGGCTGGCCGTGAACTTGCAATCCTCCTGTCTCATCTTCATAAGTAGCTGGGTTAACAATAGTGCACCACCTCACCCACCTAGAGATATTTTTTGAGGGAGGATAAAACCAATTTAGCTTATACCTAGATTCCAGAATACTGTACTAAAGTGAACTTATTATTTGTTTTCCACTCTTTATCTTTTTACTCTTGTTGAATTTAAAACATGGTGTGTGTGTGTGTGTGTGTGTGTGTGTGTGTGTGTGTGTTGGTAGTGGGTCATGTCAACATTTTGGGTTAATGTTAGAAATTATGTCATGCCTTTTCTCTTCAATAAAGAGACTTATCTGAAAATGCCTGGAATGAATCCAGATATCATATTGTGGCTAGTATCTGAAATATGCTGAACTGACCATGTGTTTCCTTAAGCTCTAGTTATAATGGGGCACATATTTGAGATATGAAATAATTGGTTTTGCGAACGATATCCTAAGCAGCAGCAATATTCCTTTGCAGACTGACTGTAGAAAATTGCTTTGGGGAAAAGTACATGTTTTTCTAACGAGATATTAATTGAATTAAAGCTTCATGCATAACTTTCCCTGGTGATTGGATATTTGAAAGATACTGCCAAAAGAGAAACAATGAGATGCATTCAGAGGAGACCATATATTGGATATGCTCAATTCTTAGAAAAATAAATGCAGGAACATCTAATCTCATCACAGTTGGATACATATGTTTTTGCTGATGGAATGTAGTTTTCTAAAAATGTCAGCTGTGTGTGTCTTATAAATACAGAAAACATATGCTAATTTTTGGAAGCAGCCAAGGAAAGCTATGGTTTTTTAGTTCAAATTGAAATACATAATTGGTGAGTGAGCATTTGGCAATGATTGGAATGTGCTAGAATGGTAGCACCTGTAGCATGGAGTCCGAGATGGTTGGAAGGAAAAGCAGGAGGGAGTGGAGCAGAAGGGAGTTGAAGGCACTTAGTAGTCTATGTAGAAATTGAAACAGCACCAATGTTAGAGCAGCAGGGATACAGTAAGCTGCAGGCCAGATCAGGTGGCTTTCAGCATTTGAGATCATGACAGTCTAATACAGAAAGATTTGAGGGATGCTAGGTGTATTGTTCTACTCTCTTCTCATTCCAAACCAGACTTCTACTGGTCAGGTCAGGGTATCCCCAAGATTGTCATTTTGGGAACACTGCTTCTGCTGAATGTTTGTGTTCCTGTTAAAATAGGAGTGAGTGATGGGTGTTGAAAATAATTTTGGGAAACAATGAATTAAACAAAGTTGAGTATCTTTGCTTTTCTACTTGGCAGAACCTTTAATATGATAACATGAATCATGAGTCTCAAGTAATACTATATTGTATGGAGCATCTCTGAAAATGATCTGATTACAGCTCTTGTCTTTTTGCTTGCCATATCTCAGGAGATAAGTGTTTATAAAACAGACTTAGGAAATCCTGGCTCATATGGCTGAAAATTGCTTGTCAGCTAATTATTCATTTGAGTCAAGACAGTAAGATTCCAAACTCCTTTTAAAATAAATATAAAAATATTTCTGGAGATCCTACAGAGTGAACCATTATCAGTTAAAAACACTGCCTGACTCAACAAGGGATTGGTTCCTTGTTAATTGATGGTGAGCTGACAGGTTAGTGGAAATGAAGGAAGTGAGTGCCTGTGGGCTTAGGTGGGCGGGAAGACAGAACACTGCATTTGAAGTGCTGCAATAAGCACAGTTGGAAATCCTGGGTGGTTAGAGATGTTACAGTGATTAAGAGGGGAAGAACAGTGTGGCTTGCCTGGTAAGTGGGGAGAGGCTAAGGGTACCAAATAAGAAAGCTCAGGACTGGGAGGGAAATAAAAGAGCAAGAGAGAAAGACTCTTATTTTGGGGATTAGATGTAAGCATTTGATTTTAAGAAGTGTGTATCTCTAAAAATAAATGAACTGTTAGCTCCTGTTTGAAAAAAAAATGGTGTTGTTTAAAAGTTATTGCTAAACAACAGTGTGAGCATTGTCAAGAATTTCAGAAAGTTCAAAGTTTCTGAGTAATGTCTAAAGAATGAGAAAGAAATGAATTTTTAAGCCAAAAATGTCCTCTAAAATATTATTTTATCATAAATAACATGTAGTTAATGTAAATAACTCTAAAATATAAAAGTTAAAGAATAAAAGAAAATCATTCACATTGTCCATAATTTCAATTCAGAAATAACAACTATAAGTTGTCAAAAGGTATGGATATTTCAGGCATATTATCTTCTAGTCTTTTTTTCTCATTAGATAATTTGACCAATTAATGAACACAAAATTTTAATGACAATATTACAGTGTAACTCAGGGTTCAACAAATCTGCCTTGCTACCTGTTTTTGTAAAACCCACAAGATAAAATGGTTTTTAAGTTTTTTTAATTATTGAAAAAAATCAAAGGATTATTTAATGGTATTTGAAAATTACATGAATTCCAATCTCAGTGTTCATTAATAAAGTTTTATTGAAACACAGTGATATACCCCCTCCCTCTTTAAAATATTTTCTGTGGCTGCTTTCACACTACAATGGCAAAGTAGTAGTGGTGAAAGAGACAGGGTAGTCTCCAAAGTCTAAAGTATTATTTGGGTCTTTGCTTACCCTAGATTTACTCAATCCATAATCTCGAGGCTTTGTTTTTTTCTCCCCTACTTTTTGTTCGTTCATTATAAATAATATTTTAATCAATATCTTGCATATAATTTTTGTCTACTTTTCTGATTACTCTATTACTTTGTCAAAGGGTATGGATATTTTAAGATTGTTGATGCATAATGCCAAATTTCTTCCCAGAAAGCTCAACCTAAATTATACTCCCACCAGAAGCATAGGAGAGCTACAAAGATTTCCCTTTGGCAATACAAAATCCATATTTCCTTGCCTTAAACTACTTCAGGTTTAATTATAGAACAAAGTGTCAATCCTGTCTATTGTCACTAGTGATGAGGATTTTCTGGGGGAATAGGTTTCATATGCTTTAAAATTTTTCTCTCTCCTTTTAATACATCCCTCAATGTATTCAGCTTCTACTCTTGATGCATCTTCTTGTGAGACTTCGTTGAACTTGCTTATTCATGGGCTATCACAGTGTCTAATACAGAAATATCTCTGTATTATGGGGAACATAAGATTCATCAGAGTTTACATTTCATTCCATGTATATCTGAGATTATGATGCCTTTGTCCATTTACATGAATTTACTTGTATTGTGAATGACAGATTTTAGAAAATTCTGATAATATTCCAACACTTATTTCTCCTTGAATTTGAAAGGATATTTGCTGTATTAACAGTGAAGAATGGTTAATTTCTTCTGCATGTGGGACTTTAACTTATGTGGCCACACCCTTGAGAAAGGCCAACTGACACTGTTTTAAAGTTTATTTGGTTGACAGAGTGAGAGAATATATATATACATATTCTTATATGTTAAGTATATATACTATACTTATATTTCAAAATGTTAAGTATAAATTTACCCTCCCTAAGTGAAACTAATTTATATTAAATAGGGTACAGTTCTGAATCTCTTCCTGTTTGAAACTTTACTTTTGACACTGCACAAAAATTATATCTTAATCCTGATTCTAAATACTTGCTTATCAAGTTTTCAAATATCTAACTTGAAAGTAATTTATAACTTTGCAAATTCTTCTATTCCTAAGGACAATTTTTTTTTAAAAGAAACTGACATAAAACATCCTTTTACCTGTAATTTTCACCTAGAACTTCTCGAAATTATTATACACCCTATTAGGATTTTAAAGCAAAATATTGTTGTTCATGAATGTACACTTTTCCTCCTTGACCACATTCCATATCCACCAGAAATAAAGGGGCTGGATCTGAAGCTCTATAAAACTGTCCTTAGATTAAGTTTTCCAAGTTCCTAAAGAAGAGCACTGTGAGAGTAACTGGGGTTGAGAAGTGTTATGAGAACTTTGAATTGGCTTTAGTAATTTTAGTGCTGACCTTAGGTTAGTTGTCATTTGGGGAACCTCATTCTTTTTTTTTTAATTTTTTTTATTGGTTGTTCAAAACATTACATAGTTCTCGATATATCATATTTCACACTTTGATTCAAGTGGGTTATGAACTCCCATTTTTACCCCGTATACAGATTGCAGCATCACATCGGTTACACACCCACTTATTTACATATTGCCATACTAGTGTCTGTTGTATTCTGCTGCCTTTCCTATCCTCTACTATCCCCCCTCCCCTCCCCTCCCCTCCCCTCTTCTCTCTCTACCCCATCTACTGTAATTCATTTCTCCCCCTTGTTTTTTTTCTTCTCTTTCCCCTCCCTTCCTCTTGTATGTAATTTTGTATAACCATGAGGGTCTCCTTCCATTTCCATGCAATTTCCCTTCTCTCTCTCTTTCCCTCCCACCTCTCGTCCCTGTTTAATGTTAATCTTCTTCTCATGCTCTTCCTCCCTACTGTGTTCTTTGTTACTCTCCTTATATCAAAGAAGACATTTGGTATTTGTTTTTTAGGGATTGGCTGGCTTCACTTGGCATAATCTGCTCTAATGCCATCCATTTCCCTGCAAATTGCATGATTTTGTCATTTTTTAATGCAGAGTAATACTCCATTGTGTATAAATGCCACATTTTTTTTTTTTTATCCATTCGTCTATTGAAGGGCATCTAGGTTGGTTTGGGGAACCTCATTCTTGTATTCTGTAACTATTTGATGGGTTAAAGTCTTTACTAAAAATACTTGATAGTCTCTTAAATTTCCATAGGGGAAAAAATCAGAATAATTCAGAGGGAAATTCTAGCTGTGTCCTCTTACACTTGTAGACTTCAGCAGTCCCTTGATGAGAACCCTGGTTGAGGATCTTCCTCCAGCAGAGCTAAGCAGACCATTCAGAGTGGCTGCCTTTCAGGTCTGGAAGAAGCCTCCAGAGACCATCCTGTGCAGTCCCATGCTCTCAGACGCCAGTCACAGTGAGAGGTAGCACTGGGATCCTTTGGAGCCTTGTCTATCAGGTACGTTGGGCCTTTCCTGAGACCATGCTGCAAGGCTTTATCTGACTCAGCTTTCTGAAATGTTGAGGGCAAGGTTGCATCTTTTTTTTTTTTTTTTTTGCACACAAATTCTAGCAGATGCCTCTATCCTCAGCAGGAGGACTGCTCTTCTAATAACTTGGCATCTTTGAAAGCCTGATGTGCAACCAGCCAAAGCATTAGTCCCTGACCTCTGCTGACACTGGAGGCTTCCTTAGCATGCTTTCAGCTGGGGAAACTCATTGGCAGAGCAGGAGAGAAGTATCTTCCTCCCTGTCTCTTACTACAGGATGTAATGCATTCAGGTAGCCTAAGTTATGAAGATGAGTTCTAGAGAGAGCATTGGAGTTTTTAAAAAGGCATGTTTATTTATTTATTTTTTAATATGAGCTTCACAGTGCTCTATGCAGTTTGGCTGGGGCAAAATTCAAACAAATATACAGCACTCCCTCTCTGCAACAATGATTCAGCCTTGAAGGTTAGGAAAGAAAAATTTTATGTCCAGAATTAAAAAAAGAAAGTTATGAATCCAGAAGGTAGTTATTTAACTAGCTGTGATTTGCACAATATGAGAAGTCAAAATGTGCAAGTTGTAATATATGATTGTAATTATGACTTGACTAACTCCATAGAGATTTGAGTACTTTAGAGCTGGAAAGAGACTATCATTTCATCCATCATCCTAATTTTTCATATGACATGATTAAGTCTCTCTTAAATCTGGTCAAAGTGACCTTTATAAAAATGGTATTTAGAAACAAAAAAATAAAATTTAAGGAAATGATGAACCATTACCTGGGGAAAAAGTACCATTTGGATAATTTCTTTTTTAAACAAGCAGCATACTGTAGGATGTTTACTCCAAGTGGTCATTACAGATTTCCTGCATGAATTATTACTCAGGGACCTGTGCACTGCTGGAAGAAATATGAAAGGATTGTTAAGAGAATAATCAGAGTAATTAAAATAGGATCTTTAAGGAAAGTTAAAGAGCTGGCATTGTTATAGTTTTTTATTTTTATTACTTTTTTACAATGCTGGGATCAAACCCAGGGCCTTGCTCAACCTAGGTAAGAGCTGTACAACTGAGCAATAGCCCTATTCCCATATTATAATTTTTAGAAAAATATATTACCTAGTCTCAAAATATTCAAATATTTCCCATTTTCACACACACACACACACACACATAATGCACACACATATATCTAGTTAATGGAACTTGTGAACAATTATTTTGTTACATATTGATTTGTTAACTTTGAAGTTAATTTAAATTTGGCTTTTATAAAGAATTCTGGGGAAAAGATAAGTACCATATAATTTCACTCATATGTGGAATGAAAAAAGTTGATCTCAGAAGCTGAGAGTGAGTGGAATGGTGGTCACCAGAGGCTGGAGGGTTAGAGAGGGGACAGGAAGAGGTTGTTCAATGCATACTAATATATATTTAGGGAGGAGCAAGATGTGCTCTCGAACAGTATGATGACTATAGACAACAATAATGTACTGTACATTTCAAAAATCTAGAAGAATCAATTTTGAAAATTTCAATATAAAAAAGTGGTAAGTTTTTGAGAAGACAGATATGCTTAACCTAATTTAAAGATGTTTAAATGCATATATGTATTGAAACAATACATGGTTCCCTATCAGTAGGGAAGTATAATTTTTATGTTTTTATTTATCAGTTAAAAAAACAAGTTAAAAAGAAAGAATTCTTAGAGCCAAGTGTGGTGGCACATACTTGTAATTCTAGCAGTTCATAAGCATGAGGCAGGAGGATCACAAATTCAAAGCCAGTCTCAGAAACTTAGTGAGGCCCTAAGCAACTTAGTGAGACAATGTCTCTAAATAAAAAATATAAAAATAAAAAGGGATAAGAATGTGACTCAGTGGTTAAGTGCCCATGGGTTCAATCCCTGGTACCAAAAAAAAAAAAAAAAAAAAAAAATTCTTGGGAACTCATTAATAGAAGTCTATTCTCAAGTTTTAACTGTGACTCAAAGGAAAACCAGTACTTAACATGTTCTTTCAATTTAGACATAACATTTCAATCATAAATGAATTAGCCAGCAAAGAACATATCTTCCTTCTGCTTTTGAAGATTCCTAGGTCTAAGTGACTTTGAGAGAGAAACCTTCTGCTGTCTTCCCTCTTCACTGGGTTTACCACGATGAGCAGCGCCTCAAGTTTCTGCAGGAAGATGCCTAAGAAGAAACCATTTCCATAGCTAGTTAGAAATAAGGGTTTCTCATTTTTTTATGTTCTCTTTTAAACGTGAGGAAAGATGAATTTGCCATTTGGTCCTAAGATAAAAATATAAGAAATGCTACTGAAGCCCTAGGGGATATGATTTCATTCAGCGTTCTCTTGGCCAGAACAACTTCAGACTCTGAAATTTAGAAGAAAGAATTCATAAAATGGAAAAATTCATGTCTGACTGCACTTCAATTGTGTATTTATGACATTTTCCCCCCAATCCATACCTTCCAATTTGGGTTCTCACGTATGAATCCAAAGACATGCCTTCAGAAATAAGTCCTGCAGATCATTCAAGCAAATTAGAAATCTATTTCCTAGATCTTTTAGGAACTTTTAAAAGAACTTTTGAAAAATATTCATTATTGATGCCATGTTTGTTTAGGCCTTGATATTTAGCATTAAAAATAACAGGTTTTAGCAGGATTTAAGATATCAAAAGACTTTATGTCAAGGTTCTATTAAAGAGCTTTTTTTTAAATCTTTAGAGCTCTTCTGGTTGAGAGTAACAGCAAGCTAGTTCAAATGAGCTTTTTGAAAACAGAGATTTATTGGCTCACAAAAGGGAAAAATCCGAAAGTAGGCCTGTAATGTCTGAATGTAGATGCTGAAATGATGTTGGTAACTTGTTTTCTCTCTTTTTGCAGTTCTGCTTTACTCCCTATGTTTATCATTCAGAATTTTTTCTAGGAGGATCCAGGCTTACATAATTTTTAGAGTTCATAATCTAAGGAAATAATAAGAGAAAAACTCTCTTTCCCTTCCTTTCCCTTCCTTCTAACTCCTAGAGAAGCCTCTAACTGGCTCAATTTGGGTCATGTGTCCATCCCTAAACTAGTCTTTGTGCACGTTTACATGAGAGCCCAAAGCAAGGACATTAGAATAATTCTGAAAAATCATGGACCTCTGTACTGTGATGTTTCTGGAAACAGCACCCCAAGGTTTGTTGTTGAGCGAGCATCTGAGATTACTTCTAAATTATTTCTAAGGTAGGGATATTAGAAGGCATTTAGATAGAATATACTTACCGGCTTTCTGATTCATCCATCTAGCTGGATGTGCTTACAATCCAAGGACGTACATGTTGAGAGACAGAGATGACCTCAGAAGTTGGTTCTAAAGAAGCCCTAAGGGGCACATTGTCCCTTGCTTTGTTGTCCCTGCTTTGTCTTGTTTTGTCTGTCTACCTAGCATTAGTAGATATTCTATTGCTATAAACTGTTTTCCAATTTTTCTGTGAGCTACCCATATATTTCCAGAGGATTTGTTTTGTGTATAAATTAGACAGAAACTATTTCTATGTTTGCAACCAGAAAGCTCTAATTGATATGGAAATATGGGCTAGAAGCGGGGACTGCAAGTCACAGAGCTTACCATGCAAAATTATCTAGGCAAGGGAAGATGAAAGGCAGAGAAGGAGCCTCTATCCAGGGCTGGGAAGTCGGCCATCATCATTATGTAATAAGGGAAAAGCTTATTACACTTTAGCCTGTAGTGACTTGGGATGCAGATCATTTGAATCTTTCAGGGACACAGAAGGAAAATGTGAAGATATTGAAGTTTCTTGGCTACATCTTTTTGTCTTCAATAGGATCCTAGAAGAAACTGTTAGACTCAAACTGAAGCTGATTCTAAAAGTAAAGAAGGAAAGAAAAAAAAAGAGGGGGAAACTTTCTGATTGCAGCCTGCAAAATAAGATAGCTTAGAGCCTGATACTCTAGCCTGGGATAGTTGGAAAAGACAAATTCTGAAGTTAGTGTGATCAAAAGTAGCAAGGTCGAGCTGAGGTTGTGGCTCAGTAGTAGAGCACTTGCCTAGCATGTGTGAGGCACTAGGTTCGATCCTCAGCATCACACACACACACACACACACACACACACACACACACACAAAATAAAATTATTATGTCCATCTACAACTAAAAACAAAAAAGTCAAGAGGGAAACACAGAAGGAAATAAGATTGCTACCTTGTATAAACCACCTGTGACTTCTTACTCCCTTCATATATGCTCTTGATGTAAGTTTTTGTTATTTTCATTTATCTAGGATTGTTAGAAGAAAGGGTGAGGACATTAAAAGATTTGCTTGTGATGGCTGTTCTTGCAAATCTAGAAAGAGCATATAAGAGCAGCCTGTCCTGTGAATGGTCATTATTTTAGGACAATTTTAGTTATTTATTCCCCAGATTAGACTTCATCCACTAGAATAGAATTTTCATGAGAGAGGGCAGGGGCTAGTTTTGGGCTAATATACCTCAAATCTAGCCTTATGCTTGGAATAACATTGATTTATTCAGTATATGGTATAGATTCTTATTATCCCTTGTTTTTGTCTCATTAGGTTCATTCACTTGTTAATTTTTTTTATTGTTTCCCTTGGAATATAATGGTGAGCAATAGATTTGGTCCCTGCTCCAAATACTTCTGGCTTTTATTTAGTTATAGCTGCATGGCTCAGATTCATTGTGGTAGATTGATTAAATGTGCTGTAGTTGTGAATTTGAGATTTAAAATGCAGTAATAGAGCTGTAAGGTAGGTTTATTCTTCTGGAGAAGAGGAAGAATTATAATCATGAGCTGAGAAATTGAGCCCTGAAGAATCACGTCAGAGGCATTTATAAGAGTAATTTATCAATTGCAGCCAATCTTTTTATAACACAGCTCCTGCTATATTGATATCCTAGTTTTGGATGAGACAGAGATGAGAGTGAGGAATGAAGTGAGAGATTCATGATCTCTTCTATCAAAATTTTTGGGTCAATGACTTAGATCTTTGTAATTGAGAGGGGAGAAGCAATATTACAGATTTGGGTACAATAGTATAGTAGTTCAAGAATTGGGAAATTTGGCAAACCTATTCTTTTCCCTAATTTGTAAATCTAAACATTTAGACACATATGTTCTGGGAATATAATAATTAAATAACATTAATCACATGAAGTCAAACAACAATGAGTGCTGGCGAGGATGTGGGGAAAAGGTACTCTTGTACACTGCTGGTGGGACTGCAAACGGGTGCGGCCAATTTGGAAAGCAGTTTGGAAATTCCTGGGAAAGCTGGGAATGGAACCACCATTTGACCCAGCTATTGCCCTTCTCGCGGACTATTTCCTGAAGACCTTAAAAGAGCACACTACAGGGATACTGCCACATCGATGTTCATAGCAGCACAATTCACAATTGCTAGACTGTGGAATCAACCCAGATGCCCTTCAATAGATGAATGGGTAAAAAAATGTGGCATTTATACACCATGGAGTATTACGCAGCACTAAAAAATGACAAAATCACGGAATTTGCAGGGAAATGGATGGCACTAGAGCAGATTATGCTTAGTGAAGCTAGCCAATCCCTAAAAAACAAATACCAAATGTCTTCTTTGATATAATGAGAGCAACTAAGAATAGAACAGGGAAGAAGAGCAGGAAGAAAAGACTAACATTAAACAGAGTCATGAGGTGGGAGGGAAAGGGAGAAAAAAAGGGAAATCACATGGAAATGGAGGGAGCCCCTCATTGTTATACAAAATTACATATAAGAGGTTATGGGGGGAATGGGATAACAAACATGGAGGGAAATGAATTACAGTAGATGGGGTAGAGAGAGAAGATGGGAGGGGAGGGGAAGGGGGATAGTAGAGGTTAGGAAAGGTAGCAGAATACAACAGTCACTAATATGTAAAAATGTGATGTGTAATCTATGTGATTCTGCAATCTGTATTTGGGGTAAAAATGGGAGTTCAGAACCCACTTGATTCTAATGTATGAAATATGATATGTCAAGAGCTTTGTAATGTTGTGAACAACCAATAAAAAAAAAAAGAAATAAAATCAAGAAAAAAAAAGACACTATCTATTAAAATGAATAGCTCAGGAAATCTCTCCGGACCATCTGGGCTAAGATCATGGTATTAATTTTCTATTATTGAATAACAAATTTACTACAAACTTAGAAGTTTAAAATATCACAAACGACTTACATCACAGTTTCTACAATTTAGAAGTCTGGGCGTGATGGCATAGGTTGCTTACTGGGTTGAAATCAAAGTGTTGCCCAGGGCTGTTATTCTTGTTTAGGCTCAGAGTCATCTTCAAAACTCTCAGTTTTTGACAGAATTCATTTCTTTACCACTGAGGTCTCTATTTTTCTAGCTGTCAGCCTGGAATGGTTCTTAGATCCTGGAGGCTGCCCACAGGTCCTTGCCTTGACCTCCTTATGCAGTTCACAACATGCATAGCTGCTTTATTCCAGGTCAGCCTGCACATGTCCCTCACCTAACATCCTCTTTTGTGAGGGAACTCTCTATTTTTAAAGGGCTCAGGGAATCTGGTCAAATTCATCCACATAGTCTCCCTACCTTAATGTTAATTGATTATGGAACTTAATTATATCTGCAAGATCTCTTCTCAGCAGCTACTTTGATTAATGCCTTTAAAAAAAGTTCTTCTTGTTCTTTTTAATTAAGGCTGTTGTCTCAAAGGATGTTAGCACTGCCTATTTTGGGGATGGGAAAGATGAAATCAAACAATGATTGTGCCAGACACATTTTTAAAAATATTGTGAAAAATTGAAAACTAGAGTAGTTCTCTGGAGAGCCATGATGGAATTTAAAGGAATGTTCTACAGCTGAGTTAAAACCAGTGCATTTCATATCTCCTCATTAGTTTTATTTTTACTGACACATAAATTAAACATCATAAAAGCAATCCACTTAAAGGTTAACAAATTAGTGTTTTTTTACTGAAATATAATTCACATACCATAAATTTTACCACTTTAAATGAAAAATTCACCAGTTGTTAGCATATTCAACGTTGTGTAACTGTCACCAGTGTCTTATTGCAGAACATTTTCATCACCCACAAAGTAAAACCCCATCCCAACCAACAGTCACTCCCAATTTCCTTTCCCTCAGCCCCTGGAAACCACTACTTTATGTCTTTATGGATTTGCCTATTCTGCCCAGTTACATGGATGGAATCATAAAGTGTGTGTGTGTGTGTGTGTGTGTGTGTGTGTGTGTGTGTTTGTGACTAGCTTTTCTCATTTAACGTTTCAAGGGTTTGTTTTTATTGTGGCATTTCACACTTTTCTAGCAAAACCATGTTGCTTTGTGTGGATGTATCCCATTTTGCTTATTCATTCAATAGCTGATGGACATTTGGATCATTACCATCATTAGCTATTATGAAATAATGTAGATGTGAACATTCATAAGTAATTGTTAGAATAGATACAGTCTGTTTTGAGTTCTCTTGGCTGTATATTTAGAAGTGAAATTGCTAGATCATATAGTAATTCTGGGTTTAACATTGTAGAAAATGTCCAAACTGTTTTCTGAAGTGGCTGAACCATTTTTATAATCCCACTTAGAATATATTGAGTGTTCCAATTTCAACACATTCTTGTTAACACTTATTGTTTGCCTTTTTTATTTAGCCATTCTAGTGAGTTTGAAGTTTATCTGCTTTTGGGTTTGATTTGCATTTCCCTAGTGGCTAATGATACTCAGCAGTCTTTCATGTGTTTATTGGTTATTAGTGTATCTTCTTTGGAGAAATGTCTATTTACATCCTTTGCCCATTAAAAATAATATTTTTATACGTTCTTTTTATACATGGCATTAGAATGTATTTTGACATACCATACATACATGGAGATACCTTTCCAGTTTTGTGATTGTACATGATTTGGAGTTACACTGGTCACGTATTCATACAAGAACATAGGGAAGTTATGTCTGATTCATTCTACCCTCTTTTCTATTCCTATCTTCCCCTTTCTCCATTCCCTTTATTCCCTTTTGTCTAATCCAGTGAACTTATATTTCTCTCCTCCTCCCCAATTTATTGTGAGTTAGCATCAGCATATCAGAGAGAACATTTGGCCCTTGGTGTTTTGGGATTGGTTTATTTCACTTAGCATAATTGTCTCCAATTTCATCTATTTACCAGCAAATGCCATAATTTTATTCTTCTTTTTGGTTGAATAATATTCCATTGTGTACCACATTTTCTTTATCCATTCATCTGTTGAAGCTTTGCCCATTTTTAATTTGGTTGTCTTGTTGCAGTGAAAGAATTCTTCATATATCTGAATGCAAGGATCTTATTGAATGTGTATTGTAAATATTTTTCTCAATTGGTAGGCTGTCATATTTGAGGCAAAAACATTTTTAATTTTGATGAAGTCCAACTCATTTTTCTCTTTAATTGCTTGGAATTTAGTTATCACATCTAGGCATCCATTGCCAAACCCAAAGCAATTCACTTCCATCATATTTGCATAATAATAGAACTTAACATGAATGAATGAATGGTAGGAATGATAATCATTTCAAAATGTTCTTATGTGACTTGAATTTAATGAAATTCTTATTGAAGGAAGGCGTGTGTGTGTGTGTGTGTGTGTGTGTGTGTGTGTGTAGGTTTTTCCAGAGTGAGAAATTAATTCACACATTGATTCAGCCAGTATTTATTGAGTATCTCCTATACTTCAGGTATTCTTTGTGCAGATGATAAAATTGGCAACAAGTCCATCAATTCCTTGCCTTCATAGACCTTATCTTGAGTTGGATGTGAAGCAAGAAAACAACAAACATAAAATTAAAACAAAAAATCAGAGAGCAATAAGTGAAAAAGCAGGCTTGGGAATGGAAATGCTTATGGGAGTTCCATTTTGATAGGACATGCAGGAAGGACTCACTTGGTGATATTTGAGTAGAGAACTGAATAAAAAGAAACAGAGAGCTATGATAAGGTCTGGGACAGAGCTTTGGAGGCAGAAAAAATACCAGGTGAGACTGCCTTAATGTGTGTATGACAGAGCAAGCAAGCCCTATTTGCGGGGAGTTGCCTCTTTTCTGCTTTCCTACTAGTTCCTCATTCTGCCTCTTTTTCTGGGTTTTTTCGTCCTTCTTGGACGTCCTTGTTCAACTTCACTGTCATTCCCCAATCGTGCATATTCTGGTCTTAGCAGGATTTGAACTAACTGTGTCTCTACCAGAGTTAACAGTAACAGTTCTCATTTCCAGATCCAGATCCCAAACCCCACCCTCTGGCAGTCGCCCCAGCCAAGGGGGCGGGTGGGGCGCGTGAACCTTATCTCCCCGGCTCCGCCTCCAGGGGGCTGAGGAGTTTCTGAGCCGGGGCTCTGGGCACCGGCTGCTGCAGAGAGACGGGACTCCAGGCGGAGTGCTGCCAACCGGATTCAGCCCAGGTTTTCCCCGGTCCGGGCTTGTCACTGCCTGGGACACCTGGTCCCTCTGGCGCACCACGCAGCTGGCTGTGACTGCAACCCTGAACCTGGACACTCGCACCAGGTAAGGCAACACCACCGTCTCCCCTTTCCTAGCCAGAGTGACGTCTAGGGGACTTCGGGCTGACCCTCCGGGGACTGCAATTTGATTTGTTACGTGACGCGAGGGTGCAGTCCCCCACCCCCACCCCGGTGCCGAGGCAGGGGGTGAACTGTCCGGTAAAATTCCTGCCCAGGCTGAAGGCTGAGAGAGGTCAGGGTCTGTCTTGCAAATTTCCCTGATGTTCATAAACCTCGGGAGGTTACCTGGGAGCGGATTTCTGCCTCAGAGTTTGGCCTCTCAGATAGCATACAGTGATTAACTCCTGGAAGCTCATCCCCATTCTGCCTTGGTCTTCTTGGAAGTGTCCCTAGCTCGCCTGGGAGCGCCACGCTGAGCATCCAGGACAGTGGGTCTGGGTCTGTGTGGTGTGGACCAGAGATTCTTTTACTTAACAAACAAACAATCAAAAAAAAAAAAAAACCCTTTAAACATATATTATTGGTTGTACATATTGTGTACAATATGACGTCTAAGAGCTATCTTTAGCAACCTTAAAGATAAGGTTACTGTACAAGTAGACTTATCCCTGGAGTTTTTTTTTTTTTTTTAATGTTGCTTAATTGACACCCCTAACCAGTTAACCATAATCTCTGGGGGTGGGACTATGGGTATCAGCATAAAGAAACAAAACAAAAAACCCAAAGAAACAAAACCAAAACGGCTCTCAGATTTCAACCTGCAGTGGAGAGGTTAGGAAGAAGTGAGTGAAAGCAGTGATTCTCCAAGTGTGGTCTCTGGGCTGTAAGTACCACCTGGGAACTTTCTGATGTACAAAATCTAGGGCGCTGGCCCCACCCACTGAAGTCTGAATCTCTGGGGTTGGGGCCAGCAATCTGTTTCAATAAACCCTCTAGCTGATGCTAGTGCTTGCAGTTTGAGAACTCTGGGGTTGGATTTCAGTTAGAGTAAGGGCAGACACCTGTAAATTCCCCTCTCTAGAGGAAAGAAGAAAGAGACTACTTTCCAGAAAACCTTAAGTATTCATCAGTAGGGTTTTGCCTAGGCTAAAAACAAAACACGGAACTTTGTAGGCTCCAATAAAGGACCATAAAAGAACCATAATTTCTAGTAATTTTTACATTGTAGAGTTTGCATACTTTATTTAGAAGAGAATAAGATTTTTTTCCTTTTCCAAGAGCTAAAATAAAACCAAGATGAAACACAGATGAGTCTTCTAGTTGTAATAACATGAGTCTTTGGCTCCTGATGAGATAATCCTAGATCATCCCTGTCATCAGTGCACATTACAGGCATTCATATATAGGACTTTTTTCTCCCTAAAGTAGTTGGGGGTTTGAGGGATTAACTCCATTCTCATAAGTGAAAGAAAATTCAGCGATGCAGTCTCTGGATTATTCAAACGGATCTCTCTCTTTCACTTTCTCAATAGAGATCTGAAATTTCAAAATTTTGGCTTAAAAAACTCTAGCTGTTCTAAGCCATTAATACAGAAATAGAATGACTTTGCAAATGGGCTTAAAAGGATTAGAAAATCTGACATTGGATAAGAAAATCTAGACTAGGCAAAACTCCAGTCCCAGCCTGTGTGTGCTGTAGTGAACATGGTGCTCACTGTACCAAGACTTTCTGTACAGAGAATATTTATTTCACAAGCTGTGATTTTCTACGCCAATTTATCACTGAGGTATACACATTTGTTAAGGAACAGGTACTAAGCTTATGTTTAGAGAATGGGGGAAGTATAGGTAGGGGATAGGAGCAGAAGCCTTGTTTTAAGGCAGACCCAGGTTCAAACCTGCTCTTTTACTTCTCCATGCTCTTGAATGCTTGCATAATTTTCCTCATCTATAAAAGAGGGACTGGAAGTGTCGTATAACACTTAACCTTACTTTTCACATTGTTATCAGAGTTAAATGAAGTAATAATTCTAAAGTGTCTAGAATAATATATTAAATATTTGTTAGCTGAAAATACACAAAACATATATACTCAAAACCAAGAGCAAAAAACTAACCTGTAAATATCAAATTTAAAAATTTGTTGATACATGATCAGATTTTTGTATTTATATGAGGCCTTAGAGTGGAATTTACAATTTTTCCTTTCTACCAGAAAGTGAATATATGGACATCCTCAAATAATCTTTCCAATTATGTTGGGTGTTTTATATGGAACTTTCTAAAAAAAAATTTCAGCAGATTAGCTTCAAATCAATAGCCTAGTCTTTTTCTAGTTACTGACTATGGTAAGGATTTGACTTCTGGTGGAGCTTATACTCTATTAACTTTCACATTTTTAAAGAGTCTTAAAATCTGACTTTTCAGAATACTATTTTTTTATATATAAAAAAATAAGCCATGAGAAAGCATGTAAAAGTAACAGGGTGCAATCTCCAAGGTTAGGCGTACTGCCTGCTGTTCCTTAGCTCTTGACAGAATACATGAAACCTTATCCAGCTACATCAATGTTTGTTCAAGAAAATAGAAAAAGGAGGACACAGAACAAGGACAAGCCTAAACTGGTAAAAAGGATAGGTGAAGTAATTTAAGAGTCCTTTTCTTCCTCAACTGCAATCATTTCAAAGTGCTTTGAACTATGTACACACAAAATCTACACCTTTTACATTATTAGACTGGAAGATCATCTCTATGATCTTCTTAGGACCAAAAAGCTCTAGTGAGAAATATTTATGGTATTTAATCCAAAAAATAAGTTTCAATTCTCTTAAATTTCTGTGATAAGTATAATATCAGATGCCTGAAAATGTCTTTTTTATGTCTTGTATCTTTAAGTGCAAGAATATAAGTTGCCCATTCCCTATCCTGTGTGACTTCTGGTAGACTAGACAGAGAGCAAGTGCCAGCCCATAAGTATCTTAGTAAATGTTCTATTCAAGAAATCAAGTCATTAGGATATTTTAAAAATTACAATTTAATGTCATAAATATGTATACATATACACAAAACCAAAAACCTAAACCAAAATCTTAACTCCCAAACACCAAAATGAAAACAAGTTGAATGGAATTAGAATTCGATGTTATTAAATTAAATGTAATTACAGCTTACTGTAAGTAGGGTATTCTATTTGGCTTGCTATGAAATAACTTTAAAAAGAAAGATTAGAGAAACATCTGTTGATGGGGAAAAAAGAAGGCATGTGGAAGCAAATTCAAACTCAGTAATCAAATTAAGTGTTCTGGATAATTTAACTGGAAAGCTAAGAGATTTGATGTCGCAATTCAGAGTGATAGATGTGGCAGCCCTGCTTGCAGTAAGTGAGTGGCCAATTAGAAATGATCAATACTGCATTGCCTCATGGTGACGTTACAATCCTCCACTGGTAGGCACAAGTGCCAGAGCAGATACAATCATCTAGAAGTCAGCTTAATTAGGCTTGGTTTACATAACCTGGCTCACTTAGAAATGTTTTGATGAGCATTACCTGGAATTCATTTAGGTTCACTTCAGAGTTCTATTTGTTCCATCATGCATGGTTTTACTATTAAGGCCAATCTTGAAACTCTTGTGAGCAAAACACATCACAGGAAATGGATATGTGTTTGTATTTTATATTTATTGTTTTTGGATTATATTTCTCAGCATGCAATAGTAAGTCTTTAGCTCCATTCATTATCATTTTTGTGAGAAACAAAGTTGAAATGTTTATTTCTGGCATGTGGTTCAATCTCACACAAAGAAAATTAGCCATGAGGGCTGAGTTCCCCAATTTTCTGCACATATCCGTGGTTAAAGACACACACACTGTGTCCAGACTGTCTAGCTCTGAATCCTGGCCCTGTCACTAGTTGTTTGAGTTTGGACAAGTTACATAATTGGGGTTATAGGACCCACCTCAGAGAGTTGTTATGAGGAGAAAGCTTCTTAAGATACCGCCTGTCTCATAGTAAATGCTTAATTAGAATCTACTGATATTTTACTCTGGCCACTAAGGAATGGTTTAAACTGAAGCTCTCTTTTTAAGCTCTCCTTTCTCTTTTTACCTCTGAAACTGGGACCCTCAAAGCAAATAGGAATTGAGGTTATTAACACATATATGTTCATTTCATGGTTTTTATGTTTCAGCTAGTGGAAGAATTTGTGTCAGAATAAATGACATACTTGAAGGTTCTCAGAAACTAGTACAACATTTTGAACAACATTGCTAAAAGGTCCCAGGTGAAGTTGCTACTACTGACTAGAGACCACACACTGAGAATCATGGTTTTGATCCACCTTCCCAGATCAACTGGGCACTTGAGATCTATTTTTTTTTTTTTGTAAAGACTACTCTGTATTAGAATGTTTTGCAATTTTATTGTGAAATGGAGTAGTCATACTTTTTATAAAGAGAGGCCTTTGTAAAATGTCTGTACATTAGCTATATCCACAGGATTCCTGTGTATTCATACAATTTTTAGAATGGGAAAGGGCATTAGTATTTGTGTAATGTAAGTGGGGAAACAGACTTGGAGATATTCTCAGAGCTAATAATAGTTATTGGTGGCATTGATTAACAACTCAAATTTGCTGTGTTCTGCTCAGTATGTTTTTCATTCAACTATTTAGCCTTCTGAAATATTGGATAATGTTGACAAAGAGGCACAAAATCCATGTTGTAGAGTACTATAAGAAAACTGTAGAATTCTACTGCCTGTCACACTTATCCTGGTTTGATTTCAGGAATATTTATTTAAAAGATTTCCTTGATCATAAAGCAGTGTCAGCAATAATTACAACATCAAGAAAATACATTTATTGCATCCATCGTGAAAATGATAATTTGCTCACTATAGTTTCTCTTTTCAAAGGATTCCATTTAGTTTTTTTCCTCTTTGTTGTTAATGTGGCATTTTGGTTTTTATTAAGGAAATGCAGAGATATCTTTGAAAATTTCAGGAAACTCTGAGAATTTTCTCAAGTCCAAGTTTGGTGACCTCCTGGGCCTCCTGCCAGCTGCCTGTGTTTGATGCAGCAGTGTTTTTATTTTGACTTATTTTGATCTAGGTCAATTTGGCCATGGTTGCAGCACTGCATTACCTATTAATCATTCGTTTATACAGTTCTTGGTGTCAAGAAGAAAATTAAGAACCAAAAACATTAAAAAAAAATTTGGTAAATCAAAGCAAAAAGAAGTTCTAATGAAGTTTAAGCTTTATGAAAACTTCATTCTTCCTAAAACATTATTTGAAAACTTATTTTTATGCTTTTATTATGTAACTACTAAATAAAAACTAACACTTAAAGTATTTAATTATATTTTTATGGTAAAATTTCAAATCTATAGGCAGTTAAGTTATTTAAACAACTTCCTGGAATATAGACTTACCATGTTAAACCTTCTGTATATTTGTTACTTTATTAGGAAGAGAGAGTTTGATTCCACTCATAGGGTGTGTCTAAGCATGTGTTTTGCAGTGGCACCCAGAAGAAGATAGAATATGCCAGATAAGACAGGGAGGAACATTCCTGGTAAGTGTTCAGCCATTCATCAAATAGCTAATAAGTGCTTACCAATTATCTGGCTATGTTAGATAAAGGGAATTCAGAAGAAAAGTTGCTAAGTTCCATCTAGTGAATCTGTTCATAGTCAATTGGCAACTCTGCTTTTGAAAATGGAAAACTTCTTTTAGTTTATTATGTAAAATAACATTTTATAAATATCCCGAGTTGAAAAAAAATGAATAAGGCAAGAATAGTTCTGATTTAAATTTAGAAAAGTCAACAAGCATAGCACAATGGATGTCTTACTTGATTTCTTCTCAATCTGTTTTTGATTATCAGTTGCAATTATGCGACGTATCAATTGTTGGGGTTCAATATAATTTGAAAGAGTATCTTGGCACAAAGTGGAGAGATCATCCAAGACAGGTATTGCGAAGAAGGTGAATAACCAGGGTTCTGCAAATGAAGGAACTTTCTGCTATTTCCCTTAGAAAGTCAGTTTTTCCTTTTGGCACTCTGCTTTGCAATCATTCGATGGCTCCTTTACTTTTCTCTCACTGTTTAAACCACTGGTTAGCTAATACCTGTGGGCTAAGGTTTGGAAGAGAAACCTTGAGAGAATGTGAGATAGAACTTGCACAGCAGGGATGACTTGTGACTTGATTAGCTTGGGCTAATCTAGCCAGAATTGCAGGGCTTTTTAAAAGTTTTTCTTAATTAAAAAGCAGCAACAGCAATTGAATTCTCATAGAAATTTAGTTCTTACAGTTCTGGAGACTTGAAGTCTAAGATCGAAGTGCTGATATGTGAAGGTCCTGGTGAGTACTCTTTTCCTTGCTTGCAGACAGCTTTTTACTGTGTGCTCACATGGCGGAGAGAAAGCAACAAGCTCTTTTCTGTCTCTTTTTGTATGGGAATGGTCCATCCTAAGGGCTCCACCATTATAATCTGATTATTTCCCAAAGCTGTCTCTCAAGTACCATTGCACCAGGGAGTTAAGGGTCCAACATATGAATCTGAGGGTGTGGGACACATTTCAGATCATAGTAACATAATGATTGTCTTAGAGGGGTGTAGACAGTGTTCCTACTTTGGTTCCTATGGACTGAACAAAAAGCAGGCGAAAAGGGAAGGTGAAATGCAGAGAGTTTTTAATGGCAAGTGGAAGTACATGGAACCCAATTTAAATTCTTGCATAGTTAGATAGCTATAATCTAAATTATATATCATTTCTATATTACCATTCAATAACAGTAATTTAAATGTAGTAAGTGCCAAATACACAGACATTCTCATTATTTTAAAGAAGATCCTGGGCCAGGAAATGGTTTCTTAGCCCAGCCTTTTCCCAACTTATTGAAAAGTTGGTAACTTAGAAAAACCTGGGAGAGCTGCACATGTATGACCGTACAAGATTCCCTTTATTTTGCTGTTTGCATATTTTTCCTTTTCCTTGGTTAGAAGCACCATTAAAGGCCATCATGGGCCATGTAAAAGTTGTATCTTAGGGCATCTGTCTGTAGAGTTTTGGTCAATGTCAAGTAGCATATCCTTTAAGAAGTTAGTCCACTGAGAAATGTAGAATTTATTCCTTCCTAAGATTCCTATTGACTTATGTTGCAGTCTGTTTCATGCTATTATAACAAAATACCTGAGGCTGGGTGACTCATAAAGAACAGAAATTTATTTTCTCATAGTTCTCTAGTCTATAAAATCCAAAGTCAAGGTACCAGCAGGTTTGGTTGTCTGGTAAGTTCTGTTCTCTATTTCCAAGAGTGTACCTTGTCTTGGAATCTTCAGGAGGGGAGGGAAGACATCTCCTTATGTGGCATTAGGCAGAAGAACAAACTAGCTGAAAGCCATGTAAAGCCTCCCATTCATGAGAGAAGCCCTTCTGGTCTAATTGCCTTTTAAACGTATTTCCTCTTAATACTAACACTTGATAACTCCTGACTTGGAGGGAACATATTCAAACCAGAGAAGCATGTTTCTTGCACATGTACTAAAGACAAATGTTACTGTGAATGTTGAATAATAAAATAGCTGATATTTTTCTTTCAAAAAAGTCACAAGCTCTTTTTCATGGTGCCTAAACAGATTTCTCTTTGACTTCCATGTGGGAATTATATAAAAGTGTTTTCCATTGGTCCTTTCAACACTTGAAAAAAAATGCTGATTCTAAATTATGGGCTTTTTTGAAGGAAATCATGTTTATATGAGTAATCAAATTATATTTTTGAGCTCTAAATTGTATGGTTCCCAATATGTTAACAGTTGTATTTGGGTGATGATATGATAGATTTTGTTTTTCTAGTTTTCTTTTTTCTGTATTTTTAAATACTCTTACATTGCTTTTATAATGAAGAAATGGATATGTAGTTACATGCTTTGTAGATGAAAACATTTGGAATTAGAATTTTGAATTTACATACATATAAGAGGTAATGACTGTCAGAGTGTAATTAATTCATATTCTTGTAATTCATAAAGTACATATTGTACCAGATTTACTTCTAAATATAGTGTACGCAAATTAGAGATAGCAATGTTTGACTAAAATGAAACAAGACTTTTTTTTAAAAAAAAAAAAAGCAGTAAATATTACTTCTTATGAATGCCCAAAGAATATTATGTACTCAAGTAAAACCAGGCCATGTCAGGTCATAATTAAGACATGGATGACAATACCTATATGACCTTATAAATGCTATTTGACCTTTGAAAGCTTAATTTGCCATCAAGTGATAAATCACAGGAGCTACTTTATAGTGTAGTTGGGAGCATTAAAGAAAACAATATGCATAAACTCTCTGGTGTGATGCCTGGTGACAGAAAATACTCAAATAAGCTCAAATTAGTTACTTGTAAGCTTTGTCACACTTAGGTTTGGACACCTGTCTTTCGGAAAGCTTGTTGCTTCTTTAGATGAGAATATCTTTATATACCTGGGTCATGGACCAGATACAAATTCAGATCCCAGCCATTATTCACCTTGTTGTGGGAGAGAAGAAAGTGAGGATGCAGGGGGAGCTGCTGTTTGAAGCTGGTAATGCATGTGCAGCTCTAATAGAGGCTTTCGAGACTGACTTCATGAGACTATAAGTATGGGTCTAAGGCTGTTATCCTTAGCCACAGGGCCCAGTTTTGGAAGACCACTGTAGTGGTTGTATGGGATTGAGGATATCTTCAGGTCTCACTTGTAGTTCAGGTAGTTTGTCATGAGCTCTTGAATTTAGCAACAGTAAAGTTCTTTTTTGGTTAGGGTCATAGCCCTGATCACAACTTTATGAAAATTAGAAGGCTTTACTCTGGGCAGATGTGGCCTTGGGTTTCAGTGTATATTGTCTCTTCAGCCAGGTGCCTTCATGCTGCTACATTAGTTCATCCATTTAGTCAGCCCTTTCCATACATAAGACTAGGTGCTAGGGATGCAGCAATTAATAAGACATAATCCCTGTTCTCACAGACTCATAGACTCTTAAGTCAACTTCCCCATAGATGCCCTGATCTGTCATTGTCATTCCACCATGTTCTTCACCGAAATCAGCTGATGCTTATAGTAGAGTACTTTGAAGAGGTTGTTGATTGCCTCCACACCCATAATGTGAAAGTTTATAGTTGGAGTCTGTGGTCAGATCTATGGTCTCTTCAGATCTATGTGGGGTCTCTGTATTTAATGTGCCTAAATTTTTCCACAATATTTACACCAAATATGTAGTCTATTAATGAAAAACCAAAATCATCGTAAATAGAATTGAATGAGACTCAAGAGAAGCAAGCCATGGAGAGTCCAAGTAAAATCAGAATCAATTGTTTTTTAGACTACACATCTCAGATCACTTTAAAAAAAAGTGTGAATATTTTTGATCTCCAATTCATTCTAAATTAGTTAATTAAATGAATGTCTGGCCTGTTACCTACATAGAAAGAATAGTTAGAGCCATGTGTGCATCTGTGTTTCTTTAACTGTGTCTCTAAATACTTTTAATTTTTAGCTGGGTAGTGTAATTTCACAGTAGACATTTTTGGCCAGACCTAATGTTATTAAATAAGCTCAAATGATTTAATAAGTTTGTGCATTTTGAATGTTTCTACACCATTTTGGATGTGGTTGCTAAATTGAATTCCAAATCTCCCTTTCAGTATTCTGCCATATTTTGGAGTTTTGGAACTAAAATATCCTAAGTGAGACTAGGGAAGCAATTATAATTTTAAATTTTCAAGCTTGATTTAAATACTAATGAATTAAATAAAAACTGAATGTGTAAGTAAATTTCCTCTTTATTCATTATTTGATTCTATCCCCAAAGATAAGCCTTTATCATAAGAAGAAAAAAAACCTTTTATTTCTTATTTTCATTGTTTTAGAATGCCAATCCCTTTGGGGAGGTGAATAATTTTCCCTTGGGGGTGTCCTTAGGACTCCATTTACAGCTGAAAACTTTCCAAGCTGCACTGAGGAAGAGATGTAGCATGCAAGAGATTGCTACTGTTATTTTAGAATTTAGATTTTCAGATTTTCCTCTTTTTTTGTCTTTCAAAATCTTTCTTCTCCTAAGATTTTTGTTTTTTCAAGCCATCTGCAGATATGTTCTAAGGGAATGGGGGAAAGGAAAAAGGCATTTTCTGTTATCTGCAAAAGCTTTAAGAATGGATTTTGGCTTTTGTAACTATTTTTCTCAGAGAGTTAGGAAGTTTTAAGTGAAAAAAAAAAAAGGAATTCAGATGTAGTAAGAAGGTGGCATACAGGAATGCCCAAAGAAGCTGTTGCTGTATATTTCATCACTTCTACAGCAAGTAGATGTTGATAATTATAAGAATATTGAATATGTGCTATCTAAAAAACCAAACAAGCAACGAATCAGCAAGTTTCTTTTCAGTGGCTAGTAGGTAGGGAGTGGAGACATGAGATCATGGTCCCAGGTGCTTTATGATGTAGTTGTGAGGTGGACTACTTCAAATAAAACTTTTTAGGAAGCACAATAATACTTTGTGTAATGAAGCACCGAATGGTCTAACAGTGGAGGTAAGCACTGTGGATGAAATGATCTGTTTTTGCCATAACTGACTTCATGACGGCACCAGGGTATGAAGCAGCATCTTGAAGCATGATTCGATTGGGCAAATGTTTCAGATTAGACACATTGTAGTTTATATAAATCATGAGGCTGGAAAGAATCTTACAAATAATTGTTGTTTATAATGCAAGTATTTTATCCGAATAATTCTTGATGTTCTAACCCCTGCCTGTAACATACCTAATGAGTACACATTTTATGCCAGACCCTGTCAGTGATGGGAAGTGCTTCGTTTTAGGGGCATTCCCATCTATTAAAAACTTTTTCCCCTTAAATTAGACCCTGAACTTCCTTCCTGGGGTTTCCAAACTTTGGATCTAATTCTGTGCTCTGGGAGAGGCAGGAAGAAGCTAATTTCATTTCTGTGTGGCAGTCTTACCAGCATTTGAAGACAACTAACATTTTGCCCCAAGGGGAGCATCATCACATCCTGAAATTACTTTTTTTTTTTTTTTGAGGAGGTTTGGAGTCATATCTCCATTGTGGTTGGCTTTCCCTGGACACATTCAGTTTTCATTCTTTTGGCCTGGGGCTGGTGCCACAGCTCAGTGGCAGAGTACATGCTTAGCATGGGCAACACCCTGGCACTTCCAAAGAGAGGTAGAAAAAGAAAATTATTCTCTTGAACCATTGGTTGATGAGTAGAAGGGGTGTAGTCCTGTTCTTTTCTCAGTTTAACATAAGACCAAACGAATTGTTGGCAGTCAGTTCTCACTAATGGCTTCAGTTTGCCATCAACTAAGACCTTATGGTTTACTCAGACCTGCTGCTGTTAAGTCATTTGATTCCTTATCCAGCATTCTACAGTTCAGATTCTGGATCCCAGAAATTAATGTGTGTTTCTCTTGGATTTTGATTTGTTGTAATGGACCCATTATTCAATGAGATCATTTTTAACCCCAAATCTTTTGTTCAGTCACATAGATAAGCTGTTCTTTGTCTGGAAATTTAATTTGCTGTCATCATCACCCTCACTCAAAGTACAGATAACCCACTGGAGAGGGTAAATAGCAGAGTTGTAAACATATCATTAGGAACCTCCTATCAGGCTGACATTGGGTGTTAACTCTCCACTGGGGAGACATTTAATTAGTTTTACATGTGATTTACTTTTCCATTCATTTTTGAATTGTCATGGGCACAGTATTCTGATGCTAGCCTAGTACTCCTCTCAAAGAAGTATAGGTTAGTTTGATTGATTTTTGGGTACTTGGCTAACATTGCATGTTGTTCAGTGAATCATTCTTCTGTTAATTTTTTAAGTGTTCCCTGCCAGTTGTGAGGTTTAAATTTTTTAACAATCAGAAAGGCCACAACAACCATCAGAGTGGGCACAGGCCCAGTGAGAATGTATGTGAGCACACACTCCACATAACAACACTGGCTTACCAGCTGGGTATAGGCCGTGTTCACAACTGACCCTCCAGCTTGTGGTTTTACTCAAGGTATATATTTCATTGTTAGTTATCTTTTCCTTTTGCCTTATTTCTTTCCCTATTGTATTGTATCAAGTGGGCTTGATATAACTTGTCTGATGGTAATGGAAGATTTGTGGGTAAAGTAGCAAACAAGATTGAACTGCTGGTTCAATCTGTGGAACCAGAAGTTCTTGAGTAAGAGTTGTCACTGAAACAGTAGAGCATGCTGTATTTTCTGGATGAGAGGCAGTGGTCATTTAGCTAAGAACACGTTTGTTAATAGGATGCTAAAAAGAAAAAGACTGAAAGAAAATGACTCATCAAGAGAAAGGACAGCTGTAAAAAGATGAATATGAAAAATCACAAGAGTGATTCTCAAGCAGTGTGAAGTAAGGAGTGAGTGTGGGGGTGAGAGAGGCCACTGATTCGGGAAGTGAGGAGGTCATTAATAGCTAGGTGAGCATTTCCATTCGTAATAGGGATGGAAGTGTACTTTTATTATATTTTAGATAATGTGAATGGTGAGCTTTTGAAGCTGTAAGAGGTGCACAATAATTGATTGAGAAGTATGGTCAATGGAGAACAAGAGAGAAAAATATATAGGACAAAGAAGATTTAAGCAAAGGAAACTTAACCTTTCTGCCCATCTAGTTGCCATTTCAATTTTGTTATAAAATGTTTCTTTATTTAAAGAAGATGTCATAATGAATGAACAACTTACTCTTTAGTGCTGTGTCCTTGCTTGGTACTTGGAAAAATCTTTTTGGCTCAGTTATTCAAGTGCTGATTAGTTTATGGAGTATCTACCAAGAGAAATACAAAGATCTGTGCTCTTCCAACTTGGAAAAAAATCAGTCCTGTTCATCTATATGTGTGAAGGGGGAGGAATTTGGAATATAAAAGGAAAAGAGGAGGCTCAGTCAAGGTTGAGAAACCCTCATTTGAGATACTTGGGACCAGAATTATGGATTTTGGATTTTTTGAATTTTTGAATATGGTTTATCATGGGGATTGGATCCAGACTTAACACAGAATTCATGTGTGTTTTATATACACCTTATACACACAGTTCAAAGGTAATTTTATGCAATATCTTTAGTGTACCCGTGTTTTGACTGTGACCCATAACAAAAGGGGAGGTGCAGAAAGTTTTCACTTGTACCATCAAGGTGGAGCTCAAACAGTTTAGAAATTTGGAGCACTTTGTAGTTCATATTTTTTAATTAGAGATGCTCAAACTGTGTAAGAACCCAATGGAGAAGTGCTAGAGCTTTCTGATGCCCAGTGATGTACATCTGTAATCCTAGTGACTTTGGAGGCTGAGGCAGGAGGATGGTAAATTCAAAGCTATCCTCAGCAACTCGGTGAAGCCCTGTCTCAAAATAACAAAATAACAATAGCAACAAAAGGCTGGGGATGTAGTTCAGTTGTAAAGCACTCCTGGACAATCCCTAGTACCAACAAAGAAAAATAAAAAAAAAAAAAAGAAAAAGTTTTCTGTGTATCATTGCGAATGAATTTCAAATAAATCCTTCCAAATAGTTCTAGGCTGTGATTATGCTTCATTTTAGCCTTCTTCAGAACCTGAGGTAGGGCTCCCTTCCTTCCTAAAGCATGTCTTGCGTTTATTTTATAAGTTGGTATTCATATTTTAAAAAGTGTAAATGATGGAGTTTTACTCAGTCTTAAAAAGAATGAAACAATGGCATTTGCTGGTAAATGGATAGACATGGAGAAAATCATGCTGAGTGAAAATGCCAGACTCAAGAAAATCAAGGGTCGAATGTTTTCTCTCTCATATGTGAAAACTAGAGCAAAATAAGGGAAAGGAGGAGGTCAGGGAGGAGATCAAATATCATAAAGATAGAGGCAAAATCAGAGGAGTAGAAGAAGGAGAACTAGCGTGAACAGGGAAGGAAGGGAAAAGGAAAAAATATGGAATGAATATAACAAAACAAAATCGTGTTATATCCATATGTAAACATACCAAAGGGAATTTCGCTTTATGTATATATAGAAGAAAGAAGTTTAGTACAGGAAGGAGAATAAGGGTAGGGAGTGGGGGAGGAAAGGTAAGAGAACGGAGATTGAAATTAAACTCTTTGCTTGTATGATTTTGTCAAAATGAACCCCAATACTATGTATATACATGTATAATTATAAGGCTCTAATTTAAAGAGTGTTAAGACTCAGGTTTATAATGTCTTATTTGGGTTTTCAACTTCTTCGTAAAGAAGACACACAGAATTTCTGGGAGGGCAGGCACAGTATCTGTCAAGAGCAGATGTTATTTGTTAACTTGGATGCATGGGGAACTCTAAGTTCTTCAGAAGGGTTCCTGTAGAGCTGGGCCAGATGCATCAATTCCCATATTGCCAGCAAGTGTGTCCAGTCTCAGAACATACATTTTATTTCTAGAATGCTGTTATTTTTTTCAGTAACAAATTCAGATTGAAGTGTACTTTGAGAAGGTTGTTGGGGGAAGGTGGTAAATTTTTTTCATTTTGTCATTCTATCCTACAACTAATTCGTAGTTTTCATCCTCTAGTAATCGTTTTGGTGAGGGTGAATGATAATGAATTTTTGAGTTCTTTAGTATCTAGAAGTTTAAAATACTTAAAAGTGCATATTTGTTTGGCTAGTCCCTGAACTATTTTCCTGAAGAATTTTCAAAGTTTGTCTCATTTCTTTTTTGGCTCATTTTTGTCATAAGTAATCTCTAGACAATCTCAATTACATTTCTTTTATGTATCTTCTACCTTCTCCTCCCCCATATACATGGAAACTCATTGGATTTTTGCTTTATTTAACTTATGATTTTTCACCAAAATGCGTCTAAAATAAGTCTTTTTTGCTATTCAAGCAGTTTGGTATTTGTGAGACTCTTACTGTCTAAAGATTCAAATGTTTACTTGGCACTGAAAAATTTTATTTTACCTGTTCCCTCATTATTTCTCCATATGCTTAGTTTTTCCTTAAGAAATTTCTTTTTAAACATTTTGTAAAATCTGAACTTTTGTATTATAATCTGGCAGAATTCTTCAACTTGATTTTTCTATCTAACTGTTTCCCCATTCAACTATGTGCATTATTATTTTTTTTTAATTTTCCAAGATACTAATTGGTTCTTTCCTTTTAAATGCATCAATAGTCTTACATATATCTAATTATATTAATTGCATTTAACTAATTGCACTTTTTTTTTTACTATTATGCTTCTATGAGAGTCAGTTATTAAATTTGCTGAGTTTAAAGTCTTCCTCCATGATGCTGGATTTTACTGAATACTTGTTCACTCTTATTTGTACATGCCCATCAAAATGTTTGCAATTTCCTATTTAATACTATGTGGATATTTTTTTTTTCTGTTCACTATAGCTTGTCCCCAGTGACTGGTGTTAGGCAGTGTACTAATGTCTTCTCTTCTGACCATGACTCCTTCTTGCTCCTCTTGGGTTTGGCTAGGCAGGGAAGCTATCTTAGGCTCATTTTGCCAGTGCAGACTCCTGCATACAAGTGGGAAGAGTTGTATAACACCTAAGAGGCCCCTCTTCTTCCTCATTTCTGTAAACCATTTCCTTCTCAGTCTGATAGGCATCTAATTCTGCCGGGGTAATTTTTCTCCTCCTGCTTTGAATCCCTTTTCTTTAGGCTCTGAGTAACACTGTTCTTTTGACACTCTAACAATATAGGTCATGGGGTTGTAAAGTTATCATGTTCAGTGTTAATCCAACAATATTCAAAATCACCTGTAATTGTAGAAAGGGATGAAAATCATTTGGTGTTTGCTTTGTCATTGGTGGTATGAAGTGAACATTTTGGATCAAGTAATATGGGGACCATTTGAATCATTCCCTTGGACCAGTGGGTCATATGACTCTGGGGAATCTTGTTCGCAAGTTATTATGAAAAGCAATCGGATGATGTAGTAAAAAAGAGCATCTTCTTTTGGATAAAATCTTACATATTGGAATTCTGAGACCACACTTGGAACTTGCTCTAAAAATGTCAGTTTTCCAGGATTAACAAAGTCCAATGCAGCTGTTTCTGTTTTAAACCATTGAATAAAAAAAGTCTACATAACAGAATGTAACCAACTAACTTGAGTGAGAAATGAAGCATGAGGGTTTCTCATTTCATGAGTTTCTCACATTGTAGGAGACAAATTTGATAATAATAATGTTATTGTCTTGAATTTATGTGTTGTTATCCCTTTTAGGGCTTTTTTAGTAAAAAATTTTATGCATAATTAATGACACCATCAATGCCTATCATTCATTCTCTTTATCCCACTAGGTCTAACAGAGTAGAGGTTTAAAATATATTTTAAAACACTGCATACTCTTCCCATTTTCTAAGGCATTAACCAAAATATTTACTAGGTCTATTTAATATTTAATATTTGTCTAGGTCTCTCGAGTTGGTTTTTCCTAGGATATTTTCATTATTTACTCAGCTTGAAGTGTAGTGCTATCAATTTATAGAATTCCAGGTGTAATTACATTAGCATATGAGAATTAACATGTCCAGTGCCCAATTGTACACCCCCACTCCACCTCTCTAGCATTTAAGGCTCTTGTACTAATTCTCTCTTGGCATACCACTTGGTCAATGGTCAAAATTCAGCTCTGGTGTTTGTTTGCTAATTTTTTTTAGTGTGTTGAGAACAATATGAAATAGTTTAGGATATCTCACATTTTAGGACTCAAAACCACACTGTAGGCATGCTGTTGGAGTTATGTAATGCTTATTATTTAAGAGGAAAAATTTCATGGGCTTATTTTTTTGTCTGGAAGTGTGAAAGAGAGACAGAGATGGAGAGAGAGAGAGAGAGAGAGAGAGAGAGAGAGAGAGAGAGAGAAGATAGGGAGACAGGATGAATATGAATAAGCTGTATGAACTTAGAGCTCTGAATGGAATAGAAATGTGACAAGTGCAATTTTGATTATAAAATGTTAATTTATAGAAGATTCCTTCATTATGAATTAAGTTGTAGATCTATTTCAGAATAATGGAAAGAAATGACTTTTTTATTATTTTATAAATCTAGTTATTGACCTTGAATTTAATGGTATAAATAATTAATAAAGTATTCAAGAGAGAAGGACTAGAGCAATTGGAAATGGAACAATCCTCAAGCTCATTCATCTCCTTTCTCCCAGGTTTTACAGAGGAGATACTGAAGTCCAGTTGGGCTTGTTTTCTTGCTCAACTTCCTGCACTGTTGTGTCTTTATGGCCTTGTTGGGCCTGGAGTATAGTCTGACCCCCAGTACAATTCTAGCTGAATGACACCAGGAAGGAATCCCATATTGTGACTCATCATTTTTTAACAAGTTGCTGTTGTTGAATTGAATGTAATCTTTCCTTAATTAACAAATGCAGGATGTTCATCATTTTTCCATACCAGAGCTTCCTTTTATATGGTAAAAAATTGCACACTAGCTTATTTTTGAGGATGGTCTTTTTATTTTCCATTCTTTCAAACACAGTTAGTCATGATTTATTTGGTTCTCTTGAATGTCAGGATGGTAGATTATATTAGTTCCCATTGACTCTTTTTTTCCTCAGGAAACCTCATCTGACATTCTAGTTATGGCATTAGAGTCATCTGGGAGGTAAAAGATTGTACCATGTGAGAGCTTTGTTATTCTTGGCTCTTTAGCAATCGTTTAATTTTTTATGTTTTTGGGGCTGGGCATGAAAACCTGGGGCTTCATGCATGCTAAGCATATGCTCTACCACTGTGAGCTACACACCCCGCTCATAGCCAACATTTTTTCAGCACACACACACAAAAAAACACTGGCTTTTGAACTGGCAGTGCTATGAAGAATAGATTGGAAAAAACATGGCCATGTGTTTGAGGGTGGTATTGGAAACATTGAAATTGGTTGAAACTCTTGTGTTTAAATAAACAGTTGTAGATGTTTCACAGAGATGATTGTGTTAAGATAAATTCATTTTGAAATGAGAAATGTGAAACTAAATTTATAAGTGTATTTTACCCATAAACAAACATATAGAATGAACATATTTCAGATGTGAATTTTATTGGTTGAAGATAAGTAATAAGAGTATTGAAAATTGTAGTTAGTAAGCCTGTGACAAGGAGTTAGAAATAATAGGTATTTTATAATTAAATATGGTTTTGAAATGTGTTTTATTTCCTTAAATATTAAAAAGCGTAAGTAAGCATGATAAAAATTAATACCTTACAAAACATGATAATGACAATAGCAATACAAAGCAAAAAAAAAATTACATTACCATTCATCTGGTTAAGGATGCCATTTAAATTAATAGAAAAATAGTATATATTCCTAACAGACAGGCTCTACAGAATTAAGGAAACCCTATTTGGGAACTGGAAAGTTTTTACTTTAGGAGAAACAAAAAGCAATGGTACGTACTCTTAATAGTTGGAAGATGCTAAAATCAAAATTGCATCATTGATTTCTTGATTGAATACGCATGATATTAAAGAAACGAGTAAAACTTGGACTTAGTTCTCTCAGATTGACACCATGGAGGGTGACCAAGTTTTCCCCATTTCTCATGGTAGGTAGTCAGAGGACATTGGACTTGAAGAACCTGGTCTGGGAATTGTTTTGTTTCTGTGGGTCTGACTTAGTCAAGGCTCCTTTAGAATAATGGCTTTCAAATCAATTTTTTTTAAATAGAACTCACAGTAAGAAACAGATTTTAGATTGTAATACATATGCATTTATATAAAAAACTGTTTCATGATATATATTTACAATTTATATAGGCACTGTGTTCTGTCCTTTCCCCTCCCATTCCATTCTATTAAGCCATATTGGTCATTGCCCCCTAAACTGACTTCACAATCTATTAAAGAATTATGATTTGCATTTTTAACAGTACTGCTGTAAAAATCCCCCATAGTTTTATTTTTGGTTGTTAGTGGTAGAGGGGAAATGAATTTTAACTTATATGTGATCTTGCTTAGTTCTGTTTGATAAGTACATTTCCATTACATGGTAGGCTCATATATTTTGGCCCAGTTACATTTCTGGATGGAATAATTTAATTTTCAGGTAGACCTGTCAGAGCTCTTTAGTTCTGCTATGGCAAATGGCTTAGCTCCTCAGACTAAAATGAAGGACATGAAGGAGAGCCACTAGCTAGCTCCTAGTGGAGCAAACCATAAATCATTGCTGTTTTGATACTCAGAAATTTTTTAATATATTTGTTACTCAGCATAATCTAACCTATATGATCAGCATAGGATAATTCAGTTTTGGTTTTTTTTTTTGCTGGTCATAGAGTGTATTCTTTTAAAATGTTAACTTTACCTAAAACATGTACAAATTTTAAAATGTTTATTATGTCTGATTCTAAAATAATACTTAATCTCTAAAGAAAACTTGGAAACAAAAAGAAATCACATCCCATAATGCTATTATCTGGAGGTAATGATTTTTATATTTATATGAATGTCATTTTTATTTTTATTTTACATTTATATATATGGCTTACTATATAGTTTTGCATTTTAATTTTCCCCTTACTTGTATTTATGAAATGTCACTAAGTATTCTTGGATCACATGAGTTTTGTGCTTCTATAGTACTCAATAATGTGGATGAACTGACAATTACTTATTTTTGTACTGTTAACATATTTGATTTTTTTTAATATAAAGAGTTTTGATGGGTCAAAATCTGAACCTCTGCTACTCAAAGACAAATAGTAAGCCAGACCAGGGTCTGCTCACTCTGCTTAGCACCAGTGTCTCCCCTGGACTCTTCCAATCCTGGCATACGAGTCCATATATTCAGCTGCCAAGTAAACATTTCCATACATGAATACTTTATATGAAACTCACACATAATTGTCCAAAACCTAAGAAGTTTATTTTATTTTTTCTTACTCTACTCTCCAACCAATAAATTTGGTTTTCCTTCTGAGTTCTTTTTCCCAGGAAAGATATCACTAGATGTCCAAGCCAAAGGCTAGAGTTGTTCTCATTCCTACCCCGTACTCTATTCCACCACACCATACAACCATCAACCTCTGGCCTGTTTGAACTCTGGAATATCTGTCACCTCTGTTTCTGTGCTTTCTGCACTACATCTAGCCCTTCCTGCCTCTCACCTAGACTGCCTCCATGCATGGTCTCTCGGACCATTATCTCTATTGCTACTTTCTAAAACTTGAACCAGAATATGTCACCTCTGCTTAAACTTCTCGTGTAGTGAGCTTTAAGGACAAAGCCCAGGACTTGTCACTGATGGAAAAGGCCCTTCATGCTGCTGCCTGACTACCTCCCCCGCCACTTATCCCCGTTAACACCACTTCTACTCCCTCCATCCACAGGGACTTCACTGCAGACCTGCTGCTTCTCTGAGCTCATTGTGTTCTTTTATGTTTCCAAGTGCTTACAAAGACTTTTTTTCCAGTCCTGTTAAGGAAATCAAGTAGGTCCCTTCTTCTCCTTTAAGTCACAGTTCAAACTGCCTCCTCTTGGAAAGTCACCCTCTTCCCTCTGCCAGACATGAATTAGGTACTCTTTGAGATCTCCTTGAACCTGTGTCTACCTTTGTTAATAGCTCTACTAATGTGTTAAAGTTGTGTAATTGAGATCTTCCCTCCAAAAATTCTATACTTGTTGAGGCCATTACTGGACCTTTCTAGACTCACATCTGCAATACTTAGTACATTGGAGAATAGTAGCTATCTGTAAATACTATTGAATGTGGATGAATAGACAAATAATAGTGGTAATCATTCATGTATTTTATCTCAGAGATTCTCTCTCTCTCTCTCTCTCTCTCTCTCTCTCTCTCTCTCTCTCTCTCTTCCTCCCTCCCTCTCTCTTCCTCCCTTCCTTTCTCTCTCCTTCCCTCTCCCTCCTTCCCTCTCTCTCTCCCTCCCTCCCTCCAAACAACACAGCTTCATGTATTCCTGTTATCAAAACCAGCTGTCAAGACAAGGATCTGAAATGCATTTACCCTCAAGTATAATAACTGATAACACTGTATGTCTCCCAAGGGGCTTTTCATTTTACAAAGATAGAATTCTTTATCTAAAGGAAGGAATCTTTATTGGTAGAATTTTAGGCTTAATAATCACACGAGATTAGTTTTAATTGGAGGTTGGAGATGGGACTTAAGAAATTTTCTCTTTGCTCCAAATTAATACCCCATAGGGTCTGCCTAAATATGAGGCCAATTCTGTGCTTCTGGCTCACAGAATGGACTAGCATGTCATATTACACAGCACATTCATTTTTGTTTCTATTACACAGCACAGATCATATGAACTTCACATCTGGTAAACATTTTCACATAGAATGTGCAGCTGCCAGGAATTGTGGTTTCCTGGTACATCCCAGTAACTCCGAGTTGGGGTCACAAAACCAACATTGCAGTTTTGGTGATCTGGAACTGTACTGTTTTTAGTTTTTGAAAAGTTACTCCCTTAAGAAGATTCTCCATGTCACCATTATAGACTTGGGAAAAGACTTGGGTTATTCAAAGTCCATTATAGTCTTGTGTGCTCCCCTTCAGATGCCATCCTACAGGGATGAGAATCATTTATGCTTCTTAAAAATCTCTGCAGAAAGTGTGCACAAACCTTTTTTTTCAGTTTGGTCTCATTAAAATTTTCATTGTCGACTTCCCATGCCCCTGGCTGCTCCATTGCAACAGGCAGGGCCCAAGCGTGCCCCCCGGGCCTCCCCCCGCCCCCAAGCGGCCTCGGCCGGCCTGGGCTGCCCCCCCCAGGGAGGCCGCCCCCGACCTGCGGTGGGCTCCCCGAAGCCGGTGACAGAGCTGCAAAAAAAAAAAAAAGTTTCCGAGAGACAAACAGCTGTGACTCAGCACTAATCCATCCGGCTGAAACAACTGGTCAGCCCTTCTCATTCTACGGAGGTAAATGCCTACCGAGCCTTCATAGGTAGTGGCCAAAGGTTTGAAACGGGGCTTGGGAGAGACAGTAAGGACCCACCCGTTGCATTGGTCGCCCGGCAAAGGGAAACGAACTGTCGCCATTTGCAAGAGATACCACCATGGCAGAGAACTGACGTCATCAGACTGCGGCAGAGGAGATAACTTCATTGAAACCTGCGGCTACAGTGACTTCTTCCCTTCCCTTCTAATACCTTTCCTCCCAAGCATCTAATAAATTTATAGGAGTAAACAGTAACTCAGCAGTCAAACAGAACAAGAAGTAACATGAGCAGCTTCAAAAAGCAAGGAAGAAAAGGAGTACAAACAATGCAGGACAGCCTAAATATTCAGGAGGACCTAGAGTCATCAGAAAAATGGTCATATAAAGAACTCAAGGAACACCTTAGACAGATGGAATGGAACCTTAAAGAGGATACAAGACAGCAAATTCAAGCAGCGAAAGAACACATTGAGAATGAATTACATAAACAGATAAAAGAAGAAGTTAAGCATCTTTATCAGGAGATAGAGATTATAAAAAATAATCAAACAATAATTCTAGAAATGAAGGAAACGATAAACCAAATTAATAACTCAATTGAGAGTATCACTAACAGAGTGGAGCAAGTAGAAGCCAGAACGTCAGATAATGAAGACAAAATATATCATCTTGAAAAGAGTCTAGCCAACTCAGAAAGGCTGGTAAAAAATCACGAGAAAAACATCCAAGAGTTATGGGATAACATAAAAAAAACCAAACTTACGAGTCATCGGGATAGAAGAAGGTACAGAGATTCAAACCAAGGGAATGAGTAACCTGCTGAATGAAATAATTACAGAAAACTTTCCAGAAATAAAAAAGGAAACATATACAAATTGAAGATGCATACAGGACACCGAGCACACAAAATCACAGTAGACCAACGCCAAGACACATTGTTATGAAGATATCCAATATACAGAACAAAGAGAAAATATTAAAAGCTACAAGAGGAAGGAGACAGATTACATTCAGGGGTAAACCAATAAGGTTAACAACGGATTTTTCATCACAGACACTGAAAGCAAGAAGGTCATGGAACAACGTATTTCAAACACTGAAAGACAATGGATGCCAACCAAGAATTCTGTATCCAGCAAAATTAAGCTTCAGGTATGACAACGAAATAAAAATCTTTCATGATAAACAAAAGTTAAAAGAATTTGCAGCCAGAAAACCAGCATTGCAAAGCATTTTGAGTAAAACACTACACGAGGAAGAAATGAAAAACAATAACCAAAACCATCAGTGGGAAGTGCCTCGGTAAAGACAGAGGGTGAGGGGAAAGATAATCATGGAGAAACAAACTAAATTTTTTTAAAAAAGGATAAATAATCAAACATGGCTGGAAGTACAAACCATATATCAATAGTAACTCTGAATGTTAATGGCTTAAACTCTCCAATAAAGCGACATAGGCTGGTATCATGGATTAAAAAAACAAATCCAACAATATGCTGCCTCCAGGAGACACATCTGATTGGAAAAGACATACACAGGCTGAAGGTGAAAGGATGGGAAAAAATATACCATGAACACGGTCCTCGTAAGCAAGCAGGGGTGGCCATACTCATATCGAATAAAATCGACTTCAAGACTAAGTTAATCAAAAGGGTTAAAGAAGGACATTATATACTGTTAAAAGGAACCATTCACCAACAAGACATAACAATTATCAATATTTATGCACCAAATAATAGTGCTGCGACATTCATAAAACAAATTCTCCTCTAGTTCAAGAATCAAATAGACCACAACACAATAATTATGGGTGACTTCAATACACCTCTCTCACCATTGGACAGATCCTCCAAACAAAAGTTGAATAAAGAAACTATAGAACTCAATATCACAATCAATAACCTAGACTTAACTGACATATATAGAATATATCAACCATCATCAAATGGATATACTTTTTTCTCAGCAGCACATGGATCCTTCTCAAAAATAGACCATATATTATGCCATAGGGCAACCCTCAGTAAATATAAAGAGGTGGAGATAATACCTTGCATTTTATCTGATCATAATGGGATGAAACTGGAAATCAATGATAAAAGAAGGAAGGAAAAATCCTACATCACATGGAAAATGAACAATATGTTACTGAATGATCAATGGGTTACAGAAGACATAAAGGAGGAAATCAAAAAGTTCTTAGAGAAAAATGAAAATACAGACACAACATATCGGAATCTATGGGACACAATGAAAGCAGTTTTAAGAGGAAAATTCATCGCCTGGTGGTCATTCCTCAAAAAAAGAAAAAACCAACAAATAAATGAGCTCACACTTCATCTCAAAGCCCTAGAAAAGGAAGAGCAAAACAACAGCAAATGTAGCAGAAGGCAAGAAATAATTAAAATCAGAGCGGAAATCAATGAAATTGAAAAAAAGAAACTATTGAAAAAATTAACAAAACTAAAAGTTGGTTCTTCGAAAAAATAAATAAGATCGACAGACCTTTAGCCATGCTAACGAAGAGAAGAAGAGAGAGAACTCAAATTACTAACATACGGGATGAAAAAGGCAATATCACAACAGATGCTACAGAAATACAGAAGACTATTAGAAATTATTTTGAAAACCTATATTCCAATAAAATAGAAGATAGTGAAGACATCAATAAATTTCTTAAGGCATATGATTTGCCCAGACTGAGTCAGGAGGATACACACAATTTGAACAGACCAATATCAATGGATGAAATTGAAGAAGCCATCAAAAGACTACCAACCAAGAAAAGCCCAGGACCGGATGGGTATACAGCGGAGTTTTACAAAACCTTTAAAGAAGAATTAATACCAATACTTTTCAAGTTATTTCAGGAAATAGAAAAAGAGGGAGCTCTTCCAAATTCATTCTATGAGGCCAACATCACCCTGATTCCGAAACCAGACAAAGACACCTCAAAGAAAGAAAACTACAGACCAATATCTCTAATGAACCTAGATGCAAAAATCCTCAATAAAATTCTGGCGAATCGAATACAAAAACACATCAAAAAAATTGTGCACCATGATCAAGTAGGATTCATCCCTGGGATGCAAGGATGGTTCAATATACGGAAATCAATAAATGTTATTCACCACATCAATAGCCTTAAAGATAAGAACCATATGATCATCTCGATAGACGCAGAGAAAGCATTTGACAAAGTACAGCATCCCTTTATGTTCAAAACATTAGAAAAACTAGGGATAACAGGAACTTACCTTGACATTGTAAAAGCTATCTATGCTAAGCCTCAGGCTAGCATCATTCCGAATGGACAAAAGTTAAAGGCATTCCGTCTAAAATCTGGAACAAGACAGGGATGCACTCTATCACCACTTCTATTCACTATAGTTCTTGAAACACTGGCCAGAGCAATTAGACAGACGAAAGAAATTAAAGGCATAAAAATAGGAAAAGAAGAACTTAAATTATCACTATTTGCAGATGACTTGATTCTATACCTACAAGACCCAAAAGGGTCTACAAAGAAACTACTAGAACTAATAAATGAATTCAGCAAAGTGGCAGGATATAAAATCAACACACATAAATCAAAGGCACATCTGTATATCAGCGACAAAACTTCTGAAATGGAAATGAGGAAAAACACTCCATTCACAATATCCTCCAAAAAAATAAAATACTTGGGAATCAACCTAACAAAAGAGGTGAAAGATTTATACAATGAAAACTACAGAACCCTAAAGAGAGAAGTAGAAGAAGATCTTAGAAGATGGAAAAATATACCCTGTTCATGGATAGGCAGAACTAACATCATCAAAATAGCGATATTACCAAAAGTTCTCTATAGGTTTAATGCAATGCCAATCAAAATCCCAACGGCATTTCTTGTAGAAATAGATAAAGCAATCATGAAATTCATATGGAAAAATAAAAGACCCAGAATAGCAAAAGCAATTCTAAACAGGAAGTGTGAATCAGGCGGTATAGCGATACCAGATTTCAAACTATATTACAGAGCAATAGTGACAAAAACAGCATGGTACTGGTACCAAAACAGGTGGGTGGACCAATGGTATAGAATAGAGGACACAGAGACTAATCCACAAAGTTACAACTATCTTATATTTGATAAAGGGGCTAAAAGCATGCAATGGAGGAAGGATAGCATCTTCAACAAATGGTGTTGGGAAAACTGGAAATCCATATGCAACAAAATGAAACTGAATCCCTTTCTCTCGCCATGCACAAAAGTTAACTCAAAATGGATCAAGGAGCTTGATATCAAATCAGAGACTCTGCATCTGATAGAAGAAAAAGTTGGCTCCGATCTACATATTGTGGGGTCGGGCTCCAAATTCCTTAATAGGACACCCATAGCACAAGAGTTAATAACAAGAATCAACAAATGGGACTTACTTAAACTAAAAAGTTTTTTCTCAGCAAGAGAAACAATAAGAGAGGTAAATAGGGAGCCTACATTCTGGGAACAAATTTTTACTCCTCACACTTCAGATAGAGCCCTAATATCCAGAGTATACAAAGAACTCAAAAAATTAGACAATAAGATAACAAATAACCCAATCAACAAATGGGCCAAGGACCTGAACAGACACTTCTCAGAGGAGGATATACAATCAATCAACAAGTACATGAAAAAATGCTCACCATCTCTAGCAGTCAGAGAAATGCAAATCAAAACCACCCTAAGATACCATCTCACTCCAGTAAGATTGGCAGCCACTATGAAGTCAAACAACAACAAGTGCTGGCGAGGATGTGGAGAAAAGGGTACACTTGTACATTGCTGGTGGGACTGCAAATTGGTGTGGCCAATTTGGAAAGCAGTTTGGAGATTCCTGGGAAAGATGGGAATGGAACCACCATTTGACTCTGCTATTGGCCTTCTCGGACTATTCCCTGAAGACCTTAAAAGAGCATGCTACAGGGATACTGCCACATCGATGTTCATAGCAGCACAATTCACAATAGCTAGACTGTGGAACCAACCCAGATGCCCTTCAATAGATGAATGGATAAAAAAATGTGGCATCTATACACAATGGAGTACTATGCAGCAATAAAAAATGACAAAATCATAGAATTTGGAGGGAAATGGATGGCACTAGAGCAGATTATGCTTAGTGAAGCTAGCCAATCCCTAAAAAATAAATACCAAATGTCTTCTTTGATATAATGAGAGCAACTATGAACAGAGCAGGGAGGAAGAGCAGGAAGAAAAGATTAACATTAAACAGAGACATGAGATGGGAGGGAAAGGGAGAGAAAAGGGAAATTGCATGGAAATGAAGGGAGACCCTCATTGCTATACAAAATTACATATAAGAGGTTGTGAGGGGAATGGGAAAATAAACAAGGAGAGAAATGAATTACAGTAGATGGGGTAGAGAGAGAAGATGGGAGGGGAGGGGAGGAGGGATAGTAGGGGATAAGAAAGGTAGCAGAATACAACAATTACTAATAGGGCATTATGTAAAATTGTGGATGTGTAACCGATGTGATTCTGCAATCTGCATTTGGGGTAAAATTGGGGGTTCATAACCCACTTCAATCTAATGTATGAAATATGATATGTCAAGAGCTTTGTAATGTTGTGAACAACCAATAAAAAAAATTTTCATTGTCATCCCAACTTAACTCCTGCCTCATTTAGTTTTGTCACTTTGTTCTGTTCTTTTTGGCAGGGCAAAACATCTGCTTTTCGTATAAACTTTAATGCTGCATATACCAAGCCGTGCATTGTATCATAAAAGCAAACCAAACACTACCACCACCACATAAATACTTCAAGATAATTAAGTTAGGAAAGTGGGGTTTTCTGAACACAGTGTGAGTCAAAGCAGACCTGCTCGTTGGCAGCTGCCTCAAGTAGAAAGCTGACAATCTGGTATTTGCTTATATTCTCAATGTCCTCTGTGAATTCTTTCCTGAAAAGCCAGATAACATTAATATCATTGAGGAATTGGTTTATTTTCTGTGCTTTAATTCAAAAGACTTTAAAGTATATAGCATGTATTTGCCTTTTCCCTTTGGAATTATGAAGAAAAGGGACAAATATCTTTCTTTAAAAGTTGAATCATTAATCGATGGTTCATATATATTAAATGATGAAGAACATTTTGAAAAAATTACCTTGCTCTCGTTCTAGAAAGGAGTAGTAGAATATTCCTGATTCTTAGGTGAAGAAAGCCAAGTGACTTACCTTGGCTTAAACTTGACCATAAATATTGCCCTATTGGGGATTTTACTATGCCTGACTGTTGTTTTCCTTTTTCAATGGCATATGCTAGTAAGGTTTGTACTGTTAGTTTTAAAGACTAAAACTCAAGACATTAGGATTCTTTAAACAATTTTGCTTATTATTTTTACTGTTGATTTTGGGGAATAATATTTGAAATAAGATGAAAAAATGGTATTACAAAGCAATAGGTATAAATACTGATTATATATAATAAGTACAAGGTGCTCTGTTAAATTTAAAGTCTGTGAGTATAATTAAAAATTTCAAAATATTGCCTCTGATCCACATCAGTGGCACAGCTTTGCCATTTGAAGTCCTTTTTTCTGAAAAGATATTTTCATGCCCAAATCCTTACCAGATTCTTTCCTCATGTAGATTTTTTTTTTCCTTTTCATCAAGTACCTGAAAACATCACATCCTTTGGCCAGGAATAATCTGAAAATTTATCACATGGCAACCTTTAGGAAGTGAAAATGTCAGACCTTTGCTGTTAGAGGAGCGCTCTGGGGTTTTCATGTCACCAGTTATTGCATGTTCTTAACTAGCTACGCAAGGCTTTTAGGATGTCTTACTGAAGAACTGGTAGAAGCCACCAAGAAAGAATATCTGGAAGTGTTCAGAAATTTTGAGTCATTCTGCAGCAGGTGTTCAGAATCAATGATCCGTTGACTGAGTGGTAGATAGTTTTTTGATAGCTGAGGGTCTCAGACTAATGGAAAGAAGTGATCATTTGGAACAGGGGAAGTTGTTTGCTTTAATTGAAGCCTTATTACAAGTTGTACAATGTTAAAGGAAGATGGAATATTTTAAGGGATTTGGGGAGAGGGGTAGCAATTTAAAATCTGTGGCTTTGGAGGAGTCAGTGGTGTTTAAACTAATTTACTGTATAAAGTGATTATTTTTTGAACTTTGAGAAAAGAGAAAACTTTTTCTGACTTTTTCCACCCCCTGGAGGGTCAGGACTTTGTTTTTCTTTCCATGTATATTGACTTATGTTTTAGTTTTATGTTACAAGTTATGTTGCATGTGTCTTGCTCAAGAGCAGACACATGCATTTAGAGAGAGGCAGAAAAAGTGGTTGGTGTGATTTGGGTCACTTGTTCTGATAGGTCAAGCAGTACTTTTTGTTAAATAATGGAGTTTAATTAAATGGAGTACTTTCCAACTATAATATTTCAGTATAGTTGCCCAAATGAAACCTAATATATCATTGTTTTCATCATATGTCTCATTTTGTTGTGATTTTTCCAGTAAGAGACTTGGTAAAGTAGAACAATGTCAGGAAAAAGCCTACACTGTCATTGTTTTTATGTTTTGATTCAGCTAAATCTGCTGATTTTTAGAAACACAATCCTATTCTTTAGTATTACATATGATTTTAAAAATTAGTTTGTCTCGCACATTCAAAAAGGAGATGAAGATTTGTTAAGTAGCAATACTGACTGATATATGGTATATAAATATCAGGATGGGAAGTATTAAAATCAGTATATATTTTTGTTTTAATTGTATTTAGCAAGAAGTATAGACTAGAACATACATTTTTGCTAAAGAACACTGTAGACCTCCATACTAAGTAGTGAAGTTCTGTTATACATGGTGATCTGTACTTTTTATTTAACATAAGAATTTTTATGTTAAGAACTGCAAAGAGTCAGCTTTTATCATACTTGCAAGTTAACAAGTTCATCTTCCACAGTTTTATAGATGCTGGCAGGCAGGAGACTCTTGGGACTGAGACAAAGGACTTTATTACTCACAACAGACGCATTGAACTTCATGTTTGTGTTGGTTGCTTTTCCCATCAAGTCCTATGGGGATGGGGGTGATATGGAGGGACCCAGGTGGATGTTGTATACCAATGTGTATGTGTCACAGCTAAAGAACTCCAAGCTCAAGAAATCCCTAATCTTATAAAAAGATTCTGGCAAATCTCTTCAGTGTTTGTACTAGAGGAAGAAATCATCTTTATTACACCACTTGGGAAACAAGTTTGTCCTCCTCTCAGAAGAGCGATGCTATCCATCTCCCAAGGCCATATGGGATGTGTCTCCACATCCCTGGGAAGGTAGTCTGGAGTATGAGCTGATTCAAGATACACAGAAGCCAGGCAGAATTATCTTCCAACACTTTGCAGGTGAAGAATCAACTAAGATTGAAATTTTAAAACATATTACATGTCGAATTAATTAAGGTCTCATAAGGTGGAAAATTTTTTTGATGAATATTAACATGAACCATGGTGAATTTTCTACTCTGGCTATTTCTAAAGATATTACATTCCTGGGCATCTTTGATGTGTTAGTAGTTTACCATGAATGCATTATGCAAATATAGATCTATATTAAGTTTTAATGTTTTTTAAAATTAGAATTATTTCCTTATTAAAAACGAATATAATAAGTGTACTTATCATTAGAAACCAATTACTGGTGGTCTCTGTAAGACTGAATGAACATTGTAAAGCAATTATACAAATCAAGCACTGAATTCTCAGAATAATTTATTTTAAAAATTTAATGCTTAATTATTTGGAAAAGCAAATAAATAAATGTTTAAATGACTTATGTTATAGAATAAAGAATGTTGCTTAGGGCATGAATAAAATATGAAATAAGAAAGCATAGACCCTTCCCTGCCTATTAGAACACTTTTTAAAATTGTGCTTGTTTTTTAATTGGTGCATAATAATTATACAAACTAATGGGTTTCATTGTGGCATATATGTACATGCACATAACATACTTTGATGAATTGTGTTCACCGGTATCTCCCCTTGCCTGCCCCTCTTCCCTTGCCCTTATCTTTTTCCTCTACCCTAAAGCTCTCCTCTCTATTTTTTCCTTTTTTTTTCTATCTTCCACATGAGAGAGATCCTTCACTTTCTGAGTCTGATTTATTTTCCTTAACATGATACTCTCCAGTTGCATCTATTTTCTTACAGATTACCTAATTTCATTCTCTTTGTGATGGAGTAAACTCCATTATGCACATATAACACATTTTCTTTATTCATTCATCTCTTGACAGATACCTAGGCTAGTTCCATTACTTGGCTATTGTGAATTGTGTGCTGCAGTAAACATGGATATGCATATATTGCTGTGGTATGCTGACTTTCATTCTTTTGGGTAAATACTGAGGAGTGATATAGCTGGACCAAATTCTACTCATTCCTAGTGTTTTGAGAAAGCTTCCTACTGATTTGCATAGTGGCTGTGCTAATTTACATTTTTACCAACCACTGTATCTATAAACATAATACATGATATAATTAGAATTAAGGATATTAATCATATTATCTCAATAGATGCAACAAAAAAGAAAGAAAGAAAAAAGAAAGCCATCAACAAATTTCAACACCCATTCATGATGAAAACCCTGAAGAAAAAAAGGATAGAACAAACTTACCTTAACATCATAAAGACTATATATGGCCAACCCCAAACTAATGTCACAAAGAATGGGGAAAAACTGAAAACATTTTCACTAGTTAGGAAAAAGACCAGGGTGTCCATTCTCACCACTCAGTGTAGTACTTTAGTGGGAACAATTAGGCAAGGGAAGAATACTTCTCATTGGAGAGGGTATGGTAATAATAAAAAGCAAAGAATATAGAAAGAAAACATGTTACTTACCTTCTACTTACTAATGTTCCTGCCAATTACTGTCAGCTTGTCTTCAAATGGAGCACAACTAATGCAAGGACTAATTATCATAGAAAATAACATTGGCAGGGCTAGTGTTTATCCCAGAAGTGAGTGGTCCCACATGCAACACCAGTTTAGCCAGTATTCCAGAGATTTTTTTAAGTTTCTTTTTAAATTCTGAGTAGACTAAGGGTCTCTCTTCCCCTGGTATGCACCTTGTCATCATTTAATAAAAAATGAATATACACAAGTGACTCACATGGTATCTCAATATAGGAGTAAAAATGAAAAGCCAGTAAAAGCCAAGGGCATCAGATTAGTCTACTCACTGAAAATCACAGAATAAGCTTTTGTCTGTAGGAATCCGAGTGTTCTGATATATGTGATCTGCTTTGAAATTCTCCCAACACCTCCCTAGGAGTCTCTTTCTTTGAAAAATTAGAGCTAAGCTGAATGAAAATATATCCAATTGACAATCATGAAAATTCTCTAGGCCAAAAGCCAAAGAATCCTTTTGTACATGATTTTTTTTTCTGAAACTTAAATGTAACCAGATGAATTTTCTTTTAGTACTATCTTATCCAACTGATTTAAATGAATGATTTGTCTTTTAATAGGAAATCTGCATTTCATCATAGAGATGGATTGGATATCGTAAATTTAATTACTCCCTAGAGAAGCAGTGCTTCTTTCACACTATAGTCTTTGAATTTACTAAAGACTCAGAATATATAACAAATTCATTATAAGTTTGGAATCTTTGTAGAGCTTTGCAGATGTATGAATTGAAAAACATGAAAAATATAGTGACTATTATTATTAGAGTGAAGTATAACAGAATTCCTCAACAGTATTGTTATCTGCCTCCTGTTTTATAATTAATTGTCTATGAGTCTAAAGTAAATAAAGAACATTTTAAAAGGACTATATTGTTCATGGCCAAGGAATAAAGATAAGATATAAACCATGAACTTGCATGCGTTTCTTGATTTACTTTTAAATTGGTTTTTGAGAATACCTGATGTACTATTTCCAAAGCATTTCAATTCTTAAATAAAGGCAATATCCTCAAAACACTGATAGTGGAATAACAGAGCTTCTTGCAAGCCTGAAGCCTGAAACAGAAAGCTAACAAGCAAATTCAAGTCTTCTAAACACATGGATTCTTTTTATCTTATTAATTTATTTTAGGGGCAAAGAATATGAACTTGTTCCTGGTATGAAATCTAAAACAAACTTCAAATTTAGTTTTTTTTTTTTCATTAAAGTCTACTTTCCAGTCCTGAGACAACCCTTTATTGACTGAATCAGTGATTTTTTTTTTGTTGTTGTTGTTGTTGGGGAAAGTTTGTGCCCTGACGGCATTTGGCCATACCTGAGAATATATTTGTCTGTTACAACTGGAGAGGGTACTGCTAGCATCTGTTGGGTGAAAACCAGGGATGCTGCAAACATCCTGAAATGCACAAGACAGATGCCACAATAAAGAGTTTCAAATGTCAATAGTTGGGAAACCTTGGCTGTGTACATAGCACTGGTTTTATGCATTAAGAAGAATTACAAAATGTGAATTCATGAGAGGCAGATTTTACCTTAAGAACTTTACCAATTACTCAGTTTTAAAGAAGAATGAAATTATGGCATTTTCTGGTAAATGGATGGAGTTGGAGAATATCATGCTCAGCAAAATAAGCCAATCCCCCAAAACTAAAGGCCAAATGTTTTCTCTGATATGCAGATGCTAATTCACAATAAGGGAAGGGAGACTAGGGGAGAATGGAGTTACCTTAGATTGAGTAGAGGGGAGTGAAGGGAGGGGAGGAGTCGGAATACGGGGATAGGAAGGATAGTAGAATGAAACAGACATTATTACCATATGTATATATATGGCTCCATATATGTATGTATGTATGTGTGTGTATGTATATGTGTGTATACACACACACACACACACACACACACACATATATATGTATATATACTGTGATTCTACAACATGTATACTCAGAAAAATGAGAAATTATACCCAATCTATGTAAGATATATCAAAGTGCATGAAGTCATTCTACTGTCATGTATAACTAAATAAAACACATAAACATTAATTAAAAAAAAAGAACTTTATCAAGTTGTGTAGTGGGAAGCAGAGGTCATATGATCTCAAAGGAACTTCACCAAAACTTCCTGTTTTGTTTTTGTATGACTAGTTTCCTTTAAATCTCTTTGAGCCTCCCTGTGCTCATGTAAGATGGAGCTAACATGGTAGTTTCAATTTCAAAGGCTTGTTGTATCAAATATTGTATGTAATTACTTAGTCCAGTGCCTGGTCTATGTTATATCAATAAAAATGAGCTATTATTTAGAGTTTTATCAGGAAAAATCATGTATGGTTAAAATTATCTAAAGATGAAATAGGTTGTTTAGAGGGTAGCGGTAGCAAGTTTTCTCTTCCTGGATGAGTTTGAGTAGAGTGTTGGAAAACATCTTATGTTTCTTCCAACTCTGAGGGCTACATGGTGTTCTTCTTTTATTTTAAAAAAATTTATAGTTGTAGATAGACAGCATGCCTTTTTTTGTTTAATTTTTTTATATGATGCTAAGGATAGAACCCAGTGTTTCATACATGCTAGGCCAGGACTCTGTCACTGAGCTACAGCCCTAGCCCTCCATCCTTCTTAGTTATACAAAACCATTCCTAAATAAAATTCAAAACACTGATCCTTTTCAAGTCTTTAGTAATGAAGAAATTTTAGGTAGGATTGACAGGAAGTGAGCATAGATGACACTGATAATACTCAGTAATATTAAACTTGCTCTGTGGATTGATACTAAGATGTTTGTAAAATTTTGCATACTTGCTCCCTTGGTTCCCTCTGCTAACCAGCACTATTTATTTGCCTGGATCCCCCGCAGATTATATTCTGTAACCGCTGCACCAAAATTCTTTGTTTATCTCTTGTGTACACAAATGTAGCCATAGCTGGCTACTATTTACCTATCAAGACATTTATTGAACACTTCTTCGTCAGTGAGGTGCAGGGTGCTGTGCACAAGTTTTATCATTTCACAGGCAGGCAATAAATGCTGAGTGAATACATAAGAAATTGTAAAGAAATATTGATTGAACTTCTACTAAGTATTAGATAATAACATAGTCAAGCTATTATTAAACATCCAAAAAAAATGTAAAATATACCTTTAACTTGTTGGGTAAAGAGGATGTATTTATAATATTTTTTCTCCACACAGTTAAGTGCCTTGAAAGTGATTATTACATTTTCTTAACACCTACATGCTGATCAAGTATTCAATAAATATCAGGTATTCAGTAAACAAGTACTCAATAAATGTTTGCCCTCCAAATGAATAAAGTGCCATTCAGTGGATGGATGGTCGATATATTCATCCTGAGAAAAACCCTACTTGATAAAATGTTGTCTTTATTGCATAATGAAGTGGAATTTATCTTGATAACATCACAAAGGATAGGTATGCTTTGATTATGCAATGGAATTTTTACTGCAATCTTTGCTAATGACTTTTTATAACCAAATCATATTTTTATCTTAAATAATTTTTATTTGTAAAGCCTTTCACCACTTTGGATTTATATCAATCTGTCCATGTAAGTTGACTTTCAAGGCAAAATTATAATGTGAAAAATACCTCTCCTCCAGAAGAATTTTTCTCTGAGAGTAAAGTGTCATGTTTATGACTCTGTTATTAATCTAATCATCCATTTAATCTCTTGAAGAACTTACATATATAACTGGACCAGTTTATTTTTTTCTTCTCAACTTACATAGAAAGACTAAAAAGTGTGCTTGAAATAAAGACAGCACACTTAGAAGAATTTGGGGGTTTTACTTCTGAAAATAGTATAATGCCAAGATTTAAAACAAGTAGGAAACAGAAATCATTGCTTCAAAAACTCTAAACAAGTTTGTCCATACTACATTCCACAAGAAGAGAAGAAACTTGATAATTCAGAAGTTAAAAGACATTTCAAGAAATTATAACAACCCTCATTTTGCAAAATGAGTACATAAATTATTTTAAAATGATGTACATATGATAGAAACTACAGACAGTTATATATTGGGTATTTTCTCTATGTTTAAAGTGAATAAGGGATATGTTTTATTTCCATCTAAAAGGGAGCTATTGTTTTGCAAATCTATAGCAATATCAATTCATGGTGATCTTATTATGCTGTTAAGGAAAAGCATTTGATTTTAAGCAGTGTAAAGAAATGTATCAAGAACAAAACAGTGATATGTTTAACAACTTCTATGAACTTAATTCTGATATTTTTCTTTCTTTTTTTTTTATAAAGTCTTTTCATGCCTGGAAATACTATTAGAAAACCATCATGAGTATAAGAATATCAAATATTTGTATTTTCTCTATACTTCATAAACAAGGTACCTCAGAATATTTTCTGACAAGCTAGTTTCTCTAAACACTTTTAAAGCATAGCTGTTTAAAAAGGTACTGAATTGTTTTCACATAGTACATAGTGCAGATCAAGAAATGAGGATCCTTTGGTAGCACATAATTTTTAATACTCAGTATTTTGCATGTCACAGAATGAGAAACTCCTGACCTTTCATTGTCACAGGTAGTCCCCCTGACAGTGGGCTGGATTAGAACTGGCTTCCTATCTCATTTTTACATATGCCACCAGCTCTCAGAGGACTCCCTAACCAGGAACATCACATACCTGGTGCTTTGCAGAGTGAGGATTGGAGCTGTGGTGCTTCTGCCCAGTGTTGAGGAACACGGCCGGGGTTAGGGGAGTAGTTTCTTGAGGCTTCTGGAATACTGAATGTGGTTAAACTGAGTGCTGATTTATAGAGGTTGTTTCTAGAGCAGTAACATTAAACCTTTTTCCCATTTAAGGGAGGCAGTGTGTTAGATTGGAGAGAAAGTAGTTGACGAGTTGACCTAAGTTTGCTGTTGGCCATGTCATTACAGTATATTTATTTATTTATTTACTTATTTTTTATTGTTGGTCGTTCAAAACATTACATAGTTCTTAATATATCATATTTCACAGTTTGATTCAAGTGGGTTATGAACTCCCATTTTTACCCCGTATACAGATTGCTTTATCACATCAGTTACACTTCCATTGATTTACATATCGCCATTCTAGTGTCTGATGTATTCTGCTGTCTATCCTATTCTCTACTATCCCCCTTCCCCTCCCCTCTCCTCTTCTCTCTCTACCCCCTCTACTGTAAATCATTTCTTCCACTTGTATTATTCTTCTCTTACCCCTCATTTCCTCTTATATGTAATTTTGTATAACCCTGAGGATCACCTTCCATTTCCATGCAATTTCCCTTCTCTCTCCCTTTCCCTCGCACCTCTCATCCCTGTTTAATGTTAATCTTCTTCTCAAGCTCTTCGTCCCTACTCTGTCCTTAGTTACTCCCCTTATATCAAAGAAGTCATTTGGCATTTGTTTTTTAAGGATTGGCTAGCTTCACTTAGCATAATCTGCTCTAATGCCATCCATTTCCCTCCAAATTCTATGATTTTGTCATTTTTTAATGCAGAGTAATACTCCATTGTGTATAAATGCCACATTTTTTTTATCCATTCATCTATTGAAGGGCATCTAGGTTGGTTCCACAATCTTGCTATCGTGAATTGTGCTGCTATGAACATCGATGTAGCAGTGTCCCTGTAGCATGCTCTTCTTATTAGGTCTTTAGGGAATAGACCGAGAAGGGGAATAGCTGGGTCAAATGGTGGTTGCATTCCCAGCTTTCCAAGAAATCTCCATACTGCTTTCCAAATTGGCTGCACCAATTTGCAGTCCCACCAACAATGAACAAGTGTACCCTTTTCCCCACATCCTCTCCAGCACTTGTTGTTGTTGGACTTCATAATGGCTGCCAATCTTACTGGAGTGAGATGGTATCTTAGGGTGGTTTTGATTTGCATTTCTCTGACTGCTAGAGATGGTGAGCATTTTTTCATGTACTTATTGATTGATTGTATGTCCTCCTCTGAGAAGTGTCTGTTCAGGTCCTTGGCCCATTTGTTGATTGGGTTATTTGTTATCTTATTGTCTAATTTTTTGAGTTCTTTGTATACTCTGGATATTAGGGCTCTATCTGAAGTGTGAGGAGTAAAGATTTGTTCCCAGGATGTAGGCTCCCTGTTTACCTCTCTTATTGTTTCTTTTGCTGAGAAAAAACTTTTTAGTTTGAGTAAGTCCCATTTGTTGATTCTAGTTGTTAACTCTTGTGCTATGGGTGTCCTATTGAGGAATTTGGAGCCCGACCCCACAGTATGTAGATCATAGCCAACTTTTTCTTCTATCAGACACCGTGTCTCTGATTTAATATCCAGCTCCTTGATCCATTTTGAGTTAACTTTTGTGCATGGCGAGAGAAAGGGATTCAGTTTCATTTTGATGCAAATGGATTTCCAGTCTTCCCAGCACCATTTGTTGAAGATGCTATCCTTCCTCCATTGCATGCTTTTAGCCCCTTTATCAAATATAAGATAGTTGTAGTTTTGTGGATTGGTCACTGTGTCCTCTATTCTGTACCATTGGTCCACCCGCCTGTTTTGGTACCAGTACCATGCTGTTTTTGTTACTATTGCTCATTACAGTATATTTATTGCTTAGAATATTTAACTTCATTAGTTATCAGCTTCTATCTGTTAAACAATATAATTGGATTGAAAGGACTTTCTGTTACCTTTCAGTCTTCTAGTTCATGTTTCTTAAGGACTATTCTCTTTGTTTTTCTCTTCACAGGGAAGGTTCTTGCTCTTTAAATGTATTTACCATGTACTCTGCTGAGTCTCTGAGGAAATTCTTGATTGTCACTGCTGTGGAGGGTGTTATAGTTTGGAAGGTTCTGTTCTAACCTGGGGTTTATGTGAGATTAAAGCCTTGACTTAATTGGTAGTTTGGCTTCACATGACCTAGAAATTGGACCTCACCAAGGGTTGTCCTTCTTATTCACTTGTCCAGTTATATAGACAGTGGATACCATTCAATAAAACACATATAGAGTCCTTTATAGAAATCTCAATTCAATAGAAAAGCTAAGAACATGCTTTAGTTACATTTGAGAGTATTGTTTCTTCTTATTTTGAAACTTAAAATATTTTATAATTAACATCCAAATTCTACAACTTAAGTTAATGTGTGGATTGTTCGTATTTATGTATGATTTATACATTTGAAGAGTACATACCACCAAATATGACATGTTGGCTTAATACAGAAAACACTTTTAAGTTGATTGGAGTATGTAATCAGTACTCACCTTTATAAATTTACTTCTTATATACTTAATAACCTTGTTATTATAAAAATAAAAAATATTGAGGTAGATGATCTCAAAATTTTTCATTGTTTAAAAAAATGCTAGCAGGTGTGGAAAAATCCAGCTCACCCCTCATGCGTTAAGAAGTTTTGGCCTGGGTCAAAGATGTGTGTTAAGAAAATATAGCTTCAAGCTTTCACAGGTGTTTAGAGAAAAGAAATGAACAGGACTTTTGGTCAGAGGCTGTGACTAACACTGACCTAACCTTGCTGTGTACAACTCGTGAGTCTCACATCTGCATGATATTGACCCTAATCAAAGTCTCTGATGATGAGTCCAGTGGGAATTATTTGGATAACAGAACAGAGTAAAAGGAGAGAGAATAGGATTCTCAGCACCTATGTTATCTTACTATGAATTTGGGTTTAAAAGACTTCCTTTGTCAAAAATGAAAGTCATGCATGTGTGTGAGCAGATGAAAGGTATCTTTTTTGCTGTTTATATATTTGGTTGTATCACCCTTTGCTTTTACTTGGTTTACCATTTCAAAGCTAAAATATGAATTTCCTAAAATATTCTCCAAAAATAATAATGTTGGTCTTCTTGTGGAGTTGGATGGTATCTGGATTGGCTTGGTTGTTTGGAACATAGCCACTAACACAGCAATAGATCCCCCAAGTCCCAGTGGACTATATAGCATTCCACAACCACATTCTGTACACTTTGTTCTAGCCAGTCATTCCACTGATGTGTGGTTCTAAGAGAAGTCATCTCAGAATGTGCAGATGGAGGGCTGGCGATGTAGCACAGTGGTAAAGCGCTTGCTTAGCATGAGGGAGGCCCTAGGTTTGATCCCCCAGCACAACAAAAGAATTCAAAATCAAAGAGCAGATGGATTACAATAAATCTATCACCATTGTGAAAAAAATGAAAGTATCTTACTAATGATGTGTGAGCCTTTAAAATATTTAATGGATTGCCTACAACACATGAATTATTATGGATGAGAATTAGTGATTTAAACCCAGTCTTTGAGGGACTCATGGGTAATTAGTCAGAAAATTGGGAACTACCCACATACACATGAATGTATGTACTGTAAAAGAAAGTGATCAACAACTGCTTAAAATTTTCTGTAACATACTGTGAGCATTCAGGAGAGGAGGATTGCTTTACACTACATCAATCACTTGCTTTTCACCAAATCCTGATGTTAAAAACATTAAGGGAAAGGAATAAAATGCTTTTAAATTTAGTTATTATAGAAGGTTTGAGACTATGCAAAGGGCTTTTATGCCATTTCAGGTGACATTAACAATAGCGCTTCAAGACAAAAGGGGTAGATTTATCACTATTTTTAGGAAGAAGGGACAGTAACATTCAGAAAGACTGAAGAAACTTAAGTATACAGTGATTGTTGGAATGAGAATTTAAACCTGTTTCTCTGAAAACCTGTACTATGCAAGGTGTGCAGCAGTGTGTGAGGAAAGTACAAAAGAACCTGCATTTGGGCAAATATCCAAAAATGTTTCCATCTTGATGTATAGGCAGTTACACTGCCAGGTCAGGTTGGTGGACGCTTCTGCAGGTAGAGGGTGTGAGTCAATAGAGGAAGGGGTGCAAAGAGAATATGAAATATTGTATCACTTGTGTTCTTTTAAAATCCACTATCTGAGATAAAAGAGGGTAGAGGAGATGAGCAGCCACCCAAGCTCTCAAAGTTACTGCAGTGAAAGTTACTGAGTGAAGATTTAGCAGAAGGCGAGGGAATAGAGGGAATTAGATGAAGACCTAGCTCCCAAAGCTTGGTAGTGACAGGAAAGAAAGTAACATGCAAGTAAGAGTTGAGACAAGAATAATGCATTAAACATTAATCGTAATTTTTTCAGTTTTGTTACCATCACATGGATAAAACTTGATTGGGAGACAATTTCACTGCACATGATGAATTGATGAACAAAGGTTGTATGACTGACAGATTTAGTTCAGAGTTGATTATTCAGGTTCATATTTGCTATCCTTTGACTCTTGTGTCTGAAAATAGTGAGTCATACAAAAGAGAGTCACATGAAACAAATTCAAAGGCTGGAGTCAATCTCTATACAACAATGATGTAGTTAAGGGTAAAAAGCTTTAATAGATTTAAAATATAAGGCAAAATGTTTAAATCATAAATAAAAATCAGAAACATTTTGGTGTCTTATTTTTGCTTTGCTTACCAATCATATGCCATGAAAGGATCTCTAATTTGGAAAAAAACATGATTCTAAAAAATGGTAGCCTTGATTGTCTGGGCTAATATGTTGAGTCTATTTTGGTTATCGTGATTCAATAAAAACTTTTAAATCCACACTCTGCTAGTCTGTAAGAGAGGAAGTCCTTGTCCCTGTTGGTGCTCCAATGTTGGAATCAGAGGACAACCATATTCTAGATTTTGTTTATTCTGGCACAATATGGTTAATTGGATTTGTTTCTAATTTAAATGATACTTTTGCCAAGTGAAGTTGGTAATGATTAGAGAAATTTAAAAATATGTCTTTAATCCAGTGAGATGCTTTCCATGCATTTAGCTATCATTTGAAAATTATATTCATGATATGATATATAATTTTTTCTTTTAGTTACCAAATCTATTTTTATAGTTGAAGTACACCCAAATTGCCAACTTAAGTTGGACTGCAAGAACAAGTTCAGGGTTCCCATGGAAACATGATTTCATCCCATTTATGAAAACCCATTTTGTTTTTTCTCCTTTATCATGGAACTTGAAACTCTGCAGTGTTTTTCCTGTGATTTCTTTTCCAAGAAAAATAAAACAGGTTTTCAACGGGACAAATATTCACATTTAGCTCATTAAAGCTTAACTCCAAGGGACATTTTTATTTAGGGAAATAAACTGTATCTATAGTCTAAAATATTTCCTATTTAAGTACTACTATGAGTTTTATTATATTTGTTTTGTATTTTTAAACACTTTGGACACTCTCCAGTCACATTATTCTAAGCTACACTGAAATTACTTCATAGTTCTAATATCATTATTTAGTGTTCAGTTGACTTAGGAAAAAACGGGGCTATGACAGACTTCAGTTTTATTTTCTCCCATGCCTACTCCAAAGCCAGACACAGGTAGATTTTCAGTACATGTTTATCATTTACTTAATGATGCAGCCAATATTTGTGAAACTTCTATAGACTTGGCACTGTTAAGGGCTTTGTGGGATACAAAAGATGCTTTCCATTCTGCAAAGTAAGGATCTGTGTAAATGCATGTTACTTATTATTTAATCTTACAATAGCCTGAGCATTATTATCCATTTAATCTTTACAATAGTCCTAGAAGGGTTGTTGTGCCCTACTAATTCCACATATGAAATAACTGTGCCTAACCAAGGTTAAATAAGTGGCCCACAAGGGTGATTAGAGGGCAAAGGTTGAATACTAGCCCAGCATTGGCAGTATACACAGTTGGAGACACAATTCTCTGCACATAAAACAATTAGTGAATTACTAGAGATTACTGGCTGTGAGGAGTTCAAAGAAAAGTGAAGCAATGAGAGTAATTGTGGATAATATAAATAGAAGGATTATTACATGGTGAGCACTAAACCATTTCTTTAATTAACACACTGTATTTTACCCACTAGTATAGATATCTTGGCTCTTGTTAAGTGTTTAAAATTTGTTATTGTTTATTTCTTGAAAAAGGGCATGGGATGGCATAAATATACTTTTGTTTTAAAACAATGGTGAAGATATGTGAAATTTGATTTTACTGTGAAACACAGGTTCATAGAATGTCAGACTTGTCCATGTTTATCACATTTAATAGAAAAGAAAACCAAGTCCAAGAGGACAGTCCCAGTGAGTCTTTTTCTTTCCTGCTTAAATCTATCTGATGGCAGAATTAAACTAATCTCACTTTTCTTTTTTTTTTCTTTTCATTTTTATTGGTTGTTCAAAACATTACAAAGCTCATGACATATCATCTTCCATACATTTGATTCAAGTGGGTTATGAACTCCCATTTTTTACCCCAAATACAAGTTGCAGAATCACATCTGTTACACATCCACATTGTTACATAATACCATATTAATGACTGTTGTATTTTGCTACCTTTCCTATCCCCTACTATCCCCCCTCCCCTTCCCTCTCATTTTCCCTCTCTACCCCATCTGCTGTTGTTTAATTCTCTCCCTTGTTTTTTTTCCCCCTTTCCCCTCACAAACTCTTATATGTAATTTTGTGTAATAATGAGGGTCTCCTTCCATTTCCATACAGTTTCCCTTCTCTCACCCTTTCTCCCACCCCACTCGTCTCTGTTTAATGTTAGTCTTTTCCTCATGCTCTTCTTCCGTGTTCTGATCTTAGTTGCTCTCTTTATATCAAAGAAGACATTTGGAATTTGTTTTTTAAGGATTGGCTAGCTTCACTTAGCATTATCTGCTCTAATGCCATCCATTTCCCTGCAAAATCCATGATTTTGTCATTTTTTAGTGCTGCGTAATACTCCATTATGTATAAATGCCACAGTTTTTTAATCCACTAATCTCACTTTTCCAATGTCCAGTCTAATATTCTATAAGCCACAAAGCACTTTCACTCATTGATTTATAGTACATAAGTATGTATTGATAAATAAAAATACTTGTAATAATTTTTGTTTATATATCATTTATTTCTCATATTCTAATAATCTATTATAGAAGCATCTTACTGTAGAAACCATGCATTTCACTCTATAGAAATTAATTTTAGAGATTATGAGCACTTTAAGTGCATTACTAAATTGGGTGATAATGGTCCACATTTCCACATTGCATATTTTCTGTGCCCTTTATATTGTAGTATTTTGGTTCAACATCATTGACTCCAACATATAGTTTTCTGCCACAGTCTGGCTGGGCACAAAATCACGAGCCACTCAAACAGGAACAAACTTTATTTTTGAAACTCCTGCCAATGCCTGTATGCTCCCGGGAAATATGCCGACCCACACACTCGGCGTTCTCCCAGACATACACACCAACAGGAAATCCCTCCTCCGGAATTCCCTCCTACCATACGTACTTCCCCAACCAATGGGAACTCTCCAGGAGAGCAGGCTGAGGTGGACAGCAGGGGTCTAATATCCATTTGAATGCAGATCTTAACATAATCATATCATCTCAATGGCTTGCTGGTGTCACCTTCCAACCAAAAATGCCATGCATCATATTACTTGGCTATGGCTCTTAGCAGTTTTCCCCTAGCTCTTCTCTTGGGTTTTTATGTATGTACTGTGCATTTTTATTTTCAGAGTTTAGTTTCTTTCTTTAATGGAAAGAATTTTAATTTCAGAAAAACAATTATAATACTATTTAAATACTGTCTTTATCATTATGCCATTAGTCTAACACTAGAGTTTTTCCTATAAACTTAAAACACCTGAGATTAGGGGCAGATACTGTATTTGTAGCAAAACTATGCTATGAAACACTAAGTGGTTTCATAATCACAGTAAGAAGACTATTATTTGGCAAGGGGTTGTCTTCATTTCTGATAAGTGGTTAACATAACATACAACATTGGTGGTCATCCCATGACAGTGATCATAGAACCATGATAATGTAAAATAGAAAAACGATGATCCAGATCTTTTAAAATGAACCCAAGTACACAGTTCATATCAATTATGTGAAACCCCAAAGCACCATAAAGCATTACCAGGAAGCCTTTTAATGTATCATAAGTACAGTTTGAATATAAAAAATATTCATGAAAGAGTTCTAATTCTACTTGTCCTCTTGGTGTTAAGAATGCTTTAAGAGTGAATGATTCAGTTAGACTAAGTCTCTTACACTTTCAGGGAAATTTGAATTGATGATCACCTTTTTCTCTTGTGTCCATTCGACAGTTTCACAATCTTTTGAAACATATCAAACTTGATTAGAAACATCACAGAAAACTCCTCACATAATACTTAGAATTTCTAATATAGTTACATTTTTTGAATTTTGATAAAAGTGGTACAGATTGAGGTATTTTCTTTATGCAGTCTTAAGTTCTACTTTAAACTAGAGACTGATAGAAGAGGCAAGTTAACAATAGTTTGAATTTTTAAAAATGATGCAGTGGAATGGCATTTGATATTTAAAAAATAGTGACAATTGCAGTAATAATTTATATATTACATGTTCAAATGTCATCTCCTTCCCTGATTAGCTTTCTCTTGCCCCCAGTTTGGCAAATTAGTCTAGAAATAACTGCAAACCAGATAAGGTTTTGTTTTGCGTTGAACTGAGACAAATATTGCACTATAACTATAGTGCTTTTCTCTCTGCCATCTCTATTTACAGTATTATCATGCATGCTCTTTGAAAATACTGCTGCTATTAGCTGCACCTTAGAGTTTTGTGTCTGATATTATTTTTTTAAGTAACTCCAGCTGTTAAAAAGATTTAAAGTAAGAAAAATACAAATTCGATTACAAAACAACCATTGGTATAAAACTTATATATCAAATAAACTGGGTTCACTGTTTCATTGTTATAAAAAATGAAAGTTTGTATTATGGAGACAAAATCCTTGTTGATTAGATGTTACAAATATTTTCTTCCATCGTGTGACCTGTCTTTTATTATTCTTAGAATCTTTTATCCTTTGATTAAGAACCTAAAACAGAACACAAACTTCATGCTGGTATCACACACAAAGAATTTTTTAAAATGGTGAATATCACCAGTCCATGTTTAATTTTATCTGATTGTCTCAAATATATGTACTTACAGTTGATGGTTTGAATCAGGATCCCCTGAAATGTCCCCAATTACTTGCAATTGACTGCTCTCTTATGTCCCCTTAATCTTTTTTAGTGCCATTTACTTGTTGAATAATTGTAAAGTTTTCCACTTTATATATTCCATTGTTCATCTTCCTGGTGTCATTTAACACATTCCTGAATTTCTTATCATAGGATAGCTATAGAGACTTGAGTAAATTCATTAGGTCCCACTTTTTATTGGTAAAAATGATTCAGGTAGTGATGTGTTTCTCCTATTATATAATACCAGGATGAATGTATGTCTATTATAATTCAACAGTGTTGAAGTCTATCAGTAGGTGCAGGTGCAGCCCAGCCTAATGCATGTGTTGTAAATTTTCTCTCTAATCTTTGCCCTAAGAATACTAGAAGGCACTAGTGACCCTTACCTGGATCTAATTATTTCATTAGGGTTGTAAGATGTGATTTTCAAATTCTATTCTTCTGTTTTTTATTATTGTTACACTTGTTAGTACATTATATACAATTAATGAGATTCACTGTGACATTTCCATACATGCATATATTGTACACTGATCATGTTCCTTCTATCTGCTTCCTAGACCTGCTTCGTTCTCGTGACATCCTCATTTTAAAAATTAATTAATTAATTAATTTTATTTTCAATATTTAAGAGAAAACTCGATACCTTTGTTTTTCTATCTAGCTTGTTTGCTTAACATTGTGCTTATATAATGTACTTTATCCATTCAGCTGTTGATGGACCTCTATGCCTATTCTGTATCTTGGCTATTTATTTATTTTTGCCTATTTGCCAGAATAATTAGGGGTATGCAGGTATCTGATTTACATGCTGACTTTATTTCATTTGGATATAAACCCAGTAGTGAGCTAGTTAGATTATAGGTATAATTTTAGCTTTTTGAGAAGACCTTGATACTGATTTCTATAATGGCTATACTAATTTACATTCCTACCAATAGTTTTTCTCTACATCCTCACCAACATTTGCTTTTTTTTCTTTCTTGATAATAGCTATTCTGATTGGAGTGCGATAGAAAAATCATCGTAGTTTTGATTTGCATCTCCTTGATTTGTAATGTCAGGCATTTTTCCCCCCATACATTTATTGGTCATTTGTAATTCTTCTATTGAGAAGTGTCTGTTCAATTCATTTGTCCATTTCTTGATTGGATTACTGTGTCTTTTTGTTAAGATGTTTTAGTTTCTCTCTATATTCTGGATATTAATCCTTTGTCAGATAAGTAGCTGGCAAAGACTTCCTTCTATTCTGTGGACTGTCCCTTCACTCTGTTGATGGTTTCCATTACTGCACTTTTAAATTTGATGTAATTCTATTTGTCTACGTGTCAATTCTTGCTTTTGTTTCCTGTGCTTTTTGAGTCCTATTCAGGGAATTGTTTCCTGTGCCAGTATTTTGAAGTATTTCACCTGTTTTCCTCTAGTAGTTTCAGACTTTCAAGTCTGACATTAAGGTCTTTAATCCATTTTGTGTTGGTTTTTATATAGGGTGAAAGATAGGGTTCTAGTTTTATTTTTTTTCCCCCTGTGGACATCCAGTTTTCCCAGCACCATTTGTGGAAGAGGCTTTCCTTTCTCCCATATATATTTTCATTACCTTTGTTGAGAATCAGTTGCCTGTAGATAGATGCATGGATTTATTTTGGGGTGCTCTACTCTGTCCATTGGTCTATGTCTGTTTTTATGCGAATTCTATGTTGTTTTGAAATCAGGTATTGTGATCTTCTCTTCTCTCAGAATTGCTTTGGCTATTCAGGGTTTTTTTTTTTTTTGTGCTTCTATATGAATATTAGGATTATTTTTTCTAGTTCTGTGAAGAATGTCATTTGTATTTTGATGGGGATTTCATTCAGTTTGTGGGTCACTTTGGGTAAAATGTTATTTTAATAATATTAATTCTTCCTATTCTTTCCACCTTTTAGTGTTTTCTTCAATTTCTTTCTTCCTTTTTTGTGTAATTTCTATTGCAGCAGTCTTTTTGTTTCCTTAGTTGGGTTTATTCCTAGGTATTTTGTATTGTGATTGTGATTACTTTTCTGATTGTTTTCTCAGCAAGTTTATTATTGGTGTAAAAATTGGTGAAAAACTACGGAACTGTGTGTGTGTTTGTGTGTGTGTATGTATGTGTGTGGTGCTGGGGATCAATCCCATGGTTCTATTGTAAGGCAAGCACTCTGCCACTGAGTCACATTCATAGCCCAAGCTACTGATTTTTATATGTTGATCTTGTATCCTGCTAGTTTACTAAATTTGTTTATCAGATCTAATAGTCTCTTGATGGAGTATTTATGATTTCCTATGCACACACAGAAATCATATCATTCACACACAGGGATAATTTAACTTCCTTCTTTCCTATTTATATACTTTTTATCTTTTCTCTCTTGCCTAACTCCTCTGACTAAAATTTCTAGTATTATATTAAATAAAAATGGTGAGAGTGGATCTTAGAGGGAATGATTTCATTTTTCCCCACTCAGTATGATATTGGTTTTGGTTTTGCCATGTATAGGCTTTGATATTTTGAGGTATGATACTTTTATATCTAATATTTTCAGGGGTCTTAGGAAGGAATGCAGGATTTTATCAAAATTTTTTTCTGCCATCTATTGAGATGATCATGTGATCTTTATCCTTGACTCTATTTATGTGCTTATTATGTTTATTGATTTGCATATATTTAACTATCCTGACATTTTTGGAATACAACCAACTTGATCATGGAATATGATTTTTTTAAAAAATGTGCTGTTGATTGGGATTTGCAATCATTGGTTTTTTGGAGGGTTTTTCCATCTATGTTCATTGGAGATTTTATTGTGTCTTTGTTTAGTTTTGGTAACAGGTTAGGCTGGATTCATAGAATGAGTTTAGAAGCATTTCTCCCCTTTCTACTTTATGGAACAGTTTGAGTAGAATTGGCATTATTTCTTTAAAAGTTTGCCAAAATTCATCCATGAAGCCATCTGGTCCTGAGGTTTTCTTCATTGGGAGATTTTTTTTTAATTACTGATTCATTCTCATTATCTCTTGTTGAACCACTTAGGCTCTTTATATTCTTATAGTTAAATTTTGGTAGTTCATATGTGTACAGAAATTTGTCCATTTCTTCTAGATTTTCCTATTTATTGGCAATAGTTTTTCAAATTATTCCTTAAAGATCTTTTGAGGGGCTGAGGTTGTGGCTGATTGGTAGAGCGCTCGCCTAGCACATTCGAGGCCCTGGGTTTGGTCCTCAGCACCTTATAAAAATAAGTAAATAAAATAAAGGTATTGTGTCAAAAAAATGCTAAACATGTGATTCCCTCTTCTTATTTGTGCCCCAGCAACCTTCAAATATGACCCATCATTTTAAAAAATATTTACCGGGCTGGGGATGTGGCTCAAGCGGTAGCGCGCTCGCCTGGCATGCATGCGGTCCGGGTTCGATCCTCAGCACCACATACAAACAAAGATGTTGTGTCCGCCGAAAACTAAAAAATAAATATTAAAAATTCTCTCTCTCTCTCTCTCTCTCTCTCTCTCTCTCTCTCTCTCTCTCTCTCTCTCACTCTCTCTTTAAAAAATATATATATATTTATCGTTGTGAACATGTACCTTTAATAAGTTGTTAATTTTAAAGTATTGTAATTATTTTTAAAATGATCAAATTATTTTATCTTTAATAAGTAGAATCTCTTCAAATTGGCTCTTGCATCCTTTTAAACTAATCTCAATAAGCTTTTGAGTATTTTCATGGTTTTAGAATGAGAAAATTTCCCTGTTTCAAGTCTCAGGTGCCTTGATCTAGAATCTGGTATTTTCCAAAGAAGCTTGTTGCTTTGAATAGAAATGGTATTTAATATCATTAACTGGGATGCCAGAGTTTCTTATTAATCATTTTATCCATTTGAATAATAGGACATAATGAACATAAAATTCTCATTCCCATCAATTTCCTTTCATCTAACTTTTCTTTCCTTTGTACCACTTATTTTGGATTTATTATTTTGTACTATTATTTAACTCTTTACCTACTTTCATTATTTTTAAATAGGCAAAGCAAATCCAGCTATCACTTCTGTGTCTTACTATTCAGAATTCTTTTCCTGTATCATGGATGAATTGGGATTAAATTGTTAGAGAAAAAAATTGGAACTGAGTTAGATGTTTAAAATTTCATTAGTTTTCCCACTGGGAATCAATGTCTATTTTTCTGATACTTTATCATGAAAATTTGGAGTTGAATTAAGATAAAATAAGAAATTAGGCTAACACATATTAATATAAGAGGAATTTAGGAATAGAAACAAAGACTACATTTATAAGCACAGTTTCAAATTACCAACAGAATCCCATGGCCTATTTTTAGTGGGTTTGCTGGCACAGGGAAATAAAATACACTCCATGTTCCTTGGCTATCTTCTACTAGTCTTATTTTAAGTGGTTACACAGACAAGTATATTCTTTTGTTGTTTGAATATTTAGAAGTTGCTATGGCCAGATTGGATTTTAAGCTAGCTACCCTCCAAATTCCAGGAAACCAGATTTCTGCAGTTCTCTTTTGAGTGGCTTTATTAGATACTATGTAACATACTCTACAAACATATCAAGAAAGCATTCATCAACCGCAGTGTGAGAGCAAATTCTGGAACTAGCAGTTTAGCAGAGAGACTTCACTGTAGATAAAGAAGTGCAAGATAAGGAAGTCATCAGTGGGATAAAGCTAAGGGGACTGATAGACAAGAAGGTGGAAATGAAAAGGACGCAGTTAAGACAACATCTTTTGAGTGTTAGTAGTGTGCCTGGTACTGTTTAGGCAACAAGTATGTAGTGATGAAAAAAGAATGTCAAAGTCTTGTCCTTATGGGTCATCCATTTAATAATAGAAAGATGGATGTGTGCTCCTGTCTATTTTGATGTGAGCTTCTGTCCATTTGTTTTATCTGAATAGGAACCAGTTCTCTTAATACAGTTATGAAAAATGCTGTGATTCTTTTCTCCAGAAAAATGACAGTTCCTTTTAGTTATACACAATGTTAGGATTCATGTTAGCATAAGTATACAAGCATGGAATATAATTTGCTCTAATTCATTCCCAGTACTTCCCCTTTTTCTCCCCTCTTCTCTCCTTAGTTCCCTACCCTCTGCTGATTTTTTCTGCTATTTATTTATAGTTTTTTAAATTAAATAATTGCATGACACCTGTATAATACTTTTTTATCTCTGAATTTTTGCATGAATATGCTTTAATCATCTCATTATATGATGTAGATTTTTAAGAATATAATTTTCTTTGCACACAGTATGAAGATGATTCAGTTCTCTGTTATCTAGATTGAAAGTTCAATCTTTTGTTTGCGTATCAACTTTGATTGTGGTTGGTAAAATTAATGTTTGGGGGATTACATTTTTACCCTTAATATTTTCAATCAGAAATGGATCATTCTGATTCAAACATGATATTTAAGATATTTAATAACAGAGAAAACTTTTTAAAAAACTAACTTAAAATGAATGATTTATTCTCATTAATTTTTAAAATAAAATACAACTTAACAATTTTATCAAATAGCATTTTGGTTATAATTCTGTGTGTGTCTTGTCCCAGAATTTGCTGTCATTCATAAAATTTAAATGTATTTATCACTATATTCATAATAATGACTTCTATTTATTGAAAGCTCACATATTGTTAAGCCCTTTTCTTTGTGCTTTCCAAATTTACCTGATTGCCTTATCTCAGTCTGTTATGGTTTTGGATGTGAGGTGTCCCCCCCAAAGCTTATGTGTGAGATAATGCAAGAACATTTAGAGTAGAAATGACCAAGTTATAAGAGCTTTAACCCAATCAGTGACTTAATCCCCTGATGCAGATTCACTGTGATAACTGAAGGCGGGTAGGGTGTGGCTGGAGGAATGGGGGCATTCCTGGAATACTTATTTGTATCTGATGAGTGGAAATCTCTCTCCCTGCTTTCTGATCATCATGTGAACTACTTTCCTCCTCCATAATCTTCCACCATGATATTCTGCCTACCTGGAGCCCTAAGGAATGAATCCAGCTGTCTATGGATTGAGACCTCTGAAACTGCAAGCCCCCAAATAAATGTTACCTACTCTAAAATTTTTCTTGTCAGGTCTTTTAGTAACAGTAGTAAAAAAAAAAATTGATTAAATCACAGTATTATGGAACAAATATATCTCCATTTAAAAATTATTTTGGCAAGTATAGAACATGAAAATAGCCAAAATTTACTATTTAAACACTTATAATAAAGGTTTTAGAAATCCCTTGCTCCACATGTTCATATGGCAGAAGCACAAGTTTTAATTTCTTTTAACTTTTTCCTGGTAATTACTGTATAGTTTGAAATAGCATGTTTTTATTCATTCTCTGATGTATCAGTTTTATATGATAGCTGTTAATTTTCAATGTAAGTAGTGAAGATTTCTCTTATACCCATTCTATTTCTTTTATCCTGCTCACCCAATGCATCACTTTTAAGTCAATAATTGGTTACATTATTATAATTACATAAATATATTTCACTAATCAGCTGAGTATTTCTTTCTTGAATAGTTTTTGTTGTTTTTAAATTCATAATTGCCTTTTTTTCTCTTGCTCTTTCTGCTACCCACAGATTTTTAATCTCCTCAGCACCCGACTCTCTTATTTTAAATATTCTCTTATGTGTTCTCTTAGTCCCTGCTACAGTTTTTTTTCTTCTTCATGGAATATTCAATAACAGAATTCCTCCATTTCTTCATGGAGAAAATCCATCTTCTATGGTTTCCTTTTAGATATGCTGCTCTCTTCACTTGTGACCTGAGTATGATTCTTCATGTCTTGGAAAAACTTTTTGCTGCTCTTCTGGCTTAAGTCCAGTGTTTTCTGTATGATGTTCCTTTCTTTTCCCTGGTTTACGTGTGTTTTGAAATAGAAATGTGTCTTTTTATTGTTGTTTTTAGATACACATGATAGTAATGTGTATTTTGACATATTATACATACATGTTGTGCAACCCATTATAATTTTGATCCCATTCTCATGGTTGAACAGGATGTGGAGTTATGTTGGTCATGTATTCATTCATATGTGGATAAAGAAAAGTTATGTCAGATTCATTCTTCTGTCTTTCCTATTCCTATCTTCCTTCCCCTTCCCTTCATTCCCCTTTGTCTAGTCCAATTTACTTCTATACTTCCCCTCCCTACCCTCCCTTATTATAGGTTTGCATCCACATATCAGAGAGAGCATTCAATCTTTTGAGTTTTAGGGACTGGCTTATTTCACTTGGCATGATATTCTCCATCTCCATCCATTTACTGACAAATGCCATCATTTCATTCTTCTTTTTAGCTGAGTAATCTTCCATTGTGTACATATGCCACATTTTCTTTATCCATTCATCTGTTGAAGGGCACCTAGGTTGGTTTCATAGCTTAGCTATTGTGAATTGAGTTGATATAAACATTGATGTGGTTGTGTCACTGTGGTATGCTGTTTTTAAGTCCTTTAGGTATAAAGTGAGGAGTGGGATAGCTGGGTCAAATGGTGGTTCCATTCCAAGTTTTCTGAGGAATCTCCATACTGCTTTCCAGAGTGGTTGCACCAATTTGCAGTCTTATCAACAATATATGAATGAAACTTTTCCCCCACATTCTCACCAACATTTATAGTTACTTGTATTCTTGATAATTGTCATTCATACTGGAGTGAAATGGAATCTCAGTATAGTTTTAATTTGCATTTCTCTAATTGCTGGAGATGTTGAACATTTTTTATATATTTGTTGACCTATTACATTTTTTCTGTAAAGTGCCTGTTCAATTCCTTAGCCCATTTATTATTATTATTTTTTATTGGTGTTAAGTTTTTTGAGTTCTTTGTATATCTTGGAGATTAATGCATGTGGTAAAAATTTTCTCCCATTCTGTTCCAATATCATGTTCCAATGATATTCTTCATAGAAATAGAAAAACAGTCATGAAATTCATTTGGAAAAATAAGAGGCACAGAATATCCAAAGCAGTCCTTAGCAAGAAAAGTAATGAAGTCAGCATCACCATACTATATTTTAATTATACTACAGAGCTATAGTGACAAAAATGGCATGGTTTTGGCACAAAAAGAATTGAAGACTAATGGAACAGAATAGAAGCCACAGAGACATACCACATAAATACAGTTATCTCATACCAGACAAAGGTACTATAAACATATATTGGAGAAAAGATAGCCTCTTCAACAAATGGTGCTGGGAAAACTGGAAATCCATATGTAGTAGGTTGAAATTGTACAACTTGCACAAAACTCAAAGTGGATTGAGGACCTTGGCATTAGACCAGAGAAACTCTGCCTACAAGAAGAAAAAGTAAGCCCAACTCTTCATCATATTAGCTCAGGAATTGACTTCCTCAACAAGACTCCTAAAGCACAAGAAATAAAATCAAGAATCAATAAATGGGATGGCATCAAACTAAAAACGTTCTTCACAGCACAGGAAACGATCAGTAACATAAACAGAGAATGTATCTTTAAATATCTTTTTAAAGTCTCATTTTCAGATTGTAAAGTTTCTGAGCCATTATGTGAAAACTTGTCTGTTTCTTGATCTCTTTGGGAATATATCTCATGGCAAATTTTTATGAAATATGAACAACTCAGGTTTCTCTTCCCCCATCAGATTTTTTAGGGTGTGTGTGTGTGTGTGTATGTATGCATGAGACTGAGAGAGAGACAAAGAGAGAGAGAGATCTTTGTATTTTTAGCATTTAAGACAATGTATAAAATAATAGTTTCCTTGAATCTGTTAACCTATCTTTAAAATGGGAGCTATATTTATCTGTCCTTTCTATTATGCTGGGTGCTTGTTTAGAGAATTTCAATAACAAATGTCAATTTTCAATTAACCATAAATTGTTATACATATGTAAGGTGATGTGATTAATTACATATTTTTTGCACATGATTTGGCCTATGTAATTCCAGAAGTTATAAATATCATTCAGTTGTTTTAACAATAACTCAAACTAAATTCTATAAACATACATATGTTAATTAGTTACTTATTTTTTCTTTTACCAGGTTGTCAGCATTTTACCCTTCTAAATTTTATTGTCTTAATCAATACTTCCAGTACATTAATATGGGAATATATAACTCTACACTGGTATTGGAGCATTAATCTCCAATACCAGATAGTGTGTGTGTGAATCAAAGAGCAGGGACTAGAATTTGTTTCCCCATCTTTAACTGTTTTATGATTTAGTTTCAAGACAAAGCCTGTAAATAAGCATGAGTAAGTGTCTCATAAGTGGATTATTTTTAGTTTTAACTCTGATTTGAAGGTTTTAAAGCCAACCATAGCAACTAAATTTTGAGATGTCCTTTTTGCTGACAGTCCCTCATTTTGAAGGCTTTTATTGCATTTCTAGTGGCTCCTCATACTAATTCTCTTGCTTTGCTGATTTACTAAAAGGTAGTAATGGAAAGGGGAGAAGGAATGCTTTAGTTTGTAGCAACTATTCTGAAAAGGTTTTTCATATATATTTATTTTGACATTAATGAAGTATTAACAGTGATGGACTGTTGAGAGCCACAGCCAAAGGGGCCCCAGCAAACTTTCAGACTGCCAGCTGATGATTGGCTCACAGTGGCCCCAGCAACTTCTAGCTGATTGGCTCCTCTGCGGTGATGCTCATTGAGCTGTTTCCCCACCCTTTCAGACTGCCAGCTGATGATTGGTTCACAGCGGGCCCCAGCAACTTTTAGCTAATTGGCTCCTCTGCGGTGATGTTCATTGGGCTGTTTCCCCGCCCTTTCAGACTACGGAGCTGCTCATTGGGGGACTTTTTTGGCTCCGCCCACACGACCCAGCCAATCGGCCTCAAGAGCAGGAGGAGTGGGGGAGGTTGAGAGGCTTGTAGGAAGCCGGTGGTGGCAGTTGGGCTCTGAAGGTTTTTCCTGAGGAGCAGTTTTGTTTGGCATGAGTGGTTCTAAAAATAAAGTTTGTTTCTTTTGACAAGTGGCTCCTGATTGTGCCCAGCCAGACTTCGGCAATGGACAGTGGGATGTAACACCTAAGATAAGGACATGGAAGAGATGAAAAGCAAAAGAGGACAATAATTAGTGAGTTCATCTGTTTATTTCCTGGTTACCCTGAAAATAAAATAATTTTTAAGCTTTATAGAGCTCTTTGATCTTGAATGTGGGATGATACACTTAACTTGAACACCAGATCATGATATGCCCATGCGGAAAGCCCTCTGATGAACTTATTTTGCATTAAGGGGAGGCATTCTACACCAAATGTGCTCCATGACTGAACTGCTCCAGGTTCTTACCCTTATGGTTCACTGACCTGTTCCTAGAACAAGCAGATCTGACTCCATCAATGGAAGAGAGTTTGGCCTCAGATCCCCTCAAGCAAGGCTTCTTTATGCTACTCCAGTGTAAGCTCAAAGGTCACCTTTTTTGAAGAGGCACACCTTTACCTCCAAATGTAAGGGAGCCCTCCCCTTCTCCTGGCTCCTAGTTCTACATTAGTGTTTTGATTTCTTTATAACACTTAGTACTATTTGAAGTTATCTCACTCAATTATGTGTTTAATCTCTAACACAGTAGTATTTTATCTCTGAATTCCTAGCAGCTAAAGAAGTGTCTGTCATGTAGATGTCACTTAAATGTTTATTGTTGAGAAAATGTAGGAGAAATAGCTCTGGACTCAGAGACCCTCACTTTAAGTTCTAGCCTCTTGTTTAGAGTGCATGCAAAAAGTTTTGTTACACAGGTAAACCCTATTTTTCTCCATATTTCCCAAGATTAAATGAGCTAGTATTGTTTCAAAGAAATTTTAAACTAAATTCTCATTATCACAATAATCCTGTGGGGACAAAGAATATGAATCCTTATTTCCATAGTTGAAAGGAAGATTACAGATCACTGGGTTTTCCTCATTTTTAAAAAAAGTACAGTACTAGTGTACCCTCTCCCCACATCCTCATCAACATTTATTGTTGCATGTATTCTTATACACTGCTCCTGGGACTGCAAATTGGTGCGACCACTATGGAAAGCAGTATGGAGATTCCTCAAAAAACTTGGAATGGAACAACCATTTGACCCAGCTATCCCACTCCTCAGTTTATACCCAAAGAAGTTAAAATCAGCATACTACAGGGACACAGCCACATCAATGTTTATAGCAGCTCAATTCACAATAGCTAAGCTATGGAACCAACCTAGGTATCCTTCAACAGAGGAATGGATAAAGAAACTGTGGTATATATACACAATGAAATATTAACTCAGCCTTAAAGAAGAATGAAATGATGGCATTTGTCAGTAAATGGATGGAGCTGGAGAATATCAAACTAAGTGAAATAAGCCAATTTTCCCCAAACTAAAGGCGGAATGATTTCTCTGATATGCAGATGCTGATTCACAATAGGCAGGGGGACTAGTGAAGAATAGAGTTACTTTGGATTAGGCAGAGGGAAGTGAAGGGAAGGGAGATGGGGTATGGGGGTAGGAAGATAGTAAAATGAATTGGATATTATTACTCTATGTGCATGTATGACTACATGACAGGTGGGATTCTATATCATGTACAGCCAGAAGAATGAGAAGTTGTACTCCATTTATGTATGATGTGTCAAAGTGCATTCCACTGTCATGTATAACTAATTACAACAAATGAAAACATTTACAATACTATAAGAAGGTTGTTCTTTAAATTCTGGTTAATTAACAGCTGTGTTAAATCTAATAGTTGGATTTCCTGATGTGTATGTATCCTCATGTATATTTTCTATTGACAGGTAATCTCAGTTTAAATTCCTACGTTTTAAAATTCTGGTAAAAGTAATTTTCTCTCTTTTCAGAACCCACTAAGAACTTTATAAGCAGCATAATAAGGTTAACTTTTCCAAAACCAAATTCTATGTTTAAGATGGTACATATGTTCTATATTCTTTAGCAGCCTATCCATTATAAGTGAGGCAAGCAACTATGTAATTTACACTGTTAAAAACACAACTGTAATAAGCACCACCACAACCAGGTTCTGAACAGCTCTGGAGGCAGAGTAGACCCAGGCATCTGGTGAACTTGGCACTGTGCCTGTGTCTCTGTGATAGCACTTCCCATAAGCGACTGTTAGAAGAGCTAGCAAGGGTCAGATTTGTTGTCTCTACCAGGATCTCTCAGCAAAATGTCATCTTGTCCTTATATATGTTTAGGGCCATTTCAGTTGGGGAGGAAAAAAAAGGGGGGGGGAACCCGTGTTCTAATCAGTAGTCTCATTCTTGAGGGAATCCATTATATCTCAGCCTGCTTGACTCTTGCCAACATAGTTATTTTAAATTCCTATCAAGACAATATTTAATCACACATAATCCAAAGCCTTTTGAAAAGCAGAATTTAGACAAAGTGACTCATTTTCGTTTCTTTCTGAGAATGTAGATGAGCTGAGCTATCCTGTCCCTGAATGGAGTTCAACTAGACCTGACAGCCGACAGCAGGACTCTTTCCTCTTCCGCTTCCTTCACCCCTCCACATGCCACTGCCTTCTGACTGCACTGTGGGCTTTGCCAGTCTGTTTTTTTTCTCCCTTATTTTTATTTTTACTTGTATAAGGTTAAAAATTTTTCTCCAGCTCTTTGTGGTATAACTGATAAATAAGCTTGTATATATTTAAGGCACACAGCATACTCTTTTGAAATACTTACACATTATGATTATCACAATCAAGCTATCATGTCCTTAACTTTACCTAGGTTTTATTTTTTTGTATGCTGAGGACACTTGAGAGTTACTCTCTTAGCAAATTTTCAGTATACAATAAATTATTATTAACTATGGTTACCATGTTTCACCTTAGGTCTTCAAAATTGATTCATCTTACAACTGAAAACTTGTACCTTTTAACTACCTACCCCTTCTTTCCCCCACTTCTAGGTTTCAGTTAGCCACCATTCTAGTCTCTGTTATGAGTTTGACTTTTTTTTTAAGTTATACATATATGTGAGATCCTATCAAATCTTCCTTTCTGTGTCTGGCTGACACAGAAATAGCATACTATCCTCCAAGTTCATTAATGTTGCTGCAAATGACAGGGTTTCCTTTTTAAGGCTAAATGGTATCACTGTGTGTATGTATGTTTCTTTCTTTCATAATGAAAGACAAGTTTTACAATTTTTATGTATCAAAAACCCAACAATGTTTACTTAGCTTCAGTTTAGTGACAAGCCCTTTTAGCTTTTTTTTTTTTCCCCCTCTGGCTTGGCAATGTGAGCTACAGGTCTTCGAGTATGATAGAAATTGGGTTTTGTCCTTCTTTAAGTGTTTGTTATAGGCATCTGATCCTGGATTATTTATGGTCGAAAGGTTTTAATTACTAATTCAATCTCATTACTCATTATTGATATACCCCAATTTTCTATTTAATCATCATTTGGTTTTGTTAGGTTGTATGTTTCTAAGAATTGATCCATTTTTAGTTTATTCTATTTGTTGGCTTCTTGTTTTCCATAATGGTCTCGTGATTCTTTACATTTCAGTGGTATCTGTTATAATGGCTCCTCTTGCATTTAGAAATAAAAATAGTTTTATTTATTTTGTGTCATTTCTCCTTTTTATTGATACTCTTACTGACATAGACTAAATGTATTTTGGTTCTTGCTCCTGAGGTCAGAATTGTGGCCCCCACCACTGCATTTGTTTCAGAAAGATAAATAGTGGGGTGTGGCTCTTAAAACTAGGGATTCTGTTGCTATCATTGTAGAAATCTCAACATTATTTTTAGTTTGGGGAGAAAACCACCAAAGACAAAAACTGAAGTGCCTTTTACAGCCTAACTATTTGAGATGTGGTCAGAAGTTCAGCAGGATCAGAGTCACCTAGCCCCTGCTATGATGGAAAACTCCCCAGCTATGAAGCTGTGCATTTAAATAAGATCTCTAGGTGATTTTCAGATATTTTAGTGTTTGAGAAAAGAGGTTGCTAAAGGTCACCCAGCCACTCTGAGTAAGAATACTTTAGCATTTTTTGTTTGTAGAAATTCTTTTTTAGGCTACTAGCTGACTTCTCTACCAAGGGAATAGAACCATAGAAGTTTTCTTAGTTATCATTTGTGCATTGTCTTATGCAAGAATTTCTAGAACTTCGAGGAATGTTGGCATATGGGGAGCAGTATTTATTCTTAAACAATGCTTGGGTCTTGCCCAATAACCTGAAGCTATCAGGTCAGTCTAGGCATCAGTGTTTAACAAGTTAACCAGGATTCAAGTCAATGCTCAAATCTGTTAAGTAGAACTTTATATGAACTGTACATAAGCACATAGACAATGAAATGTCTGTAAACATTTATGAAACCAATTTGTTTCAATGATTAACATTATAATAACATACCTTTAATGTATTTTTCTGTCTTCTATTTCAATTGCTGTTGATCCTGAGTATAACAACATTAAGGAATTCACATTAGCCCAAGAATTCTAATGAATTTGATATTATATAGAAACACTGGGGATAATTTTGATAGAAGAACCATAACTAAATTTTGAGACTTTTGAGGATGAAGTTAGACAATATTTGATATTCTTTGCCATGAAATAGCATATTCTGGTTATGGCCTACCAAAAATGTCTCTCATGTATATTTTTCGACCTTTATAGCTCTTTGTGTAGAGGACTCGGTCTCACTTGACAGTAATTCTTTTGGATAGATTGCTTTTCATTGTGGTATCATTTATATATGTTGACCATACAAATATCAAGCATCTAGTTTAATGGACTTACACAATTTTATGTACCTGAATATTGATGCCATAAGAAGATATTTCTATCACCAGCAAGTTTACTTGTACTATTTTCCAGTTATTTTCTGCCAGCCAAGGCAACCATTACTTGATATCTAATATTATAGGTTAGTTTTGCCTATTTGGGGACTTCATTAACTGGAATCATACTGAATGTATTCTTTGGTGTCTGGTTTAATTAATGAAATAGAAGATATTTAAAACTAATTCACATTGTTTGATAGTTCATTTTTTATTGCTGAGTAGAATTCCATTGTCGGAATATGTTATACAACTTGTTTCTAGCATTCGAGTTATGTTTAGTTTGGGAATATTATGGATAAATTACTGTAAAACATTATTAAACCTTTTTTCTGTATGTATACTTGCTATTTCATTTTTTCTAGGTTATATATTTAGCATGAAAGAACTTCTGGCCATAGTTTGTAAGAAACTGTACCTAACAATTTTGTAAAGTAATTACATCAGTTTTCACCAGTAACATGAGTTCCAGTTTCTCCAAAAATCCTTTTATACATTTGATATTGTCAATCTTTTTCTTCTAGCCAGTTTTGTAGGTGTGAAATGACATCTTGTTCTGTTTTTAATATATATTTCCCTAATGATTAATGATGACGGATGTCACTTAATGTGTATTAGACATTTCTGTATCATTTTTATACTATGCTTGTTAAAGACCTTTTGCCAATTCAAAAAAATTAGGTTGTTTTTCTTTTAGAAGAAAAAAACTTTGTAGAATTTATATATGTATATATGTGTGTATTTATATGTATCTTATATAAAATCTGGATATGTATCCTTTTTCATAAGCATTTAACCTGAATATTGGCTTACATTTTTTTAATAGTGCCTTTGGAAAAAATAGAAATGTTTAATTTTGGTAAAATCTCATGCACCCATTTAAAAATATTTGCTAAGATTTGTTTCCTAAGAAATACTTGCCTAATTCTAAGGTCAGGAAGATGTTTTCTTCTGAGAAGCCTTATAGCTTTAGCTTTTGTATTTGGAACTACACTCCATCTAATTTTTTCTGTAGGGAATAAGCTGGGGTCAAGGTTCATTTTATTCAGTTGACCCAACACAATGTTATTGAAAACACTTTCCTATTCAATTACCTTGGCACCTTTGTTCAAAATAGATTGACCATGTAAGTGTGGGTCTATTACTGAGCACTGTTGTGCTCCATTCTACATCTGTTTTTATACCAATACCACACTTTCTTAATTGTTGTGGTTTTATACTAAGTCAAAATCAGATTATGTAAATTCTCCAATTTAGTTCTTCTAAATCCAGACTGTTCTTTCAAAACCATTTGCATTTTTCTGTAAATTTTAGAATAAATTTTAAGCTTCTTTTTTGGGATTTTATTGAATGTATAATTTGAGGAGAATGGAAATTGTATGGATACATGAATATGAATCATTACATTTATTTAGTTATTAAAATTTCAACAGTGTTAGATCTCTCACATTTTTAATTAGCCATATTTATAGGTTTGTGATACTTTTAATACTATTAAAAACAGTATTACATTTTTCTTCCAATTTTGTGGTTGGTTTATCTTTTTACTGAAAAAAAAAACATTAATCATGTCTTATGACCTTGCTGAATTAACTCATTAGTTCTACTAGTTTTCTCCTAGTATCAAAAGATTTTTCTTTTCTTTCTTTTTTTCCAAGACTGGGCTTGAGCCCAGGGCCTCACACATGGCAGGCAAGCACTGTATGACTGAGCTACATCTCTATCCCCTTTTATTTTATTTTTAAGACAGGGTCTCACTAAGTTGCCTTGGCTGGCCCTGAACTTGTGATCCTTCTGCCTCACCCACCCAAGTAGGTGGGATTATATGTGTGTGCTACCAGGACAACCTGTCCAAAGAATTTTCTGTGTAGATAATCATATGCTTGAAAATAAGATCAGTTGTATTTTTTCTTTTATAATCTTCACATCTTTTATTTCTCATTTTTGCCTATGACCTCAACCAGGACTCCCTATACATTGTTAAAATAGACATGGTATGAGAATATATCTTTAACTACTGATTTTTGGGACAAATTACTCAATATTTTACCTCTTAATATGCTGTTTCTTTAGATTTTTCATAGAAGGCATTTATCACATTAAGTTTCTTTTTATTGCTGAAAGTTTTGTCATGAGCAAGTGTTAAATTTTGTTAAATGTTTGCCGCACAAATCAGAATGCACCTATGATTTTTTTTAGTCCTTTAGTAAATTATATATGTTCAGTTTTAAGTTTTAATCATATCTATGTGATAAATTTTACTTGGGCATTATTGTATATATTGCTAAACTTGATTTGCTTATTTTTACATCTATGATCATGAAGAATAGTAGACTACAGTTTTCTTCTATTTGACCAGTTTTCAATTTAGGGTTAAGTTGGCCTTATGATAAAAAAGTTGGGGAAAGTTCATCCTTCCTCTATTTTTATTTAATTTCACTCAATGATTTTGATTTTAACCATTTAAATAAATGTTTGAAAGAAATTATTCACAAAGCTATCTAAACCTGTAGTTTTCTTCCTGGAATGGTTTTAATTAAAAAATTCAACTCTTGAATTTGGTTCAATTATCTATTGAATAAAATGAACCTGATCAAAAAACCTTTCTAAAAATAAACTCTAGGTCTAGATAGCCTCACCAGTATTTTCTAATTTAACATCATTTGGTCAAGGAACATAATCTGTGTGATTTTGATTTTTTTTGGAATGTCCCACCCCCCAGCATATGGTCTTTTTTGGTGACTAACCCATTGGCATTTCAAAAATATGTGTATTTTGCTATCATTAGAGAGAACGTTCTACAGATGGCAATGAGGTGAAGATAATTGATAATGTTCAAATCTTCTGTGCCATTACTGTATTCTTGGTCTAATGTAATATTTGCTGAGTCCTGAATGTTAAAACTTCATGTTATGTTTTCAGTGGTCTATTTCTTTATTTTTTTCATATTTTGCTCCAAATAATCAGATGTTTTAATATTAGATATCCACATATTTAGGATTTTTTATAGTTTCTGATTGCCAATTTTTGACTGTGAAATATCAATCTAAAATTCTTGTTGCTGTCCCCTGTGTATTATAATGTAATTTCCTCCCCTCTAACCAATTTTAGAAATTTTCTTTTGTTTTGATTTTCAGTTGATTGATTATGATGTATCTACATGTGACTCATTTTGTTTCTTGCTTGGGATTTGTTGAACTTTTTGGATTTGAGATGGTAGCTTAGAAAATTTTTGGCCATATCTTTTCAAACTTTTTTTATTACCCTTTTTCTCTCTGAAGAAAATTTAATTACTATATGCTAAATAAAAAGCATTTGGTATTGTCTCATAAATTTCAGATACTCTATTCCTTTTATCATTATTATTATTTTTTCTTCTTAGGGTTTCATTTTTGGATAATTTATGCTGACTTGTCTTCAAGTTACTGATATTGCACTCTGGTATATGCAGGTAAGTCTGTTGCGTGAATTCTTCTCTGATGTATTTTTCATTGCAAGTATTTCTGCTTGGACCTTTTAAAATAATTGTCATCTCTCTTCTGAATTTCCCATTTTCTCTGCATGTTGTTCATTTTCTTCACTGGATCCTTTAACATACTTATCATAGCTATTTTACAAACCCTATTTGGTACTTCTGATATTTAGATAATCTCTGCGTTTGAGAATACAGAATGTTTTTTGCCCAAGAAATCAAAATTTCATAATCTTGAGACAAAGGGGATTTCTTTCAGCTTGTCTGTAGTTTTTAGCTCTTCAGATTTCTGGAGTTGTTTTTCTAATCCTCTTGGCTGTCTGCTTTTTGAGCTCTCTCTCCTTGCTGTAGTGCAGGACTGAAGGGCCTTAGAGGGATTCCTCTCTGTCTTTTTGCTCCTACTACAGATTTCAGCAGACCTCTGCTTTGTATTTGAGGAAATCTCTGGTCATCTGCACAGTGGGAGCATGGGAGAGGGCCTCTGTGGGCTATTCTAACTTCTAAACAGTCCATGTACTTCCCATCTACTCTGCGTTTAGCTTAGGTTCATGGGGAATGCATGCTGCATGAGGACTTATTCTTTCTGTCACTGGGGCTTCCCAGGATTCGAATCTGAATTCCACTCTGACATACCAATTTTGACTGATTTCTCTCATGCTTTGTCAAACTCCTTCTCTTCTGGAGGATTCTCTGTCAGGAATGAAAGCAGTAACTTCTGGACTTTAGTTCATTTGGGTTTCTTTAAATCCTCTTCTTGTTCCTGGGTTAAAGATTGCAGGTCTGTGGTTTATCTGGTGTGTTCTCATGATTGTAATGATGATATCCTAAAATTTTCCACATTTTAGCCAGAAATGAAGTCCTTGAACTGATGTTTAGAAGGTATATTAAGGTCAAATAAATGAGTGTTTATGAATCAGATAAAATATTTCTTTTTTAAAAAAAGAGAGAGTGAGAGAGGGAGAGAGAGAGAGAGAGAGAGAGAATTTTTTTAATATTTATTTTTTAGTTATCGGCGGACTCAACATCTTTGTTTGTATGTGGTGCTGAGAATTGAACCTGGGCCCCACGCATGCCAGGCGAGCGCGCTACCGCTTGAGCCACATCCCCAGCCCAGATAAAATATTTCTTAATGTTTACAATTAATATCTCATTTTCTACATTAATTAATCTCCATTTTATCATATAGATATCTTTACCAGGTACCTTGGACTATTTTTTTTTAAAATGCAAATTCATATTTAAAGGAATATTTGCTACCATTTAGGTATTAAAAAGAACATAAAATGTTTCACAGGACTTATGGAAAGGAGAATTTCTAATAAAAATTTGGAACAAAGCTCAAAATTTTAGACAGAGCTTATACTTTTCCAAGACGATTATGAATTAAAAGATTTATCATGGTCTTCCTCAGCCCCAATTGATTGTCTTCCTGCATTAAAATATTTAAATTTTGTCTATTTTAGACCCATCTAAATTCTAAAGTCATGAAGTTAATTTAAATTTAAATGTACAATAATTGCATGTTTATCTTCATTTATCTAATACATTTAATTTTTTTGTCCTTTCAGGAATCCTAAAACCAAAATATTAAATTGAAAACAAACATGGCTCATCACATTACATTTCTTTGGATAGTTCTTGTTCTGCTTCTTCAGAATTTTGTATTAGCTGAAGATGGGGAAATAAGATCAAGTAAGAGCTTTCAGCATTGTCTCTTTTTGTTATCAACAGATTTTGATTCTGTAAATCAAATATTGGAAGTTCAAGGAGTAGTTTTAAGGATCTTATTCTTATTGTCTTTAATTCTGTAATTCCCTAAGATAAATGAATTGCTATGTAGCTGAGAGAAAGAGCTTCCCTCAGAGGTAGTTTGGAAGTTACTCTGTGCTAATACCTTATCCTCAAATGCACTGGGCTTTGGAATACCCAGTCTGGTTTGGAGTCCATGTTCAGCAACCTCTGAGCTTTGCTGATATGGAGATAAAGCACATGCTTCTTAGGTGATCACTGGGACTGAATGGGATAATGATGCATGTAAATGGCTCAGTACAGTGACATCTCAGTTAATGGTGACCATGTTCTTATTGCCTGGGAGCAAGCTTGCATTAGAGACAAAGAATTGTAATAATTGTGGTTCTGCTATAGAGGCCATTTTGTATAGATAACATACTTTTTTTAGAGTTTAGTTATGTTCACATTTAAAAACTCATAAATACCCAACTATATATTAATTAGTTTCTATAATAGTTACATCATATGTTTTGACAGCTTGATTCAATTTGACTTCAAATTTATTAAAAAAATAATAATTAATGTTTAATTCCCCCAAGTATTCTACAAGATAGATAACCTGTCTCTACATTTTGAGGGTGAAAAGAGACATTTATAATTTAGGTGGCTTAGTGCCTTTCAGCTGGTTAGAGCAGTAACTGGTATTTGAACTATACTTTTGATTTTCAATTCCATTCCTTTCCTATGACACTACTCATCTCTCTAAAGGGGAGGTCTATTGTACTTTGGGGTTTATAAATGCCAAACTTGCTTTAGTATTCATGGTTTTGGCTAACCTTACAGCTATGAAATACATACTCTGTGGCTCCAACAGGAGAGGGGTAAGGAGGGCCAAGAACAACCAACCTTGTAAGATCTTTGTCAGGTGGCACACAAACACTAGCAGGTTCAGACAGTGAGTCTCGGTATTTAAGAAGGGTCAACATTGAAGAACTCTGAAAACACATCTTTCCTATCCTCTTGGTCCCCCCCCCAACCCCCAACAAACTACTAGAAGCATAACTTTTAATGCCAATCAGGCTTCCAAAACTAACAGAAGAATGGCATTCTCTTGGGCTTTCAAATTTGCCTCTAGGCAAAATTCCATTCCTGTGGTCCCTGCCCTGAACTTTGGCAGAGGTTGGTGGAGTTGGGTCTGTTACACCCTTCTGAGGGCACCACCACCTGCAGAATACAGGTTACAAATAATGTCATAATCACTGTTGAATTTTTGTGACAAATCCACATAATGACAACTTTTTGTAACTTCTTGGCTGTTGCTATAATTCACCTCACAGTAGTCTATTTTTGACTTCTATGAGTGAGTTAAGATAATTGTAAAGTTGGAGCTTCTTCCTGTGAGCCTTGTCAACATCCCAAGTATGCAAGTAGATATAGATAAAGGAAGGGAAGGGAGGGAAGATAAGTCAACAGAATAGGAAATATAGAGTTTAACTTATTACTAAAGAGATAGGGAAATACTAAGAATACTTATTTTCACAAATTAATTTTTCTTTAGTACCTACTTTACAATTATGGTAGCTTATTTGCAAGTATTTGCAGAAAATAAATCATCTTTATTTTAACTTTAAATTGGGAATCTGATCTCTACTTAATGGAAACTATTAATATGAGTAAAATCAAAAGACTTAAATTTACTACCATAGTACTCTGACTTCTCATTTCATCCTTTTCAACTCATTATCTCCAGGGAGGTGTGATTTCCCCCATGCTAAATGCAAATGTGGCAAATATAAACAAAAATGAATTTAAAACCACATATCATGGGACATAAAATGATAGCTATTTTTGCTTCATTGAGTGCAGAAATTATAAAAGGATAAAGCAAATTGGCTGTTCCTATCCATGCAGTCTGGCCATTCCCAACTTTTAGGATTATTTAAACTAACCAGTTTGTCTTTTAGTTTGTTTCTGTGTCATCTCTGGGCCTTTGTACTTGCTGTTCCTTTTGATTAGAATATCCTCTTCTTTACCTAGTTAAAACACTCATATCTCATATTGCCTATCAGCTTTCCCATAAAACCTTTCCTGATCTCTACAATTAGTTTGTGGTCCCCTCTTCAGTGATCTCTTAATTCTTTTTACTTTCTTAAACCAGCCAGCTTTCTGTCGTACTAGACTATGAGCTTTTTGATAGATTTTATGTGCCTTTAGCATAAGTCAGGTACCTGCAATCATCAGGTACTGAAAGAACAAAATAGGGTTAGAGGCTTACTGTTGTACACTATAGAGTTTTTTTTTTTCTTTCCACAACTGCTTATAATTTGTCTAGCTATAACTTGCACCAAAAACCTTTTTTTTCCCTAATAGAACTTTAAGATTATATATTTTTCCTGGTTATCTCAAAATAAAAATGTATACAGAGAAAGAAATGATTTCATACCCTTGAATATAGATTCATTTAAGCTGATGTTTTGCCACATTATTGGCTGAAGATGAGAGATCTAACATTTGGACACCAATTTTAGATGTAGTTCAAGTGTTGACTGCTTTGGTGATTTTGTTCCATTTAACTTTTACCAACAAGAATAGTATGAAATTATATTAGCTAGTTGAGTCAAAGTTGGCAGAAAATTTGTTTTTATTTTTCTCCTATTCCTTGGTTTATATTTTACAAATGTTCAAGTTTAGCATTAACCTTAACATGTTTAATTCATTACTTAAGACAAGCAAAGATGTTAGCCAAAACTTCATATATCTAAGGACACTTTTTGTTTTTTATATAACAAATGCATTCTGATGGTTTCCCTTTTTCCTTAGGTTGCCGTACGGCTCCAACAGACTTAGTTTTCATCTTAGATGGCTCTTACAGTGTGGGCCCAGAAAACTTTGAAATAGTGAAAAAGTGGCTTGTTAATATCACAAAAAACTTTGACATAGGACCCAAGTTTATTCAGGTTGGAGTGGTTCAGTATAGCGACTACCCTGTGCTGGAGATTCCCCTGGGAAGTTATGCTTCAGGAGAGAATTTGATAGCAGCCATGGAGTCTATCCACTACTTAGGAGGAAACACGAGGACTGGAAAGGCCATCCAGTTTGCACTGGATTACCTTTTTGCCAAATCCTCACGATTTCTGACCAAGATAGCAGTGGTGCTTACGGATGGCAAATCCCAAGACGAAGTCAAGGATGCGGCAGAAGCAGCAAGAGACAATAAAATAACACTGTTTGCCATCGGCGTTGGATCAGAAACAGAAGATGCAGAACTCAGAGCCATTGCCAACAAGCCTTCCTCAACATATGTGTTCTATGTGGAGGACTATATCGCCATATCCAAAATAAGGGAAATAATGAAGCAAAAGCTTTGTGAAGGTAAGCCCTACTGTAATTTGGCAACATTTCATAATTGCAATTTCTTACATCTTGATATATGATTTTGCTCATTAACACAGGTGTAGCTTTAGGTAATGACGTTATTTATTTATGTTAGAGATGAGGTAAGCACAGATTTCTGTTTTACATTCTGGATAAATATTGCTTTTATAAACAGTTACATTTTGATAAAATCTAAATATAGAAGCCTGATGTTTTTTTACATTTATTTTCCCTTTCAATTATAGCACATCTACTATGGGGATGGGATAAAATAAACAAAATTAAAAATAAGAATTAAATCAACTGCTTTATATAAAATTACAGCTAAAGAGTTTTCCTATATTTTTCATTCCAGTCTATTTCCTTTTGTTCCTCAATGTGTCTTAGAGTTTATTTGTCTACCTAAAACAGGACACTATTGTATATATAATTTCATACTCTATTTTTATGCTATTACTTTGTTGTCTAATAATTTTCTTAATCTTTTAACATGATAACAGAACATCTTCTACTGAAGCTTATTTAGTAATTTCCCAGTTTTATAAACTTATCTTATTTGTAAATATTGTCAACATAAATAACAACAGTGAATTTCTTGTACATAATTCTGAATGGGAATTTCTCATTTCTTCAGGTAAAAAGGGTTAAATTACTGACATTTGAAAATATCAGGGGAAATGTTAAACATTGCACTTAAGAAAGGCTTAAATTCTTTCTTCATGGGACATTTGGAAATAAAGTACTTAACAGTGATTCTGCATCATTCCACAAAATCTAACTTCATGTTATGATAACTGCATGGTATGAGAAAGCTTCAGTTTTTGGTAAACATTAATCCTGTCAGGGCACAGATATGTCTATGTTTGGATTATTTGGTGAGAATAATATCTTTTGAGTTTCTATAGGCATTGAATATTCCATGTACTTCAGAAGTAACACTAATGTGAAAAGAAAAATTTTCTTATTTTCCATAGACTCCAAAAGTATTGGTTCACATTTGATGGAAAAAATTGCTATGTTTGTGGTTATGAAACAAATTATGCCATAGCTATTCTATTTTCTTCATATTTGTTTAGTGGAAATAGTGGAGAAAAACAATTAAAATTTTTTCTTTACAATAATTAGCAAAGTATAGAAAATCAAGCATCTTCCCTAATCACACTTTGAAGAAAGGGGCATATGTAGTCATCACTGTGTTAATGAGCTGCAGTAATACTGGGCTGATTCTTTTTTATTTTTTTAAAGAATTTATTTTTTCAGTTGTAGATAGACACAATACTTTTACTTTGTTTATTTATATTTTTATGGGGTGCTGAGGATGGAACCCAGTCCTCACACATGCTAGATGAACACTCCACAACTGAGCCACAACCCCAGCCCCTGGGTTGATTCTTATCATCTTTGGGTTGATATCTTTAATAGCTTGTCAGATTAGTTAGAATACTCTTATTTTGAAGCCAGGCATATTTCATTATTAAAATAGACTTTTCATGGATAAACTTATCTTTTTTTAATCCTAAAATATAAATGTAACTGATAAAATACATCTGTTCAGTATTCAGAGGCTTTTTCTGTAGATATGTATTTTGGTAAATACGTTCTTTTCAACAAACTCTAATTACACATTAAAGGGTTGCTGTTGCTCTGCTTAAAATGGGGTAAAAAGGTCTTTTAGCTCAAATGTACAATCTACAAAAAAAAAAAGAATTTGAAATCTTGCCCAATATTACTTCATCCACACTCAAAGAAAGAATATAAGTAATGTCTGTGTCTATTCAGTTTCATGTATGTGCTGTACAATAGTCATCTTACAAAATGTAGTTTTTGAAGTTATGCTTATGGAATATATGGGTTTTCTGGCACTTGACTTTTTGTACCAATTAGATTATGGTTAATGCTCTAAATTAAGGCATCCTTGTCTTTGAGAATCTCAAGTCATGCAATTTGTATTTGAATCCTTTGACCAATTCATATTTCCATGGCAAAGAGTCCAGCTGTACTCAGTATTGAAGGTTACTATTTCCTAGTACTGTTCACTTTATACTTTATGGTTGCTTCAGATTGAACAAAGTATTATCTGCCTGTTTTTTTTTTTTTTTTTGCCTCACAATTCATTTCATCTTCAAGGACCCATTATTTCCCTGGAGGAATTGCCTCCAGTATTTTCCTTGTATCAGGGCCACCATTTTTTAAATGGGCAATTGTTTATGCCTAAAAGTTGTCTTATTACTACTACTAGTACTGCCACTATGTTACTTCTCCTGTCTCCTCTTCCTTCCCTTTCTCAGAAAAAAACATATAACATGAGATATACCTTACTAATAAGTTTTAAGTATATAGTACTGTGAACCTTGCACAGTGTCATAAGAATAGATTTAGGAATTTTTCATCTTTCCTGGCTGAAACTTGATATCACTTGAACAATTTTTCCATTTCCTCAAACCATGGACAACCACCACTTTTCATTTTGCTTCTGTAAGTTTGCCTACTTTAGATTCATTCTCACAGGTAGCAACATACAGCCTTTGTCCTGTGACTAGCTTATTTTACTTAGCGTAATATCTTTCAGGTTCATCCACATAGTCTCATACGATAGGCTTTCTTTTTATGACTGAATACTCTTTCACTGTATTTGTACACCATGATTTGTTTTGTTTATTTTTTATCTGTTCCTCCATCCTTGGTCATTTAGGTTGTTTTCACCTCTTGGCTATTGTGAATCATGCAGCAGTGAAACTGGGTACACAGATATCTTTTGATAATTCTGTTAATTTCTTTTAGATAAATTCCAAATGTAGGATGGTTGTATCATGTTGGTAGTTCCATTTTATATTTTTAGGAGTCATCATACTCTCTTCCATACAGCTAACAGTGTGCAAAAGGTTCAATGCCTCAATATCCTTGTCAACACTTGTTATTTTCTGCTAATTATTTTGGAAATGGCCACCCTAACATATGTGAGGTGATACCTCACAGTAGTTTTGATTTCCTGAGGGCTAGGGATGTTGAGCATCTTTTCATTACCTGTTAGTCTCGTGTAGGTCATGTTTGCAAAACCATCCATTCAAATCTTTCACCCATTTTTAATAGGGTTTTTAGAAAATATCAAGTTGTAGAACTTCCTTATTTATTTTGGATATTAACCAATCATGAGATATCTAGTTGGCAAGTAATTTTTTCCATTTTGCATGTTTTCTTTCCACCCTTTTCATTGTTTACTTTGTTGCACAGACCTTTTCAATTGGTGTCATCCCATTTTGTCTATCGTTTCTTTGGTGCCTATGCTTTTGGTGTTAATGCAAGAAGTCATTTTCAAGACCAGTGCTTCAGTCAGCTTTTTGTTGTTCTGACCAAAGGACCTGAGAAGAACAATTTTAGAGGAGGGAAAGTTTATTTGGGGCTCGTGGTTTCAGAGATCTCAGTCCATAGAAGGCTGACTCCGTTCCTTGGGCTTGAGGTGAGGCAGTATATCATGATGGAAGGATGTGGCAGAGGAAGGTGGCTCAAGACATCACATCAGGAAGCAGAGAGAGAGCTCCCTCACCAAGAACAAAATATATGCCCCAAAGGTGAGCCCCCCCAGTGAACCACCTCCTCTAACTATACCCTACCTGACTACAGTTACCACCAGTTAACCTCATCAATGGATTAATGCACTGATTAGGTTAAGGCTCTCATAACCCATTCATTTCACCTCTGAATGTTCTAGTGTTGTCTCACCATGAGCTTTTAGGGGATACCTCATATCTAAACCATAACAACCAGGGTTATAAAGCTATTTCCCTTTGTTTTCTTCCAAGAGTTTTATAATTTTAGGTCTTATGATAAATCCATTCTGAGTTGATTTTTGTGGGTTGGTGTAAGAAAGTGGTCCAGGTTTATTCTTTTATGTGTGGATATCTAGTTTCCCCAGGAGCAGTGGTTGAGGAGATGATTCCTTCCTTCCTCATTATGTAGTCTTGGCACCCATGTCAAAGATCATTATATACACATGTGTGTTTCTGGGCCCACTCATCTGTTTCACTGGTCTTTATATCTGTCATCATTTCAATTGCATACTGTTTTGATTACTATAGCCTTATTTGATAATATGAAACCAAAAAGATTTTTCAATATATTTTGGCTATTCATGTTCCTTTGTGATTCCACATGGATTTTAGGGCTTTTCTAATCTGTGTAAAAAAAATTCCATTATCATTTTAATAATTATTGCATTGAATATGTAGATAGCTTTTGGTAGTATGAACATTTTAACAATGTTAAGTCTTTAGTCCATGAACATTGGATTGTACCATGTTATTTGTACCCTTCAGTAATGTTTTATAGTTTTCAATGTATAGGTCTTAATCTTCTTTGGTTAAGTTTATTTTTAAGTATTTTAATTTTTGATGCTGTTGTTAATTGAATTGTTTTCTTAGTTTATTCTTTGAATGATTTGATGATAGTGTATAAAAACCATTTTTTTTTAATGTTGAGCTTGTATCTTACACCTTTGCCAGGAGAGGTAGTGGTAGTATCTCTAGGGTTTTCTGTTTTTAATGTTATTTTAATTATACAAATATGGGATACAGTGATAATTTGATATGTGTGTACAGTGTGTAATCAAACCAGGGTAGTTAATGTTTTTGTCTCAAATATTTTTAAACATTGTTAATTAATATGTAACAACTGTACTTATTTACAGGGTACAATGTGAAATTTCAATACATCTAAACAATGTGTACTGATCAAGTAAGGATAATTAAAATTCCATCTCCATATGTTGTTTTGCCTTAAGAACCTTTGAGCTTTTCTGTTCTAGCTATTGTGAGCGATAGGCCTTCTACTGTAGTCTAGAACACTCGAACTTATTCTATCTAATTGTGATTTGCTACCTATTTATCACCATTTCTCTATTCTTCCTTCTCTCCATCCTTTACAATCTCTAATAATCACTATATTATGCATTCAAATCTATCATTAAATCTTTTAAAAATATTCACATAAAAGAGAGAACAATCAATATTTGTCTTACTGTGTCTGATTTATTTCACTTAATCTAGTGTCTTTTAGTTCCATACATGTTGCTGCACTGATAGAGTATCATTGGTTTTTATGGATACATAATATTCCATTGTGGTATGTGTGTTTGTGTGCACACACATGCATATATATACACATACCACATTTTCTTTATCCATTCATCCATTGATGGGCATTTAGGTTCCTTTTTCATATCTTAGCTATTGTGAATAATGCAGCAATAAACCTGAGCATACAGGTATTTCTTTGATACACTGATATAACTTCCTTTGGATGCACACACCCTCCCACCCCGCCACATACTTACACTCCCAGAGGTGTGATAGCTGGATCATATGGTAGATCCGTTTTTTAGGGTTTTCTATATGTAAGATTATGTCAGCTACAAACAGAGATAATTTTACTTCTTTTTTTTTAGTTGGATTTTTTTAAAATTTTCTTGTGCCTAATTGCTTTCACTAATATTATTTTGAATAGAAGTGGTAAGAGTGGACATCCTTGTTTTGTGCCAGATCTTAGAGAAAAATCTTTCAATGTTTCGCTATTGAATATAAGGTTGGCTATGGAATTTTCACATATGGGCTTCAATATGCTGAGGTACATTCCCTAAATACCTAATTTGTTGACATTCTTTATCACTAAAGGATGTTGAATTTTGTCAAATGATTTTACTGTATCTGCCTTGAACTTGGGATTCTCTCACTTTAATCTACCTGAGTAGCTGACATTACAGTTGTGTGCCCCATGCCTTGGCCTCTCCCATCCTGGTAGGGGCTGCTGAAGTAATTCAGTTGCCGAGGATGTTTTTATCTTTATTTAGTGATATTAGCCTAGTTTTCTTTTGGTGTTTTTTCCCCCCTTCGGTAAAAGGATAAAGCAAGTCTCATATTAAGTGAAAGAATTTGAAAGGATTGGAATTAATTCTTCTTTAAATGTTTGAAAGTATTCATCAGCGAAGGCATCAAGTCCTAGGCTTTTTTCTTTGTTGGGAGGTTTTGATTACTGATTCCATCTCATTATAAGGCATAGATCTCTTCGTATGTTTTATTTTTTCTTAATTCAGTTTCAGCATGTTTTATTTTTCTAGGAATTTATTTATTTCTAGAATATCCAATTTGTTTACACATATTTCTTCATAGTGGTCTTTATAATCTCTTTTATTTTTGTTACATCAGTTGTAATGTATCACTTTCATTTCTGATTTTTGTCTTTTTTTTACTTTGTTAATCTAGGTAAAGGATTTGCCAATTTCATTGATTTATTTAAATAAAATAACCTTTAGTTTATTGACTTTTGTATTGTTTTTCTATTCTCTGTTTCATTTATTTCTGTTCTAGTTTAGTTTCTTTTAACTTTGGGCTTAGTTTATTCCTCTTTTTCTAGATCTTTGAGATTTATAAAGTTATGTTGCTTATTTGACATCTTTATTTTTTTGGTAGGTATTTATTATTACAAACTTGACCTTGGGACTATTTTGCTACATCCCATAAGTTTTAATATGTTGTGTTTTGTTTTCATTTGTCTCCAGATATTTTCTAATTTCCCCTTTGATTCTTCTTTGGCCCAATGGTTGTTCAAGAATGTGTTGTTTAATTTCCACATATATTGAATTTTCCAGTTTTCCTCCTGCTATTAATTTATAGTTTCATTCCATTGTGGTTGGAAAATGTACTGGTACGCATTCATTCTTATTAAATTTAAGACTTGTTTTGAGATCTACCATGTGACCCAATGGAGAATGTTTCATATGTATTTGAGAACAGTATGTGTTCTGTTGCTGTTGAGTAGACAGTTCTGTAAATATCTGTTATTTCCATTTGTCTATACTATTGTTCCAGTGCTTTGTTTCCTTATTGAGTTTTTGCTAGGATGTTCTAATCATTGAAAGTGGAATGTTGAAATCTCACAGTAATATTACGTTGCTGTCTACCTCTCCCTTCAATTTAGTCAATATTTGCTTCATAAATTCAGGTGATGTGATGTTGGGTATTTATATGTTTATAATTATTGTTTCATTCTGATGAATTAATAACATTATTATATCTTTTTTAAAACTAAATATATATATTTCTTTCTCATAAATGTGGCTCCTCTATTCTCTTTGTTTACCATTCACATGGGATAGTTTTTCCATTTCCTCACTTACTACATGTTATCCTTAAATCTAAAATGAATTTCTTGAAGACAGGATATTGTTGAATTAATTTCTTTCTTTTTCTTTCTTTCTTTCTTTCTTTCTTTCTTTCTTTCTTTCTTTCTTTCTTTCTTTCTTTCTTTCTTTCTTGTCCATTGAATCTCTCTATTTTGACTGAGGTGTTCATCCCTTTACATTTAAAGTAATTCATAATAGCTATTATTTTCATACTATATCCTTTATAGTATATTTATAGACTATAACTGAAAGTGACTTATGTACCACATTTTAACTATTGCATTAATCTGTATTTATCTATACATTTACATTTGGTAACAAGTTTTGTTTTCTTATGCTTTTGTGGTGTTCAATGTGAAGAACTGCCTTTATTTTTCTTGTAAGGCAGGTGTAGTGGTGATATACTCTCTCAACTTTTGTTTACCTGGGAAAATTTGTTTTTTTCTCTTTCAATTTTGAAGAACAATTTTGCTGGATATAGTATTTTTGGTTGGTGGGTTTTTGTCTATCTATACTTGGAATATATCATCCCATACTCATCTGTCCTTCAAGATTTCTTCTTAGGAATTTGGAGATAGTCTTATGGAAGTTTTTCTTTATATGACAAATCACTATTATCCTGCTGCTTTATAAATTCTCTGTCTTTGACTAATGATAATTTGATCTTAGGGTGTCTTAGTGTGGACCTTTCTGGGTTTCCTTAGCTGGAGTTCTTCTAGATATCCATTTTCTTACCCAGAATTAGAAAAATTTCAGCTGTTATTGAATCAACAAAACTTGCTGGTTCTTTCTCATTTTCTTTTCTATCTGAGATTCCTATAATGCTGTATTGATTTGCTTAGAGGAATTCTGTAAGTCCCTTAATTTAAATTGATTTTTTACCTTTTCTTATTCTTTCTTATTTATATATCTTTGGCTGGATAATTTCAAATAACCTGCCCTTGAGTTTATGGCTTCTTTTTCTTTCTTCTTCAATAAGTTGGCTATTGAAACCCTGTAGTAAATTTTTCAGTTCAGTTATATTTCTCAGCTTCTACATATCTGCTTGGTTTCTCTTTGTATTTCCATTCTCTTAGTTTATATTCTCATTTTGTTTATGTGTTATTTTTTCAAATGATATAACATCCTTTTTATGGTCATTTTGAGTTCTTTTTCAAGTTATTTGCATACTTTCATATTTTTAGGATTAGTATATGGAGATTTACCCTTTTCCTTTGTGCCATGCTTCTCTCTCTCTCTCTCTCTCTCTCTCTCTCTCTCTCTCTCTCTGTGTGTGTGTGTGTGTGTGTATTTTAGCTTTGTTTTAGGATCCAAACATTTGCTAGAAACAGTCACATGACCAGTCTTTATAGGTTGGCTTTGTACAGGAGAGGATCCTTATCAATCAGCTGGCTAGACATTCTGAAGGACCTCAAAAACCTTTTCTTTTTTAAATGGGATGCAACTTCTGTAAGTCTATTTCTATTTTCCCTTTCTGACTGTCTGTCTCTCTGTTTCTGTATGTTTTTTTGAGACTGGATCTCATCACGTTGCCCAGGATAGTCTTAAATTCCTGAACTCAAATGTTACTCCCATCTCAACCTCTTAGTAGCTGGTATTATGGTCATATCCCATTGCACCAGGCTTGTACACACAACTTCTCAATTAGAGAGATCTACTGTTTTCAAAAACTCCTTCCCTTTAGTGTACATCTATGGCACTGCATGTTCTCTGGTTCTGTAGTCACAGCTATTCAGTTCATCCTTGTTCTCAGCCTTCACTAATCATCCAAATTTTGTTTGCTCCCAGCAGTGCCCTTAGGCAAGATAGATATTAGTCCTTCAGGTAGCCCTTCAAAAAGTCGAAACACAAGTTGCATGCTCTACCCCTTTTCCTTTCTTTTTTGAGTGATGCCTCATACTGTGAACCTTTTTCTAATTACACTGAATTGTGCTATTCACTGCAAGATACACCCTATTTTCTTTGTTCTTAGTGTCCCCCAGGCACCTAAACTATTCTAGGTCTGTCACCACTCCAAATAAGACAAGATCAAAAAACAGTTCCTCAGGGAGTCCTCTGAAAAGTACAAGCATCAGAGGCTCACTTCACTCTTCTTCAAGGAAGAAGATGTGCATTCCTGGATCTATTTCATATCCACTTAGAGGATGGTCTGACATGAATAAAGTGAAATATCTCCATCTCAGCTGGCTGTTCCTGGCTTTGTGCTCACCCAGGTTTCTGCAACATCCTAACTGGATTCTGCAATTCCTGTAAAGGTATTTTGATCTGTAAATCATTGTTAAACTGGTGCTTATTTTGAGTAATATGAGGTGGAACTTGATACTATACCATCTTGCTTATGTAACTTTTCTGTTTCTTCTTCAAGTCAACCAGGCATGGGTTTGATAGAACAGACTGAGGAAGGAGAAAAAAACTGTAATTTTCTCTTATTCCCTTATTCCCTGAAAGTTTCCTTCCTTCTGTATCTTCAAGGGTTTCTGACTATCAGTGGTTGGAATTGTTGAGTTTCAGGGCCCATATGTTGATGGCATGTGTTGAACTCGGCCATGTGCAGATGTAAGTGGTGAAAGTGCAGGCTGTAGGAAACTGCTTTTGTGTGCTCACTGTTTTGCTTTCTGCTGCCCCACGTTTGGGTGATACAGGAAATTTATGTATTTTTTCAAAGAGTATATGATATTCCCTTGTGTATTAGGGCCAGAGAACAGAAGACAGGTGTAGTTCTTACTCCAATTAGCCATACAACTTTTAACTTTGAGTAAGCCTCATTTTTTTCATTCTGTAAAGCAAGAAGACTGGACTAGATGGGCATTTCTCTGTTATTTGTTATCAGAACTCTATGCAAATTACTCCCTTTATTGCTTGTTCATAGTATGTTGCTCATTGGTAAGAGCTTTTCAGTTTTTAAGCCCAATGTTTTATGGTAAAATGTCCGCTTTTCACAAGGATAAAACCGCCATTCTCTCTTGGCAAATGAGAAGGATTGAGAGAGAAAGAGGAGGAGTTGGAGAGGGAGCACAGGAAGGAGAGAGAGAAACAATGCCTGCTTGAGTGAACCCTTGTTCTCCTTCATCCTCAGTAAACTTTGGGGTTTTTCATCTCTTCCATGTGTTTTTACCTTGAGGTGATTTAACTTGTACTTTTGATTTCTTTTTCTTTATTCAAATTTACTTGTGCTTCTTGTTGTTATTTTATTGGAGATTGCTCAATAATTTTATCATTTAATTCAAGACTTATAATACTTACTAAATGTGCATTGTTATATTACCCTACCCTACTTAGTTCAATTTGCAATTCAATAAAAGTCCTAAGGGGTATGGGTATACTTAGCAGGGACTATGGCCAGGATGATTGAAATTTTTGTGGAGGTGGCAAGTATTTTAGCTCCCATGATTTCATGATGAATTTATCTAATCCCACTTGAGCCTGATTCCTTTCTTTTCTGCCCCTCCAGCACTAGTATTCATCAATTTCCACCCACTGAGCTGAGAGCAAGGGTGAAACTTGGTAGATAGGCTAGAATTGGATAAAGTATTTCATAAAAGCTCATTAATTATTTAGAGAATCTCTTTGTATTCTATTTCTATATTAAAAGAATCAAATTCTAATCTGAATTTAGGGTAACTTAAATTTTCAGGGATGTGTAAATTCCAAAACATGAATTTTCCCTGATATGAAATATGATGGAGCAATAGTTCTAAATAAGGAAATAACAGTTTTATTATGCATGAAAATTGATGTTTGGACATTCATAGTAAAATATACAAATTAGAACATACAAACCTTGTTGTTAGTGTTTATAATTGGATCAAGATGCATCTATATTAATATCTAGTTAATTAATGCTAAAAGAAAAAAGAAAACTTTTTTATTATGAACATAGAAGGACATATGAATAGCATAGTCTAAACTCTTTTCTTTCTCTGAAATATTATGTGTAATAACTATAACCTAATTGCACATACTTTTATCTCTCTTAAGTATGAGTGGACTTACTTGTGAGATAGAATAGTTGTACAACCACTTTAGGAAAGTATTTGGCACTGTTTACTAGGGCTAAGCACACACATACCCTATGAAGCAGCAACTTGACTCCTAAGTACTTTTCTGTGGAAAATTAAGCTCATATGTCCACCAAAAGATGTGTTCTTGAATGTGTGATCAGTTTTAGATTTGTAATAGTCAAACACTGAAAACAACTCAAAGACTTCCCAAAGGAAAGTGGATGCATGCATCTTAGGACATTTCATACTACATAGCAACAACAACAACAAAAAAGAATAAACTACTGAGAAGTACTGCACCATGGATGGTTTTAGACATTGTGCTGAGTAAAGCAAGTCAGATATCCTGGTTTTTTTCCCCCTATGAATCTGAGGCCTGTGGCTACACAGTATCCTAGCCATCTCTGGAGTCAGCCCAGGTCTGAGTTTGATTCCTTATTTTGCCAACATCACTTTGTTGCAGTGGGAACTTGGGTGAAGTGACCACGTCAGCAGAAGCATGGGGACATGTGAATAGAGGTGCTTGGATGTCTAGTTAAAACAAAAAACCCACAAGCCCTACTTCTTTAAAGCCTAAACAATAGTTTTTGTGTTCAAATTATATATACTGAATATCCAACAAAAGTTCTGCCAATTCAAATTAAAAATGAAAGAGAAAAGGAGTAAAGAATGAGGTAAGGGAATTTGATAATACTGCTGGCTGGATATGTGTAAAGAAAAGACAAAGCACATTATCTTTTCCCCATAACAGTCAAACAGAAGAAAGGATAACCTCAAAAGCTGTCATTGTATAATCATTTTAAAATGAAAAAGGTTGATATCCAAAACGACAAAACCCAAACAAGTAGTTTTACTATTGTGTTAGCTTTTAAAATTATATTCTACTTAACTATTTTATAAGCCAAGGATGAATTTCCATTTCTTACATTTTATCTTTTTGTCAATAAAATAACATAATCTATTGTTAGTGAGGTGATGTACAAAAGATTTTTATTTTCTGGTTTGTGCACAAGTTGTACTACAGGCTAGTTGGAGCCTATTGTAACCACTGACTTAACACTGAATGGAATGTTATAAAAATCTATGCTTACTATATTGTATTGTTGCTGCTTGTGCATTTGGAAGACACTTCCTCAGATGAGGGACAGTTCAGTCCAAGGCATCAGAGATTTCAAGGCTCTAGGGTTATTTACTAGTAAAAGAAGATGAGGTCATTCAATCTGGAATGAGAAAATAAATTGTATGAATCTTGGTCTGCATTTTTTGATATTTATCTAATATTTAGTAAGTGGATTGATTTTGGGATCATTTATTTTGCTCTTGCTAGTATTATTTTTGATTGTTCTGTCTGAACTCCAGATATACAGTCTTTGTGTTTCTGTGCATGGCAGGATTTTAAATAAAACACATTCCTTATGACTCCAGCAAGACCAGAGTACTTAGATATCACTAAGCTCTGAGATTTAACAGAAAAGCCAGAGTGTAAAATAAATAAGGAAATCTTCTCATCACCAAAGCATTCTGATTCTTAATGGTCTCTGAACAAATTAGAGTAAAATGAAATTATAACTTTAGTCTATTAGGGATTCATTTGTGAATTTAGACCTGTGTTCCCCACCCCTACCTTGTTTCTTGCTTTAAACTAATTTGGTTTATCTAAGATGTCCTATGTTACAGGTTATCATTATCCCTTATAGGCTCGTAAAATCCACATCACTAGTTTTTATTGTATTATGATGCCTTTCCCATCCTTAATGCTACAGAAGAGGGTGATTATCTCAAGGTAATCACCTTTTGCTCCATACTGCAAACTTAAACTTAGTGTTGCCCGTGAAACACTCCATTAAATATCCCTGTTGCATTTTTGTCATAATTTTATCCACCTTCTGGGGAAAAAAGACAACTGAAACATCATTCTCGGAAGTCTAAAACAATTTCATATTTTCTCATGTTTGTATACTCACATTCTTACATTCTGTAGTGTTTTTCCCTTGATATTTCTTTTCTTGTGGGAAAAGTTCATGAGTAACCAGTTTTTATTGCTTTTGCTTTTATAGAATCTGTCTGTCCAACACGAATTCCTGTGGCAGCTCGCGATGAGAAGGGTTTTGATATTCTTTTAGGTTTAGGTGTAAAGAAAAAGGTTAAGAAAAGAATTCAGCTCTCACCAACAAAGATAAAAGGATATGAAATAACATCGAAAGTTGATTTATCAGAATTTACAAGGTAAATGTTATATGTTAATACAACTTAAAAATTATATACACACATGCTATACACACACACACACACTATGTGTGTGTGTGTGTATATATATATATATATATATATATATATATATATATATATATATATTTGCAGAGGTACTGAGAATTCTTTAAACTGATGCATGTTCTTCTCTTTCTAGCAATGTTTTCCCAGAAGGTCTTCCTCCATCCTATGTATTTGTTTCTACTCAGAGATTTAAAGTCAAGAAAGTGTGGGATTTATGGAGAATATTAACCATTGATGGAAAACCACAAATAGCAGTTACCTTAAATGGTGTGGACAAAACTTTATCATTTACAACAACCAGTGTAATTAATGGCTCACAAGTGGCCACCTTCACTGACCCTCAAGTTAAGGTAAAGAGCCCAGGTGTGATTATGGTGTTCATAATCATGGGGGAACATCATTAGGATTGTGTGTGTTGGGTGAGGATTGTAGTTTTAACATGGCTAAAAGATGTTGACTTCATATTTTAAAATTTTGTTGTTTATGAAACACCACCAAAGAGGAAGGAAATTTGTTTCTAAATCAGTATGAGGACAAAGAGTGGGGGAAAATTAGCATATTTCATATTCCTATTACTGGGTGTCAAGAACATTTAAAGATAATAACCATCCAGTGAAGAAGCTATCACTGCCATTTTGTAGACAAAAACAAAAACAACAACAACAAAAAACAATGTTCAAGGTTAAGTGTGCCCTCAAAGAAAAACAGCTACTTTGTGGTTTAGATATGCACTCCTGTGAGACAATGCAATAAGATTCAGAAATGAAAATGATCAGATTATGAGAGTTTTAACCCAATCAGTGGATTAGTCCGCTGACATTGATTAGCTGAGTAGAAACTGTAGGCAGTTAAGGTGTACTGGAAGAAGTAGGTCACTGGGGGCATGCCTTTAAGGTTTATCTTTTCTTCATGGTGCGTGAAGCTTTCTCTCTCTGCTTTCTGATTGCCTTGTTCTGAGCTGTTTCCCTTGGTTTTACCCTTCTGCTATGATGTTCTGCCTCACCTTGGGACCAGAGATAAGGGGTCAGCCATCTGTGGATTGAAACCTATGAAATCATGAGCCCCCAAATAAACTTTCCCTCCTTTACATTGTTCTTGTCAGGTCTTTGGTCATAGTGATGAAAATGATGACTAAAACAGCTCATTAAGAATTGAATTTAAATATGGTCAATATCAAAGTCCATGTTGGACTGTTTTATATTGCCATGTCCTATGAGTTGATGAGAATAGAATTTATTTTAATCAGGAGTACATTTTATTTCCCCCCAAAGGAATATATATATTTAATAAATGAAAAATGTTTATTTTCTAAGTCATGTGTGCATAATACAGATGCAATGATAAAAACAATTAAATTTTGCTCATTATTATAATTATGATAGCCTAAAGGTATATTATACAATTTAGGAAATGTGCTTGGTTACATATGAATATTTTACATTTGGACAATTTTTTCATTCAATTACTATATTAAATTTAAAATTTTGTGGTCTGCTTTCCTTATTAAAACCAAGGTGCTAGATTCTTTATTTAAAAAAACACCTAATAATCTGTCTATCCAACATGAATTCCTGTGGCAACTTTAAGGAGCTTTTTTATAATGGAATATTCAAATAATTTATATTAAATTGAAGTATAAAGCACAAAATATGGGAAAATCATGGTAAATGACATGGTTTGGGGATTGGATCTTGGAAAATATATAGGATTTTTGATGGGGAGAGATGTAAGAGAACATTGAGACAATGGTTTGGCATTGACTAGCCAAATGCAGTTTTTATTTAGAGAATGGCATGTTTTGAGTATAAAATGCATGAATGAAAAGGCTAGCAAGGTATGAGCCCAATTTGTGAGGATCCTGGAAAGCCATACAATTTGGTTTGGATTTTATTCAGTGAACAACAGGGTTCCGTGCAAAGATCTTGATCATAGGTGTTTCATGGTCAAAGCAATCCTTCTTATTTGTTCCCCAAACAATGTTTTCAGTTTTATCCTGCAATTTTGTCTGATACTTGAAGTAAAGAAATGGATAAGATGGAGCTTCTCCTCTAACACAACTTTACTGAGAGAAATTAATTATAGTGGAGATATGCAGGGTGGCTTGGAGAGGGAAAAGTCAGAAATATGTTAGAAAACAAAGCAAGATAACCACAAGCCTAAATTATGGCAGTTAGAATGAAAATAGAGAGGTGAATTTGAGTAATTTTTAAGAGAAATAGTTGATATAATTGTATCTGGTGAGTTTTTACAACTCAGAGAAAGAAACATGTTTTAGAAAAGGAGAGTATTATCATGCAAGGGAACTATTTGGGAGTGGAAGAAGTTTGGGGGACAGTTCATTTTGTAACACACTCCATTAAACTGGTTGTGAGATACCCTTGCAAGATTATTCTACTGAGTGTTAGAATTTTGGGACCTATGTGTAGGAGAGAGGTCCACGCTATTGATGTAGATATTGGAGTTACTACATAGAAATAATGTTTGGCTTGTAGGTATGGATGAGGTAGTCAGAGGGCAGAATGAAATATATCAAGGACAGACCTGTGAGGGATGCTCTCTTTATAGGGCAGGTTGAGGAAGAAGAACCCTCAAAGTGATAAAGAATGAACAACAGAAGAGAATTAAATGAAGATGGCCAAGATTCTTTCAGTTATGGAAATTGAGTGAGAATATCGAGAGAATTGGACTAACTGTGGGATGAGGAATGAGGGGAGCCATTTGGATTCAGAGATCAAGATCTCATTAGTGACTATGAGGGAGTTGTTTCAGTAAATTGTTTGGCAAAACTACATTGGTATATGTAAGAGGAACTCAGGTAGGAATTAAGAGAAGAGTTGGTGGATAGCATATGGGGTCCAGCTTAGAGCAGGGTAAATTAGTATATAATACAGAAAATCAGCATGATTCAGACTTTCTTAACAATGGTTCTAAGTAGGAAGACAGTGAAAGATAGTTAAGGGTTTTATTTGTGAATCTTTCATATTTTCTTCTCATAGACATTGTTTGATGAAGGCTGGCATCAAATTCGTCTCTTAGTAACAGAGCAAGATGTAACTCTGTTTATTGATGATCAACAAATTGACAATAAACCCTTACATCCAGCTTTAGGGATTTTCATCAGTGGGCAAACCCAAATTGGAAAATACTCTGGGAAAGAAGAAACTGTTCAGGTAGTATAATAATGATTTATTTTTTACATCGGATAAAATCAAATTTCTGCTGTCCTCTCTCTAGTATTTACTAAATCAACCTTATTAGACTTAATTGTGAATTCTCTTTAAATACTTAATTGAAATATGGTCAGTTCATGGGTGAAATTTTGTGTTCTTATGTGTATATTAGAATGCAAAATTTGACTTCATCTATTTTATTTAAAAAATCTTAGAAAAATAATCCCCTGGGCAGAGGATAGAATTCTAGGAAACATTAATTTCATATTTCCCAGGAGAAGCAGTTCAAATAATGGATTTGGAATGGGGAATATGTTTAGAGCTGTAAGTGAGAACTATAAAAATTTCTTTGCAGCTGTGAAGATAAAATTAGATTAATGCATGTCAGAGTCCTTCACAAACAAAACTATTGCTTAAAAATAAAGTGATTGTGTTTTGTGCAGTTCATGCTTTTAAAAGTTTTATTTTTACTTTTATTACAGCTATTTAGAGTCTGTGTTTGGGTTAATAGTTTGTAGTTAAAAAACAACTCTGGAAAAATCTTTAATTGGTAAGAGTATTTCCCTCCCGCTTTGTTTCTGTTACAGGAAGACTCTGTCATTTTCAAATGTGTGATTACTCACACGGTCACTATGTATTAATGCTTTAAGTCAAATTGTAGTAAATATTTACACAGTAACTGGTGCATTCCATCCCAGCACCTAAGTCTCTAAACCCAGAATGGCCTCTGGAGGTTACCCCTATATGATCTGGAATGTTGTAGAGATTTAGGGTAAATACAAAAAAACCTGGGAAAGGTTTTAAGTACCTTAGGAAATACTTTCTAGACTAGTTCTCAATACAGGGATATTAAAAAAAGCTTCACTGGGTTCCTGAAGAAAATCAGATTTGTTCTTGGTGCTTAGGGTGCATCACATCTTTATAATATATGTTGGGTATTCAACCTCTGTGTTTTTATTGTTTTAGCTAAATGCTGGGAATCTAAACCTTATCAAATGACTAACCATAGCAGCAGTTTCTACATATTTGAGTTGCTTTTATAAAACAGTTAGCTCATGCCTCAACTTTAACTATACTGTATTTATATTCCTAGTTTGATGTCCAAAAGTTGCGAATCTACTGTGACCCAGAGCAGAACAACCGCGAGACAGCATGTGAGATTCCTGGATTTGTAAGTGAGATGGGTTATTTTTTTTCTCCCAAGTGTTGCTTTAGTACTTTCAAAACAATAAATGAAAAGTAGATAATGCCCAAAACTTATTTAATATGTAGAGTTAATCTTTATTATCAAAGTTAAATAGAACGATACATAGTTTGAAGTTCATAACTGAAATAAATTATAATGTGTCACTGTGCAAGTATGAATGAAAGCACCAGTAAGTGATTTCTCCCCACATCACTTTTTACTGTGATTATTCCAGTGCTCAGATGAAGCAGAACTACACCTGCTCCAAAGACTTAGATTGCTTCGTATAAATATTAGTGTGTAAAGAACATTTTTCTACTTAATTAAACATAAGACAAAACATTCCAAACTATATATTTCTGATGAGTAGGAAATAAATTTTCTGTTCACTAGCATATTTTCTGAACTTACAATGAATGATTTTATTTTTGTTGTTGCTACCTCAGTAAGGTTTCCTTATGGTTCTAGAATTTAAGGGAATTTCCTATTTATTTAGTCATTTTTATTAATGGGTTAGAAAGGAAAATGATTATAAGCTAAAATTTTATAGTGTATGACTGTGTGTGTGTGTGTGTGTGTATAATCTATCCCTTTTTGCCCTACGCAAAAAATTGTGAATTATTTTAATGGAAAAACATACAGTGCTGGACAACTTTTTGACAATGTGGATTCTCAGTGAGGTTTGGACTGTCCATGATTCTTTTAATTTGCATAGTTGCGCTATCATAATTTATTTCTCTAACAAACCATGTAATGAGACCACATGTAAAGAAGAGTTGAGAACATCGAGCAGCACATTTAAAGGATCTGTAATAAAATCAAATGTGGAACTTTTGAGAAATGACTCATTCTTAGGTTTTCTAGATTAGTAATCATTTAAATACTATAGTTTTATTTTTAGATACTTATAACTTGGAATATAAATCTCTCCTAAAATATTTGAAGTCATGGCATTTGAGAGTTTATTGTATGTACTGATCTAATTTTGTTACTGTTTGGAAAGATTATATTAACCTATTTAAAATTGTGTGATACTCAGCAATAAGTTGAGAAGCTCTTCTACAGTAAAATGAATAAAATTTTAATGGAAGCAGTTATCTTTGGCTTCTTTTTTCTGTGTTTTAAATAATTTCCAGATAGTTCAGTACAGCTTCTGAATATCACCTTAAGGTATTTTTGTTCTTGCATGGTCATTATATCAAGAAGCTTCAGTGCTTTGATTTTTGCCTTCCACTCTTCGCCTATATTTTCTTTTATCCTTTATAGATATAGCAGAAACCTGTGTAGACAAGTACATTTTAGGATAGGTGTAAGCAAATGTTTTATCTCTAGATTTGACACTTTGTATTGGGACAACAAACTACCTGTAAATGACAAAGATAATTTAGAAATATAATTAAAAACCTATTTTAAAACACATGTGTTGTTTTTCTTTCAGAATGGAGAGGTAGGCTTGGCTATTTTTATTCTCCTTAAGGTAATGTTTGTGTTGTGGGACCAGTTAGCTTCCTCTCTTCAGCTGTAAGTATATTAGACAAATAGAACCCATTTTATATAATTTGAATGTACTTCTTATTGATAGTTTTTTTTGTGATTTGGAATTTCTTAGCAGATTGAGCTAAATAAAATTGGAAAGTAACTATATCTTTACCATTTTACATATGGATACATACACATACATATGTGTGTATATAAAGATAAAGCTAGTTCTATCTATATCAATATTTAGATGTCTATCTTTCTTTCCACATTTGTTGATTAGTTCCATTTTTGTCTTTGCAGTGCCTTAATGGTCCCAGTGACGTAGGTTCAACTCCAGCTCCCTGTATCTGTCCTCCAGGAAATCCAGGACTACAAGGCCCCAAAGTGAGTAATACAAACCATACTGTTTTTTGTTAAAAGTCAGTATTGCTCAAAGGCAGAAATTCTTAATTGCCATTGACCCCATTGTGAAGTTCCCTCCTCCTGCCTTACAACCGTTAAAAACCTGAGTATTAGTGTGATTTCTAAAAAGTGTATTCTATCTGGAACTGTGCTTTGAAACTAAAACTGATCCCACTGACACACATTAAACTGAGGTCACATTATTGGTTTTTTTTTTTCCCCAAAATACTGCTATTAGAGCCCAAGAATGATATTTCCTTCCAACCTGGTTAAAAAATAAATGAATAAAAAACAGCTGTTAAGTTATGCTTTAAATTTTTAAATGTCTAATTTGCCAAAATGATTTTCAGATGAAAAACATGAAGTAAAAATGTTTGACTTGACTTTAATATTGTTTAATGTCTAATTCTATAAATGGAGGCATATGTATTTATTTCATTTAAACTTACAGTAATTAATTTTGGAGAATATTTTTGTGGTCCAATTATACTTAATTATTTACATACATATGTATATATACATATTCATATCCTTGGAGCTATCTTGTGGGGGGTTGTAGCTAGTTACTTTTTATATAACAGTATGTTCTGATATATTCCTATGCTATTAAATATGAATGCTACTAAGTTGATGCTTATTATAGTATCACTTAGATATATGCTAAGATCCTAAGAAATTGTTTGTCCACTCTAGATAAATTTTGTGCATTTAATATTATTTAAAAATAACTCCTTACATAACATAAAAATGATATATAATTTCAAAAAGGTCTAATTCTATAGACAAAAAGAACGTTTGTGTGTTTTGATACCTTCTTACTTGAAGTGACCATACTAATTTTTGTTTAATACAAATTGCAAGGTTCATTTGGACTGAATTTTAAGATTGTTTTAATACAATGGCTAGTTTTCAAACTACTGATGTAATTTATTTCTAAAAAATTTATTGGTTCATATTAATTAAAAGAATGGTAGATTTCATTGTGGCATATTCATTCATTCATATAAAAATTCGATCCATTTCACTACCCAGCATGTGATCTAAAATCATTAATTTCTTCCCATCTTTTTTTTTGCATGTTTTTCCATCATTTCCATGCCTGTCTGTTAAACTTAAGAAATAAATGTAGTTAAAGAAATATATGTTCAATAACTCATTCCAAATAAACATCTATTTGACTTGGAATTTGCAGTACATATCATGTAAATCGTTTATTATTGTCGTTTATTTTTAGATTGCATTTAAGAAAGTTAACCCAAGTGTTCATTAGTTAAAGTTACTACATATTGTTTAGGATGCTGTGATGTAAGAGAGAAACACCTACCCTTATTAGAAGAAGACACTTTGTAAGACAGATGAGTATGTTGTACCAGAAGATTCTTTATTGAAAATATTTTTATAGCTATTCACCTTGGAATATCATACATAAAATAGTTTGATTCTCCAGAGATATAATGGGGAAATCATAAACCCATTATGTCTAGCCTTTCAATGGTCCTTTCCTGCCTCTCAGGGAGGCTCAGGCCAGCTCCATGGACTGTAAGAGGCTGCCTGCCATTAGAGAGGCACTTGAAGACTCTGAGGTTTTTGAATAATTAATTTCTGAACTAATAGGTACCTCTTAGTATAACTTAATTTTATATTTTCATAGCAAATTTTTTAGCACACCATTGTCTTATCTGGTCAAGCCTTTAATTTCCAGTTTTTCCAAGTTTCACGTGTTTTTCATTTTCATTCTCTTTTCTTAGTCATGATCTATCCCCATTGCCACCTACTACTTTAAGTGAAATTGCAGTTTCCACCACTCTTGAAATTGGCGTGCCTTCTTGATCTGCTTTCCATTTTGTTCAGGAAATCTGGCAGGATTACAGGAATGAACACACACACACACACACACACACATACACTCTTCCATCCTTTTAGGGCTTTTTTTCCCTGGAGGTTGTTCCTTACCCAGGTCAGGGACCTATATGTGAAAAACAGAAACCCCTAGCAACATTTGAGTTGCACATCTTTTAGAGATTTTTTAGCTTTCAATATCAATCTGGTTTTTATTAGTTCAACAGAGCCCAAACTAAAGCAGGTAAGATGATTGTATTTTAGAGTTCACTGAAACTTATTGGCTATTTTTGTTAGATGGTTTCTGGAAAATTTTGCCCGTGTCCATCAAACAAAGTCACCTGTGAGAAGCAGATCTAGCCTTTCTATTAGCCAGAAATAGGGTTCTGGGAGCAGAGTTCATCATGAGACTGAAACAGAGGAGGAATTCCTGGGTAAATAGGAGGATAAACACTTATTTAAGATAAAGGAATTTGTCTACTTAAAGCTCTGTCAATTTCTGAAAAATATCCCAACCCTGTTGCAAAAGCAGGTTCAAATGATTATGGCACTCCACACTTATCATGGCATTATAACTTTTCATCAAGCATCAAAAAATACACCTGTCTTTGGACATTTGGCCCATTAATTTCAAATAAAGAGAATGAATAAATTAATGGGATAATCGATTTATTAGGATAATTCTTACACACAAGCACTTCTTTTGTTTACAGTGAAGGTTAATAAGAAGGAAATTCTCCTTGGAATTCTAGTGTTAGGCACAGTGCTTAATAGTTATAATTTTTTATTGAATGAATTATGGGATCATTGAAAAAATAAGATTCCCCCAGACCCCCCAGTTATCCTATATGAACTGTCTCTGTTCTGCACAAAAGCTGAGGCATCCCCAGTATGCAAGTGACTTCCTTTCAGATGCCCTGTACATGTAAATGATACTTCTTTCCCTATTCCACAGCAATAGAAACATTTGTGAAAGCAACCTCCTCACATTTGTTCTAACTTAAATGTTAAAATTCGTTCAGAAGTGGAAAGAAAGCATTTTCCCTTCTTTTCCAGGTTGGAATAATTTCTTAATGACATCTTTGCTTAGAAATATCACTTTTGCTATAACCATCTTCCTGCTGAGGCTTTTGTTTCACCCTAATAATTCTATCAATTAGAGATTCATTTGGACTATTGAAGTTCCAAAGTCTCTTTGAAAATTTCAGGGGCCACTGGACATCCACATTCTTATGCTAATCTTTATAGACTTGAGTGAATTCTTTGTAACCTGAAGAATGGATTTCTTGAGTGCCAAGGAAGGGAAAACACTGGTTGTGGAGAATGGTAAAAATCAGTTTTAGGTCACATATTCCCAAGGAGGCCAGAGTGGCCTGGAGGCTTAAGGATTTTTGAGAAGAAGGCTTATAAACATGGTTAAGGGCTTTGTTTCAGATGCACAACTTGAAACATCAGCTTACTTCTGCAAGCACAACTCCATTTCTTACATTAATGGTTCATGTTTATACTTCATAAGTGGCCTTATCCAGAGATGTTTCAGCTTAGTCTGTGATGGTTCCACTCCTGTCAACAACTTAAAAATCCTATGGCCACAAATTCAGTTCAGCATAAATAAGTATTCCTTTTCAGTGGAGCACATATTTTTAAAATTCAAAATGTGCAAATGTTTCAAGTAAACTAGAAGAAAAAGGATTGGGAAATTTAGTCACAGTTGTATAATAGTAAGTCATATGTCTAATTTAATGTATTTGGAATTTTTTTCAAGTTAAAGTGGTCCATATGTCTGATCAACATATGCATTTGGTCATGTGAGCAGGAATAATAGTGTTTAGGAGTATAGACTGTGGAGTTGAATTGGTTGGATTTGAATGTCATCTCTGCCATGGCTGTGTGACCTTGGCAGATTACCTAACCTCCGTGGGCCTCAGTTTCCCTAGATAGAAAAGTGAAATAATCAAAGTACCTTCTTCATAGGATTATTATGAGGGTTAGCTAGTTTAATGTATGTAAATCTTTAAAGCAGTGCTCAGTATATAATAAGCAATAAACAAAGGTTAGGTTTTTGCTTTAATAGTAATAAAATAGAATTTTATTTTAATTAGTCTTCTTGCTAATCAGTTAAATAGTTTGGGCTTTATTTTATTCTTTAAGTTTTATGGGAACAACTCTAAACCTACCTGAACTTTTGCAAATAATTCAGTGAGGGAAACAGTCAAAATTATCCATCAGATTTACCAGCAATAATACAATCTACTAAAGAGATTAATTTCCCTCATGCTGGTGTTGATCACTGTTATAATCATAGATAGATCCGGTCTGACTGGATCTATCATGTGGGTGATATTTTCTCTTTAAGAACTTAGGTTTCATCAATTTAAATCATTATTAATATGTTTTATATTTTTATGCAGCATAAAAGCACATGAGTGGCTTTTCTTCTTGTGCCAAAATTTATTTCAGCTCATCATAATAACAATTAAACTTTCCAAATCCTTTTGATTTCCCAGGTTTTGCTGGTAGTTAATATTCTGCAATGTAAGTGGGTTGTTGACAGATTTGATTTTAAATAAATCAGTCAGAAAATATTTATTGAATCTCTACTTGATACCCAGCATTGCATCAAAAAAAAATAGAAATTATAGACCTTCTTTTCATGGAGCCTCAATCCAGAGGATAAATGAAGATTAACCAAGGGAAAACTTTGAGAAGACACTAGGTGTGAAAAAGTGATGTGATATAAGAGCTGCCATACTATTTCAATAGGAAAAGAGAGAAAGACACCAGGAGAAAATAGTGACATGGACACTTCAATGTCAGAGAAGTTTGTCTTATTGATGCCTAAGTGGAAAAGGAGGAAAATCTTTTTTCCCAACAGAAAGTTAAGATGGAATTTGTTGAAAGGCAGGAAGTCCACTCTGAACACGGGTCAGGACGGATGGTCCAGAGGCTGGAAGCTAGTGTGAACCTTTTCAAATAAGAGAAATTCTAAATCCCTAGAGACCCAGAAAGTTGCTCCCTAACACACAGCCAGGACTGCAAGTCCTTGAATTAGAATTACAAATTGTCTTTCCTCCTGGATTTATTAAGCTCTTCTCTCTCTGTTTGAAAAATGACATTTCCTTCTTCTCAGCCTTTCCTCTTGCTAAGCCTTTGGAAGGGCCACTGGTAAGTGAATAGCCCATCCCTTCTTTATGGGTTCCTGAACAGAGTTCACATAGTTCTTTCCATCTTTCCTGTTATGTTTCAGGAACATGCCTCCGTAGCCAGGAGTCCAAAGTAGTTTTCAGATCAGCAAATTTGGCTCTATAAAAGTAGTCTTAATTGCCAGAGTCCTGTGTGGATGATTTCTTGATTAAAAACAAGGAAGAGTTATTATTGAATGGAATTAGTTCCCTTTGCAGAAGTTTACTGATACTGATGGCGGAGACTTCATATTTTCCAGAAGAATGTCCCATATGGACTTCATGGACTCAGAGATGGACGAATATTACTTTTGAAGTATTTCTTAGAATTAAGTTAGAAAGCACTTTCACCTCAGAAGAAAATGGTTATTTAATGCTATATTTCATGGTTGGTGACCATCTGGATGATCAGTACTGGCCTAGGACAACATGCTGGACTTCTATAGAATGTGCTGGCCTCACTGCTATGTGGAAAGGCACAGTGTTCTTGCAAGATCTCATGTTTGTGAGGACAAAGTCATTTCTTAATTTCTTAAGTATTACATGCACTGAAGGACTATGAAGATTGGGACTGAGTTGTCTGACCAGGGCCCTGTTTTCATGAACATATTCAAAGTTTGGAGTTTTGACATTTTTCTCAAATGTGATATAGGCAGAGTATTACATTTGACACCACTGAAAGAAATGACTGCCATTAAGCTTTAAACTTGAGTCCCATGTGTGAGACCACATGGATTTGGACATTTTTTAAAAATTAGGTATTGGGGATTGAACCCAGGGGTGCTTTACCACTATGCTATATTTTCAGCCCTTTTTAAAATTTTGAGACAGGGTGTCACTAAGTTGCCTATACTGGCCTTGAACTTGCAATCCTCCTGCCTCAGCCTCCTGAATGTTATTTATTACAGGCATGTGCTAGGCTTGTGGACTGTTCTTTAAGTAATTATTTTATGAACTGAATTATTACATTATAGGGTATTGGTATCTGGGATGCAACATTCATAACAGAGTTAAATCTATAGACTCAAGAGTCAAATATTGCCATAGTGAAAAACATTTGCTGTGGCACTTTGCAATCTGTTCAAAATCCAAAAAAAAAAAAAAAATGTATCCTCCCATTAATGCTGACATTTTGCTCCAGGAAAAAATACTTCACTTGTTATACCCAGCATTCTCACAGAAATAAATCATTTAGTTTTATATAATTAAGACATTATTTTTTGAGGTAGGTATTTAAAATGAAGCATAATTTTCTTAAGTCTATTTTGAAATGTCTTCTTTAAAAAAAAATCTACAAAATGCTTCAAATAATAGAACTGACTTCAAACCTTTATTGGCCCTGACTGCAGCAATGTGGTTGGATGTTTTGTATTGAGAAACTTTTTTTCCCCCCTGTCTAGGGTGACCCTGGACTGCCTGGGAATCCTGGCTACCCTGGACAACCTGGTCAAGATGGTAAGCCTGTGAGTACTGAAAGCTTAGTCATCTCCAGTACTGGGATTATAGTGTCAAAGTAAAAATTGCACTGGGCACAGCTAAACAGGCAAAGATGACTTTATTCAAGACTACTGCCCTTGGGGAGAGAGAACTGGCTCAATGCTGCTGAAACAAAGGGAGAGAGAGGTTTTAAATGCTGGGCATGTTAGTAGAAAAGTACTGGAGGACTTAGAAGGAAGGTAGGGTTTTGAGGTGGAACATATTGCGTTATTCCTCAGTTTTTCAAATATTTTCTTCTGTGATTAGTCCATCTGTATTTGCTTCTATTTGGCACCCATTAAAGATAGTCTCCAGCTTTGCAAGATCAGGATGCTGTCTTCCCTGAGGATGATATAAAAGGATGGCAAGGAGGTCCTTGAGAAGCCATTCCTAGGTTGTAAAACTAGTAAGAAGCTATTAAAAATATTTGTATTTCAAAGAGGGGCCTAATGTTGAATCATTTTCTAAAGTAAATGCTCTAAGAAAAGCAAAGTCAGGTAGAATAAGAAAGATAGCGACCTAAATTTAGTCAAAGTGAGGGAAACATTACAGTCAGCGTGGCCAAAGAAGCAGCATTGTTGACATAGGGTTGCCTGGGGATCAGATTTGATGAGGTCCCTTAGAGTGCTTTGTAGCTACAGATGGTGTGTGAGTGCAGGCCTAGAGCAGGCATTGTGCTCCTCTGTGCTGTTCTAGACACTTCATGATCCTATTTCATGATTATATACATCTTTACTACAATGAAAAATAATGACCAGGGACTTTCAGTATCATGATAAATCCTTTCGTCTTTTCTTTTTATGTATATGGAAGTTTTCAACTTAAAAGTCTTTTCAAAGGTGATGTTATTTTTTAAGAATATATTCACTGAAGCACACTTATAATCTGATTAAATAAATAATATTATCTAAGATTCTAAGAGAAATTTAGGGACACAGAAAGGGAATGTAAATCAACTTTAAAGCATTTTATGCAATATTTATAGATAAGTCATCTGTCATCATGTTTGCAGAAGTAAATAAATATCAAGAATTAGCTTTGGAATATTAAAAAATAGTTTTCACCAAGAAATATTTCTCCTGAGAGACTTTATCATGAAGGAGTGGGAAGGTTTGTACTGTGAGTCAATAGTTTTCAGGAAGTCAGGCTTGTTGGCAAATTCCTGCAATCCTAATGGCTTGAGAGGCTAAGGCAGTAGGATTACAAGTTCAGAGCCAGCCTCAGCAACTTAGTGATACCATAAGCAACTTAGTGAGACTCTGTCCCAAAATAAAGAAGGCTGGGGTTATGACTCAGTGGTTAAGCACCCCTGAGTTCAAATCTTGGTATAAAAATGGTGATGATGATGATGATTATGGTGGTGGTGGTGGTGATGATGTTGTTCAATGAAAGAGCCAGAGGCCTAATGTTGAATCATTAAGACTCCTATCATCAGGAGAGTTACTTAAGTCCCTGAGAAAAGTTTGCTAATGGATTTAATACAAAAACAAAACAAGGCAAACAAGAACAACAACATAAAAGAAACTAGGCAACCTTTGAAACTGTGTTAATATACTGAGGCCTTTGACCCCAGCATTGCATGGGAAGGGCTTAGATAGTAGGTGAGCCCCTCTAGAGAGGTAATAGGTAATAAAGGAATGGTCATTGGGAACTGCTGTATGATTGAAACTGTGCTGCTCAGCTGACCATGGGGGTTTATTCTGAGTGTGATGGCAACCAGGGATTTTGAGAAAGGAAGTGACTTAACTGGGTTTACAACTTCAAAGGATAAATATGAATATTACCTGGAGAGTAGCTTACATGGGGGCAGGTGTGAAAGGAGGGAGATCATGTGGAGATTATTTCATGATTCTAAGTAAGAGGTAAGAGTAGTGGACTAGAATGATGTGGCAGAAGAGAAGTAGTTAGATTCTGACTAATCATCCCATTTAAAGCTGACCACAGTGCAAACAAATTTATATGTTGGGTATGGAAGAAAGAGAGATGTTGAAGAAGTCACAAAGGATTTTAGTTTGAGTAACTGGGTGAATTGTGGTGTCATATACTGCCCTGGGCAAGGCTGTGGGAGATGTAACTTTTGTGTGGGGAGAATCAAGAATGCATTTTTGGACAATTGGAGAATCCAGTTGTGAGTCGCCATATAGCTGTATTCAAGGTCATGGGAGCAAATGAAATCATTTAGGGAATGAATCCAGACAGAGAAGAGAAGGGGACAGTGGACAGGGCTTAGGGCTTAGAGGAGCAAGAGGCAGAGGATCAGCCAAGGAAATAGGAAGCACTGATCAGTGATGCAGGAGGAAAACCAGGAGAGTATGGCATCCTGAGGGGTGGAAGCATTTCAAGAAGGGAGTGTTCAGTTATGTCATTGTTGTCAAGAGGTCAGAAAAAGTTGGGGCTTATGATTAGACTGTTGAATTTGCTATATAGACGTTACTAAAGGCCTTGATGACGGTGCTTCTGGTAGGATGGTACAAAACATGGATTGGAAGAGATTCATGGGAAGAGTAGGAGATGAAATGGTAACTGAGTATAAATGTTTCTCCTAAGGATATAAAGGGGAGCAGAGAAATGGAGCAGTAGAATGGGAATGATGTAGGATGAGAGTAGATTTTTTTTTTTTAAGGTGGGGTGTTGTAGCAGTTTTATCATGATGACAATGAGGTAAAAAGAAAAAATGGGAGATTTGAGAGATATTTGTAGGAAAATGAGCAGATAAGAGGGCATTAGCTTCAGTTAGGAAACAAAAGTTTCACCTTGATAAGAGGTAAGAGGATGGACAGTTAAACTTTTCTGTGGGTACAGAAACAGCTAGAATATGTATTTTGGGGAAATACATAGAATATGTATTTTGAGAAAAATTATCAGATTACTTATATTGAATTCAATTCAATTAAAATAGAAACCTAACATCTTTGCTTTTGAATTTATCTTTAGCTTCTGTTTTTTGGCAACATTGCCTTGGAATTTCTGTTTTAATCCAGCCTTTATTCACTTCAGCCTAAGCTGTCTTTATGACCTTGTGCATTTTCTCACTGCAGTTCCTCGTCCCACTAAGATACTTCCCTGAGGTCCTATGTGAGTTCTGCCCTAATCACACTTGGGTGAGATGACTTTTATAAATATGAGCCCTCCTGCCTGGAGATCCCTTTCCTGGGCTCTACAATTTTTATGACTGGCAGCTGAGGTGATGAACCAAATCCAAACAGGTAGACTTTACAGGCTGGCATGTCACCTGTCAACACTGCATAATGTTGTGGCACATCCCTGACAGCACTGGTAAATTATTTCAGCTATTGTTTTTTTCAGGGATAAGAAAATCCTAGGCAATGATGGGAGGTGAGTGCTGATCAGGCCCTCCATGGGTTATCAGCCCTGTTTGCTTTAAGCATTTTTTTTTTAAATCTTTCCTTGAATGAAGTGCTAGGGATTAATTATAGTTAGCTTCATATAATAAACTTGGATATTACTCTATAATCTGATTTAAGATATAGAAGACTTATTTCCTCATCTAATTAAGCACCTGTGTAGACATGTTTTGAATATATGTATATGTGTATAATTTTATGTTAGGTATATCTGTGCAGTATCTGATAGTAAAATCAAAGAATAAAAGCAAGCAACTGTGGTGAGCAGAATCATGGTCCCCTGCATGTTCACATCTCAAATTTCAATACTCATGAAAATGTTATCTTGTATGGCAGAAGATGTTGTGCAGATGTGATTAATTTAAGGATATTGAGATGGAATCATTTTGAACTATCTGGATGTTCCAGTGTAGTCACAGGTTCTTTAAAGAAGAAAGCAGGAGTGTGAATCAGGGAAGGGTTTTTGATGATGATGATGATGATGATGATGGAAGCAGAGATCAGAGTGAGGTGCCCAGGAGACAAGAGATCAAAAGAAGCTTCCAGACTCTGGAAAAGAGAAGGGATGGATTCTCCCTTAGAGCTTTCAGAAGGAGCAAAGCCCTACTGACACCTTGATTTAGCCCCCTAAGACCTCTTTCAGACTTCTGACCTCCAGAACTATAAAATAATAAGTTTGTGTTGTTTTAAGCCACTATGTTTGGGTTAATTTGTTATAGCACCAATAAGAAACTGAGATTTCAACCCAAATCCTGTTTTCCCCTAAGTCTGACTTTTTCTTAAATTCTCCCCACCCCGCCCCCATTTCTCTCTCTCTGCAGGAGATGTGAGATTGGGTGGCCAAGCAGGAAGAGAAAGCAAGCCTGTGAGCCAGAACAGCTGAGGGTCATTAGAGTGTGTCCAGGGCCAGCACCCAGCTGGAATGGGAAGGTGTGGGTGGAGCCTCTGGCTGGGTCTTGAAGCCATCTGGACCAAGGAAACTTGGATGGAACAGTTTGCAGGGAATTCTGCTTTGTTTGGATTTGGTTCTGTACAATCCCCCTCAATAAGCAATTTGAATCTCTTTCACACATTATAACCAGGCCAAGTCAATTGAAGCTTTAAATAGTAAATTATTCCACTCTGGAGAAATACTAATTTTCATAAGGAAAGTGCATTCAACCAAAATTTGAAGAGTGATTTCCAATCCTTCCATTTCTTTCTCACTTCTCTTTCAATCCACTAACTTCTATAGTGCAGTGTCTGAGAATATTAATATTTATTCTTTTACTATGACAAAAGGAAAGATGGGGAAAATATTTATATAGTCTGCTAGGTAATTCAGGGTGGTACTACTAAAGACATTATACTGATAGGACATTGATTGTTAAAGAAGGCCATATGTAGAAACACAAACAGGACTAGTTTAAGATTTTGTAAGAGTTTGTATTTTAAAAGTGCTTGTTTCTGTTTTCTGTTATTATTGGTAATTCTTCATGAAGTACTTTATTTAAAAAACAAAAAAGCCCTAGCTAGTAATTGGGTAAATCTGGGGCTGTATTGCTGTTTACAGAGTTGCTTTGCTTTTATGGTCCTCAGTTCCTTCATCCAGGAAATGAGATGATAATGCCTGGTAAGCACTAGTTTCTCTCTCAGCCTGAGTTTTTTGATTCCATGAAGTCTATCATATTTCTAATATATAAAGATGAGATAGTTGAGGCCATAGAATACTGGAAATGATTTTCCATATCAGTGGTCTTAAGAAGTGAGTTGGGGAGAATGACAGCACAGTGCTATCAGCAGACAAAACAGTGGGTTGGTCAGGAGATGATACCCAGTGGTTCAGTACCCCCTTTGCCTTGCCCTCTTCAAATGTGCCTCTGAGTAGGCTAGAGATCCCAGAGATCCCAGCTTCCATGAAGAATTGACTCTTACAGAAGGGATAGGAGAGGTGGGGAATTGAAAAAAATCATATGACTTGTTAAAGTATAAAGTGCATTTGGAAGGTTAGTAGGAAATGAATTTGGATAGGTAGGACAGAGAGAAGGGAGGGAAGAGCACATAAATCAGACCATTGTGATAATATTGGCTTTTAGTTGGTGTGAGTTTCAGACCCACTCATACAGAGAAGTGACGTGATCTAAATTATTTTTTAAAAGAAAGTATTCTGGCTTCTGGGTTGACAATAGATTTTTTTAGAGTGACAAGAGCAAAGGCAGGGAGAACAGCCAGGAAGTTCCTGCAGCACTCCAGGAGTGAGGCAATGGCCATCAGGGTCAGGGTGGTGGCACTGAGGTGAAGAGTACTGCTCCTGTCCCTGGGGTGTTTTGAAGTGAGAGTCCACAAAATTTGCCACTATGTTGGATATAGTTTGGAGAGGAAGAGGGAAGTCAGGGAAAGCTAATGGGGTGTGGGAGAATGGGGAAGCCATTACTGGGTGAGGGAGTTATGAGTGGTAGGGAATGTGTTGAATCGATATATTAGACATTCTAGTAGAAATTTTGAGGTTGCAAGTGAATAGAGGAAGTCTGACATTCAGGGTGAGATCCCTTTCTTGCAAAGTGTCTTTTCTTGTCCTTTGTCTGTTTTCTGCAGTGACTATTGAGTTTTTCTATAAACCAGTAAGAGCTTTTTTGATGCTTTGAGAAAATTAATACTATATTATATGTTGTATGTATTTATTTTGACTATGCATTGGCTTATAGTTTTGTTTTAATTTGTAGAAATGAAAAATTCCCAGAATCACATATTTTCTGTTTTTGTTTCTTCTAGTGTTATTTTTTTAGAACATTATGTACTATACTATATGTTCATTTACTTTAATTTAACTGTATTATGATTTTAATGACTTTTAGTTTTTTTATTGGGAATTTATTTTAGTATTTGGGGTGACATGAAGTTCCCAAAAGACTTGGGGAATTTGTCAACAGGCTATTCTAACATAGTGAAATCTAACCGCAGTAAATATGTGGCTCCTACTTGTCCATGAGCTGTTATTTAACTAAGGTGAAAATGGGATCCACATATGTAATGGGGTTGCCTAATAGGCAGATGCAGGTTTTGGCACAGGTAGTAGACATGTAACAGGTACAGTGAGAAGGATGACAGTCTTGCCTCTGGCACACTGGATTTGATTCAGAATTCTACAGAGACATGCAGGAACTGAAATTATTCAGAAGAGAGTAACTGGGAGAGTTCAAGAGTTCAGAAGACAGTCTGTGAGGGAAGAGTTCTTGTGCTTCAGGTGTTAGTCCAAACAAAAGATGCTGTTTCCAAATATTCAGGAAATCATGTAGAGAATAAGAGAAAAGTGAAGTAAACCAGCCCTGAGGTGTGCAGAGTGATTAATAGTAAATATAGGACCTATGAGACAAGCTCTTCATGCCTTCCTGCTTTCAGACCCTTAACTTAATAAGGTGCCAACTGTAGGCCCAACAGTTTAAGGGCTATAGAGAGTTGGGAGCTGGGTGCCATAAAGATTAAAGAAGTGGAAGATGAGATACATCAAGATGAAGGCCAAAGGGATGGCTATTATTTAATTTGAAGATTATAAGAGGCAGTGTAATCATGAAATGTATGAAACATCCTTCTAAAGAGAAGAGTGTCTGCCTGTACCTCCTTCATTTCAATCTAGGTTCCTTAGCAGAAAGATCTATTGTCTCACTTTCTTCCATTGCCATTTAACTCTCTTCCTATTTCCCTCCCTCTCCCTCCTTTTCCTCTCTTTCCTTTCTTTCCTCTTTTTCTTCCCTTTCCTTTCTCCCTCTCCCTCATCTCTCTCTCCTTTCTTCCCTCTCTCCTCATGAGTCTCAATGATAAACTAAAAGGTGAACGATTTTCCTTGAACAAATTATTCTATAGTATATTAGGGCACTTTATTTCCCTTTTCTGCAATAAAATATTATTTAAAACTTGTGTCTTCACCCAATACAGTGGAGCTCACCTGTAATCCTAGCTACTCAGGAGGCTGAGACAGGAGGACTGCAATTCCAGGCCACCTGGGCAACTTAGAACTTTTCTCAAAATGAAAAGGGCTGGGGCTGTGTAGCTCAGGGGTAGAGTGCCCTGAGTTCAGTCCCCACTACCAAAGGGAAGAAAACTCCCGGCCCAAACCAATCTTAGGTCTTCTTAAGGCTTTGGGCAAAGCTTACCTGACTAGCTAATTCATTCTTTTCCTCACTTTCCTTCTATAAAAATCATGTAGCTATTTCCCTGTTTGTTTCCCAGGTTGATTACTTACATTTTACATATCATTCGTAGTATATATTATATGATAATGTATTTACACCTTATATACACACATTACTGCCATTTGTTTTTTTTTTTTTATTTTATTGTTGGTTGTTCAAAACATTACATAGTTCTTATTATACCATATTTCACAGATTGATTCAAGTGGGTTATGAACTCCCATTTTTACCCCGTATACAGATTGCTGTGTCACATCAGTTACATTTCCATTGATTTACAAATTGCCTTTCTAGTGACTGATGTATTCTGCTGTCTATCCCATTCTCCACTGTCCCCTCACCCCTCCCCTCCCCTCCCCTCCCCTCCCCTCCCCTCCCCTACTCTCTCTCCATCCCCTCTACTATAAATCGTTTCTTCCACTTATATAATTTTTCTCCTACTCCTCCTTTCCTCTTATATGTAATTGTGTATAACCCTGAGGCTCACCTTCCAGTTCCATGCAATTTCCCTTAACTCTCACTTTCCCTCCCGCCTATCATCCCTGTTTAATGTTATTCTTCTTCTCCAGCTCTTCGTCTCTACCCTGTCCTTGGTTACTCCCCTTATATCAAAGAAGACATTTGACATTTGTTTTTTAAGGATTGGCTAGCTTCACTTAGCATAATCTGCTCTAATGCCATCCATTTCCCTCCAAATTCTATGATTTTGTCATTTCTTATTGCAGAGTAATACTCCATTGTGTATAACTGCCATTTGTATATTAAGCTCTTCAAGAAATTCTTCAGTGACACAAGTAGCATATATGATGTTAAAGATAAGTTCTTATGTTGTGTCATCTTTTGATTGCTACCTGCCTGACCGCAGGACTATGCAGAGCTATTTCTACTATTACAGCACTCAGTAGTGACAACTGGTTGGACTCAATATTCATTTGTTTGCTTACTTATTCATTCATTTACTCATATGCCCTGTATCTATTGGTATTTACTGTGTTCCTGGCACTCTTCTAGGCCAAGGGAATAGAGTGGTAAACAAAACAAAACAAATAAAAACCTCTGACATTTTGAAGCTCACATTCCATTGTGCAGAAACAGAAAATAAACACACACAAACACACACACACACACACCACACGCACAATCATATGGTGTTGAATTCTGTGGAAAAAGACATCATAGGGCCATAAGAGGTGGAATGTGTGCTATTGAAACCTCCCTTTGAATATGAAAAATTCAGGTTGTAAAATAAGAATTATTAAAAATGGTATCAGCTACCTTAAAAAGGGTTGTGCATTCTTGGCCAGGCTTAGTGGTACATATCTGTAATTCCAGCTACTTGGGAGGCTGAGGCAGGATGATCAAAGGTGTGAGGCCAGTCTGGGAAACTTATCAAGACTCAAAAGAAAATAGAAAGGATTGGGGATATAGCTCAGTTGTAGAACACTTGGCTAGTATGTGCAAGGTCCTGGATTCAATCCTTTGTACAGATGGGGGAAATCAAGGTTGTGCATTCTTCTTTTTAAGGAAGCTTATTATAACTTTAAGTGTAACCTTACTTAGAGAATGAAGCACTTCAATAAAGTTAAATTAATTCTACAGGTCTTAGAACTTAGCTTTCTCTGCAGAGATTATTTCTCAAAGATAGACAGTGCTTTTCATTTCAAGGCAAGTTGTTATTCATCATTCATACACCTTTCCTTAGGGAAGACAGAATAAGATTTAGAAATTTCCTTTATAGCAAATGTAGTTTGCTTTAATTTGAAGTAGAAATTCTCTTTAGTTCACAATAGTATATAGCTTCTCACTGTCAAATATATTTTTATGTTAGTCTATGAAGTATTTTTGTTTTTGTGCTACTTTATACTTTGCCACCAATTCAACTATATTTTCCTCCAGAGTGCCTCTCTTCATCATTGGTATCATCAGCAGTGACATGTCAGTGACAGAGACCTGGGCATCATTTCACAACTGCAGAATCTGTACCTCCCTCAACCTGTCATCATCTTAGAACCCATACAACTGAGTTGCCTCATGTTGAGCCTCCTACTCTTTCTTCCCTGCAGGAGGCTCCCATCTGGTGTCCATGGCTATCCCTTGTCCCCTCTGATCTCCTCCACAGTGTAGCAAGGGATCTTTTCAGAGCTTAGTCTGATTGTGTGATCCTCCTTTGTTAAATGACTTTAGCGGCTTGGATAAAGATCATAGTCCTTAAAACTCACAAGCCGCACAGGTAACCTCCACTCTATTATTTCAGACTTCCTTAGCTTGCTGTCTTTCTAGCTCTGTGGACCTGGTTTATCCTATCTTGCCACATGGTATGTTGAAGGGCTTCCTCTTGTGAATTGTTCTTCATTTTCTATTCCTTTGAGCTTGTTTATTAGCAAAGCTTCCTCTTACTGCTTATGCTTCACCTCCCATTGCATCACAGTTTTCCTTAAAACTTAGCTCAGGTATAATTGTTACATATATTCATTTGTTTGTTTGCTTACATATTCATTCATTTACTCATATACTCTGTATTGGTCTGTTATTTAATTTGAGTAATTAGTTAAATCATATCAAACACTTATCTAATAATTGAGTTAGCTAACAAAGAAACTAGTTTTTATGTTAGTTATACTTGGAAAGACAAAGATATTTTAATTTTCTTGGAGTTCCATTGCATAGAGCTACAAAGTATGCCAGACGAGAAGACCCCCAGAAGACATTAAAAGTACACACTTGATTTTTGTTACCTAGTTTCCCTGACTCCCTACCAAAGAGTATCTGTTGGGATTTTGGAAAAATTTGAAGAAAATTATGTAATAAAATAAACTTGAAATCACATTCTTTCATTTTTAAAAGAAGGGTGAGATCAAAATAATTTCTCTGGAATTTGTTCTCATTTTAAGTTTATAATATTAAAGGAAATAATTTATCCTCCTCACTACTTTGAAAATTTAGTTTAAGTAGATATTGTGTGTAATGATTAGAATTAGGCTTAGAAAAAATGGTGACCCAGGCACATTTGGAGATTTTGTTTTCTTTAATATCCATTTCAATGCTATATATATTTCCTGGAGCAATGTAACTATGAATCATGGAAGAAAACTAAATTAATTCTGTATCCTTAAACCCTACAATTTGGCAGTGAGAATTTTTTTCCCCTAAAATATGACTCATTTACAAAGAGACCGAACATGGAAAAGACCTAAGTGCTGTCAGAAATCTTGTGGGTGGGGGTGGGGGTGGGGTGGGTATTTGGATCTGCTAATAATTACAAAATTGCAAAATTAATATCAGAATATGATAGGAAAGATGAAGTTGTAAATGAAACACAGAAACTCATGTTTTCAGAAAACAAAAGCTCAGACTATAGAAAAAGCTTATGATTTTTCCTATTTTAGGGTACTTTTCTTGTTTTAGTGTACCCTACTATGAGTCAACCAATGTTTTATTCCTTGCTCCTCTTGGAAATTGTAGTGCACTTCCCTGTTAACCTTTATTTTCCTGATTTTTCGCCCAAAATGTGTCTCTCTGAATTTTGTCCAGTTTCTGTTGGAGTTTTGCCTTGGGATCCCCCAGGTTGGATGTGGTTATGGTTTTCTTTATTTTGTTACTAAGCATGTTTCCTCTCACTTCTAAAATAATCTTTGAATTTATTTCTGCAGCTAAGATTTCAGAGATGCATCTCATTGTGAGTTTAAAGAAGACATATCCCACAACACTCTCATATTGTGGGAAATGCTTATTATTCTTACATTGCATTTCCTCCCCAAACAGACAAGCAGCTGTCATGAAACACACTGAGACCATGTTTGTATGTTCAGCATAGTTCTGTGTAAATGTGGAAAGGGCTTAAATCAGAATGAGGATGGCTTAAATCAGAATGAGGATGTCAGGACCTTTGGTTTCCAAAGCACTAAAGATGGCTGTTAAACTTATAGAGTAACATTCTGCAAAAGTGTTCTTGTGGCTTTGGACCTTAGTCATTGAGTCTGAAGAAAAGAAATACTCACTGATTGAATTCCTAACATATGCCAGACATCTTCACCTGTGACTGCACTTTACTTCTTTTCAAAAGTGAAGTGGGTATTATTATTGTATCTTGTGGTATAAAACCAAGCCTTTGGTAGTCCAAGTGGCTTAGCCAAAATCCCATAAAAAGTAAAGGGAGGAGCAAAAATTCAGCCCAAGGTCTTTTCCAATTTCAAAATTCATTGTCTTTCCACTTCACTGTGTTGCCTCCCAGGATTTGGGGATTTGATGACTCTGTCTGAGGTCACATGATGAGTCAGAGGTAAGCTGGGAATAAGTTTGGGGGATCTCCACATTTTTTTTATCCATTATAAAAAGATGCATCCTCTATATCAAATACATCCAATCAACCTACTCAAAGAGGGGAGACAGAATAGCAGCTTTGGCTCTATAATAAAATATTAATTTTCTTAAAAGTCATAAAGCAGATATGACATTTGATTTAACTTTTGGAAAAATCTGAAAGAAAAAATAGTTCATCAAATGTGAACTTTGCAGATGACCAACCATTTTGATCAATAGCCAATCTCCTTGGTAACTTTCTTTTGAGGAATTTTATGAACATTCCTTTCCTCTGGGCATTCACAATTGTAAACAGTTTAAAAAGAGTCTGGAAAAATGGACCTCTGTGAATCTGATGAGTCATTCTAGAATGGTCAGATCTGATGCCCTCTGAAGCATTTTCTTTTTTTTTTCTTTTTTCTTTTCTTTTTTTTTTTTTTAGAGAGTAAGAGAGGAGAGAGAGAGAGAGAGAATTTTTAATATTTATTTTTTAGTTCTCGGTGGACACAACATCTTTGTTGGTTTGTGGTTTTCTGATAAAGGTTGTTCCCACTGGCTCTGCCAGGTTACTAACTATATAACTTCAGGCAAGTTACTTAACTTTCTGTGCCTTCCTTTCCTAATCTGAAAATGGGTATACTGTAAAATCTACATTAAAGAATGGTTTTGTGGATTGATAGATAGAAAGTATTCTGTGTAGAAATGATAAATATGATATAAATCATTGCTGTTCTCTCCCTGCCCACCCATTATAAGAGCCTATTGTAAATCATGTTGGATTATCCAGAGAACACATAGAGGTCATTTAAGGAATTGAAAGTCATTCTAAGTGGTGGCATTTATAAGTAATCTAGTTTTTCTCATTGATAGCAGTGACAGTCATATCTTATTCCAAAGTGGCGGAAGGAAGGAAATTCAGGGAGAACAAAAGGGATAGAGAGGTCTGAGCAAGTTCTAGGAATGTGGACTTTCTTCTTTCTTTTGACTGATCTTTAAAACATGAACTACAGTGTATTACTAAATTTTATACTGTAAACTACACAAATGTAACACAAAGAGATTTTACGTGCTTGTGTATAGCGTGGATAACCATAAGATAAATTTTTCCAATGTTTGATCAACAAAAATATACCTAACAATGTGTGCAATGCTGTAAATACAGAGATGAGTTGGACTTAGTTCATCATCTCAAGGGGATACATAATCCCTGACACTGAAACACTGCCAGTCCAAAGAGCAGATGGTGGGCTTGAAAATTGCTGGTTGCCTTGTATAGAGTATGGAAAAGTTGATTATGAGGCCAATTATTGTCTGGTGAAGTGAAATATTTGAGGATTTGACAAAGGGACTTGAGAAAATTTTGAATTTGAGAAATCATGGAGAAAACATAATAATATACCTTGTGAGGAATTGAATAGGATATGAAGGAGAAGGTGGTGGTTGCTAATAAAAATTCAATAGTCATTTTCATTCTGGAAGTGACTGAAAAAGCAGTTTATAAGACAGGAAATGTAAATCTGTTTAAAGGGAAATTAACATAATAATAACATAAGATCGAATTTTCCAAGATGACCATTATTATTATTGTTACAGCCAGCAAAGACTATTAGGAGGGATATTTGAAAATATGAGTAGAAAAGCCGGGAATTATAATGTCTCTAAAATTATAGTTAAGATTGTACTGACAAGTGAGTGGGTGACTGTGAAGGCTAGAATATACACGCATGAATACCACATGGAATTGAAGCTTTTGGCTTTAAGAATGGAGATGTGCTTGGAAACTGAATGAGATATCTGTTAATACTATTGACCATGGCTACTTGTGTCCAAACAGAGAAGAAGAAAATCAGAAGTTGACAGAGTACTAAATGTCTTGCTAAGTGGTCCAAATTAACCTGATGTGGGCCCCAGGAAACCTAAATAAATATTCAGGGTTCTCAAGATTGTGAAAACATTAGTTTTCCAGTGCTGAGTGAAGATGAATCATTTGCTTCTGTCTGAAAGAGTTGTGCTATTTTACCAAGGGTCCAGTTTTTGGAGGGTCATGTAAGAAGCAGTGGAGTTAAAAGGGACTCCTCTCTCCTCCCACCCTTAGCAGACAATTGCTTTGGGGATTGAGGGAGAACATTTTACAGCCACATTCCTGGGTTTAACAGTGGCTTTATAAACTGAGTAATCCAAAGGTAGTTATAGACTTAATATAAAGAATAACATTCATCAAGATTTACTTAATTCCAAGGATTAATAGATTACCATTAATCAGGCAGTTTCAAAAGTATTTTACATGTGTCTAATCCTCTAACATTCTTAGGTGTTTTTCTCTTACATGTGTCGAATGTGCTTCTAACATGCAGAACATTTCTTTGGGAGCTCTGTATTTGTACAACATTGACTCAGTGTTTCCATGCCAAAATCTTCTTTTGAATTGAAGAATCTGTGGATATTTTTTTATTGATCTAGAGAAATTTAAAACCTTTTTCTATATGTTTTTCAAAGGATTTCATTAAGATTGGAGGGTATGCATGCTTTATTAAGTGTTTTATGCTTTGCTATTTTATGCTTTGCTATATAAGTTTTAAGTATGAGAAACCTGAGAAAAGAATGAATACTAAATGTAAAGCTATTCTTTGTAAATATGATGAAATATCGATTATTTGTGTTTCTTTTTATTTAGGGATATCAGGGAATCTCAGGATCACCAGGTGTTCCAGGACCTCCAGGAATGCAAGTATGTGATCCATTTTTACACAGTTTATAAATCTCACTTTTAGTGAACCAAAGACATAATTAACAGAATTTAATTTTGTGGTTAATTTAGGGCTCTCAAGGACTACCAGGTTACAAAGGAGAACCAGGGAGAGATGGCCAAAAGGTAAATACACATAAATAAAAGTGGAGTCAGTAGTTTTGTCATTCAAAATTGAAAAAGAATTATCTATAATGGCTCCATGTGTAGTGTTGGTGAATTTGTCAGTGGCCATTGGCCAGTAGAGCTCACAGAAGGCTTTTGTCACTAGATGACCACCATCAGATGCAAGTTGGCATTGCCCAGATAACATGTTGTCTTCCTGTGGTTGAGCTCCCTTTTCAGAGGGGAGTGAAGCACATATCAGTGTAATGTGTTATCATGTTAGCCTTAGGCAGCCCAGTCCTGCATGTCTAGTTCCATTTATCTGGCAAGTGGTCTACTGGCTTAGCCTTACCTGACTTCTCCTGTAGGTTATTGATGGGTATACATATTTCAATTACTGCATCTGTTTACAACTCTGAGTTTCGCTGTGTTTCCCATTGAAGTACATGTTCTTTAAATCTGTTAGTACCTTCCCATGGGCAAAGTCAATGCCTATTGGCCCTGGTAGCTTGTCCATGCTCAAGATATATATTTGTATTTGTTTGAATTCCTGTGTTGATTGTTAGCTTAATTCCTAGAACACAATCTCATTTTAAGTTTTCAGGGAGACATTCTGCTATTTGATCCAGATAAAAACCCTATAGTAATCTTCTCATGCCAACTTTGCAAATTGCTTACTTTTGGAATATAAAGTGCATAACATGCACATCTCAGAAACACTGATCTAAACTTTACCCATTTTATGTTTTGATGGTAGCATAACATCACAACTATTTAAAATGTATCTCTTGAGTCTGATGGCTCAGCTATTTTCAGGGTATTTGGTTTGGGGCAAGTTATTTAATGTCTTCAAATCTTATTTTCTTATTGACAAAATGGGAATTTCTTTATAGGTTTATTGGGAGAATTAAGCAAGTATGGTTACTGGCTTAGGGATTTTTTAATACAAATGATGGTTTTATTGTTCTGTTTTGTTTATCAAGTAACATGATTATAGATGGGATATAGTCCAGGTTGGGCTGGCATGGGTTAAAGCAGTAACAAAATCACATAGAAAGATTAGTGACTGGAAAAAAAGCAGAAAAAAAGATGAAATAGGTAAAGGCAGGTTTATAATATGTAGAGAAATAGAGTAGGTAAAGCAAAAGCAATAGTTTACCTAATTCCCAAAGCAGAAGTATTAAGTCCTGTTGTCCACAGAGGTGACCTTGGTCATCCATGTGTCCTTTTAGCCCCTGAGCAATCTCTACCAGTTTCATATGATAGAGGAAACTTTAGAGACCGTATAGAGAAGGACAGACAACAGAAATGGAAAGTGTCTTACATATTCATGCTCTGGGGGCGTCATGAAGCAGCTCAACCTCTTTCAGATGAACAGGGATTCCATTTGGAAGTTGAGGATACATATTCTGAGGAACCCAGGTGCAAGCCACCTCTCCTGTATTCTAGTTGAAAGGATCATTGCTCTCTTTACATTCTCACAAATAATCTGATGGGGATGGGGATGTGCTGTTTTACCAATGGTTCAGGGGGATGGGATGTAAAAAAATTATGCATGTATCTGATATTTATGAGTGAATGAAAAAATGAATTACTTTTTCCTTTAGTGGAGTTTTAGGGATCAGATATATGTATTTATTTGTACATCTTAGAAGGACTTGAGCAAAATTTTTATAGGAATAAATGTGCCTTATTTAAAAATAAAATAGCAATAATAATTGTACCATAGCATCTTTTTATTTTCTCTTTTTTTTATTGGTTGTTCAAAACATTACATAGTTCTTGATATATCATATTTCACACTTTGATTCAAGTGGGTTATGAGCTCCCATTTTTACCCCATATACAGATTGCAGAATCACATCAGTTACGCTTCCATTGATTTACATATTGACATACTCATGTCTGTTGTATTCTGCTGCCTTTCATATCCTCTACTATCCCCCCTCCCCTCCCCTCCCCTCTTCTCTCTCTACCCCCTCTACTGTAATTCATTCCTCCCCCTTGTATTATTTTTCCCTTTTCCCTCACTTCCTCTTGTATGTAATTTTTTATAACCCTGAGGGTCTCTTTCCATTTCCATGCAATTTCCCTTCTCTCTCCGTTTCCCTCCAACCTCTCATCCTTGTTTAATGTTGGTCTTCTTCTCGTGCTCTTCTTCCCTAGTCTGTTCTTAGTTACTCTCCTTATATCAAAGAAGACATTTGGCATTTGTCTTTTAGGGCTTGGCTAGCTTCACTTAGCATAATCTGCTCTAATGCCACCCATTTCAATCCAAATTCTATGATTTTGTCATTTTTTAGTGCAGAGTAATACTCCATTGTGTATAAATGCCACATTTTTTTAATCCATTCGTCTATTGAAGGGCATCTAGGTTGGTTCCACAGTCTTGCTATTGTGAATTGTGCTGCTATGAACATTGATGTAGCAGTGTCCCTGTAGCATGCTGTTTTTAGGTCTTTAGGGAATAGACCCAGAAGGGGAATAGCTGGATCAAATGGTGGTTCCATTCCCAGCTTTCCAAGAAATCTCCATACTGCTTTCCAAATTGGTTGCACCAATTTGCAGTCCCACCAACAATGTACAAGTGTACCCTTTTCCCCACATCCTCGCCAGCACTTGTTGTTGTTTGACTTCATAGTGGCTGCCAATCTTACTGGAGTGAAATGATATCTTAGGGTGGTTTTGATTTGCATTTCTCTGACTGCTAGCGATGGTGAGCATTTTTTCATGTACTTGTTGATTGATTGTATGTCCTCCTCTGAGAAGTGTCTGTTTAGGTCCTTGGCCCATTTGTTGATTGGGTTATTTGTTATCTTATTGTCTAATTTTTTGAGTTCTTTATATACTCTGGATATTAGGGCTCTATCTGAAGTGTGAGGAGTAAAGATTTGTTCCCATGATGTAGGCTCCCTATTTACCTCTCTTATTGTTTCTTTTGCTGAGAAAAAACGTTTTAGTTTGAGCAAGTCCCATTTGTTGATTCTAGATATTAATTCTTGTGCTATGGGTGTCCTATTGAGGAATTTGGAGCCCGACCCCACAGTGTGTAGGTCATAGCCAACGTTTTCTTCTATCAGATGCCTTGTCTCTGGTTTGATATCAAGCTCCTTGATCCATTTTGAGTTAACTTTTGTGCATGGCGAGAGAAAGGGATTCAGTTTCATTTTGTTGCATATGGATTTCCAGTTTTCCCTGCACCATTTGTTGAAGATGCTATCCTTCCTCCATTGCATGCTTTTAGCCCCTTTATCAAATATAAGAAAGTTGTAGTTTTGTGGATTGGTTTCTGTGTCCTCTATTCTGTACCATTGGTCCACCCGCCTGTTTTGGTACCAATACCATGCTGTTTTTGTTACTATTGCTCTGTAGTATAGTTTGAAGTCTGGTATCGCTATACCGCCTGATTCACACTTCCTGCTTAGCACTGTTTTTGCTATTCTGGGTCTTTTATTTTTCCATATGAATTTCATGATTGCTTTATCTATTTCTACAAGAAATGCCTTTGGGATTTTGATTGGCATTGCATTAAACCTATAGAGAACTTTTGGTAATATCACCATTTTGATGATGTTACTTCTGCCTATCCATGAACAGGGTATATTTTTCCATCTTCTAAGATCTTCTTCAATTTCTCTCTTTAGGGTTCTGTAGTTTTCATTGTATAAGTCTTTTACCTCTTTTGTTAGGTTGATTCCCAAGTATTTTATTATTTTTGAGGATATTGTGAATGGAGTGGTTGTCCTCATTTCCATTTCAGAGGGTTTGTCGCTGATATACAGGAATGCCTTTGATTTATGTGTGTTGATTTTATATCCTGCCACATTGCTGAATTCATTTATTAGCTCTAATAGTTTCTTTGTAGACCCTTTTGGGTCTGCTAGGTATAGAATCATGTCATCTGCAAATAGTGATAATTTAAGTTCTTCTTTTCCTATTTTTATGCCTTTAATTTCTTTCGTCTGTCTAATTGCTCTGGCCAGTGTTTCGAGAACTATGTTGAACAGAAGTGGTGAGAGAGGGCATCCCTGTCTTGTTCCAGATTTTAGAGGGAATGCCTTCAATTTTTCTCCATTCAGAATGATGCTAGCCTGGGGCTTAGCGTAGATTGCTTTTACAATGTTGATGTATGTTCCTGTTATCCCTATTTTTTCGAGAGTTTTGAACAAAAAGGGATGCTGTACTTTGTCGAATGCTTTTTCCGCATCTATCAAGATGATCATATGGGTCTTATTTTTAAGTCTATTGATGTGGTGAATAACATTTATTGATTTCCGTATATTGAACTAGCTTTGCATCCCAGGGATGAATCCTACTTGATCATGGTGTACAATTTTTTTGATATGATTTTGTATCCGATTCGCCAGAATTTTATTGAGGATTTTTGCATCTAGGTTCATTAGAGATATAGGTCTGTAGTTTTCTTTCTTTGAAGTATCTTTGTCTGGTTTAGGAATCAGTGTGATGTTGGCCTCCTAGAATGAATTTGGAAGTTCTCCCTCTTTTTCTATTTCCTGAAATAGCTTGAAAAGTATTGGTATTATTTCCTCTTTAAAGGTTTTGTAAAACTCTGCTATATACACATCTGGTCCTGGGCTTTTCTTAGTTGGTAATCTTTTGATGGTTTCTTCTATTTCCTCAATTGATATTGGTCTGTTTAGGTTGTCTATATCCTCCTGTCTCAATCTGGGCAGATCATATGACTTAAGAAATTTATCGATGCCTTCACTATCTTCTATTTTATTGGAGTATAAGGATTCAAAATAATTTCTGATTATCTTCTGTATTTCTGAAGTGTCTGTTGTGATATTGCCTTTTTCATCCCGTATGCTAGTAATTTGAGTTCTCTCTCTTCTTCTCTTCGTTAGCATGGCTAAGGGTCTGTCGATCTTATTTATTTTTTCAAAGAACCAACTTTTAGTTTTGTCAATTTTTTCAATTGTTTCTTTTGTTTCAATTTCATTAATTTCAGCTCTGATATTAATTATTTCTTGCCTTCTACTTCTTTTGCTGTTGTTTTGCTCTTCTTTTTCTAGGATTTTGAGATGAAGTGTGAGATCATTTATTTGTTGGTTTTTCCTTTTTTTAAGGAATGAACTCCAGGCAATGAATTTTCCTCGTAGAACTGCTTTCATTGTGTCCCATAGATTCCGATATGTTGTGTCTGTGTTTTCATTTATCTCTAAGAATTTTTTAATTTCCTCCTTGATGTCTTCTATAACCCATTGATCATTCAGTAACCTATTGTTCATTCTCCAAGTGATGCATGATTTTTCCTTCCTTCTTTTATCGTTGATTTCCAGTTTCATTCCATTATGATCAGATAGGATGCATGTATTATCTCTACTCCTTTATAATTTCTAAGAGTTGCCCTGTGACATAATATATGATCTATTTTTGAGAAGGACCCATGTGCTGCTGAAAAAAAAAAAGTGTAACTGCTTGATCTTGGGTGGTATATTCTACATATGTCAATTAAGTCTAGGTTATTAATTGTATTATTTCGTTCTATAGTTTCTTTAATCAACTTTTGTTTGGAAGATCTGTCCATTGGTGAGAGAGGTGTGTTGAAGTCTCCCATAATTATTGTATGGTGGTCTATTAGACTCTTGAACTTGAGAAGAGTTTGTTTGATGAACATAGCTGCACCATTGTTTGGAGCATATATATTTACGATTGTTATGTCTTGTTGGTGTATGGTTCCCTTGAGCAGTATGTTGTGTCCCTCTTTATCCCTTTTGACTAACTTTGGCTTGAAATCTATTTTATTTGTTATGAGTATGGACACTCCTGCTTGTTTCCGAAGTCCATATGAGTGATATGATTTTTCCCAACCTTTCACCTTCAGTCTATGTATGTCTTTTCCTATCAAATGTGTCTGCTGTAGGCAGCATATTGTTGGATCTTTTTTTTTTTTTGATCCATTCTACTAGCCTGTGTCTCTTAATTGGTGAGTTTAAGCCATTAACATTTAGGGTTATTATTGAGATATGGGTTATCCTTCCAGCCATATTTGTTTATTTGTGTTACTTAACATGGTTTGTTTTTCCTCTTTGATTATTTTTTCCCTTCACTGTACTACCTCCCACTGTTGGTTTTCATTGTTATTTTCCATTTCCTCTTCCTGTAATGTTTTGGTGAGGATGTTTTGAAGAGATGGTTTTCTAACAGCAAATTCTTTTAGCTTTTGTTTATCGTGGAAGGTTTTAATTTCATCTTCCATCCTGAAGCTTAATTTCACTGGATACACAATACTTGGTTGGAAACCATTTTCTTTCAGCGTTTGAAATATATTATTCCAGGATCTTCTAGCTTTCAGAGTCTGTGTTGAAAGATCAGCTGTTATCCTGATTGGTTTACCCCTAAATGTAATCTGCTTCCTTTCTTTTGAAGCCTTTTAAAATTCTCTCCTTATTCTGTATGTTGGGCATCTTTATTATAATATGTCTAGGTGTGGATCTCTTATAATTTTGCACATTCGGCGTCCTGTAGGCTTCTAGGATTTGGGATTCTGTCTCATTCTTCAAGTTTGGGAAGTTTTCTCTTATTATTTCATTGAAGAGATTGCTCATTCCTTTTGTTTGGACCTCTATACCTTCCTGTATCCCAATGACTCTTAAGTTTGGTCTTTTAATGTTAACCCATATTTCTTGGATGTTCTGCTCATGGTTTCTTAACAGTCTTGCTGAGCTGTCTATATTCTTTTCAAGTTGAAATACTTTGTCTTCATTTTCTGATGTTCTATCTTCTAAGTGTTCTATTCTGCTGGTAATATTCTCATTTGAGTTTTTAAGTTGGTTTATTGCTTCCTGCATTTCTAGGATTTCTGTTTGTTTGTTTTTTTATAACCTCTATCTCCCTGTATAGTTGATCTTTTGCTTCTTTGATTTGTTTATGTAATTCATTGTCAAAGTTATCTTTCATTGTCTGATTTTACTGTCTAATGTCTTCCTTGAGACTCCAGATCATCTGAAGCATGTAAATCCTGAATTCCTTATCTGACATTCCATCTGCTGCAGCTATTACCTCTTCTAAAGTTGAGTTGACTTGCATTGCTTGTGGTCCTTTCTTTCCTTGTCTTTTCATACTGCCTGCGTTTCTTTCTGCTTGGTGAAACTGTTGTGTTATTGAATTTTCCCCCTATATATTTATATTGCTCTTGTATAGTTGCAAAGTATCCCTTGCAGGGGCGGGTGGCGGCTGTGCTTTCCTCCAATTGGGGTGATCTGTCTATCACACCGGCGGGCCGTTGGGCCCCTTCTCCAGGTCGTGTGGTCTGCCTACCTTGCGGGCAATGGCTGGGCCCCTCCTTCAATAGGGGTGATCTGTCTACCATGCTGGCGGGCCGCTGGGCCTGTTCTCCAGGTTGCAGGACTGCCTACCTTGCAGGAGCGGGCGGCGGCTGTGCCCCTCCTCCAATTGGGGTGATCTTTCAACTAGGCCATGTCCCCTGGGCCCTTTCTCCGGGACATGCGGTCTGCCTACCTTGCAGGCGCGGGCGGCGGCTCTCCAGGATGTACTTAATTAAAATGTTTTGTGAATTAAAAGGTGATCTAAGAGAGCAAATACAGATAGCAAAAGATCATTTTAATAAAGAGCTACACAAGCAAATACAGGAAGCAAAAGATCACTTCAAAAGGGAGATAGAGATCTCGGGGAAAAAAAGGAATCCTTGAAATGAAAGAAACAATAAACCAAATTAAAAACTCAATAGAAAGCACCACCAACAGATTATATTGCTTGGAAGACAGAACCTCAGACAATGAAGACAAAATATATAATCTTGAAAATAAAGTTGACCATACAGAGAAGATGTAAATAAACAGAACATTCAAGAATTATTGGATAACATAAAAAGACAAAATTTAAGAATTATTGGGATAGAGGAAGGCATAGAGTTACACACCAAAGGAATGCACAATCTCTTCAATGAAATAATATCAGAAAATTTTCCAAACATGAAGAATGAATTGTAAAATCAAATACAAGAGACTTACAGGACTCCAAATGTACAAACTCACAACAGATCTACACCAAGGCACATTATAATGAACATTATAGCATACAGAATAAGGTGAGAATTTTAAAAGCCACAAGAAGAGAAAGGAATCAGATTACATATGGGGGAAAACAATTAGGATCTCTGCAGATTTCTAAACCCAAACCCTGAAAGCTAGAATCCGAGAATAACATCTACCAAGCTATGAAAGAAAAAGCATGCTGACCAAAAATCTTATATCCAGCAAAATTAAGCTTTAGATTTGATGACAAAATTAAAAACCTTCCATGAGAAACAAAAGTTAAAAGAATTTACACTATAGAATATCCTAGGCAAAATATTCCATGATGAGGAAATGAAAATCAGCAAAAGGATGTATTTCACTAAAGGAAAAAACAATCGAAGAAGAAACCAAGTCAAGTTAAATAACAGAAATAAACAAATATGACCAGGAATACAAATCATGTCTCAATAATACCCTGAATATTAATGGCCTAAATTCACCAATCAAAAGACATGCACTGGCAGATTGGATTTTTTTTAAATACCCAATAATATGCTATCTTCAAGAAACTCATCTCATAGGAAAAGACATCCACAGACTGAAAATGAAAGGTTAATAAAAAACTCCACTCACATGGACTGCAGAAGCAAGCAATGGTTTCCATCCTCATATCAAATAAAGTACACTTCAAGCCAAAGTTAATCAAAAAGGATAAATAAGGACACTACATATTGCTTAAGGGAACCATATGTCAACAAGACATAACAATTATGAATATATTTGTCCCAAACAATAGAGCATCTATTTTCATCAAACAAACTCTTCTCAATTTTAAGAGTCAAATAGACCACAATACAATAATTCTGGGTAACTTTAACACATCTCTTACACCACTAGATAGGTCTTCCAAACAAAAGCTGAACAAAGAAACTATAGAACTCAATAATACAACCAATAACAGACTTACAGACACATATGAATATTTCATCCTTCAATGAATGAATATACTTTCTTCTCAGTAGCATATGGATCCTTCTCTAAAACAAACTATGTATTATGCCACAAAGTAACTCTTAGCAAATAAAAAAAGTAGGGATACTACCCTGCATTCTATCAGATCATCATGGAATGAAATTAGAAATCAATGATAGGGCTGTGGTTCTGGCTCAGCAGTAGAACACTCGCCTAGCATATGTGAGGCCCTGGGTTTGATCCTCAGCACCACATAAAATAAATAAATAAAATAAAGGTATTATGTCCAACTACAACTAAAAAATAAATATTTGTTTTAAAAAAGAAATCAATGATAAAATGAAAAATGGAAGCTACTCCTACACCTGGAGACTAAAAAATATACTATTGAATGAACTATGGGTTGCAGAAGACATCAAAGAGGAGATTAAAAAATTCTTAGAAGTAAATAAGAACACTGATACATCACATTGAAATCTCTGAGACACTATGAAGGCAGTACTAAGAAAAAAATTTCATTCATTAAAAAAAGAAAAAGTCAACAAATAAATGATCAAATATTACATCTCAAAGTCCTAAAAAAAGAAGAACAAATCAACACCAAAAGCAGTAGAAGACAGGAAATAATTAAAATCAGAGCTGAAATCAATGAAATTGAAACAAAAGAAACAATTTTTAAAAATCAACAAAACAAAAAGTTGGTTCTTTGAAATCATAAATAAAATTGACAAACCCTTAGCCATGCTAAAGAAGAGAAGGAGAGAGAAAACTCAAATTACTAACATCCATGATGAAAAAGAAAATATCATAATGTACACTACAGAAAAACAGAAGATAATTAGAAATTATTTTGAAAATTTGTACTTCAATAAAATAGAAAATATTGAAGCCATCGACAAATTTCTAGAGTCATATTATTTGCTCAAACTGAATCATGATGATATGCATAAGTTAAACAGTTTCATTTCAAGCAATGAAATAGAAGACAGCATCAGAAGCCTACCAATCAAGAAAAGCCCAGCACCAGATGTATACACAGCCGAGTTCTACAATACCTTCAAAGAAGAACTTATACCAATATTCCTCAAATTATTCCTTGAAATAGAAAAAGAGAGAATACTTCCAAACTCATTCTATGAGGCCAATATCACCCTGATTCCAAAACCTTACCTGGTTTTGACACATCAAAAGAAAGAAAACTTCAGACCAATATATCTAATATCTAATGAACATGGATACAAAAGTCCTCAATAAAATTCTGGCAAATCAAATACAAAAACATATTAGAAAGATAGTGCACCAAAATCAAATGGGGTTCATTCCAGGGATGCAAGATTGGTTCAACATACAGAAATCAATAAATGTAATTCATCACATCAATAGACTTAAAGATAAGAATTATATGATCATCTCAATAGATGCAGAAAAAAAAACATTCAACAAAAATACAGTATCCCTTAAAGTTCAAAACACTAGAAAAACTAGGGATGATAGGAACATATCTCAACATGGTAAAAGTTGTCTATGCTAAGCCCAAGGCCAACATCATTATAAATGGAGAAAAATTGGAAACATGCCCTCTAAAACCTGGAACAAGACAGGGATGCCCTCTTTCACCACTTATTTTCAACATAGTCCTTGAAATTCTAGCCAGAGTAATTAGAGAGACAAAAGAAATTAAAGGGATATGGATAGGAAAACAAGAACTCAAACTATAATCATTTGCCTACAACATGATTCTAAACCTAGAGGATCCAAAAAATTCCATGGAAAAACTTCTAGAACAAATAAATGAATTTAGCAAAGTAACAGGATATAAAATTAATACCCATAAATCAAAGGCATTTCTGTACATCAATGACAAATCCTCTGAAAGAGAAACTAGGAAAACTACTCCATTTACAATAAAATAATAAAATAAAATACTTGGGAATCATGTTAATGAAAGAGGTGAAAGACCTCTACAATGAAAACTATAGAATGCTAAATAAATTAAAGAAGAACTTAGAAGATGGAAAGATCTCCCATGCTCTTGGATAGGCAGAAATAATTTTGAAAATTTGTACTCCAATAAAATGGAAAATATTGTCAAAATACTATATTTGGTAGTATACCATACTACCAAAAGCACTATACAGATTTAATGCAATTCCAATCAAAATCCCAATGATATTGCTCATAAAAAAGCAATCATGAAATTCATTTGGAAGGGTAAGAGATCCAGAATAGCCAAAGCAATTCTTAGAAAGAAGGGTGAAGCAGGTGGCATCGCTATACCAGACCTTAAACTACAGAACAATACTAACAAAAACGTCATGGTATTGGCATGAAAATAGACTTGTAGACCAATGGTACAGAATAGAGGACACAGAGACAAACTTACATAAATACAGTTATCTCACACTAGACAAAGACACCAAAAACATACACTGAAAAAAAAAAAAGATAGCCTCTTCAACAAATGCTGCTGAGAGAACTGGAAATCCATATTCAGCAAAATGAAAATAAACCCCTATCTCTCACCATGCACAAAACTCAACTCAAAGTGGATCAAGGACCGAGGAATTAGTCCAGAAGCCCCGTGCCTAATAGAGGAAAAAGTAGGCCCAAGTCTTCATCACATCAGATTAGGCCCTGACTTCCTTAACAAGACTCCTAAAGCACAAAAAACAAAATCAAGAATTAATAAATGGGATGGACTCAAACTAAAAAGCTTCTTCTCAGAGAAAGAAACTATCAATGAGGTGAACAGAGAGCCTACATTTGGGGAGGAAATTTTTGCCACACACATATCATATAGAGAATTAATCTCCAATATATATAAAGAACTCAACAAATTTAACACCAAAAAGACAAACAATCCAATCAATATATGGGCTATGGAGCTGAACAGTCATTTCTCAGAAGAAGACATACTTTCAATCAACAAATATATGAAAAAAAAGTTCAACGTCTATAGTAATTAGAGAAATGCAAATCAAAACTACTCTAAGATTTCATCTCAAGCCCATCAGAATGGCAATTACCAAGAATACAGAGAACAATAAATATTGGCGAGGATGTGAGGAGAAAGGCACATTCATACATAGCTGATGGGATTGCAAATTGGTGCAGCCAATACAGAAAGCAGTATGGAGATTCCTTGGAAAACTAGGAATTGAACCACCATTTGACCCAGCTATTCCACTCCTTGGTTTATACCCAAAGGAATTAAAAATAGCATACTACAGTGATGGAGCCACATCAATGTTTATAGTAGTTCAATTCATAATAGTTAAACTATGGTACTAACCCAGAAGCCCTTCAGTAGATGAATGTCCATAAATGAATGTCCATAAAATAAGGGAGGCTGGGGATGTGGCTCAAGCGGTAGCGCGCTCACCTGGCATGCGTGCGGCCCAGGTTCCCTCCTCAGCACCACATACAAACAAAGATGTTGTGTCCGCCGAAAACTAAAAAATAAATATTAAAAAAAATTATTTCTCTCTCTCTCTCTCTCTCTCTCTCTCTCTCTCTCTCTCTCTCTCTCTTTAAAAAAAAGAAAATGTGGTATATATGTGTGAAGGAATATTACTCAGCATTAAAAGAGAAAAAAATCATGGCATTTCCAGGTAAACGGTTAAAGTTGGAGAATGTCATGCTAAATGAAGTAAACCAATCCCAAGAAAATCAAAAGCTGAATGTTCTCTCTGATAAGTGGATCCTAATCCACAATGGGAGGGGGGAGGCATGGGAAAAATGGAGGAACTGTAATTGGGCAAACGGCAGGGAGGGTGGGGAGGGTGCATGGGGGAAGGAAAGATGGTGGAATGAGATAGATATCATTACCCTATGTACATGTAATAAGACACAAATGGTGTGACTCTACTTTGTGTGCAACAAGAGACAGGAAAAAATATGCTCTATATGTGTACTATGAATTGAAATTCATTCTTCTGTCATGTATAACAAAGTAGAATAAATAAATAAATTTAAAATTAAAAAACAGTCAAATGCATAGAATTAAAGAGTAGAATGGTAGTTGCTAGGAGCTAAGAGAGAGGGGAGTGAAATTTTGCTAATCAAAGGACATAGATTTCTACTCAAGCAAAATGAAGCAGCTCTAGAGTTCTACTGTACAATTTATCAACAGTCAACAATAATCTACTGTACATTTAAAATTTTGTTTAGAGGATTTGACCTCATGTTAAGTATTCTTGCTATAACAAAATAAGTTTTAAAAAATTCAATAAGATTTAAAATTCAACTTCTCAGTTGCACTAGCTACATCTCATGTGCTCAGTGTGGCTCAATGTGGGAGTTAAATATGGTAGATACAGAACAGTTCCATTATTTAAGCAAATTCTATTGGACAGGCTGACTAAAAGATCTGTTGGAGTAGCACTAATTTCCCTCATTCCCCTAGGATGTGATATACATTATATTTACTATTTTTGCCAGAGAGATGGAAAGATCACATGGAATTGCTTATTAATCAGTCTTTTATTATCTTAAATAGCATGTCATTTGAATTTAGGGCTCTTTGAATTCATAAACCTGGTAGTTACTTTTCCCTATATGGATCCTTCCCCTGATATAACACCCCGAATCATGGCTTTCTTACATTACCCTTGCAACCAACTGGTGCAGGTTGGGTTCTTCAGAAGCAGACTCTGAGATGGCATTTATTGTAGAGAGTGTTAAATAGATTAGATTATGCCTTTGGATAATCTAGGTCCAACATCCCCCAGGCAACCCATAGGGAGTTCTAGAGCTAAAATGATCATCACAGTTGGCTTACAGTGGGCTCTAACAGCTGGACCTTTCTATCTTTGCCTCCATCATTAGATTGTGGTACCTAGGAAGGGCCACAACCTTGGACCAGGTAACTCCTCAGCAGAGGCAATGCCTGGAAAGGCAAATGGCTGAACAATATGTACTGATAGTACTCCTAGCACCAGTCAAGAAATCGCTAAAGGGCATCTGAGGAGCTTATCTCCATGTCCCATCACACCTCTCCTGGGAACATAAGCCCCACAAGCATGTTTTTGTCTTAACAATGTTTATCTTCATTACCTAACACCTAGAATATTACCTAATGTATAGTAAGCACTAAATAATTTTTAATGTATGGATTAATGACTAGATAGATTAATGACAGAGAAAGGAAACAAAGAATTCATTAAAAGAGAAACTATAAAATTAGTGGCAAATTTTCACAAGGCAATGGCTGAATCTCACTCTTCTTTATGTCCTGTATCCTCTGAAAATCTAACATTGATAAAAATTAATGAAAGAATAAAAGGATAGTCAAGTATCAAAATCCAGAGTCAGTTACTCAGAATATGATCCTGGCATAAAAAGAGCTGGGAAACAAAAAAACAAACATCTCCAATGAGAAAGACAACAAAAAAATAGAGGATTTAGGAAAACTGAGATAATAAGACCTAATTCCTGTGGATACAGCCTGGCTCACTTCCAGCTATGCTGAAAGAGTTTGGAAATTCTTCGGGTCCCCACTGAGAAAAGAACTGAACCAGGGGATCTCAACCCTGGCTGCAAACAAGACCACAGGGAAGTTTCTAAAAATACCAATGCTGAAGACCCCCGCCAAATCCCTAGAGTTAGAATCTCTGGTAGAAGAGTTTGAATGTATTTGTAATGCTCCCCAGATGAAATTAATATCCATCCAAGAATGAGAACCACTCTCAAAAAGGCACAACTGATGCCTGATAAGGAATCAATTGCTGGGGGAAGCCCACAAAGCAGGAATTAAAGTCACTGATCCTATGCCCCATAATTATTTAATAGGACTAGTGTTGACCATTAATCTCGTTTAGATGTAGACATTCTGATACTGGAAAGGTCTTTGCTTCTATTTTATAAAAATTACTTAGAGAGGCTATTTACAAATACATGATTGCAATGATTGCAGCCAGAATGACTGTGTGACTCGTTAAGTTTAAGTTTTAGACAAAAATCTTGCCAGGCAATGCCCAGAGGAGAACAAAACAAAAGAAGACTCATTAATATATGTATGTTTCAATATTTTTAATATATATGTAATGTAGTATAACATTCAAGCTATACTGTATAAAATATGTCACATTAACGTATATGTCCCCTTCTGCTAGAAATCTATTTGGGCCATGAGTATACTTTGATGAATTTTAGTCCCTGGCATAGATGTAGCAAATTAATAGATATTTAATTCACAAAAGCCAAAAATATTGAAGCACTATTCATTTTAAAATACAGGACACAATTTTAGAAATCATAGGCCAATTTATTTTTAAAGTACTGTTGAGAGCCACAGCCAAAGGGGCCCCAGCAAACTTCCAGCTGCCAGCAAACTTCCAGCTGCCGGCTGATGATTGGCTCACAGCGGCCCCAGCAACATCTAGCTGATTGGCTCCTCTGCGGTGATGTTCATTGGGCTGTTTCCCCGCCCTTCAGACTGCCAGCTGATGATTGGCTCACAGCGGCCCCAGCAACATCTAGCTGATTGGCTCCTCTGCGGTGATGCTCATTGGGCCATTTCCCTGCCCTTTCAGACCACGGAGCTGCTCATTGGGGGACTTCTTTGGCTCCGCCCACACGACCCAGCCAATCAGCCTCAAGAGCAGGAGGATTGTGGGAGGTGGAGAGGCTGGTGTGGGGGAGAGAGGCTTGTGGGAAGCCGGTGGTGGCAGTTGGGCTCTGAGGGTTTTTTCCTGAGGAGCTGGTTTGTTTGGCGTGTGTAGTTCTAAAAATAAAGTTAGTTTCTTTTGACAAGTGGCTCCTGAATTGTGCCCTGCCAAAGGGGCCCCAGCAAACTTCCAGCTGCCAGCAAACTTCCAGCTGCCGGCTGATGAGTACCATTTTCATAAAGAGAAAACTTCCAAAACTCCTAGTGTTAGCCCACCAACCACTAGTCCTACAGAACACAATGATTCTTTTCCTGCCAAGATGAACGCACATTGAAAGACAACAAAAAATGGAAGAACCAAAAGAAGAAACAAGAGAATGCAATTCTTGGATTAGTGAGTAAAAACTAGTTCCAGGATGTGAGTTGCATCCATGTGCTGCTGAAAAAAAGTGTAACTACTTGATGTTGGGTGGTATATTCTATATATGTCAATTAAGTCTAGGTTGTTAATTGTGTTATTGAGTTCTATAGTTTCCTTATTCAACTTTTGTTTGGAAGATCTGTCCAGTGGTGAGAGAGGTGTGTTGAAGTCTCCCATGATTATTGTATGGTGGTCTATTAGACTCTTGAACTTGAGAAGAGTTTGTTTGATGAACATAGCTGCACCATTGTTTGGGGCATATATATTTATGATTGTTATGTCTTGTTGGTGTATGGTTCCCTTGAGCAGTATGTAATGTCCCTCTTTATCCCTTTTGATTAACTTTGGCTTGAAATTTATTTTATTTGATATGAGTATGGACACTCCTGCTTGTGTCCGAAGTCCATATGAGTGATATGATTTTTCCCAACCTTTCACCTTCAGTCTATGTATGTCTTTTCCTAGCAAATGTGTCTCCTGTAGGCAGCATATTGTTGGGTCATGTTTTGTGATCTATTCTACTAGCCTGTGTCTCTTAATTGGTGAGTTTAAGCCATTAACATTTAGGGTTATTATTGAGATATGGGTTATCCTTCCAGCCATATTTGTTTATTTATGTTACTGAATATGGTTTGTTTTCCTCTTTGATTATTTCCCCCCCTTTACTGTCCTACCTCCCACTGTTGGTTTTCATTGTTATTTTCCATTTCCTCTTCCTGTAATGTTTTGCTGAGGATTTTTTGGAGAGATGGTTTTCTAGCTGCAAATTCTTTTAAATTTTGTTTATCGTGGAAGGTTTTAATTTCATCTTCCATCTTGAAGCTTAATTTTGCTGGATACACAATTCTTGGTTGGAACCCATTTTCTTTCAGTGTTTGAAATATGTTTTTCCAGGATCTTCTAGCTTTCAAAGTCTGTGTTGAGAGATCAGCTGTTATCCTGATTGGTTTACCCCTAAATGTAATCTGCTTCCTTTCTCTTGTAGCTTTTAAAATTCTCTCCTTATTCTGTATGTTGGGCATCTTCATTATAATGTGTCTAGGTGTGGATCTCTTATGATTATGCACATTCAGCATCCTGTAGGCTTCTAGGATTTGGGATTCTGTCTCATTCTTCAAGTCTGGGAAGTTTTCTCGAATTATTTCATTGAATAGATTGCTCATTCCTTTGGTTTGGAGCTCTGTGCCTTCCTGTATCCCAATGACTCTTAAGTTTGGTCTTTTAATGTTATCCCATATTTCTTGGATGTTCTGCTCATGGTTTCTTAACAGTCTTGCTGAGCTGTCTATGTTCTTTTCAAGTTGAAATACTTTGTCTTCATTGTCTGATGTTCTATCTTCTAAGTGTTCTACTCTGCTGGTAGTATTCTCAATTGAGTTTTTAAGTTGGTTTATTGCTTCCTGCCTTTCTAGGATTTCTGTTTGTTTGTTTTTTATAACCCTCTATCTCCCTGTATAGTTGATCTTTTGCTTCCTGGATTTGTTTATGTATTTCATTGTTGAAGAGATCTTTCATTGTCTGATTTTGCTGTCTAATGTCTTCCTTGAGACTCCAGATCATCTGAGGCTTGTATCTCCTGAATTCTTTATCTGACATTCCATCTGCTGCAGATATTACCTCTTCTAACGTTGAGTTGACCTGCATTGCTTGTGGTCCTTTCTTTCCTTGTCTCTTCATACTGTTCGCGTTTCTTTCTGCTTACTGAGACTGTTGTGTTGTTGAATTTTCCCCCTATATATTTGTATTACTCTTGTATAGTTGCAAAGTCTCCCGTGCAGGCGTGGGCAGGGCCTCTGCTCCTCCTTCAATTGGGGCACTGTGCCTACCACATCGGCAGGCCGCTGGGCCTGTTCTGCTGGTTGGTAGCAGGTGCGCCTACCTTGCAGGCGCGTGGGGCAGCTCTGCCACTCCCAGGTTGCTGGGCCTGACCTGCTGGTGGGTTGCAGGTCTGGCTACCTTGCAGGCGCGGGGGGAGGGCGCACACCTATTTGTATTTAGACAGTTACGTGAAATGGAGGATGTAATGCTTGGGATGAAAGTTGGGGGGAAGGGGAAGGTAGGTGCTCTTGAAAAGAAAGAAGGAGAGGGAGATAGATAGCATAGAGGAGAATGGAAAGAGCAGTAAAACTTGGAAGGGGAGAGAGAGAGGGAAAAGGGAGAGAAAAAATTAAAATGAAATAGGAAATAAAATTAGGTCTTAGAGATCCATTTTCTTCTCTTCCCATAGGCAAAGCTGTGCCCTCCAGGCTGAGTTTTGCCCTCAATGTGTCAACAGCAATCCCTGTAAGGCGGTTCCTGGGAGTCTCTCAATCCTGTTGGTCCAGAGCCGTTTCACTTCTATGGCCCTTCCTCCCCTTCCTCTTGCCAGCCAGCCAGGTCCTGCTCACAGGAGGCAGTTCCCCAAGGATTTGGTTACACTTTCAGCCCCACCGAGTGCTCTATTTCCCTAACTACTGAGCACTCTTGCTGTCATTCATCTAAGCCCCAGTGCTGTGGAGCTGTGGTCTGTGAGTCAATTGTTTAATTTTTCCGGACCCCTTTGGTGGGCACACCTTCGGAATCTGGCAGCTAAGACCATTGGTGTCGCTGCTGGTGGTAATAGGAGTTGGGGGTCGAGGATCCCCTCTACTTCCCTCAGCCCCTACAGTCACAACCACACTGCTGGCGGTAGGAGGAGTTGGGGGTCTGGAGTGTCCTCTGTTTCCCTCCGCCCCTACCGTCACACCCTCTCAGTTCGCGGTTGGGGGATTTGGGGGGTGGGGAGTCTTCTCTGCTTCCCTCTGCCCCTACAGTCACGCCCTCGTCACTGGCAGTAGGGGAAGTTGGGGGTCGAGAGTCCTTTGGCCCTTACGGTCACACCCACGGAGAGATTTTGAAGTTTCCCAGTTGTTTGTATCTGGTGTGGGTGGGAGTCACACTCCTACTAAAGTAGATTCTGCTGGGAAGGAATCTCTTTGGCCGAACTTTGGTGACTTCCCCTCTCTGCTATGGCGGGCCCCTGGCTCCTTGCCGGAGTGACCGAAGGGAGGGGTGGAACTGGCTTGTCTCTGGTCTGACACAATCTCTGGTTTTAGTTCCCAGTTCGCTATTTCGTAAAGGGTTGGTTAGATTCCCTTCACGCTGTCTCAGGGGGGGGAGCCGTTCGCCGGGTGGGCGGGGCTGTTAGTAGAGCCGGGAGGGCACGGGCTGTCTGCTGGGCCAGGCGGGGATACTTCTCGCTGCGCCGGGCCGCCGGGGGCTGCCTGTAGAGCCGGGCAGCTGCGGCCGCGTGGCTAAGATCTGGACGGGTGGGGTGGCCGTTTGCTGAGGGAGAGCGGGGCCTCCCAGGACAGCGAGATGGCGGGTGCTGTCTGCGGCTTCGGGCGGGCCGAGCCGCTCGGGACCGCCGGCCGCTTTCTGAAGCGGCTGGTGGCCGCGGGATTGTACCTCTGCACCCACTGGGGGGCCGCCTGTAGAGCCGGGCAGCTGTGGCTGTGTGGCTACGAGCCTGGCAGGCGTGGTGGCCGTTCGCAGAGTGAGAGCAGGGCCTCCCCGGGATGGTGGGTGCTGTCTGCGGGTTCGGGCGGGCCGCGCCGCTCTGGGCCGCTGGCTGCTTGCAGAAGCGGCTGGTGGCTGCGGGACTGGACCTCCGCGCCCGCGTGGCCAGCCAAGATCCACTTGTCTGGGACAAACTGACACTTCTAATAAACCTACCAATTCCTGGCAGGTCCCCTCTTAACGGAATTTTGCTAGAAGTTCCTCAGTAGGTAGACTGCCGCTGTTCCAATGGGTCTTTCTGATCCCGTTAACGTGGAGACATTGGAATTGCTGCTTCCTCGCCGGCGGCCATGTTGGATCCCCCGTACCATAGCATCTTTAACTGCTCTACTGTTTGGGGTCATTGATCTAACTTAAATACAGATGCATAAATTTTACAAAATCGTATGTTCTACAGGAGAAGAGAAGACAAGTAAGATGTGGTTGATGCAGGGGCCTTTGTTTTCAGACCAGTAATATTTTCATTCAGATTTGTTTGTTTTATGAAGTTCATTGTTAAAATTAAACTCTGATTTGACAGACTGAGACTAAAATCATCATGTGCTACTTCCAGGTTTCCTCCTCATGTTCCATGGGGCTTCTGAGAATTCATTATCCAGAGTTAAATAATTTGCTAAGTTAGTAAAATACTTTCCCTTTTTTGTTCCTTTTTAACATGGTTTCTTGATTTTAAGAAATGGAAAGGTTAAAAAGTATAACCCTGAGACATATCTGTCTTGTGGTAATTTAGGAGATGTTTCCTACCTAGGTATTACACTAGTGGCCATTGGGAGGTTGTTCCACATGATACTGTTCTCCATTAGGATATTTTCCCAGAATAATTTCCATTTTGTGGCTTTTCTCTGAAGATTCTCACAGTACAAGTTTCTACTTGGAGATAATTAACATTAGATGCACTTTTTTTTTTGTCTTTAACTGTTTTTTTCCCCCCACATATCAGACAATAGAATGTAGATTTTTAAGGAATTTTTCTCCTTGAACTTACAAAGTCAAAAGGAGCACTTATTCAGCAAATGATATTTAATTGGTAACTTTTTTTTTAAATTACAGCTTTAAAGCTGTTTTTTTAAAGCTAAAAGATACTTTAAATACTTTTTCATCCTTAAGGATATGTAACATGTTTAAAGTGTGTGGAGAAATATGTTTGTTAAAACTTATATTAAGGGGCTTGGGATGTGGCTCAAGCGGTAGCATGCTCGCCTGGCATGCGTGCCGCCCGGGTTCGATCCTCAGCACCACATACCAACAAAGATGTTGTGTCTGCCAAGAACTAAAAAATAAATATTAAAAAAAATTCTCTCTCTCTGTCTCTCTCTCTCTCTAAAAAAAAAAAAAAAAAACCTATAAAAAAAACTTATATTAAGCTGTGATGGTTAATTGATATGTATTCATGAGTTTTCAGATTAAGCACAGACAGACTCAAATTTTGGAGAGGCAGGAAGTATTGATGATTTATTTTTATTTTTGTCTATCCAACAAGCTCTTTTTTTTCTGGGCTTAATAAATAAAATGTTAATTATATCTAAGGTATTATTTTTAAATAAATTATTTTATTTTCTTTGTTAGTGTTTTTAACATCAAAGTCTCCCTTTAAAACTTCACCTTCCTGTTGTCCATGCCAGGGTATCATGTGAGGGGGGACCCTGCCCCCCTCAAGCAGGTCTCCTACCTCTGGGTTTCTAACACTGAGATAGTGAGTGGTTTTCAAGGTGTTTGTTCCTGGTATTTAGTCAGTCATAGTCAAGGAACTCCCAATGTATATTTTGAGAGAATAATAATAAAAAGCCAAGTGAAAGGTTTGTTAGGGATGCTATGATAAAATTTAGTATATTAGTGATATTAGTTATTGAGTGTTTCTGAAGACAAAAAAAATAGTTTCTGAAATTAAAGCTAATAATGGTAAATGAGGGAAAAATAGTCAGAAGTAGCTTAGCAAAGTTGCCTCCTTACTTTACTTTCTCAAAAAAAGATAGTCTATGGATGGAGCTTTCTCATAGCACCACACTACAGATACTAGGGTGTGTGTGCGTGTGTGTGTGTGTGTGTGTATACACACACACACATGTGGCAATAAGGGATTTAAAGCAGTTGCAGGTTATAGGCCCAGCTCTGAATTCAGACTGCTTAACTCCCAAGTCATGCTTTTTAATCTCTTTAAGTCTGTTTTATCATGTGGACAGTGGAAGCTACAGGGTTACTTTATTACTGGAACCACCATTCTTCTGATGATAATTTTGGAAATATCTTTGATTTATCCTTTATTCTTTCTTTTAAATGTTGACATTCCTTGTCTAAAACAATCAGACAGGATTTCCCTAAACTTCCTTCCAGTTCTATCGGCACTCTTCCCTGTGTGTGTACCTCCATTCAGCTTTCCTGTCTGTTGACAGGTAAACTGTCCTTGCAGAGTCTACAAGCCCTATTGTTCTCCACTTCTTTGTGTTGTTAGTTAGCCTTATCTTCTATAACATTATTTTTTTTCTTTTCTAGTTAGATTTTCTCAATAAACCAAAGGGTGACCCATGTGAAACCAAATAAACAGATTCCCCTTTCCTCCCACTGTATAACCTCTGTGGCTATTACTCCATTTTTTTCTCAATGGAATGTAAATATCCCAAAAACTTTGCATTTGTTTTCTGCACTTCCTAATCTCTCTTTCTTGCTGTAACCCCTTCTGGTAGGATTTTATCAAAACTATCTGCTGCATATCTAGATCACCAGTCTCCTAGCTTTGAAATCCAGTGGTCAGTCTTGTTCAGTTATCTTTGTCTTGTTATTTTTGTATCTTTGCAACATTTGATACACACAGTTGACTATCCTCTCCTTTTGGAAGCATTTCTTCTCTTGGCTTTTAGGATGCCACATGCTCTTAGATTTTTCTCCTTGCCCACTTTTTGTGTTTACTTGTTGCTTTTTACTCCTGTATTCACTCTCAAAATGTTGGGAGTTTCCAGGGTTCAGCCCCATTTCCTTCCTCAATAGAGTTTATTATGTTGATAAGTATAAACTCATGTGAATATAAATCTAGATATTAATTTTGTAAAAATAGATATATTTTATGACCATAGTTATAAAATAATTAATACATTGATATAACAATATAAAAATACTAAATATATTGGATAAATACACAAACATACATATATTTATACAATCTGTTTTCTTTTTTTATTTGTATTGGAGATTGAACCCAGGGGCACTTTATCACTCAACTGCATTTCTAGCCGTTTTTATTTTTTACTTTTGAGAGAGAGACTCACTAACTTTCTAAGACTGGCCTTGAAGTTGAGATCTTCTTTCCTCACTCAGCCTCCTGAGTCACTGGGATAAGAGATGTGGGCCACCACGCCCAATTCACGATCTGTTTTCTAAAATATTTTGCTTTGTCTGAATCTAGAGAATCCTTAATAGTTGACATTACAACTAGGGATTTTCAGAAAAAAAATTGCTTTTAATAAAAGTAATAGTACCATAATTTCCCTTTTTCAAAGATAATTCCTCCCTCAGAGACTTTTCTTCCAAACAGCACTGGCTTTGTGCTCCATAAATATTCTCTGATATTTGGCTTTTTTTTTTTAGAGAGAGTGAGAGAGGGGAGAGAGAGAGAGAGAGAGAGAGAGAGAATTTTTAATATTTATTGTTTAGTTCTCGGCAGACACAACATCTTTGTTGGTATGTGGTGCTGAGGATCGAACCCGGGCCGCATGCATACCAGGCGAGCGCGCTACCCCTTGAGCCACATCCCCAGCCCCTCTGATATTTGGCTTTGTTGAGCATGTCTCCTGTATATGTGGGGCTGATTTTTTTGCAACTTCTGTGGCCACTTTTGCAAAGTGCCGATTATTTCCTGATCTTTCACTCTTTCTTCTTTTAAGGCTACATAATGGATTCAGAATCTTAGTTTATTATAAAAGAATGATTAATTCCATGTTCTGCCTCATTTGTTGGCAGTTATTCCTCTTCTGCCCTGGTTTCTTTTCTCTACTGGTATTATTAAGAAACTTAACATTTTTATTGAATTTCACAGTGTACTTAAGATTTTGTTAGTTCTAAATTCAATTTTGCATCTTCAGTTTGGGTGAGTCTGTTATAGGGTCATTGAGAACCTATGACAGTGACTCCATAACAGCAGCTTGGGGGTCTATTTTTCTGTAGACCTGAATAGTCCAATGTAATTCCCAAACCCTAGGGAATATCCATCACTGTGTTAGAAGGAAATATTTTAGATGAATTAAACATTTTCCTGCTAGTCACTTAGGATTTGTCTTTTTATCTGACATAAGAAGGAGCCACAGATTTGTGCAAGACTTGATGTATTGAGTACATGAAAGATTTTACTATTGTGTATGCTTTTATTCCTACATGTTTTGTTTGGTATTTTCTGTGTGCACTTCTTATCATATTTTGTCCTTACAAAAGTCTTATAATATTAGTAAACAAAGCCGTATTTATATGACTGTTTTTATGTAAATTGCAAGGCAAATTACCTCTATTTCACAATTTGGAAAAGTAAGAAATGAAGATTCTGAATAATTTGTCTAAAGTTACTGAAATATCAAAGTGTTGAAATAAAATGTCTTTATCCAAATCAGGCTTTCTTTTTTTCTAAATTTTGGCCAGAATAGCTTTTCTCACTGTGACTTGTGCCCTTGCACTCTATTAGCCTATGATAGAGATCTCTGAATGCCTGACAGTTGCCCAGAATACAGCTGGGGAGAGAACTTGACAGATGAGAACTGACATTGTGCTGACTGTGCCACAAGAGAGTTTATTGCCTAAACCTCTCTTGAGGAAATAGGGATCATTCCCTTAATCATACGATATCAAACTTTTAAATTGCAAAACCTTTGCACTAAAAGGTTGTCCCATATTTACATAGGAATTATATCTCTATGCTACTAAAGAAAGCATTATGTAAATATAAAATAAAACCCACCCCAAAAGACAATTTAAAAGAATCAGATTTTAAAATTACTAGTTTCATGGTCTCTTCTCTGACTATCCAAATAAATAATTTTGACTTGACTTTGAAGACCATGACTCTAGATGAACTTAATAGATGTACAGACTCATTAGCCATGAAAAGTTTGAAAGCTACCTATGGGAGATTGAAGCATCTCGAATTTTCCTTGACTCTAATCTCTTATAAACTCAGATGGGATCTTGAGCATCGACCCCAAAAGCACCTGTTTTGTTCAGTTTTCTTTGAGCACTCATGAATGTTTACTATATTTAGGGGAATTAAAATATTTTGTATATTCAGCAAATAATCATTAGTCATATCAGGGCATTATCCAGGATAGAGTAGATTATGCAAAAGTGAAAAGCAAACCCCAAATGTCCATGGCCTAAAACAATAAATGTTTATTACTCATCAAACTACACATTTATCATCAGTAATGAGGAATTCCCCTGTATTTGTATGGAGGCTTAGGCTAGCAGATGTTTCATCATCTAGATTATAAAACGGTAGCCAGTGCACAGAGAATCAAACACTAGCTCTTCAACCACTTTCATTCCTCCTTAGTTAACCTGAGAAAGTTGTGCAAACCACATCAGTATCAAGAGATATCTCCAATATGCCATGAGGTAGAGGGAATCTAGAGATTGGTAAAAACAAAAAAGTCATTTCTTTTTGATTATTTTTTAAATTGTAGATGGGCATGATTTATTTTTATGTGGTGCTGAGGATTGAATCCAGTGTCTCACACGTGCAAGGCAAGTGCTCTACCACAACTCCAGACCAGTAGTAATCATTTCTACAAAGAAAAATAGCAGTGAATCAAAGATGAATTCCTTCATCAAATAGGGTGATGTCAAATAAAGGATGTAACCCAATCAAAGTAACTATTTCATGATAGTCAGTGTTAAGTGCCAAAGAGGAGAGTCAAATAAAGCTCTCTATAGTTTAGAGGTAAGATGAATAATTAAAAATACATCATAAAAAATCATAAATAAGAGGCTCATAATAACTACATAGTACAGGGACTGTTCTTAGCCAGTTTAAGAAATCTCTAACCTAGAGATGCTTTGGTCCTTATCTTTACTTATTTTATATCTTTAACAAAACTAAGGACCATCTTTGTTTATTTTCTCAGTAAGTTTTTCTTAGTATATCTATAGAAAAAATTCTCTAAGGTGGAATTGATCTTTGGAGCAAAGGGTTAATTAAATTCATAGTTAAACTTTGATACAAATTGCCTACTTACCCTTAAGGAAGTCCTTATTCCCCAACACATGTTTGAAAATGTCTTTCCTCATGCTCTTATCATCATTATATTTCATTTTAGTTTCTTTTACCCATTTAAGTTTAAAATGGTAATGGTGCTCTCTTTCTCTGCTTTCTGATCATCATGTGAGCTGCTTCCCTCCACTATTTTCTTCCACCATAATGTTCTGCCTCCCTTTGAGCCCTGAGGAATGGAGCCTGTTGTCTGTGGATTGAGACCTCTGAAACCATGAGCCCCCAAATAAACTTTTCCTCCTCTACAATTGTTCTTATCAAATCTTTTAGTCACAGCAGTGAAAAAAGCTGACTAAAAGAGAAATTGAGAAGTGGGATTGTTGCTGTGACTGACTTGACCATATGGTTCAGAAGTGTTTTGAGCTTTTTGGAATTGGTGGGAGGAATTTTGAGATATTTAGTAGTGCAAGATGAAAATGTTTTAGGTTGTTGTATGCAGAGCTTAATGGTTGATTCAGGTGGGAATTCAGAAGATCAGAATGCCAATAGAACTCTAGACAGTGAAAACAGGGCTCAAGAGGGTTTAGAGGAAAAGGAGCACACTGTTGGTAATTGGACTAGAGGCTATTTGTGTTATGTTCTAACTGAGAAGTTGTCTGCATTTTGCTCATATCCTGAGACTTTCTGTGAAGCTGACTTTAAAAGCAATGGATTTCTTAATCTGGTGGAAGAACTATCTAGGCAGCATAGCATTCAGGCAGTGGCATGGATATTGCTGGCAGCTGTTAGCCAAGTTATTGTGATAATCCAGAGCAGAAAGTAGAGCAGAAAGATTTTTAAAACTTGGACTTGAAAGGTGAGAGTAAAACTGGGTTTAAGGAAGTTGTAGTTGTTAAAGACAAAACAGCTAAAGAAATGCTAAAAACTTTGCTAAGAAAGATGGCTTGAGGCATCTCAGGAGCTGGCAAGACCACACCCATTTCAGACTCAAGGAAATTAAAGTAAAAATTCTATTGAGAAGAGAGCACAAGAGGGCTAGGAAGTTTTTTTCAATGTGCTCAGCCACCCAGGCACTCAGAGACTAACACAACCAGGGTTCCTAAAGGCTTGGCTACTGCTTGAAATGGCAGCAGAAGGTGGCATCAACAATGTGGTTTTGCAGGAATGCAGGATACTAGAGTTAGAGGATCGTGGAGGCTTCCCCCAATATTTCTTAAGAAGTCCTGAGAGTCCAGGAAAAGTGCAGGGGGGTTGGAGTCCCTGCAGGTAGCCCTTGAGCAGGTACGATGTGTAGAGATTTGAGCAGGAAGCTGAAGCTGCAGTTGAGACCCCTGAGATTACAAAATGCCAGTAACTTGAGACATCATTTTAGGAACGCTGTAGGAATTGAACAGAGACAAACAAACAGAAAAGCCAATTGAGCTGTAACCAACATGGTCACAGGAGTGGAGCTATATAAGCCCTTTGGAGAGAATATCATCATACCATGTGCCCCAGATGCTGAACATGGAGCTACAGGATTTTAGTCTTGCTTTGGTCCTATTACTTCTTTTTATGTCCCCAATTTTGTGATTGGAAATATTTACTTCCTACCATTATATATTAGATACTTGTAAATTGCTTTTAATTTGTTAGGTGCTCACAATGCAAGATTGCCTTGAACCTCAGAGAAGACTTTGGGCTTGAACTTTGAGCAATCTCTGAACTGTTGAGACCATGGGGACTATTGGGAATGGACTAAATGTATTTTGCATTGTCAGATGAGTTTGAGCTTTTGGGGGTCAGGGTAGAATATTTGGATGTGAGGTGTCTCTGAAAAGCTCATGTCTCAGACAATGCAAGAAGGTTCAGAGGAGAAATGATTGGGCTGTGAGAGTCTTAAGCCAATCAGTGAATTAATCCCCTGATGGGGTTTAACAGAGAGGTAACTGAAGTGGTTGGGTGTGGCTGGAGGAGGTGGTAATTGGGGGTGTGGCTTTGGGGTGTATATTTATATCTGATGAGTGGAGTTTCTCTCTCTCTCTGCTTCATGTGAGCTGCTTCCATCTGCCATACTCTTCTGCCATGTTGTTCAGCCTTACCTCAAGTCCCAAGGAATGGAGCATGTTAATGTACATTGAGACCTCTGAAACCCAAACAAACTTTTCCTCCTCAAAATAAAATAAAATAATACTGGTTTGACATTCATTTCTTTATTAGGAAGATATATTATCAAAATCTGTGACTTGGGGACAGATTATGTTTTGTTCATGTTTATTTCATATTGGGCTATTATTTATAAAATTGATTTTATATACATTTCAGAAATTGTTTATAGATGTGAAAATACTTTCCTGGTTTACATAAATTTTATGTTTTGATTATTTTTTTCAATTTTAACTATACAGAAATATTTTACTTTTTATGTATACATAGAAAATGTTTTTTTATGTCTATATGGAAAGGTTCTACATTATAGAATTTTGAATATAATAATTCATTAAATTATTTTTGGAATTTTATTATTTTTAACCTTTAAACTTTTAGATTTTAGAATAAAATTAGATAAGCATTTATATTTTCTCTTTTTTCCTTAATGGATAGCCAGTTACCACAACAATATTTATGGAATATCACTTTTCCTCCACTTATTTGAAAAACCATCTTTCCAATTTCATTTGGTTTGGTGTTTTTGGCTTTCCATTCTGTTCCATAGACCTGTCTACATCTTTTTCACTGCCAAATTGTTTTAATTATTGTCAATAATATGATTTCATATTGGCAGGATTGGTCCTTCCTGATCATTTTTTTATAATCAAAAGTTTCCTGGCTATTCTTGAATGCTTATTTTTCCAAATAAAGCTCAGTATATTTCCTGCAGCTTCTTAGACTTTCTATTCATATTTTAATTAATACTTCTTTAACTTATGGATTAATTTTGGAGAGACCGACATCTTTTCATTACTTTTTCTATTTATGATTATGGATTATCTTTCTTTAGCTTTACTCTTGAAAACTTGATATAATAATATTAAGTGTGTTTTAAGTGATTGTTAACATTGCTTTGTTTAGGTTTATAATACTAGAAATTACTAGAAAATATTTTTACATTTTTTGTTCCTATTATAAAGGGAGCCATTCTTAATATTTATATATATATATATATATATATATATATATATATATATATATATATATATTTGTATATAAAAGCTATTTAGTTTTGTGTACTTATGTTTGATAACACCAACTAATTGACCTTCCTTATTTATTATCTCTGGGTATTAGGTATATTGGCATATTAGATGTATAATTTTTAAAAAGATGCTTTGTTTTTATTTTATTTTTACTCATTTATTTTTGTATGTTGTCTAAATTCACTGGCTAGTTCAGAAATACATTAAAACTCATGCTGATACTGGGTAACTTTTTCTTGCATTCCAAACAGGCATCCATCCATGCAGATGATTTTTTTGGTAGTAAAACACACCCAGCAGGGAATACACATTGTATATATTTACAATTTTGTATCTTTGGCTTTTGTTTGTAACCATTAGTGCCGCAGTCTGGCTGGGCACTGGCCGGTTAGCTCAGTTGGTTAGAGCTTGGTGCTGATAATACCAAGGTTGCGGGTTCCTTCCCCATATGGGCCACCAATTGCCGCAGTCTGGCTGGGCACAAAATCACGAGCCACTCAAGCAGGAACAAACTTTATTTCTGAAATTCCCGCCAATGCGTGCTCTCCTGGGAAATATGCGGAAACACATGGAAACACTCATGCAGCGTTCTCCTAGGCCACACTACACCAACAGGAAGTTCCCTCCTCCGGAAATCCCTCCTACCGCATTTCCCCAACCAATGGGAACTCTCTGGGAGTCCCGCTAGAGCTCCAAAGTAGCAGGCTGAGGCAGACATCAGGGGTCTAATATCCAATTGAATGCAGATCTTAACATAATCATATCATCTCAATGGCTTGCTGGCATCACCTTTCAACCAAAAATGCCATGTGTCATTCCTACTTGGCTATGGCTCTCAGCACATTAGCATCAGCCAAAAATCTATTTCAGTCATGTCTCTCTCTCTCTCCACTTAATGATAATAGGTGACTTAAATTTATTAGGCATCCACTATACTCTCTATTCCTTTTCCTTGAGCTATATTGTCAGGATTGAAAGGCTTCATTGCATCCACTTTTACTGATTTGCAGATTTCAAGGGTGATGTTTATAGCCACATCCTTGATTCAATCTTTCCCATGGGCTGAGTTTTAATTGGAAATTTTATTTTTTTATATTTTTTATATTTATTTTTTAGTTTTACACAATACCTTTAATTTGTTTGTTTATTTTTATGTGGTGTTGAGGATTGAACCCAGGGCCTTGTGCATGCCAGATGAGTGCTCTACCCCTGAGCCACAACCCCAGCTCATGGAAATTTTATTTTTAAAGGCATTTTCCAGTTTAATTGTTTACCTGTTAGAGATGTGAAAAGAAATTTCAGTATCTCCCAGTTGTATTTTTTGACATAATCTGTTCCTTTCACTTACTACTCACAAACTGGCCAGTTCTTTTCTGAGTTCATCTTTTTTAAAAAAATAGTACCCTGTCAAATACAGCCAATAAAAATCAGTTCAAAATCCCAACATCCTGTTTCTCAGTTGTTCACCTTTCCCTGTAAGTTCTCCATGCACATGGAAGCATGATTGTGTCTGGTGAGGCCTCCTATGGAGTGGCTGGCATAACAGATGATTATAAGCCAGAAGGGCACGATGGTATAAAACATCAGGACACTGCAAATGAAAGCTAGATCTATAAGCTTTGTGAGGGGAAAAACACCCCCTGCCCCTGGCCTCTCAAATGAGAAGCAGAAAGTCTTCAGACATCTCCTTAATGGCATTTCAGCCAACAACAGAATGGAGCAAAGCCTTCAAAAGTCTGAAAAGAATTCAGAATTATGCTTCTAAATGTAATTTATCAATTATGTAAATGAATAATCTACAGACATTTTTAGAGGCTTAAGATCTCAGAATTTTATCTCCCATGAATTACTTCTCAAGAAGCCATTGGGTTTTTGGCTCTCCTAAACAAGGAAGGAAACACAAATATAAAAACAGAGAATCCACACCCAGTAAAGAGACAGCTCTAAGAGAGACTGATTGAAGGATGTGAAATTTTCAATGTAATATGAGTACATTTAGGAGTGATTTTTGACAATTTGAGGGAGTTTGGGATTGGATATAGCAATAAGTTTATGGGAAATTAAGCAATAAAACAGGCAGTTTTGGGGCTCTAGGAAAAAATAAACATTTGGGCAAGAGAAGGCAAGTAATCAGAGTATATTGCTTAGCTGTGAACATTAGTATAATATATACTGACACTTAACCAAAGCTTTAGGAGTACATTAAGAGGATCTGTGCCTGTTAGAAGTGTAGATAGGGAGCGGTGTTGGGTAGTTTGAGAACTTAACCATCTTAATTCACAGATAATATATTTAAAATGTATAAAAATTAAAATGTATGTAAATATGGTTTGGCATAGTTGTAGTAGAACACAATACCTTTATTTTATTTATTCATTTATATGTGATGCTGAGGATTGAAACCAGGGCCTCACATGTGCTTGCCAAACCATATTTATATACATTTTATAGAAATTTAGAGTAAAAAGTTGCTTTTAGAGGGTTGCCTTCTATAAGACTTGAACAACTATAGTACTCTTCAAATCCTGTGAGTGAATAGCCTTTTATATTTGTAGATAATGTGTCACCTCCTGCTCTCTCTCTCTCTCTCTCCACCTGACAATCATAGAGTATAATCCAATGATTGTATGTAGTGTCTTAATTTTCTCAGATAAAACTGAACCTGGCCTTAATCTTGTCATGACAGTCCTTGTTTTTGCTCTTCATTGTGTCTTCATAGTTAAGACTTTAATGTTTTTATTAGTGCATAATAGTTATACATAATAACAGGGTTCTTCTTGACATAGTCATTAATACATAAAATAAAATTCGCTCCGTATTAAACCTCAGTGTTTCCCTTTTTGTGGCCTTTCCCCCTCCCAATGCCCTTCCTCTACTCTGTTTATCTGTCTTCTATTAGTTTATTGTTTTCTTTTTAATTGGTGCATTATAGATACACATAAAAGTGGAATTCGTTGTGATATATTCATATATGCCCATAGTACAGTTTGTCCATATTCATTGTGCTGTTTTTTCCCTTTCCTATTCCTCTTCCCTCTACTTTGTTTCCCTTTTACCTGTTCATGGTTCTTTATTCTATTTTCATGTGAATCCGCCATTAAAAAAAAATTCGGTATTTCTCTCTTGCTTCCACATATGAGAGAATGCCTTCATCCAACCCTTGACTTTCTCAGTCTGGCTTATTTCATTCAGTGTGATGTTCTCCAGTTCCATCCATTTACCAGCAAATGATATTTCATTCTTCTTTATGGCTGACTCCATTATATATGAATATATATAACATTTTCTTTATCCATTTGTCTGTTAACATGCACTTGGGCTAGTTCCACAACTTGGCTATGGTGAATTGCACTGCTATAAACATGTGTGGGCAAGTATCATTATTGTGTGCTGATTTTAATTCTTTTGAATGAATTCTGAGGAGTGGGATGACTGAGTCATATGGTGAGTCCACTATTAGTCTTTTGAAGAATCTCCATACTTTTCTCCAATGTGGTTGTACTAATTTGCAGTCCCACCAACAATGTATGAGTATACCTTTTCCCCCACATACTCACCAGCAATTATTATTATTTGTATTTTTGATGATTGCCATTCTGAGTGGGGGGAGATGAAATCTCTGTAATTTTGATTTGCATTTGCCTTATTGCTAGGGTGTTGAACATCTTTTCATATTTCTGTTGGCCATTTGTATTTTACTGAGAAATGCCTGTTTAGTTCATTTGCCCATTTATTGACTGGTTGTTCTAAAACTTTTGATGTTAAGTTCTTTTGAGTTAATTGTATATTCTGGGTATTAATGCCCCATTGGAAGAGATATTTTCAAAGATTTTTTTCCCATTCTTTATGCTCTGTCTTCACATTCTTAATTGTTTCCTTTGCTGTACAGAAGCTTTTTAATTTGAAGTCATCTCATTTATTGATTCTTGCTTTTATTTCTTGAGCTTTGGGAATCTCATTAGGGAAGTCCGTGCCTGTAGCCACGTGTTGGAGTGCTGACTCTGCTTTCTTCTAGCAGTTACAGTGTTTCTTGTCTAATTCTTAGGTCTTTGATACACTTTGAGTTGGATTTTTGTGCAGAGTGAGAGATATGGATCTAGTTCTATCCTCCTACACAGGGAAATCCAGTTTTCCCAGCACATTTGTTAAAAATGCTGTCTTTTTCTCCAACATGTTTTAGGCACCTCAAGGATCAGACTGTTTGTATGTGGATTTGTCTTTGTGTCTTCCGTCTATTCCATTATCCTTCAGGCCTTTAAAAAAATGCTAATATCATGCTGCTTTTGTTTCTGTAGTTCTGTAGTATAATATGAGATTAGGAATTATGATGCCTCCAACATCACTCCTTTTCCTCAGTATTGCTTTGTCTGTTCTTTCATTTTTCCATATGAATTTTAGGACTTTTCCCCCTAGTTTTGTGAAGAACGTCATTGGTATTTTGATGGGAACTGAACTGAAACTATAGACCACTTGTGGTAATATGACCATTTTAACAATATCAATTCTGCCTATCCATGAGTGTGGGTAATTTTTCCATCCTCCTAGTTTTTTAAATATTTATTTTTTAGTTGTAGTTGAACACAATACCTTTATTGTATTTATTCATTTATATGTGATGCTGAGGATTGAAACCAGGGCCTCACATGTGCTAGGAAAGCAGTCTACGACTGAGCCACAACCCCAGCGCCCCCTCCTAGGGTTTTTTTTTTTTTTTTTTGCAATTTCTTTTTTTGTTCTATAGTTTTTATTGTAGAGGTTTTTCACCTGCTTGGTTGGCAACTCACTAAGGGTGGAGGTAGGATTGCTGATGAGGTTCCTGTAGCTTCCAAATTCTTCTTTCTATGATTATAAATGATACACTGAAAAATGAGAACTAATTTTTCATAGAGTTAGGGTTTGATGAACATGAGAATTTAAATGTTTGTAGACTTATTTCCAATCAATTTTGATAAGGGTAATGTTGAAGTATGTATAATCCTGCTTAGGTTGAAGCATTTTTTTCTTTAATTAACAAAATGTTTTTCTTTAGTTAATTTCAGTATTATTTTCAGGGTGACCGTGGGCTTCCTGGTTTTCCTGGGCTTCATGGAATGCCAGGATCAAAGGTTGAAAACATTTATTCCTTTTAAATACAGCAATACCATATTTTAATTAAAAGGAAAGTGCTTTTATATTATAAATATATTATATATAGATGCTCAAATATAAGTAAAGACAAGTATGTTAAAATAAATGATTAAGATTAATATAGTGGCTTACATAAAAATCTAAAAAATTCTCCTTAAAGTTTTTAGTTATGAATGTGTAATACACTATTTAAAATTGATAACAAGTTTACTATGCACAAGTTCTTTTAAATGTAAGCCCTAAACTGTAAGCCCTATTATAGTACCAATTGGGCTTATGAAGCCTGGAAAATAGGACTTTTGTAAACAAACTATGAATTATTTTATTTTTATTTATTTTGATGTTGACATATTAAACTCTGTTATTTATAATGTGTTTTTTCTTCATAAAGGAAATACTCCTATTACTCTAAAATTTAATATTTATATATGTTTTTCCTTCAGGGTGAAATGGGCCCCAAAGGAGATAAAGGATCCCCTGGATTTTATGGCAAAAAGGGAAGTATAGATCACAAAGTATCAATATTGAACTTTTAATGTAAGGGAAATACCAAACTTGAATTGCATTCCCAGCCCAAAATTAGAGCAATTACCTCTGTTCACTCTTCTGAGGGACTTCTTTTAAATGTATAAAGGAAAAAAGTGGGGGTTATATCTGATGACTGCAATAATGGTGCTGTATAAAAATCCATTGTTATTGGTCACTGTGAACTTCAAAAAATATTTACAGTGAATGATTTCTTTAGAAGCAGTGTCTGCTAAAAACATATCCATTCAGAATTAATGTTATATACCTTCCTGTATCCATACACTGAAGGAAGTTTGTTTTTTCCATGCATTTAAAATACCATTACTTAAAAATTTATCAAGAGATAGTTTCAATGTCTAGATGCTTATGATAAAAATTCTGCATATTAACATTTTCAGTGTCTTATAGGTAATTTTTTTTTAACCTGGGTAAAAACTTAACACTGGGATGGTTAAAATTATGCTTTGCCAACAGTTGTAGAGTCAACACAATCTGCAGTTCCACTAATTCTGCCACTATGTACTGAAATTAACTTGTAAGCTTTCCTAAGTAAATTTGAGTTAGAGCTTGAACATATTATTGTCAAGATTGTTTTTTAAGTGTTCTTTTTTAAATGCAGGGTGCAAAAGGTGAAAAGGGGAATGCTGGTTTTCCTGGCCTTCCTGGACGTGCTGTGAGTTTCATAGAAAATTGTTCTTGAGTATTTTGCTTTAAATAAAAAGTAAAGTAGGGCTGGGGTTGGGGCTCAGTGGTAGAGTGCTTGCCTAGCATGTGTGAGGCACTGGGATTGATTCTCAGCACTCATATAAATAAATAAATAAATAAATAAATAAATAAATAAATAAATAAATAAATATCCATCAACAGATTTTTTAAAAAATAGAGTATGTCTGCTTTAAAAGAAAAAATAGTATAAAAATATGCTAAAACACATGTATTTATTTTTTAGGGAGAACCAGGAAGACATGGAAAAGATGGATTAATGGGTATTCCTGGTTTCAAGGTATTTAGCAAAATAAACAAAATGAAAAAGTTTTTGTACCTGTGAATGAACATTAGAAGAATATGCCAATATTAGAAATTTTTATATACAGCATTGGGGTAAAATTAAAGAACTAAAACTATTTTTAGTCTAATGTAAAAATGATACTAAATTTCCTTTGAGTGCATTGTGAATTCTCATGTCTTAGAAATAAAATCACAGAATATTTTTTCATTAACTAATTTATTTTAATTAGGTATATATGATGGCAGAATGCATTTTGATTCATTGTACACAATTGTAGCACAACTTTACATTTCTATGGTTGCACACTATATAGCCTCACACCATATGTGCAGTCATACATGTACCTAGGTTAATGATGTTCATCTCATTCCACCATCTTTTCCTGACCCTCTGTACCCTCCCTTCCCTCCTTCCCCTTTGCTCAGTCAAAATTCCTCCATTTTCCCATGTTTCCCCCCTCCCTTAGAGTGTGGCTGGAGGGAGTGGGTCATTGGGGGCTTAGGGGTGTGACTTTGGGGTATATACTTTATATGGCGAGTGGAGTGCAGTGTGTGTGTGTGTGTGTGTGTGTGTGTGTCTGTCTGTCTCTCTGTCTCTGTCTCTGTCTCTGTCTCTGTCTCTCTCTCTCTCTCTCTCTCTCTCTCCCCCACCATCCCTCCCTACATACTCTCCCTCCCTCCCTCCTTCCCTCTCTCCCTGGGAGTGGTGACTGGATTAGCATCCTTGAGCCGTCCTGAAACACAGGCAATACCTGTTCTGGGAACTTCCAGTGTGAAGGTGCTGATTTAAGATTGTTCAGTTGCTATGGTGATGCCCTGTTCAATAGAAGATTCTGTTTCAGCCGCAGAGCTATCAGTTCTTGACCTTGAGGTTCAGACACCAGCTGCCTGGGTGTAGAAAGTCATGGGTGCAAGTTGATAATCATAATTGGGCTGCTCATACTTATGACCTTGGTTCTACTTGTTTTGAAGAAACTTTCTCACAATAACCCTTTTAATGATAAAACCTATAAAATAAACATGCTGAGTTTGTTCTGGGTCACTATCTTCCTACCAGGGATTTGAGTGAACCACTCAATCCCAGATTTTTATTTGTGTATTTGTTTGTCTTTTCTTCATCCCCTCATGGAGACTCCCTCATCCAGTACCTGAATTAATAACCATGCAAATTGCACCCCTCTCTCTACCTATATCTCTCTCCTAATCAATCATAATATGAACCGCTTTCCTTCACCACACTCTTCTGCCATGATATGATGTTCTGCCCCATTGTAAGCCTCAAGGAGTGGAATCAGCTATCTATAGACTGAGATGTCTGAAACCATGATCTCTCAAATAAACTTTTCCTCCTAAAAAAAACCCACAAATATTAAAAAGTTGAGCATCTTTGATAAACCAATCAGATTGGTTTATTTAGTGAGTTGGGGCAGAAGATCTTAGCTCTATCTCCCAAGGGATTAAAGGAAGAAATTTTATGCTTAAGTCTGAAAACTAATTATCATTTGTGTGATATGGTATGAGTATGGGAGAATTAGAGCAAGAGGGATCTGTAGAGTATTAATCATTCCTCTTTCCTGAGAAAACTCAAAAGCCCATGTCCCATTATGGTGGGTTAGCACCATCATATATTATTACATAAAGAAACCTTTTACTAGCCGTTTATCAAATAGAAATGAACTTTTCTATGGTGTAGCTTGTTAGATAAAAGGATATATGTGTATATGTATTCAGTCCGTGTATCTGGAATACACAAACAGCTGATAATATTTCAGGGTATAGATATATTATTGTGTCTAACATGTTGAGGTCAGCTCACTCTTTTTTTTTTAACATTTTGTAGTTGTTGATGGCTCTTTTATTTAATTTATTTATTTACATGCAGTGCTAAGAATCGAACCCAGTGCCTCATACATGCTAGGCAAGTGCTCTACCACTGAGCCACAACCCCAGCCCCATCACTCTCGATATGTGACATTTAGGACATGTTATGTTTTCTAATTTTTTATAATATTAGTTTATAAATTTAGGTTTATAGATTATTTTGAATTAATTTTATTCATATGGTGTGAGACAAAAGACAAAGTTCTTTATTTCTACACGTGGAGATCCAGTTCTTCTAATAATATTTATTGAAACCTATTATTTCCCATTGAGTTACATTAACACTTTCACCATGTATCAATTGATTGATATATGTGTGAAATTATCTTCAGATTCTCTTATCTGTTCCATTAATTTATATCTCTGACTTTCCTTAACATCATACTAATTTTATTTTCCTTGTCTTTCACTAATATAAGTCATATATCATAATTATAATTAAGGTTTAAAATCAGGTTAATACTATAAATTTATTTTTCTTTTTAAATGTAATAGTGGACTAGTAGATAGTTTAGATCCATGAAAAATTTAAATTTTATCATTAGCTTATACAATTTTACAAAACAAAAACAAACAAGCCTTCTGGATTTTGTTTAGTTTGTTAAATAAATTTTGGTATAATTTGGAATAATTTTAGAGTTGAAAAATTGCAAATACAGTACAGAGAGTTCCCTTATACCTTTTACCTACTTTCTCCTGATGTTAAATCTTATGTAACTGTGGTACATTTGTCAAAACCAAGAAACCAGTGCTGGCACTAAACTCCATACTTTGAGTTTCATGAGTTTCCTTAAAACATTAGGTTTTCCACTAATGTCCTTTTTCTGTTCTAGAATTCAATCCAGGATATCACATTGCATTAATTTCTCATGCCTCTTTATTCATCTCTGATCTGTGACAGTTTGACAGTCACAGTCATGTTTTGGTTTTTATGACTGACAGTTATGAAGAGTATTGGTTAGGTACTTTGTAGAACGTCATTTGAGTTGGGATTGCCTGATATTCTTTTCATGACTAGACTGAGATTATGGTTAGTTTGGGAAAAAAAATAAAGATGAAGTGTCCTTCTTATCCTGTGGGAGCATACATGCTAGACACATGATTATTCACTGACGACCTACCTCAGTCACTTGGTTAAGATGAGTACTTGCCAGGTTTCTCTACTTTTTTCTATCTTCTACCCTTTGGAAGCAACTCAACAAATCCAGCCTTCATTTAAGGGATGGGATGAGAATGAGCCTCCAACTCTTACAGTGGGAGTATCTTCACATTTATACATTTGTTCAGAATTGCTATTTTAACAATATTGTGCTTTCGAGTCAATAAACATGGTATGTGAGTCTATTATGTAGGCTTTCTTTACTTTTTCTCAGCAAAGTTTTATAGTTTTCGTAAGTGTACAGATCTTTTATATGTCTTTTATTAAACTCATACCAATTTTATTATATTTTTTCACAATATTGTGAATAGATTTTTTATATGTCTTTATTTTATTTGTTTATTTTTATGTGGTGTTGAGAATTTAACCTGGTGCCTCACACGTACAAGGCAAGCATTCCACCACTGAACTACAACCCCAGCCCCTGTTAATAGATTTTTAAAAATTTATTTCTAGTTTGCTTGTTACTAGTATATTAGAATAATGTTTTAGACTATTAATCATATATCTTGCAAACTTACTAAACTCACTTATTAACAAACTTGCTAAACTCACAATGGTTTTCATTGCATATTCCTTTGCTTTTATTACTGCATAGATGATAATATTTTTGCAAATAAGGGCAAATTTCTTTTTCTGTACTAATTTACATAAATTTATTTATTTTGATAGTTTTGTTACACCAGGCCCTCTCATTATATATCAAATAGGAGTTTGATGCTTGTTTTTGAAGTTAAGTGGAGAACCTTCACTCCTTAACCACGGAGTGTTTGTCCTTGATTTGACAAAGAAACTTCATCAGGTTGAGGAGATTTCTTTTTATTTCTAGTCTCTTGAGAGTTTTGTTTTTTTGAAAATCATGGTGTTAAAATTTGTTAAATTTTTTTCTTCTTCTTTTACTACTTTAGTGTGTTGACTATGTTTTTTCCTCCTATTAATATGGTAAATAACAGTAATTGATTTTTTTTTTGTAACTCTGATCTTGTTTTATTGGAATAAACTCCAGTTGGTCAACTTATGTTACTGTTTTTATATATTGATGGGTTAAATTTACTAATATTTTATTAAGACCTTTTGTTTTTGTGTTCATGAAGGGTATTGGTCAGTAGTTTTCCTGTGATATTTTATCTGGCATTATAATCAAAGTAATTCTGGTTTCTATTTTCTGGAAGAGTTTATGTAGGATTGGTGTCATTTCTTCTTCTGATGTGTAGTACAATTCATGAATGGAGCCATCTGGGCCTGGCCTTTTTGTATGTGTAAAGAATATATTAATTACTAATTAAATGTCTTTACTAAATACAAAGCTGTTTAGATTTTCTCTTTTTTCTTAAATATATTTTGGTAGTTTGTGCTTTTTAAGGAATTTCTCTTTTACTAATTTTCAACTTCATTGACATACTATATTATTAATTAACATTGCCTGTTCATGCCCTCTTATGTAGGGTTTGGAAGTGATGTTCTATATTTTATTTCTGACATGTTTTGTGAAAGGATTTCTCATTGATACTTATAACTAAAGTCAAGCACACAGTGTTTTTCTTCATCTTCCCATCTGTTATTTGAGACTGATGATTTTTTTTATTCTTAGATAACTTTCTCTTATATTTTTGTGTGGAAATTGATCTGCTTACGTATTTTCTTTCTCATAAGGCCAATAATCCTAAACTTACTTTTCTTGGAAAATTCGCATTCCATCATTTTTCAGATGATTTTTATATAATGTGAAAATTCCTCTCCAATATTTTTTTTAAAGTTTCTTTTGCAACAATGATTATTTACCCTTTGCCATTATTTACCATGAATACATACCTTCATTCTCTACTTTTTTCTTGAAGATATGTTCTAGTTTGTCTATTATGTTGACTTATTCAAATATCTAACATGGAATTTAATTATTGACCTTAAGGAATTTTTTTAAACTTTTATCCTATTTTTTTTCTTTTTTCTTACAGTTTTCCTAGATCTTACAATTGACAATTGAATACATTTATTTTCATTTATTATTACTTTTTAATCTAAGTAGTTAAATTATAAATGTTTTTCTGATTATTGCTTTAATTCTATCCTCTTGATTCTGACATACAAAATCTTCATGAATGTTAATTTTTAGAAATTCTGCAATTTTTATTTGTTTTTCCTAAGAGTTATTTAAAGAGTTTAAAATATTTTTTAGGTTGGAGGCCTTTTAGTTTGACCTGTTGCCAATTTCTTGTTTTATTGCACTGTATCAGAGAATGTTATTTGTAATAGTTCTTCTGTATAAAAGACTTATTTTTTTTTCTTTGACTCATTGTATGTTCAATTTTCAGGAATGTTTCCTGTGCATAGGAGAAGGTAAACCTCTATTTTCAGAGTGTGAATCTCAATATACATTCGTAATATCTTCCTTATTGAATATTTTCTTTGGATCTTTAATATAATTTTTTGTTTATGATGTGTCCTATTATTAGTTCCTTTTTGTCTATTTCTCTTTCCATCTTCTATTCAGGAATGTGGTTTCTGTTTTTTGTTGCACAGATACTCAGAACTATTATTTCTTCATTTTCAATTGTGGCATTAGCATTATAAATATCGTTTTTGTCTCCTTTAGCTTTCTTTCTACCTTTTCTTATGCCAGGATTATACCTTCTTCTTTCTGGTGGTTTTTATTTTTATTTGCTTGCTATACCTTTGCCCATCTTGAGCTTTAACTTCTTCAGTAACTTTGTTTTAATTGTGTTGCTTATATTCAGCATAGAATTTGTCTTTACTTTGTAAAGCAACCTGTTTTTTTTCTTTTAATAGATTGTCTATTTTTATTCATTGACTGATATGTTTACTGTTATCACTGGGATAATATTTATGCTATAATCTTGTTATGCTTAGTAGGTGTATTGTACTGTATTTACTGTTTCTTTCTCAATGTGATAAGTTGCCCTTTTTTTTTTTGCTTTTAGTTTCTTGAGTATGTAGGAAGATTTGTTTTTGTGGTAGTGATATACTGAATCTTTTTCAAGAATTCTCTGTACTGATTCTTTTTCAAGTCATTTCACATGTGCATTTCAGATTCCCTTAGGCTCCTTTTAGCCTTACTTCAGCATCTACTCTTTGTTGTGTTAAACTTAAATTATACCCCATTTACGTGGCATTAATGAACTCATTCTGTTTCTATTTCTCCTTCCCCTTATCTTTTTCCTCTTATCTGTCTAATTATGGTACTTCAACTTCATCAGATTATATAATATAAACTATTTTTCCATTCTGCCCACTGTCATTTTAGACTTGAAATTAATTTTCCTTAGTGTTCATTACTGGCATCCTTGCCAATATTTTATAAGCATCATTTGAATTGGTGAAGTTTCTCCTAGTATATTCCTTAGAGCTGGTGCATACAGTAATTAATCAATTCGTCTATTTTAACATGCCTTTCTATATCCTTGTTCCTTGAATAATAACTTAGCCAACTATAAAATTATTGTCTTACTGTTTCTCACTGTTTTTTTTTCATTCATTTCTTGTAAATGTTGCTCCATTGCTTTCACATACATTGCTGATGTCAATCTAATTGTCTTTCCTTAGCAGGTGACTTTGTCTTTTTGCATGGAAGTCCAAAGGAGTGAAAAACACCACTTGTATATTTAAAGTCTAATAGCATGAGTATATCTTAAAATTAAGAATTTTAATTACTCCAAAACCCTTTTTAAAGTTATAATCAGTGTTTTTTTAAAAAAATTCTAGAACAATCTAACAATTCTTTTAAATCATTTTGGTTTATGTCTTTAGGATTTGAATTATATTGAGATTTCTTTGTCTTCTACCTCTATCATTTTCTGATTCTTTTTATGTTTTTAAATATTGTCCTCTTTTTTGGTTATGGTTAGTTTTCTACTTGGTGTCTTTTTAAACTTTAAGTTAAATCTCTTCTCCTATAATTTTTTAATAATTTATCTATCACATTCATCATATCTAAGATGATTATTTTTTCAATTATTTATTTAGTTAGTTAGTTATGACACTAAGAATAGAACCCATAGATGCTCTATGACTGAGCTACATCCCCAGCCATTTTTTACTTTTTATTTTGAGACAGTCTTGCTAAATTGCCTAGGCTGGCCTTGAGTTTGCAATCCTCCTGCCTCAACCTCCCCAGTTGTAGGCATTGCAGGGTGTGAACTTGGTTTTATTTTCTTTTCTAAGTTTGATTCTTAATTTCCATTTTCCTTTTTTCTCCATTTTTATTCTAAGTTTTTGGATTCTAATTTTTTTCAATAGCTGAAAATGCTTCTATAATTGCTAATCTAGGTTTTAGCGTTTGTTGAACTTTTCTTCTGCTTTCTGTTTTTTTATGTAAGAGAAATTTACTAAAATGTTTTGATTTTCATTTTCTGTTTTTTCTCTTAGTTATTCCTTTTAATTTCTTTTTCTTGCATATTGTCTGCCAACTCTTCTTCAGTTTAAAATATCTTATGCCTGGCAATAATAGGGCAAGTGTAAAAGTTGGGTGACTTATTAGGCTTCTTAGTTCTAGTGTCTCCTTTTTTATTTATAGTAGTAAACTTAGCATTTTCTGTACTCAGTGAAAGTATTTATTGGAATGATTGGGCATGCTTTCTGTTGGGAAGGTGTAGAGGGAACAATAATGTCTTCAAAGTAGTTTCCTGTGATACTTCCAAAGAAGATGCCCAGTAAACAGATCCGATGAAAGAGCTCCCTCTCATTTTGAGAAGGGGAAAGAACAGGACACTGAACAAAGTTGGAAGGGATTATTTTAGATGAGGAACACCCATACATGGCAATAAAAGAGAGGCACAGATGGTTACATGTGCAGGTAGTATGGTGGTTTGATGGCAGGGTGTTTTAATCCTTTTTTTTTTTAAATACGTGTTCTCACCTATTGAAAGACGAGAGGGAACAAAGAGCATTGTTGATTTTTGAGAACTTTTTATATAGCAGAAACTTCTTTTATATATATGTGGAAAATGTGACAGAGAAATGATGAAGCAAATACAAAACTTTCACCAAAGTCTAGCTTAAGCTGTGTGATTTTAATGCTATTTCCCTCCATCCCTAGAACAGGGAAAGGTCTGAAGCAGCCTTCAGTTTGGTTTACTCAGCATTGGAATATGCATAAGCAGTTACAGTGGCTGAACAATTAGGTGTAAAGGAGTATGAACTTAAAAACTTTAGAGAGTATCCCTGTAGTGTGCTCTTTTAAGGTCTTCAGGGAATAGTCCGAGAAGGGCAATAGCTGGGTCAAATGGTGGTTCCATTCCCAGCTTTCCCAGGAATCTCCATACTGCTTTCCAAATTGGCCACACCCATTTTCAGTCCCACCAGCAATGTACAAGAGTACCCTTTTCCCACATCCTCACCAGCACTCGTTGTTGTTTGACTTCATAATGGCTGCCAATCTTACTGGGGTGAGATGGTATGCACACTACAGGGATACTGCCACATCAATGTTCATAGCAGCACAATTCACAATTGCTAGACTGTGGAACCAACCCAGATGCCCTTCAATAGATGAATGGATTAAAAATGTGGCATTTATACACCATGGAGTATTACGCAGCACTAAAAAATGACAAAATAATGGAATTTGCAGGGAAATGGATGGCACTAGAGCAGATTATGCTTAGTGAAGCTAGCCAATCCCTAAAAAACAAATACCAAATGTCTTCTTTGATATAATAAGAGCAACTAAGAACAGAGCAGGGAGGAAGAGCAGGAAGAAAAGATTAACATTAAACAGAGACATGAGGTGGGAGGGAAAGGGAGAAAAAGGGGAAATTGCATGGAAATGGAGGGAGACCCTCATTATCATACAAAATTACATATAAGAGGTTGTGAGGGGAATGGGATAATAAACAAGAAGGGGAATGAATTACAGTAGATGGGGTAGAGAGAGAAGATGGGAGGGGAGGGGAGGGGGGATAGTAGAGGATAGGAAAGGCAGCAGAATACAACAGTCACTAATATGGCAGTATGTAAAAATGTGGATGTGTAACCGATGCGATTCTGCAATATGTATTTGGGGTAAAAATGGGAGTTCATAACCCACTTGATTCTAATGTATGAAATATGATATGTCAAGAGCTTTGTAATGTTGTGAACAACCAATAAAAAAAAGAAAAAAAAGAAAAAAAAAAGAACTTTAGAGAGTGGTTCAAATAATGAAATTCGTTTTTTAAGTTGGAAATGAAACTAAATGATTGGAAAAGACAGAATGCAACAAAAGATATATGCATTTTTTAAATATTTACTTAATGCCTGGCTCTTTCCCCAATATTAAAAAAAAAATAGGGAAGAGGGCTACTGAGCAATGCCCAAGGGCACTTTACCACTGGGTTATATACTCAGTTCTTTTTATTTTGAGACAGTGTCTCACGATTTTGCTCAGGCTGACCTCAAACTTGCAATCCTTCTGCCTCAGCCTCCTGGGTAACTGGGATTGCACATGTTGTCTACCACACCCAGTTTTCCCCATTACTTTATATGATTTTTCTCATTAATATCATGAGTCATTTTGAGTTATAAGGGAAAAATATTTTTATCCTCTTATAGATGAGAAATCCAAGTAACGGAGAGATTAAATAACTTGTCTAAGATCACGTAGTCATCATTTAATAACCAATAAAAATTCCTTTCACCAAATTATTGAAAAATCATGTTACATCCAAATATTCTTCCTCAAATATAGAAAATAATGATAAACTGGTGATTCCATTATTTTTATGACATTGAAACTAGATTAATATAAGGACTAATCTAATTTTTTAAATATTCCTTTTTCCTAATTTATTATGGCAAACCATAACATTTTCAAATATGAAACCAATATATGCTATTTGAAAACAATGTAACCTAAAACAAATCATGAGTAAAGGATTTTTAAAATCCTAACTTTCTTGATGTCACTGGGTCTGGACTTCTATGGCTGGAGCTATGCAAAGCACTTTCATAAAAGCTCTATTCCATTTTTCTAAAAAAAAAAATTGGTGAAGTTGGGATTACCAGTGGTATTTAATATATGAATTCATGTTTGGTGAGATTAAAGTATTTTGTCTGATATGCACAGTTGGTTTCATGGCAGAGTGAGAATCCCAGTCCTGGTTTGGGTGCAACCCTCTGCAGGATTCCTTCCACACATCTTGTCTGTGTTTATTTGGTTAGCCCAGAGAAGCTTCCCTAGCCTAACATCTTCAGTATATCCTTAGGCATGCTCAAGATTTGTTTACATACTAAGAATAAACTATGCAGTGAGATCAAAGTAAAAATAAAGCATTTCCTTAATAGAAAGTTAAGATCTTCCTCCCATTGTATTATCATGATAAATAAACCATACCTTCCACCTGATTTTGAGGATTGCAATGACTGTGATCTAAATTACTCTCTTCTTTTATTCTTTTTATTATATATTATTCTTTTATTTTTGTGGGTAAGTGCCAAAGACCACAGTATGAAAAGAAATACATATGCAGTGCCAGTTTCACATGTCTGTTTTTGGTTAAAGCTCCTTTTTTTAAAAATAACTGGTCTGTTGTGGAATAAATCATCTTAGATATTAGCTATAGAAATTAGACTGAGGGAAAATGTTAAACATGACAGTTTCTCAATTATTTTATTTCAAAAAGGAAGTTAATGGCAGAATAGAAAAATAAGTCAGAGGTGGAACTGTGATTTATGTTTTTTTCCATAAACCAAACAAACTGACTTGTACCAGGTTTTCCACATCATGAAATCAGTCATATATTCAGGTTAAGTTCTGGGTGTAATACTGAATTTCTCAGGCTAGTTATGTATTACATTTTTATTTTAGGGGAAATGGCCAAATTATCTTTTCATCTCCTAATGAAACATTGTTAAAATACATTATTAAAAGAATGAAGATATTCTTCCTAGGTAAAGATCACTGGCTATTACCATATAATAACTAATCTTCATAATTTTCCAACAGCAAATGCTGTAACTCTATCCACAAGTATTTTTTGGTTTTTTGTTTCTTTTGTCCCCTTGAAATTGAGCACTTAAGAATCAATAGTCAATTGCTCCTTCCTTGTTATGCTCTAGTGATTGTAAAGAAGAGAGGATATAGTCTCATATTATGTTTCGGGCTATTTCAAGCATGGTAGGCAATTAAGAAAAAACATGTAAGATAAGTTTCTTGCCTTTAACAAATGCAAATCAGTAAAACAGCACTCATGTAAACAAGACTCCTGCTGAACAATCTGGCCATCATAACACTTAGCACTAAATGTATAGCTATACAATGCAACAGTTGTTCATAAAAGACAGGAATTTATGAGATCAAAAGGCATCTGTAAGTCTCTATCTTGAAATTTGTTGTGAAATAAATCATCTTAGATATTAGCTATAGAAATTAGACTGAGGATCAGAGCTATAGCTCTCAAAGTGTGGTCCCAAGGCCAGCAGTATCAGCACCTCCTGCAAATAGAAATTTTTCCTTTCAAAGAAGTTCCCCTGTGGAGAAAGAAATTAGTGAGTCAGATCTAGCGGGTCTGAGGGCCATATTTGAAAACCAGTGACTTGAATGACTCTTCCTTATTGTTGATAAAGTTGAGTTCAGATATTGTATCATTCCTCTATAGTATTTAGAACCTTTTATGATCCTTTTCCCTAATTTTTCAGGCATTTAAAAACTAGAGCTCTCAAACTAAATAGAGTCAACATACTCTTTTACTTTGTCTGAAATTTTCATAAGCTTTTCTATGAGACCACTGGACCCACAGGTAATCCATAGGGAAACATTCTTTGCTGCTTTTGTCCTCAACTGTCATCTGGTGTTTGTAAATAAAAGTGGAACAGATAAAATATTTGGCTTTGGTTGATATCTCACTGTGCTAATGAAATGTAAGAATTCATAGAAGTGAGAGAATCATAGTTTATACAAGGTGATACGTTTAAATTTTCTTCTAGGTGCTGATTGTGTCTGTTAAGTTTGCTTCATTTTCTATAATTTGGGGGAAAATAGAAAGCAGATCTATGAAAATAAAATTGTAATATGCTTCTGTTTATATGTTCTGAGGTTCTTTCTACCTTAATCCTGTTTCAGTGCAGGTATCTGAGACGTTTGTAAGAACAATGCTTTAGTTCTTAATCTCATTCACTCAGGATGCAATGTTCTCTCTGTTGTGAAACAGGTGTGGAATAACTGCCAACAGGGAACTTAGCTTGTGATGCAGTACTTGGTTGGACAGAAGCAAAACATGGCTCTTACTATTAGTTTTATACATTCTACATGTTGGAGTATCTATTTCATGAAGCTCCTCTACTACTCTAATTTTATTCAGGCAATTTAGGTTTATTAATCTGTGGGTGCTATGTGTTTAGGATTGTATTCAGCTAATGCTTATTGTTTTATAAGATAGGGTGTTAGATTCTTTATATATGTTAGCAATTGATTCATGTGGGAGATGTTTTAGCATAACAGAAGGTAGATATAAAATAAAATGCTTAAATATCTGAGCATAATAATGTAAAGATATATAACTGAAGAGTATTAAAAAGTATTGATGGTTATCTAAAAAAATATACATTTTAGATATTTATTTTGAATAGGTGAATACCAAATTAATGGGGCAAGATAATTTCAAGTAATAACTTATAAGTAACTCCATTTATAATAGAAGTTTTATTTAGATTTTAAAATGCAACTCTTGGAAGGCAACATCAAATTAGGTCTAGTAGGATGACCATTTTTAAAGTAAAGATTAAGATCAAGGTGAACATGAAAAGGACCAATATAGAACATTGGTCACATTCACATTGAAGATAAGAATATCAATCCTCCTAATAATACTAATAATTACTAAATAGGCTCACAGTTATTTCATAACTCAACTATCTGTCACCATGTATAAATTTTTGATGTTTATATTGTCACTTTATGAACTTTTTAAAGGTTATTTGATATCAGGAAAAGTTATTAATAATTCAGAAGTAATTCTTATTTTCATCTGTGTCTAGCATGCTGTAGTATGTAATTTTTAACATATAATAATATTTTAGTAAATGAACTTAAAAATGGAATTTTCCTTTTATTAAATCATTTACAGGGAGAAGCAGGATCCCCAGGTGCACCAGGGCAGGATGGACCACGGGGAGAGCCTGTGAGTACCTTCTTGACAGGTCGTGAAATCCTATTTCATGATATTTAATTTCTCCCCCCAGATGTCCTGTTCTTATTCACTGACTTCCAGAGTTTGGATGTTGTAGAAGGGTTTGTGAAACACTGTACCATACTGAAAGATTGAATCCTCTTTCATAAACCAGGAAGAATGTTGCATGGGGTATGAATCATGACCACAAATGCTCAGGCCCAGATAAGCCATTGGTAAACATCATGGTCTTTTCTTTAGTCAGTGTTGCTTTGCCACATGTCTGCTTTTTCATAGTGGGCTCTTGGGGATTGTGTCTTCAATAAAAGGAGTGCAGAGACATAATTAAGAGAGTACTGACTGAATTCTAGCTTTTTAGCAAGTATCCTAGATAACTCTTAACTTCAGATGGGTTTTTGAAATATAGATTGCTGCCCCCCCTTTATTCCTAAAATTCATAGCCAACATTTAAATACTAGTAGATTTCATTTTAATCATCAAAGGTATCTGTCCTGCAGGAATTCACATCTGCTTTGGGGGGACCTAGGTCAAGAAGTAAAAGGAAGGCTAGATATTATTTATCTAGCATTTATCACAAAGTGTTCAGTTGGGAGTTCAGAGTCTAAATGTAGATAAGACCTAGATGGACAGAGAAATCGCCAAGATGTCTTAAACAAGGAAGAGGGATTGATTACTCTTGGAATTACTCAGATTTCACTGAATTCTCATTTTTGGGTATTGTATTGCACTGGATCCAGTTCTATACAGAGCTACTGCCTTTATGAAGCACATAATCTAATTTGGAAAATTGAAATAAAGGATGCAAATGACACCCAACTTAAGGCTGTTTGTCATCAGTGCTGTGTATGAACTTGACATGGACCCAAAAGACCAGGGTTTAAAAGCCAATCTCTGCCATGTTCCAGCTCTGTAAGTCAAGTTCATATCTCTTAATACCTTCCATTTCATCTAAATTGTGCTTACAATGCCCTCTTCATGGGAGTTGTTGTGAGTCTTATGTAGGACCCCCCCTCCCCACCAAATTGTAAAAACAATATACAAATTCATGGGGTCAGTGCTAAGTGTACTGCATCTTGGATGGTTGAGAAATTTTTACCAAGGATTTGGGGCTAGGTTTGGTCATGAAAGGATGGCTGGAATGAAAGGAAGAGAGAGGACTAATATGAGTGAAAGCACACAGGTACAATGGTTACAGATGTGCCCAAGCAACCATGAAATCATCTTAATAAGGTCCTAAGGCTGTAGAGAAGGGTCCAGCTTGGGTAGTAGGAAAACTAGAAAGGTAGATTGGCCTGTCTACTTGATTTAGGAGAGAGAGCATCCAAATTACTCCTGCCACTACCCCATCTAAGAAGTGCATTAGAAGTAGTTTATTGCCGCAGTCTGGCTGCGCACAGAATCACGAGCCACTCAAGCAGGAACAAAACTTTATTTTTGAAAATGCCGCCAATACCCACGTCCGGCAAGCAAGCCGGTTCACCCACGCAGTCGTGTCTACCGGAACTGGGGCCCAGGACCTCCCCCGGAATTCCCTCCTACTATCCTTCCCCAACCAATGGGAACTCTCCAGGAGTCCGGTAGCAGGCTGAGGTGAACAGCAGGAGTCCAATTTCCATATGAATGCAAATCTTAACATAATCATATCATCTCAATGGCTAGCTGGCATCACCTTACAACCAAAAGTGCCATGCATCATTTTATTTGGTTGTGGCTCCTAGCAGTTTATGAGGTTTTTCATCCATACAGTGGATGTACAGAAAGAGACTAGAATGAAAGCAATAATTCCTGGGCTATTTTGACAGACTAGGCCTGAGGTATAAGGCCTCAACCAGAGTGTTAACAGGAAGAGTGAGTGCACTCAGTATACCTGAACCTTAAACATCATTATTGAAGATTAAACTAAGGACTTGCTACCTGAATACGAGCTTAGGTGAGACTATTATGTTCTCCCCGCCCACCCCCAGAAAGAGTGTGAAGAGAAAGAGACAAAGAGAAGCAGACACAGAGATAGACAGGGGAGTGGGTTGCTGAGAACCAGGTTATACCCTCTGAAGCAACCATGTTCTATAAATGTGGGTTAGTTGTTTGGAATCTGCAGTTCATTTTCCCATAGAAATGATGCTATAATGGGAAGACTGACCAGTAAATCTATGTAAGCCATAATGTAATATAAGGAGAATGCATGTACTTTGAAAATAAAAAAATTTCAATCATTTTTTAATAAAACCAGACAAGAGAAAAGAATATTAAATGGGAAATGAGGGTGATTAGGGGTGCTTCCTTCCCTCCGGCTGCCCATACCTCACTTTCAGCCAGAAGCTGACATGGTCTGCATGTGTTCTTGCCCTGCATGCTCCCACTTTTTTTTCCCGATTTTACGTTTTTGCTTCTTTTCTTCCTTTCTACCAACATTTGCTGCATTCTTCTAATGTTTGAGTGAGAATCACAGGGACTGCCTCTAGAAGGCTTCCAGCCTAGTGGGAATAACAGATGGTCAAAGGATAAACAAAACAGAAATGAAATGAGGATTTTCAAAAAGATAGTCCAACAAGTGGCTAAGGCAGGAAATGATCAGAATGGGGTAGTGGCTATTTAGATGCAATCTCTCTAAACCCAGTAGACAGAAAACTAGGAGTTACTGAGTGAGATTCTTAGCAACTCTCTTAGGCCAGTTTACCAGATGGAAGGCAGGAGCAGGATCCCTTATCCTTTTCCTCTAGCTCCCCTCTCTCCTGGTGAATGACAAAAAGGCAGGAACCATAGTCTATTGGGAAAGCGATGAAGAGATGATGCATCTAAAATTTGCCAATGTCTGGCTATAATCCTCCTGGTCTTTAATCACTTCCAAATAAGAATGTGTAGCATTGTAAGCTATTCTGTTATTTTGCCAATTCATTGAAACATGGTTGTTAGAAATGTTATGCCGCAAAAAAATGATCTTTGCCATTTGTGGAAAGGTTTTGAAAACAAATGAACAAAACCCTCTAATGTTTATTTGTTTTGTGATACAAAGAAATGAAGACTCCAGTTCCTGTGAATACTGGTTTTAAGGATTTGTAATGAATGATTTGGCCCGACTCAAAAGGACATGTTCAATATATTTGTTGTGCAGTGTGGCAGCCAAGAAAATTAATGGAGCTTAAATTAGAAGGACAGAAGCTCTTAGAAAATACTTTAAAGCTAATTAAACACAGCTTATGGCAGTGTGATAGTGATTCATTCCTGTAAGCAGATTGATACATATGAACACCATCTCCTGGAATTCAAACTGAGGGCAAAGAGTTTATTTCATTGGGAAATGATTACATGGCTTTAAATTACAAGTCATTTACACTCCAGTTCTTTGAATTTTAAGGCTAGTATTGATCACTCCTAAAAACAATTCAATCCTAAAAGCAATGTACTTTATAAATAGCAATTTATACCCAATTTACTTCAATCCAGTTAAGTACAACCTAAATTCGAACACTTGCTACTTTAATTATAATTGGTTCATCTTTGAATTACTATGTTTAAGGATCACATCAGTTATCAGTTATTCATTCAAAAAGCATTTACTGAGTACCTACTTTGTACTAGATATTATACTAACTCAGGAGAATATGAAGATTAGACTCTACCTTCAAAAAGTCTTAGGAGCCAATAGATGACAACCTGGCATGGATGCTATGAAACAAGGCATAGGGTCTTGAAAAATTGTAGAAGATGTGCATAACTCTATACGTAGTTGGGGGTGTCACTGAAAGCGATGTGTTCTTTCTTTAAAATAATACCTTTAATAGATAAAATTCACATACAGTGTAGTTGATATATTTACATTGTACATGGTACATTCCAAAGTTTGGAAGATAAATAGAAGTTGTCTAGCTGTGTTAAGTTGGCAAGGCAGGAGCATATAGCATGTTCCAAAACAGAAGTAAAAGAAGGCATGATACTCTGAGAAGATCTGATGCTAGTTCAGGCTAACTGGGTTCACAGAGTGGAAGGAATAGAAGTAAATGAAGTTGTAGGGGCAGCCAGAGGTCAGATCATGAAGGGATTTTGTCTGAGTCAATTGGTGTTCAGTCTCCAAATAAACTTGGGAGCCACTCAAAGGTTTTATGTAGGGAAGTGAGTTGATCAGGTTTAAGTTTTAGAAAAATCCCAACAGCAAATAGGAAGTCAATGTGGGTCAAGAGAAGAGAAAGCCTGGCAGCAGTCTAGCTGAACTCTGTCACCTTTAGTACCAACAAAAGCAAGAACTTTCAGAATTGGGAGTGAGAAAATGGACTGATTTGAAATGGACTAAAGCAGGGCTTGAGGCCATCTTAGTGCATGGTTGAAGGCAGAGAAACACAAAGCAATAACCAGAATAGAACAAGAAGAATAGTTTTAGCCAAGGATCACTTAAGGCATTTTGAAATGGAACATATCTAGATAATAATAAAGATATTTGAACAGGTAATCTATATCTTTGAGTAGTTATAAAGAACAGATTCATTAAAAATGAGTATTTATAAAATTTTTAATAAGAAATAGCAGACCACATGCCTGTAACCTCAGCACTTGGGAGGCTCAGGAGCGTGGATCACTTGAATCCAAGAGTTTGAGACCAGCCTAGCCAACATAGTGAGACCCCATTTCAAAAATAAATAAATAATGTAGTTCAATGTAATTCAACACCCTCTCCTAATGGCTCATCCTGTGGATTTGGTAGTTTCTTAGCCAGTCCCCACAAATGCATGAGCTAGTTCTTTATCTCTGGACTGTAGTTGTGTTAGAAAGTATTGGTGAATATTTAGCCAAGGAGATTTCCAAGCAAAGTGATGAAGGTATGGTTTGATTTCTTTTTGCTGCTTATAGTAAAGTGTGAGGAGAAAATGGCAAGTTGAGGAAAAAACTTGGGCAAAGAAGAACAACCACTTGATGATTTGGGAATGTTTTAACTTATCCCCATTGCAGAAGTTATCAAAATTGGTAGATTTGCTGTTAGAAAAGCATGCTGGTGGAAAGGCTAAGAACATGTCTGAACAAACTTTTACTGGTCCTAAATAGATTAGGAGTATGCCTCCTCTATTGACTCAACCATCTCAGTAGAATTCCTGTAGAAGAATTTGAACTTCACAATAATGAGTTGAGACTTTTGGGGCTATTGGGTTGAGGTAGATTTGAATCTTTAGGGTCAGAGGGTGAACTGTGTTAGTTTGAAAATTGTATACCCCACTTAAGATATCATGTCCTTACCCCTGAAACCTGATAATATTACCTTATTTGGAAGAAAGTGTCTTTGTAGATATGATTAAATGAAGTACCTTATAATAGGGAGATTATACTGGCTTATCCCAGTGGACCCTAAGTATAATCAAATCATAGGTGTCCCTCTGAGAATGAGACAAGGGAAATTTTCACACACAGAAGAGGAAGAGTCAATATGATCATGGTAGCTGAGATTGGAGTGAATGATGTACCCACGAGTCATGGCATATTGTTAGCCACCAGAATTTGAAAGACTAAGTAATAGGTTCTTCTTCAGAGCCTCTGGGGGGCAGTGCAGCACTGTTAAGACTTTGAATGTAGACTCCTGGACTTCTAAATTGTAAGTGAATAAAATCTATTATTTTTAATCTACCAAATTTATGGCAATTTTACAGCAGCCATTAGGAAACGAATACATTGGCTTTTCATATAGTTCAGTCCTTAACAATCATTTTATGTAACCAACTTGTATAAACATGCATATGAATATGTATTGCAAACTCTTTTTTTTTTTTTTTTTTTTTTGGTGGGGGCTAGGTACCCGGGATTGAACTCAGGAGCACTCAACCTCTGAACCACATACCCAGGCCTATTTTTATTTTTTATTTTATTTAGAGATAGGGTCTCACTGAATTGCTTAGTGCTTCACTTTTGCTGAGGCTGGCTTTGAACTTGAAATCATTCTGCCTCAGCCTCCCCAGCTGCTGGGATTATGGGTGTGTGCTACCACACCCAGCTGTGTATTGCAAACTCTTGTTAGGCCATATATTTATCAAAAGCATTGGGTTTACTAAGCCAGGTATAGTGGTAAGCTGAGGCAGGAGACTTGCTTGAGACCAGCTGGGCAACATAGTGAGGCCCTGTCTCAAAGAAAACAATAAAAAAATCAGGTTTATAGCAAGTCAAAAAACAACTTGGTTTAAATGACAATTTGTTTAAAAGCAAGACTCTATGATCACCAATATTATGTGCACCATCAATTTTGCTAAATTAACATGCATTTTTAAAAAAATCTCTCCATTTTTCATTTTCTGCATATTTAGTAATTTTTTACATATATTTCATTGTAGCATTCTTGACATTGCAAAGTTGATATAATTTAAATGTATAACTTTTAATATATTAAGTATATAAATCACAATTAAGAAATATAATAATGTATGAATATATTCCAAAAAGGATCTACGTGGACAAACATCATGGGGTTTAGTCAACTTTCAGTTGCTTTGAGTTTCACTCCCCCAGTGGGTTTTTGATGTCTATTGTTGCTTAACTGTATCTTATTTGCTCCCATAAGCATTCTTTTTAAGATGCTAAGCTTGCCAGACTATATCAAGGAATAAAGGACAATCAAGTTGTTTTAAAAAACTCTTCAAATACTGGAAGTGTATTTTCCTGACTTTTCGCAAAATCAGCCTGATTTTATCTTGAACAGCTCAATAGATGGTTAGAATCCAGCAACATGAAGACAGCAGTAAACCCAATGTACCACTAGCTGAAAAAAAAAAAAAATTAAAGAGAGAATACTCATTTTCAACTAAACTAACTTTTAACCAAAAGAAGAACTTTCATTTTCAACTAATTTAACTTTTAGACCAAATTACCATGTTTAGCAAATTTGCTTTGGCCCATTGATGCCAATCAAATTGCCACAGTAACAGAATTTCTGTTGCTAATTCATCATAGCTATTCTTGTCCTGGTGTTCTTCCTTGTTGTATAACATTTTTATACAACAAGCTTAACAATTTTAATCAGGCAGTCTGGGCTAAATACTTGCTCATTCTCTGCTCGCCAGCCAGACCCTTTTGGACAGGGAGCCTTTTGGACTCATGGTGAAGATTTGTAGGCAGGGATTCGGTTTCTCTGTCTGAGCTGAGACCCTTGGAGCTCCGTGAGGATAAAGGATGTGTGTTTTCTGGATCTGTGAAGGTGAGTTCATAATTCTTAATTAAATCCTTTATATATCTTTTGCCTTTTTATTATGGAAATGTTTGTTGTCTCCTATTTCCCAGAATAAACAGATGGGTTTCACTACAGCATGTTTGAGAACAGGAGCTGTTTCCTTTCCTCATGCCATTCAAATTCATGCTAACCCACATGTTATGGTTGTCTCTATGGTGTAATGTTGACTGCTAAACTGGTCCAAGTCATCATTTACTTAAGAGACAAGTAGATCTTTTGTTTAATCACCTTTTCTGTGGCCTGATTATTTGACATATTATTTTATACATAGCCCACTTGAATCTAATGTATGAAATATGATATGTCAAGAGCTTTGTAAAGTTTTGAACAACCAATAAAAAAAGAATTAAAAAAAATCTTGGGGAAAGTTAATGTATAATTGCCATAGTAATTTCTCATGTGGGGAAATCTACTTATTAAAATTAGTAATGTAGAGATGGTTATTTGCCTATTTGATTATGTTTTTTATTTAGATTGGGAAGAAAGGTAAAGGGAGAAAACCCCATAGTTCTATTGTTGTTCTTATTAGATGTGTAGTTGTATGGTATGATTTTTAAATCTTTTGTACAGATTTGTAATACTTTTTTCCACCCTTCTTTCAGGATCTGGGTATGGCACATCCTCAGTATGTGTTGAATGAACCAACTTTATTGTGAAACTCATATCTGGTCTTAGGAATTTCACATAGCACTTGGTGCGAAGACAAACCACTTTTAACAACTTAAATGATATGATATATAAAAATTTACTTCTCTTTACCATTGTAATAATCCCTGGCTAGTTATATTGATTATTTGTTTTAAACCAGATTGAGAATAACTCTTAGGATGCATTTTGAAATAGGCTTTATCTAAACTAAGTTATGTGAACTTCAACTTAACTATAGCAGTAATTAAATTTGCAAGCAGTATCTGTAGCTTTTTCATCTCCCCAAATATGACATTTGTTGTTGTAATAACTGTGAAAATATATTGTTTTATTTAATTATATCAAGCAAATGTTGGCCATTGTCTGTACAAGTTAATAAAGCCCCACCAGCTTTAATTATGGATTTGTCTGATTCTTTTCTATCTAAAATAATGTAAATATTATTGGCATAGTAAAACTGAACTATCATCAAACAACTTTATACAACAATATTATGGGCTTTGAATTTAGAAACTCTATCTGTGACACTGATTTTTTTGCATTCTGAAGACATATTTTTGAATATCTTAAGTCACTAAGTATTAAAACATTTTATTTATTAAAACATATTTATTTGAAAATTTATCTTTTCTGGGTAACTGTTTGTAAATGGAAAGAAGTTTTATTGAGCCCTGAAATTATAAGAGGAATAAATGCCAAATTCTTACCTCTTCTTTTGAAGAAAATACTTCTTAATGATAGTGTTTTCCTTCTCTAAGAAATACTGATGTCTTTGGGTAACACAGTATACTTAGGGATGTGTGAAACTTATTTGCAAGAATAACCTACTGATACATGAAAGTTAATCAAGTGTGTTACTCTCTGAAGTCACAGCAATTGAGTTGTATTAAGATCTACCCACATAAATCTTTGAGTCTACAGCAGCCTTTCTTTTTGTTGATCTAAGTTTCTTTACCAAATAATGGCCATAACCTTTAAAGCCTTTACTTTTTTATTTTGAAAGTCCAAAATTTTGAAGAAAATTTTTGGATGATTATATGTGAGGGAAAAATTTCTTTAGATATTCTTTGAGAATTTGATTAGAAAATTGTGAGGGCCATTTTTATTATATAAATTATTACATCTTATTAGTTATATTAATTACTTGCATGAATTTATTTTTTTATCATTGTACCTTTTATCTATTTAAGTACTCAAAAATACAGAAATTTTGCTGTGAATTTTAAAGTTGGCCATCACTAACCTCAATCACATTCCTATAAGTTACTACTGCTATCCTTTTAACAAGATTATTTCCAAACTTTTTTTTTGAACATACAAATAAATGAACAAAAATATATACATACATGTTTCTTCTTTTTATGTACCAGGGCTTGAACCCAGGACCACCTAAACAATGAACCACATCCCCAGCCCTTTTAATTCTATTTTTTTAAAAATTTGGAAACAGGGTCTAGCTAAATTGCTTAGGAACTCACTAACTTACTGAGGCTGGCTTTGAACTTGTGATCCTCTGCCTCAGCCTCCCAGCTGCTGGTATTACAGGTGTACACCATTGCACCCAGCCATACACATTTCTTAAAGAAAAATATCGATTTCACTGAAAATTCTGACTCTATGATATGGACATTTTATTATTTCAGGCTATAAGACAAAATATAAAATCTCATTTCATTTTATCTATAGCATGGTTGTATTTTGTCCCATTGATGATACATATACTCTCACATACTTATGCCAAAGTTTTCCCTGAAAGATATATACTATAGGGGGAATTGCTAGTTTAAAACATAGACTATACTTTATTTCTAAATTTAAGCAGAAATGTCTAATGTTTCCCTAAATATAATATTTATATTTCTTATTTAATCAGATTCTGGTTTACAAAGTTCTATTTCAAGGTGATTGAGAGATATTCCACAAATACTATATGAAAAGTTTGGAGAAGATACATTTTTTAGTATCTTGTAACATGATTTTGGATGTTTCTTCTCTAAGTTATTCACATAGTAATCAATAATGAGCATAGTGTATTATGTGGGTTTATTACTTTTTTCTCTTCCCACATTTTTTATTGGTGCATTATAGTTGTACATACTGATGGGAATTGTTACATATAAGTACATGAACACGACATACAAAGGAGGGGGGAAGTGCAGGGTGAGGGACAGTGATATTGGATTTATTTCTTGATGTCGAACTCTCCTTATATTTTGAAACAAACCCTACTTGGTCTTGATTGGTCTAATTAGTATTATATGATTTACATGTTATGGTGAATCCATTTGCATTTATATTAACAAATCGATTTGTAGATTTCTCTTGGAGGTATTCTTTTTTTTAGTGGTTTTAGTATTAGTAGCCTCATAATTTGAGTTTAGATTATCTTCCATCTTTTTAAGAGAGTTTAAATTGCATAGAAACCATCTGACCCTTTGATATTAGACATTTTTGTGGTAGGCAAAATAATGGCACCCTCTCCTCTCCTGCAAAAAGATATGCACATCATAATCTTTGGAACTTGTAAATATGTTGCCTTATGTGGAAAAGGATTTTGCAGATGTTATTAACATGAATGACCTTGAGAGAGGGGATATTTTCCTGGTTTGTCTGAGTAGATCCAATCTAATCATAAATTATTAAAACTGGAAAAATGCAGAAGAGGAATGTGTCAAAAAGATGTGACTTGAGAAGAACTTGATGCCCCATTGCGGACTTTGAAGATGGAGCAGTGGGGCCATAAGTATAAGGGGGTATGGCAGCCTCTGTAAGCTGGGAATGGCCCTCAGCTTATAGACAACAAGAAGTGGGGTCCTTGACCCCACAACTGTAAGGAATTGATTTATACCAATAGCCAGAGTGGTCAGGAAACTAGACTGCCTCTTGCCTACAGACTCCAGAAGGTAGCACAGCCCTGCTGACTCCTTCAACTTCTGACTCATACAATTGTAAGACAGTAAATTGTGTGTTTTTAAGTCACCAAATGTAGGGTTTTGTTTTTTTTTTAAATGGATCAGCAGAAAATTAGTGTAATTTCCATTTTCTTTTAACCTTTCTAGTTCTAGTTAGTGCTCGTTAGTCTATCTTATTTTTCAATAGGAAGATGGGACTATCTACTACATAAACATAATAAAATCCACTATGGACTCAAACAATTAAGCAGTGCAAGGATTTGAATGGAATAACAAATATACTTGATAATGTGAGGTTATAAGTAAAAATGCCCAGAAGATATAAAAATTATATCTAATTTTCAAAAATTTATACATTCACTTTTTACTGTATAAATTAAGGTTAAAATTCATCCATTAGTTTATTTTCTTCATCAAACTACCTTCACCCTTCATTTGGTGTTTTAAAGTATTTTGTGTTTGATAATGTCTATCTTATTGGAGATTTTAAATAATTAGTACAGTTTTTAGATTTTTCAGGAAAATAGTGTGTAACTGCTGTTCCACAATTGAGTCAGCTATAAAGGCCTCTGAAAAATCCATTTTTGGTTTTCATCTTAGTGAAAAGCTCTCTGTGATTTGTTTTTTCAAAATTGTGAACTGTCTTTTTCAGGTTTCAGAAGGGTGAGCCCATTTTACAACAGTTCTGATATTATTTGGAATTATTTTCTTTCAAAATGGTATCAATTTTCAGTGTTTTGTTGGTCTCCTTGTACATGTTCCTTGTAACTCATTGATGTTTTTCGCATGTATTTCCTTTTACTGACTGACACAAAGAGGCAGGTGATTTTTGTTGACTTTTTGGGCTTGGGACAGTGACATGATTTTCCCATGATGTGGCAGTGCATGCACTATCCACCAGGCTCTTAATCCTGTCCTTTCCTTTGTGGGTGGTTCTTTGCTTTCTCTGGGTTTTTAGATACATTATTTTAGGTTAGGGAACATTTGTATTTTTTGTCTTGACCTTAACAATAACAGTTATGTAACAGTAGCATTGTTTAGACTATCTTCTTGGTATTTAAAAATTGTAGAACTGCCTTTAGGTGTGGAAGAGTCATGCCAAAACTGGAAGTAACTTTACAAAATACAAATAGCCTTTCCTTCCTATGATATCCTTGGCCTCTTCCTACAACATATAATGTCAAATTGGTGACACTTTATGGTGTATATAAACATAAGTAGCCTCAAAATGTTGACAATTTGGGGCCAGTTCTATGTGGGTCCTGACCTATGGACTGGAGTAAATTCATCCAGATTATTCCCCCACCCCCTTAACTAGAGCATAATGTGGGAGTAGTAAAACCAGCAATCTCTTTATTAAGGGTTTATTGCAAGTACTTGTATGTTGGTTTCTTTTAGGTCTGGCAACTGTGATTGTGAGTTGCTTCTCTTTATAGTTATCTTACCACAGAGCAATCTGTTGTGTATCATTCATAATGTTCTGTCAATTACTGTGGAAATAAAGGAATTGAAAATTACTGTGTGGCTCAACTACACACATATTTCAAAAATATCAATTATATTCTTCTGAACAAGTGGTGATGAAATTATTAAATATTTACAAAGCAGAAATCATTGCAGTAGTATTCTATAATCAAAGTCACCCACACATAAAAAGGCAAAACAGTGCTGAGCAATGTTGGCTTGTTGGCGCCCCCTAGTGGAAAATGGTAGATTGCCAGAGTCGTCTGTGTACTATGGAAACCTTGGAAAAGGAGGGTGGGAAGTCATCTGTGTACAATGGAAACCTTGGAAAAGGAGAGTGGGAAAGGCAAAGTGGAAAGGTCACATACACACACACACACACACACACACACACACACACACACACACACAGAGTTACCCTCAAAATGGAGAAAGAGGGGGCTAGGGTTGTAGCTCAGTAGTAGAGCACATGTAGAGCATGTGTGAGGCCCTGGGTTCGATCACCATCACCACATAAAACTAAAATAAACAAAAATAAAGGAAGTGTGTCCATCTACAACTAAATATATATTTTTTAAAATGGAGAACAAAATTTTGAGACATGGGAAAGAATTGACCTCATTTATTTCACAATTTTTAAAGGTTAGGGAGGAGCTATGAAGACAGTTATAAAATTGGTTCATTCTAGTGCCAGCACTGAGCTAGGACTTTACCTGTGAAAAGTTAACTGAGAGAATATACCAGCCCTATGTGGTAAATTCTGTTGTTTTCCCCATGTATAAAATGGGGTTGCCGAGACATGACAGCTAAGTGAAGTGTCACTTAGCTGGGGTCCAGCAGCCACTAGGAAATGGGTTGACTGAGTCCAGCATCTACACACTTAACTGCTTCATTCTTTCCTACTATACACTTTATTAATAATCATTTCTAATCTTTTCATCTAACTAGAATGAGGCTTGCAACATATGTCCTTTTCCTTTATTGGCTCCTTAGTAATGAATCAATCACTTCTTGATGCAAAGAATAAAACATGCAATATGTTTCTAATGTTTTGATAACTGCAATATTAAGTATCTCTACCAGTGTGTAGAAAAGCTAAATACCATCAATGGATTATATCTGTTTTACTGGATTGAAAATATTACATTATTTAAAGCAAGTTTGATCTAAGATGGTTCAATATCAGGGATAAGGTAAATACATCATTGCATGAGAGAAAGTATCATCTGATATTTTGTCTTTTCTAAGTAATCCATAGTGGACACATTATCTTCATTATAAAAACAGCTTCTAGAAAATAGAGGACAGCCTGTTCTAAAATACATGTTTCTATTCTCAATAACTTATTTGGTACATAGTAATGGTTTAAATGGTTACAGAGAAGCTTCTAGAAATGTTCTCTTGTCAACATTCTTTCACCACAGCAATATGCAGATTTTCCAGTTGACTTTCTGCTCTTCTTCAAACCCAGACTGCAATCAGAGTAATGGAGGAAACATGTCCATTTTTTCTTACCAAATAAAATACTTGTTTTTTTCTATACTTAAACATTTTCACAGTTGTCTGGACCCAAAACCACACAGGCTGAAAGTAAAATATAAAATAGTTTTCTTGGAAAAACATTTGGTCTATGAAGTAATTGTCACTAAATACTTTTGGATTAACGAACTGGTTTTAAATGATATTTCTGGTAATATAAATCTGGCAAAGTCTTGTATATTTCAGTACACATATTTGGAACCCAGGAAAATATTACCTTGGAGAGTTTTATTAACTAATATAGCTCTAAATAATTTCAGTTCTCCTGAAACTCTCTCTCAGCAATATTCTACTTCTCTTTCTTATATTAGTTTTGCCAAAATTTGCTTAAATAATCTTTACATTGTTTTAATATATAATATTTTATACATATAGTGTCAAATCCCTGGAAAGAACTGTAGGGAAATGGGTTCTCAAGAGCTCCTGGCAGGTGGAAGTCAGGGTACTGTTCTTGGATACTTGGGCATAACTATAGTTCCTCATAGATGTGAAGAGACTGACTTTGGATGCAGAATCAGCAGTAGAGTCAGGTTATATATAGGTGTTATATATAAGTAATCACTATTAATATCATAGATGGTGTAAGGGCACAGATATCTGAATAGTGATGGTAATCCTAAGTAGTAAAGTACTGTAGGTGGCAAGGAATTCAGCTGGTCATGTCTGACAGTATCATGGACAACTGTATGTCCCCTTTAGGGATTCTGGGGTCAGGGGACATCTCATTGAAGCAATTGCACTTATTTTCCAGTGTAGAACAGCATATAGTCACTTTGCTCCTGATAATATTTTACAGACAGATTTTTAATTCAATTCAGAACATCGTCTAAGCTTACAGTAAATTTACATGTGTGGGTGTGTTATGTATGTGTATTTGGGAAGAGTGGCTTCTCAACCAATCGTGGCCTTATTTTGAACCATGTTTTTGATAATTGATTGTATAAAAAATATGCATTTTCTGTCTTAGAATAACTGAATTCATTTCCATCTGTTTTCCTTAAAACTCAATGATTTATTTTTATTTTATGTTTTAAAAAGCTTTGGGGACATAATGTATTCATGCTTCCTAATGTTTAAAATTTCAATTTACATTTTTTATTCTCTAGTATGTTTATAAAGATTTGTTTTGTCAATAATATTTTGAGCCCCTATTGATAAACATTACTGAGATACAACTTTTGTTCTCAGTTGAGGGTGTAGTGAAATGGAAAATAAATTGAGATGAAGAGCATCAGATTGTGAAAGGAATTTACCTGAATTCCAAGTTCAGATTCTAAAACTAGAATTATGTGCTTGTACCTTGCATTACAGTTACGGCTAAACATGGGTCAGTATTCCATTCAAAAACTCAAGATGTGAAAAAAAGCAAAATAATGGCAGACTCTCCATGTAGAAGTAGTTGATCATATGGATACTGGTGACTCTCCACCTGTCCTCAATTATTGGAGAGTGCTGCTGTTCTTTGAAAGCTTTGATGATGCAGAGGTTTTTCAAAGACATTTTAATGGGTTCTAAATTCCTTGTCATTTAATTTTCCTATTCTGCCAGAGAGTCAATATGTATTTATAAAAATAAATGTGAATCATTTCAACTGGAGTGTCATCAGGAAAGGAGCTAAGAGAAGTGAATGAGAAAAGAAAATTGATTATAATATCATCTTTGTTTTGTGTGACAAATAGTCATTTTGAGTAAATGCACTGAAAGACTTAATGATTGCTTTCCCACTAATAAATATGCTAAATCCATCTTTATATACGTAACATTATTATCCTTTGAATCTTGCTAGAGAACTTGTACTTTTAGGCTGAGCCATATAAAATAATTCTTTGTGCTTCTTTCTTTCTGTCTGCAAACTGGTGCAGAGACTTCATGATTGCACCAGCAGGGATCATAAGGAGAGCTTACTATGGGTGTTTTGAGACTCAGGTTGGAGGAAATAATTTTATTTCATTAATTTTTAAGGCTGAGATGGGAGAGCCTTGAGAACTGTTGTACTGAATCTGAACTCCTATCTATTGACAGTGTTTCTTGCATTAACTATTATAAATAATTAAGATGTGTTCAAATGAAATTTCCTTTTTATCGTTTGTGTTGGTCTGAAAGAAGAACCAAGATTTAATTCCTTGCAGTTTTTTTCTTTCTAAAAGTGTTTATTTCAAGGTTTAACCATTAGTAGATATTCACCTAATGCTGAATCACATAAATTTTTTCTTATCCAAAATTGGATTATTGCAGATAACACTTTTATACTGTAATATGGATGATAAAAGTTTTCAATTATGCATTATTTACAAATTTACATATTTATACATATTTTACAGATACACATGCTTGCAAGTTACATAAAATTTCAATTATGACTGATTCTTCTTTATTGATGCAGTCTGTAATTTTTAAATTAAAATCTGCTTTTTTTTTTTTTTTTTTTTTTTTTTTTTTAGGGAATCCCAGGATTTCCTGGAAACCAAGGATTAATGGGCCAAAAGGCAAGTATTAATGATTTGGAAGGAGTGGTCCTGGATCTGCTTATTAAGACTGAAGAGGCGATGCTTGCCTTCACACAGAATATATATTTACAACATTTATGACAACAGCCAGCAATTCAAATATTATGTCATTTCAGAAGCTCTTTTGTGATGTATATAGATAATATTAATTTGGATTTACCCATATGTGTGTTGTTTACTTGATTACTTCTCTATCTTGTGCTTTAAGACAACATTTTTGGGATAATTTTATTCTTCCTGAACTGTGTCTTTAGCTGTTCCTATGCAAAAATATCTTGGAAGTAAACTTTTCAGCTTTTATTTAAGTATAAATTTCCTTTTTTTACTTAGTTTTGAGAGATAAATTTGTATAGTATTTCAACCCAAAGTTGACTATTATTTTTTTTTAATAAATTGAGGTTTTCCTTCCATTGTCTCCTGATCTCCATTGTTAATTAACACCATAAAAATTTGCTATCATTTTAACTCTCATTCTTTTGTAAATGATCTATTCCTTCCTTTTGGATTCTTTCAAGGTATTTTATTTATTTTTAGTGTTATGAAACTCTCTACAAGTGGACTTCTCTATATTCATCCTGCTGGGAATTCAGTTTTCTTCCTGGCTTTATGAAATAATTTCTTTTAATTCTTGAAAAATTCAGCTGTTATCTTCATATTACCTCTATTCTCTCTGTTCTCTATTTCTGGAATATCTTTTTAAATTTTATTTTTTATTTTTGTAGTTGGAGATGGACACAATACCTTTATTTATTTGTTTATTTTTATGTGGTGCTGAGGATCGAAGCCAGTACCTCACACATGCTAGGCAAGTGCTCTGCTACTGAGCTACAGTCCCAGCCCTCTGAAATATCTTATTCCTTCTTATTTTATACTCTATCTCTTAATACCACCTTCAATTTTCATTCTTCTAATTTTGTCTTGTGTTCTGGTTGAATGTTTCTGAATATGTGTTTTACTTTACCTATTTTTCCTTTACTGAGTTGAATCTTTTTAAAACCAACATTTTTTTTTTTTTAAATTTAGAAGCAATCGTATTTTTAACTTGTAGGAGCTCTAATTTTTCAAACCATATCTTTTTGTTCTTGATAGTCTCATTATATTTTCAGTCCTGATAGTTTTTCATGATTATATTTTTTAATTTTTAAAGATCTCATATGTAGTTTTAAATTCTAATATTTATATTTGGTTTGTTATTCCCTCTAGGTTGTGTGACTTACTGTCCCCTGTTTCTTTACTGTTGATTGTGAGCTCATTGCTTTATTTTTATCTGGAGGGAGTCCTGTCAGCCTTGCTGGGAAATGGGGTGCTGTCACCTGGTAGCCTCAGATAGCATTTTAGTCCATTTTGAAATTTCAAGGTTGTCATGGCTATTGAGATTTCTATTTCCTCCCCATATCTGGCTCACATTGTTTCCCAATAGTTGAGCATGCACCTCAACCACTCATCCTTTTGTGTTATACATCTCTACCTTTGGCATGATTTCTTCATAGTTCCAAATCCTTACCAAATATAGCTTCAACCATATATTTTATTAACATCAGAGATATTTGAATAGTTCCCTAACTGCTTAGAAGACAAGCACTCTCTCTTGGAGGTCTGAATTTAGAGAGTCCCTCAGTGTCTAGTCGGTCACAATACCAAAAGTTGAAATCTAAATCCTGTTATTTTTATAATCCTTGTTTTTCTTAAAATAATTTTCATTCACTATCATAGCACTTACACTCTAAGATAAGAAAATTTTCACTTGATTGTTTTTCTTGTCTCACCTTACCAACTGTCAGCTACTAGGTCTGCCTTTGGTAGAATGGCAAGTGTCACTCCAAATTTCACAATGATATTATAAGACAGCAATTATGCAGAATCTAGCCCCAGGTCTCTAAGGTGTTAAATCCCTGGTATTTCTGCTTTACCTGGCTATAGTATCAAATTAGAATGACTAATATTGAATTTTCATTTTGTAGTGCTTTGGTAGAAAATTTCTGAGAATAAATTATTGATACACAAGGTTTAAAATATAGTCTGTATTTGATTTTTAGGGAGAAATTGGACCTCCAGGACCACTAGGAAAAAAAGGAGCTCCAGGGATACCAGTAGGTCAAAATTGTTATCATGATGGTGTTTAAAATGTTGTTACTAAGTACCAGGAGTTTATATTTTGGAGTTCATGAAACTAGATAAGATACAACAATGAGATTTTTTAAGTCCACAAATTCCATCCATTTGTATTTAAAATATTATAGATTACCATTTTTCTTGAGGTGTCAAGATTTCTTTAGACTCTCAAAGAGTTGGTCACTTTAAGGTCAAAGTCAGGATTGGTAATGCTTGCTTGTAATCCTAGCAACCTGGGAGGTTGATACAGGATGATTGTAAGTTTGATGCCAGCCAGGGAAACTTAGTGAGACACCACCTCAAAATAAAATAAAAATCTTAGGATGTGACAGAGAATCCCAGTAAAAAACAAACAAACAAACAAAAAATAAAACACACACACACACACACACACACACACACACACACACATACACATCATTTAATTAAAAAACAAATATCAGGACCCTTACTGTAGAAAAATCAGAAAACAAATGTGCTAGGTATTCATTAAAAAATAATACTAGCTGGGCACAGTGGCACATACCTGTAATCCCAGCGACTTGGGAGACTGAGGCAGGAGGATTGCAAGTTCAAAGCCAGCTTTAGCAAAAGCGAGGCACTAAGCAACTCAGTGAGACCCTGTCTCTAAATAAAATACAAAACAGGGTTGGAGATGTGGCTTAGTGTTCAAGTGCCTCTGAGTTCAATCCTTGGTAACCCCCGCTCCCCCCAAAAAGAGTACTAAGAATCATGAAAAAGTATAAAACTCAATGAATGTTCTTTTTTCATTTTTAATAATATATTAAAAAATTAATGAAAGAAGAGGTCATATGCAAAGGTTTCTAAACCAGTGAAGAAATTGTTTTAGAATTTTCAGGAATATAAGAAACATGAGTTTTATATTGAAAATTATGAAAATTCTATTATGTATGCAAGAATCCAGAGAAATTGTAAGTTTATTGCTAGACATGATATTGATCTTTAATTTATGATACAAACTGCCTCTAATAGCTTTTTATTCAAGTAAAACAGATCATTTTCGCATTTGAAATTGATGACTTTAAATTATAAAAAAATATATAAATTAAAAACCAGACATTTGACTTAGTGAATGAAAGATTTGGTGAATTTTGCATGCTACAGTAAATAAGGAAAATGTCTATTAAGTGTGCATTCAAATTTTAAGAAGACTTAAAGAAGTGTCTTTCCTTCAAAATATAATACGTCTTCCTCTACTTTCACCCATCACTACCAGGTTATATATTAAAATAATCAATTAAATTTAGTTATTAGTAAAAAACTATCTAGAAAAATGGAGGAATTGACTAGTGTCCATTGACCTCAAGAATAGCTATGTATAACATTTCTAATATTTGGCACACTTGCTATGAACTAGCAAATTTCATGTTTTGTAGTGGCAATAACATTGTAAGTTGACAGCAAAGCATTGTAGTGTCATGGTGTTTTTATTATGAACATACTGAAATTATGCTTTCTAATATTTGAAATTTTTTCCACATCACGTTTCCTTTGCCAAATGTGTGTATGTGTGGATGCATGTATACCTATTTATAGTGTGTATGTATGTGTGTGTGTATATATTTGTGTGTGTGTTATCATATACTTTCTATATAATAGTAAAGTAGACTCTAAATTAAGTAAGGTCCTACTTGACAAAGTAGTTATCATTGTCTTGTTTTGAACCAAATGGTTACATAAAAATGTGGCAATTTTGTAACTTGAGGAAAGATTATTATAGTCAGAAAATATATTACATTATAATTCTCTTAAAATATTGTTCAGGATAATAGAAGTTTTAAGCAATGTTGATTGAGATGATACCTATGAAGAAAACTACTTCTTAGCCATCATGATAAATTGAACAGTTTGAAAAAATAAACATTTCCTCACATAAAGATTTCTTTGCTCTTTTTTGGTCTTTTGGACATCAGCATTGTAAGGGCTCTGCTAGCCTTCATTCTGTCTTGCGGTTTGATTTTTTAATTTTTTGTTTGAAGGTACTACATTAGGATTTAGTGGATTAATTATGAGAATGTGTAATGTGGAAATGCATTTACTATTTTAAAGTATTTTTCTCTAAATCACTTTTGAAATTCCCTCTTTAAAATGTAGGGCTTGATGGGAAGCAGTGGCTCACCAGGTCAGCCTGGCACACCAGGATTGAAGGTAGGTATGATGAGGGTCATAAGATTGAGAGTTTATGGGATCACAGTGACCATTTATAACGTTAGTAACAATTTTAACTATGTTGATTCTATTATGAATGTGGTTTTAATTCTACAAACACTCACTTGTAAGAATGAAACCTAAGAAAAAAGCTCAGCATTTGAAACAGGCTAAAATAAATCAGGTCAGGCTTAACCTGGAGATGGGGCAGGGTCCCTCATCAGTTGGTTTCTGCTTCCTTTTAGGTGTTTTAGGGAGCATTGAGGAATGCTTAGAGCTTATTGGAGCTTGGAGATAAAGGCACCAACCCCAAGAGCATTCATAGTTATGACTGAGCAAGGCTCTTATCAGTTTTCTAGTCTTCTTTTTGATATTTTTATTTATTGGGATGCATATGGATTTTTAATAAATTTTGTTCAAACACATACTCCCTTATTCCTGTGGTTACGATAACATTTTATCTTTCAGATTTTTTTTAAAGTAAGGTAAGCTTAACAAATACATTTAGAACATCAGATTAGATTATCCTTAAGATAAAACTGGAACTCTTTAATGAAACAGTTTGACCAATCTGTACATATAGAGTCTTGTGTTAAGAGACCTATTTCCCCCTTTGTTTTGGATTTAGTTTGTGGACAGTTTACCAACCTCTGTGTGAACTTGTAACTGCCAGTTTTGTCAACGAAATGCTTGTTAACTATGCCTTCCATATTGTCTAGAAGTTCTAAGGTGGGACAAAAAAGCTGTATACATAAGACCAAGAATAAACTAAGTTTTTTTCTGGCTAAACTCAGGAAACCATCCCCAACTGTTTAGTGAATAGATTTGAAGATAACTTTCCAAAAAGAAGTGATGAAGTAGCTGTTTTGGAAGCCTTTGGCCAGACAAGGTTCCAGGGGAAAAGACCCTGGCATACCAGATAAGGAGATGATCTAAATCTAGTCTATTTTTAATTTCTAAAATATTTAAAGAAAAAGGAAATATTGAAATGTTATGAGAGTCCAATGATACGAGAAAAGTAGCTCCTCTTTTATTTGTGGTGAATCCTGTGGATGTTTTGAGTATCATGAGTCCTAGCAGCTATAGATGTCAGAATTAGTATAAAACCCTGAATGAATGGGCTGGCTAAGTAGAAGTTCTATATAGGTAAGGAGGATATAGAGTAGTTTAATACCTCTTAATAACTGGATCGCTGTGGTCTCTCCCATTGTCTTCTGAATGCCCTAATTCTTAAGATTGCAGCCTGACATTTCATCATCTTTTTACTGGCTGCATTACACTATTGGCTCACACTGAGCCGAAGGTCTGTAAAACCTGCAGGATTTTCTATAAAAAGACTTTAGAACAATGCTTTTATTTTAGCATCCACTATTTGAGTAAATGCTGGATCTATAGGCAATTAGCTGGGTTAGCAAGTAGCTGTTTGCTCACATTTGTTTATTTTTACATGATTTTCTAATAGTTGTTTTCCCTCGTCTTGCACTTATGCAATTATTTTGTTAAAGACAAAGATGTTAAAATTATACCTACTAGTATTTTCAATGAAACATTTCAACTTCTCTTCATATAATCTCCTAGCTCAAGTATTGAAAACACTTTTGCAAAGAACAAGATATTTAATATTTTTGGCTTTGAGGGTCATCTTGTCTCTATTGCAGTGACTCAGTTTTGCTGTTGAAATATGTAGCATCCATGGGCAATATAGAAATGAATGAGTTTGGAATATGACTGTGTTCTGGTAGAACTTTATTTCAAAAACATGTGTTTGGCTGGATTTAGCTCAGTTAACTGAATTGTATATTAGCATATTACTGAGAATTTTATCAACTGTTTATCAATTCTGAACCTTCAGTAGCATTGGTAGAAGTTCTAGCTAGACTGTGACAAAAACACTATTAAATAGTGTATGGATGAGGCTGACACTCTAGTTGATCTTCAGAAATCTTCCAATTCAGATTACAATTCCTCTTTTAAAAATATTCATTAATACTTATTAGCCTACTTTTCCATACTAGTATATACTTAAGTTTTTTAACATTAAATAAATTATATTAAGATATATTGGCATAATCAAATCTTGTAACTTTGGACAAGTCTTGTCGACCTCTGTGAATTTTAACTAATTATCTGTAAAATTAGAAATTTTAAGAAACCATTGTTTTATGGTTCCATAATATTACGCTTAAATGCCTAAATTAAATCCAAATAATACATTCATGTGTTTCTTACCATGAGTTGTCTAGAAAACATTTTAAAAGTTGTAAGTTTTCTTTACTTATTAGTGAACCCAAGTTGGTGCTGAGTGATCATTCCTTCCCCTGTTAGAGGTCACACTAACCTGTTTAATTAGGAGCTTTTGTCACACATGGGCTTGTGATTTTGGGTATCCAAGTGTTTGAAAACCATAACTATATTTGACAATCTCACCTTATTAGCCAGCAGATTTGTATTTTGTTTTGTTTTTTTCTCTCTCTCACTGTTCTCTTTTCCTATATTATACCTTTGCTCTGTCAATTTGGTCTTGCTTTCCAAATTTTCATCTGTTAGGACTTCATCAGAATCCTCAAAAAGAAACTAAACATTTTCTGATTCATATTTCTTGAAACAAAAAAACACCCATTGCATATTTGAAGCTACGTTTCTTTTCTTCAGTTGCATATTGAAGGTGAGTCCTACTGAAAAAGAGAAACAAGACAAGGATTAGGATTCTCATCCCAGGAGATGCTGTTGAAGTTCATGGCTCCCACCTGTGAGGTGTGGAGACTCAGCTAAAGATTTTCTTCTCTTACCCTATACTTGGAGCTACCAGCTTTAACACTTGCTTCTAAACAACCTTATAAATATGTAGGCTCAGTAATTTGCTTAAATGAATTTCTCTTAATAAATGAGTTTCTCTTAATTTATAGCATCTGTTTCAAGCAATTGGAAAGCTGAAAATATAAAGCTTATTTTAAATATATTCTTTTAAGTGTCTGTATCAGATTATTGTGACTATGCTTTTTTTTTAATTCAAATGTTTTTGATGCATTGATAGGGAAGCAAAGGTGAGCCTGGACTTCAAGGGATACCTGGACCTTCTGGGCTCAAGGTAATTGTTGTTTGATGCATTTGGAATATTTTCAAAGAAATTATACACTCCATTTATTAATTAAGAAGATTATCATTTTTATCACTTAAAAATGTACTTGAATTTAAGAATTACCTATATTACAAAATTAATATACATGAAAGGAAATGGCCAATATAGGATTTCATTTTTATTTTTTAGATACTGTATCCTTGGGTAATAAAGACATGAAATAAACTTAGGCTTATTTTTTTTTCTAGAAATGATATGTTATACCCTAATGAGAATATACTTTTCTAATCCAAAGAATGCAACTTTCTTAAGTGGTTGACTCTCACAAATGCTTTCATTTTCTTCAAGCCAAATGATTTATGTTTATTTCAATAGAATTTAAAATTCTTCAGTCTTTAAAAATCTAGAGCAATATTTAATGTCCCAGGAGTAGACACAATGAGCAAAGAGAATACAACTTAGGGCCTGGGGATGTAGCTCAGTGGTAGAGCCCTTGTCTTGCATGTGTGAGGCTCTGGATTCTATACCAGCACCAATAGAGACAGACAGACACACAAACACACACACACACACACACACACAGAGAGAGAGAGAGAGAGAGAGAGAGAGAGAGAGAGAGAGAACTTTGTTTTCATAAGAGAGTGAACCATAGTAAAGTGATAGTTTGAGACTAATGACAAAACAAAACCTCATGAAGCATGTTCAGGATCATGTCTTCTCACACACATATTTTAAATATTGTCAATTTTTTTTTTACAAATCCTTATTTCAGAAAGGAAAATCTCTACAGGATGATGGGGAATGGAGAAATTGAGTTAACTCATATATAATATTTCCTGTACCGAAAACAGTTCATGAATTTATTTCTAAGACAATAACATTCCATATCTATAAAGAACAAAATATAAACTTGCATAAATTTATGTACAAGAATGTTTGCCCCAACAATATAAAATAAAAACCATTAAAACTATAATGCAAATAGTATGAATTTTATTAAATAAAATAGTAAATTAAGAAAGTTGAATATTCTTCTGTAATCGAAAACATTTTAAAAGTATGTAATGTAACATAAACAGCTTCATAATACTAATATGTTTGAAGGTTAAAAGACATAAAATTATGCATATTTAGTGAGCACATTTTGTTAGCTAAACTATATGTAGTGAGTTGGAATGAGACAAAAAATAATGAAGTAAAAATAGTGGGTAATGAACTTTTCAATAACTTCTTGTTTATTTGATTTGTAACAAAAAAGTTTCTTTTTAAGTAGCAATATGAGAAAAAGCAATCTTAAAGACTAGAAGAAGGTTATAGTAAACTTATAGTAACAAAAATACCTGTTTATTATTTTTATTAAATTATTGTTTAGTTCATTGTTATTGTTATGAAGTATAATATAAATACCACATATTTACAAAATTTTAAAATATGAATGCTATCAATTTTTCAACTGGCAAAGATAGGAAATATACAGAAAATTTTATTGGGATGCCAATAAACTTTTCATTCTTTACAATTTCTGTGGTAATAAGTCTGTCCACCCATTTTTTAACTGTGTATCTTAAATTTGAAATGTTGCGAAGAGATAAAAGCAGTGGTGTTTTTCACAAGCAGATCTGTGATAGTCACAGAATTTCTGTTTCCTAGGGAGAACCAGGAGCGAGGGGTCTCCCAGGGGAACCTGGATACACGGGCCTACCAGGAATTCAAGGAAAAACGGTATGCATTGTTTAGGATTTATACATCTCTTTTATTTAGTCACATTCATTTAAGTTTTCCTCTCATAAAATTGGTATACAGGGCTGATTGTGTTTGTAATGAGATGCCTCCTTCCATCTCTGGTCTGTGTGGAATGTGTTCAGTCCCATGCTTAGTAGCTTTGGCATCTCTCCCCTGTAAGGGCATTATCTCCGATATGAAGACCTGAGAAGAAGCATGCAAATTAGAAAATATAAACATACCATTAAAAATTTGAGATTTTTTTTTTGCAGTCAATTCAAATGACCCAGGAATTTGCTTTTATTCAACATCTGGCACTATTGGGCTGGGGATATAGTTCAGTTGGTAGAGTGCTTGCCTCGCATACACGAAGCCATGGGTTCAATTCCCCAGCACTATAAAACAAACACATAAACAAAAAAAACAAACATGTGCCATTCTTACCAAAATGTGAACACCATTCTTACCAAAACTGGGACAGAATTCTGAGAGGGTAAAAATTAGCACTACAATATTTGACCATGAAGTTCCTGTTTATAACTCTGTTACATAGAGTTTCACTGAAAATTATTGTAAAGGGTTTAAAAAACAAATCATCTCTCTCATTTTAAATGTTTTGATGAGGTGCAACAGTTACACTAAGTGTCCTCCCACTCCTCTCCCTCTTTCTCTCATTTTGGTCAAGTAAAGGAATTCTGAATCATGAATCTGTCTAAACACCATTATTTTGGGGAAGGCATTCAGCAACGATTCAGCATGTGCCAAAGGAGTTCATGCTCATGAAAATTCAGTATTTCAGATTAAAAGTAAATATATTGTTATTCTGGAAAGACACAAACCCTTACATATGTCTCCATCTCCCTGGTGATTTCAGTTTTCTACCATTTCATTTTGGTCTCCCTTTTGTATAATCTACTTTGCCTCTAGATTATGACACACGCTTCTTGACCTTTCTGTTCCAATGGGCAGAAGGCATCCTTTGCTAAGACAGCGTTGACCCCTCATTAAATGTTAGTGTATGTTAAATAAATCTTTGGGGAATGTATGTTTGGACTTGAGAGAAATTTTCTTATTCAAAAATGTGTCATTAAAAAGAAAATCTTTTTTTTTTTTTTGTAAACTCTCAACTCTGATTAAATAGGATGATGAGGTAGAAACAAAATTTGGAAACAGTGTCCCTTCAACTTGGGTCAATTACTTACCTTTCCTGATAGCAGTTTCATATCTATGAGATGAGGGCATTGTACCAATCGGTCTCTCATTTCCCTTCTAGTTGAGAAATTGTGAAACTTATTATTATGGAATATGAATTTTCCTTCAAAAGCCCATTTGAAGTACTTGTTTTCTAAAATATCATTTAAACAGCAGCGTGTTTCACTTTGTCATTGTTTCCTATAAACTTGTGGCTACTATTAGTTTAATGGAAGATTTTCAGTTTGATTTTATAAAACAATGTTTGTCAAAATAAGCCCTCTTCTGTTATTTTGTTTAACCTCAAACTATGAACAATATAGAGAAATGTTCTTCCTGGTAAAATAACGTAGGAGAACAAGAGTGTTCTTCCAAAATATAATTTTAGCATAGGATGGTTTTACTGTCTCCCAAAATAATTGGATCCGGAGTTAGCTTCTGTATATGAAAGCACTATTGGAATTTGCTAAAGAAAAACATGCTCATTTTAAAAGATATAAAATGTGCTAGATTATAAGATACATTAACTGCTTTTTTTTTGCAGGGGGACAAAGGAAATCAAGGAGAAAAAGGCAGTCAGGTATGTTGCTTTATTTTTGTTTGTTTTTGGCATAGTGATAAAATGAGGACTTTGTCCTGTTAAATTCTTTTAAAGGTTTTACAGTTTCTTCCTGTTTCACCATCGATTTCTGATTGTTCAATCCTATCTTTCTCCTTTTGCTACTGAGTTTCTCAGACAACATCTAAATTTGTTCTGGTAGAAAACTTAAGAACAAAATGATTCAACAAGATAAAGACAGCTTTTATTATGTGCTTCTGACACCAATTGATTTAGATATTCATAGTGTGCATACTATATGGCAAAAAATTTTGATGAGAAACCACTAGTACCAAGTTAGAAAGTATGTTCAAGCATTTATGTGGAGGGAGAATTATACTAGAAAATGATATTACACTTAAGAAAACCAGGCACTTTAGAAAAACATTCAGTTTTAGGTATCCTGGCAACAAAGGCAAAGAAGAGCCCTGCTTCTACTTTAGAAGACAAGGATAGTTCCACCTTAATTAACATAAGTCACTGTAGAGTGTTTTTTTTTTTTTAATTTCATTAACTGAAGAAAGACACATGAATAGGAAGCCCTTAGCTGAGTCAATGATATATTTTTCTGACATAAATTGTATCTATTGTTTTTTAAATTTTATAAATTTTAAAAATGATACTTAAAAAATTTTGAAACAGTTCACAAATATAAAATCATGGAGACATAGGAAGAAATTTCAAATTGAAGTAATAATCTTTACAGTCTGTTAAATTCATAGTCTTAATAGTCTTTTCTCATAAATTTATTCTTCATAACATGTATGAAATCTTGTAGAGTGGCATGACAAAATTCAGGGATTTTCCCAGTTTATTTTTTTAACTGAAAAATCTTCAAGTATTATTATAATTACCTTAAGTTAACCTTAAAATTTGTAGTGAGGTAAATTTTTAGTGTCTCTGGGTTCCAGACCTGCATGTTCCAGTGGCCTTCTTGGTATTACATTTGGATGCCCCAAATTCAACTTGTACAAAATTAAATTTGTTGTCTTTCCCCATCAACCACTTCCTGCTCCTTATACTTTGTCACAGTAGTTGGTACCACCACACAACCACCTCCTCACCCTCACAAAAACGTTGTAGATTGACCCCCAACCTTCTTTCTCTCTTTTCACATTCAGTCATTCAATCAGCTATGAACTACCCCTTGAATGTGGTCCCTTTTTTCTGTCCCCACTGTCCTAATGATTTCTTGTTGGGGGTCCTGGGTTACTGTGATGTTTTCCTACATGCTCTCTTGAGCCCCATGGACACTCTTCCTCCTGTACTTTCATCAACATGCAGTACCTACATCATGCACCTGCTTAGGAATCCTTTAACAGTGCCCCACACATTAAAGATAGTCTATCCCATAAAGTTCCTCCTGGTTTGATGGAATCTTATTTTGCAAAGGTTTTTTTTTTTTTTCTTCTTGTCTCTCTGCCCCCTATTATCTATTCTTGCTCAGCTGCTTTAACCAAAAGGAGCTGCTTGCTCTGCCCTTTGCCTTATCTCTCAATCTCACTCTTCACTCCTTTCCTTAAATGGCTGCCTCTCACTTATCCTTCCAGGTTGTACTCAAGGGTGAGTCACGTTCCCTCCCTTCTCAAATGTCCCTTCCTAAATTCCCAGCCCAGATATTTAACTATATATTGTATACTTATCAGGCACTATTTTTCTCATTCTTGATGTAAGTGCCTACCTTCTCACCACACATTTGTGACACCTTTGTTTCACTGTCCCTACATGCCAACAAATAGGTGCTCCTCAATAAATATTGGGAATTCACTTATATAAGGAAATTAATGTCGATAGGCAAGAATGATTTAAAATTTTAGTCACTATATCATTCATTGTTATATTATTAGTCATTAATCTTCTTAGAAACTACTAATTAGCCAGGTGTGGGGCTGTACACCGGTAATCCCAGCAGTTCTGGAGGCTGAGGCAGGAGCATTTCCAGTTCAAAGCCAGCCTCAGCAAAAACAAGGTGCAAAGCAACTCAGTGAGAACCTGTCTCTAAATAAAATACAAAATAGAGCTGGGAATATGGCTCAGTGGTCAAGTGCCTCTGAGTTTAATCCCCAGTACCCCCCACCACACAAAAAAAGGAAACTATTAATTATTTTGTCTAATGTAGGGTTGTAGTGCTTGAATCTGGCATAATGTCTTATTTTGATATCAAAAATATTTATTTAATAGAGAAATGTGGTTTTAGCTTTTTAAGTTTTCTTTTGTTTGTCCTGCTTTAAAGATTTTTTTTCAAATGTTGTCTTACTAAAATATAATAGTACATTTTTAATTTTTAAAGAAAAATTTAAAAGTAGTTAAAACTAAGTATATGTTTGTCATTGAAGTTATTAAAATGTTAACATCCATTGGATTTTAAAACTCTTCTCATGCTCTGTGGATGATAGAGTTCTTGCCTATTATGTGCAAGGCCCTAAGTTCAATCCCCAATACAAAACAAAAACTAAACAACCATTTTCTTGTACAATCTTTATTTGAAATTATTTACATGTTCCCTCGAAATCAGTAGTTTGTTCCAGTCTCTATCCATTTAACCATTAGCTTTAGATTGACTGCTTCTCACTTCTTTTTTTTCTCTGATTAACCAACTTTCCTATTAATTTATACATATTTGTATCACTGCTTTTGTGATATTTCTTTGAGACTTCAGGATAATGTATAACATATTGCAGATGTGATCATATCATATGTATAAACTAATCATTAATGTTTATTAAATTTTAAAGGGACAGAAAGGAGAAACTGGAAGACAAGGGATTCCTGGGCAACAGGTATTTTTGTTTTTCTTTCACAAAAAATGAAATAAAGAGCCACGTAACTGGGCCATGCTGAGAGAAGTTTAGTTTGAAGTAATAATGAGTGAGGCAAGCATAGATGTAACACACTTTAAGCATAGAAGGATGGAACTGCTGGGTGGTACTGGTAATAATGATTTTGTTGTATATTTTCATTTTCTAATCCTGATAACAGTAGTGGCTGTGAACTTTGGCTTATAGTGTTCCCCCCCACCAAACTCTGGCTAAATTATTGACTAAAAGTAGAAAATTTCACCTGTTTCTTTGGGTAATCCTGTTACTGACCAGAGGCTGCTGGCAGAACAATGGCCATATCTCCATATTTGCCATTTAATCTTTTCTTCTTTAAATGTTTATAGTTGGGGGCACACATGGTGAAGGAATGTTACTTGTTTCCCTGTAGTTTGCTCAGAGAGATAATTTACTACTCCAGAGACTTAATAAAATGATCTCCCTAGGGACTGTGTTGTGAAACAAATATAGAAGAAGTTGCTCTGCTTCTCCCTTGACTGAGCCCTTCTCATTAGGTAATGCTCCAGTGAGATGCCATGTGGCACATAAGATCAGTCAGAGCCAAAAGCACAGAAGTGATTAATACTTATATAGCATGTTTGCTGCTGTAGTGCTATAACTTCAGTGTCAGTTCAATTCCAGCTTGAACTGGACTGAAAGGGCAAGCTGTATTTGTGAGTCTTCCCATGAGGTGGACCTCTTGCTCTGAATGTGGGTAGAAGAAAGATTGAACAATTATACCAGCTCTATAGATAGGGTAATAAAACTATAGCAGTATCTGCAGGGACAGGGCTCTCTGGGTCCCTCACTTGGAGGAATATGATAGCCCACAGAATAGTGTTTGAAGATACACACACACACACACACACACACACACACACACAGGCTGGACACTATGGTGCACACCTGCAATCTGAGTGACTCTGGAGGCTAAGGCAAAAGGATCACCAATTTCAAGGCCAGCCTCAGCAACTTAGTGAGACCCTGTCTCAAAAAGGGATAGGGATGTAACTCAGTGGTAAAATGTTTCTGGGTTCAATTCTTAGTAAGAACACACACACACACACACACACACACACACACACGCACACGCACACTCATACACAATTATATTAGTTTGTCTGTAATATAGAATGGAGGTAAGTGCTACATTTTAAGAATTTAGAAGCTAACAGTAGGATCAAAAGCCACTGAAAAGAAATTAATTGAGTGTGCCTATGTAAAATTAAAAGAAAGATCTCTTAATTTTTGTGCTTCTCAATTTGACTCAAACTCAACTGATGACACACCCAGCTCTATCTTTATTCCCCTCCCTGGCAAGACAGAGTGAGCCCTCCGAGTATCTAGAAATAGCTGTTCTCAAAGGATCTCTACCCCTTATTCATTCAAGCTCCACAGCCCAGGGACTCACACCAAAAATTCTTATTAACAGTAACTCTGAATGGAAGGATATGTTCTTTGAAATTCAAGATCAAACAGCTAGTTACTGGCTTATAGAAGGTTTTTCCTCCAAGGTCCCATTAACTTTATTTTTTGTTTTCCTACTTCTCAAGAAAAATAATGTGTTCTCTCCCCTAAGACAGGATTCGGATTCCCCAGAAAGCTTCTGCCCTGGGTTTATTGGAAGCTTCATTTCCCACTGCCAGGAACTGAGCCTCCTTTGAGCACCAGGTGTCAGAGCTGCTATTGCTTTTCCATAGCCAAATAGCTATCCCAACTTCTTCATAGAAACAGTCTTAGTTACCTGTCATTTTACCAAATGCTGCATATGTGTGATTTTTAGGCCCCCATTTTGTGAATGAAGTCCAAGTAAACATTTTTTTCTCACGAAATCACCTTAATGGATTCTCTGGTGACAGGTGTTTCCAGTTTCAGCTCTAATTTATTTCTCATCCCTACAATTTACTATTTGTCTGTCCTCTTACATTGACTCCAGTGTGTATGTAGGATTTTGTCTGATAGCAATCACTTCTGCAACTTCAGAAACAAGCCTTAATATTTAAAGAATGGCCTTACAGGGAGTGTTTTGTTCATTTATAGGTTGAGTGTCCCTCAGCTAAAACACTTGGGACCAAGTATAATTCAGATTTCAGATGTTTTTAAAATTTTGGAATATTTGCATATTATATCATGAGCTATCTTCGGGATTCGACCCAGGTCTAAACATGAAACTCATTTATGTTTCATATACACCTTACATAGTGTTTTAAAGTTTCCATTTGTGGCATCATATCAGTGTGCAAAAAATTTCAAATTTTGGAGTATCTCAGATGTTGAAATTTTCAGATTACTTAACCTATAATAGATTTTTATATGAAAACTAAATTTAATTTGGTGGTTTTATGCTCACATTTTAATATGCAAATCTTTACCATTTCTTTCCTAACAAACATTGACTTTATATAATTTTTTCTTCCCTTTGTTTGATTTAAATATCCATGCCTAAAGAACCTGAAAATAAATCAAAAGGTACATCCCAACTCAAACTTCATCATGTGAAATGTTATATATTAAATTTAATATTAAATTGGTTAACATAGATTTTTAATTTTCACAAAGTCAAAATATGAAATTCTCCTTGTCTATGTGAAAGCTGTATTTCTTTCCCTGAACTGATGGTGGGTAATTTTGAAGCCTGTGTATATAGTGAATTTTAAAAATAAAAAATTTGAATTCTTCTGATAATTTGTACCATCTAATATGTCATTGGAATGAATATTTGAAAGAGATAAGTGGGAAAGAATTTAATAGAGCCATCCGTATGTATCTGGTAATTAGAAGGATGAATGAATAGCCCCCCAGCCACTGCTATGATACATTATTAACAGAATAATAACTATTTCTGAAATTACTAGAAATTAAATTTATTAAGAGATATGCACATATTCAGTAATCACAGATTTTTTCTATATATTTAAAAATTGCTTAGAAATATTTACTAAATCCTTTTCACCATTTAAACATAAAGGGTGGTGTTTCTTTGTTTTTAAGCCCAGCACCATAGTGTCCAGCCAGTAAAAATGCTATATTGTATACAATAATACCTCTCTAATCTCTTAATTACCAGTAATGAGTGGTTTAGGCACTGGAGAAATAGGCATTTTCTCTCTAATAACTTTTTTTTAAATTGTTCTTTGTATATATACATGACAGTAGAGTGTATTATGACATGTATACCATGGAGTAACTCTTATCACTTTAATAGTTTCTTTAATTCATCTCTTATCAATTGTACTCAACCAAAATTTAATTTTAAGAACATAAACTTGGGAAAATAGATTACCTGTCTGAATCACAGACTAAAAAGAACATACCTTATATTTAATCTCAGTTGAGTTTTAATTTTCTTTAAAATAATAATCATTTAAAATCCATTACAATCCTATCCTAATCTTCATGATTTGCTCTATAGCATATCAAAATATTAATATCTGATGGTGAAAAATTTATACAAATCAAAAATTTTGTATTATTCAGATAACATATTTTCTAGTCACTAACCTTAACCGATGTGATTCTGCAACTTGTATTTGGGGTAAAAATGGGAGTTCATAACCCACTTGAATCAAATGTATGAAAGATGATATGTCATGAGCTTTGTAATGTTTTAAACAACCAATAAAAAAAAAGAAAAAAAAAAGAAGTAAAAAAGGCAATAATGATCTCTTATGTCCATTCATGACACTAATTCTATCAATCAGTAGTTTCCAAACTGAAAATCAAAGTTTGATTAAATATGTGGTAAAGGTACTTGTCATATTACTAGTATGGTAGATTTACACATTTATTAGTTTTTTTCCTGTTTTCAAAGGGAATTCAAGGCCATCATGGTGCAAAAGGAGAGGTATGCTTCTTCAAATATGGTCTTTGCTCAGCCTTCATTGTTTGGGTTTTCAGTACTGTAAATATCTAGATTTTGGCGTTGTAAATAGAAAATATCTTCTATAGTCTTCAGTAGAAGCTCTTAGTTGGTGTTTTTTAAAATATAGACATTTATCCCTGACTAAACTGTGAGCCCCTAAGAGCAAAAGTCATGTATGTTTATGCTTTAAATATCCCTGATACATAGTGGATATTCACCTGGAACATAGTGGATAAGTGTTTATTAAAATAGTAAAATAAAAAAAAGAATGTGGACATTTATACTGACTTAGGTGTAAATTGTCATAGAGTTGAGAAAATCATCAATTATTATTCACAACTGGGATCTGCATTTTTCTATGAAAAGTAGTGTGCATCTCTGTATTTATCTACTTACTAGAATGGAAGTGCCTTGGGACAGGACCATGTCATGTCATTGTTATAACTCTGTTGCTGTACAATATGCTCAGTAAATAGTGCATATTTTTGAGTTGCCTAGCTGGATGTGGATGTGTGGATAAATGACAGTTCAGATGGTATGAAATTTCTTTCCTGGTCAATGATGGTATTTTCTCCATAATTTGTATCTGTATACGTGCATATAAATAAATAAATAAATATGTGTGTGTGTGTGTGTGTGTGTGTGTGTGTGTGTGTGTGTGTATATATATATATATCATATCCTTTATGACTTTTATGATGCAGTTATGCCTTCTGAAATACTTAAAAGGAATTTCTAAAGATTTACTTTGGCTTTAGAGAGGTGAAAAGGGAGAACCTGGAACCAGAGGTGCCATTGGACCGAAAGGAGAATCTGGGGTGGATGGCCTGATGGGGCCTGTGGGTCCTAAGGGGCAGCGTGGAGAAGTGGGTCCTCAGGGACCTCCAGGATTGGATGGAAAGCCTGTACGTATTCTGCTTCTTTCAGTGTTTGTGTATTTTTGTTGCTTTTTATGCTACACGTACATTTTATAACCCATGATATTTTGATGCAGGGAAGAGAATTTTCAGAACAGTTTATTCGTCAAGTTTGCACTGATGTGTTAAGAGGTAAGTCTCAAACATAGTTTTTAATAACTTCTTTCAAAGTGCAAAAATAATCCATATTCTTAGTAGAAATTGTGGAAGACATAACCAAAATAAAGAAGAAAATAGACATTTATAAGACTTGCTATGGGCTTTTGGTATGGATATATTTATAAAGATGAAATATTAAATGTATTTGTTGTTTTTAGTGAAGGAATTTATTATTATTTCATCATTAATTAAATTATTAACACACATCATGACAAATCAATGCCTAAATATTTTGAATATCTATAATTTGCCAATTTTTGAGCAGGAGGAGCACTCTTTCTTTCTGCCCTATTTTAAGCAGTTGCTATGATAAAATTATTGAATAGAATAATGACTATTTCTGTAAATTACTAGAAATTAAATTTATTGAGATATGCTCATAGTCAGTAATCTCAGATTTTGTTCCATTCATTTAAAAATTGCTTAGAAATAGTATTAACTCCTATTCACCATTTAAACATAAAGGGTGGTATTTCTTTGTTTTTAAGCTCAGCTACCAGTCTTACTTCAGAGTGGCAGAATTCAAAATTGTGATCGCTGCCAATCTCAGCGTGGTTCCCCAGGTGTTCCTGGGCCACCTGGTCCCATAGGCCCTGAAGGTCCCCGAGGATTTCCTGGTTTGCCAGGAAGAGATGGTGTTCCTGGACTAATAGGTGCCCCTGGACGTCCTGGTGCCAGAGGACTAAAAGGTACTTAATTTGTTTGAGTAAGAAAATGAACAATAAAGGGGCATTTTAAAATTTAAACCCTGTTATTTACCTAGTAGGTAAAAGTTCATTTTTATTTTCATAATGGAAAAATATTTTGAAAACCCTTAAGCCTTTAAATAATTTGTCAACTGTGTTAAAGAGCAATTGTTCTATTTATTGAAGCAATATTCTGTCAGAGAGGTTAAAATTGTGAACATGTGAAGGTACAGATGTTGACAATACATTTAGAAATTTTAATTGAGTTTAATAAAGTCTTTAAAAGAAAATCATAGCCTGGTGTGGTGGCACACACCTGTAATCCCAGTGGCTCAAGAGGTTGAGGTAGGAGGATCATGAGTTCAAAGCCAGCCTCAGTAAAAGCGATGTGCTAAGCAACTCAGTGAGACCCTGTCTCTGAATAAAATACAAAATGGGGCTGGGGATGTGGCTCAGTGGTCAAGTGCCCCTGAGTTCAATCCCTGGTACAAAAAAAAAAAAAAGACTCACAGACACTATTTCCTTTATTTTGACTTTGGTGCTTTCTGTACTGTTATCTTATTCAGAATTCTTTTTTCTATTACAGGAAAAATTATGTTTTGCCTCCAATATCTCACAATTTACTTCTTTGCCTTTGAAATTTTATGTGAAATGTTGTTTGATACTTCTAACCTATTTATTTAATATTATATGAACAATTTAAACATTTCATGAAAGTAATAAAAAGCAATTGTAATAAACAAATGATGACAAACCATTGTGTTTTCTCAATATTTAATTCCCATTATATCTTTCATCTACACTGCTGATTAGTTTTGAAAATTTTACTTCATAAATTATGTTTTCCATTAGTAAAAAAAAATGACAGACTATATTTGAATAGATAATTTTCTTTCAATGTGTATATTATCAGCTTTGAGAGAAACATTCTAGAAGGCAGTGATTTTACAGAAAAATCATCTTACTCACGTGTTTGACTCTCTGCAGGCCTACCAGGGAGAAATGGGGCAAAGGGGAGCCAAGGGTTTGGGTATCCTGGAGAGCAAGGTCCTCCTGGTCCCCCAGGTAAGAACTGGGGTGTGCTCCTAAGTGTTGCTGTACTGTGTTTTATGTTTGTTTGTTTGTTTGTTTTGTATTTTGTTTTTGCTTGGTTGGTTGGTTTTTTGAGGTGGGGTCTCCCTAAGTTGCCCAGGCTGGCCGTGAAATCCAGAGCTCAAGTAATCTTCCTACCTCAACCTTCCGATTAGCTGGGGCTGCATGTATGCACCACCACATCTAGCTTGTTGCATGTTTCGTTTTAAGAAAAATCATCATAAAACTATGTCAAATAATTTGAAGCCAAGACTTTCTTTAATCATTTATAGTTGAAACATTGAGGTTTTGTCATGCATGCTTCTGGAATTTTGTCATGCATATCTTTTATCCATGAATCATTTAGGATTATCTGTTGCTTGGACTCCTTGGAAGGTCTAGAGTGGTTTCATTCACCTCTGCCTAGCTGATGTGTAAGGCTGGTTAGTCTTTATGACTCTTGGGGAAGCAAAATAATGCTAAAAGCTGAGTCTCAAGTAACCTCTGTTATCTGTGCTATTTAGCTTTACTGTGCCTCAGTTACCTTTTTCATAAAATGCATTATGACATTATTGGAAAACTACATGAATCAATGTACGCGGTGCTTTTAGAACAGTGCATAGCAATCAGACTTGTGCTTTCCATAAGTGTTTACTATTACTCTTATTTTAGATAATTTGAGTAGAACAAATGATTTAATACTATTTATCTAAAGCACTTAGGACTTTACCTACAATCAGGGTTAAGCGCTAAGTAAATTTTTATCAATAGTAAAAGCAGGAAGTAGAGTAGTAGGAAGTGCTCCCAATTACTCTGCTCTGTCCCTTAATCTGAATATTTTGTTTTTATTTTGAATCATCATTTTAGAAAACCAGTATCCTAAGTTAACTCTCCTTGGATATATTAAACGAACTAGCCAAGCTATAGTTGATAAATTACTGTTGTAATACCTGTATACTATGATAATGACAATGTATTTACATATGAAATCTTATATGATTTAAATAGGCACTTTTACTGCAAATAAGACACAAAATGACTTCATTAAGCTTTGGCTTACTTATATATCACCTGCTAATTTAATATCATATTGATAAAAGACTGAAAGGAAGAAATATGTTCAAACAATCCACAAATCAGAAGGGTAAAATGTTCACTCAGTGTCTTAATTTGTAATATGATTAGGCTTAGCCAATTTTTACCTTACTTTTCTAAGGTTCTTTTGAAAATGAGAAGCTTGTAGAGAATTAGTGCAAATATGTAAAATGTTCAAAGAATTGTTTTTCAGTTTAAATTTCTTGCAGAATCAGCGACTTCCCCATCAAAACCCAAGTGCCCTATTCACTTGTTGCTCATGTCCTATCTCAGGTCCTGAGGGTCCTCCTGGAATAAGCAAAGAAGGTCCTCAAGGAGACCCAGGAATCCCTGGCAAGGATGGAGATCATGGGAAGCCTGGAATCCAAGGGCAGCCAGGCCCCCCGGGGATCTGTGATCCATCCCTGTGTTTTAGTGTGATTGTCGGAAGAGATCCCTTTAGAAAAGGACCCAACTATTAGTCTGATGCCTCACTCAGCAACCTAGGCATGGTGCTTTTCTTTTGTGGTCTTTTACATCTCAGGAAGATAACCAGCAGTAATCCCTTGAAGAGTAACTAAAGTACCTCGGTGTTTTTATTTTTTTTTCCTTAAGGAAAATTATATAAAAGGTCACATACTGATTTAAAAGGCTCCGCAATAATTTGGAGCCTTGAGATTAGTAGCATTAATTAAGTCTCAAGGGTTTCTTGTGAAGTCCATTTGTTTTAATCAAAGTTGAATATAAAAATCCACCATTGCCTGTTAACCAGTCCATTTGTCACTGTGAAATACTTCACATTCAGTCTCCATGCAGGGGACATTTGAGTTTGTGCTTGTGTGTATTTCATGTTGCATATCATAGCTCATGTGTCATATTAGCCAAGATGTATCTGGTCTTTGGAAACAAGATCAGGGCTGATAGTCATCTAGGATAGATGGTGCGATTGGCCCTCTGTATCCATGAATTTAACTAACAGTGAGTTGAAAATATTGTTTTTTTAACTGTGTCAGTACTGAACATGTATAGACTTTTTCCTTGTCATTATTCCCTAAACAATACAATATAATAACTATTTACATAGCATTTATCTTGTGTTAGGTATTATAAGTAATCTAGAGATGATTATTTAAAGTACATGGGAGGATGTGCATGGCTATGTCCAAATACTATGCCATTTTATAAAAGGGACTTAAGTATCTGTGGATTTGGTATCCGTGGGGCGTTGGTAGAAGTCCTGGAACCAACCCCCTAAAGATACTGTGGTAGGTCTGTGTTGTCACATGAGTCATTTACTTTGGTGTCTGTGCTTATTGGTTAGGGTCAGTGGACTACTTGTTGTTCAGTGTTTTTAACATCACCTCTGAATACATTTAATGTGTTTCTTATTTCACTTTCAAACTCCAAAATCAGATCCATGATAATGCTAAGAAAGTGTACTGCTTACATTTGAATGGTCCAAATTAACTAACATTAAAAATATTTTAAAAGAAATGTTTCAGTGTATAATATATTCAAAGGAAACATCACTTCAGAAGTACTAAGAAGACTTCATACTTACTGATTAATTGAAATGTTTGCTGTATGCCTTCATTTTTCATTTCACTTATATGTGTATGTTCATGTATGTTAATTTTCATTTCAGCAAAGCTAAAGGGAATAAATGCTGTAGTTGAAAGATTATTCCATAAAAAGATTATTCCATAAATCTTAGTGTGTTTTCATATCTTTAGTACACTTCAAACTATTACAGTCTTTGTGTACTGTACTTAATGCTTTTGTAAGGAACAGAATTGAGATATTTTGTCTTTGTCATGCTCAAAATTTTGTTATATTCTTGTTATCAGAGTACAATAAAGTTTTGTATGAGCCTGAGTGTGGTCTTTTTTAAAATAAATAAATTTACATATATATTTAAATATATAATATAAATAAATAAATATACATATATAAATATATTTAACTTTAGCTGATTGTTGAGTACATTATCCATATTCAGGATGACTTACATATCATTTCACTTACTAAATTGTTTACCCTATCCTCAAAATAATGGGCTCATCTGAAAGAAGAACCTACAAATTGAGTTGATAAGATACTTGCCCCAAAAGATGGAGTACAGCTTCCTTGCCCAGTTATGGCCTTTGGTCAGTGTTTAGCTACATCTATGTGCAGATTACACTACTTTGATGAGGACTTTGGAGGAGATTAAAGTCCATGCATTTCAGTAAGCGCATGAGCATTTGTATGTTTTCTCTCCAGCAAAGCCCAAATATCTGCTTAGGCCTAACAATCCTACTACCCTGTTCTAATTATGGCCTTTGCTTCTAAGACCTTGTAGAGAAACAAGATAGTTGGTATCATGCTGTCATTCAAACATCATCTACCCCTGACCATTAAGTGTTAGGCACGGTACCTGGCATAGATGGCAATAGAGATAGAATGAGGCCTGAGGGAACACATGTCTAATGAAACACAGGTAAGTAATTAGGTGATTCAAATGCATTAATTCTAAAAAAGAAGTGCTATAGAAAAGTGTAAGATGATATTATGGACTCAATTGCACTCTCCCTTCATATGTTGAAGTCCTCTTGAAATCCTAACTTTCAATGTAACTATTTAGAGACAATTAAGATTAAGTGAGATCTTTAGGATATGGTCCTAACCAGATAAGATGGGATTGGTGGTTATAAAAAGAGCTTGCCTTCCTCCCTCACCTGTTCTCTCCCCTCATCATGGAAGTACAAAGTCCAAAAGCCTCTCTCTAATCTGGGAGAGAGCCCTCACTAGAAACCAAACATGCTGCCACCCTGATTTTGAAATTCCAGCTTCTGGAACTGTGTAAAAGTAAAGTTCTTTTGCTTAAGCCACCAAGTCTGTGGTACTTTTTTATGGCATTCCAAGCCAACTGATGCAAGTGCCTTTGGGGAAACCTTCTCTAAAGAAGAGGATTATAAATAGAGATTTAAAAGTTTAGGAGTCATTAGCATAATCAAATCTTATAAAGATAGTGAAAATGAGAATAGCCTAGAGGATCAGCACAAGCATGAGGAATTCTAAGAACAAGAAAACCTATGGTATATAAACTATATCTTCTTTTAGTATCTCTGTTTTTTAAATTGGTGTATCATGAACTATTTCTGTCAATTATCATGGCATATTTTATGTCTCAAAATAGTTTTCCTGTGCTCAAAATTTAGACCCACCCACAAAGCACCTATTTTTAAAAACGTGTAAGTGAATAATTTTGTCCTACAAAGTCATTTCTGCACCATAGTATTTCCTCAGCACTATATTACATGCAGCACCTTTTAATTCATATTGTCATCAAAGGCATGGATTCTGGGCTGGAGTGTAGCTCAGTAGTAGGGTTCTTGTCTATCATGCATGAGACCCTGGGTTCTATCCTCATCATGGCAGCCACAACCACAATCACAGCAGCATGGCTTCCATAGTGAGACTGCCTGGGTTCAAATTCCTACTTTGTTTCCAACTGTGAGTCTTCAGAAAATTCATGGAACTCATTGTGTTTCAATTTCTCTACATGTTGAATAGGGAAATATTAATAATACCTTATCACACTAAGAGGATTAAATGAGATTAAATGAAGGAAATTTATCAGTGGAGTAAAATAACACAATTTACCAGAACCATACAGACAGTGTGGAGTTAGCAGATCCCCAAAGTGAAACATTAAAACACTTATTCAAAAAATTTTACATGTGTAACTGATGCTGAGTAAAGTTAAACTAATTCATCATCATTCAGAATAAAACTGTGTCTGAAGAATAATTCTCAGTAAAGGCTAGTTTGTCTTTGGTATTTAGAACTTTACTAGGTACTCACTTTCATTTCCAAAATGAAGACAGTTTTACTTTGAATGGAGCTGGAACTCATTCTTGATCTCCAGCAGAGGGCAGCAAAACACATAAATCCACCCCCACCCCAGCTCCCCAAGCTCATTTTATTAATCACAGAAGTTATCACTATGCATTTTCTCATTTTTCAAAAGTATGGTTAGGGTTATATCCTTAATAGTTATTCTAAGGAAGAAAAAATAACTTTTCATACTAAATCATAGTAGATGATGCATTTATATTTGTATGCCCTGACTGTCTGCTTTACCTTTGTGTGATTCTGTTAGAATACTCTGGTGATTGATAACTAGATTGTTAAAGGAGATATTCAAAGGTCACTCCTGGTAACAGTCACGTCACGAACCTGGCCCACTGGAAGGATTTCACCTGTGTTGAGGATGAGGGAGGGAAACTGTCCATAATATCATCTCGCTATTTTAGCTAACTGTTGAAGGACCTGCTTCCTTGCCGTGGTAAGATAGGTTGCATCAAATGTCAACACAAGAGACCATCTCTGTGCCTGAAGCACTGAGAGCCTGCTGTTTGAGGATCCTAGGCAGCAGGAGGAGAAGCACAAATAGAATTTCAAATTTAGAGTCTTTTCTGTAGTTGTAAATGGAAAGAGTAAAAATCAACCCATACATTAGTTACATTAGTTAAATTGAGCTGCAAAGGTTTCTCTTTGGAATGTTTTAACAAATATTCCTGTTAAAAGTTCCATGGAAATTTTAATTTTGCCCCAAATGACACATTTGAAGTAAGGAACATTACTGTAATGATAGCCCACTAAATTATTCCTGGCTTATACTTTCCCCAAAAAAGATTTCCAAAGAGGAATTTTGAATAAATAGACATCAAAAGCCCTATGTTGATATTTCAGATAAAACAACAACTTGCAATAGAAACTGAAGGATCATTCTGAATAAGAATCGAGAAGCAGTAAAATGTTTTCCATAATTTATCCAATTCAGCTGCCATTTCAAAATAATATAGTTTTTAAAAATCACACTTAGAAAGTATCTATAGTTCCTATTGACATCCAAAGTAAAATTAATTATGGCATTTATCATTTTGGGGGAAAAAAAGGTAAAAGTAGTTCTGTGTCATGTGATCTAGAGTGACTCTTAAAACTTCCCTGAATCATTTTTTTTTAATCTATAAAAGGTTTAACTTACTCTGTTTTTAAACCCTGGCTGTACTTTAGAATTTCTTAGGTAGTTTCTAAGAAATTCCCTTACTTGGGCCCAGAGGTTCTGACATAATTGGTTTGCTTTCCAGGCAGAGGAAATAACTTCTGCAAAGATCTTAAGCCAGTGCCCAGTTCAATAGGAGGGAAAGTCCTTCTGTATTTTCAAGTTTTAGAACGCTGATGGTGTGGCATGGCAAAAGATAAGCATAAAGACACTGGGAATAGGAAAAGGGACAGAAAAGGAAAGAAGAGATGTCAAAGAAGTTTGCAAGATTTGAAGGAGGAAATAGTAAGAAGAGATTTGCCTTCTAGATGGATCACTTTGGTTGCAGGGAAAACAGATGAAACTAGGCGAGACTCTAAGTGGAAAAGCTAATTAAACTTCATTACACTGGCATTAGGGATAGTGGTGAAAAAATAGAGGCAAAACAGAAGCAGAGAGGATGGTAGAAAAAAAAAAAAACACTTCAATTTATCCTACTAAGATCTCGGATAACTTTCATAATGTGCTCTCAACTTCCTGCTTCCATGACTCCAGGAAGGTGAAGCTTATTAATATGGTACCACCAGTTACTGGGGACCAGTTCTGTTCCCTCCCATATTGAAGTATAACATTAGAGAAGCACACCAAGGCAAGAATATAAAGCAAGGCTTATTTAAAAAGGGGTAACATAGACTTCACCCAGGAGGAAGAAGGGAGCCATAGCTAGTATCCTGGTAGCCCAAGAAGCGGTATTTGCCTTTTTATATGTCCTAGGCTTCCTTTGTTGTCCTGATCTCTTCCTCTTTCTCCTTCCTGCGTACACGACTAGGCCCAGGAGATGCTCAGTGGGATGGCCAAAAGGTGAGAAGCAGATGGACTGGGGAAGGGCTGGATGGAGCCCAGGACACCTTAATTAACAATGTTATAACTCCATATAGGGACAGGTTACTTTAGCATGGGTTAGAGCAGGGATAGGTTCTTGATAAAGGTGGAGGAAGGGCTCTGAAGGAATTAACATTTCAATCCCTCCATTTTCTGGATCTGACCCTTGCCTATCTGCCTGCCTAATTCTGGCTTCAGTTACAGAATGTGAAACTAATATGTTGACCAAAACTTTAAGATTTGTCCTATGGTTGGCCATAGGATTAACTTATTTACAGAGCTCAGGGCTGCATCTTTTTAGGGACCGCCTCAGAAGATGCTATGATCTGAAATGCAAAAGTATTCATTTTGATCTTCCCCTGGGGCAAAACATGCCAGACTATTTTCTGACTGCCTCTGATGGTGACCAGAAGTCTCTTTTCTCTGATCTTATTCACATCACATTTTATTGATTGCAAGGCATCTGTTTCTCTTTCTGCAAGAATCCTGAGGATTCAAGAGAATATTATTTTGCTCATGCTGAGATCCTTTAGGAACACCTAGTGGTAAAAGTGTGTGGCATTTGTCAATCTCACCTGTGTGAAGGATGTGATGGATGGATGGATGCTTTCTAATTAGGAGACTAAGTTGGATGAGAAGCTGAATATTTATGTAATGGGTGTCATCTTGGCTGGAAATGCTCAGTAAATCAAATTGACTACTTAAGATAAAAGGAAACAATTCAACCTCCTGAGACCATTATTTAAATATTAGGAGGAAATACCTAAGTCCTTAAACCGGAAATGGTAAATAGAAGTTTTTAGAGCCAAAAAGCAGTGATTTTAAGTGGTTGCCTGGAGGAATAAAAAAGCTTAGATGTGATTTTCCTTGCCTTAAGGACAAAGTGGTAAGAATAAGAAGCTGGGGAGTAGAAGAGAAGTTTTGAGTGTGTGGAGGGGGTGGATTTAGAAAAACGAATCTATTTGAAACTGATTTTTTTTCCATCTGTGAACTAGTAATTTTGGAACAACAAACTTGAATTCATAACTCTAATAATGCTTTTATTAATCTCAGAATCAGCTATATAAAATATGTAAATTTTATGCATCTTGCATACTTAAGAAACTCAGGAGCAGATTTTACTTGGTTACATAGGAAGAGGGCAACAGCAAGGATTCAAACATAAGTCCCATCCCCAAAGATTAGGTCATCTGTATTTTCTTTTCTTTTGAGAGTTAAAAGCAAAGTGAATTTTTTCATTTTATCATTGGTGCATTAAAGTTGTACATAATGGTGGCATTTGTTGTCACATATTCATACATGCATCCTAGGTGCCTTTCCTCTATTCTGACCTTCCTTTGATATTCTTGAGATCCCTCCTCTAAACTTTTCCAAACTTTCTTTTTTTTTTCCTCTATAGGTAAGTAAATTTTTGTGAGAGGTTTTACTCCCCTGTTTAGGTCATTCCCTACTCTTTCCCATGATAAATTTAATCATACTTTTTTTTTCAATAAATCTCTAAGCTTACCTAAATAATTATTAAAAAGAGGTACGACTTGGGTGACAGTGTCAAATTCACACGTCAGTTTGTGGTTACTTCTTAGTAGGCTCTTAGTGGAAACCTCTTTCTCTGGTCATGTGGTCAAAGAGAAACATTTCCAGATGGGAGACTAAGAAATGTATGGAATAACTCCTTCTAAATGACTAGTCAACAAGTGATAGCAATTTAGAGAAGTATTACATGTCATTTCAGAAATACCATCAAAAACTTGTTCTCAAAGTTCATTTAACTTTTGTATTGAAAATAATTCTTTGGATAATTGAGCCTTGGAGGATTGCTCAGTACTTACAGAAGAAAACAGTTCTTTAGTCGATCACAATTGAGGGGCAAAAATTAAAAGGGGGAGCTTGTTTAGTAGGAAGTGGCTCCCTAGAAACAGCACATCCTTGAAGGTAATTTGTAGAGGCTTAAACCTGGCTGGGAACTGTGCTTCTGGTATTATTCAGAAATGATTGAGTGAGAACACAGAACAGTAGTGGTTGGGGTTTGGATGGTTTCATAATGGAGAATAGATTTTCACAACAGTAGGCTTGATGTTTCAAAGATGAACCTCCTTATGTTCACACCTTGAAAGACTGACATCTGGGCAATATTCTCCCATTCTACTTTAATTATGAGTCAAAGGAAATCATAAATCTAGTTCAATGTAAAATTAGGAGACCAGAGGAAAGAATCAGAATGGGATGTTTGAGGATTGTATTTATCATGGCTCTTGTAAATTAACTTTTCATTTTTAGATGCAAAGAATTAATGCTAATTAGCATTTTCAAATGCAGAAGAGTTAATGTGGAAGAAAAGAAGTCTTTGGTTAAAGATGGTGTTTGTTGGAGAAAAAGAAAGAATATAAAGAATCAAACATAAATATTTGGATTCATCCTCTTTAAAATTTTAGAGATATCTAAAATCATTTCTAATCTATTTACTCAAGGATCCCCTGGATGGTATTTTTAATTTAAGAAATCTTACTTTTCCTTTTTAACTTCTCCAAGTTTTGGGAGAGACCCTACTCTGTCTTTCATTTAACTTGCAAAGGCTCCTCACACCTTGTCAAGGGTTGAGGAGTGAGAAAGATTTTTTAAGTGATCATAGGAATGAGTGGCACCCACCTAGGCAAAGAGGGAAAAGACAGGTGGCTCTAATTATTCTGATGCCACATTATTCCATGATTCTGTTGTTCATTTCAAGGCAAACTAGTTAAAATGTTGGGTCATAACTTCACATAAAAAAAAATGATCACTTTCTCTAAAAACACCCTGAGGGTAAAAGAGATGAATGCAGCTGCCTGTCCCCATGAAATGTTAATGGGCCCCTTCAGGTTGCAAGGGTCCTAGGAGCCTGGAAGGAAAGAAACAGTGGACTGTTGTTGAGTCCTGTCAAGAAAAATGCCACCTTTGGAAGTCACAACCTACATTAATGACAACAATGACTCAATTGATTAAGTAACTTTAAATAATATTTGAAAGCCATCTCCTTTAGTATTCAGAGCTTCCTTAGGAGTAAATGAACACACTGAGCTTCATGCTACTAGACAGTGATGAATCCAGAATTCAAAACCAGATCCACCTGGGTGGATGTTTCTAGTCTTAATATAACCAAAATGGGTTTGCTCTCTAGTTTATGTTGCAATTCAGTGTTTACTTGGCACTAGAGGCCAACTAATCATTTCATAGCTATGTTCATCTGAAAGAAATGTTCACTGCCTGAAATTCATCATTCAGTCATCTGTCAAAGAGGGAGATGCTGTGTTGCTGCATTTCATTTTTTTTTTCTGTCCTTCAGAATGTCATTTGCAAATTTCAAAGTGATTCTTCCAATTTGGGGACTTTTCCTAAGTCTTCCACTGACATCCTCCTATACAATCTCCCATGATACGATTTTTATGTTTTGGCAGAGTACTGGGGGTTGAACTCAGGGAAACTGGACCACTGAACCACATCCCCAGCCCTACTTTTTTTTTTTTTTTTTTTTTTGTATTTTATTTAGAGAGAGGGTCTCACTAAGTTGCTTGTGCCTTGCTTTTGCTGAGGCTGGCTTTGAACTCATGATACTCCTGCCTCTGCCTCCTGAGCCACTGGGATTACAGGCATGTGCCATGGCACCTGGCTATGATTTTTGTTTTTAACCATGTATTACAAATGCTCTTTGTTACACTCTCCTGAGAGACGGAGATCCTGTTAAAGGCAAGCCTCATGCAATATGAAAATATGTTTTGCAGACTGCCTTTTGCCAAGGCTTAATATTTTATTCTTTTTGACCTGTATTTGTGAGTATAAAGATCATATAAAGGTGGGTATGTAATGGCTATAGTCCTAAGATGTTGGTGAATCAACAAACCAAAAATTTTAGAAGAGAACCTAGTACAGAGTAATAAATGTCAGCTATCATTAGTATAACTTTCTGATGATTGGCTTTTTCTATTAAGATCCTACACTTGTGTGAAGAATAAGATATAGGAACCAAAATGTCTTTTACATGACAGTGTTTGTACAGACCTCCCACCATTTCCTAGCTGTGTGACCTTGAACTTAATTGTGATAAGTCCCAATATTCTCATCCCTGAAAGGGGAATGAATGGCAATAACATCTTAGAGGATTTTTTAAAATGTGATGATTTAATAACATCTTGTTATGATCACCAATGGAGCTAGGGGTCTGAGGTTAACCACCAATATGTCATTTGTGGCTAATTGCTAAAGTATTGGGACAAGTTTGCCTCATACAGTGATGAAACCTCATCTCTGAACTCTGATTCTAAACTCTTTTTGTGTGGTCCTCCATATAATGGAATAAGTGAATCGTCTACATTGGAATACTCTACCATCACGTATCAGGAAACTCATTACTAGAATACTGTCATCCCTAAGGGTAGCCCCACCATGACCCCAGATCAGCCAGGGATCTGCTCCCTTTATACAGTGACTGAACAGGCCTCCTGACATCTAGATTGTGGCTTCTGTGGTTGTTTTTGGCAGGACCACAATTTGTTGCTCTGTTCCTCTGCTTCCTGAAATATGTGATAACATTTTCCTCAATAAATTCATCTAACTTGAAAAAGACTCTGTAGAGTCAAACCTCATTATCCTGAGAATTGCAGCTAATTCTTAATTTTTAGGGCTTTTGGGGTGCACTTTGTAAATAATTACTCCTATTTCATGCATTCACTCATTAAATATGCTCATTCAATAACTCCATGGAAGAAAAATGAAAGCATTTACTTTCTTCTGTGATTCTGGCAAAACTGATTTACTATTTGAATGAAACTATTTCTATATAAGAACAATACACTCAAAAATGTTTTTCCATTGTTCAATTAGTAAAAAACAAAATGTGCTGTGATGTCTTTGTTAGCATTTCTAAATCTTACATCGTTTTACAGTAAGTAGAAAACCAAGGCTCTAAGAATTTTAAGCACCAAGCCTAATTTAATACCCTGAAAACACTGAAGATTAAGGAAAAATCAGGGATGCAGGTAATAGGAAAAAAATACATACAACATTTGGAAAATCATAATTCAATTTCATTATTTGAATATTCTTCTAATTTAATATTAGCTAAGGACTGACAGTGTTATCTAATTGTCAGTGGAACGATGTGGTTTTCTGGTATCAAACTCTGCATCCCACAAGACAGACTGCCAATGAGATTAGAAGCCTTTGTTGAATATTAGAGATTCTTGCCTCTTGGCATGGATAATAAAGAGAAATATTCGAATACATGACTTTTTATGCCGAGTATTATCTAATTTCTCCATTGAAAATCAGCAAAGAAACATTCTTCCCCAAATGTGTATTTACATGAAAATCTGTCTAAATGCCTGTGAAGTGAAATTTGTACAAAATGTTACTCAGGGGAAAGAAAATAATGATGGCAAAAACAATAATGATGATGCTTTTGTACTTCCGATTGCACAAAAGATACTTCAAATAAAAATAAATAAATTCAAATAAATCAAATAACTATCTTCCCCTGTCCCCATTTCACAATTTTACTGTAAGCTGGAATTGGTCTAAATTCTATTTTTTTCTACCTCCCGCCTTTCTCCTTCTTTCTTCTTGATAATATCAAGCCCCAAATAAAACCCAAAACTTAATTTTGTTTAATGCATATATTTCATAAATATAATTGACTAGCTTTTAAAAATCAACTTTATTGAGGCTTAATTTATATTCAATAAAATTATTCTATAAGAATATATTTGTCAGGTTTTGACATACATATGCACCCATGAAACCACAACCACATTTAGAACATTTCCATCAAGTCCATAAAAGTTCCCAGTACCCTTCCCCTGCTACAGCCAACCACTGACCTGCTTTCTGTCACTATAGATTAGATTTTATTTTCTAGAGTTCTATAAACATAGAATCATACTTTATGTATTCTTTAATTTCTCACTTCTTTCATTCAGTTGTTTTGAGAGTCATCCATGATCTTGTGTATATCAATAATTTATTCCTGTTCTATTGCCAAGTAGTATTCTTTTGCATGACTATATTTCCATTTGATTATTTGTTCACCTGTTTATGGACACATGGATTATTTCCAGTGTGGGCTATTCTAAGTAACACTGCTATGAACATTCATTTATAATTCTTTATGAGGAAATACGTTTTCATTTATCCTGAGAATATAAGTGTATTCTAATTTTGTAAGTAACTGTATTTTCTAGATCATGCCTTTTGATATATATTGCAAATAAAGTCTGTGGTATGCATTTTTATTTTCGTAAAGTAATCTTTAAAGAGTAGGCATTTAAACATTTTAAATAGTATGATTTTACCATATTTTATTAATTTGTACTTTTTGTGTTCTAGTTAAGACATCTTTGTATATGCTGAGATTGTGGAGATTTCCCCTTTATTTTCTGCTAGAATATCATAGTCAAATAGAAATTTGTGCAATGATGAAAAACTTATTCAAATCAGTAGCCAACAGTCACACATAATTGCCAAGTTCTCATAATTGCCAATATGCCTACTGCAACTATGGAACTAAATTTTTAATATAATTTATTGGAATTTAAATAGCCACATATATCTAATGGCAATTGGACAACACAGATCTAGACATTTTTATATTTATTTATTTTTTACCAAAAAAGAGCTACCAGTATTGTTTGTTGAAAACACTGTTATTACTTTAGTATTTTTATCAAAAATCACCTTATCGTGAATGTTGAGTATGCTTATGTTTTATCAGTGTTTAGTACTGTACATTTATAGTTATAATTACTTGATCATAAATGTGGAATATGTTTCCCCATACCAATATCATACTTCTTTGATTACTAGAGCTGCCTAGTAAACAAAACTTTGCTTCCTAAATTGTTTTACATTACCACAAAAATGCAAAAAACAGTTTCTACAAAAAGATTAATTTATACAAAAAAAGCCTATTGATTTTTTTATACATTGACTCTGTCCTGTAACCTTTTAAAATGCATTTGTTATTTGTTACTTTAGTTGTTATTTATTACTTTAGTTCAAGTAGATTTTGTATAATTTGAAAGAACCAGATATTAGATATATAAATTTTCTGTTTTTTTCCCATTTATATTTTATTAGTTTCTACTCTTACCTTCAATTTTGCCTTCACTGACTTAGGATTTAATTTCTTCTTTTCTAGTTTCTTAGGGTAGATACTGTTTACTTGACTTTTTATATTTCCAATTTTCTAATAGAAGCACTTAATGCCAACAATTTTTCTCTAAACCTTGCTTTAGCTCCATTCTACATTTTGATAATACTGATGTCTAAATTTCTATTAAGTTCAAAATGTTTTCAAATTCCACTTATGATTTCCTCTTTGACAAAAGGCTCAACTAAGCTGTTAATTTATGCATATTTGGATATATTTCAGATACCTTTCTGTTATTGATTTCTAATTTAATTTCATTTTCTAAAAACAAATTCTATTAATTCTTTTCAAATTAATGAGACATTTTATGAAGCAGTGTATGATCTGGACTTATATTATTTGCAACTAAAAAGAATGTATGCTTTATTGTCATTAGATGGCATGTTCTATAAGTAAGAAAATATTGGTTAATAGTATTGTTTATTTTATTTTGTTCTTAATGATTTTTCTGTCTACTTATTTTCTCAGTTGCTTAGGGAGGAGTATAGAAATCATTTATAGTTGTGGATTTGTCTTTATTTTTAGTTTTATCAGTTTTTACTTCAATTATTTTATAGCTCTCTTAGAGGGTGCATCTGCTTCTAGGAATATTATGTTTCCTTGATGAACTGACCCCTTCCTCACTATAAATACTGCTCTTATCCCTGACAACCACTCTTTTTCTGAAACAAACTTTGCCCACATTAATATGGACACCCTAGCATTCTGGTGAAAAGAGTTTGCAGGATAATATTTTTGCTGTCCTGTGATATTTATCTTATCTACATCTTTATATCAAAAGAGAATTTCTTGTAGGTAGTGAAACCAGTCTTGAAAATCAGAACCGGGTCCTGGTTCCCAGGTGTTGAAGATTGAACACCTGAGGAATGCTAACGCAAGAGTGAAAAGTTTCATTTAAAGGATAGAACGGAGAGGGACACACACCATAAACAGACAGGGAGACTGACTAGACTCCTCTAGAGAGAAGGGGGTCGAGAGCTGGTGCCCAAGGGCGTGGGGGTGTCTTGCCCCTTTTATAGATTCCAGGTTTCTTTTTTTCTAATGTCCCTTCCTCCTATTCTGTCTATGTAGTGACCAAAAGGGAAGAAAGTCAGAGCTGTCCTTTCCCTATTTTCCATAGCTGCCCAAAAAGTCAAGAAAGGAGCCACCCAGGGGGGTATACATTATCAGCTTCTTGCTGGGAGGAACAATTCACTAGAGGCTGGTGACCTTGGCAACAGGCAAGGAAGAGGGGGAAGTGTTCTGGAAGTATTAACATTCCATTTCCTTTTGAACCAGCCCCCATCTTCCCAATCCAACAGGATCATCTGTCTACAATGCCTGCCTGTCCTTTTGTCCTGGTTTCCGTAGCATGTAGATGAATCTTGCTTTTTATTCAGTGTGCCAATTTCTGTTTTTACTTGGAGTGTTTTGACTAGGGGCTAGCAAACATTTTCAGTAAAAAGTCAGATAGTAAATGGTTTAATCTTTCCAGGCCAACTAGTCTCTCCTGGAATCTAGTGAACTTTAACACTAATGTGAAAGCAGATGTAGAAAAGCCATGAATAAATGAGGATAGCTACGTGTTCTGATATGAATTTATTTACAAAGCAAGTAGCAGGTTGGATTTGGCCTATGGGTCAAAGTTTTCCAACTACTGGTTTGGATTACTTATATTTAAAGTATTATTAATATGGTTGAGTATATAAGTATTATTTCTATTCGTTTTCAGTTTATTCCAACTATTCCTTATACTTCTCCACACTTATTCTTGCTTTCTGATGAACTGAATGTATTTTAGTACTCCATTTCATCTCCAATTTTGAGTTATTAGCTATGTTTATGTACTTTGTTTTTGTATAGCACTTCTAGGGTTTACAATATGCATCTTTATCAGAGTACACCTTAAAATAATATTATGCCACTTAACATACAGTGAGTGTACTTCCTTTATCCTCCTCATTCTATGTACTACTGTCACACATTTCACATCTACATTTTTTCCCCCTGCATACTGGAGATGAAGCCCAGGGCCTCATGCCTCCTAAGTATGTACTCTACCTCTAAGCTATACCCCAGCCCATTTAAAGGTGCTTTAACCCCCATTTATGCATTGTTATTATTTTTTGTTTTAAATGGTCACTACTATTTTAAATAACTTAAAATGAGAAAATAGAATTTACCCATATGTTAATCATTTCTGGAACTCTTCATTCCTTTGTATAGGTTTAGTTTTCCATCATCTTGCTCTTCTTTCCATCTGAAGAACTTTCTTTAATGTATTTTGTGTGCAAGTTTGCTGGTGAGAACAATTGGCTTGCATATTTCTGAGGAATCTGTAATTGCTTGATCTTTGTTCTTTCGTTTGCAACATCTCTTTTTTTTCTCACTGCTTTTTAATAGTTTTTCTTTAATAAGTGATTTTAAGAAACATTTTTTGTATGTTTGTCTATTATATGAAAAGGTGTGTATACCCAAATTTATCTTGAGACTTACTTGGGTAGTGAATTCATTCTTAAGGTCTTGGTGAAGTAATCTTCGGAAATAGCAGTGGTTTTGAAAAAAATGATTTAAAGATGTTAATATGTATAATGCTAATCTGTATTTTCTTTGCTTTTTTTAAAAAATTAAGGCAAAGAAAAGACTATATCCTGTGTCATTTATACTTATCTTTAAAAAATTATGTCCTTAATTCTATATTTAAGATAGAAAAAAAAGCCCAAGCAAATTCATTATATAGTTATTTGATTTTAGAAATATTGGAAAGTTAATATTAGAAAAAACTAACCAGTAACATGTTTATAGACAGTTTGAAAATATATAATTGAATATTTAGACAACATAATAGATCTCAAAAAGCTTCTACATAGCAAAGCAACAATGGAAAAGCAATAAAAAATATTGTCCAAATGACTAACCAATTATATTAGCAAGACAGAGAAGCTCATAAAGCATAATAAGGATATTGCAATCCCAAATTAATGAAAAATGTAAGAACACAAGAGATTCCTTAGAATAATAAAAAATTTCCATATATATATATGTGTGTGTATATATATGAAATCTAATATCAAATCCAGTAGAACTCTTTGATGATTATGTTTAAAAAATAGGCAGTCAGGGATAGAAAATAGGAGAGGGATTCAGTTGTTCCTTTGTGTGTGACTTTTTGAAAGATATGTAGGCCATGTCTCAGGTTTTCTTCTGCAATGAGCCCTGCAAGTGCCAATCCCATACCAACCTGGCCAACCCTCGGATCTAAATCTTGCCATGCCCGCCCTTCCTCCCCAGAATTTGCACTCTTTGCCAACCCAGTTTCTAGTTCAGCTCCCCCAAGTCACAGCCTGGCTACATTCTGATAATCTCTGTACTTATGTCTAGCAGAGCTCATTCCCACATGTGAAGAAGAGGTGGTTTTCTTCAAAGGATAAATATGGTAACACATTACATAGCAGGTTATAAACTCATAAAACTCAATATTCCACCTGAGATGATGCATAAGGTTTGTGAGTCTTCAAATTGGAATGAACTGTGAAGAAATTCTAGAATATTCAGATACAATCATCTCTTACTATAGCACCCTTCAGGACCACTTCTAAGTGCAGTATAGAAGAGCCAGATTTTTATACAACTATTTTAATGTTAGAGGGAAGAGGGTGGGGTGAATTGAATAGTAGTTAGGAAAGAAAAAGGGGGAAACTAACATTTATACAGGAGTCATTTCAAAACATCAGATGAAGCCCCATATTGTTTGTGGACTTCAGTAGAGAGCATAGGCGTTGGCTGAACTTTGAAATGAGGACAATGGGTATCTTAATGTTGTTGCAAGCACCACAACACTGTATTTCAATCAGTGTGTGGGGAGAGTGGCGAAATGGTCTTGGATGTGGCTCTGACTGGAAAGAATGATCATAGTCCATCGCAGAAGGCCACAGCTCCCAGTGTTTATAACCACCAAACATATCAAGTGTTGAAAACTCAGCCTCATGAGCTTCAGAGTACAATTGCTTCATTTTAAATTCAAAATTAAATGTGGATATCTACAGTTTCTGCAAAGAAAGAAAAGAAACAGGTTATAAAATACTTGTATTTGTTGAAAACAGTCTGTCAAAGAGAAGGTATATTTGAGAGGAAAGTGTTATCGGTATTCGTAGACAAATCTCACTTTACAAAGGAAGTTCACAACCCCATGAACTAAATATGACAAGGTTTATTTTTAAACATCATTTTAGAGAAAGGTGCTGAAGAATTAAAGGCATTGACTTCTCCAATGTCAGAGAACATGCTACAACTTTTATCTCTTAATTCCCAATGCAACATATTTTCTGTGTGTTCATGTCAAATATCCTTTAATAATCCTGCTTAAATCCATTTTAGTTTTCATAGTTTATGAACAGATGCAGCATACATATTGTAGACTGCATTTGAACAATAAAAATTTAATAAATTTCTTAGAATGGTTTGGCATGCACATGCACATTAATTCTGGAATTAATCCCTTTTTCTCAATTGTGAAATTTGTTATGTCATTCTTTTTTAAATATCAGGATTACAGCATACTTAATTTTTATTGATATATTTCAAACAATGTAACATATTTGTGTGAACTTTGAATCTGTCCACCCTGGAGATTACAAGTATTTTTTTAACTTGGGTTTTCAAGTTATGAGAACCTTGGCCCACCTTCTGTAGCTCTGTATTTCAATAAACAGTTCAGAATAATCATAATATTGAGGGAAGATCATATTTGGAACAAATTTTACTGTAGCTTCTGCTTTCACAGAAAATGCATTCACAATTCCTCTGAAAGGCATATAATTCCTTAGGTTTTCAGAACAAAATTAAAACATAATATAAATAGAGCTTGAAGGTTAGATGAAAAGATAAAAGTTAATTATTTATTTCATTTTTATCCTTGTTTGGATCTTTATTCAAATGTATGAGTCGAAACATAGCAAGATAACTTTGAAACAACTGGGGAATTAGAATATGAATTGTTACTTAAAACTATTAATTTGTTAAACCTAATGATGGCACATGGTGTCTGTGCTTCAAAAAAATTGCATGTTTAGCTGGGTGTGGTAGTACACTTCTGTAATCCTGGTGGATCAGGAGGTTGAGGCAGGAGGATGGCAAGTTGAGGCCAGCCACAGGAACTTAGTGAGGTCCAAAGCAACTTAGTGAGACACTATCTCAAAATAAAAAACAAAAAGGGCTGGGATGTGACTCAGTGGTTAAATACCCCTGGGTTCCATCTGGTACAAAACAAAAACAAAAACAAACAAAACAAAAAAATATATTTAAAGGTGCAGACTAAAGTATGATAAAATAAATTCAGGTTGCAACAATGTTGATGATTATTAACGTTTGCATGATCGATACATAAGTCTTTATATTATTCTTTCTTTTATGTTTGAAAATGTCTATAATACAAAACTTTTTATAAAAGAGAAAATAATGAACAGGGGTAGCAACTGGAACATATAAAAGGTTGCAAAAGCACAAAGGGAGATAAGGGATGGCCTCACTGGAAAGATGTTGTTACAGCAAAGATGAGAGGGGGTATGAGGAGACAACTACGTGGTTCTCTGGTGAAGAATGTTCCAGGCAGAAGTAGGAGCTAGAGCAGAACTGCAAGGTAGAAGTGTGCATGTCATGTTCAGGAAGAGGCTGGAAGAGAATGTGCAATGAATAGAATAATGGGAAGTGGCATTAATAGGAGTGGGTAGGGATGAGGGTATAGCTCAGTTGGCAGAGTGCTTGCCTTGCATACACAAGGCCCTGGGTTCAATCCTCAGCACCACAAAAAAAAAAAAAGGATGGGTAGGGAGGATAGGAAGTACATTCCGCGTTGTGTCCCACAAGGAATTCATATAAAAATAACAAAATGGCATACCTAGTCTAAGCCAGGAGGGAAAACAGGCAACCCACTAGGAAAAAAAAAAATGTTTGAAAGACTTGGAACAGTACTTCATAGAAAGGAAATGGCCCATAAAAGCAAGAAAAGATATTCGAGTTAGTTAGGCATCAGAGAATGCAAATTAAAACCATAACACATACCACTGTACTCCTACAATGCTATGATGTGTTTGTTCCCACAAAACTCATGTTGAAATTTAGTTCCCCTTGTGAGATATTAAGAGGTGGAACTCAGTAGACCTTTAAGTGATTAGATGAGAAACTAGTGGATTAATAGGTTACCTGGAGAGGGGTGTGTAGTAAAAAATAGTTTGGTTCTGTCTCTTGTCCCTCTCACCATGTGATGCCCTGTGCTAGCTCAGGACTCCTCAGAGTTCTTACCAGCAAGAAGACCCTCACCAGATCAGACATTTATTCCTTACATATTAGCCAATTTGAGATAATTAGTTATAGTGCCAGAAAACAGACTGAGACACACAGAAAGACTGAAATTTAAAAGGCAGACTAAAGTAGAGATAGAAAAGAAAAGAACCCTCATGATGGTGTTGGGTGTTTAAATTGGTACTCACTATAGTATCTTCTAGAATTAAAAATACACATACCTTATAAATCAGAAATTCTATCTCTACGTATATGTCCAACAAAAAAGGATGTGTTCATCAAAAGACCTTAATGAGAATATTCAGAGAAGTACTATTAATATTACCAAGCTGGGAACTAACTACCCAATTGCCTAGGAATAGTAAGATGAATAAACAAATTGTGTTGTAGTCAGACAATACAGGATTTAGAATAAAAAAGTAACTGATAATAAATAAGTCTCAAAAAAAATATTGAGCAAAGGAAGCATACACAAAGGATTTAATACTGCATGATTCTATTTATGTAAAGTTCAAAAACAAACAAAACAAATCCATGCTGTTAGAAAACAGAATGTGGGTGACCATTGTGAAGGAAATGGCAACAGAATGGAAGGGGAGCTGGTAGTGTTTTGTATCTCAGAATGGATGCTCATTACACAGTGGTTTCAGTTTCTAAATAGTCACCAAGCTGTCCACTGATCACTTTTGCACTTTCCTGTGTCTAGATTATACTTCCATAAATAGCTCCTTAAAGTCATGTGGGAGCATCCTGGCTCACCCTCTGCCACACCAGTACCAAATCCAGCATCTAGAACCCACTACCCATGCTGAATAGAAGAGATACGCAGCTTGATCAAAAGAAAAGAGTAGACAGTGGAATGAATCTGACTTAACTTTCCTATGTACATATCTAAATCCAACACAGTGAATCTTTACATCATGAACAACCACAAGCCTGGGATCCTAATTTTAGAATAAGATGTACTCCATGTTTGTATAATCATGTCAAAATATACTCTACTATGATGTATAGCTGAAAAGAACGACAACAACTGTTGAGAGCCACTGGTGAAATGTGTGTGGACCAGATTGGCATGGAAGCCCACTGAGTGGGAAAGTCTGGTATCTGGGAGCTTAGCAGTGGCAATTCTGCTGTAAGATGACCCCAGTTCATGGGAACTCCCACCCAGCTCTGCCAAAGGTCTTGTACTGATCCGGAGATGGGGTGACCTGCTGCAACCACACAGCCTCTCTGAGATGGGTGTAGCCTGCCAAGATGCTAATCAACTGGTTCAGTGCAAGACATTGAAAGGTGAGTGACTCACCTGAGACGGAAATTCAACCCAGAGATTTTACTGGGGAGCTGCCTGGAAGGGAAGAAAGGAGAGGAAGAGAGCAGCAGCCTAAGCCTGCAAGCTTCAGCTTAAGAAGGGTTGCCTAGGCGACTTGGCTGGTGCTGATCAGGAACGGGCAAGCGGACACTGTGTCCCACAGAGATTGGTCAAGAAAACTTTGACTTTGGAGCCCTTCAGCTTGGCACCCTTTGGAGAGGAGAGAGAGGGGTAAGGGATTAAGTCATGTTCTTCTCCAGAGACAGAAACTTAACTTCAGCGGGGAGAAACCTGATGGGGGAAGTAAAACCAAAAGGCAAGGTCTCCCACACACCCAACAGACATCATGAAGCAAGACTCCACCCCTGAAGCTTTATTCCTGCCTTTGATGTACCCCTTAAATAAAAGCACCAGAGCTATTTTCTAATTGTTCAGCTGGAACTCCTGTGTAGGCTGGACCTATCATTAAAAAACTAATTCTGACTTTGTCTTATTTCTTCATTAATTATTTCAGATTTTACTTTCTCAGATGGCTTATCCTCTCCTGTGCAGGAAAAATTACCTTGGCGAGAGGCTGGACAGCTCTCAATAAACAACAACAAAAACCTAGAAAGAGTAGAAGCTTTGTTTTCTCAACCTGTGGCTATAGCCTGGATACACAAAGACATTGAAATGAAGATAATGAGTTCCTTGACTGATGGAAAGAGGAACTTACTCCAAAGAAACTGAGCAAAAGAATGAATCAGGAATGAAAATGTGATAAAAGCTGTCTTTCTCTCAGCTTTAAAGATATTAATGATATACATTAAAAATAAATAAATAAAATAAAGGTATTAAAAAAAGATATATATGTTACTGTATCTTATGCAATAGGACACTTTTGTATATCTTCATAATACCAGTTAGACATTGGCATCATTTGGGGTCTAACTGCTCAGGGTTTAAAGAAAAAGGAATTGAACATTGTACGTGTAGTCAAGATGAGCTACACTTTATAAAGCCAAAATTTATAAAAGTTTTTCAAACTGGAAATGAAAATGCCAAGAAATGGCTTCCAGTTTTAATTTGCAATAGAATATTGATGACTCAACCCTACAAAAACGAAAGCACGTTTGGAATCTCAATACGGGTTTTTTAAAGAGGAAAGCATTCTTGAGGACAAAATGTAAGGAAAGCACTGTGGCTCATCCCCAGACTTTATAGCTTCCTGCTCATTGCTGCGCCCTTGCCTGGGAGTTTCAAGCCCCCATTTAAATCCTTGCTGGGCTAAGGTGGTCCTTTGTGCTCAAGAAGTTGGTTTTCAGTGACATTCAGGAAGAGAGTTAGCTTGTTTCCTCCTTGGCATCCTGGGGGTTTTGTCTATTTAGTCTGTTATTATTTTTTTCTCTTTTCTTTGTTTCTTTACTTTGATTTTTTCCCATCTTATTCCTTTTTATTTATCTTTTCTCCTTATTTTTTAATTGTATCTCTTATCTTTTAATTTTCACTTTTTCCCTTTCCTCCACTTTTTCATTTTTATTATTTTTCTCATTTAATCTTCTTTTCTTTTTGGTCTGGCATTGTCCATTATAAAGATCAGTTGGTCAGTGGATTTGGAAGTGATTTTCTTTCAAGCAATTTGGTCCAGGTTTTTTATGAGTATTTCCTGATCATAAGCAGACCTTTGGACACCTTGACTCCAGACCCAGAGGCCAACACGTGGCATTGTCTCTCAACCTGCCATGTATGCTGAGGAACAGACCCCATCAGCTGCCAGCTTTGTGAGAGCATCACCAACAGTAAGTTTGCCAAGGAGGAGATGCCTGGTATGTCCTAAGTGGGAAAGAGGTTAATCTGAAGATCATTGACAAGATTCCACAGAACTCCAGCCTCTAGAAACTATCTCATGAAGTTAAGAATCATGAAGCCTTTAAATCATCTTAACATAAGAATATTCCTATGAGTGGCAGCTTGAGAATTCTACCTTGCTAAGGAAGGTGCTAATGGAAGAAACATGGTTTTCTTTTCTTTTCTTTTCTTTTTTTTTCTTTTTTTTTTTTTTTTTTTGAGTATCTAGTGGCTCACAGCAATAGGAAAGAAAAAGAGGCTTGAGCTAAACTCACCTGACACCTGACAGTGTCCTTTGTGGAATACTGCCACCAGAAGTTTATTTTTCTGAGACTTAAAAGCAGAAATCCTGCTCTTGGATGCTGACATGAAAATCAAGATTGCAAACTTTGTTTTCAGCAAGGAATCTTTCTTTTGTCAACCAGGCAGATCTCTTCTGTGGTAGTACTCCTAATGCTAATGTACAATGTTCCCAAGGCAAAAAAAAGTAGGTGAATTCTTGGGTTCTGCTAACCAATGTACATAGAAACTCATGTTGAAATTTAATACCCATTATGAAATATTAAGAGGCAAGAGGTGATTAGAGGTTTTGCCACAAGAATGGACTAATCCATTTATGGCATTACTCAATTAATAAATTAATGTGTTATCTCAAGAGTGGGTCTGCTGTTAAAATCAGTTGTGTTATATCACATGCTACCTCAAGTCACTGCCAGCAAGAAAACCATCATTGGGTGTGTCCCTTCAACCTTGGACCGGAAACATAAGCTAAAATAGACCTCTTTTCTTTTTTCTTTTTTTTTTTTTTTTTAAAGAGAGAGTGAGAGAGGAGGGAGGGAGAGAGAGAGAGAGAGAGAATTTTTAATATTTATTTTTTTTTTAGTTCTCGGCGGACACAACATCTTTGTTGGTATGTGGTGCTGAGGATCGAACCCGGGCCGCACGCATGCCAGGCGAGCGCGCTACCGCTTGAGCCACATCCCCAGCCCGAGACCTCTTTTCTTTACAGATTCTCAGTGTGTGGAATTGGTATTAGCAACAGAAAACAGACTAAGACACCCACTTTAAATATAAATATACATATAGATTAAAAGCAAATGGACAGAGAAAGACATGCTATATTAACACTAATCAAATGAAAGTGTGAGTATCTATAATAATTTCAGACAGTGCAAGAAAGGAATCAGTGATAAAGAGATATAATGAAAAAAGGGTCACTTCTCCAAGAAGATGTAACCATCTTTAATGCATATGCACCTAATAACAGGGCACAAAAATATGTAAAGCAAAAACTGACCAAACTACATGGATAAATTGATGTCAACTATTACAGCTTGGGACATCAGTACTTCTCTATCAGAAATCAGCAGATTCAGCAGGCAGAAAATCAGGATAAAGTTGAATACAACATCATCATTAATCATTTTGGACAGCTGTGTGTAATGGATTTCTGTAGACAACTTAATGCAATAACAGCAGGATATACATTCTTTTCAAGTTCACATGGAACATGCACCAAGATAAACCATATTTGGGTCTTAAAACCTGAACAAACTTAAGAGAATAGACATCTTACAATATCTACTTTTAGAACACAAAGGCATTTAACTAAACATTAATAATAGAAAGATAGCTGGAAAAAGAAACTTAGAGATTAAAAAGCACATTTCTAAGTAATACATGGATCAATGAAGAAATTTCAAGAGAAATTTAAAAATGTTTTGATAACTAAACATTAAAAAATAACTTATTGAAATTTGTGGGATGAAGTGAGGATAGTGCTTAGAAATTTATAGAATTGCATTAATGTATTAGAAAAGATTAAAAACCTAAAATCAACCATCTAAATTTACACATTAGGATATTTGAAAGAAAAAAAAAAAACAAATTAAATCCAAAGTGACCAGAAGAAAAGAAGTAGTAAGAATTAGAGGAAACAAAAAAAAAAAAAAAAAGCAACAACACAAAAACAATGAAATTTAAACAAGAAATCAATAGAGAAAAATCAATGAACCAGAAGCTTGAGCTTTAAGAAGACCAATAAAATTAATAGGCCTCTATTTAGGCTAAGGGGAAAAAAAGAGGACTTAAATTACTAATATTAGAAAATAAAGAGAGAGTACTACATATCCCTTGGACATTAAAATGATATAAAGAAATACTATGAATAGCACTATGCCCACAAATTTTATAACCTAGATAAAATGGACCAATTCTTTAAAAGACACAGTGTGCAAAAACTCACGGAAGAAGAAACAGCCGATCTTAACAGAACTATATCTACAATGAATGTTGAGTCAACAGAAAGCATTAGGCCCAGGTGTCATCACTGACAAATTCACTGAATATTAAAGGAATAAATTTTTCTAGTTCTCTACAATCTCTTTCAGAAGATATAAGTAGAGGGAATGCTTCCTAATTCATTCTAGGAGGCTAGGATTATCTTAATATCAAAAGCAGAAAAAGATACTACAAGAAAATAAAACTACATACCAATATCACTCATGGACATGGGTACAAAACTACTCAACAAAATATTAACAAATTGAAAACAATGGTCTATAAAAAGAATTATACACCATAAAATTTCTGTGCCTTTTATTCAATTTTGCTATGAAGGTGTAACAGCTCTAAATAGAGTCCATTAATAAAACAAAGGAAACAAAGAACTTCTGGACTCTTGTGTTTAAGATGGCACAATCTCTTTATCTATGTTTGTTTCCTACAAGACCATAAACTCACAGGAGAGAGAGATATGGAATGTTCCATTTTTCATTTCATGCTAAAAGGCTTCTTTCTGTAGGCAGATCAAGCCCTTTGTGTCTTTGGTTCAATTTTTAATCCTATTCACCACCTTTGATAATCTCTGCTTAATGGTAACATGTTTTAAAAGAGTGAATCACTCTTATGAATTGGAATGGTGGGTATCAGCAGGAGATATTTTGTCTTTGCTTTTGTCTTGTTCCCTTATGCCATGAGTTAAGGGCAACCAAAGTGCAATGAGATGCCAAATGCACAGTTTCTTCACTGAGAATTAATTTATACCAGACTACATGGCAGTTTGCCATTGCTTCTTTTCTTTCCTTTTTAAAAGTGGAAAAAAACTGGGTGTGGAGACACATGCCAGCAATTCCCAGCTACTTGGAGGCAGAGACAGTAGGACTGCAAATTTGAGGCCAGGCTGAACAAAATAGCAAGACCCTGTCTCCAAAAAAAAAAAAAAAAGTGAGGATGTAGTCCAGTGGTAGAGTGCCCCCTGGATTCAATCCCTAGTTTTCTGTCCCAACACATAAAGTGGAGAATAGAGCCATTGGAATCATTTCTCTAACAGGGGCATTTAAAGTGCTAGAACTCTGTTATTTCAATAGTTTGCTTTTGAATGTGTCTGTAACATTAGCTTCCCTACTCAGAGCCATAAGTTTTCCATTTCTTTTCTACCAAATTTTCCTGGTTGGGTTTTTCACTCTTGATATTTGGCTGTTTTCTGTTCTCATAAAGGATACAAATTTTGCAAACTCCTGTTACTCAATTTTTTTCTAAAGATATCCATAATATATTTTATTTTTAAATCTTCATCTTGGTCTTATTCCAACTTCTGAATTACACCATGATTTCCATAAGTGATGTCTTTGTATATTATGTCTGTGTATTTTCTAACAAGGCATTTGGTTGTTATTTAATGTCTCACCAACCTGTAACTGAAATAGAAATTTTTAACTGAAAGCTTATTATCTTCAGCTAGCCAGGCTGTGTGACCTGTGCTGGGTTCACAAGAGCTGGCTACATCAATAACTAAGAAAACGGCAAAAAAGCATGCAAAACATAAAAATACCTTTTGTGGGAATTAGGGATGGCTCTGAGACCTCTGGGGTCCTCTGGAAAGAGAGTATGCACCTGGATTGTCTTTATGTTTATGTGGGGGACACACAAAAGGAGGTTTGATGGAATGTTCTTTCCAAATAAGGCAAGGGGTTAGGTTTCAGAGGCTTGAGTCTAGCTTCATGATGTCTTGTAGTTAGTAGATTGATTGACATCTTGGCAAGTCACCCATCTCCTGTGCTGTGTGGGAACACAAGCAGAGCAGGAGGAAAGGGCACACATGCCTCGCATAGCCCAAAGAGCACTCATCAACAGGCCAGTCCTATGCTCAAATGTGCATAGCTCACACAAAAAGCCCATGAATGGCTCATAACAGCTTATTTTGTCCTGAGGAGGGAAATCTTTGGGGCTAATTTTCCTAACAGGGGGCTTGTTATAGCACCAGTGTGTTATAGGGACTTGTACTGAATAGAAAGTATCAGACATAATTAAAAAAAGTATTATTGTAGTTGACATCATCAGGTCAACATGTTGGTCATAAAATTACAAGATGCTCGTCATGAGTGGCATTTGGAAAGATGTTTAGGCTGAACATCATTTATGGATCAAGAGGCCTCCCATTTTTTCTTATTTGTCTCAGTGGAAAAGTGCAAAGGCACCTGAAATGTGGTCTGTCTGGAGACCCTGTTGGAAAAGACCTATTGCATTTTGGTTTTGCTAATACCTAAGCATACACCATATTACATGTGAGTGTCCTTTCTGCCCTTAGCTCAAAAGTTGCCATATGCTCTATAGAGTGAATTACACACTTTAAAATACATACATTTTTGGGCTGGGGATGTGGCTCAAGTGGTAGCGCGCTCGCCTGGCATGCCTGCGGCCCGTGTTCGATCCTCAGCACTACATTACAAACAAAGATGTTGTGTCCACCGGAAACTAAAAATTAAATATTAAAATTCTCTCTCTCTTTAAAAAAATAACATACATACATTTTGTTGATGATATATATGTCAGCAATGAATTACAGAGTGGAAAGAAAAAAAGAACAAGGAATTAGGTAACTTGGTATGATCCTAGTTTTCCAACATGTCACTTCAGACAATTAAACTGTAATGTGAAACTCTGTTGATTGTGAAGATTAAGTGAACAAGAGTTTCCCTTTAGGACTCAGTAAAATGACTAATAGGTGTTTAATAAACTTAATGTAAGTATTAGTGTTGATTGTATTACAGTCTTTCTTATAACTCTATGACTAAGTTCTGCCCATGGAGAATGGTCAGAAGGAGTTGTATGTAGGCTATTTACATTGTGCTTATGAACAGAAAGAAGCTCTGTGGTACCCTTTTCCTGAACTTCATCTTGGACCTGTGGTACAGGTGTGTCATTCCCGCCCTGAACAATTCACCATTACAAGGCAGAGAAATAAATTGCAAATTTATCCATTATTACTTTAGATCTCTGTAATATACTACAAAATCTATATTATAATAAATATCAAAATGACTACAAAAGTATTTGGTCTGTGTATATACAAATAATGCTATTTTTAATTTTATACAAACCATACTATTTTTCTCACATGAAGTATAATAGAATGTGTACATATGCTTTAATATAGGTATTAATTTTGTTTAGTTTGCATTTGATACAAAAGACTTGGTGTCTACTGACATATCTATAGCTTGTTATTCAATATAACACACTATATAATATTTTATGAGCATTTTTTAGCTGCTAAATTTGTGATAATTTATTTCATTATCAAAATGAAGCTGATATAGATATACAGAATATCTTTCTGGTTCATCAATCATTGTAGGCTTAAGAGAAAATGACATCAGGCAATAAATGGAATTTTGGCTCAAAATCATGTCACACTGGGTCTATCAGCTGTACAAATTCAGTCTTTCAATATTTATCCTATTTAGGTGTATTCTTAGGCTAGATATAAATGAAATTCCAAAATGGCATAAAGACTATTATGGGAGAATATTCCAGTCGTAGCTATTGAAATGATATTATCTTTATATCAAAATATAAACCAAAGAAGTACTACATCTCTAGGAAATTATGGGGATTAGTTCCACTTCCAATACTTGAAAAACTCAGGTGTAGTTATCCTTATTACAGGCTCATTTAGCTCACCGATTTTGCTTGGACCTTGGAAAATACGACTTGTGCTTGTTAGCTTAACAGAGTGGTCACTCTACTGCAGATGTAGTCTCTTTACCAGAGCAAATCAAATCAGCCTCTGGTATTTGAAATGGAGAAATCGATCTAGATAATGATGTCTCCTCCCCCATTTCAATAATTGGACTTGAAAGAGTTATCTTTTTTTCTGGCAGAAATAGCAGTACACCTTAAATGTCAACAGGGATAGGGTCTCTTAGCACAACTCCAGGTGTAATCATTGCTCTAGTTTCAAAATTCTGATTTCAGAAGAACTGAAACAAGGGAGGCTAAGGGTGATAAATGAACCCTTGGTAATGAACCCTTGGATTGAATTCTACTCTAATCCAGCATCACATTTTATGTTATAAAGCACTGAGATTGATGAAGTCTACCTGGTTTAGAGCGTACTATAATTTGGATCTGGGATGTTTTCTACATTCCTGGGCCTTAAAGGCTTGGTCCCCAGTCATGGTGCTATTGGGAAGAGATGAAGTTTTTAGAAGGTGGGTATAGTGGGGGGGGGGGTTAGGTCACTGGGGGCATGTCCACAAATAAAATTGTGAGACCTTGGTCTCTTTCTCTTTCTTCTTCATTTGCTGATCATAAGGTGAGCAGCTTTGCTCTACCATGTGCTCCTTACCATGATGTGCTGCATTGCCACAGAGCTAAAAGCAATTGGGTCAATGGATCCTGAAGTAAGATCTCTGAAACTTTGAAGTGAAATAACCTTTTCCCTTTATAAGATCATTATCTCAGGTATTTTGTGACAATAATCAAAAGCTGACTAACAGATGGTATAGTTCCTGGCACATATCCAGATTGACCTACATGAAGAACTTCACAAGGTTTAAATATATTTGATGTCTAGAAGAGAAGCATTTGAGCTTCAAGAAAGTTTGCCATAAATTTTAATCAGATTTTTAACCTGAAACTGTTCTTTTTAGAGAAACATGGAAGTTCATGCCAACATCTATTAAAGAAAATCTTCCCGATCTCTTTCCAGTGTCCTGATTACACTACTTTTGTCCTATAGTAAGATAAGGAAACATTGCTTAAATAGTCTAATTTTACTTACCTATGACATATCTATGTCTGATTTCACCATCAATCTGAATATTTGTAATAAAAAGTTTTCATATCTCCATATGATGTTCTTTTATAAAAGCTGTCAAGGTACTGACACTACTAAGTTCCTAGGTTTTAGCAGCAGAAACCAATCCTGATGTCACCTTCCTCCTTACCCCAACTCCCGTCCTGCCAGAATAACCATTGTATTCTCCGGAGGACTGTAAACCGAAGTTAGAAGGTTAGTATAATAACTTTGCTCTTGTTGGAACACAAACTTTGATGTTGATATGCCTTTCTGACCACCATATTTTTAGCATTTCCTCCAACAAAATACATCCATGCAGTTCATAGATTCAGAACTGAGCAATGTGAGGAGGTGGCCACATTTTAAGGAAGTGACTCAGTGTAGCAGATACCCAACTGTGCAGCCCAGATCTTCCTTCTTCAAGATTAAGATCCTCATCTTGGAGTTCCAGGAGAGACACAGCTGCTAGCTCTCAACGGAATTTGTCTCCAGTCTTTGATCTCAGAGAACAGCCAAAAAAAAAAAAAAAAAAAAAAAAGGCTGCCTTTGGTTGCTTCCCAGAGGAAGTTTGTATCCAATGTCTAATCAATTCTGGGAGTCCAAACTTGTGCTTCTAAATCTGGGACAACTCTGGTGTCCAGATTTCCCTGGAAAAGGATTGGCCTAAGCTTCTGTATCTTCTCTCATTCCTGATAACTTCCTGTATAGAAATCTCTGCCTCAAAGCCTGCTTCTTCATAACCTGGCCTAAGACATTTGGCTAGTACAGTGGTGGTGTTCCATCATTGTAAGGAGAAGAAGTCTTGGAATTTATAGCACCTGGTCCCAGACATTGTTGGGGTTTTCATTTTCATCTTTATTAATTTTTATTCTAAATGTTCACATGAGGTGCTCTGAATCAAAGGCAGACTTATTTATTACTTTACAATAAAAGGTCACATTTTGTGATTCTCCCCTATCCTCAATCCTCACCTCTGGAATGATGATGAAAGCCAGGTAGAAAAATCTAATATTATGCATAGCTGGACACTCGATTGGTGAGAGACAGAAAAATGGATTCTCTCCTTATAATCAAGAAAAAGAGAGTAGTAACTCTTCCTCTCTCTCCCAAAAGGAAAGAGAATACCTTTTGCTGTATGGACATGGGTGGAAAGGATCCTGGATTCTCACTCTTACCTCTGGAATGCACACAGGGGCCATATATGTGTCTCCCTGGCTTTTATGACCTACAGATGTTGCCAACATCCTAAGACTCATTTTCTCCTAAAACATAAACACATGCCTCAGAGTTAGCAAATCTCTCTGGAGTTCTTTTACTATGCTTTCAGTTGTAAATTAACTTCCCAACATTTGCTCTTATCCCAGAATTCCAAGTTTCCAGAAAATTTATTTGAAAATCCCAAACAGCAAAAACACATAATATTTCCTCTATATGCCATAGCATCACAATTGATTAGAAGATTGGATATTTTCACTAGAGAAGTTTTGGTGATGTGATTGAAATGGGCAGTTTCACAGTCTGCCTTTCCAAGAAACCTGGAGAGTCTATGAACCATATAATATTCTACTATATGTATTTTTTTCTTCTTAAATTAAGTTCTTTTGTGTTTGCAGTTAAGATTTTTAGCTTATACAAATCTATAAAACTTGTAAATAAAGCAATTTATCATATATGGAAACATACATATTTAGTCAAACTATGAAAACTTGTGAAAATAGTAGACATCAAATTCAGGACTGCCTGGTGGTGATGATCTTGGATGTTGGAGAAAGGGAGAACATTGACTGCTAAAGAATACATAGGGGGTGGTGCTGGGGTTGTGGCTCAGTGGTAGATTGCTCACCTAGCATGGGTGGGGCACTGGCTTCGATCCTCAACACCACATAAAAATTATAAAAAGGTATTGTGTCCAACTACAACTAAAAACAACAGCAACAAAAGAATACATGGGGGGCTGGAGTTGTGCTTCAGTGGTAGCGTGTTTGCCTAGCATGCATGAGGCACTGGGTTTGATCATCAGCACCAAATAAAAATAAAAATAAAGATATTGTGTCCACCTAAGAATTTAAAAAATAAATATTTTAAAAATTACATGGAAATCATAATCATAATGGTAACTTTTTTTAATTGTAAGAGCGAGGGTTAGGGTTACTTTTTATCATTTATGTTCATCTAGATTTAAATTTATATATATGACATTGTGTAATGCATTTTAACATCTGCAGAAGATCCTTGGTACAAAACTTAAGCTGCTACAATAAAGTGGCTCCCAAATACTGTGACTTAAAGAAAAAAAATAATTATTCTCAAGATATGTAACAATTATTGGAGAAATAATCTAGATTCAGAATCTAGATTATTGGGGAATTTCAACTCCAGCTCTTTAGGGACTCATCTCTTTCTCCTTAGTATTCCCTCTTTCCCCAAAGTGTTGTCCTTATTTGCATGCTGAACCCTGGGGTCATAGGTGTGTGTATGTCCCAGCTTACAGGAAGAGAGAAAAGATTATGAATGGCCACTGTTAAAAGAAGACCAAGACCAGGAAATGGCTCCGGTCTCCTCTGTTTGCATTGCAGTATAGAGAATGGAGTGCAGAAGGCAGACCATACTGTCACATATCCTGGGGAGTGCATTTCCGGCTTGGTGACTTGCCCAGCTTATTTCTTGTGGTAGAAGAAAGAGGGGGTGGATTTTGTTGAAAACTAGCCATCTCTTCCAAAGGAACTTTATCAAAATCTGTACAAAGAATGATTTAATAAGATTTAAGGACCTGAATAAAATTTTCTTCCCTGCTCACAAAAAAATATAGATCACCATTTACTCTTACTTCAAGGGTAAAATTCTGCATCTTAGAATAACTCTAGAGAATGTGTCTTTTCTAGCTCTCAGTGGGTTCAAATACTTCATGTAACAACATACTTAAGCCTTAAAAGGAAAAGTTTTAGGGCTGGGGATGTGGCTCAAGCGGTAGCGCGCTCGCCTGGCATGCATGCGGCCCGGGTTCTATCCTCAGCACCACATACCAACAAAGATGTTGTGTCTGCCGAGAATTAAAAAATAAATATTAAAAATTCATTCTCTCTCTCTCTCTCTCTCTCTCTCTCTCTCTCTTTAAAAAAAAAAGGAAAAGTTTTAAAAGCTTTCAAAACTCTGTTAATTCTTTGCCACTATTTATCAACATCCTATATGAGGAAACTTAGTTGTCTAATGCATGAATCTCTCTCTGCTCTATTTAGCTTGGTCTAAATTTCCCCTTTCTATTAAGTGTTCTCATTTGCCTTTTTATAACAAAGAATGAAGAGGAGAGACAATTATTTTCTTTCTATGTATTAGAACTTGTGTTGATCTTCTCTCAACTTAGGAAAGGGTTACAGGCAATAGTGTTTCTAAATGATTCCCTCCAACTCTAATCCTGATTCCTATCCATGCTTAAATAAAAGTACTGGCTTGTGGAAGTAGAATTTCAGCTACTCTATAAATTATTTTGTGCATTTAATACAGATTTTCCATCTGGATATTTTTGTTTTCACAAAATATGGTCTGATAAGTTGACAGCCTGTGATTAGGCTGAAGCTTGGTTGCTGTGATTGGCGGAGACTCAGATATTTGTTATAAAAGGAAAACCCTTGGGAGGGGAGGTGAGGGGAGGGGGGATAGTAGGGGATAGGAAAGGTAACAGAATACAACAGTCACTAATATGGCATTATGTAAAAATGTGAATATGTAACAGATGTGATTCTGCAATCTGTATTTGGGGTGAAAATGGGAGTTCAAAACACAATTTGAGTCAAATGTATGAAAGATGATATATCATGAGCTATGTAATGCTTTAAATAATCAATAAAAAAAAAAAGGAAAACCCTAAAAGGATTTCAGTTAGCTTATGTACTAAGTTAGCTTGCATTTCCCTGTGTGAGGACTCAAAGTGCACAGTAATCTGTAGATCAAATTTAGTTCAGTTCAATTTTGGTTTAAGGTACCCTGCCATTATCACTAGTTTTTATTTCCTTTTATATCTTGATATTCGTTTTTTTCTAATAAACACATCTTTTTCCTTTTTTATGTTTGGGCTTAAAAATACTGATAGATTCAGAGTTTTAAAAGTTATCTATGATTAATAGTGTCTTACAAATTTTTATGTGTGGAATATAATCCTTGATAGTTAAGGGAGTAGGTAGGATCTTAAGCAGGTCTCTAAAGTATACATAATATTTTATGTTGCAATGTCATGAGACTTATTTATGGGGTTTTTCTAGCTACTGGTGGGAAAACAATAAGCAATGATTTCTTCTTGGAAAACCCTGATGTTTTGTTTTAATAAATTCATGAGTGTATTGTAAATATTATCTAGTGAGCACAATTGTTAACACCTTTTGAATCAGATTTTATGATAGTCCTGAATTATTTCTTTGCACTCAATTCTATAAAAATGCTAAGTTGAGCCATATCTTCACAATGCTTTTATGTTACTCATAATCTTAAAAGTGTGTATACCTTAAGGTACATAAGTATAATGAACATGGATTTAAAATTATATAACTGGGAAGAGTCATAGACATGGTATCATCCAACCTTAATGATCTGGAAGCAGAAAAAAAAAGAGAAATTGCATAGTTGGTTAGATGGGGGCAACATTACTTAGGGATATCACATGCATACCACTTCCCTACACCCCCAAAACATACTTCTTCTATACTTATCCACAGCAAATAGTGCTTAATAGTACTTTTCTTGCTGAACCCAGATGTGGCCCATAACTCATTCTGAGCAAAGTGTTCAGGGAAATAAATTCGAGTTGTTTGGAATTGATTCTTAACTTGAAGCTATTTGCCAGCCCTACGTTAGTACTTTGTCTCCTGAATTCCATTCCAGAATCTTTATATTTATAGCATTATAATTTTCACTATTATACAAAAGACTTATATATTTTATTCCAGATTCCACATTTTATACAATCTAATAACTTTCATTGTATTTATCTAATTCACATTTTCCCAAACATAATTATTTTATTAAAATTTTAAAAGATTTTTTTCTTAAATAGTAGTCATAAAATTCAGATTCCTGCCTTATTTATTTTCATGTGTCAATTATTGTCTTTGAATTATTTTTGTTCTTGAATTATTCTAATAAAGGATTTCTTAACTAAGTAGATATTCTAAAAACTGTAGTCTGTAAGTAAAGTGCATTTCCAAAATTGTGAGATATTGATGATAAAAATACATATCCATATACTTTAAAAATATTCCTGGACTGAAAATATTGTTAACATCTCCTGTTTTCAAAATGCACTGCGTAATTTTATACCTTTTTAGAATATGTTAATAGATACACTATCAAAAAACATTTAAGGCAATGGCTACTGACTCAGAAAAATATTACAAAACTGAATCCACCTACAAGAGGATATAGTGCCAAATTCTACCATGCATCCATACATAAAACTTCCTATAAGGGTTTTGCCACAATTAAGAGCAAAATTTAGATCTTAATGGTTATGTCTGTATGCAGCTTGAGGGATTAAAAATAAAAAAGGAGGGGTTGAAATATTTCAGAGTTTCTCCATTGTTCTTTGCTATGATTTTGGTACATTTTGTACATTTTGTAAATAGATTGAATTCAATTCCAGAAAGAAAAAATACACACACAAAAAAACAATCTTTCATCTCATTCCAATCTTATAGGTCAGTTTCCCCATTTCTTGTGATAATAAATACATATTGAAGACAAAGAAAGCAGCTATCAAAATTTCCATGCTCTCACCAGCCAGCCAGGAATGCCTGATAACTGGATTCCAGTCTCTCTGTTCAGGTTTACTGCTGCCCCCTGGTGTCCTAAATGAGCATGGACCTTTTGAATACAATTAATGTCTAACTCAGACCCAAATCTTAAGTAGCTAGGAGCCTGAAATTAATTTTTCTTTATTAGATTGTGAATGATTTTTGTGCATGGTTAATTGTATCGATGGGTGATGCAGTATTAAATAAGCAGAGTAAGTAATAATACAGGCTTACAACTTTCTATTATGCCAATTTTTTTTTTTTTTCTAAATGTGTTATCTGAGTTTTTCTTGGATCCAGGCATCTCTTCAACTTGGCTGATTTATGACATTTAATGTGACTGGGTTTCCAGAATTTATAAGGTAAGTGCTCCATTTTTAGCCCTTATATCTCAGTGTGCCCCTCTACTTGGAAGGGTGGCAGTAGGGTAGATACTGCTTTCTCACTTGTGCTTTTTCATTTCTTATACTGAGTTCTTTGGCTATAAAGATTAGAACTTCAAGGGAGGTTAGCAATAATTCTATGCAATCTCTTTATTTTACAGCTAGATAAATGGATTTTTATCCCACTCTTTATTTTTGTCTCTTGAAAGACGGAAGGTACTTCTGTACTTTTCATATTATTCTCTCAAAACTGTTTGAAAATAATTTCAATTATTCTCCACTTTCAGCTCAATTGCCATTGATTACTTTATCTAACCATTGTTTCATGATTGAGATTTATTAATATAAAAAATTGTTCACAAATTTAATCTAACTCTTTCCTTAATATAAAATAAAGCCATTAAGAAAACTGGGATTTTCCTAAAGACATTCTTGATTTAGAGAAATGTGGTTATGGGGCTATACATTTCTGTAACTATTATCTTATACCTGAATTCTGATCAAAATCGTGGGATGGGTAAATTTCCATCCAGTTTCCATTCCCATAATTACACTCTAGGTAACAGGAGTCCCTCAATCTTTTTTTCTAGATTGGCTCTGGTAATATGACTTACATTTACCCTATTAAATCCTTAGGAGACAAATTCTGAATGACCTAATTTAGGTCACAATTAATAGTGTGGCCAGCATACCTGGTCTCTTAGCCCTAAAATGCTTCCTGGATATTCACACCTATTAGTTATTCTAAGAAAAGAATGAATTAAGCACATGCAACCCCAATATTAGTTGTCTATTGCTATGCAAAAAAATTGCTACAACATAGTGATATAAAATAACAAGTATTTGTTATAGTACAATTTTTGGGGGGTCAGGAGTCTGGATGTGACTGCACTGAGTTCTGTTTTGGGGTCTCTCAAGAGGCAAGAGTGGAGACTTATCTGAAAGTTCAGCTGCAGAAGGATCTACTTGCTGGTGGAGACACTGGCAAAGTTTGGTTTCTCAAGTGTTTTTGAATTGAAGGTCTCGGTTCTTAGTCAACTGTAGGCTGTTCCCTGCCATGTGAATCTCTCCAACATGGTCCCTTACTTCATTGAAGTATGTAAACAAGGAATAAGTAAGTCAGCTGGCAAGACAGAAGTCATTATCTTATTTAACCTAATCATGGAAATTATAATCATTTAACTGATGATTCTTCATCACCATTGACATATTTTTCTTAGTTAAAAACAAGTCAGAGTTTCTGTCTAACTCATAGAGAGGATTACTCAAGAGTGAATGCAAGGAAGTAGAGATTACTGGTGGTTGGTTCCTCCACACTTCTTATAAGCACTGTTAATTAACCAGAAAGACATCAAAGTTTGTTTGGGAAGTATCATATATCAGGCACTGTGCTAGATGTTGGAAGATTTTAAAAAGGACAAGTTTTCTGCCATGGTCCCAATAAACTGTGGTCTCGAATATGAAATTTGAACAGTTTTAAAATTATATAGAGATATTTGACTAGACCATGTATTCCTCTGATTAAAACCTTTCAATTGCTTCATATTGTTCTAGGATTAAAATATAATTTCTAATAATGGCTCAGAAGAGCCTATGTTATTTAGTCTTTTCCTACTTTGACTTTGAAATTCCATCTTCAAGTTTTCACTATGTTCTACTCATCTTGGTTTTTATCGTATCCTAGGACATGTGCATGTTTGAAAATGTTTTTAAAAAAAATTTAAAAAATGATGTAATTGAATTCCTACCACTAAAACCTCAATCACACAAAGAATGCTTTGCTTTAAACAATATAATTTTGTACTGCAACCTCTAAGATAAACTAGTTGTCAAAATGTACCCTTTGGGGTACACTTGTACATTGCTGGTGGGACTGCAAATTGGAAAGCAGTATGGAGATTCCTAGGGAAGCTGGGAATGGAACCACCATTTGACCCAGCTATCGCCCTTCTCGGTCTATTCCCGGAGGGCCTTAAAAGAGCATACTATAGGGATACTGCCACATCAATGATCATAGCAGCACAATTCACAATAGCTAGACTTTGGAATCAACCTAGATGCCCTTCAATAGATGAATGGATTAAAAAACTGTGGCATTTATACACAATGGAGTATTACGCAGCACTAAAAATGACAAAACCATGGATTTTGCAGGGAAATGGATGGCATTAGAGCAGATAATGCTAAGTGAAGCTAGCCAATCCTTAAAAAACAAATGCCAAATGTCTTCTTTGATATAAAGAAAGCAACTAAGATCAGAACAGGGAAGAAGAGCACTAGGAAAAGTTTTACATTAAACAGAGACGAATGGGTGGGAGAAAGGGAGAGAGAAGGGAAAATGTATGGAAATGGAGGAGACCCTCATTGTTACACAAAATTACGTATAAGAGTTTGTGAGGGGAAAGGGGAAAAAAAACAAGGGAGAGAATTAAACAACAGCAGATGGGATAGAGAGGGAAAATGAGAGGGAAGGGGAGGGGGGATAGTAGGGGATAGGAAAGGTAGCAGAATACAACAGTCATTAATATGGTATTATGTAAAAATGTGGATGTGTAACCGATGTGATTCTGCAACTTGTATTTGGGGTAAAAAAGGGGAGTTCATAACCCACTTGAATCAAATGTATGGAAGATGATATGTCATGAGCTTTGTAATGTTTTGAACAACCAATAAAAATAAATAAATAAATAAATTGTAAATCGTATCATGCCCCAGTCACTTTTCACAAATTAAAATTGTATACATTTAAAAAAAAAAAGAAAAAGAAAAAAAATGTACCCTTTGGTAATGAACTTCATTGAATCATTTTATAAGACAGTTAATTGTACATCAGTTGATTGTTGAATGAAAGCAGCTTTCCAAAGATAAATGTTTTGATTTAGACAGGTAACTCAACTAGACCTCAGAGTGCTTGGAATACTCTGGAAGAGTCTTTATAGGTTATGTATACTAATCTCATGTATTTATTGTTTAGGGTTTTTGTTTTGTTTTATCTCATTTTTCCTGCATCACATAACATCTTTTTACTGAGAAACCACCGAAGAAATTCTCTTGTCCCAGCAGAATATTCTCCTCAGAAATTCTTTTTAGTTCATCTTATGGACACCTAGTAATTGTGCAACTCATCAGAATCCTGTGTTGCTCTGTCAAAAGAACTTTTCCAGTCACAACTAAAAATTATATTCACAGTCCAAACTACATATTCTGATTTGAAAGTCCATGGTCTTTCTTTTATATGGAATTTACATGTTTTTTTTCCCTAAATCCTTCTCTTTACCTTAGAGTTCACCCAAATCAATAAGAAATTCCTACATTATAGTTTAGAGTCCATCAAACTAAGACCATGATCTATTTAGGGTTCCGGAATATTTGGGGTGACACATTGTTTCACTTAAATATTTTCTCCAGTTATTTTCTTGCTATTTTGATATGAAGAATCTGATCCAAGAATTATGAACAGGTAGGTTAGATAAAAAAAATCTCCCCTTTTCCCCTCCCCTCTTTTTCTTCTCTCCCTCCTACCCTTTCTTTAGTTTCCCCTCTACCATCTATTATATAGGTGATATTTTTGTTGTACTCATGTTCAAGGTAGAATGCATAAACTTTGAGCAAACTCTAAAACAAAATCTTAGGCTACATCATAAAGGAGTTGGCAAATTATACACACATTTATGGTTCTCTTTCCTTTTCCACATAAGTGACTATGTTGCAAGGGAATATTTTATATGTGTCTCCTGGTATAGAAGGAGAGAAGAGAGAAGGGAAAGGAAAAGAAAAGAATTACTTCATAATTAGCCTGAGGATATAGGATTACTTAGTGTGAATTACGTAGGGAGAAGTGCTTTCAGTCAAGTGAAAAGCAAGTGAGAATTGGATTTAGTTACACGTTTTAGGTCTCTAAGGGACTTGACTTTTACTTACGTTGTTTAAAGATGATTGCTCTCTGGTTGAGTCAAATTGAGGCCAAAAGAACAAAGGTTCCCCTGGTTCTCCTGAAAGTGTTGAGATTTATTTCTCTGGGGTGGCCTAAGTGAGTAGTGATTCATTCCAACAAATCATCCTGTTTTCATTTGGAGATTAATATGTTACAATATAACACAGAAAGAAAACTGGAGAAAATAGTAATGATATATTTTGAGAACCATCTTACCATAAAATAAATTGAAAACATAGGGCTTGTTATATATTTGGATATAAAGAGAATAATATGAGATTACCTAAAGGAATAATTTTGAAACCTAGGCTAGGATGTTACAGAATTATAGTACTTTTATTTCTCATAGATTTACGAGAAACCACCAGAGGAGTTACATTAGGATTAACAACCTGTATTATATGGATTTTCATTTTTATTGTTAGGATTTATTTACATCAGTCCCATCCTGTTAAATATGATTTGTTCACTTATCCATTCAATTAATTCAATAAATGTTTATTGTGCAAAATATGTGCTAGGTGCTCAGAAAAGAAAGACGCATAATTTATAGACCATTGAGATTGTAAGTCATTTAGAAGACTTGCTCCTCCTCCTCATCCTTCCTCTTCTGAGCCTGTGCCAGGAGTAGAGAAAAATAAAGATAAAACAAGATTTAATGCTATTTTGCCAGACATGTCTGTAGTGTAATCCACTCATATGTTCATTGTTCCCCCAGAAATCATTCAATTCTCTATTTATATATTTGGACCAGATACTTCCCATTTCTCCTCCCCCTCTCTATTCTCAGCATGGAATTTCCCCCCCCCCCCTGATTTTTGTCTTCTCAAGCTGGGTTTTACCATTGGGAAGCCCCAGCAAATGAGATGGAAGCAAGGGAGTGGGCCCAGGGTTTGGATCCCTTCCTCCTTAGTTGAGGACCCTGGGGCAGTGTCTTTGCATGGAGGGCCAATGTTCTCCAGGCAGAATACTCTCCAATTTCCTGTTCTATTAGCTGCTCAGGGGTCTGGGAACACTGATGCAATGAGCTCTGAGTAATCAGCTCCAAGGGCTGCCTAGGCCTGTGGTTCCCCTCTGCCTGTACTTTCAAAAATATTTCCTTTGTAAGTGAATGCTCCTAGAATTTCTCTATTTTGAATTTTGGGACTATGATTATTGCAGTGTTTTCTTCAGTTATCTTACATCTTATTCATTTATTTGATTCCTACCTTGTCAAGAAAAAAATGTGTGCTATTTTTGTTTGAAATATGAAATTATTATTTTCATACTATCTGAAACTCAATAAATACAAACAAATCTGTTTCAATACAAACAAATCTGTTTCATCAAAATAATATTCCTTTCTTAAAGAAATAAGTGTTTTCTCACTTATTTTTGTCTACTTTCTAATGATTATTGGTATAAACAACTAAAATACAGGTTAAAATGAGATGGATAAACTTGTGCCTTAAAAATATCTAATTTATCTTGGGCTTTTTGGCATTTCTTCTTCTTGATTTGTTTTCTTTTCCATTCTTCAAACACAAATGAAATAATACTACTTTCATTTTATATTTTAATATTATTATGGTCTTCTCTGACTTTAAATGGAGCTATTTCACAGTCCGACAAATTTGGCAAGGTTTCTTAAAATAAATAGAAGTAACACTGCTTGACCAACAGGTGTTTTGTTATCCTCAAAGGCTCAATTAAGTGACTGAGTTAAGAGTTCAAATGAAGTTTAGCAAACTTGCTTCAGTCTGAAGAACATTTTTGTTAAGATGGCTCAACTAATATTTCTGACAATTAAGAGTAAGCCATGTTAGATTAAATAACTTTAACTATCATGTATTATAAATGTTAATACATTCATTTATGTCTATTTTATGAACTGTTCTGTTATGCTTGTGAATAGATTAGGGTTTATAGTCAGCAGAATTAGCATGTATTCTGTTTTTCTCAAAACGAGACCTTTCAGTTCTGTAATGTAATGCCTAACTTTTCTCCTGGCCCCAAAGCTATAGATCATTAAAGCTATTTAAATGGCATTCTTAACTTAGAATCTATGACCTCTGGGCTATAGGCCCAGGTAGAGTAGGTAGGTTCTGAGGTACATTATAGGGGTTTCACAAAGCCCAGCATCTTATTTGGAAAATTTGTATTTGTTACACATTTCTATTTTTTCTGGGAAGAAGGTCCAAACCTTTAGAGGAATTTAAAAGAGGTTAAGGCCCACTAGTTTAGTTTTTGTTTATCATGTTGTATTTTATCATTGCTCTCAATAATCAGGAACCTTACCTAAGGGTGACTCGATAGTCCTCCCTACATGAAGACAGGCATATGACTAGTTTGGTGGATAGAATATAGGTGAATGTGATTTGTGCCATGACTAGGAAGAAGCTTCCAGTACTCTCTAATTTACCTGTGCCATCAAACTAGGTAGAGGCTTCCCCATCAGACTGAGTCTTATGTAGGAACAAGGAACAATCAATATCTTTTAAGGATTTTCTTTATGTCTGCAGTAAAAACTATGCTAACTGGTAAGTATGATTATACATATTTTCTAAAGTAGACTAAATCTCCCTGTGCTAAGGTTAAACAATAAGTCAGTTAAATTTTTATTCATTTGTTTTCTGTGCTATTTTACCACAATGCGTTGTATATTACAACCTAGGATTACTTCAGCATAGGCTTTTCCTCTTGCAAAAGCATTATATGAATTCTTTCTTATTCAAATTAATTCAAATACTTCTGTTTCTGACCTAAAAGGAGTAACAGGAACCAAATTTACCTACCCTTCAAATAATATTAAGAAAAAAAAGACAAAAATAAAAGTTTTCAAGATACTGGACAAGGGATAGTGGTCCCTGAGAAAACAAAAACAAATGAGGTGACTCCCACCTGACAAAAATCCTGTAATGATTCATTAACCTACTAACATTTAATGTTGCAAATTCATTTAGCTCATAAAATAGGAAGTTTCCCCATAAGCAATCTTTTGGCTAGCCTCATCAATGAAAACCAGAAAGTGATTTAAATATATGTTGGTTTAATACTAAAATAGCTGAAGTCATCTATTCTGCAGCCAAATAATTTACAATTGGCTGAAGAGTAAGAAAAATTACACTCAGATGACAATTAAATAGCTTCTGAGTATGAGTGATCTTTAAGGATTCTAACTTGAAACTTCCACATAAGTTGGCTTTTAAAATTCAGTTTGTATCTTGTTATAAGCATTGTATTTGGGAACTCCAATTTAAGCCTAATATTAACATATAACAATTCTGCTATAAAAAGAATTTAAAAAATAAAAAATTCATTCACAATAATTAAAAATTTTTATGACCCTGAGTTTCTAATAGGAAATGACCCTTATAGTTTTCTACATATTTGAGATCATCAGTTGGTATTTTTATTTAGAAAATCACAAAAGTAGAAAATATGGGGTATTTTAATATTTAAAATTTGCTCTCAAACATGAATATATAGAGAGAAGTGTTTTTAAAGAACATTACATAATTTTGAATTGAGAGTTATTTTAGAAGAGGAAGATCTCCATACTGGGACGGACTTAAGGCAGGAGTGGGTAGAATGTGAAACATTTCACTAGATTATATTCCCAGGTCTGCTGCCAGCTGTTTCTAAGGCTTGGAGCAAAGCAACTAATTTAGCTCTGACTTTGTTTTCCCACCCTTAAAAAATTGTGGAAGCTTCTCCAAACTGGAAAATTCTATAGTGTTAGAAACAACTGAAATAGCTTTGCAAAAAATAAAATGTAGTTGTCATCAACATCAAAATATCGCACAGCTTTCAACAATAACAAATATAAATACAAAGAGAGGTATTCACATATCTGTACACCTTAGCCATCCTGGACATACTACATCCTTTATAAACATATAATGTGAGATATGAATAGAATGCATTTAAAATATCAGAGTAATTTAAAACCACATTACCATTTTATTAGATTACGTGTGAATTTATCTGAATTACATTTGTCTGATCATAGTTTTGTTTCTTCCTCATTATTGTTCTATTTCCAGTAACAGATACTGCAGGACATTTCTGTTTGATGACCTTTGAGTCCCGCATCTTCATGCCTTGATGCTTGGTGAGCTGAAGCAATAGGACAGTTCCTGGAAACCAAGCCTACCCTGAGGTGATTAAAGGGTATTTAACTATACATGAAAATCACTGCAAAGTATGTGACTGTATCCCTCCGAATTAAAGCTAATGGAAACCTCAACTGGAAATCTTCTTAATCTGATCCCCCCCAGGTACTAATGATGCCTCCAATGCTATTCAGTGTAAGGAGAGAGATGATGAGGAGGAGATCCTTGTGGAAAGAAACAGGATCTTACCTGGTTGCAGTTAAATTATCAAAAACCTATCACCATGTAAATACATTGCTAAAGTCCCTTCCAGAACCTTGAAAGAGACTCACACACATTAAAGATCCTGAAGTGTATTTCAGCTTTGCTAGTGTCATGATAAATATATTTTGGGTAGTTAACTTTGTAAATGGCAGAATTTGAAATTCCAGGTGCGAAATCCATATGACCCTGAACTGTAGGGGTGCAATCTCCTAGAAAATCAAGACCAAGACAATTTAAATTGCTTTGCACAATGCTAGGAGTGATACTCATCCTGGGATATACTAAGCAATTAATTACCTGATTATTAAGTTAATTATCTTATTTTATTCCTCAATCTTAAAGCGTATATTTTTATAAAGCTAACAGTTGTACATTGTGTAATCCAATGGAATCTTTCATTCATTACAATCAGTAAAAGGGAATTTGTGATTTTTACATGCCAGAGTAGACATTTTTTTTTCAGTGTTAATTTGTATTTGTGCACTGTGGCTCATATTAGACATTAGAAGATCTTCTTGGTCTTCTATTTATGGATTTCTTAATACCAAACCATGAATGTCCAACAGATATTTTCATGTTTGACTGTGGATTAAATAGTTAGGTCATTATCATTAGGATGTTTTGCAAAAGAGTTTAAAAATTACATTTAAGACTGACTGCTATTGTTCTGAGGATCTTGATTTTGGAAAGTCCTGGAGCCTTTTAAAAATAAAACCACTTATATTTGTTCTCAAACATTGTAAGTGATTTTCACTTTTTTAAAAGTTTCACACCTGAGCTGGAGTTGTAGCTCAGTGATAGAGCATTTGCCTAGCATGTGTGAGGCACTGGGTTCGATCCTCAGCACCACATAAAAATAAAATAAATAAAATGAAAGTATTGTGTCCATCGACAAGTAAAAATATTTTTAAAAGTTTCACACCTTTGAGAAAATCATAAAGATATTAATAATAAAATGTATATGCTATTAATCTGGTTAGTAATTATTTTAATCCATTTATGCCTGATATTTCTAATTTCTTCTCTCTTTCTCTCTTTCTTTCTCTCTCTCTCTCTCCCTCCCTCCCTCCCTCCCTCCCTCCCTCCCTTCCTTTCTTTCTTTCTTTCTTTCTTTCTTTCTTTCTTTCTTTCTTTCTTTCTGCAGAAATTATCTTCTGTCAGGCAGATTTAACTTGCATTGGCCTTTGTCAATTAACCATCCTTTAATTCAAAAGAAGCTAATTCTCTAGGAAATGACTGGCCTGTCTGAATTTGTTATAAATAAGTGTTTCAATTCTCTGGAAGTGATTGTTTCAGTTCATGTATTTTGAGCAGTTTCCAATACCAAATTATTATAAATCTGTTATCTGTTATTACCCAAGATTTTTAAATGTATTTTGAAATGAGATATACTTGCATAAGTTCATTGGTTATTCTGTTTACGAAAATAATTGATTTGTCTGATATTTATTTATCATGATTTAATATTCTTTAAATGGTGTTCGAAAATAGCAAAAGGACAAGTATCAAACAAAGGTATAGTGGGAATATTGTTCTTGTTTCTTTGTGGGACAACTCTTGGGCCAGTTTTGCAACAGAATCTTCTGGGAATTAGGGAGTCATTAATCCTTCAAACTAGGATGTCAGAATGCTCAGAAAACACCTCACATGCACAAGACCTTTATAAACTTCCCTGATTATAAAGGACTTTCAGGGATTTTGTTCAATATGTGAGGGAATGGTAACTTAATTATGATACTCCTGGGAAGAAATTTGTATTCACTCATCACTCAGGTGGCAGATTCCAAGGAATCTTTATAGTTTTGTTTGACCAAATGTTCAACCCTAAAAGGTCAAAGTGTATCAAATCATATAATACCCCATATGAACTCAGCATAGGAATTCATTATATAGGACAATCTTCCTCAAAAACCTTACCTTTAGCCTGTACATCTTTTTTTTTTTTAAAGAGAGAGTGAGAGAGAAGTTTTTAATATATATATATATATTTTTTTTTTTAGTTTTCGGCGGACACAACATCTTTGTATGTGGTGCTGAGGATCGAACCCTGGCTGCACGCATGCCAGGCGAGCGCGCTACGGCTTGAGCCACATCCCCAGCCCTAGCCTGTACATCTTAAGGGGGTTCTTAGCACTGATGATGATAGTGAGAATTGAGAAAAAATGGCAATTTGAATGAGTATTTATTTTTTCATATCACCAAAGTCAGATGCTTTGTTTTCTCATGGAAAATTGCTTTGCAAACATTTCTGCTCTGGGAATGGGTTTGGAATTCACACACCAAGGTTAATACAGAATGATTTGGAAAGCATTAAAGTTATTTAAAATACATGATAGAAGTCATGCTGTGGGAATAAAAAATGTGAAATCATACCTCTCTCTGTAATCATATCTTAGTAGAAGTAGTTGATGTCCATTCCTCGCATACAGTTTTGGTTTTCCTAAATTCAAAACTGGTCAATTAAGATTCATTCTGGAAAATATCAAGAGCAAGGTAGCAATTTTACCTTAGAAAATATAAATCCATCAGCAATATTTACTAAAATGAACAAAATTTGATACAAAAATAAATTTGATTTGATCAAATTAGATGGCATTAGCTCTCCAGTTTAGAAAAATCAGTACAACATTCTCCCTTCCTTTCTTACCATCCAATCCCAAGCTATAAAAGAGTAAAAAGAAAAGAATTGAGCATTTAACAGAAGGAACACTACAAGATATCAGTAGAAGTCAATATCTACTTGTAAAAGTAGCAAACTCATATATGTTTGTGGTAGACAATTTAGAAAATAAAGTACCAAAAATGATCAAAAATTATCCCATTTAAACCATGAACCAGAGAAAACCACTGATAATACTGATGTAGAAATTTGTAGATATTTGTGTGCAAAGGTGTATGAAAATCTAGTTGTTTCGCAAATGTTTGTGCATGCATCTGAGAATGCTGGCTTTTAACACACTGTCATATTATTTTTATATTATTATTTGAAAAATTAAGCCTAGGAGAACAGATGATTTGCTATTTTGTTTACTGATGTATCCCAGTGCCTGCCACAATGTAGACTATTTTCTTTAGTAGAGCTTTCCTCTGATATTCTTATCCAAAGGATGATGGAGGGTTGGATCCCATCTCCGAGGCCATCTGCTAGGCCACGGTGAATGGCTCAGGAAAAAAAAATATATATATATAATAACTCAAGCCACTGAGGTGAGAAATATTTTCTTTTTGTGGACTATTGGGGAAATCATTCTTTTAGCTTGTTGGTGCAAATGAGGAAGACTATAGCTATGGGAACTGCTGGTGGTCCCATGGAATATGGGGAGTCAACTTCAGGGCACTGCAATCACTGTAGAAAGCAGAAGGGAGTGATAGAAAAAACCTGGGCTTTAATATACTTGACCAGCTACACTTGAAACTTGACCTAAACTTTTAAGATTCCTGAGCCAAAAAATTCCTTCCTTATTCTAAAAAGGGCTTAAATTTTTGATTAGTTATCATATAAAGATCCTGATATTTTGAATGTCCCTTGCAGTATGTAAAAGGATCATTTTCCCACACCTTACTCATTATTGGTTATCATTATAATTTGGCTGGTTTCATAGGAATCACATTCTATCTCATTTTGATTGTTTCTTCAATTGCTAGGGATATAGAATATTTTGCATATGTTTGTAGCACTATTTAATTCTGTTTTCCTGGTTCTATTTCCCTCTAAAGGATTTCAATTACCTGGGTTCCATAAGATACATTAGCATCTTCTGTTTTTTTAAATATATATATATATATATTTTTTTTTTTGAAGGAATCTTTTAATTTATATTTACACAAAGTTGCAAAAATATTGCAGAGAGTTTTTATGTACTTTCTACTTTCCTTTCCCTAAGAATAAATCTCATATAACCATCATATATTTGTCATAACTAAGAAATAAATATCAATGCAAATATCAACCAACTTGTTTGGGTTTCAGAAGTATTTTCAGTAACGTCCTTTTTCTGTTCCAGGATCCAGCCCAAATGATATTTGGACCAGTTGACCTTTTTAGTTAACTATTCTCTAAAGCCATTCAAATTTCATGCAACTAACTTTTACTTGAGTCTGTCATGATCATAGAAAGTACTTTGTGATCCTTTACCTAAGCAAATTTGGAGAAGAGCTTTGTATGGTAATGCTTTCAATAGTTTTGTTATTACTGTCTATAATAACGCTCAGCATGTATGTGGAATGATACAGAGAAATCCAGCTGTATTTGGGCAGTAGGTAAACTAAAGCTGGAGATACAAGATGAATAAAGTACTTTCTGAGGTTCTTGTCAGAGCTGGATTCCCTTTGGGAATGAGGACTGGACTTTCAACCTAGAAAGTGTACTGTGTACAATCCTGGAAATGTTACCTAACAAACATCGTTGGGATTTTTGTTTGTATTATCACTTTATTCAGCATTCAAAACTTCACAAGCTTAACCAGAAACTCAAACTCCCTCCTCCCAAACTGTTTTTCCCCCTTCTTAGTAAACAGATCATCTTCTACCCTACTGGAAGCCCAGTTCAAAATATAGGAGTCATTCCTCATTGTCCTCTTCCCCATTCCCTGCATTTAATCCATCCACAGATCTTCTCAGCTGACTTTCTAAGCTATACTCATATTGATTTATTCTCTGTATTTCCTCTATTACAATCCTAGTTCAGGCCATTGTCACCTCTTCTTTGAATTAACTAAAAAAGCTTATTAACTATCCTTTCTGATTCTACCTTTTTCCTTTTTATCTACCACTGTATTGTAGCTGGAATAATATGTTAAAATGTAAATTATATTTTGGTTTCAACTTCTTGCTTAAAAACCTCTGATGATTTCTCATTTTGCTTGCATAAAAATTTTATCTCCTTATTGGTGACTGGAAAATACTACAATATCTCAGTCCTGAAAACTTCCTAATTTCATCTTTTATTGTTTTTACCCTCACATAGGATGCCCCAGCCACACTGGCTTTTGAACTGCTTTTCAAAATACTCAGCTTGCTACAGCCTTAGGTTCTCATGTACTTGGGATTCTCTCTGAATAAAATGTTTCCATCAGGTGGATTCAAGGCTGAGTTTGTCTTGTTAATTCTCACTTTCAGTTTAAAGAGACCTTTCCAATTTAAAATCTTACTGGTGTACATATTTGTATATTTATTTGCTCATGGTCTGTCTCTGGGTTTGGTTGGTTTGTTTTTGGTGCTGGTGATTGAACTCATGGCCTTGCATATGCTAAGCATGCATTCTTCCACTGAGCTCTATCCTCAGGCCCTCAGTGTCTGTCTTCTGTCTCTGGATTATAAACTGCATAGCAGCAAGAATGGTTATCACCTTTATCCATATCTATGAATCCATGGTACAATGAGCAAAACACAACAGGCATTTAATAAATGCTTGTTGACTTACTGAGAAAAAAGAGAAAACGTGCCAATATAGGTATTTGAGAACAATTCTGGGAAAGTTGAAACAGAAAAAGGAGAGAAAAATAAAATATATGCATATACAAAGAAGACCTGATTATTGAATTTCTTCATGACAACTCTGAAATTATCTAAATTGCTAACTTATGACAATTTATGGACTTCTCTTTATGGGAAGACTCACATTTTCCAAGACTGTATCAGTTGTAGACAAACAAGCAATTGCTAAGTGGTTCAGTTCCAGAAACCACTCTTTGTTAATCTGGAATTAGGGAGGTGTGTATGTATATGGAAAAAATGCATGCTTTTGAGACTGTGGGTTTTGGTCAGCTCAGGCAGCTGGGGTTAGGTCCAGTGCCCCAAACCTGTAATTAGAATACTGTAATCCTTCTATTAGCATTTATTTTAGGTAGGAACCATAGTGGAATATGTTTGTAGTATTCCATCTATAATATATTTTGGATGTTATTCATTTCTTTTCTGGGTAATATTGCTTCAGTTCAATTGTTTATTCACCATTTTAATGTAGAAAAATAAATTTCATTCCTCACTAATTAATTATTTATATTCTTTGAGGTTCCAAACAATACTTAATGCTATTTTCCCTGTTGCTCTAGTCTTCATAAAACATACACACACATGTGTGTGTGTGCAAGTGCAAATTTATTATTTCTGGTGGAAGGTCACTTTTGAAGTTACTGTCATAGGTTGAATGAGGGTTATTATTGCTTCTGATAATCAGAAAATGTTATTCACTACAGTGGCATCTTTAACATATTTTTATTTCCATGAACCTCAATAGTTACAGTAATTGTGTTTGAGATGGCTTTGGATATAGAGACGATGTTGGTCTGAAGATGTTCTCTGTCTCATAAGGCAGGAGAGCATGTGTCAATTAAGAAGAATGTTCTTATCACTGCAGTGCTATCAGCCTATACTACAGTACATAGGGTAATGATCTATTAAAACATCCTCTCTAAGCTTTGCCTTTGAATGCTTCTTAGCACATTCACTGAGAAGAACTAAAATTGCACTACTACAGGTTTCAAGATCCCAGACAGCAGATTAATCAAGTCAAAGAACCAAGTTGGTTTTGTCTTCTCTCCTTTCCTCCCTCTAACAGATAATGCAGCAGCTACCAGGGCCTGTGCAAGGCACTGACAATATTGGACAAAAAAAAAAAAATAGAAATATTTTCTGCCCTGATGTAGCTTACAGACAACAAGAAGAATTTGGCATTAATCACAGAATCGTATGGGCCCCTTACCACAACCTAAGAAAAATGTTATGAAAGACAACTGATCCACTCTTAGAGAGGAAGGCTCTGGTGTGTCCAGAGGTGGCAAAATGGTCTTTCCTAGGAATTTGTCATTTGCCTGAAGTGTGAATAGGAGTTATCAGGTCAATAGAATGGTATGCAATGGGGTAGACAGTAAGGGGTGTGGGAAATGTGGAGAAATTTCCAGGCAGAGAATGGCACGTGCAATAGCTCTGGAGTGAGGAATGCATAGGCTAAGACCTTAAAGTGAGTTGTGACCCCAGAAAAAGACAGTGAAAGGGAGATGGAGGTAGAGAAGGCATTCCATAAGAGGAATCTGGGAGGCATACAGATGAATCAGAGAAAGCATGGGGTGCTGGGGCTGGGGAAGTGGGGAGGAAGCATGCGCAGATATACTGGAGAAATGATTGTCCAGTGGGTACTTTATTTTGCCTAAGACCAGCCTAACACTTAGTCCCATGAGATATTCTAAAATGCTCAGATATGCTCCTTCAAGTCCATAATCTCAGACTAATCATGAAAAAACATCAGACACCCCGCCACTTCTGGGTTCATGAACTCCCTCCCATCTGCTTCATCCCACACTCAGTTATTCCTTTTACTCCTCCTGTTTATATAGCCCCGAGACTGGAGGTGAAAGAGCTGAATATCGCTCCAGGGATGAAAAAGTAGAGAGTTACTACCAGGACAAGAAGGGAAGACTGATAAAGTGGAGGTTAGAACTGCCCTGTCTACCCTTCTAAGTTTTCAGGAGGCACTTTTCAGGAAGTATCTCTGTGTGTAAGATAGGGGCTTTGACTGCCACTCTGTGTACTCTAATTATCTATGTCATCCATCCTTTAAGTGACAAAGCCCCTCTCCTTTATCACCCTCCTCTGAGCCCTCTTATGGACTAACCTCAACTTTGGTCTTTGAAGACTTGACAAAACACTAATTGAGTTTCTGACATCTCAAGGATCTTTCATCTGGGAATAACCCTATCATCCATTATAGTGCCCACCTGGGCAAATCAAAGGCTGTGAAGAAACTCAAGCTTGTCAGCAAACATCTGAAAACAGGGCCCCCGTCTCCCTTCTGGGAGAGCAGGAGCCTGCCTTCTGAAAGCAGCAGTTGGTAACCCAGGTGGGTTTCACAAAGACCAGCTCTCATGTAGTTTTTTTGCTTCCTTGACACCACTGAACTTCTGGAACCTTCTCTTTTGTCTTAAACTCTTCAATAAGTCACCTCTTTACAAATTGAAGTTGATTAAAATCACTCATTATCATTTAAAAAAAAAAAAACATCAGGCAAACATAAACTGTTCAGGTTTCTATTGATAAGTACTATGTAAACTGTCAAGGTCATCCTTCAAAAGCACCAGAGGCACATGACAAACAAGGGTAGTGGTATCTTGTTTGAAATCCTGGAAGAGAAAATGACATGAGGGTAAAACTAAGGGAATCTGAACAAAGTATAGATGGTAATGAGTAATAAAATATCCATATTGGTTCATTAATTATAATAATATACCATAATAATGCAAAATTTTAACAATAGGGAAAACTGCTTATAGGGCATGTGCAAACTCCATTGTCTTACATCTTTTATGTAAATATAAATTATTCTAAAGTAAAAAGTTTGCTAAGTCTTTGTATCTCAGAAAACATATTTTGAGACTTTTTAAATGTTAGCAACTCAAATCTCCAAATTTTACATGCTCAAATTTTGTACTTTAAAGATCAGATTAATAATTCTATTTAAGATTATATCACGGACCCTTTTTTCTTGAATGAATTACATCTCTGCTATACATCCTGCATTTATTAAAATAATATTACTTAAAGTTTGCATTCTAGTCATGCTAAACCATTTTAGTTCTCTCACTGAGCAGGGCTATCTATACTCTTTGGTTTATCCCTTTATCAGAACATACTTTGGCCTTTTCTGGGACAGAATAATTCCTGTGTCTCCATCTATACTCTCTTTTAGTGAGGTTTCTTCCTGGAAGCCATCCTGGATTTCCTCAGATAGGGGTGGATTCCATGTTCCCCTCATAGCCTCTTGTACCTTACTCTATCACAGAACAAGTCACACTTTCTGGGGGCTAGCAGTTTCCTATCTGTAAGCTTCTCCAGGAAGGGGACCCATGTCTTATTCTACTTTATATTTCTAATGTCAGTCATAATTCCCACAACTGGTAGACACTGTGAAATAGTTTTGTTGAGTGAATAACTTTGCCAGTGTTGGTAATTCTTTTCAGATGCCTTGAATCATATCACAAGTACTATATAAGTAAGCAAGAATAACCAAAAACCTATCTCTTGTTCACTGTGATGAGATGCAGTGACAAGAAGGTTTTGGTGACAGTAAAACCAGATGGCTCCTATCAGATGTTTCAGTTGGCATCCTGGGCATCATATCACAATAAATGGATTTTGGTCTCTTTCTTCCTAAATGAAATAAACAGATATAACTGAATCATAAATCACTACTTTCTACTCCCCTGGATGGAAATTGAGGACAAGGGTATTTGGCAAAGAAGTTTATTGAGGACTTGGTAGAACAATTATCTCCTAGCTTCTTCTTTTTCTAAGGGATCCACCCTTGAGAAGTACAATTCTTTCTCTACTTAATAATGTGACTCACTGTATCAGAGGAGGCCAGGGTACCTCCCAGATTTTCAAGCAACCAAGAGGCAACTGGGAAACTATTTTGTATGCTTCCTTCTGGGTCCAAGCTGTAGTATCTGATAATTTGTCTTTGATCTAGAGACGTATGCCCTTTGTTCCATAGGTCTATCTATATGTAGGCATTCAATCAAAGTATCTTAAAGGCCCTGTGGAACTTGAAGCACCAGCTGGATTTTGCTCCAATTCACATAGTATTCCTTTTGGAAAAGAAGGATTTGTTTCTCATTAGTTAGATTGCTGAGCTCCCCCTGGGCCCCAGGCCCAGAGTATTAAAAGGATGGAATAAATCAGATTTAGAGTGCTCTGCTAGTAAGATGGGAGTAGGTAGAGAGAGTGGTTGGATATTATGTTACTTCATTTTGTGTTGCTTTCCCAAAGTACCTGAAGCTTTTAGCTCAATGTTTGGGAGGCTAAAATTCCAAAACTGTGTGGCCCATCTGGTGAGGGCCTGTAACTGTATCATAGCATGGCAGATAGCATCACAAGGTAGATGAAAGAAAGAAAGGGGGGAGATCACAAGGCTAAGCAAGAAGGTGGGAAGGGGCCAGGCTTACTCTTTTGTAACAACCTACCTTTGTGGAAATTCATTCCTGTGTGGTCTCACCCTCTCCAGAATCAACCCCTTCAGGGGGGCTGTCATGATCTGGTCACCTTTCACTAGGCCCCACTTCTTCTAGGTCCTGCCACGTTTTAAATTGGTACCACGCTTCAGCATGGATTGATGGGGATAAACCACTTCCAACCATAGCACATGCCATAAGCAAAAATTTTATTTTCCAAAAAACAGAATGGCCTGTCTCACAGGGGAGCTGAGAAGGACTTATTTTGGAGAATACACACAGCTCTTGAGGAGGGCGAAGCTTTTAATTTCTTAGTGTTTTCCACTTGTATGTTAAAAAGTCTCATATTGAATTTACAGCTGTGTTGTCTCTCTATAGACAGCAGCACGTTGAATGTGCATAGGAGAAGCAGGATGTAAACTGCTCCACCAGCAATGGCTGGAGCCATGTGAGAGGGAAGAAGAGGACCACAAGGATCAGGGTGAGGGGGTTCTTGAAGACTATGCCAGAGGAAGGTGACTCTGGAAAAAGGTGACAAGGGATGTTTGAATCAGACCGATAATTAACCCATTAATGTCCATGTGGGCATAAATGAATACTAAACCCTCATTGCTTATTAATCTATTCACAGGAAAATAAATTAAAGTCAAAGGCATCTAAAAAAAAATCTCTGGGCAGCCTATATTTCTTTTGACTTCCTTTAGGTTTCTTATATTAGCTTCTGATTTGGCACTACCAAATTTACCTATAAACTTATTCCTTACTGCTTAGAAATCTTAATTGTCTGGATGTCTGGTTAATGAATTGAGACTTCATTTATCACATTTATATTTTAATAAAATGATTAAATAATGATGAAAAAAAGCCATATTTTAACTGGTACCACTTGGGATGGCTCTTGGCAGTTGGTATCAAGAAGGATCTGGAAAAAACCTAAGGTGAGTGATCATGCTTGGGTTTGCAATGGGGACAGTCTTCCAGATGATATTTTTATTTTATTATTAATTTATATCTTATTTTAGATGTAGTCTCTCCTATCAAGATGGAAATCTTGATCTGCAATTTTTTCCTCCTTCTCTTCTCCAGGGATGAAGCCTTGAAAACCTGGATACTGCCTGCCACTTGCTGTCTTCCCACCTCCCATTCTTTGTTCAGCCAGGCACACTCTGAGCTCACCCTGACAGTCATTAACATGACTTTCTCCAAGGGCATACATGACCTCCTGATGGTCAAACCTAGACAGTGTTGCACATGACTTCTCTGCTCCATTAACATCAAGGATTGTTTGTATTTATTGCATCTTTTCTGTAGTTCTATTCTCCTGGTCCTTTTTCTTCCTATCTGATCACTCTCAATTATCTTCTTCCCTTTTATCCCTTTGTAAGTTGCTTTTACTTCCTGAAATGCTGACATTGGCTGTTTTAGCTTCATACGATATCCATTTCCCTGGGTGGCCTGTTTGCCTGTATTGTCAGCTGTACACAGATGCCTCCAAACACAGGATCTAGTCAAAACTTTCCCCTGACATCTCCTCTAAAATTTCTAACTGACTTTTAGACATTTACACATGAGCATTACCAAGGTCCTCATTATAACTTGCTCTTCATGGAATTTACCATTCTCCACAAATCCATTCACCTTCTTGAATTCCTAGTTTCAATTGATAATACTGCTGCTACTCAACAATCCCTAAACCAGAATGGTACACGAAGCCATTTATTTCCTGACACCTTTAACATCCAATCTGTCATTAATTCAAGTTGGGTTTACTTCTATGCATTTTTCTCTGAATTTAAAAAACTGTGCAAATAGCATATAACTATTGTTAAAGATTATATGAACTAGAAATATAAGGAGCAAAAAAAGAAAATGTTTTTTATTCATCAAATATTTATTGTTACTATAAACTGGGTCTTATCCATGTACAGAAGAAACAACTGATGAGAAATATATAGTCCCTATATATGTTCAGAGTTCTCATTCATATAGAATATCTTCCAATTTCATGTAGGTCTTCAGCAATATGGATGGGCAAGCAGTGCCTGACATGTTAATATGGATAATTCAATATTGACAGCATTTCTACAAATATTATAGAAGTATTATATGTGTGTATTTATACTCTTAGCACCAGAATTAAGTTTTGTGATTATTTAGAAATTAAATTCATAATCTGTTGTTATTCTTATATGAATTTCATATCCAGTATAAGTGTAAGTGTGCTTCATTTAAACATTGCCGAGTTCCATTACTGAGAGTGCACTGCCCTCTGGTGGTTAAAACACAGGTTTTTGGTTGTTTTGGGTTTGTGGGGAGAGTGGTTGTCCCAAGTTTCCCTAGAAAGGAATGATCTGTGGGTCTTTATTGGGATTTTTGACATCATGAATTTTCCCATCCAGAGCTGATTTCCCACTGGTTACCTTTTCATGCAAAACAAGTCGAACTAAATCAAGAGCATGAAGAGAAGGCCTACAGAATGGGAGAAAATCTTTGCCACCCACACCTCAGATAGAGACATTAGTTTAATATGCAAAGAATTTGAAAAGCTTAACACCAAAAAGCTAATAATCCAATCAATAAATAGGCAAAGTAACTAAACAGACCTTCTCAAAAGAATAAATATGAGTGCTCAAGAAATATATGAAAAAATGTTCAACATATCTAGCAATTAGAGAAATGTAAATTAAAACTACACTGAGATTTTACCTCATTCCAGTCAGAATGGCAGTTATCAAGAATACAAACAATAATAAGTGTTGGCGAGGATGTGGGGGGAAAGGCACATTCATGCATTGCTGGTAGGACTGCAAATTGGTGCAACCACTCTGGAAAGCAGAATGGAGATTCCTTAGAAAACTTGAAATGGAACCACCACTTGGCCTGGTTATCCCACTGTTTATACACCAAGGACTTAAAATCAACATACTACAGTGATACAGTCACATCAATGTTTATAGCAGCTCAATTCACATTTGCTGAATTGAACCAATGTAAGTTCCCTTCAACAGAGGAATGGATAAAGAAAGTGTGGTATATATACACAATGAGTATTACTCAGACATAAAGATGAATGACTTTATGACATTGCCCAGTAAATGGAAGGATCTGGAGACTATCATGCTAAGTGAAATAAGCCAATCCCAAAATATCAAAAGTCAAATGTTCTTTCTGATATGTGAATGCTAACACACAACAAGGCTGGAGGGGAAAGGAAGAATAGAAGTTCAGTGGATTAGACAAAGGGGAATAAAGATAAGGGGTGGGGATATAAATAGGAAGGAGAGTCACAAACTTTCTGACATAAGTACATGTATGAATACACCACAGTGAATCTCAACATCATATACATGTTTATATAAGTATGTCAAAAATGACTCTGCTGTCATGTATAACTAAAAAGAACAAATAAAAATAAATCACGTTAGTCTTTACAAGAAGACATTTTTACAGATTTGAGTATATAAGAGAGAAAATATATCAATGGCAAATAGTATAGTGATAGGATTAGAAACAAAGAGAAAAATTTGCAAGAACAGAAGGCAAGAACAGAAAGTTCTCTATTTTGTAATCAATAGACTAAAAATGAAAATAGAAATGCAAGATTATTTGTCACATATCAGACTGACCAAAAAGAAAGATTGGCCAAGTGCTGAGGCCTGTTTGGGAAATGGTGATCTCTAACTACTGAAGGAAGATTGAAGCAGAACCAACTTGTTTAATGGATTGCTGTGGTTTGGATGTGAGGTGTCCCCCAAAAGCTCATGTGTGAGATAATGTAAGGTTTACAGTAGAAATGATTGAGTTATGACAGCCTGAACCCAATCAGTGACTTAATTCCCTAATGGGATTAATTAAGTATTAACTGAAGATGGGTAGAGTATGGATGGAGGAGGTGGGTCATTGGGGCTATGGATTTGGTGTGTATATATTCTTTTATATTTATTTATTTATTTAATTAATTAATTTTATTTGTTAGTTGTCAATAGGCCTTTATTTTATTTATTTATATGTGGTACTGAGAATCAAACCCACTGCCTCACACATTCGAGGTAAGCGCTCTATCACTGAGCCACAACCTCAGCCCCCTGGGGGTATATATTTTGTATCTGGCAAGTGGAGTCTCTCTGCTTTCTGTGAGCTGCTTCTCTCAGCCACATTCTTCTGCCATGATGTTGTTCTTCATCTTGAGCCTGAGGAACGGAGTCAGCTGTCTATAGACTGAGAACTCAGAAGCCATGAGCCCTCAAATAAACTTTTCCTCCTACAATTGTTCTGATCAGATCTTTTAGTCACAATATTAAAAAATCTGACAAAAACAAGGGTCTTAAGTCATTTTATGTTAACAGTACAAAATGTGAACATAATTTGAACATAGCAGTTTCAATTATGATAATTTTCCAGGAATGTTAATCACAAAATTGAGCCCAAAAAATACACTTTTAAAAAATTTTATCCTAATTTGTTATATATGACAGCAGAATGTGTTTCAATTCATATTACACTTATATAGCACAACTTATATAGCACAATTTTTCAAATCTCTAGTTGTACACAATTTACAATCATACCATTTGTGTCTTCATACATGTACTTAGAGTAATAATGTCCATTTCATTCCACTGCCTTTTCTACCCCCATGCACCCTCCCTTCCCCTCCCTCACCTTTGTCTTATCTAGAGTTTCTATATTCCCCCCCATGCTCCCCCTGACCATACCCATAATGAGTTAGCATCCTTATATCAGAGAAAACATTTGGCATTTGTTTTTTTCGGATTGATTTATTTAGCATGATATTCTCCAACTCCATTTACCTGCAAATGCCATGATTTTATTCTCTTTTAATGTTGAGTAATATTCCTTTGTGTATATATACCACGTTTTCTTTATCCATTCATCTACTGAAGGGCACCTAGATTGGTTTCATAGTTTAGCTATTGTGAATCAATATAAACATTGATATGGCTGTGTCCCTGTACTATGCTGTTTTAAAGTCCTTTGGGTATTTACCAACGAGTGGGATAGCTGGGTCAAAAGGTGTTTCCATTCCCAGTTTTCCAAGGAATCTCCATACTGCTTTCCATATTGGCTGCACCAATTTGCAGTCCCACCACAATGTGAGTGTGCCTTTCCCCCCACATTCTTACCAATACTTATTGTTGTTTGTCTTCTTAATAGCTGCCACTATGACTGGAGTGAGATGAAATCTTAGAGTAGTTTTGATTTTCATTTCTCTAATTGTTAAGAGATGTTGACACTTTTTCATATATTTGTTTATTGATTGTCTATAATCTTATGAGAAGTGTTTGTTCAGTTCCTTGATTGGGTTATTTGTTTTTTTTGGTGTTAAGATTTTTTTTTTTTAGTTCTTTATATATCCTAGAGATTAGTGCTCTTGATGTGTGTGTGGTAAAAATTTGATCCTATTCTGTAGTCTCTCTATTCACCTCACTGATTTTTTCTTTTGCTGAAAAGAAGCTTTTAAGTTTGAATCCATCCCAATTATTGATACTTGATTTTAATTCTTGTGCTATAGGAGTCTTATTAAGGAAGTCAGGGCCTAATCCGACATGATGAAGATTTGGGCCTACTTTTTCCTCTATTAGGCACAGAGTATCTGGTTTAATTCCTAGGTTCTTGATCCACTTTGAGATGTGTGCATGGTGAGAGATAGGGGTTTAATTTCATTTTGTTGCATATGGATTTCCAGTTTTCCCAGCACCATTTGTTGAAGAGGCTATATTTTCTCCAATATATGTTTTTGGAAACTTTGTTTAATATAAGATAACTGTAATTATGTGGGCTAGTCTCTGTGTCCTCTATTCTGTACCATTGGTCTACAAGTCTATTTCGGTGCCAGTACCACCTCATTTTTGTTACTTTTGCTCTGTAGAGTAGTTTAAGATTCCACCTGCTTCACTCTTCTTGCTAAGGATTGCTGTACGTATTCTGGGTCTCTTATTTTTCCAGGTGAATTACATGACTGCTTTTTCTATTTTTATGAAGAATGTCATTGGGATTTTGATTGGAATTACATTAAATCTGTATAGTGCTTTTGGTAGTATGGTCATTTTAACAATATTAATTCTGCCTATCCAAGAACAAGGGAGATCTTTCCACCTTCTAAGGTCTTATTTAATTTTTTTCTTTAGCATTCTGTAGTTTTTATTGTAGAGGTCTTTCACCTCTTTTGTTTAATTGATTCCCAAGTATTTTATTTATTTATTTTTTGAGACTATTATAAATGGGGTAGTTTTCCTCATTTCCATTTCTGAGGGTTTGTCACTGATATACAGAAATGCCTTTGATTTATGGGTGTTGATTTTATATCCTGCTACTTTGCTGAATTCATTTATTAGTTCTAAAAGTTTTTTCTGTGGAATTTTTTGGGTCTTCTAGGTATTGAATAATATCATCGGCAAATGGTGCTAATTTGAGTTTTTCTTTTCCTATGTGTATCCCTTTAATTTCTTTCATCTTTCTAATTGCTCTGGCCAGTGTTTCAATAATTCTGTTAAATGGAAGTGGTGAAAGATGGCATTCTTGTCTTGTTCCCATTTTTAGAGGGAATGCTTTCAATTAAAAAAATATACTTTTAAAGTATATATTATGGTTAATTTATGTATCATCTTTATTTTCTTTTTTAAATGTCTTTATGAATTAATATAAATTTTCTTTATTATTTCAATGAATCTGTGTCCACAAGTTTAAGGCAGTTACCATATATTATTGTTTGGCCCAAGCTTCTAACATAATGGCTTTCATATGGAAATTCCCTAGTAGATATGTGATTTACTGCTTAGATGAAAGCTAAAACACCATTTTGAATCAAGGAAAAATAAATCTTTGACTAATAGATTTCACTCTAGTGTTAATTTAGTCCTATATCACTCCATCAGGTAGAAATCCTACACCCTGGATTCTGCTATCAATCAGTGTTTTCTCACTAAAAGAAATCATTGATGAAACTTAATTTTGTGGCTAAGTTTATAATTTCTAGGCTAGGATGGCCTGCATTTCTTGCTTCTTTTGTCCATTTTATGTGGGGTTCACATTTTTAGTTCACTTCTTGATTCTGAGAATTTATTGGCAAGGCAGAAAGAATCCCAGTCTTTATGTTGAATCTGATACACTTACTCAGCATATAGGTTTTGTTATATTATTCCTGGTGAAGATTTTTGTCTCCATTATATTTCTCTGCACAATCCTGGATGATAGTTTCATAGTGAAATAAAGACTGTGATGCTGACAAGGTATATGCATTATACCTCTTATCTGTATCTTCTTAGAGTCAGAAGCCCTCCTATTCTGAGGCAATGAAGTACTTAAAACTCTCTTTAGAAGTTTGGGTGACACCCAATAAGGATCTCCTTGGGGGAGTACCATTACACTTTCTTTGGAATATGATTATATTCTTATCTACCTGGTAGCAAGAAAGTTTTTTTTTCAAGTTATTTGCTTGAGTCCTTGCTTTTAATTCTTTTTTTATTGATTATTTAAAGCATTACATAGCTCATGATATATCATCTTTCATACATTTGACTCAAATTGTGTTTTGAACTCCCATTTTCACCCCAAATACAGATTGCAGAATCACATCTGTTACATATTCACATTTTTACATAATGCCATATTAGTGACTGTTGTATTCTGCTACCTTTCCTATCCCCTACTATCCCCCCTCCCCTCCCCTCCCCTCCCCTCCCATCTTCCCTCTCTACCTCCCCTGCTGTTGTTCAATTCTCTCCCTTTTTTTCCCCTCCCCTTGCCCCTCATGACCTCTTATAATTTTATGTATCATTGAAGGTCTCCTACCATTTCCATATGCTTTCCCTTCTCTCTCCGTTTCTCTCCCCCCATTCATCTTTGTTTACTGTAGTCTTTTCCTCATGCTCCTCCTTCCTGTTCTGTTCTTGGTTGCTCTCTTTATATCAAAGCAGATATTTGGCATTTGTTTTTTAGGGCTTGGCTAGCTTCGCTTAGCATAATCTGCTCTAATGCCATCCATTTCCCTGCAAATTCTATGATTTTGTCATTTCTTAGTGCTGCATAATACTCCATTGTGTATAGACGCCACATTTTTTTTTATCCATTCATCTATTGAGGGGCATCTAGGTTGGTTCCACAGTCTAGCTATTGTGAATTGTGCCGCTATAATCATTGATGCAGCCGTATCCCTATAGTGCGCTCTTTTAAGGTCCTCAGGGAATAGTCCGAGAAGTGCGATAGCTGGGTCAAATGGTAGATCCATTCCCAGCTTTCCCAGGAATCTCCATACTGCTTTCCAAATTGGCCTCACCATTTTGCAGCCCCACCAGCAGTGTACAAGTGTACCCTTTTCCCCACATCCCCGCCAACACTTATTGTTGTTTGACTTCATAATGGCTGCCAATCTTACTGGAGTGAGATGGTATCTTAGGGTGGTTTTGATTTGCATTTCTCTGATTGCTAGAGATGGTGAGCATTTTTTCATGTACTTGTTGATTGATTGTATGTCCTCCTCTGAGAAGTGTCTGTTCAGGTCCTTGGCTCATTTGTTGATTGGGTTATTTGTTATCTTATTGTTTAATTTTTTAAGTTCTTTGTACATTCTGGATATTAGGGCTCTATCTGAGGTGTGGGGGGTAAAAATTTGTTCCCAGGATGTAGGCTCTCTATTTACCTCTTTTATTGTTTCTCTTGCTGAGAAAAAACTTTTTAGTTTAAGTAAGTCCCATTTGTTTATTCTTGTTATTAACTCTTGGGCTATGGGTGTCCTATTAAGGAATTTGGAGCCCGACCCCACAATATGTAGATCGTAGCCAACTTTTTCTTCTATCAGACGCAGTGTCTCTGATTTGATATCTAGCTCCCTGATCCATTTTGAGTTAATTTTTGTGGCTGGCGAGAGAAAGGGATTCAATTTCATTTTGTTGCATATGGATTTCCAATTTTCCCAGCACCATTTGTTGAAGATGCTATCCTTCCTCCATTGCATGCTTTTAGCCCCTTTATCAAAAATAAGATAGTTGTAGCTTTGTGGATTAGTCTCTGTGTCCTCTATTCTGTACCATTGGTCCACCTGCCTGTTTTGGTACCAGTACCATGCTGTTTTTGTTACTATTGCTTTGTAGTACAGTTTGACCTCTGGTATCGCTATACCTCTAGATTCACACTTCCTGCTTAGAATTGCTTTTGCTATTCTGGGTCTTTTGTTTTTAAATATGAATTTCATGATTGCTTTGTCTATTTCTACAAGAAATGCCGTTGGGATTTTGATTGGCATCGCATTAAACCTGTAGAGAACTTTGGGTAATATCGCCATTTTGATGATGTTAGTTCTGCCTATCCATGAACAGGGTACATTTTTCCATCTTCTGAGATCTTCTTCTATCTCTCTCTTTAGGGTTCTGTAGTTTTCATTGTATAAATCTTTCACCTCTTTTGTTAGGTTGATTCCCAAGTATCTTATTTTCTTTGAGGATATTGTGAATGGAGTGGTTTTCCTTATTTCCATTTCAGAGGTTTTGTTGCTGATATACAGGAATGCCTTTGATTTATGCGTATTGATTTTATAACCTGCCACTTTGCTGAATTCATTTATTAACTCTAGCAGCTTCTTTGTAGACTCTTTTGGGTCTGTTAAGTACATTATCATGTCATCCGCAAATAGCGATAATTTAATTTCTCCTTTTCCTATTTTTATGCCTTTAATTTCTTTTGTCTGTCTAATTGCTCTGGCTAGTACTTTGAGAACTAAATTGAATAGAAGTGGTGATAGAGGGCATCCCTGTCTTGTTCCAGATTTTAGAGGGAATGCCTTCAGTTTTTCTCCATTTAGGATGATGCTAGCCTGAGGTTTAGCATATATAGCTTTTACAATGTTAAGGTAAGTTCCTGTTATCCCTAGTTTTTCTAGTGTTTTGAACATAAAGGGATGCTGTACTTTGTCAAATGCTTTTTCTGCATCCATCGAGATGATCATGTGGTTCTTATCTTTAAATCTATTGATGTGGTGAATAGCATTTATTGATTTCCGTATATTGAACCATCCTTGCATCCCAGGAATGAATCCTACTTGATCATGGTGCACAAGTTTTCTGATATGTTTTTGTATTCGATTCGCCAGAATTTTATTGAGAATTTTTGCATCCAAGTTCATTAGAGATATTGGTCTGTAGTTTTCTTTCTTTGAAGTATCTTTGTCTGGTTTTGGGATCAAAGTGATGTTGGCCTCATAGAATGATTTTGGAAGAGCTCCTTCTTTTTCTATTTCTTGAAATAGCTTGAAAAGTATTGGTATTAATTCTTCTTTGAAGGTTTTGTAGAACTCCGCTGTATACCCATCCGGTCCAGGGCTTTTCTTGGTTGGTAGTCTTTTGATGGCTTCTTCTATTTCTTCCTTTGTTATTGGTCTGTTTAAACTGTGTGTGTCTTCCTGTCTCAATCTGGGCAAATCATATGCCTTAAGAAATTTATCGATATCTTCACTATCTTCTATTTTATTGCAATATAGGGTTTCAAAATACTTTCTAATTATCTTCTGTATTTCTGTAGTGTCTGTTGTGATATTGCCTTTTTCATCCCGTATGTTAGTGATCTGAGTTCTCTCTCTTCTTCTTTTTGTTAGCATGGCTAAGGGCTTGTCTATCTTATTTATTTTTTCAAAGAACCAACTTTTAGTTTTATCAATTTTTTCAATGGTTTCTTTTGTTTCAATTTCGTTGATTTCTGCTCTAATTTTAATCATTTCTTGTCTTCTACTACATTTGCTGTTGTTTTGCTCTTCCTTTTCTAGGTTTTTGAGGTGTTGTGTGAGTTCATTTATTTGTTGGTTTTTTCTTTTTTTGAGGTAAGAACTCCAAGAAATGAATTTCCCTCTTAAAACTGCTTTCATTGTGTCCCATAGATTCCGGTATGTTGTGTCTATATTATCATTTGACTCTAAGAATTTTTTCATCTCCTCCTTTATGTCTTCTATAACCCATTGATCATTCAATAACATATTGTTCATTTTCCATGTGATGTAGGATTTTTCCTTCCTTCTTTTATCGTTGATTTCCAATTTCATTCCATTATGATCAGATATGGTGCATGGTATTATCTCCACGCCTTTATATTTACTAAGAGTTGCCTTATGGCATAATATATGGTCTATCTTTGAGTAGGATCCATGTGCTGCTGAGAAGAACGTGTATCCACTTGATGATGGTTGATATATTCTATATATGTCGGTTAAGTCTAGGTTATTGATTGTGCTGTTGAGTTCTATAGTTTCTTTATTCAGTTTTTGTCTAGAGGATCTGTCTAATGGCGAGAGCGGTGTGTTGAAGTCACCCATAATTATTGTGTTGTGGTCTATTTGACTCTTGAACTTGAGGAGAGTTTGTTTTATGAACGTTGCAGCTCCATTGTTTGGTGCATACAAATTGATGATTGTTATGTCTTGTTGGTGGATGGTTCCTTTTAACAGTATATAGTGACCTTCTTTATCCTTCTTAATTAACTTAGGTTTGAAGTTGATTTTATTCGATATGAGTATGGCCACTCCTGCTTGCTTCCGAGGGCCATGTGAGTGGTATGATTTTTCCCAACCTTTTACCTTCAGCCTGTATATGTCTTTTCCTATCATATGAGTCTCCTGAAGGCAGCATATTGTTGGATTTGTTTTTTTGATCCAGGTTACTAGCCTATGTCTCTTTATTGGTGAGTTTAGGCCATTAACATTTAAGGTTACAATTGAGATATGATTTGTACTTCCAGTCATGCTTCTTTATTTATTTATTTTAGTTTGGCTAGTTTTACTTTTTGGTTACTTTCCTCCCCCTTTACTGAGATACCTCCTGCTATTAGTTTTGGGCACTATTTTTCAATTCCTCTTCTTGTAGTGTTTTGCTCAAAATGCTTTGCAGAGCTGGTTTTCTTGCTGCGAATTCTTTTAGCTTTTGTTTATCGTGAAAGATTTTAATTTCATTGTCAAATTTGAAGCTCAATTTTGCTGGATACAGTATTCTTGGTTGGAATCCATTATTTTTCAGCGTTTGAAATACATTGTTCCAGGATCTTCTCGCTTTCAAAGTCTGAGATGAGAAATCGGTCGTTAACCTAATTGGTTTACCCCTGAATGTAATCTGCCTCTTTTCTCTCGTAGCTTTTAATATTCTCTCCTTGTTCTGTACGTTGGCTATCTTCATAATTATATGTCTTGGAGTTGGTCTATTATGGTTTTGAATGTTTGGGGTCCTGTAGGCTTCCAGGATTTGGCAATCCATTCCATCTTTCATCTCTGGGAAGTTTTCTAGAATTATTTCATTTAATATGCTGTCCATTCCTTTGGTTTGAATCTCTGTGCCTTCTTCTATCCCTATGACTCTCAGATTTGGTTTTTTTATGACATCCCATATCTCTTGAATAGATTGCTTGTGGGATTTAAGCATCTTTTCTGTGTTGACTATATTCTTTTCAAGTTGATAAACCTTGTCTTCATTATCTGATGTTCTGACTTCTACTTGATCAAGTCTATTTGTAATATTCTTGTTTGAGTTTTTCATTTGGTTTATAGTTTCCTGCAATTCTAGGATTATTGTTTGATTTTTTTTTAAGATCTCTATCTCCTGGTAGAGCTCTTTCTTTGCCATTTGAATTTGTTTGTTTAATTCATTTTCAAAATATACTTTTATTTCTTGGACTTGCTGTCTCATGTCTTCTCTAATATTCCTTTCCATTCGAGTTAGGTATGCCTTGAGTTCTTTCCCTATCCCTGCTTCTGATGTTTCTATGTCCTCCTGTAGAATTAAGTTGTCTTGCATTGTTTGTAATCCTTTTTTCCCTTGTTTTCTCATGGTGTCCACGTTACTTTCCAGCTCTATTTGATTGTCGTGTTTCTGCTCTCTTCTATAGATTTGTTTTGTTTCTGTATTACTCTGATGTCTCTCCTTTGTGTTGTTAAACTATGCCTGCTAACGTGGATTCCGCTGGGAAGGAATTCCGACGTCCAAGCTCCAGTGACGACACTACTCTGCTATGACGGGCCCCAGTCTCCTTGCCGGGGTGTCCTAATGGGGGTGTGTGACTGGACTGTCTCTGTTTGGTTTCAGCTCCCGGTCGCGGCAGGCAGACGGTCTCCAGCCGCCCAGTATCACAGGCCGCGGGCAGGTGATCAGTCGCCAGCGGGCGGGCGTTCTCCTACCGCCGAGTTACGCGGGCAGTGGGTGGACTGTCGCCGGCGGGTCTGCAGTTTACAGCCGCCCAGTCGCGAGGGCCTTGCCTCTAGTCCCCTGGTTTCTCCTGCTAGTCTTGGTTTCTCCTGCTAGACCAGATTTCCCCTGAGTGATGGTTCTTGGCAGTTCAAACTGTACTCTGGGCCTGCCGTTTGTTGGGTGTGGAGGGTGGCTATTGGGGACCCCGGCACTCTATTGTTTTGTTTCCCTTGTGGGGGATAGAACTGTACCGCTTCCTTCCCCATCTGAAATCCCGAACTCAGCCCGGGGGTCAGTGCGGGCTTGGCTGGCGGGATTCCACCATGTTGTCGCAGCCACTTTTCTCCCTGCTTACTAGTTAGTCCCTTCTCTGCGGCGCCACGCCTTCTGTAGCCGCAGGGCAGGCCGCGCGAATCAGACAGCCTGCATCTCCGGGGTCACACAGTTGGCTTTTTAGCAAGAAAGTTTAATGATTTCATGCCAAAACTCACATGGTCAGCCTATATATGGAGCTTGTGTGTGTGTGTGTGTGTGTGTGTGTGTTTCTTGATTTTCTGTGTATCAGTGTGTAAGTATATACAAACTTGGGGAATTATTTATTTGAAGAAGGACTTACTGAGCATACAGCTATAACCAGTCTGCATCATGTGTTTCTGCTTCCAAATAAGTTCCTTCTATTCTGAGACTTAGTGAATCATATTCACCTGGGAGTCATTAAGGAAAAAAAAATTCAGGAAGCTTCACAGAGTGCTCAATCAATTGCACCTAAGTAAATCCTCGTAGTTCCTCACTGTTATTTCTGATTAAAATTTTCTGGGGAAAGAAGGTGCTTTCCCCTGTAGTTTTGCCGGGTATATATACTTTGCTGTAAGTTGATTTTACTACCAAAGGAAGAGTATTGCTTCTTTATTGGGGAGGGGGTTTCTTTTTACCTCAAGACTTATGAAAATCTGTTAGCTATTTTGAGATTCTCCCTTAATAAATCTATCTTGTCTTTTTTTTTTTATTGGTTGTTCAAAACATTACAAAGCTCTTGACATAGCGTATTTCTTACATAAGCTTTGAGTGAGTTATGAGCTCCCATTTTTACCCCCAACGCAGATTTCAAACTCATATCAGTTACATATCCCCATTTTTACAAAATGCCATATTAGTAACTGTTGTATTCTGCTACCTTTCCTATTCTATACTATCCCCCCTCCCCTCCCCTCCCCTCCCATCCTCTCTATCTACCCCATCCACTGTAATTTATTTCTCTCCTTATTTATTTTCCCATTCCCCTCACAGCCTCTTATATGTATTTTTGTATAACAATGCGGCTCTCCCTCCATTTCCATGTAATTCCCATTTTCTTTCCCTTTCCCTCCCCCTTCATGTCTCTGTTTATTGCTAGTCTTTTCTTCCTGCTCTTCCTCCCTTCTCTAATCTTAATTGCTCTCATTATATCAAAGAAGTCATTTTGTATTTGTTTTTTAGGGATTGGCTAGCTTCACTAAGCATAATCTGCTCTAGTGCCATCCATTTCCCTGCGAATTCCATGATTTTGTCATTTTTTAGTGCTGCGTAATACTCCATGGTGTATAAATGCCACATTTTTTTAATCCATTCATCCATTGAAGGGCATCTGGGTTGTTTCCACAGTCTAGCTATTGTGAATTGTGCTGCTATGAACATTGATGTGGCAGTATCCCTGTAGTACGCTCCTTTTAGGTCTTCAGGGAATAGACCGAGAAGGGCAATAGCAGGGTCAAATGGTGGTTCCATTCCCAGCTTTCCCAGGAATCTCCAAACTGCTTTCCAAAGTGGCCGAACCAATTTGCAGTCCCACCAGCAATGTACAAGAGTACCCTTTTCCCCACATCCTCTCCAGCATTTGTTGTTGTTTGACTTCATAATGGCTGCCAATCTTACTGGAGTGAGATGGTATCTTAGGGTGGTTTTGATTTGCATTTCTCTGACTGCTAGCGATGGTGAGCATTTTTTCATGTACTTATTGATTGATTGTATGTCCTCCTCTGAGAAGTGTCTGTTCAGGTCCTTGGCCCATTTGTTGATTGGGTTATTTGTTATCTTGTTGTCTAATTTTTTGAGTTCTTTGTATACTCTGGATATTAGGGCTCTATCTGAAGTGTGAGGAGTAAAAATTTGTTCCCAGGATGTAGGCTCCCTATTTACCTCTCTTATTGTTTCTCTTGCTGAGAAAAAACTTTTTAGTTTAAGTAAGTCCCAATTGTTGATTCTTGTTATTAACTCTTGTGCTATGGGTGTCCTATTAAGGAATTTGGGGCCTGACCCTACAATATGTAGATCGGAGCCAACTTTTTCTTCTATCAGACGCAGAGTCTCTGTTTTGATATCAAGGTCTTTGATCCATTTTGAGTTAACTTTTGTACATGGTGAGAGGAGAGGGTTTAGTTTCATTTTGTTGCATATGAATTTCCAGTTTTCCCAACACCATTTGTTGAAGATGCTATCCTTCCTCCATTGCTTGCTTTTAGCCCCTTTATCAAATATAAGGTAGTTGTAACTTTGTGGGTTAGTCTCTGTGTCCTCTATTCTGTACCATTGGTCCACCCGCCGGTTTTGGTACCAGTACCATGCTGTTTTTGTTACTATTGCTCTGTAATATAGTTTGAAGTCTGGTATTGCAATACCGCCTGATTCACTCTTCCTGCTTAGTATTGCTTTTGCTATTCTGGGTCTTTTATTTTTCCATATGAATTTCGTGATTGCTTTATCTATTTCTACAAGAAGTGCCATTGGGATTTTGATTGGCATTGCATTAAACCTATAGAGAACTTTTGGTAATATCGCCATTTTGATGATGTTAGTCCTGCCTATCCATGAACAGGGTATATTTTTCCATCTTCTAAGATCCTCTTCTATTTCTTTCTTTAGGGTTCTGTAGTTTTCATTGTATAGGTCTTTCACCTCTTTTGTTAGGTTGATTCCCAAGTATTTTATTTTTTTTGAGGATATTGTGAATGGGGTGTTTTTCCTCATTTCTGTTTCAGACGTTTTGTCGCTGATATACAGAAATGCCTTTGATTTATGTGTGTTGATTTTATATCCTGCCACTTTGCTGAATTCCTTTATTAGTTCTAGTAGTTTTTTTGTAGACCCTTTTGGGTCTTCTAGGTATAGAATCATGTCATCTGCAAATAGTGATAATTTAAGTTCTTCTTTTCCAATTTTTATGCCTTTAATTTCTTTCGTCTGTCTAATTGCTCTGGCCAGTGTTTCTAGAACTATGTTGAACAGAAGTGGTGAGAGCAGGCATCCTTGTCTTGTTCCAGATTTTAGAGGGAATGTCTTCAATTTTTCTCCATTCAGAATGATGCTAGCCTGAGGCTTAGCATAGATAGCTTTAACAATGTTGAGGTAAGTTCCCGTTATCCCTATTTTTTCTAATGTTTTGAACATAAAGGGATGCTGTACTTTGTCAAATGCTTTTTCTGCATCTATTGAGATGATCATATGGTTCTTATCTTTAAGTCTATTTATATGGTGGATAACATTTATTGATTTCCGTATATTGAACCATCCTTGCATCCCAGGGATGAATCCTACTTGATCATGGTGCACAATTTTTTTAATGTGTCTTTGTATCCGATTTGCCATTATTTTATTGAGGATTTTTGCATCTAGGTTCATCAGAGATATTGGTCTGTAGTTTTCTTTCTTTGAGGTGTCCTTGTCTGGTTTCGGAATCAGGGTGATGTTTGCCTCATAGAATGAGTTTGGAAGAGCTCCCTCTTTTTCTATTTCCTGGAATAACTTGAAAAGTATTGGTATTAATTCTTCTTTAAAGGTTTTGTAAAACTCCGCTGTATACCCATCCGGTCCTGGGCTTTTCTTGGTTGGTAGTCTTTTGATGGCTTCTTCAATTTCATCCATTGATATTGGTCTGTTCAAATTGTGTGTATCCTCCTGACTCAGTTTGGGCAAATCATATGTCTTAAGAAATTTCTCGATGTCCTCACTATCCTCAATTTTATAGGAATATAGGTTTTCAAAATAATTTCTAATTATCTTCTGTATTTCTGTAGCATCTGTTGTGATATTGCCTTTTTCATCCCGTATGTTAGTGATTTGAGTTCTCTCTCTTCTTCTCTTCGTTAGCATGGCTAAGGGTCTATCAATCTTATTTATTTTTTCGAAGAACCAACTTTTAGTTTTGTTAATTTTTTCAATAGTTTCTTTTGTTTCAATTTCATTGATTTCTGCTCTGATTCTAATTATTTCTTGCCTTTTGCTGCATTTGTTGTTGTTTTGTTTTTCCTTTTCTAGGGCTTTGAGATGAAGTGTGAGTTCATTTACTTGTTGGTTTTTCTTTTTTCTGAGGAATGACCTCCAGGAGATGAATTTCCCTCTTAAAACTGCTTTCATTGTGTCCCATAGATTTCGATATGTTGTATCTGTGTTTTCATTTATCTCTAAGAATTTTTTGATTTCCTCCTTTATGTCTTCTGTAACCCATTGATCATTAAGTAACATATTGTTCATTTTCCATGTGATATAGGATTTTCCCTTCCTTCTTTTATCATTAATTACCAGTTTCATTCCACTATGGTCGGATAAAGCGCATGGTATTATCTCCACCCCTTTATATTTACTAAGGGTTGCCCTATGGCATAATATATGGTCTATTTTTGAGAAGGATCCATGTGCTGCTGAGAAAAACGTATATACACTAGAAGATGTTTGATATATTCTATATATGTCAGTTAAGTCTAGGTTATTAATTGTGATATTGAGTTCTATAGTTTCTTTATTCAACTTTTGTTTGGAGGATCTGTCCAATGGTGAGAGAGGTGTGTTGAAGTCACCCATAATTATTGTGTTGTGGTCTATTTGATTCTTGAACTTGAGGAGAATTTGTTTTATGAACGTCGCAGCACCATTATTTGGTGCATAAATATTGATAATTGTTATATCTTGTTGGTGAATGGTTCCTTTTAACAGTATATAATGTCCTTCCTTATCCCTTTGGATTGATTTAGTCTTGAAGTCGATTTTATTCGATATGAGGATGGCCACGCCTGCTTGCTTGCGAGGACCGTGTGCGTGATATATTTTTTCCCAACCTTTCACCTTCAGCCTGTGTACGTCTTTTCCAGTCAGATGTGTCTCCTGGAGGCAGCATATTGTTGGATTTGTTTTTTTAATCCATGTTACCAGCCTATGTCGCTTTATTGGAGAGTTTAAACCATTAACATTTAGAGTTACTATTGATGTATATTTTGTACTTCCAGCCATGTTTGATTATTTCTCTCTTTTTTTTTTTTATAGTTTAGTTTGTTTCTCCATTGTTAGCTTTCCCCCCACCATCTGTCCTTATTGAGGTACTTCCCATTGTTGGCTTTGGTTATTGTTATTCACTTCTTCCTCGTGTAGTGTTTTGTTCAGGATGCTTTGCAATGCTGGTTTTCTGGCTACAAATTCTTTTAGCTTTTGTTTATCATGAAAGATTTTTATTTCGTTGTCGTACCTGAAGCTTAATTTTGCTGGATACAGAATTCTTGGTTGGCATCCATTGTCTTTCAGTGTTTGAAATATGTTGTTCCAGGATCTTCTCGCTTTCAGCGTCTGTGATGAAAAATCCGTTGTTAATCTTATTTGTTTACCCCTGAATGTAATCTGTCTCTTTTCTCTTGCAGCTTTTAATATTTTCTCTTTGTTCTGTATATTTGATATCTTCATAACAATGTGTCTTGGCGTTGGTCTACTGTGATTTTGTGTGCTCGGTGTCCTGTATGCATCTTCAATTTGTATATCTGTTTCCTTTTTTATTTCTGGAAAGTTTTCTGTAATTATTTCTTTTAGCAGGTTACTCATTCCCTTGGTTTGACTCTCTATCCCTTCCTCTATCCCGATCACTCTTAAATTTGGTTTTTTTATGTTGTCCCATATCTCTTGGATGTTTCTCTCGTGGTTTTTAACCGTCCTATCAATGTTGGCTAGACTCTTTTCAAGATGATATATTTTGTCTTCATTATCTGAAGTTCTGGCTTCTACTTCTCCATTCTATTAGTGATACTCTCATTTGAGTTTTTAATTTGGTTTATAGTTTCCTTCACTTCTAAGATTATCGTTTGATTCTTTTTTATAATCTCTATCTCCTGATACAGATGCTTAACTTCTTCTTTTATCTGTTTATGTAGTACATTCTCAATGTGTTCTTTCGCTGCTTGAATTTGCTGTCTCATATCCTCTTTAAGGTTCCGTTCCATCTGTCTAAGGTGTTCCTTGAGCTCTTTGTATGACCATTTCTCTGATGACTCTAGATCCTCCTGAATATTTAGGCTATCCTGCATTGTTTGTACTCCTTTTCTTCCTTGCCTTTTGAAGCTGCTCACGTTGCTTCTTGTTCTGTTTGACTGTTGAGCTATTGTTTACTCCTATAAATTTATTTGATGCTTGAGATGAAAGGTATTAGAAGGGAAGGGAGGTGGTCACTAAAGAGAATGAGAGTAAGCAGGTAGAATTCAAGGAATGGGGAATAAGAAAATTGAAAAGAAATGTAAAGACAGAGGAAAAGAAGGAAAGAGAGAAAAGGATAGAGAATTAAAGAGAATTTAAGGACAAATAATAATAATAGAAATGAGAGATGAAGTTTAAAAATGGAATAAAATAAGATAAGATAAAATGGATTAAAAATATCCTTTAAAAAGACAGCAACAATAAAAAAAATAATAATAATAAAAAACAAATTAAAAAAAAAAAAAAATAACAAGAAAAAAAAAATATTTATAAATGCAGTCCTAGAGTGCGATTAACTGTTCTTCCAGTAGATGGCGCTGTGGCCACCGGGCCAAGTTCCTCCTCTCAGTGGTCGGGATTCAATCTCTGTGCAGCAGATCTTCCTCCCGGACTGAGCGGGTCTTCACTCTTGCTGTTCGCCCTGTGGTCGGGGCCTGTTGCCGAGCCCGGCAGGGGTCGTTTGTGGCGCTGGGCTGGCAGTTTGGATGTGGTCGTCTGGAGCCCTGCACCTCCAGAGGGGATTCACAGATCTGGGCCTGCTGGAGCCGGGCAGGCAGTGCCCTCTCCCCCACTCACTGCAGCATGTGGGCAGCGGCCGCCTGTCTGTGGCTGGTGTCAATTTACAGAGCTGGACGGGCTCGGGCCCAGGCAGGCAGCGCCCGTCCCCACTGTCGCTGCAACGTGTGGGCAGCGGGCGTTTGGCGGCAGCTGACGACCACTCACAGAGCCCAATGGGCGGGGGCCAGGCAGGCAGCGCCCGCTCCTAAGCTGGCTGCAACGTGTGAGCAGCTGTTGGCGGAGGTTCACAGAGCCGCCAGCGTGGGTCCAGGCAGGCCGCGCCCGCTCCCACGATCACTGCAACGTATGGGCAGCGGCAGGGGCCGGTTCCCAGAGCCGCCGGCGTGGGACCAGGCAGGTAGCGCCCACTCCCAAGGTCGCTACAACCAGCGGCCGGGGCGGTTCACCGAACCGCCAGCGTGGGTTCAGGCATGTAGCGCCCGCCCCCAAGGTCGCTGCAACCCGCGGCCGGGGCTGGTTCACCGTGCCGCCGGCGTGGGTCCGGGCAGGTAGCGCTCGCTCCCAAGGTCGCTGCAACCAGCGGCCGGGCCGTTTCCCAGAGCCGCCGGCTCCCAAGGTCGCTGCAACCAGCGGCCAAGGCCGGTTCACCGAGCCACCGAGCCACCGGCATGCGTCCAGGCAGGTAGCGCCCGCCCCCAAGGTCGCTGCAACCAGCGGCTGGGGCCGGTTCCCAGAGCCGCCGGCGTGGGACCAGGTAGACAGCGCCCGCTCCTCTGTTTACCGCAACGTGTGGGCTGCAGCCATTTGGCGGCAGCCGGCGGGGCTGTGTCCCAGCTCTGCGTTGCCGAGATTCAGGCGTCTGGGACACGCTGCCCCCTCCAATTAAACTTACTAGTTCCAGGCAGGTCTCCTTTCAGCTGAATTTTGCTAGAGGTTTCTCAGTAGGACGCCTGTGGGTGTATTCTTTCTGATCCCGTTACAGCGGAGGCACTGACAGTGCTGTTTCCTCGCTGGCCGCCATGTTGTCTCTCTATCTTGTCTTTTGATGAAAGAAATTTTAGATCCTTTTGAGGAGCAATTCATGATATTTACTTAAAGTTTAGATAAATATACACTGTGGCCAGTTGATTTCCTTTTTCAGAATCTGAATATAAAGGTATGAATGTAATTGAGAACTTAGAGGCATGAGCAATAATATTTAATTTTTTTTGTGATGGCAAAGTAAATATGAGAGGAATCAATGTAAAAGTCTATCAATAGGGGAATGAATAAATTTTTTCATAGAATGTGGAATACCATAAAACTATTAAAATGGAAGTTACAAAAGCATATATAAACTGACTTGACATGTTATCTATATTTATATGTTGTGAAGTGAAAAAAAAGACTTAAAATATTTATTTACTAATAAACTACTTGACCTAATAAATGGGTTTAGTAAGATTTCAGGATACAAAAATAAATGTGCAAAAATTAATTGCATTTCTTATACACCAGCAACAAACAATCTTAAAATGAAATTGAGAAAATAATCACAATAGCATCAAAAAGAAAAAAAAGTACTTGGGAATAAATTTACTAAAATAGGTTTAGGACTTACACACTAAAAACTAAAAAATAAAGTTGAAAAAAATTAAAGAAGGTCTAAATAAATGGAAAAGTTTTGTGAGCTCATATACTGAAAGACTTAAAATTGGTAAAATAGCAATTTCCTAAAATTGATCTACAGATTCAGTACATTCCCTCCCAGTATCCCAGACCAAAAGCATGTGCCCTCTAGCTTCATAGGGTTGAGCACTGATGGGTCTGGGTCTTGTGGCAGCAGTACCATAGTCTCAGTGCTGTGAGATGTGGATGATTACTTCTCCAGAACCTAATAGACAAGCACAAGTGGGACCAGAGATTTTGACTTCAGTGGCTAAGGTCCTAAATCTCTGGAAGATGGAGGAGAACTTCCCTAGCCATAGGCAGGTAACCTTTGGCTTGTGGCACTGGTATCCTGCTTTTAAAGGTGTAGGATGTGGAGACTTTCCCCTAAAATGAGGTTTATGATGTTAATAGTCACAGTCCTAGAGTTGCAAGGCAGAGATGGGTCCTTTCCCTTATTTCCAGGACAAGCTTGAATGAGATCGCGGCTCTTTGTACTAGCAGCTGCAGTTTCAAGGCAGTGGGCTGGGAAGTAGACCTTGTCTAGTCAGGCTGGGTGAACACAGGCATTTCCAAGGTGCAAAAGAGAACTTCCCTAATTCCCACTAGGAAAAGCATGGATGGGACTCAAGCTTGTGACTATGACAGCCTCTGGTCCTGAAACTTCAGGATGTTGAGCGGGACTTTTTCACCCAATGAGACACACTGACTGGAGGCTTCTGTCAGGGTCCAGATGCTATCCCCTAAGGCAGGATGATATCTAGCAGTGACTGTTGTAGTGGCTTGGATTCTGTAGTTTGAGGAAGACCCAGTGTATTCTTACTTGGAGTAGAGCAGCCAGTCTTAAACCAGCCAGGTCCCCAAAGTGGATTACAAGTCTGTAAGGATCATAAGGAATTCTGTAGTTAGGACTGTCCTTTGCTATGATTGGTGTTGACACTTTTCAGAGTTTGCCTTTTCCCCCTGCAGTGCCCTCCTCTCTCAGGGAGCCACAGTTGAAAGTTGCAATTTGCTTTGGTCTTTTCTTTAGATAACCTTTCTGAATGTGCTTGTAGGGTTCCTGTCACTTCCCTCCTATTTTCCAGTGTTCTCCCTCAGTCATCTTGCAACACAATTATTCCTTTGTTGCCCTGGCTTTCTTCTCAGTAGCAGGTAGAAAGTACCTCCATTCAACCATCTCTGCTGCTCTATCACAGTGTATTTAGAAAGATAATCTCATAAATAAATAATTATGGTATAAAGTGAAATGAAGAGGTCTGTACAAAACTCACAGCCCAGAAAATCAAAAGAAGATTTGGACACAAAAATGTATTTGTTTGAAGTACATAAAAAGGAAAGCACTAAATCATTGTATTTGCCCATTAACACAAAGTTGATTGTTTATTTAGTAAGAACCTTCCAATCATTTATGAAAAAATTATGAGGCTTAAAGTACTTGAGCTTAGATTCTGAAACAGTAACATAATTTTAAAAGAAGAGATCTTATTTTAATCGTATGTTTTCAATTCTATTTTTAAAAAATCCAATGCTGTGGCATCATAAACAAAAGTGATATTTTCTATTTTTCTTTAATGGTACCCCAGAATAAAATATAGTCACTCTAAAGTGTACACTGAAGTTGCCTTTGAGAAAAAATGCATTTATATTTTTTAGAGTAGCACCTCATATTACATAGCTATATTTTGCAGCCTGATCTTCCCCACCCCTTCTACTTTCATTCATACTGAAGAGGCATATGATCATCTTGCTGCCAGGGTTCTTGGCTAATGTGATCGTGGAAGCTCTTTATAATTTAGAGTTATGTTTATTTGTATAAACTTCCTATTTCCTTTTCTGGTGTTATGGGTCAGGCTATATGGGCAATGACCAAACAGACTCCATTTTACTCTGAGACACAATATCATGTAAGAAATGCTTCTAGTGTGGGAAAGCCCCACCTCTGTACCCATTAATAGTTACCTAGCATAACATACTGGGCAACACAAAATAGCAATTCTTATACAATGTAAAATTGTTCTCTTTGCTTTCCATATTTCTTGGGCAATGTAGCTTGACAGAGATTAATTGTATAGACATTAGTAACCATTCTCTAACTTGTACTCAACTAGGATCATTTCGATCCACTTTCTTTCTGCTTGCTTGCTGCTATGCCAACCTGGAAAGTTGTGGGAAATGTGTACCCATTGCATTGTCTCATTAACTGCCCAATTCAGCTTCTGTACTTGCTTTCTTATATTGGCTAAACCCCCAAACATCCCTTTTGTGTTTTTTTTTTTACTTAAAATGAGGCCATCTGAAGGCAGGCATGCCACTCTGACTATCTCATTCTTTGGAGAGCAGAGTGTCTGCCACTGTCCAGCAAAAAAAGGCTGAATTGGAATAGCAATGTGTGGTCTGAGAATTATTTTAGGGTCTCAGTATCAGTATAACATTGGATGATAAGCGCCTTGATGTTCAGAACTCTTTCCAATTGTTTGCATCAGCCAGAATCCTGTGTAGTTGTTATGGAATCAGGTGTTCTGTAGTTATGGATTCATAAATTATCTGCTACTAATTTAGAAAACTTGAATTACTGAAATTTATATCCCTCCTCAATGACAAACTTTGACTTAGAGATGTTTTTCTGAAATACTTGAAAAAATTATGCAGAATCTAAATCACTTTGTGTACACACACCAGTGAAGTCATTCCTCCAGGCCCATAAAAGTGCCTGCTATCATTAGCTAGGATGTCTTAGTACTTCAAATTTTAAAATTTTAGCACTTTAGAAATTGTTTTTGATTGTAACTTAACAATTATTTAATTGTTTAGATACTTTCCCAATAATTAAGCATTCTAGTCATCATGTAGCACCAAAAACGCAATGCCTTAAAAAACTGGGTGGAACTATTCTTTAAAATCCAGACTCTAGCTTTGGAAATAACTTTTTAAAAAATCAACTAAGCTTAATCAACATTCAACAGATACATAACTGGAATTTTAAAAAGACAATGCCTTGCTTTGGAAATACACTCACTTACTGTATTTCTTCAAGTGTAAGATGATCTTGACCAAAACTGGCAAAATGCAGGAAACTATTCAGATTATGACAAAATATCTATTAGCAAGTTTGTGCATAATTAGGCATAATAATTACATTGGGATGCCATCAGAACAACACCAAATTTAAGATGGCAGATCAGGAAACTAATTTCAGAGGTCATTTAACATTTTATAGTGAAAGAATTTGAATTTAGAATCAATGAAATACAGTGTCTTTAACTTTTCCTGTATTAACTCAGCTTGAGTTTTAGGTGACAATCAAAATCTCTGAGTTTGGGGATCATTTCCCATAGCAATGTCCATTTATACTGTTCTTTTGAGATCCCTTGTTTCCAACCTAATCAAGAAGAAATCTTTAATTTGCTTTTCCAGTACTGCTGAGCAGCAATAAAAATCCACATTATAGACTCTGACCCAAATATTTCTTTCAACCCATATGACTAAAGAAGAAATGAAGAGACCAACCACTGAGTTTAAGCATCCTATGGCTAGATTCTTTCCAATTGGAGAATTTTAAACTTTGCTCTCCAAAAGAATAAAATGTGTCCCAAACTGCAAATCATCCTCCTTTTGTTGTACTTACATTTTATGTTCCTTGTCTTAGTAGCGTCTATGAAACAATTTGATGTCTGAGACGTGTCTTGCTTCCACCAGTGATGGAACATGGTTGCCATCTCTCTCCTATGATGGAGGTTTATCGGAATAAAAACATATTGCCTGAAGGGATTATAATTTCCTTAATCCTGTCAGATGATTCCAGGTTAGCACCAACAGTAGGGTTCAAGAAAAGTTATGTTTTCTAAAGCTCTTCTGGGAAAGACACTTAAAACTTAACTTACTCCAAAATGAATGCATTATTTTTCTTCTAATCTTTTGATACTCTGGGTGCTCTCTTGGGGGTTAAGAGCAATTACCATTGAGTTATCCAAGCCTGAAACCAGAACCAGAAACATTTGTAGACTTGCCCTCTCTAAATCTTTGTCCCAGATCTTATTATTAATCGATTGTCTATCTCCCATTCTTGACTTTCAACTTGGGAAGGATAGACACAGTTATTATCTGTTTATCTTTGCAATACAGTCCCTCATGAATAGTATGTATTTTGTTAATACCACAAATGAAAATTCACTTGTTTTTGTGCTGAGCAAATAAACCTGGTTAACATTAGTTGATTGAGGTTGAAGGGAAAGTTGAATTTTAATCTCCTGTTTCAAAGGTTTTATTTTGACTTATTTTGTATCTTAATAAGGCAAAAATCATGTAGGGTGCCTAACAAGATATAAATAATATACAAGATTTTAGAATCAAAAGCAAGTTTAGAAATACTTTCCAACTTACAGGATAAAGCAAACAATTTTCATTTGCAGTTTAAAAAAAAGGAGCAGTGAGGTAGTTTGCCGCAGTCTGGCTGGGCACAATTCAGGAGCCACTTATAAGCAGAACCGAACTTTATTTTTAGAACACACGCTACACCACACAAGCTCTTCAGGAATTCCCTCAGAGCCCAACTGCCACCACTGGCTTCCCACAAGCCTCTCAACCCACCCCCACTCCTCCTGCTCTTGAGGCCGATTGGCTGGGTCGCATGGGCAGAGCCAAAAAAAAGTCCCCCAATGAGCAGCTCTGTGGTCTGAAAGGGCGGGGAAACAACCCAATGAGCATCACCGCAGAGGAGCCAATCATCAGCTGGCAGCTGGAAGCTTGCTGGCAGCTGGAAGTTTGCTGGGGCCCCTTCGGCTGTGGCTCTCAACAGTAGTTGGTTGGGCCCTGAATAGAACTGACTTCCTTTGTGTCTCCCCAGAGTCAAGTGTTGATAACAGAACATCTTTATATACAAATTAAAAATTATTAGGTAGAACTTATGCTCTGATAAAAAGCTCAAATTTTGACTGGCTAAGTTAATGTTATGAACATTTCAATATTGCAATTCAAAGAGGATAAGTCCAGGGTGAAATAGTAGGAAAAAGTTATAGAAAAAGTTATATAGTCTTTCATTTGTTACTTTTGACAAGCTAACCCAAGTAATAAGAGGTAAGGAAGTTTTTCTAATAATGCATGCCTCACTAGTTATAATTGAGTTAATCTGTTCTCATCTCCAGCACATTAGTTGCCAAGGATTTTAATAATCACAATGCACAGGAGGATTCAGAAAGCTATATCCTGTTAAGTTGGTTAATGAAGTAAAGTGTTAGGAGATATGTTTTCTCAAGTGGGAAAAACACTTGGCAAACTTTCTTTGGTTAGGATATGACATTTGTGTGTTTATTATTTTTAAAAGACTTACATAGAAGAAATCATCTCTTTACCTGCTGTATTTTAGTCTTTCTTTGCTGGTATCAATAGTAGTTTACTGAAAATGTACTCATTAATCGAAGACAATTTGGACAATAAAGGAGCAAGGAGTATTTTGATACCTGTTGAGATGCCCCTGCAAAAAGCTCATGTACAAGAAGGTTTACAGTCTTAACCCAATCTGTAAATTAATCCCCACCATGGGATTAATTGAGTGGTAAATGTAGGTGGGTAGGGTGTGGCTGGAGGAGGTAGGTACTGGGTGCATGGCTTTGGTATGTTTTGTATTTGGTATATATTTTGAATCCGCTTCTTGATCATCATGTGAGCTGCTTTTCTCCACTGTATTCTTCCACCATGTTGTTCTGCCTCACCTCGAGCCCCAAAGAATGGAGCTGGCTGTCTATGGATTGAGCCCTCTGAAACTGTGAGTCCCTAAAAAACTTTACCTCCTCTAAAATTGTTCTTCTCAGGTCTTTTAATTGCAGCAGCCAAAAAGGCTGACTAAAATAGAAACTGATACTGAGAAATAGGGTTGTTGCTGTGACTAACCTGACTGTGTGGTTCATAAGCCTTTGGAGCTTTATTGGAATTGGTGGGAGGAATTCTAAAATGTTCAGCTGTGCAAGCTGTAAATGCTTTAGGTTGTTGTAAGCAGAGCTTAATGGCCGATTCTGGTGGGAGCTCAGAAGACCAGAATGCCAATAGCACTCTAGACAGTGAAGACAGGGCTCATGAGGGTTTCGAGGAAAAGGAGGGCACTATTGGTAATTGGACTAGAGGACATTTGTATTGTGTTCTGGCTGAGTAGTTGTCTGCATTTTGCTCATGTTCTGAGACTGTCTGTGAGGATGATTTTAAAAGTGATGGACTTCTTAATCTGGAAAATAAATATCTAGGAAGCATAGCATTCAGGCAGTGGCATTGATATTGCTGGTGGCTTTAGCCAAATTTATTGTGATAATCAGGAGCAGAAAGCAGAGCAGAAAGATTTGAAAAACTTGGGCTTGAAAGGTAGGGGTAAAACTGAGGCTAAGAAAGTTGCAGTTAAAGACATTACTGCCACTAAAGAAATGCTAAAGACTTTGCCAGTAAGAAAGACAATAAGAAAAATGGCTTGAGGGTAGTATCTCAGGAATTGGTAAGATCATATCCATCTCAGACTCAAAGAACTAAACAATTCTCTTGAGAAGAGACCAGTGGGGTACCCTTCTTTCACAGGGGGCCCAGGAAATTTTTTTCAACATGCTTAGCCATCCAGACACTCAGAGGTTGCTGCAGCCAGGATATCTGGAGGCTTGACTACTGCTGGAGATGGCAGCAGACCTTGGCATCAACCACATGGTGCTGGTTCTGCAGGAATGCAGAAAGCTGGAGTTAGGGGGTCATGGAGGCTTCAACCAAGATTTCAAAGGAAGGCCAGGAAGGACAGGCAAAGTGCAGCAAGGTCAGAGAGTCCTTGAGGTAGCCCCTGAGAGGGCAAAACATGGAAATGTGAGGAAGAAGCCAAAGCTGCAGTGGAGATCCTTCAAGATTAAGGAATGACATCTTAGGAAAGCTGCAGGAATTGAGTGGAGACAAGCCAACAGGCCACAAGTGTGGAGCTACACAAGCCCTTTGAATAGAACTTCATTGTGCCATGAGCTCCAGATGCTGGACTTGGAGCTATAGGACTTGTTTGCCCAGCTGCATTTCATCTTCTTTCTATAACCCTATTTTAGTGAATGAAAATGTTTACTCTGCACCTTTATATATTGGATACTTATAAATCACCTTTGCTTTTATTGGAGCTCATGATTACAAGGTTGCCCTGAATCTCAGAGGAGTCTTTGGTCTTAAACTTTTGGGCAATCATGAAACTTTTGAGACTATGGGGACTCTTGGAAATGGACTAAATGTATTTTTTCTGATGAGATGGTCATAAGGTTTGGGAGGCTGGGGGTGAAATGGTTATAATTTGGATGTGAAGTACCCCCAAAAGCTCATGTGTGAGACAATGCAAGAAGGTTTAGAGGAGAAATGATTATTTTTTGAGAATCTTAACCCAATTGGCAAATCAATCCCCATAATGGGATTAACTGAGAGGTAACTGAAAGTGGGTAGGGTGTAGCTGGAAGAGGTGGGTCCTTGTTGGCCTGGCTTTGGTATATATTTTGTATATATATTTTTCATATATTTTCTCTATTTTTTGATCATACATAAGCTGCTTTCTTTCACCATGTTGTTCTGCCTCACCTAGAGCCCCAAGGAATGGAGCCAGCTGTCTATGAACTAAGACCATTGAAACCGTGAGCCCCTAAATAAACTTTTCCTCCTCTAAAATTGTTCTTTTCAGGTCTCTTAGTCACAGCAGTGAAAAATCTGACTAAAACAATACCAATGGAATCTCTACTAAAGTACCACGTGTGCTGGTGTCTAGACTTACATATTGCAACAATCTCATTGGGTAGGTATTAGTATTTTCACTTTAGAGATGAGAAAGAGGAGGCTTATGAATGTTGAATAAATTAGAAGCTAGGATACAAGGTGAAACAGTCCACATCCAACTGCAGGTTTGTCTCAATTCAAAGCTCATTTTCTAACCACTCCCTTTTTGCCACTTTTCATTCTACCACTGCCCCATGGAATGCTTTACTTTATGTTCTATCTTGGATTTTGGTTTGGTGCATGGAAAATGGCATCTACAGAACATCATAACATAAAATGAGTTTTTCTTGCTATTATAAATAATGTTTTCTACTACAAGAGTAAATCGGTAAAAAAAAAAAAAAAATTGTTCAGGCGCCCTCTCCCTGGTCCACCACTGCTGCTCCTTCTTCTGCAGCTCCTGGAGCTGCTTGTGTGCTCTTTGGTGCGGACCTGGTACCTCTTTTGTGAAGTGGCAGCTGAGGAGACTCCGGCAGTCTCCATGGCCCATGAAAAGCCCAAGGAAGGAGTCAAGACTGAGAACAATGATCATATTAATTTGAAAGTGGCGGTGCAGTTTAATATTAAGACCACTTAGTAAACAAATGAAAGTATATAGTGAATGATAGGATTTGTCGATGAGGCAGATCATATTCTGATTTGATTGGCAGCCAATTAATGAAACAGGCACACCTGTACAGTTGTAAATGGAGGATGAAGATACAATTGATGTGTTCCAGCAGCAGACAGGAGGTGTCTACTAAAAAGAGAACCTGCTACTTTACTCCAGAACTCTGTTCTTATAGACCAAGAATACATTCTCAATTAGAAAACTGCAATTTGATTCCACCACATCCTGACTACTACAGCATAGTTTTCTCTATTCTTTCATTTTCCCCTTCCCATTTTTTATTGTATATAAAGTAACTGATGTATTTGCACAAGCATACTGCATTTTTTTAAACTAAAAAGCCAATGATATGTTTTGATTGACATCAAATGGAGATGGGATTGGGAAAAATACTAGTTCTGTGAAAATATCCCCTTTCTCCATTAGTGGTAAGCTCATTCAGCCTTATCTTTATATTCCAGTAAGTTATTTTGCTCTCACTGTTTTAGCAAAAAACAAACAACAACAACAACAAAAAAAAACGTGAACAACATAAAAATCCTTGCTTACCTTGTTCAATTGGAGAATTTTAATGTTTTTCATTGTAAAACCAAGCACAATTTTATAACTTTTTTGTACATAGCTATGACATGTAGGGTTAAGTAGGAATAAATTACTCTTTAAAAAAAAAGATTCCTAGATAGTTTTCCCTTCAAGTGTCTTGTTGTTCAAATAAACTTCTTGTTTAAAATGAAAAAAATTGATCAGGTAGAATTGTTCTTCCTTGATGATTGCTGTTCTTATTAAAATGAGATGGAATCCCAATGTAGTTTAGATTTGCATTCCCTGATGGCCAAAGATGTTGGACGTTTTTTTCAAATCAAAATGAAAATGTACTTCTTAATCTGTGCATTTACTAAATAGATTATTTGATTTTTTGGTATTGAGTTTTTGAGTTCTTTATATATTCTGGATATTAATCCTCTGTGAGACAAGCAGCTGTCAAAGGTTTTCTCCCATTTTATAGTCTTCATTTTATCTATTAGTTGTTTCCTTTGCCATACAGAAATTTTAATCTGATGACATTTCATTTATTGATTCTTGGTTTTATTTCCTGAGATATAGGAGTCCTATTCCGAAAGTCATTGTTGTACTTATGTGTTGGAATGCTGACCTCATGTTTCTTCTAGGAGTTGGGAAATTTATCATCTTATACCTTGGCCTTGGATTCAATTTTAGTTGACTTTTATATGGGGCAAAATATAGAGATCTAGTTTCATTCTTTTATGTATGACTATCTAGTTTTCCTAGAACCATTTGTTAAAGAGGTGTCTATTCTTATACACATATTTCTGTTGCCTTTGTTGAGAATCAGATGACTGTAGCTATGTAGGTTTGTCTCAGTATCATCTATTCCATTCCATTAATCTGTGCTTCTGCTTTTATGCCAGTATCATACTTTTTTTTAATTACTTCGACTCAGTAATATTATTTGGGATCTGGTACTGTGATGCTTCCAGCATTGCTCTTTTTGCTCAAGTTCATTTTGGGTCTTTTATCTTTCCCCATGAATTTTAGGATTTTTTTTCTAGTTTTGTAAAGAATGCTTTTGGTATTTTTATGGGGATTGCATTGCATCTTTACATCACTTTTGGTAGTATGGAGATTTTAATTATATAAATTTCACCTATCCATGGACATGAGAAATCATTCCATGCTCTGGTGTCTTTTCAATAATTTTTATTGTAGAGGTATTTAACTTCTTTGCTTAGGATTATTCCTAGGTATTTTACTTTTTAAAAGGCATTGTGAATGGAATTATTTCCCCGATTTATTTCTTACTTGGTGTATAGAAATACAATTGATTTTTGTGTGTTGATTTTGTATCCTGCTACTTTCTGAATTTGTTTATTAGATCTAGAAGTCTTATGATGCAGCCTTCAAGGTCTTCTAAATGTAGGATCATATTACCTGCTGATATGGATAATTTGACTTATTCCTTTCGTATTTGTTTCCCATTTATTTTTCTCTTGCCTAATTATTCTGGCTAAAATAATCAAGAATACAATAACAATATATGCTGGTAAGTTCTGGGGGAAAAAGAACTCTTATACATTGTTGGTGAGAATGTAAATTGATACAGCCACTATGGAAAATAATATGGCAGTTTCTAAAAAACTAAAAATTTAACTACCATATTATCCAGATATAGAAGTCCTTAGTATTTATCCGGAAGAATTAAAGTCAGCATACTTTAGAAATACATTTGTATCCTTGTGTATCACAGCACAATTCACAATAAACAAGTTGTAGAACCAGTCCAGGATTCCATCAATAAAAAAAGATGCATAAAGAAAATTTGGTATGTGTACACAATGAAGTGTTATACAGTCATACAGAAGAATGAAATTTTCAGGAAAACATGGATCCGAAAAACATCAGGTTAAGCAAAATGAGCCAGATTCAGAAAGACAAGTGTCATACGTTCTCTCTCATATGTGGAAGCCAAGGATGAAAAGAAAGAAAGAAAAAAGGGATGTCATGTAAGTAAAGGAGACCATTGGGGTAGAGAAAGGGATAAGCAGGGTGGTTGAAGAAAAGGTAAAGGGAGGTATTAGGGAGTGAAATTGCTCAAATTATGTTATATGTATATAAAACTATACCACAATGAAATTTGCTGCTTTGTATTTTGAATATACACCAATAAAATAAATAATTCTTCCTATTTGCCCCAAAATTTAATGAAGTTTTATTGTATACAAAACTAATAGACAAAATTTTATAAGTGGTTAAAATAAAAATAATCATTTTTCGAATTGTTTATTAGATCTAGAAGTCTTCTGATGCAGCCTTCAAGGTCTTCTAAATGAATAGGTTTTTTCAAAAGTTTAATCCAGAGCATCATGATATACCCATACAAATAAGTAATTAGGAGCTCTAAAGGAATACCACTTGGATTTTAGTATATGTATCTCTTGTATGCATCCAAGAAAAATGAAGAGTAAATGTAGTTGACATTACTTCTCCTTCACCTTTAGTTCTTCCCTATCTCCAAGGGATCTACCAAGGCTACTAGCAAAGGTTTCCCTGGTCCTTTGAGCTCATCATTCAGTTTCATGGTTAGCAACCAAATGGGGCAGTTTATGTATCTGCTTCATTATTACAGAGCTAGCTGCAACTTGATCAGAATGGAAATTTATTTCTTTTTCTAGGGCAGCAAATGGATAAAACATCATCTAATTTAAATCAGGAGAAAAATTAATTTAAAAAAGTCATCAGAAAACAGAAAGAATAATATACTTAAATGACAAATTCTAAACCATTTATCTAAGACTGAGAAGATATTAGTAACACATGCTTAGTCATGATTTGTATAATTTTATTCAAAATAAACAGTCCTACCATGTCTGGAAGTTACCCATTGTAATTGCTTTTTGTTTTTAAAATTTAACAATCATATATCCAATATAGAAATTACTACAGAAATTTAAGTAATGTGGATATTATTTTAATTTTCAGAGTACTCATTCTGAATCAAGGTAGCATATTATAAGTCTATATTTCTTTGAGTCAACATTCTTATCTGAATTGTAAGGAAACCTATCTTTTTTTTTTAATAATATTTTATTGTTGGTTGTTCAAAACATTACATAGTTCTTAATATACCATATTTCACAGATTGATTCAAGTGGGTTATGAACTCCCATTTTTACCCCGTATACAGATTGCTGTGTCACATCAGTTACATTTCCATTGATTTATAAATTGCCTTTCTAGTGACTGATGTATTCTGCTGTCTATCCCATTCTCCACTATCCCCCCTCCCCTCCCCTCCCCTCCCCTCCCCTCCCCTCCCCTCCCCTTCTCTCTCTCCACCCCCTCTACTAAAAATCGTTTCTTCCACTTATATAATTTTTATCCTACTCCTCCTTTCCTCTTATATGTAATTGTGTATAACCCTGAGGCTCACCTTCCAATTCCATGCAATTTCCCTTAACTCTCCCTTTCCCTCCCGCCTATCATCCCTGTTTAATGTTAATCTTCTTCTCCAGCTCTTCTTCTCTACCCTGTCCTTGGTTACTCCCCTTATATCAAAGAAGACATTTGGCATTTGTTTTTTAAGGATTGGCTAGCTTCACTTAGCATAATCTGCTCTAATGCCATCCATTTCCCTCCAAATTCTATGATTTTGTCATTTCTTAATGCAGAGTAATACTCCATTGTGTATAGATGCCACATTTTTTTAATCCATTCATCTATTGAAGGGCTTCTAGGTTGGTTCCACAATCTTGCTATCGTGAATTGTGCTGCTATGAACATCGATGTAGCAGTATCCCTGTAGCATGCTCTTGTTAGGTCTTTAGGGAATAGACCGAGAAGGGGAATAGCTGGGTCAAATGGTGGTTCCATTCCCAGCTTTCCAAGAAATCTCCACACTGCTTTCCAAATTGGCTGCACCATTTTGCAGTCCCACCAACAATGAACAAGTGTACCCATTTCCCCGCATCCTCGCCAGCACTTGTTGTTGTTGGACTTCTTAATGGCTGCCAATCTTACTGGAGTGAGATGGTATCTTAGGGTGGTTTTGATTTGCATTTCTCTGACTGCTAGCGATGGTGAGCATTTTTTCATGTACTTGTTGATTGATTGTATGTCCTCCTCTGAGAAGTGTCTGTTCAGGTCCTTGGCCCATTTGTTGATTGGGTTATTTGTTATCTTATTATCTAATTTTTTGAGTTCTTTGTATACTCTGGATATTAGGGCTCTATCTGAAGTGTGTGGGGTAAAGATTTGTTCCCAGGATGTAGGCTCCCTGTTTATCTCTCTTATTGTTTCTTTTGTTGAGAAAAAACTTTTTAGTTTGAGTAAGTCCCATTTGTTGATTCTGGTTGTTAACTCTTGCGCTATGGGTGTCCTATTGAGGAATTTGGAGCCTGACCCCACAGTATGTAGATCATAGCCGACTTTCTCTTCTATCAGACGCCGTGTCTCTGATTTAATATCGAGCTCCTTAATCCATTTTGAGTTAACTTTTGTGCATGGCGAGAGAAAGGGATTCAGTTTCATTTTGATGCAAATGGATTTCCAGTTTTCCCAGCACCATTTGTTGAAGATGCTATCCTTCCTCCATTGCATGCTTTTAGCCCCTTTATCAAATATAAGATAGTTGTAGTTTTGTGGATTGGTTACTGTGTCCTCTATTCTGTACCATTGGTCCACCCGCCTGTTTTGGTACCAGTACCATGCTGTTTTTGTTACTATTGCTCTGTAGTATAGTTTGAAGTCTGGTATCGCTATACCACCTGATTCACACTTCCTGCTTAGCATTGTTTTTGCTATTCTGGGTCTTTTATTATTCCATATGAATTTCCTGATTGTTTTATCTATTTCTACAAGAAATGCTGTTGGGATTCTGATTGGGATAGCATTGAACTTATAGAGAACTTTTGGTAATATCGCCATTTTGATGATGTTAGTTCTGCCTATCCATGAACAGGGTATATTTTTCCATCTTCTGAGGTCTTCTTCTATGTCTCTTTTTAGGGTTCTGTAGTTTTCCTTGTATAGGTCTTTCACCTCTTTTGTTAGGTTGATTCCCAGGTATTTTATTTTTTGGGGGGATATTGTGAATGGAGTAGTTGTCCTCCTTTCCGTTTCAGAGGATTTGTCGCTGATATACAGGAATGCATTTGATTTATGTGTGTTGATTTTATATCCTGCCACTTTGCTGAATTCATTTATTAACTCTAATAGTTTCTTTGTAGACCCTTTTGGGTCTGTTAGGTATAGAATCATATCATCTGCAAATAGTGATAATTTAAGTTCTTCTTTTCCTATTTTTATGCCTTTAATTTCTTTCGTCTGTCTAATTGCTCTGGCCAGTGTTTCGAGGACTATGTTGAACAGAAGTGGTGAGAGAGGGCATCCCTGTCTTGTACCAGATCTTAGAGGGAATGCCTTCAATTTTTCTCCATTCAGAATGATGCTGGCCTGTGGCTTATCATAAATTGCTTTAATAATGTTGAGGTATGATCCTGTTATCCCTAATTTTTCTAGAGTTTTGAACATAAAGGGATGCTGTACTTTGTCGAATGCTTTTTCTGCATCTATCGAGATGATCATATGGTTCTTATTTTTAAGTCTATTGATGTGGTGTATAACATTTATTGATTTTCGTATATTGAACCAGCCTTGCATCCCAGGGATGAATCCTACTTGATCATGGTGTATAATTTTTTTGATGCGATTTTGAATCCGATTCGCCAGAATTTTATTGAGGATTTTTGCATCTAGGTTCATTAGAGATATAGGTCTGTAGTTTTCTTTCCTTGAAGTGTCTCTGTCTGGTTTAGGTATCAGGGTGATGTTGGCCTCGTAGAATGTCTTTGGAAGTTCTCCCTCTTTTTCTATTTCCTGAAATAGCTTGAAAAGTATTGGTGTTAGTTCCCCTTTAAAGGTTTTGTAAAACTCTGCTGTATACCCATCCGGTCCTGGGCTTTTCTTAGTTGGTAGTCTTTTGATGGTTTCTTCTATTTCCTCTATTGTTATTGGTCTGTTTAGGCTGTCTATATCTTCCTGACTCAATCTGGGCAGATCATATGACTTAAGAAATTTATCGATACCTTCACTATCTTCTATTTTGTTGGAGTATAAGGATTCAAAGTAATTTCTGATTATCTTCTGTATTTCTGAAGTGTCTGTTGTGATATTGCCTTTTTCATCCCGTATGCTAGTAATTTGGGTTCTCTCTCTTCTTCTCTTCGTTAGCATGGCTAAGGGTCTGTCGATCTTATTTATTTTTTCAAAGAACCAGCTTTTGGTTTTGTCAATTTTTTCAATTGTTTCTTTTGTTTCGATTTCATTAATTTCAGCTCTGATTTTAATTATTTCTTGCCTTCTACTTCTTTTGCTGTTGTTTTGCTCTTCTTTTTCTAGGATTTTGAGATGATATATGAGATCGTTTATTTGTTGGTTTTTTCTTTTTTTAAGGAATGCGCTCCAAGCAATGAATTTTCCTCTTAAAACTGCTTTCAATGTGTCCCATAGATTCCGATATGTTGTGTCTGTGATTTCATTTAACTCTAAGAAGTTTTTAATTTCCTCTTTAATGTCTTCTATAACCCATTGATCATTCAGTAACCTATTGTTCATTCTCCAAGTGATGCATGATTTTTCCTTCCTTCTTTTATCGTTGATTTTCAGTTTCATTCCATTATGATCAGATAAGATGCATGGTATTATTTCTACTCCTTTATATTGTCTAAGAGTTGCCCTGTGACATAATATATGATCTATTTTTGTGAAGGATCCATGTGCTGCTGAGAAAAAAGTGTAACTACTTGATGTTGGGTGGTATATTCTATATATGTCAATTAGGTCTAAGTTGTTAATTGTGTTGTTGAGTTCTATAGTTTCCTTATTTAACTTTTGTTTGGAAGATCTGTCCAGTGGTGAGAGAGGTGTGTTGAAGTCTCCCATGATTATTGTATGGTGGTCTATTAGACTCTTGTACTTGAGAAGAGTTTGCTTGATGAACATAGCTGCACCGTTGTTTGGGGCATATATATTTATGATTGTTATGTCTTGTTGGTGTATGGTTCCCTTGAGCAGTATGCAGTGTCCCTCTTTATCCTTTTTGATTAACTTTGGCTTGAAATCTATTTTGTTTGATATGAGTATGGACACTCCTGCTTGTTTCCGCAGTCCATATGAGTGGAATGATTTTTCCCAGCCTTTCACTTTCAGTCTATGTATATCTTTTCCTATCAAATGCGTCTCCTGTAGGCAACATATTGTTGGATCTTGTTTTCTGATCCATTCGACTAGCCTGTGTCTCTTAATTGGTGAGTTTAAGCCATTAACATTTAGGGTTATTATTGAGATTTGGTTTGTTCCTCCAGTCATATTTGTTTATTTATGTTACTAAACCTGATAGTTTTCCTCCTTGATTACTTTCCCCCCTTTACTGTCCTACCTCCCACTGATGGTTGTCAATGTTATTTTCAGTTTCCTCTTCCTGTAATGTTTTGCCAAGGATTTTTTGGAGAGCTGGTTTTCTAGCTGCGAATTCTTTTAACTTTTGTTTATCGTGAAAGGTTTTAATTTCATCTTCCATCCTGAAGCTTAATTTCGCCGGATACACGATTCTTGGTTGGAGCCCATTTTCTTTCAGTGTTTGAAAAATGTTATTCCAGGATCTTCTAGCTTTCAGAGTCTGTGTTGAGAGATCAGCTGTTATCCTGATTGGTTTGCCCCTAAATGTAATCTGCTTTCTTTCTCTTGTAGCTTTTAAAATTCTCTCCTTATTCTGTATGTTGGGCATCTTCATTATAATGTGTCTAGGTGTGGATCTCTTATGATTTTGCACTTTCGGCGTCCTGTAGGCTTCTAGGATATGGGATTCTGTTTCATTCTTCAAGTCTGGGAAGTTTTCTCGAATTATTTCATTGAATAGATTGTTCATTCCTCTGGTTTGGAGCTCTGTGCCCTCCTGTATCCCAATGACTCTTAAGTTTGGTCTTTTAATATTATCCCATAATTCTTGAATGTTCTGTTCATGGTTTCTTAGCATTCTTGCTGAATTGTCTATGTTCTTCTCAAGTTGAAATACTTTGTCTTCATTGTCTGATGTTCTATCTTCTAAGTGATCTATTCTGCTGGTAGTATTGTCAATTGAGGTTTTAAGTTGGTTTATTGCTTCCTGCATTTCTAGGATTTCTATTTGTTTGTTTTTTATTACTTCTAACTCCCTGTGAAATTGATCTTTTACTTCCTGGATTTGTTTCTGTAGTTCCTTGTCAATATGATCTTTCATTGTCTGATTTTGCTGTCTCATGTCTTCCTTGAGAGTCCAGATCATCTGAAGCATGTATATCCTGAACTCTTTATCTGACATTCCATCTGTTGCAGCTATTACCTCTTCTAGAGTTGAGTTGACCTGCAATGCTTGTGGTCCTTTCTTTCCTTGTCTTTTCATATTGCTTGCGTTTCTTTCTGCTTGGTGGAACTGTTGTGTTTTTGAAAATTTTCCCCCTGTTTATTTATATTGCTCTTGTATAGTTGGGATATCTCTCTTGTAGGGCGGGTAGTGGTTGTGCTCCTCCTCTAATCAGGGTGATCTATCCACTACGCTGGTTGGTCGTAGGTCTGCCCGCCCTGCGGGCACGGTGGCTGCTCTACTCTTCTCCCACTCCAATTGCGGTGACGTTCCTACCACGTCCTCGGATCGTTGGTCCTGATCCGGACGTGGGCAGCAGCTCTTCTCCACCCCTACTCCAATTGATGTGACGTGTCTACCACGCTGGTCGGCCTCCAAACCTGTTCCGCCGGTGGGTCTCAGATCTGCCCACCCTGCGGGCCTGGGCGGCAGTTCTGCTCAACCCCCACTCCCAGTGGGGGTACCTAACTGCCTCTCCAACGGGTCTCTGGGCTCCTTCCGGACGCTGACGGCGGCTCTGTTCAACCCCCACTCCAACCAGTGTGACGTGACTGCCTTGATGCTACTCGTCCACCACACTGGCAGGCTGCCGAGCCTGTCCTGCCAGTGGGACGTAGGACTGCCTACCCTGCAGGATCAGACGGCAGCTCTTCACTGCCTCCACTCCAAGTGGGTTGACTTGGCTACCCTGCCGTCTGGTCGCTGGTCCTGTTCCAGGCGTGGGCGGCTACTCTCCTCGGCCCCAGCTGCAGTTGGGGTGTCGTGATACCACACCGGCGGGACCCTTAGCCTGCTCTGGGCGCAGGAGGCAGCTCCACTCTGCCCCCCGGGCCCCCGCAGCACCCAGCAGGACCCGGACCAAGAGGCAGACCCTGTAGGATCTCCAACCCTGAGCCTGAGCCGCTTCGGGAGCCAGGAGCCGGTCTCTCCGATCCCCGCCACGTTCTGCTAGGCGTAGGCTCCTCAGAGCAACCGCCGCGGGTTCCCCAAACCCAGGCCAAAGCAGTCCCGGGAGCCCAAGCCTGGCCGCACCAGACTCTCCCTGCTCGGTGCACGCTCCGCTGTGGGCAGAGTCTAAGACGCACTTCCCACGGGTTCCCCAGCTTCAGGCCAAAACTGTTCCAGGAGACAGAGTCTCGGTGCCCCTCGTCACAAGTTTCACTTGAGGCTGGCCTCAGCTCGCGGTCCCCGCAGGCTCCGCGGCCCTGGGCTCAAACCGCCACGGGAGCCAGAACCCAGCCTCTCCGATCCCTGCCTCACTCTGCTAGGTGCAGGCTCCACAGAGGAACCCCAGCCTCAGGCCCAGACGGCCCCGGGAGCCTGAGCTTGGCAGCTCCAATCTCTCCCAGCTCAGTGTACGCTCAGCCAGGGGCAGGGTCAAAGACACAGTTCCCTCGGGCTCCCTAGCCTCGGGCCAAACTGTTCCGGTAGCCCGAGCCACGCCGCCCCTCAGCGCACAGTCCCCCTGTAACTGGCCTCCGCCCGGAATCCCCGACGGATCTCCCGCCCTGGACCAAAGCAACCCGGGGAACTAGAATCTGGCCGCTCAAAGTCCGGCGCCCGCCTTGCCAGGGGTGAAGCCCGAAGAGTATTCTCCTCAGGTATTCCCGTCCCGAGCCTGGGCGATCTGTCTGCGCGACGCAGGCAAATACCAGCCTGGAATCACCTGTTCCGTAGTTGAATGAGCTGAGATCAGTAGAAAACAGGGATGATTGCATCAGCTCTCCATGTTGGCGGCTGCTGTCTTCCTCCGTTTTCCGACCGGTGTCTGGTATCGAACTGGACCGGTTCTCTCCTCTGTTTCAAGGCTGGAACTCAGCACTCAGCGCGGCCAGTGCGCCACTGGCAGGAGCCCCAGAATCCGCTTCGCTGCAATCCCGCTCTGGAACCTCGCCGCCGATCATCCAGGGCGCGTCCCAGACTTCATCTGCGGGGCGGCCGCCGTCAGGCACTGCTTCTCTCCGTGCGGGGGAAATCGCCTGTGACCAAGCCCCTGCAGCCGAATCCCGCGCGCTGGAATTCTGTCCTCTAGATTCTGGAGCACCTCAATTTCACTGGGGATTCCCACCAAGGTAGCCTTCAGCCGTTTCACCACGTCTTTATCCCTCACAGTGGCGCTGCGCCCTGGGGAGTTGCACTCCCTTAGCCGCCATCTTCCCCATCTCCGAGGAAACCTATCTTAAGGCCACAAAGGGAAATCAACCATGTTGATGGTTTATGCTTAAGTAGTATTCTTATATGGCTTTATATGAAGTATACTATAAATATCCATTTTCTCATGGGCAATTGTTAACATACACTCAGTTTATATGTTGTTTAGTAAAATAAATTATAAAATAACATTTCTCTAGAACCTAGTATAGTCTTTGATAATGTAAAGGTAGTTCTTCAATTTTTAGTTATTAATTCACACAGTACAAATCTATACACCCATGTCTACATCACTATAAATTTTAGAAAATAATAATAAAAACTAAAGGTTTTCAAAATATTAGGAAAGGTGCTTTAAGTTATTCTTCCAGATTTCATGTGGAAATTACTCTTTTGGGTAATTGGTTTTTGAAATACTAAGAAAAAAAATGTGCCTGTATTCTTACAAAATAACACAAAACTTTAAAAAATGTTTAATATATACGTCATGTTGTATCCTAAAGTTTGAGAATTGACACGTCAAAAACTTCTTTTCCCAAATTTCCCAATACAAAAGGAAGAGTGAGAGAGTTGTCAAAGAATGTATCTATTAGGCAGCGCAGTGAAAGTTTCTTTTCCCTAAGGCAAAGCCAGGAGTGGAGAACACATATATTTTTTTCTCTACTCCAAATTTGAGTGGGAGACTGCTTAATGGTCATTCTGGATTTATCATACTACTATGGAAACAGGAAAATATACCATATTAATGATTTTGACAATCTAGGAGAAATGGGATTGTTACAACCAAATGGACACCTGGCAGGGGTGGAGTTGGAAGGGCGAGATGTGTGCCTGAGGGCTTTTCATTTCACAGCTATATTCAATAGTAAAGTTAACACAGGACTATTGTATACCACACAGAGTTTCTCACATGAGGAATAAAGGTTTGAATTACCCCACCAGAGGAAAGAGTCAACCACTGAGGCTCTAGGTGAAGGTATCGATTATACTTAGAACAACTCTTGGAAACGAGAGCTATAGTCTGTATCTGTATATGCTTAATGTGTTTCCCATTACTTTTCTTTCTTTCATACAGGTTATGTTTAGTTTTTTCCCCAAAGATTGCAGACTATTGGGAAGATAACTGGCAAGGAACTGTGTGAATAAATATTTCTTTGAGGTTCAAGATTTGGGAAACAGAAGCCCTATAACATTACACAGAACATTCATTTATTGATGTATAAAAATTCTAAGAAAAATAAACTCTTCATGTTGCTAAGTATAGAAATTAACTCTCTAGGTTGTTAAGTATAAAAATACCAGATAGAGAAAAATACAAAAAGTGTTCATATTGAAACAATTATCAGACACAGAGAATTTTGGATCTCAATAATGATTTTTTCTCTTGTTAATGTTAGATTGGTTGTAACAAACCGACAAAATCAGAAGAAAGTTGGGGTATGGTATTGTTAGGAAGTAGCAGTGGATACTGGTCTTTAAATCATGATATCCTGTTGCATATGTAAAACAAACTTCCTGGCTGGTACTCAAAGGTCATCCTAAAGAGATTGCTTAAAGAGGGTGCTTTCTTCTTATCCAGAATGCCTTTATAGTAGGGTGACTTTCCTTTTGGGGGCCTTCTTTTTTGAGCTGTCATTAAATACACATTTCCAATATCCAAACAAATAAAGAAAAAGTAAGCGAAATACATCTTCCTGATGAGTTCAGATATTTTTATCTGGTAGTTTGTCATGAATGGATCCAGCAGATTTTATCTGAGAATCCTTCCCTTCTATGGACTATATCTTTTTATTATTTTAATTTTGGGGATAGGGTCTTACTAAGTTGCCTTGGCTGGTCTTGAAATGTTTCAGTCTCTGGAGTGACTGGGATTAGAGGCATGCTCCACTGGGCTTGGCAGAATTCATTTTTAATATGCATTTTTCCCCTCTCAGTATATTCATTTCTGTCATTTAAATTTCTTTTCAACTATTCCTTTTCACTTTCACCTTTTCCTAAGAAAAATTGTTATTTGTGTGTGGGGGAAGGCAACAAATAAAACTCTGGCTAGAAAAAAATTTTCATGGAGTCAAATAAATGTCCCATAATCGAAAGAAGGCGTAGCACACTCAGGCAGAAGTGGCTTTGTGAAGAACTTTGGGACAGATGGCAGAATATACTATGTAACCAGCCTGGCAAGAGTGGATATGGTGTTTCCTGGCACGATTTCACTGCTCTCCTCTGAGAGAAAGTGTAGCTCTAGCAGGACTGCTCCCTGGACTTCACTCCTCTTCAGAAAATCAGGAGCAGCATAGGTTTAATTCTGTGTTTTTAAATTAGTATAAAAAGGTATTTCCAAATATGACATTAAATTTGCTGCATAAATACTGAACAGAAAAAAGAAACATAAAGATTGTAGGTGATTTTAATTTGTTTCTTTTGGAAAATTACATAAATTTTTTTTCATAAAAATTTTTGTTATCATTCATTGCTTTAAAAACCAGAAAAAAGCCTAATCAGAAATAAAATATAACTGGGTGCAATGGCATGCATCTGTAGTCCTTTACTCAGGAGGCTGAGGCTGGATGATTGTTCTAGCCTAGGAGTTTAAAAACAACATGAACAACAGCAAATGCTGTTTCAAAAAATAAAAATAAAATAATTCAAGCATGCAACTACATCTTCCCTATGGCTGAAAGAAGCTCATAGGATAAATGCTACTTTCTGAACTCTGCTTTGCTATTGTGGCAGTACAAAAAGAACTGAAATAGTTCTCCATTCTCAATCACTCGCAGAAAAGTTTTTAAAAGTCTCCAAATGCATTTTCTTTGTTTTGTTTTCCTTTGCTTATAATTTTCATTAGATGATATTTTAGAATTACATCACATCAACTCTTTGCAACCAGTTTTTCAAAGAATTATATTTGTCCAGAGTCCTCTGTGACTAGTGGGCTTTAGGAATAAAAGTTAATAAAATGAAAAGCTCTTTTATAATAGATATTAAATAAAGCAGTTTTAATTATATTTAAAATAATTTGTCACTTACCTGAGCTTCATTAACTGAATTGAGGAAGAACTTTTTTCATTGCATTATGAAAGTACTATAGAACATTATTCAAATGTTTTTAATTTAATTTAAAAATATATTATTAATTAAATAGTTAAAATCAAAGATGTATAATGCCAGAGTAGTAAAAAAAAATCAGGGGAATTAATTCAGGGAAAATTAGTTACAGGATAAATTTCATTCCAAGGATCCCACAGGGAACTATGGTAGGCCCCCCAGAAGATGTACAAATAGTTGACATGTTTCTATAGATCAGTGTATTCTCATTGCCTCAGGATATGCCTATTAGATTCAGAAGAAGTAGAATTGTTAAAATGACTTGTTCATTCTCTGGGAGCAAATTTGTATGTTTGGAGTTTGCCAAAAACAGGGATTCATATCAAGGATCTCTGTGGATTTAGGCCCAGAACACTGTATTTTCATCATACTTACCTGCACCTATGTGGAACCTTTTACATAGTGTCATACTGGCCTTGTCACATGTCTCATGCATGCAAAGACATCTGACTCAGATCAACAGTGATCAAATGTAGCTTTAAGCTGCAAATTTCCTGGGGTATGGACTTTCAGTGTCAAAACTGGGCAGTCCCAGACAAACCAGGGCAGCTGGCCTCTCCAGCCCATCTCCTGTAAGGGATTAAAGATTTTACCACTCAGAGTGGGCAAAAACTGCTTCAGCCTCTGTGCATCAATGAAGTAGTCCTAGTGTCCTTCATGAGAGACAAATATTTTCCTTTCTTTCTCAGCTTATTCCACAGTACCAGAAGGTAGCAAGTATGAAATCTTTAGATAACTTCTTTTTACATCTCTTTGAACAAGGGGTCATTAGATCATCCCCTATTGACAGCGAAAGAGCAATGATAAAATCCTCTCAGTCAAATCTCAAAGATGATTTGCCTGGAGCTTAGCTCAAAGGCAAACATGTACCCAGAAAAGTCAGTTGATATGTTACAGCAGGTGGACAATTATCCAGATGCAGAAGTTTATTTTAAGTATTTTCCTTTGGTAAAGTTGAGAAAAGAAATTTGCTGGATTAATTTTTAAGCATAAGCAGTAAAATAGAGCAGCTTGGGGCAAAGGATCTATTATGGTTTGAATGTGTGGTGTTCCCCAAAAGCTCATATGTGAGACAGTATAAGAAGGTTCAGAGAAGAAATGATTGGGTTACAAAAGCCTTAACTGAATCAGAGAATTGTTCACCTGATAGGATTAATTGAGTGGTAACTGAAGGCAAGGAGGTGGGACACTAGGTGTGTGGCTCTAGGGTATATAGTTTGTATTTGGTGAGTTTCTCTCCCTCCCTCCCGTCCTTCCCCGCTCCCCCTCCCCCCCTTACTGATCATCATCTGAGTTATTTCCCCGCGCCACACTCTTCCACCATGATGTCCTGCTTTACTTTGAGTCCCAAAGAATGGAGCCAGCCACTTATGAACTGAGACCTCTGAAAACTTGAGCCTTCAAACTTTTCTTCTCTAAAATTGTTCTAGTCAGATCTTTAAATCACAGCAGTGAAAAAAACTGACTAAAACAGGAGCCAACCTGTCTTTTGGACATCTTTCTATGGAGCGACCTGATGAGCTCCTGGAATTCCCTTTATATTTCTTAATTTTTGAAGCATTTATTCAGTTTTTTTTTTCAGGAAAGTAGCTATATATTCTCACTGCCAAAAGCTCTTTAGCAGAGATTTTGAGCCAGGTGTTATGGACTTTCTGATTAATAATAACCTGGTATCTTAAGGAGCTTTCTTCACTTCTCAAATGTACACTTCATTTATTGAATGTTCTGTTAATCTTTATTCCTACATCATGAACTTCTACATCTGTCAACCTTTCAGTTTTATTGAAAAAAAAAAAAACCTATAGCTGAATTATATGTGGCCTGATACAACTACCTAGGGTTCTCTGTATTAAACCAAGGACTTTTCCTTTCCTATCCATTGGAATTTTGTCCAGTGAATTTCAGTGAAGAAGCTATCACATTTTTTCCCTAACAATCAATTTTTAACTTTTTTCTGGAAAGTGATATATATTACCTTCAATTTTTGTTAATATATCTTATTTTGAAGAGCAAGAGAGGAGCAGGAGGAGAGGAGGAAGAGAAGGAGAAGGAGAAGTAAGGGAAAAAAGGAATAAAGTGTGAGGAGAAGGAATTTTCTTTATCAATAATGTTACTTCATGAAATAATGCAGAGGTTCTTTTTTTTTTTTTCTTTTTTTTTTATTGGATGTTCACAACTTTACAAAGCTCATGACCAATCATATTTCATAAAATAGAATCAATTGGGTTATGAACTCCCATTTTTTCCCCAAATACAGATTGCAGAATCACATTGGTTACACATCACATTTTTACATACTGCCATATTAGTGACTGTTGTATTCTGCTACCTTTCCTATCCTCTACTATCCCCCCTCCCCTCCCCTCCCATCTTCTCTCTCTACCCCATCTACTGTAATTCATTTCCCTCCATGTTTGTTATCCCATTCCCCTAGTAAACTCTTAAATGTAATTTTGTATAACAATGGGGGTCTCCCTCCATTTACATGTGATTTCCCTTTTTTTCTCCCTTTCCCTCCCGCCTCATGTCTCTGTTTAATGCTAGTCTTTTCTTCCTGCTCATCCTCCCTGTTCCGTTCTTAGTTGCTCTCATTATATCAAGGAAGACATTTGGTATTTGTTTTTTAGGGATTGGCTAGCTTCACTAAGCATAATCTGCTCTAGTGCCATCCATTTCCCTGCAAATTCCGTGATTTTGTCATTTTTTAGTGCTGCGTAATATTCCATGGTGTATAATTGCCACATTTTTTTTATCCATTCATCTATTGAAGGGCATCTGGGTTGGTTCCACAGTCTAGCAATTGTGAATTGTGCTGCTATGAACATCGATGTGGCAGTATCCCTGTAGTGTGCTCTTTTAAGGTCTTCAGGAAATAGTCCGAGTAGGGCAATAGCTGGGTCAAATGGTGGTTCCATTCCCAGCTTTCCCAGGAATCTCCATACTGCTTTCCAAATTGGCCGCACCCGTTTGCAGTCCCACCAGCAGTGAACAAGAGTACCCTTTTCCCCACATCCTCGCCAGCACTTGTTGTTGTTTGACTTCATCATGGCTGCCAATCTTACTGGGGTGAGGTGGTATCTTAGGGTGGTTTTGATTTGCATTTCCTTGACTGCTAGAGATGGTGAGCATTTTTTCATGTACTTGTTGATTGATTGTATGTCCTCCTCTGTGAAGTGTTTGTTCATATCCTTGGCCCATTTGTTGATTGGGTTATTTGTTTTCCTATTGTCTAATTTTTTGAGTTCAATGCAGAGGTTCTTAACGGAAATGTTGTGTTAAGTACAGAGTTTCATCATTTTGGTGAATAAATGGGTATGTCCAGCTTGTTGTTTGGGATGGACTTTCTTGGAAAGCTATCTATTGATGAATCCTCATAAGATCCATTTCTTGGCCTGCGTGTCTTAGGTCTAAATTTTATTATTTTTACTAGTTACAATCAGTGAACTCAATGAATTTGTGAAAATTTTGTTGCCAGGAGTGGTGGCTCATGCCTGTAATCCTAGTAGCTCAGAAGGCTGACACACGCAGTAGGATCCTTAAGTTCAAGACCAACCTCCTCAACTGAGGGAGATCCTGTCTAAAAAGGGGCTGGGGTTGTAGCACAGGGATAAAGTGCCTCTAGGATCTACCACACATTTTACATTTCTTTATTTTTTAACCATTTGTTCTGTTCATTTCAGGAAGGTAGCTTGCGTATTCTCAAATAAAAAAAAAAAAATATGTGTGGTGTTAGGCATCAAATCCAGGGTCTTATACACACCAGACAAGCACTCTACTACTGAGCCATGCCCTTACTCTTTATTAAAATATTAATAGATGGGTATGTCTGCTGTTGATCCATAAAGTTGTAAAATAAAATGTAAAAACACAAGGTAGTTTGAAAAAAACAGCTTTAGAATCTAATCAAATCATGTTTCATATTTGGGGAAGATATTAATAAGATATTTTAAAAGGAGATGCAAAGTCTTAAACATAGACAGTTAATTATTATGCAGCATTCTTTCTTAAGACCTTTCCAGAAGTATGACAAATATATTCTTATTAGTATCATGAGAAAAAAAATGAAACTGGATTCTTGGTTTTAGAAAGTTGTTTAATTTGACCTATTAATAGTATGTCATTAATTACAGTCCTTTCTCAGTAGCATTAAGGCTCCGTTCCAGGGCCCCTGCTAATAACAAAACCTTGGGATGCTCAAGTTCCTTATATAAAATGGCTTAATATTTGTGCATAAACTATGCACATCCTCCTGTGTGTTTTAAATCATCTTTAGATTACTTTTGATAACTAATGCAGTGTAAATGTCTTGCAAAGAGCTGTTAAAATATATTGCTTAGGAAATAATAACAAGAAAAATGTCTGTTTTCAGTGTAGATGCAATTTCTGTTTTGTGAATATCTTCTAACTGAGGTTGGTTGAATAAGAGGAGGGGGACATGGAGGCTGACTACATGTTCTTCCAACAGCACATTTTATAGTTTGTTCTTATTATTGATGATTTTTAATGTTCATGCTCTTCAAAGATTAAAAACTTGACAATATTAGAAAATAAAATGCAGTATGTAAAATATGCAAACTCCTAAATGTAAAGTTACAATTATTATTTTGTAGCAATCTCATGATTTTAATAAGAAGCTAAAAAACAATTCTATATACTAATTTATGTTTCAGCACTTTCTACAAAGAATATTTTATAGCCTATAAGAACTTAATCAAACCTTTAAAAATGTGAATCACTGCAGAAAAGACAAATTATCCATGTTTTATATATATATGTCATATTATAAAATAGATTATTTCATTGTTATAAATGTATTTGTTCTTCTTGTTTTTTATTTCTCATCTCCTAGTACTTATGCCATAGACCTAAAACTTGATTTGACACCAACGAAAGTCACTTAACTTCTGAGCCCTTTTTTCCTTGAGAATAGAAGAGAAAAAAAAAAAACCCAAAAAACTCCTCTAGTATGGGAAGTCTAGCATGAAGTAAAATGGTTTCTCAATTTGTTTAGTTTGACACTATTTGGACTTAGCATAGGACTGTTGACTTTAGTTTATTGAAATGGGTTTCATGGAATGAAGAATTCCCTTCCCCCTTCTCGGAGATGAAATTGTTATGCTTGCCTTTGAGCCTTGCCTACTGAGCACAGAGCCTTGTCCTCAGAAACACTTGTTTTAGACTTATATTTATTCCTGTTTTGTGATGTTTACAAAATGAGTGATTAAATCATCTCTCTTGGAGAATTTCTTCCTTAAACATATTTCTTTTCCTAATCTAAATGGGTTGAAGGATTTATGGAGCTGAAATTAATGTCAATTAATTAATTAAATGTGATTAGTCCATATTCCTGGCTTCTGATTAGTTTGTCCTTGATTTCCCTATCACTGGTAAAACCCAAGAATTATTTCTTCTGGGTGTAGGTTAGGTGTAATGAATGTGCTTGGTGATAGTAATGTAATTGATGTATAAATCACATTGTTTTGCTACAAATTATATATCAATCATTTATGGACCATACCAAGGATTCCTTTGCAACCTACCTATGAAAAATACCTAGCCCTGCTCCCTCCTTTTAGCCAAACAGAGTTGAATCTTCCTAGCATAATGTAGCTTAGAGAAATCAGGAGATTTAGTAGTGGATGCTAGAGGCAATTTTCACTCAGAACTAGAGGTTGATCAATGGGTTGAACTGGTTTGCATCTGGCATTTAATATTTCATAACTCTAAGTCAGCCACCGTATTTTGGTGAGATTCTTGAGAACTATAGTGAAGAAAAACTATATTAAATTATTCATGAAGGTAAACAATCTTACAAAATATAAATGGGTAGTAATTTTAATCTGATAGTAAAATGTACTTTTAAAAAACACAACATCATCCCTTTAGTTGTCATGAATGACATTAGAAATGACACTATCACCATTATCAGTCAGGGGTGTTCTGCAAATATTTTCTTATGCAATTAGTTGTACAAAATAAACAGCAGGAAAACAAATCTCCAGCCTTTGCAGTTGTCATAGTTATACATCTGGAAAACATGAGAACATGTTTTCTAAACTCAAAAATACATTTAAAATAATAACATGGTTGAGTAAGTTATTTAGAAAACAAGGAAAGCAACAGTAGTATTCATACAAATAATAACCAGATGATAAATATAATGTAATAAAATATAGTCATTCATCTCTGAATAGTGGGGATGTGTTCTGAGAAATGTGTGTTTAGGTGATTTTGTGGCTGCAGGAATGTTATAGAGTATATTTACAAAAAGTAAGATGGGCACAATGTTACTAGGTGATATAATCTTATGTGACCACCATTGTATATGTGATTCATTATAGGATGAATGTTGTTATGTGGCACATGACTGAAATGTGTAAAAGAAACAAATAATTGTGCTCTAAAAATATAAATAATACTTAAAACTATAATGAAGGGAATAAAAGACTAAAGTGAAAGCAAAGACAAAGACAAAGTCTTGCTCCTGCACAAGACTCAGTAGTGAGTTATCACTGTCCTCCTCTTTTATTTCCCTACTAATTTCTTATTAACATGTATTAATTGTACATATTAATAGGATTCAATGTGATATTTCTATACATGCATACGGTATGCACTGATCAAATCCAGCCTCATCTTAGCCACACTTCCCCTATCCTGTCCTTTAGTAATCATTATTCTACATTTAGGTAACTTTAAAAAGTTTTTTTTTTACCTTCTCCAAAAAAAGTATTAAAGTGAATATGTGGTGCTTGTCTTCTGTGCATGGCTTATTTCATGTGGCATAATTTCCTCCAGTTCTATTCATATTTTGCCAATGACAGGATTTTGTTCTTTTTTGTGGATCAATAATATTCCACTGTGTGTATATACCATGTTTTCTTTATCTATTTGTCTGTTGATGGATACCTAGGCTGATTATATATCTTGGGTGTTGTGAATAATGCTGCAATAAATATTGATCTGCAGGTATCTTTTTGTATGCTGATTTCATTTCCTTTGGATTTATACCTAGGATGGGATAATTGAATAATATGATAAGTCTAATTTTAGATTTTATTTAAAGGAGCCTCCATATTCTCCATAATCACTGTACTAATTTACATTCCTACTAAGAGTCAATACTCTTATTTTGTACTCCTTTAATGCATCTCTATAATGCAATCCTGTTAAAAATCAAAGATTTTTTAGTTAGAGAAAAATATATTAAATTAATTGAAAACAAATTAATGTGAAAATACAGAAAATACAGCTTTTTTCAGTCATGGTTTGTTTGCTCATGTACAATTTCTAAGAGGGTGAATAATAAAGGTATATTAGCTCCAAGACGGGTGTTAAAATGTTTTATGATGTATTTTTACTAAAGTATGAATAAGCAGAGGGATCAAGAGAACAGAATCTGGTCTTATATGTCTTTGCAGGTGAGATTGGAATCAAAAGGGATCCCTCCACACACTTGACAGAAGTAGCATCTCACTGCAGCAGAAAAGCTGGTTCCTGGTTATTTAGTTCTGATGCAAATACTATGTATAATTATAATGTTCTCCTATTTTATATCTTATTTAGGGACAGGGTCTCACTGAGTTGCTCAGCACTTTGTCATTGCCGAGGCTGGTTTTGAACTTGCAATTCTCCTGCCTTAGCCTCTCCAAGCCATTGGGATTACAGGTGTGTGCCACCGTGCTGGCTTCATAATATTCTTTATTTTTTTTTAAATTTAAAAATGTAAGAGCTTCCATCATGTCCCTTCTCATTCCCTTACATTGATATTCTTACTCTCCCCACACCTAAACACATTTCCTGCCTTCTCTCTCTTTCACTCCTTTACTTCCTATTTGGGGCTTTTCTTTATTTTGAAATATATATTAATAATGTATGATTGTCCTGGATCCTTTTGATACTAAAGAATCCTAAAGAGACAAAACAATAACTACAACAATACATAAATAAAATATATATCGAATTTATCCACAATTTATCTAAATTGGTGTCCTTAATAACGACAGGCCAATAACATACAGGTAGAAATACAGGGATCATGGTTTGTTTGTTTATTTAAAGTTCATTGAAAAGAAATATATTTTCTTGGTGTTTGATTTTATCGCAGTTGTCAATAATCCAGTTGCACAAACTGTGAAGAAACCATGCAGATTTCCAGTGCTGTACTCTTCAAGAGCCATGAGATGCAGCAGACTCTGGCACAGACTGGCTTCAGCCACCTGGTTTCAGGAGGGTCTCTTCATTCTATTTGTTCTTTTTCAAAAGTCTGCTCTTTTCTGTACCTTATGTTTTCTCTCTTTCTCTTCCAATATATATACTTCTTCCAATATAATCTCTTCTTAACACAGTTTTGATTTGTGAGACACGCATCACTTTCAGGTTTCTTATGCTGGTAATGTTCTTCACTGGTTGAACTTATTTCACCTCTGTCCATTTCCTCCCTTATTAGAAATGTTCCTAGATTCAGAATTGATAGTCAGTCAGCCCTGTCATTAGAATAGTGCAATTACTCAAAACTTACTTTAATTTGACTTTGCTGAAGTGCTAGCTTCATTTTGTAAGCTAGAACTTGGCGATCTGAGAGTTCTGATGTACTTTGTTTGGGTCACTAAGCTGAGTATGCTGATCAGTCCAGCTGTCTGCTTCCTGTTCTATATTCTTACACCTGACATTTTCTTCTTAAGCACAAGGAATTTGTATCTGATTTTTCTCTTTATTTATTTGACTTCATTAGAGGAACTTGCTACCTTCAAAAATTTGACCTCTTTGCAAGTATAGATTAATAGGAATAAATAAAGTAAAATAACATGGTATATAATACTAGTATGATATATTATAAAGCTAGTATAATCCTAGGTCACATTATCATGTAACCATTTAAGGTTCATACTTTTATTTATTTTGTAAAGTGTGAATGAAATTCTGAACAATAACTTGGGGGTATTATTTTTATTCATTCATAGTCAGTGGTTCTCAGACGTCACCTTTATCATAATCACCTGGAAGGTTGTTACACACTGACTGCTGAACTCCATTCCCAGGGTTTTGAATTCAGTAGGCTTAGGATGAGGCAGAATAATTTGCATTCGTGATTGGTTCTCAGGTGATATTGCTGCTGCTGGCATGGAGAGCATACTTATGTGTGCTGATGTAAGGATTTTGTAAAAAAAAAAAAAAAAAGCTTTCATTTTCATCAATACATTGAATTTCCTAAGTTCTTAAGTCTGATATTTATACATAAAAGTTCATTACAACACATGCACACACAAGGTCATGTTCCTGACCGTCCTCGTATACTGCAATTCTTTTTCCCAAAAGCAAGCACTCTTAAAGACAATCATGTTTATCAGACTGGGTAACAATTTGCACCTGAATGAACCACCATCAAAATCTGTAAGACTTGAGACAAAAAAAGAGTGTAACAAAAGATAAATATGGGAGTAAGTGTTAGAATGGAGATACCCGAAGATGATGACATGTTGAAAGATGCTGGTCACTTTGAATTTTGGGGGGTCAGAAACATGAGTACCTAGCAATGGAAGAAGTCACCCAGAAGCTGGGTATTGTGGATGGTTTGGCTACAGTATATTTATAAACAAAGATACCCCTACAGACCAGAGCCATGGCTATAAACAAAGAAGATTTGTAATATGTGTCTTGAAAGAGCAAAGACCTTGTCTGGGCTCTTCTACCAAATCAGTGTCCAATTCAATTCTAGAGCTTGCAGACAGCCTCCATTTGGAAAATCAGTAGATACCAGTGGTCCTCTGTGCTACTCTACAGACCAGTTTCCAACCATTGCTTTAGGCAGTGGCTTGACTGGATCATTCTTTGTGGTGTTGGAATTGCCAGGAGTACTTTATTATCCGGAAAATCTTTGATTCTTTAGATCCATGAATTCTTCAATGTTCTCATAGTCCTGTGGAAGAATTCTTTTATTCTGGGTTTTATCTGCAGATGAAAACTCCTCTTCTTTTTATATACCCTCCTTCAAATTATGACTCTCTTTACTTAATATTGAATATAAATCTTTTTAAGATTTGTTTTTCATTTTTATATAACCATTTAAGATCTTCTGCCTTTAAAAGAAATCTTTGAGTCTAATTTTCATGCTGATTGATTCTGTTTGCAACTTTTTAAGTATTTTTTCTTTTCAAGACAGCAGTAGAAGCAATGTTGTATTTCAGAGATCCTTATGATAATTATGAAAACAAAAACTAGCTCAGCAGTGATAATTTAAAAGAAGAAAGTATTAATAGCCTATGTTGATATCTAAGGTTAATAGATTACACTATTTTCTTTACCTCCAAAATTCAGAATTAATTGAGAAATAAGACATGTCAGGCAAATGCTTACAACAGTATCAGTCTTATTAGAGATAAAGTTTAATAAGAACTATGGATGGGAACTGGGGCCAAATGGATTTTTCTAATATTCCTTCTGAATTTAAATTTCTATCCAATTATAGCCAGAGTTGGATGCCTACAGTTATATTGCCTACCCCACCCAGATTCAGTAACAGTATGTACTCAAATGAACTTGGGCTTGATGAAGATTGAGAACAATTCATTCTGAGAGAGAGAGAGAAAGAGAGAGAGAGAGAGAGAGAGAGAGAGAGAGAGAGAGAGAGAGAGAGATATCACAAAAGAGGGGAAGGAGGCTGTGGCCAGACCTTTCTCCTGTGCTCATCAGTCAAGAATAGCCCATGAAGCCATGCCTCTTTAGGTGACTGGAAGATGTAGGAAATGCATCTTGTGGAAATCAGATGCAAATTTAAAAACATACTAAATTGTCTTAGGAGAAATTCTGTTTTTTTTTCTTTTCATGAAGCTTCCTATACCACAATATAGATGGAGATAACACTGTGAAGTATATAAATATTTTTTATCAGCCTAAAATTCCCAAAACTCAGGCTTGTTCTTCAAAAGCAAGAGCACTAAAACTATGAATAAAGAAAACAAACTCCAAAGGGAAAGAATTTGGTAATTTGGTAAAAAAGAATTTTTTTTTAACATTTTAAAAAACCAGATAAAAGTAGATAGAGTTTATATTTAAACTCCTTAGAATTGGCTTGGAAATAGTAAAATGAGAGTTTAGACAAGCAGAGATCTTGCAGACAATGCATTCTACTAATATCAACTGAACCCTTAATGATTTGGGGGTTTCATCCAAAGCTATTGTCCATAAGGCAATGACACACTCTCTTGAGAACAATTGCATCTGCAACCTGAATGAGTTCAAATTTATGTATTCTATTGGTATAGTCATTCAGAATAAGTATGTCCATAAGACAAGGTGACTTTGAGAGCATTTCATCCTTTACATTTAACAGATGGATCACAGAGATTGGCCAAGGGAAAGAAGTTTGCAAGCCTGGTAATAAGGCCATGGCCTATAAGGGTGACTTTCAAAGAAGGATTTTTGTTTACCTATTTTCAGTAAGTCCGATGAGCATGAATTTGATTTTTTAGGGCCCTCTGGGTACTTCCTCAATATGCTCATTTCTTTCTCCCTAGGCTTAATGAAAGAAGTTGAGTGCGATGACTGCTTATTTTAAATTATATTTTAATTTAACTCGAATTAAAATTAGTGAAGCTTCAAACATTAGTCAATAATTCAGCTATTTCAAACCATTCATCCATTAATGTTTGTTGAAAACCTATACGTACCATATGTCCTGAGAGTTATTGAAGATATAAAACCGAATGTTCCATTTTTTTTTTCTCCTCAATCAGAAAATACATGGGTCCTTTGGGAAGACAAGATTGCAAATAAATAGTTAAAATATGTATGTATCATACATTACAGCACAAGGTACATTAGTGACACAAAACAAGAGATCCACTCAGAAGGAATCAGGGAAGTTTGCATAGAAATAAATATCGAGAAACATTTCACTCTTAAAAAGGGATAGCCAGAGCACTTAAGCACAATCTTTTCTGTGTCAGGTAGAATAATTTTTCAGATGGTAAACTTTCGATAATATTATTTAGGAATACTCATGGAGGACAATGATCATTTATCTAAGGGTATTCTGTCATAGAGAAGAAAGTTCTGGATGTTTTACTTTCGTGTTTTTCTTGTTTTCAATGATGGAACGAGATGGCAAATGTAAAGGAAACCCATGATTTTGCCGTGACTTTAAAAAAACAAATTTTCAAAATAAGTCTGAGGACAATTTTTGCAATTAGCCAGATGGTTTCTATTCTTTTTCAAAGACTAGGAATTTTGTTTGTAGAATAATCATGAGAGAATATTTTTGCCAAAATGTGAGGAGTTTTCAGGCATATGGAAACTGAAAAGCTGCATGATAAGAAGGTATAAAATTCAGGTTTCTTTATACTGAAGAATCAATTTACAGGCCAAGTTGCACAAGTGATTGTTGTTCACTAGGTGGCAGAATACTAAAAGAATACTCTGGCAGAGTACTCCATTCTGGTTTCATGAATGAGCTAGGTCCTTTGATTTAAGGGCTTTCATATGGTATCAAAATTCATTGATTTAGGAGCATTCAATACATATGCATATTCTGAAATAGCCTCTGCCACAGATGAAGGTTGTTTCCTTAGATAAACTAGAAATTCTAAATTTGCAGGGGACTTTTGTTTATCATCCCTATTTCCTATGGCATGCTCCCAAATCTTAGCCTTATTCTGTTGCCTACTACAAATATTTTCATTTTATTTTTTTTTCTGGCTTCCCAACTCATAAGCCTAGGAGATTCTGAGTACTTCCTCTCTCTCATCCACCCTTAATGCTGTAGTATCAGGACCGAGGTTTGTTGATCCACCTCTTCCACAGTTAGCCTTTCTGACACAGCCTCTCCCTTCCTTGTCCCTTCAATACACGGAAGACATTGCTTCAGTTAAGCTGTCCTCATCTCTTACACAGTCTATGTAATTGCCTCCTATCTGTCTTTTCTGCCTTGGTATGACAAAGCTAATCTCCATTTTGTCTTAGTATGTTCTTCCCCAAAATACACGTTTCGTCATATCAGGCTGTTTGAAAAATACTTCTTACTTTTCAGATGGGAAAAAACTTTAAAACAAATTTGTTAGAAACTCCGTCTTTCCAAGAATGTAGGTTGATAGGCACTCTCATACACTAAGACTATTGGATATCTCTTTTTATGAGGGGCTTATAGTTTCTTATAGTGTAAATCTAGGGTCCTGCTCAATGGATTGAGCACTTTTTCACTATTTCTCAATATTACTATTTCCATTGAACAATTCCACTGCTATTAATTTTGATGTGGCATTATTTTTAAGGGAAAAACAAAAGAATTGAAATATTTATTAATATAAAAACTTATAAATACAATTTGGAATGTTTACATAATGTGTAGTCCCCAAATATAAAGGCGATCTAAATGTGTTCTTAAGAAAATAAAAGTATAATACCAAGTGGAAGAGCAAGGTGCAGAGTGAAATGTGGAGTATGATTCATGTGTGTTAGAATATTTTTAAAATTTTTTTTTAGTTGTAGTTGGACACAATACCTTTATTTTGCTTATTATTTTTATGTGATGCTCAAGATCAAACCTAGTGCCTTGAATGTGCTAGGTGAGCACTTTACTGCTGAGCCACAACCCCAACACCTAGGATGTTTATTTCAGTTTTTCACACATATAAATTCATGAAAACACATGAAGCATTGCAGCATTGTTGCTTATAGTGTAAATCTAGGGCCATGCTCAGTGGATTGAAAACCTAGCTCCAACATTATCATTAGCTCTAAGCCCCTGGGAAAATTAGTCTTTCTGAGCCTTAACTTTGGTTTGAAAATTGGAAATTATAATTGTAGCTACCAAATAGGGCTGTTGTTAGAATTTAATGGGTTAATAAATTATAACTTACTTTACCAAGTGTGGCAGCTGGTGCCTATAGTCCCAAACATAGCTAGAACATACTGAGACCTTTTATCAAAACAAGACAAACAAACAAAGAAATAACAAAAAAAGAAACATGCATATATTACTTATTTGGAACAGTATCTTGCATATTATAAGATCTATATTAATATTTATTATAAATTTGTTCATTAGTCTACTATTTTCTGTAAGGTGGGTCAAAGAGTTGAAGTATTTTTTAAAAATATGACATGTAAGTACCATTTTATAATATTTAAGAGGAGATAGCTTTAAAAGAATTCTTTCAGCGGTTCTCCATTGCTTTACGTGAATTTCAAATTAATTGGAATATTTTTTAAGTCCTCTCATGATCAGTTTTTTTCTTGTTTGGCTTCAACTCATGTCCCCCTTCTACACTATATCACAGCACTTATTCAACTTTCTTTGAATCTATTATTTCTTTCCAATATTCTGTGATTTGACAGGTTATCCTTCTCTTCTTCAGTTCTTATATGTGACCTACAAGGCTCTCATATCACCCTTCCAAAAGCCTTCTCTTTCACCCTTGTGCCACTTTTTGTCATTCACAGCTCTTGGGCATAGACCTTGTCTACTTTGAGACTGCTCATTCAAATACCTAACTTACCCATTAATAGTGAATACTTGAAGGCAGGAACTACTTTTCTTTCATCTTTATATTTCTATTGCCTGTCACTGTAACCATTCATTTGCTGAATAAATGTTGAATTGATTAATAAATGAACTGTAAACAGAATTCCACTCAACCCAGAAATTCTTTCTCAGACTATCACACATGGGAAAATAGAAACTTCACTGGGAATTTCAGAGTTGATTATGGAAAGGTTACACAGACTTAAGGAGAGAAAAGGAGATAGATAGTAAAGTATTTCAGTTTAATGACTGTAATAAGAAGCTAGGGAAATACTATAATTTATATCTCAATTGTCCCCCAAAGTCTTGTTTGCCAGCCTGTGGTGCTATTGCAAGGTAGTGGACCCTTTAAGAGGTGGGGCCTAGTGAAAGGAAGTGAAGTCATTGGGGGGCGTGGTTGAGAAAGGGGCTGTTAAGACCTCAGCCTCACCCTTTCTCTCTTGTTTCCCAGTTGCCTTGAGGTGAGTCGCCTTGCTCTACAATGAATTTCCAGACACAACATTCTGCCTCACCAGAAACTTCCAAACAATGGAGCCAAATGTTCATAGAAGGAAACCGCTAAGACTGTGAGTCAAAATAAACCTTTCCACATTTTAAGTTGATTTTCTCAGACATTTTGTCACACTGACAGAACACTAACACAGGGAATAACAAGGAAAAGGTGGGTTATAGAACTCAGGAGTTTAATGAAGGGTTTAGTGAGGCTGGTGTGTTGGAATTCTATACAATTTGTACTGGGCTTCTGAAAAGGGAGTATTAGGAGCGTGGATCTCAGACCAGGAAAAGAAATTTTGCCTGGTGGACTCTCAGCCTGCTGATGTAGAGGTGATGAGTGGGTGCTTGGATGGTCCCTACCTAGGATTCTGTTGATGAGCACATGGCTTGGCCGATTCTCAGACTGTGAAAGCAGCACTGCTAATTGCTGTTGGTATCTCTTAGGGGTGGTGGAAAAGCTGATGCTGGCAACACTGAGGGATGGGATAGAAGTCTGCAGCCACAGAGGCAATGCTGACAGGAAGTAGAGGACAGGAAGGCAGTCCTTTTTCTTTGCCTCATGCCTTCTAATTTTCCTTCATTGCCTATCATTAGCATATAGTTCCAGAAAGACAACTGGCAAGGGGTGTGAGAAATAGTTTGCAGTTTTAGCTCTAGCATCCAGGAAGACAGGATAGGAGGTTGGATTTGTTGCTGAAAGACAGGATTGAAAGAACTGGCCCTCAAAGTATTTTTATTACCTTCCCCAAGTTGGATTTGTAGACCTGAAATAAAATCAGCAGTATCTTTCTATTAAGTGTCTGACTCAGAATTTCAATAAAATATCTAACGTTAATGTAATACTTTAGGATTTTTCAGTGAATTTTCAAATACATTATCTCTCAGCAACATAAGTAATTATTTCCATCTTACATGTTGCCCAAATATCAACTTACGTGATTTTATAAATCTTGGATATTTTTAAAAATTTTTTTTTATTTAAAAATAATTGTAGGCTTTAGACTTACAGGAAATTTACAAAAATAATACAGAAATGTATTTCCAGCAGCAATGTATAAATGTGCCTATTTACCCTACAGCCTTGCCAGTAGGATGTGTACTCTCATTTTTAAAACTTTTGACATTCTGAAATGGTTATCATGCTATCTAAGAATAGGGGATGTTTTCCCATTTGTGAACATTTTCCTTTTTGTGTCTTCCAGAAGTGTTTTAGAATTTTCTTCATATAAGTTTTACAAATTTCTTTTTGTTATTCCTTTATCTTCTCTATTGCTATTGTAAATGAGGACTTCTTCACTATATATCTCTACCTGGTTAGTTTGAAGGTTTTAATTTTTATGTCATTTTATATCTTACTGTCTTAATCGTATTTGCTTGAGTTATTTTTATAATATATTCTTGCTCTAGCTTCTACATATGAAAGAAAACATTTGACCCTTGACTTTCTGTGTCTGACTTATTTCACTTAGCATGATGTTTTCCATTTCCATCCATTTATCAGCAGATACCATAATTTCATTCTTCTTTAAAGCTGAATAAAACTACACTGTATGTGTATATCACAATTTCTTAATCCATTCTTTTATTGACAGACATCTGGACTGGTTCCATAATTTGGGTCTTGTGAATTGTGTTGCTATAAACATTGATGTGCTGAAATTCTTATAGTATTCTGATTTTAGTCATTTTGAATAAATACTGAGGAGTAGAATGCCTGGGTCATATCGTGGTTCTATTCCTAGTGTTTTGGGGAATCTCCATACTACTTTTCAAAGTGTGTATACTAACTTGCAGTTCCAATAACAATGTATAAGTGTACTTTTTCCCCCACATCCTCACCAGCATTAAGTATTATTTGTATTCTTGATGATTGACATTCCGACTGGAGTGAAATAAGATCTCAGTGTAGTTTTGATTTGTGTTTCCCTGATTGCCTTGGATGTTGAACTATTTCATATATTTGTTGGCCATTTTTATTTCTTCTTTTGAGAAATATAGTTTCGTTTTTGCCCATTTATCGACTGGGCTTCTTTTATTTATTTGGTGTTATATTTTTTGAGCTCTTTATGTCTTTTGGATATTAATCCTGTTAGAGGAGCAGCTGGCAAATATTTTCTTTCAATCTGTAGACTCACTTATTATGTTTCTAATCATTACCTTTGCTGTACAGAAAGTTTTTAATTTGATGAGGTCCCACTTATTGATTCTTGGTTTCTTAACCTTTAGTGATTTTGTTGAGGATATTAGTGCCTGTGCCAATATGGTGGTGTTGATCCTATGTCTTTTTATAGCAATTGCAAAGTTTCTGGTCTAATTCCTATGTCTTGAATCCACTTTGATTTGACTTTTGTTTAGGATGGAAGATAGGGATATAGTTTCATTGTTGTACATGTGTATATCTAGTTTTTCTCCAGCACCATTTGTTAAAAAGGCTATTTTTTTCCTAACATATATTTTTTTGTACGGTTGTCAAGTATCAAATGCTGTAACTATGATGGGTTTGTCTCTGTGTCTTCCATTCCATTGGTCATCATTTCTATTTTGATATCAATTATATGCCATTTTTGTTATTATAGCTCTGTATAAGATTTCAGATTCAGTATGTGATGCCTCCAGCATCATTCTTCTTGCTCAGGGTTGCTTTGGCTTTTCTGGGTCTTTTATTCTTCCATATAAATTTTAAGACTCTTTTGTATTTCTTTAAAGAATGTCATTGGTATTTTGATGGGGACTGCATTGAAAATGTTTAATGCTATTGGTAATGTAGCCATTTAGACAACATTAATTCTGCCTGTCCAAGAACATGGAGGTCTTCCCATCTTCTAAGGCCTTTTTTACTTTCTATCATCATATTCTTTTTGGATTGTTCCCTTTACCAGTATGTGACCTTCTTCATTACTCTCTTCTGATTAAATTTTACTTAAAATCTGCTTTGTCAGATATGAGAATAACCACTCCTACTTGTTTACATTTTGCATGGAATATTTTTTCCGTAAATTTTACTTTCAGCCTGTGGATGTCTTGCCTATGAGATGAGTCTCTTGCAAACAGCGTATAGTTGGGTCTTGTTTTAATCCATTCTGCCAATCTATGTCTTTTAATTAGGGAGTTGAGACTATTTATATTCAGTGTTATTATGGATTGATCACCAATTTAAATATATAATATGGATTTTGTTATACAGTGTTTTCATTGTCATTATCTTCACCCAAGTGTTGTTTAAAGGAAAAATTATTGTTTGTGTGAGAGTTAATTTCTTTGTTGAAAGACTTGCTTGGAAATGTGCATAAAATTGGCACAAGCCCCTACCTACATCCTATAAAATGTGCACTGATTTTTCTGTGACTTCTGTGAATTCTCAGGGAACTAGAAAGTTCTAGGCTAAGGGTCAGTCACATTCAATCTAAGAAATATAAATATTTACTGAATTTTCCTCTTGTGCCCAGTAGTAAACTATTTTGGAGTGATACAACTGGTCATTTTTTTTTTGTTTTCAATTATACCCAAATAAATTAATTTTCTGTGTTCTCATTTTCATAGACACCACAATAAGATAATTATTTTGTTTAAAACATGTAAGTGGACTATGGAAAACTGAAACAGGCTAGATTTAAAGTATAAAACCTTGCTAAGAAGCCAATACTACAGCATATGTATTAAAATAAAAAACTACATCTTTTTTAAATTTAGAAATGAATTTTTAAATAATTTTTAGCGTTAAAAAATAATTTTAGAAGGTATTTGGTATGAAATTATACATGTTAAGCTCTCCAATTGGGTAATTAAATTTTATGACTTTATACATTTACTAATTTAGATTTAATTTTAATATTATATAAAATCTAAAATCAATGATACATAAAGTCAACTTTATAATAGATGTCCTAAGAAATTTTATTTTAGATTTCATTTCAAAAAATGTATTAAATTATTGGAGAATGTTATCTCTCTTTTTTTGCACACAAATGTCTTATTTTTAATCATATATTTTTGCATATGAAGTTATAGTATTCATTTTTTATAATCAGAACAAAAATATTTTTAATTGGTACATTTCAGTTGTACAAAAAGGTAGATTTCATTTTGATATATTTACACATATATAAAAGCCACAATTTGATCAATTTCACTAAGACCCTCTTCTCTTCCCCTCATTATCTCTCCATCCCATAATTTTGAGCAAAGTAAGCCAGACTCAGAGGAAGAAGTATGTTTTCTCTTGGATGTAGAAGCTAGAGGGGGAACAAAAGTATGTGTGGGGGGAAGGATGTCATACATTAGAAAGGAGAACCTTAGGGTATAGAGAAAAGATGGGGGGACAGCCTTTTCTTCTGTTGCCATAATTAGAATTAGTGCTGGCCTCTTTAGGTGACCAACCTTTTCTGAGTGTTAATATACAATGTGAGTTTTGGATGCCTGCCTAATTTATTTGAGACTGGTTCTAAATGAAGTAAAATATTGAAGATTTAATTACTAACTTACCTTATAGTATCAAATAAACTAATAGGCACAAAATTCTTATGTTTCCTTTGGAGATCAATGAAACTAAGGATTTAATTCTATTAAATTATCAGTACAACATTGTGGGTATTGAGTGGACATGGCAAATGGAATAAACAAATTTTTAAAATTCCATTTGCAGAAGTTTGAAATGTAACTCAGAGGTAGAATACTTGCCTGGCATGTGCCAGGCCCTGGATTTGATACCTGGTACCACAAAATCCTATTTAAATAAAAATAAATCAGCATCAACATCATACTGAATAAATGTTAAACTATTGTGAATTGTGCTTCTATAAACATTGATGTGTCCCTGTAGTATACTCTTTTTAGGTCTTTTGGGTATAGTCCAAGAAGGGGAATAGCTGGGTCAAATGTTGGTTCCATTCCCAGCTTTCCAAGGAATCTCCATACTGCTTTCCAAATTGGCTGCACCGATTTGCAGTCCCACCAGCAATGTATGAGTGTACCTTTTTCCCCACATCCTTGCCAGCACTTGTTGTTGTTTGATTTCATAATGTCTGCCATTCTTACTGGAGTGAGATGGTATCTTAGAGTAGATTTAATTTGCATTTCTCTTATTGCTAGAGATGGTGAGCATTTTTTTCATGTATTTGTTGATTGTAGAACCAATCTAGATGCCCTTCAATAGATGAATGGATTAAAAAAATGTGGTATTTATACACAATGGAATATTATGCAGCACTAAAAAATAACAAGATCATGGCATTTGCAGGGAAATGGATGGCATTAGAGCAGATTATGCTAAGTGAAGTTAGCCAATCCCTAAAAAACAAATGCCGAATGTCTTCTCAGATATAAGGAGGGTAACTCTAAATGGGGTAAGGAGGAATAGCATGAGAAGAAGACTACTACTAAACAGGGAAGAGAGGTTGGAGAGAATGGGAGGGAGAAGGAGAATTGCACAGAAGATGGAAGGAGACCCTCATCATTATACAAAATACATGTATAATGATGTGAGGAAAAAAAAAAGAAATGGGTCACATTAGATTGGGTAGAGAGAGATGATGGGAGGGGAGCGAAGGGGAAGGGGGAATAGGAAGGGCAGCAGAATAAAGTAGACACTAGTATTGCTATATGTATAAACATGGCTGTATAACCAATGTGATTCTGCAACCTGTACACTTGGAAAAATGAGAAATTATACCCCATTTGATTCAAATGTATGATATGTCAAGATCATTGTATTGTCATGAGCAACTAATTAAAAAAAGAAAAAGCAAGGCACTAAGCAACTTAGTGAGATCCTGTCTCTAAATAAAATTAAAAAAAACAGAACTGGAAAAAAAGACATGAAACTAAAATGATTAATTAGTTGAAACTCAGATTTTTAATAATGATTTCATCTGTAACATTGCATAATGGCAATTGAACAATTTAGTAACATTGTTAGTAGTAATGTGTACAATATTATAACATAATTCAAGCATTAAAATCCTTAAAAGACAATGAACAAAATAAAGAATATCTACCTTATTTTTAAGGAAAGTTAACTCCTGAATAAATAGATCAGATTTATAATTTAGATCATTTTATTGGGTATTAATGAAGTATAATATAGCACATAAATTCTTGTACATCTTAAGTGAATACTCTGAAACGGAAATTTAAACAAATCATCTGACCTTTCTGTGGATGATTCTTAGGATTTGGAAACTGAAACCTAGGATATATTGTAAAGGATCTTTAAAAATGATTTCTGCTTTGAATCATATTGATAGAACTCTGCAGTTTTTAGACAGAGAAGAGTGATTAAACTCCCAGTTTCTAGATGACATAGGAAAGGAAAGAGAGTGAAATCTATCTCTACATAAACAAATCGTGCCTTTTCTAACAATGCTTCCACTATGCAGGACAAATGAGTAGGATTTGTAGTACTTCAATCCTGTTATTCAGTAAAAACAAGGGAAATACAAATCATAATCCAGGATTTTACTTGGATATATGAGAGATTATTTGGTGAAAGAATCATTGTGTGGACGATAAAGAGGAAGAGAAATTAAAGCTCCACTCCACTCCAAAAGAAATGAGGAAGACAGGGGGAGGGTTTTACCTTATCACATCAAATGGAGGAATGCACAGAAATGTGGGAATGCAGGCCAAGCATAGTAGCTTGCCTGTCAACCTTGCAGACATGTCACCTGAATTTCATTAGGATGAATTATCACATGGATGTTTGGAAGTTTCTAGGAGATTATTTCATTATCTTAGGGATATATATGTATATATGCATATCTAATATATAATATTACACATACACACACATGCACACACATACTTTACTAGAAATTTCTGAAAATTTATCAGGTGAGATTTTAGAGAACTGAATGATTTTTCTGATGATTTATTCTCTGCTAACACAGTTCTGTGGCTTGAACTTTGGTTAGTCCTCAGTGTTGCACAGAAACATTAGGGAATCACTAAGTTGCTCAGAATCCCTCAAACCTTAGAGAGCTCCATTTTATGAGGTCATTGCTTCCTGAATACCTAGTTTTATCTAAAGTGCAGACCAAATATCTACTATATAACCAGTTAGATGTTTAACATAGAAATTCTCTGACTTCTGAAATTGTATAACTCCTCTCATTCTCTACTCTTTGCACTCTACTAGTCTCTCCCTCCTCTCTTTTTTTCCCCCATTTAGAAACTGGAGAAAGGTCCTGAATATTCCATTAGAGAATTGAAAAGGTGAGCAGAGGAGATTTGCTCCTTGAACAAATATTTGCTGAGAATCTCCTAGGCATCAGCCTATAGGATGATGTTCAAATATTGTTTTAATTCTTTGGAAAACCTACAGAAGCTATTTTTAAAGGTTTATGACAGAAGAAAGTATCCTGTTTAAAACAAACAAACAAAAAAACACATTAAATTCACATTCAATCTGGCTAATTCTACTTGGGGGAAAAGACAATGACAATGTGGCTGAAATCAAAGTAAATTTGCCAGATGCCTCCCAAAAGTATTTTTGCTTTGTTTTCCAATCTTCCAATATTATAGTCTATACAATCTATATTTTATTTTATTTTATTTATTTATTTATTTTTATTTTTTTGCACCCCCATCCCTTGTGAACCTACCTCCTCCTACCACACCCTCCAGCCCAGTAACCTATAGTTACTGCCCAGGCAATCCATATCAGGGGATTAATTTACTGATTAAGTTATACCTTTCATAATCCAATCATTATACCTCTGAAAATTCTTACATTCTCTCACATATGAACTTTTTTAAAAAAATTATTTATTTATTTATTTTTTATTGGTTGTTCACAACATTACAAAGCTCTTGACATATCATGTTTCATACATTAGATTGAAGTGGGTTATGAACTCCCAATTTTACCCCAAATGCAGATTGCAGAATCACGTCAGTTACACATCCACAATTTTACATAATGCCCTATTAGTAATTGTTGTATTCTGCTACCTTTCCTATCCCCTACTATCCCCCCTCCCCTTCCCTCACATCTTCTCTCTCTACCCCATCTACTGTAATTCATTTCTCTCCTTGTTTATTTTAAATAAATTTATAGTTGTCAGGTTTTTAAAAGAAAAAAATGTTTATGCTTTAATAAGTTATTTATGAGACTCAACTTCACCATAAAATAGTTCCATTTGTGAATGGAATTTCAGTTTATTTAATCTTCCTAGCTCTTTTCCTAACCACCACATTGATCACATGTATGTAGCTTGCCAAATTAACTGAGTACATTAACCTCTCACAGTCATCTGACATAGAGAATCACTATGTTAATTTATGAATTGGTCCTTGTATATGCTCTTGTCTTTTCTGTGTTGTTTTAATATTCTGGTGCCAAACTATTCACTTGTTCTTTCATGCATTCATTCTTTTATAGAAAGGGTTCTGGTGGGAATATCTGCTCATTGCTTTCTTCTAGGACATTCAACCTCCTCTCCCCAAAGTCCACCAGCAGCATTCAAAGTTTGGTGTCTGCTAGCAGGCCTGTGTTCTTTTGTATGGACCAGAGAAATAAATAGAGTAGGCAAAAATGAAAGAAGTGCAAGAGAGATGCTAAGAACAGAGATGGATGAAAAGCCCTGACAGCATGCAGACCCCTAGTCCCAGTTGAACAAGAAACTCAACTCTATTCCTGCTCTTGGAATTTGAGAGGCCCCTGTTTCCTTTCTATACATTCCCTTACATTTAACCTAGTCTCAGTGGGGGAGTCTCTTAACTGTAAATGATACACTTCTAACCAGCATAATTCAATATTTCTAAATGGTTATTATTGAAATGCTGATGGGTTTTTGGGATTTTTAGTAGGTGCTAGGAAACAAAGATAAATAAGACATGGCCCCTGATCTCAAGCATCCTTAATTTACACAAATGCTCTTAAGCACAGGGGAATGCAGACAAAGTATATTTTACACAGTGATGAATTTATCTTAATACCTAAAAAGGTCAATAGGGGTCACTCATGATTCACTGAACCACTTTTTACAACTACTTAACCAAAACACTAAGTATTTATGAACTCATATATTTTCTTTCATGATCTTGGTAATAGGTTATACTAAATAACTGTATAGGAGTAAATGAGACAGATTTGCCTTTATAGTGCTAAAACAGCATTTACAATTCCCTAGGATCCTGACAATATTGTCTTAGTAATTTAAGAGTCAACATTTCCATTTCAAATACCAAACAATTAGAACAATTGTCTAAATTGAAACTAATGGGATTATAGTACCCTTAGGGTGCTAGAAGCCACCACAAGAGAGCTTCCCATGTACTTACCTACATATCAAGACAAAATGACAATATATACCAATACTGAAAGTTTATAAAAATGTTGCTTGCATTTCTGTTGCCAGTATTTCCCTGGAAATAGAATTGTTTCCCTGTCTTTTGTGTGGCTTTTAAGTAGGGCTCCGTAAAGTTCTGAACTGATGAAGAGGGGAGCTCAACTCTTGATTTTCAAACATATTTTACTGGTTATTCTTACCCAATGACTCTCTCTTGTCTGAAGCTGCATGTATGCTCTAGTATCAAGGCCAGCTTAAGTACATGGCCAAATACAGGTGACTGGAGGGTACATGATTAAAGAATACATGGTAATAGGACTTGTGATGTGCTTTGGGATATGACTTCTGTGAACCTGATATATCTATAGCTATATTAGTTGGCCATGGCTACCATAATACAGTACCATAATTTGGTGGCTTAAACAATGGAAATGTATTTTCTCACAATTCTAGAGGCTAGATGTCTGAGATCAAGGTGTTCAGAGGGTTGATTTCTTCTGAGGCCTCTTTTCTTGGCCTTTCTCCTTATAGATAGCCACCCTCTCCCTGAATCTTCATATGAATTTCATTCTGATGTCATATATGTAGCCTAATCTCTTTAGGAACACCAATCATATTGGATTAGGGCTCAAACAATGACTACATTTTACTTTAATTAATTCTTTAAAGACCCAATCTCTAAATTTAGTCACATTCTTTAAAGACCCAATCTCTAAATTGAGTCACCCAATCTCTAAATTTAGTCACATTCTAAATTCTGAGCTCAGGATCTAAAAACATGAATTTTCGGGTGACACAATTCAGTTCATATATGCAACTTAACTATATTGACAACTCCAGATGATTAGTGGGCAAGTTAAAAAATAAATAAAAATAAAAACAAGTTAATGAGACTGGTCATGTGATATGCCTTGGAATAAGAATCCTGTCAACCACACTTGTCCTATTGGTACATTAACAAGAGATTCAGATGAATAGGTCTGTCTGTGGTTGCTCAGACCTGGATTCAGGCTTTGAAGCTATTTGGGAATATCAGTTTTTCCCAAATCTGGATTTGTTTTAACTCACAGTTCAAAATTTATTTCTTAATCCTTCCATGTGTAAAAAATTTTTGATGAACTTAATTAATGTCATGAATTGTAGTGTGTGTGTGTGTGTATGTGTGTGTGTGTGTGTGTGTGTGTGTGTGTGTGTGCAGCTGCTAGGTAAAGTATTTCTTAAGTGTTCAATAATAGGGACTCTTTAGGCTTTTGCTAAAAAGAAAGTTGACTATTAAGATATGGGTAGGTAGCTATTGTGCTTTTGTTTAGAATGGTTCCTTGAAGATTTGTAATCTTTGCTAAATACCAAAAAAAAAAAAAAAACCAGCCAATTAGTAGAGTAACTGTTAAGCATCAGCTATTAAGTAGTACCATTGCTAAAAAATGAAAAACAAAAGAAAAGGGCCATCTGGGATACAAGAAAATGTTTTTATAGGTCTCCACAGGATCCTTTCAAGAATTCATGAGGAGAGGAATAAGTGCATGTCTTTGGAAAACCAAAGAGTAATTTAGAAAAAAGAAAAATGTTGTGTTTTTTTTTAAATGAAGGACAAATAAATCATTTAATGTTTTCCATATGATAGAGTTGTTAAAGTTAAAATCAGTTTTGTTGTTAATCTGTGTTTAATATTTATCTGTGTGTTTATTTTTAAATATTTATTTTCAGCTCTTGCTATTTTCTAAAATAACTATTCTATGCAATATGCTGTATATGTAGGTAGTAAAAATTTAAGGGTGGTGTTTGCAGAGTTTATACTGACTATACCACTTGATGTATAAGGTGATCTTGAGAAATTATAGGAAATACTTTATAATCTTCAAAATCTGTAGCACATCAACAAAAATTTGAAGAATATAGTATCTCCATTAACCATAAGAAGACAATTTAGAGTCAACTTATTAATTCAATACAGATTTTACAAATCTGCATAAAACAGAGCATCTTTCATTTAATCAGCCACTAAATACTGATCTGCAAAAAAATCAGATAAACTTTCTTGTATTCAGAGGAAAAAAAATTGGTCAAATGCCATTTCTTTGAAATAATACCTCTTGATCATCTGTAGCAACACAGAAAGAGACTTGAGCTAAAGAGAAATTAATGTAGACTCTTAGAAGTTGGAATAGCCTCTTGGAAAGACTGTCTATACTTGTTGGCTTTCTAAGACTGGTGATGTCTTTTTATTTGGCTTATAACCAGGCAAGAGTGAGGAGCGTAAGCAGTCATTCGAGCATAGCTCTTGGGTAGCTCTAAATAATAATCATATATATTTTGTTATTAGTAGGAAAATAAGAGGGCCAATCTATTCCTTGTTGAATACTTCATCAATGTTTCTTGGCCACTCCTTAATTTAATTTCTAGCAGCTCTAAGCATGAAAAATACCTACATTGGCACTGCAGTTCTAATCAGTTTTCTAATTGTGTGTGTGTGTTTTGTTATCATTTTTGTTGTTGCTTCTTCCACAAAGAGTTGCTAAACTGAAAAATAATTGAGTATGAATGAATATGGACAGTGCCACATAGTGGTAAGTAAGGACTGTGAGTTTGGGAGGCGGGGTTCCAATCCCTGTCCTGCCAGTGTGATGTGGAGCATATTATGTCTTCTCTTCTTCAGATTTATCCTCTGTTAAATGGGTATAGTAATAATATGGTGGACTGGTGTGGTTGTAGGAATAGAATTCACAAAATAGGTTAAGAAACTGGGAGTAATTTTATCATCTTGGTAAAAGTGTTAGCTAGCACAGTTTGCCAAAATAAGTACCTCATATCATTAACTCTCCTGTAAGATTCTTTTTGTTCATATCCAAAATATTTATGGTGTGTCTGATCTTTTTTGCTAATTTAATCAGGTCCTGTACAGGTCTGGTATGTTTGCAAGGGCCACAGGGGAACATTACTTCATTTCAGTTGCTCCAAAGAGCCAGTCTCTTCCTTCCTTCCTTGCCTTCTTCTCTCCTTCCATACCTCTTCTTTTTTGCTTCTCTTTTTCCTGTCATTCATTAAATTTGTACTAAATTTAAGGCACTGCATTAAGGTTGTAGAGATTAGTATCCCCCATACTTCAAGGAATTGATAGTTCAGTTGGAATAGGAGTATGTGGCACAGGTAAGTCAGCAGTCAATTTCAATAGAGCTTGGTTGCTACTGTCACAGAACTAAGCACAGGGTCCTAGGAGAGCTGCTATGAGGGGCATTTAGCTCAAAATGGGGTAGTGATCTGGGAGGAGCAGGAGAGCCATGGTGAAAAGCTTTCTAAAAAAGCTAAAATCTGATTCAACCTGGGGACTGATGGATTTGGGTGGGAAAGGTAGTCTGTTAGTGGATGGAGAGGAAAGAAGATACAAGATAGAGAAATTCATGTGGCATGTTGAAAGACCTAGAGGTGAGAGGGTGTTTGTCAGATTTGGAATATGGAAGAAGATCAATGATATGTAGGAATCTGGCGGAATATGAAGGGGGTCAGTTAGTAAAGGTACATTTAGTCCATCTTAAGGAGTTTGGAATTTCCCCCCAAAACTTTAAAGACTCATTAGGGATTTTAAGCAGTTAAATGTTATGACCTGACTTGAATTCTAGACGGAATCTTCCTAGCACTTTGGGGAACAGATTTGGAGGAGCTAAGGTTGGATGTCAAGTTGATATTTGTAAGTATATTACAGCAATGTATGTGAGAAATTAGAGTCTAGGAAAGGAAGGACCAATGGGTTGAGTGAAATATATACAACCGAGAAGTACAATTTTTAGAATTTGGTGACCTCTCAGATTTGGAAAATGAGATAATCAGGGATGCATCCAGATGACCACTGAGTAGGGCATCTCAGAGGCAGTAAAGCTGGTCACTGAGATTAGTCAATAAGTGTTTGGGGCTCAAAGATACATGGAATAGAGAAAGATTTAGTGTAAGGTAAGAGGTCTTATAGCATTGGTAGCATGAAGAGCAAGGGTGTGGAGTGAGATGATAATTAGCCAAAGACAATAGCTTTGAAGCATCATCATCTGAAGAGTGTTTATACTCTATAATTGGCAGGTGGGGAAGAGTACTGTGAATTTCTTGTCAAAATACCCAGGTGAATGTGGAAATATGTATAGACAAATAGGCAGCACAGGAAGATGAAAGAAAGAGGTGAGCATTTGTCAGTAACCAGGGATGCCAGTAGAAGTCTGATATAAGGATGTTTCTGCAGGTGCAGGCCAAGTGGAGTTTAGTGGATTTTTGACATTAGCTGTGTGGGCCCTGATGTCTTGGCACTGCAGACTTTCCTTCTAGCATTAGAAGCATGTTTTAATCAAAGGTTCTCGTGACTGGATTGAAATCATTGTTTTTCCTTGATTCATGGTTGGGAAGCTTAGCAGAGGATGATTGAGAAAAGTCTCATTTTCTTGATGCCTGCCTGTTCCTCAATCCTAGTGATGAAAGATTTTCATTTCCATGGTACACTTAAGAGAAGGAAATTAACCCTGCTTGACCATCTACTTTGTTCCCAGAATGTGGACTCTTGTATTATCTGAATAATAATACATAAGGAAACAGATTCATCAGGTATAAAAAGCATACTGAGAGTTACACAGCTATGAGGTCACAGAGCAGGAATGACAAATTGGTTAGGTCCTTCATGTTACTTTCATTCTCAATTGCATTCAGGGTACAGAAACAGTATAAGTTGATTTACCTTAAGTATTTGGTGCAGTAATAGAAAGCTGGCTAGAGAATTGGGAAAGAGAAAAATACTAAAGGAGCAAATTACAAATGGGAAATGGGACACAATCATAGATGAAGAGGAAATTAATATTTAGAGAATAGTAAGGAAAATTCTATACTGATAAATTTAAAAATTTAGATACATTTGATGTTCTTCAAGGAAGATACAGAAAATATATGTAACCTAAGCTTATCAGGGAAGAAATATAAAACCTAAATAATTAGCCATGGAAAAATACTAAAAAAGTTGATAAAGAATCATGAGACAAAGCAGTGCCAGATTCGGATGGTTTTTATAGGAAAACATTATACACACAAAAACATTTCTTTGCTACTTCAACTGTCCCAGATCATAAAAGAAAAAGTTCTTGAATATATTTGTATCTTTTTAAAGAAAATAAACCCCAAAACATTAGAATTGTTTATATTTATTAGTATGAATTTTAAAATCCTTAATCGTTAAACAATACCTTTAGATATATATGAATACCAAATATAATTTAGAATAATAATGATCTGGAGTAGAAAAATGTAATAAAATGATAGATATTAAAGGATTATAAAAGAAAATATTTAATCAAGAACTATGTAATGTTTTGAACAACCAATAATAAAAAAAGAAAATATTTATTCCTAATAAAGGAAAAAAAAACTTTTGTGAAAGTATATAAATTTGCATTATGTTTATGCTTTAATATACAGAGTGTAAATTATCATTTAGATTTTATGTGTAAATCATTTGTACAGGGTACATTTGGGGTTTGTGTACTAGGGATTGAATTCAGAGCCTCATGAACAGCAAGCACATGCTCTACCACTGAGTTCCCCAAGCTCTTCCCATATGATTAAAATAGCAGATTATGAGTTGGAAAGAAATATACAAGGTTTCATTTTGGGAGTATATACCATGAGGATCACTGAAAATTGTTAGGATTACCACTACCTACTAACATTTATTGAGTGCTTAGAAATCACTGTGAAAAGTGCACTGGATATTTTACTGAATTTAAATGTACTTGAGGCTTCAGAGGGTACACAGTGTGATGTGTCAGCGAGTCCATCTCAAACCCATGGCTGCTCGTCTGACAGAATGAGGTCTTCTACCATGCTCTACTGCTGGAACAAGAGAGTTCTGTAAGATGGCTAGTTGGGGACAAATGTGCACACTTCATTTTATAGACAACATTGCTGTATTTTTTACTGTATTATTATGGAAAGTTTAAGCAGAGAATATCCATTTTCACATAGCTACAACAATGACATATAACAAAGAAAAAATGATGACAATAAAAACATGCTTGGAATAATTTAAGCAATCATGTTATAGGAAATCACTGTCTCCTGAGATGTGTGAAGGATGACTTAAATGGAAAGATATATCTTATGCTTGTATAGAACTATGAGGATGTCAGCACTTCCAAAATTATCCTATAATTCAACATCATTCAATCTAAATGGTAAGGGTTCCACTTGATATTTCTGTAGTTTATCTGGGATACAAGAATAAAATAATACAAAAGAAAATTATTGAAATGAAAGACATGATGTGTTACTTGCCATTCCAAGTATTATAGGTAGTTTGAATCTTCTCCTACTACCACTGGTTTATATGAAGATTATTAACTTACTTTGAAAACTTTTATATATCTATATTACTTGACCTGGAAAACACACACATAATATATTGAATAAAAATAGAATTAAAGAAGTCGGTAGAGAATGAAATTATTTATGTAAAGTCATGTATGTCTATAGTTATTTGTACACCTAGAGAGAATTCTGGAAAGATGTTCACCAAATGTTGGCAAATGTCTTTGATTATTGATGCTTTGATGAGTGGTTTTAGTGATACTTTTTGTCCTGTTTACATTTCAAACATTAAGCATGTATTAGATTCAAAAAGAAGGAAATAGGACAAAAGGTAAATCAGTTATTAAATTTACTACTAATAATAAGGTAATAATATTAGATCCAAATACATGAACTCCAGGGTTTGTGTGCCTTGGAGGAGAGGGGGTCTGGAGAGATGGTAGTAAGCATACCATTCCACCAGCTGCATTTTTTTCAGAGGAATTGGCACTTTGCTAAGCCCTTTAAACACCTTGATTATTGGTCCAGAATTCCTAATTACAATATCAGATATTTGTCATAAAAATAATGCAGGGGCAAAATATCCTCATCTTTTTTATTTAGATCCTTGGCATACATTATTTGCCTGTAAGATTGTAGTGCTCATCTCATCCTTTTGTAGAGATGAAATTGTATTCCTAAAAAGACTAGTCTGTTTTGAAGTTTCCTGGTTTTATGGGCTAAAATTCAAAACCATAAATGATATGATAATGAAATTTGTAGCTGTTAAGAATTCTTGGAAGATGCCATTGTGTTCAAAAGATAGGAAGACTGAAGAGGGAAAAATGTTTACTTAACTGTAAAATGAAAAGCATTAAGATGAAATGAAGCTGCAGAAAAATTTAGAAAATTTGTTCAACCTAGAGGGGTGGCTTGCTCCCTGGGGAGCCAAGTATGAAGGAGAGTCAGGTGTTGTGTGACTCTATTGTATTGAGGTAACTGATATTTTTAGTCTTGTTTTGTTTCCCCAGAAAACTAGTAGTCAATATAATTGTAATATTTTAACACTACTTTATCATTAATTATAAAGGCAGATTTTTCTTCTCATATCTTATTTAAGGAGATGCTCTATATTCTCCAATATGACTTAGTTAAATTTGGACCCAGTCATAATATTTAGCAGATCATGTTTCTGGATTGCCTTTATATATGAAACATATTGTACAGGAAAAGTTTGGAGAATATATAACATATTCATAAACAGAAGAAACTGGAAAATGTTAATAAAGTTATATCTTAACAAGTAAAATGACAGTAATTCAATAACTAGATAATATCAAGAAGTGCTTTCCCGTGATCTATTTTATTCTATATCATTTGTTAGAAGATATTTACCTTAATTATTTACTTTTAGCATATATCCTTAGCCCTGACCTTACATTTATGCAGTTTTCTCCATTAATCAAAATATTCATCATTTTCAGAACAATTTCACATTTATTGCCTTATTTGATATTCACAATAACACTTGAAGATGAGAAAAATACTTAGTCCCAAGTTACAATGTGTATGTGTGTGTGTGTATGTGTATGTGTATATATATATATATATATATATATATATATATATATCATACATAATTATTATTATAATTCTAAGTTTATAGATTAAAAATGAAGGAAGAAAGCTTACCTATAAGCGTAGCACATTACAACTCTTCCTGTATATTTTAATGTTCTTCAAGTCTTTGACCTTAGGAATAAGTAATATGGAGCATATGCAGGAACATATAGTCTAGATCATTTATTCAGCAAATATTTTTTCTATGCCTATAATTTTCTAATATCAGGAATACAGAAGAACAAGACAGATTATGTTTCTGCCCTCACAAAGTTTACATTCCAGTAGTTAAATAGATACATAAATGTTTGTTTTGTATTGATAGGTCTCTCAAATAAAAATGAAAGAGATGTAGAGTACAGACTGAAGGAATGCTTATTCTATAAAGTGTGGTCACCAGTGCTTCTCTGATGGACCAACATTTGAACGGAAACCTGACTTGAGTAGGAATGTGAACTCCAGGATATGGGGGTGGGGCAGAATTCCAGGAATAGGGAAGAGCATGTGCAAAGACCCTGAGACATGCATCTTCAAAAAAATCAAGAAGGCCCATATGGATGGAAAGATCAATAGGTTAAGACAATATAGCTATGAGAGGCCATTTATACCTCTCCCTAGCCTGAGCAAGTCCCCCATGCCTTTCTGGCTGACCTAAAAGACTTAAGGAATAGGAATGCATGAAGGGGCTTCAGAGAGTGTGTCTTGGTGTCATAGATGGGCAGGGAACTTCAGTAGCTAATAATTGCTCAAAGGCCTAATGAACCAGTGGGACCAAGTATATCTCAAGTGATATGAGAAGAGAATTCTCAGTGACTTCTGGATGAAACTTGATTGCAGGAGGATAGTTGAGCCTCTGGAGACCATAGATTCTCTTGGGGAAAAAAAAGGAGTAATTAAAAAAATTCAATGGGTTTTTATACTGAAACATCTGATTTACTAAGACCCAAAAGAGACCTTTAAACCTAAAAGGACCAAGCTCCCTTGAAAGTATTTGAAAGATTTAAATAAATTTACTGAGTAGGAGTGGAAACTTGAGACAGGATGACATCATCCTTGGATTTTAAAAGTGTGTTTTTTGTACATCTGAGTTATAGTGTGCCAATTCTGTCTCTTGCTGCATTAGTGTATTTGGCATACTACACAGTAAAAGACTATCACACGGCATGTAAGCTGCCATGAATCCAAACTGATTAATTTGTAGCTTTTAAACCACAAACCATCCTCAAGAGAGGTGACTTTCCAAATTTCTACAAATCTTCTTTATTTTTATGTCCCTGAAAATTTCCACTCTCACCCTAGTGTGGTCAAATTATGGTTCAGATTCCTCCCAGGGTACCCCTAATGCCTCCCTGTAAATCCGTCGGTTTCCAGAATTTAGCAGCTCTACCTTGGTTGCCTTGCTTCCCTTGTGTCTGCCCCAGCTTACGGTCTTGGATCTAGAGTGGCTGTCTACATATCTTGAGCTTGTCCCAACCAATATCAATATATCATCCATGGACCTGCCTTTTCCTCTCAAAGCATGATCTAACTTTTTAAAAAGTCCATATCTGAAGACATGAGCTCATACTCCATCTTTAGTTGGAGACATTGACTCTCAAAGTTTACATGGCCCTCTCCTCCCCAGCATCCCCCACTTTGCTCCTCTAGCACTGATAAATCATTTGCTTTAAACAAGTCTCTGGCCCTCTGGGAGGGTGTTCTAAGTCCATTACTGCTTTAGGCACTTTCACTTTGTCCCTCGGAAACATTTTGCTAAAAGTTTGGTGTCTATGGTAGATCATGCTTCATTGGTTCAGTTCTAGGGTATAACTAGGTTTGGGAGCTAAACAATCTGCTTTGTATTATTCAGAGTAAATGACATTAGCTGCTGTAAAAAAGTCTTGGTGATTTATTTCTCACTGAAGTCTGAAACAGGTTGAATGCTCTCTTCAAAGCAGTCACTTAAGAAGCCTGCCTAACTCTTTCCATCAATGTGACTACATCATCTCAGAATCCTTTGGTTCCAGCCACGTAGACAAAATAAAATGTTTACAAAAGACATTTTAAGGGTTAGGCATAAAAGTGTGCATAGTTCTATCTGTGTGTGGGTGGACCTGTCTTCCCTCTCAAAAGGTTATTTAACTTTTTGATGAAAGTCCATGTCTGAAGAGGAGCTGCCAAATACAGAGCAGCACATGCATATGGAAGACCACTAACAGTGTCTGCCATTATCTATTCTTTGGGATACCAAAGATCAGATTCAGGTGACTTTCATACAAAGAAAAGACCAACTCCATCCTCAAGGGAGATAACATGAATCTCAGCCTGTCTGTCACTCTATCTAGCTTCCAAGTCTGGGACAAAAATGCCTTTTCTTTATCCTAAAATCTACAAACTAAAATAACAAATCATTCCTCCTCCCACCCTATATGCCTGTTGTGCAGATAGGGATAAGGGCCAGGAGCACAAACTTAGTGAACTTTTTAGTGGGAAAAGGGAAGGAAGGATGACCCACAGAAGTCACTGATTCAAGGCAACGCTGGAATTCTTCACAGCAAGCACTGTGATGACCTGCTTCTTGTGCAGGTGGGGAAAATTCTCTGTTGAGCTCCTGTTTGTGCCTCTTTTCTCTGACTTTTGAGAGGATTGTCTTTTTTCATTGTTCTCCTTGATCATGTCTAAGATGGCTGTTGGTGGCTGTAAGTATCAAGGATTTAAAAAATCTAGAGGAAGGCAAGAATGGTGGTGCACTCCTTTAATCCCAGTGGCTCAGGAGACTGAGGCTGGAAGATTATAAGTTCAAAGCTAGCTAGCTTCAGCAACTTAGCAAGACTCAACTCAGCAAGTCCCTGTCTCAAAATATAAAATAAAAAGGTCTGGGGATATGGATCAGTGGTTAAGTATTTTGGGGTTCAATTCCTGCTACCAAAGGGTGGTGGTGGCAATCTAGAAATCATGGAGTAATAAAGCCTTGTCTTAAGAAATATGTGGGGTCTTAGACCTCAATGTGTAAACACGTTAAAAATACACATATTGGCAGTTTATACAGAAGGTTTTACTGCTAAAGTATAGCCAAAAGGCTCTAAACTATAGGTAGCACATGGTTTTACTGTGGTTGCTGTCTACATGCAAGAAGATTTTCTTAGCAGTGGGATCATTCAAACTCAAGAAAAGGAGAGACAATAGGAAAGCACCCAGGCTTTAAAAAGTATACACTATAATATAGGAAAAAGTAATTACTGGCTTTTGAGACATGGTGGGTTGAACAACATTTGCTTTCCTTAAACTCAGAATGAGTCTGACACTTACAAAGCTCACTGCTCTAATTAGGTAGGCAGTGCTAGATCAATTAAGAGTCAGGGAGAAAATTTAGGGGCCTTAATTCTGAATTCCTATGGCTGGTTCACAGGCTCAAGAAAATGCAAATATTATAGATTGACATGTAGACAGCCTTAGACATGGGGAACCATGCCTAAGAAATACATGAAATTTGAAAGTGGAGGAAATGTAAAATGTAGTGCCTTGATAAACATATGACAGGGGTACTGAAATGTATTAGTTCCCTGGAGCATAAGCATCAACAGCAACTTTAGTTTACATATCTGCTCAGGGTGATTCTCCATTTGAAACTAAGGAAAAGCAGTAAGCCTCTTCTATAATAGTCAAGTTTCTTAGGACTAGGAGAATTCCTAATAAGAAGAAGTGGTATTATCCTAGTGAGCTATTACAAAATAGCTATTGCTGTAATCTGCTCTTAATCCAGGCTCTTCACAGTGTTACTTTGTAACTCTTCTACTCAAAAGTTCACTCAGAAGTCATTAATAGAGGCAAGGGCTATAGCTCAGTGGTAGAGTGCCTGCCTTACATGTGTGAGGCACTGGGTTTGATCCTCACCACCACATAAAAGTAAATAAAGATATTGTGTCCATGTATAACTAAAAAAATTTTTTTAAAAGTCATTAAATATAAAGAAAACAAACTTCATGATGAAGATAAGCAAAAACAATAAAGATTTATATCTTCAAGGGCCTAATGATCTAAAACGACTACTTATGAAATATTTGAAGAAATAAAAAATTACAATAGAAAGTCACATAGAAAAAATAATAATAATGAACATTACCAACAAACATCTAGAAATAAAAAAAATCAGGTTTTTGAAGCTGAAATTTTAATGAATGGGTTAAATAGCTTATAAGACACTGATGAGGAAAGCATTAATGAGCTGGAAGATAGAGTCATCTATTCAACAAATACTTAACAATTAATTCAACATTGTATGTATATTACTAGTCCCTTGCTATGTGTCAGTGAATAGTACAGGTAAAGATGCTTGTCCTTAGGGAGTTCATTGTCTTATGGGAAGAGAAAGACAAAAGAAAGGAGCAATAAATGTAATGTATAATATTTTAAAAGTTGGAGATTGCTATAAAAAATAAAAATAAGCTGGTCTGGGTAGGAAATATTAGGTATATAAAGTTATTAGGGAATAGGGAGGAACAATTTAATAAAATTACCAGATCAAATATTGATAAAGCAACAATTTGAGGAAAGATCTGAAGAAATTTAGGAGGTTGGTCTAGGCACATGGACCCCATGTGTGGCAGGGTGATCACCAATTTGCTTAAATTCCCCCAGGGTCACACAGAAAGAATACTTTCCCAGACTTTTGAGTCTAGAAGAAACATGAATACTTCTGATTAGTGGTGGATAGGAGGAGTCATTATGCACTCCACACATTTCCTGATAACAGTGCTTATAAGACATTGACTTTAACTTGAAACCAATAAGAAAAAGACAAAATTTAAAATGTATGAATTTGTAAATTAAAGCACTTTCGAAGTAACTTATGGATTGAAGAAAAAATTCTAATGGTAATTCAAAAATATTTGGGGTGACAATCACAATAGGAACAGTATAGAGAATTCTAAATCATATGAGACTTTGATACATTTACAGATGCGATTTTTTCAAAAGAGTATGGTAAGTTGGGATATCCAATATATGATTCTGAAATTATTGATACACAGATTGAAAAACAAATAAATCTCTGCCTACAACATATGAAAAAAATGAAATTTATATTGTTAAATACTTAAAATGATATAAAAACTTTAAAACATTTAGAATGTAGGATAGGAAAATGTCTTTGGCTTAAGGGGAAAAAAGATTAATTTAAAAGGACACAAAAGATGTTAATCATAAAGAAATATTTGTCATATCAATTCATTAAAATTAAGAATTATTTTATCATAAGAGGCAAGTAAGTCACTGAGAAATTGTGTTTTCAATATATATTGACAAGAAATGACTGGTACCTAGAATATATAAAGCACTGCTTCAAATTAATGTAAAAAATGACTAAAAACCCATACCAAAGACAAGCAGGTATTTCACAAATGGCCAAAAAACATAAAAATATATATAACCTTGTCAGTAATCAGAGCTATTAAATTCAAGACCATAATAAAGGAACATTTTTCATGAAGGCTTGGTTCTTGTTTTTTCTAGGACAGAGGAAAAATCATTGCCAAGAAAGATGGTATGATGTGTTTTTATATTTAGTGATTGATGAAAATAAATAAGATTAAGCATTTATTCATTTATGTATTTAACACGTTTATTGAGTATCTTCTATGAACTAAGAACAGTGCTAACATTGCATAGTTTTCTAAAATAAATAATTTAATTATGGAATTAGGAAAGTTTACAGAAAATCTCTTAACATTGTCATAAAAGTTTTATAAGTTTACATTTACTATACTACCAAATATGTTTCCATAATAGTTGTATAAATTTATAATTTTACCAATAGTAAATGATACTAACACTGAATATTATCACTATTAAAAACATTTACCACATGTAGACAAAGGTATTAATAGTCAATTTAAAAAAGAATAAATAAACATGAACACTGAACTAAGTTTAAAAGAATGTAATCTCATTTATATTTAGAAATGCAAATTAGGTAGCACTATATCTTGTTCATAGTTTGACAAAGATAAAAGATAAAACCAAGCATTGACATGAATGTAGGGATAATTACAAATACTACTCTTAGGACCTCAAATTGGCACATCCATTTTGGAGAACAATTATTTTAAAAGGTTAAACTGGCAACACTTTTGACTTAGAGATTTCTTTTTTTTTTTAACATTTATTTATTTATTTATTTTTTCAATTTCTTTTTTTTTATTGGTTGTTCACAACATTACAAAACTCTTGACATATCATATTTCATACATTAGATTGAAGTGGGTTATGAACCCCCAATTTTACCCCAAATGCAGATTGCAGAATCACGTCGGTTACACATCCACAATTTTACATAATGCCGTATTAGTAATTGTTGTATTCTGCTACCTTTCCTATCCCCTACTATCCCCCCCTCCCCTCCCCTCCCATCTTCTCTCTCTACCCCATCTACTGTAATTCATTTCTCTCCTTGTTTATTTTCCCATTCGCCTCACAACCTCTTATATGTAATTTTATATAGCAATGAGGGTCTCCCTTCATTTCCATGCAATTTCCCTTTTCTCTCCCTTTCCCTCCCATCTCATGTCTCTGTTTAATGTTAATCTTTTCTTCCTGCTCTTCCTCCATGCTCTGTTCATAGTTGTTCTCATTATATTAAAGAAGACATTTGGTATTTGATTTTAGGGATTGGCTAGCTTCACTAAGCATAATCTGCTCTAGTGCCATCCATTTCCCTGCAAATTCTATGATTTTGTCATTTTTTATTGCTGCATAGTACTCTATTGTGTATAGATGCCACATTTTTTTTATCCATTCATCTATTGAAGGGCATCTGGGTTGGTTCCACAGTCTAGCTATTGTGAATTGTGCTGCTATGAACATCGATGTGGCAGTATCCCTGTAGCATGCTCTTTTAAGGTCTTCAGGGAATAGTCCGAGAAGGGCAATAGCTGGGTCAAATGGTGGTTCCATTCCCAGCTTTCCCAGGAATCTCCAAACTGCTTTCCAAATTGGCAGCACCAATTTGCAGTCCCACCAGCAATGTACAAGTGTACCCTTTTCTCCACATCCTCGTCAGCACTTGTTGTTGTTTGACTTCATAGTGGCTGCCAATCTTACTGGAGTGAGATGGTATCTTAGGGTGGTTTTGATTTGCATTTCTCTGACTGCCAGAGATGGAGAGCATTTTTCCATGTACTTGTTGATTGATTGTATATCCTCCTCTGAGAAGTGTCTGTTCAGGTCCTTGGCCCATTTGTTGATTGGGTTATTTGTTATCTTATTGTCTAATGTTTTGAGTTCTTTGTATACTCTGGATATTAGGGCTCTATCTGAAGTGTGAGGAGTAAAAATTTGTTCCCAGGATGTAGGCTCCCTATTTACCTCTCTTATTGTTTCTCTTGCTGAGAAAAAACTTTTTAGTTTAAGTAAGTCCCATTTGTTGATTCTTGTTATTAACTCTTGTGCTATGGGTGTCCTATTAAGGAATTTGGAGCCCGACCCCACACTATGTAGATCGGAGCCAACTTTTTCTTCTATCAGACGCAGAGTCTCTGATTTGATATCAAGCTCCTTGATCCATTTTGAGTTAACTTTTGTGCATGGCAAGAGAAAGGGATTCAGTTTCATTTTGTTGCATATGGATTTCCAGTTTTCCCAACACCATTTGTTGAAGATGCTATCCTTCCTCCATTGCATGCTTTTAGCCCCTTTATCAAATATAAGATAGTTGTAACTATGTGGATTAGTCTCTGTGTCCTCTATTCTATACCATTGGTCCACCCGCCTGTTTTGGTACCAGTACCATGCTGTTTTTGTCACTATTGCTCTGTAATATAGTTTGAAATCTGGTATCGCTATACCGCCTGATTCACACTTCCTGCTTAGAATTGCTTTTGCTATTCTGGATCTTTTATTTTTCCATATGAATTTCATGATTGCTTTATCTATTTCTACAAGAAATACCTTTGGGAATTTGATTGGCATTGCATTAAACCTATAGAGAACTTTTGGTAATATTGCCATTTTGATAATGTTAGTTCTGCCTATCCATGAACAGGGTATATTTTTCCATCTTCTAAGATCTTCTTCTATCTCTCTCTTTAGGGTTCTGTAGTTTTCATTGTATAAATCTTTCACCTCTTTTGTTAGGTTGATTCCCAAGTATTTTATTTTTTTGAGGATATTGTGAATGGAGTGTTTTTCCTCATTTCCGTTTCAGAAGTTTTGTCGCTGATATACAGAAATGCCTTTGATTTATGCGTGTTGATTTTATATCCTGCCACTTTGCTGAATTCATTTATTAGTTCTAGTAGTTTCTTTGTAGACCCTTTTGGGTCTTCTAGGTATAGAATCATGTCATCTGCAAGTAGTGATAATTTAAGTTCTTCTTTTCCTATTTTTATGCCTTTAATTTCTTTCATCTGTCTAATTGCTCTGGCCAGTGTTTTGAGAACTATATTGAATAGAAGTGGTGATAGAGGGCATCCCTGTCTTGTTCCAGATTTTAGAGGGAATGCCTTTAACTTTTGTCCATTCAGAATGATGCTAGCCTGTGGCTTAGCATAGATAGCTTTTACAATGTCAAGGTAAGTTCCAGTTATCCCTAGTTTTTCTAAAGTTTTGAACATAAAGGGATGCTGTACTTTGTCGAATGCTTTCTCTGCATCTATCGAGATGATCATATGGTTCTTATCTTTAAGGCTATTGATGTGGTGAATAACATTTATTGATTTCCATATATTGAACCATCCTTGCATCCCAGGGATGAATCCTATTTGATCATGGTGCACAATTTTTTTGATGTGTTTTTGTATTCAATTCGCCAGAATTTTATTGAGGATTTTTGCATCTAGGTTCATTAGAGATATTGGTCTGTAGTTTTCTTTCTTTGAGGTGTCTTTGTCTGGTTTTTGAATCAGGGTGATGTTGGCCTCATAGAATGAATTTGGAAGAGCTCCCTCTTTTTCTATTTCCTGAAATAACTTGAAAAGTATTGGTATTAATTCTTCTTTAAAGGTTTTGTAGAACTCCGCTGTATACCCATCCGGTCCTGGGCTTTTCTTGGTTGGTAGTCTTTTGATGGCTTCTTCAATTTCATCCATTGATATTGGTCTGTTCAAATTGTGTGTATCCTCCTGACTCAGTCTGGGCAAATCATATGACTTAAGAAATTTATCGATGTCTTTACTATCTTCTATTTTATTGGAATATAGGTTTTCAAAATAATTTCTAATTGTCTTCTGTATTTCTGTAGCATCTGTTGTGATATTGCCTTTTTCTTCCCGTATGTTAGTAATTTGAGTTCTCTCTCTTCTTCTCTTTGTTAGCATGGCTAAAGGTCTGTCGATCTTATTTATTTTTTCGAAGAACCAACTTTTAGTTTTGTTAATTTTTTCAATAGTTTCTTTTGTTTCAATTTCATTGATTTCCGCTCTGATTTTAATTATTTCTTGCCTTCTGCTACATTTGCTGTTGTTTTGTTCTTCCTTTTCTAGGGCTTTGAGATGAAGTGTGAGCTCATTTATTTGTTGGTTTTTTCTTTTTTTGAGGAATGACCCCCAGGCGATGAATTTTGCTCTTAAAACTGCTTTCATTGTGTCCCATAGATTCCAATATGTTGTGTCTGTATTTTCATTTATCTCTAAGAATTTTTTGATTTCCTCCTTTATCTCTTCTGTAACCCATTGATCATTCAGTAACATATTGTTCATTTTCCATGTGATGTAGGATTTTTCCTTCCTTCTTTTATCATTGATTTCCAGTTTCATTCCATTATGATCAGATAAAATGCATGGTATTATCTCCACCCCTTTATATTTACTGAGGGTTGCCCTATGGCATAATATATGGTCTATTTTTGAGAAGGATCCATGTGCTGCTGAGAAAAAAGTATATCCATTTGATGATGGTTGATATATTCTATATATGTCAGTTAAGTCTAGGTTATTGATTGTGATATTGAGTTCTATAGTTTCTTTATTCAACTTTTGTTTGGAGGATCTGTCCAATGGTGAGAGAGGTGTGTTGAAGTCACCCATAATTATTGTGTTGTGGTCTATTTGATTCTTGAACTTGAGGAGAATTTGTTTTATGCATGTCGCAGCACCATTATTTGGTGCATAAATATTGATAATTGTTATGTCTTGTTGGTGAATGGTTCCTTTTAACAGTATATAATGTCCTTCTTTATCCCTTTTGATTAACTTACTCTTGAAGTCAATTTTATTCGATATGAGGATGGCCACCCCTGCTTGCTTACGAGGACTGTGTGCGTGGTATATTTTTTCCCATCCTTTCACCTTCAGCCTGTGTATGTCTTTTCCAATCAGATGTGTCTCCTGGAGGCAGCATATTGTTGGATTTGTTTTTTTAATCCATGAAACCAGCCTATGTCGCTTTATTGGAGAGTTTAAGCCATTAACATTCAGAGTTACTATTGATATATGGTTTGTACTTCCATCCATGTTTGATTATTTATCCTTTTTTAAAAAAATTTAGTTTGTTTCTCCATGATTATCTTTCCCCTCGCCCTCTGTCTTTACTGAGCCACTTCCCACTGATGGTTTTGGTTATTGTTTTTCATTTCTTCCTCGTGTAGTGTTTTGCTCAAAATGCTTTGCAATGCTGGTTTTCTGGCTGCAAATTCTTTTAACTTTTGTTTATCATGAAAGATTTTTATTTCGTTGTCATACCTGAAGCTTAATTTTGCTGGATACAGAATTCTTGGTTGGCATCCATTGTCTTTCAGTGTTTGAAATGCATTGTTCCATGACCTTCTTGCTTTCAGTGTCTGTGATGAAAAATCCGTTGTTAACCTTATTGGTTTACCCCTGAATGTAATCTGTCTCCTTTCTCTTGTAGCTTTTAATATTTTCTCTTTGTTCTGTATATTGGATAGCTTCATAACAATGTGTCTTGGCGTTGGTCTACTGTGATTTTGTGTGCTCGGTGTCCTGTATGCATCTTCAATTTGTATATCTGTTTCCTTTTTTATTTCTGGAAAGTTTTCTGTAATTATTTCATTCAGCAGGTTACTCATTCCCTTGGTTTGAATCTCTGTACCTTCTTCTATCTCGATGACTCGTAAGTTTGGTTTTTTTATGTTATCCCATAACTCTTGGATGTTTTTCTCGTGATTTTTTACCAGCCTTTCTGAGTTGGCTAGACTCTTTTCAAGATGATATATTTTGTCTTCATTATCTGACGTTCTGGCTTCTACTTGCTCCACTCTGTTAGTGATACTCTCAATTGAGTTTTTAATTTGGTTTATCGTTTCCTTCATTTCTAGAATTATTGTTTGATTATTTTTTATAATCTCTATCTCCTGATAAAGATGCTTAACTTCTTCTTTTAGCTGTTTATGTAATTCCTTCTCAATGTGTTCTTTCGCTGCTTGAATTTGCTGTCTTGAGTCCTCTTTAAGGTTCCATTCCATCTGTCTAAGGTGTTCCTTGAGTTCTTTATATGACCATTTTTCTGATAACACTAGGTCCTCCTGAATATTTAGGCTGTCCTGCATTGTTTGTACTCCCTTTCTTCCTTGCTTTTTGAAGCTGCTTATGTTACTTCTTGTTCTGTTTGACTGCTGAGTTACTGTTTACTCCTATAAATTTATTTGATGCTTGGGAGGAAAGGTATTAGAAGGGAAGGGAAGAAGTCACTAAAGAGAATGAGAGTAAGCAGGTAGAATTCAAGGAAGGGGGGGATAAGATAATTTAAAAGAAATGAAAAGACAAAAGAAGAAAAAAATAGGAAATAAAAAAGAAAAAAAATTTAAAAAAAATAATAAAAAAAATTAAAATTAAAATTAGAATTAAAAAAATTGTAAAAAAAATTTAAAAAACAACAAGAAAGAAAAATGAAAATGAAAGAAAAACCCAAATCAAAAAAAAGAGAAAATGAAGAAAAAAAAAAAACCTAATAAATGCAGTCTTAGAGTTTGATTAACTTCTCTTCCAGTAGGTGGCGCTGTGCCCACCAGGCCAAGTTTCTCCTGTCAATATGCGGGAACCAAACACTGTGTAGCAGCTCCTCCCAGACTGGGCGAGTCTCCAATCCTGAGTGCCTAGGGCCTCCTCTTGTGTCTAGTCACTTCCCACTTTTCCTCTAGCCAGGCCCCTCTCACGGGTGCTGCTCACCACAATACTGGCTACACGCCAGGTCTGCTGCTCTCGGGAGCCCTGTTTTCATGAACGACTGGGCACACTCTTCCAGTTTGCCATTCCCTCAGACCCTACGTTTGTAGAGCTTGGGGCTGAGAATCCTCAGCGAATCTTACTTGCCCTCTGGTAGCCACGCCCCCGGTAGCTGGTGCAAGAGACCTCAGCTGTCAGCCCTGGCGGGAGCAGTAGTTCCACACCGTGGGTCCCGTACCACCTCTGATTCCCTCGGGCTGGCTATCGCGCTCACGGGAGAGCTGGGAGGGGCCCTTACGGTTTCCCTGATGTGTGGAGAGGGAAGGCTAGGGCATTACACACCTGTAGCCGCAGGTTTCAATGAAGTCATCTCCTCCGCCGCAGTCTGATGACGTCAGTTCTCTGCCATGGTGGTGTCTCTTGCAAATGGTGACAGTTTGTTTCCCTTTGCCGGGCGACCAATGCAACAGGTGGGTCCTTACTGTCTCTCCCAAGCCCCATTTCAAACCTGCGGCCACTACCTATGAAGGCTCGGTAGGCATTTACCTCCGTAGGATGAGAAGGGCTGACCAGTTGTTTCAGCCGGATGGATTAGTGCTGAGTCACAGCTGTTTGTCTGTGGGAAGCAGGCGAACGGGAGCTTGAATTCAGCCGATCTGGGCTCAGTGTGTGTTCTTGACTTAGAGATTTCACTGAAACTCATGACACAGATGCACAAGTACATTATGTAGAAAACTGTTTCTTGAGGATATTTTGTAATAGGAATGAATTGTAAAGAATTAAAATATTCAACAGAGTTGGTTAAAGAAATCTTGTTATTTTTCAGGTTGGTAGATAATTATTAACAATATTTGCAGGGATATTTATTTATTAGCATGAAGAGTTATTCATTTTATATTAAGTGAAAGAAGTAGGTTTAAAACAATACGTATATAATACTTGTATATATATTTTTCATTGTATGCAAAAATTCATACATATGTATACATAGGAAACATCAGAAGATAAGCATAGGAAAATACAAAGAGCAATTATTTCTAAATGTTGAAATATTAAGTGATTTTACATTATTTTGTTTTGGGGGGACATATTTACTTTTAAGCTTCCTTTTATTAGGTGAACATGTATTAACTCTGTATAATTTTTATAGTAGAATTCAAATTTAATGGTAAAGATTATGATGTTGTTAATATGTATTATTAGGATCCTGACTAATTTGAAGTATTTCCCTAATATTTGTTTCATTTTCTTTTTTTTTTTAATTTGTGATTTGTAGTTTGTTTCTTTTTTATGGAATTTAGAGGTCTTTATATATTTGGTTTTCATTACAATTGCATTTTTAATTCTATTACCTGACCACATTTACATTTACAGTATTGTATTATGTATCTAAGTTTGTGTCTTCAAAACCAAGAAAACAGTTCCACACATTTATTTGGAATGGCCCCCAAAAGCTATTCCAGACCATCACAGCTCAAGTCAGACTTGTGTCATTCCGTCTCAACACACAATGTAGATAACCTGACTTCTAACTTCATAGACTGAAACTCTTTCAAAATCCTTCCTCTCTCACTCTTCCACCTCTCCTACTCATAGTCACACCAGCATTTATCTGCATGTACAAATGCCTCTATGTCCATCACCCTTGAGTGCAGGGAGGGAATCAGCCTTCCTTCTACCTGTGTTCTGGATCCCATCCTCTGCCACCTTATGAATGACTTTTAATCTGTTGGTGATCCCTCTTTTCTTCTGTGTGTTCCTCTTTGCTGCTTCTCCAAGCAACAGAGTTAAATTAAACTATAAGCAAGTTTAATTTCCATCTACATAACAAAACAGAATAAACCAACTCTCACTGCCAAGCCCAAATCCTTCCTTGAGCTTTTCTTTACACAGTGGGTGACACAAAGGACCAGTTATCATATTGGGCTCTAAACATTGATGAGCACTCAAAATGCCTGTTGCTGCAGTAGTTTCTGGAGCGGCATGGGTAAGTCAGTTACATGCTTCAGAGTCTGACTGTTGTTCTTCATGGCCTCTGGGTGTGACATCATGACCTACCTCTTAACAATGGAATTTCACTCAAGTAAGAGTTCCTTCTATGAATTTTCTTGGGAAATCCTTGAATAGAGGAGAAAATGGTTAATTAATTAAAGTCCCTGATCTATTTAAATCTTAAAAAGAAAACTATGGATATTAGTTGGCTAACAAATATCATCTCTCTTCTTTCCTTCAGTATTAAGATTCTGAGAAAACATCAAATGATTGTTAACAGTTGGGCTTCTACTCTGTTCACTTCCCTGAAATGACAACAAATGATGTATATTCTATATTCTTCTCTTTCTTGGCCTGTGAGAGACATTTGACACTTTCCATCTCCTTCTTGAAAACTTTTTTCCCTCCACTCCATGTTGCTTAGCTCACCCATGTCTGCTTTTTCCTGGACATCATTTATAAGCTTCTCCTTAGTCTCTCTGCCATGAAGTACTTGCCATTCTTCCCCTGGCCTATTTTTGTTCTCATCTTCAACTTCTGTTCCCACATATATATTTGAAGTATTCAGGAAGAAATGGATTAATGATTGATTTAATCTACTACGATCTTAAGGAAATTAAGGAAAGAAGCAAATATCATTTCCAAGAACTCATATCTAGTAAGAAACAGAAATATCCTGAACTCAAATGGGATTTTCTAACTCCACATCTCATTTAAATTTCCCTACACAATCCTTCTGAAAGTGGCTTTGGAGCCTTCCATCTCTTCATGCACAAGAGTGTTACATCAGGAATAATTGAGTTGGGTCCTTTCATGCTTCACCTATTTTTTTTATTTGATGATATAATTTTTTAATCACCTGAAGGTGTAAGATTTCTCCTGGATTCCATGATGACTCAAAGATAAAATTCTTAAAGTAAGTGAGAGTAACTTAAAACAATGTAACTTGGCAGAGCCCTGTGAGAGATAGTTGGATACAGTGTGTTTCAGCTGGTCTGTGGTGCTGCTAGTCCTGGGCCTTGCATAAACAGTCCTTGTCCATCCAGTCTTTCACTCCACCCTGCTCTTCTGATTCCTGTCCAGTATAATGAGGGATCTCTACAAAGCCTATCTATTGTCTGCACAAAGGAGGAATGACCTACTCCCAGCCCAGGCACTCGGGTTATCTGATGTGGATGAACTGTGGAGTCTCTGTTTCTGATTCCCTCAGAGAAGTTGTGGGAGTAATGAGGCCAGTTCTAGTCAAGAGGGGTGGGGTGCCAAAGAAGGTCTTCTTGTTGAAGCTCTGAGTGCCTCTGTTCAAATCAGCATGCTACATAAACCTGGGCCCATCTGAATTGTAAACAGCAAGTTTTATAATTTGTGGATTATGTGTGTATGTGTATTTAATTCTTTGTTACTAATACTGATTGTTGACATGCAATATTTAAAAGTCTGATTACTTTAGACCTCTAAATTTTCAATATATCTCCAAGAAAAACATAAATAGAGAACTTTCTGGACATGCCTAGAAAAAAAAATCCTGAAAGGATTTATAGCAAAAATGTAGAAATTTGTTTGAGTATTATGCATACTTATTTTCTTTATTTTACCTTTTATAGATTTTCAAATTCTAAAAATAAGAAATGCATTTGTAATAAGTCATGAATATGAAATGAATATGAAATTCATAATATGTCATGAATATGAAACTTTGGTCTGTTTGCATTAGGACTAGTGACCTAGAGTCTGAATTCTTAATAAATGATTTTGTAGATTTGATAATTATTATTAAGATAAAAATTCTGACTCCTATTAAGATTTGTTTTGCTGATCTTATTTAGTCATTTTGCTAAATTTTTGCAGTATTTGTTTTAAAAATAAAAAAAATTATAGGCAAATACTTTGGATATTGCTCAGTCAGAACACTTTATTCCCTCCAATTCTCAAGCTGTTAACCAAAGAATGAAATCATAATGAGATCATTAAAAAGGCAACTTGGCACTTAGGAAACGATTCCACACACTATTTAAGACTCTTATCTATGCCATTATGAAATCACAACAACTAATAGTTTTAACATTGATGTTATTTTGCTGCATTCAAGTTCCTACTTAATTATAATGTATTAGCATTTGAGCATGATTTACAAACTCTACCTGGTCCACATATATTGTCCTCATTTATCAGAATGAGAAAAATGCAGAACAAATATTAAATGATTTACCCAAGGACATACACTGTCATTTAAAACATCTGGAAATGGAATTCTCATCTTCTGACATCTCATTAAGTGCTATACTCATTAGAATATATTTCCCATCAAATATGTCATTATCATTAACTAGTTCTTATAGAATTAATTTATTTAAAATATGACCTGTTGGTAGTGATCATAATTTGGCTTTTTTTATTCATAATTTTAGTTTGAATTTTAAAAATCATAAAAATCTCTTTGGGGGGAGGTCTTGAAAATAGAAAGTCCGAGTATGGAGAAATATCATATAATACCAATAAAATAATTGTGAATGTTTGGAATAAAAATTCCAATATGAAGTTCTTTTATTTCAGATTTTATTTCCATCTCAATTGATGACTCAAACTTTGTAGCACATGAGAAGTATCATGCCAAAGAAGCTTTTCTTAAGCCTCAGACATTTGCTTCCGATTTGAGCTGTCAATGTTGCAATTCTCTTTCTTGCAACTTTTGTTCCACTTTGTTTTAGTGCTAGTGATACCATGAGGAAAGAAAAGTGGGGGTATTTTAATATTTCTAAAATTTGGGTAAAGTTTGAGAGACATGGAGGTCTTATTTTATATTTGGTTTTAGTTACTTTGTTCACTTTTAGTTTTAATAAAATGTGAAACAAGACAAACTCTCTGGGGTACAAGCCTGTTTATTTTATTGTGCTCTGTTTAGTTATTCAAGGAAAAAAAGTTACAGAAGTGTAATTGTTGCCATCTGTTGTATTTGAGTAAAATCTAGCCCAAAAGTCAAAAAAGTCATGGCAACAACTTATAAAAACAACTGCAATAATATCAACTCACTATGGTTACTGGTGAAACCTTATTTTTCTCCCAAATGAAGTAAGTTTCCTTAGAGGATTATTTTAACATTTGATTTATATCATTATTAAATTTGCCTCCAAAATCATCAAAATCTCTAATAACACTGTTATTTAACTCCCTGCCTGATAGGAGATTAGCAGATTTTTCTGTCATTCTGAGTCAAACCTCATCAAAACTCCATCTTTGGAGAGTTATTATTTTAAGAACTTTTTGAGATGTGATTTTTAGGAGGAATGTGTATATATATGTGTATACATTTTCCCATGGCATTAACTGACTACTGTTACTTGCAGATATAAACAACATGTATGCAGAGTAGGTCAAGGGTAGAGTTTTCATTGTGTCTTAAAACATTTGTTCCTGTAAAGGTACTGCTTGAGGCCATGTTTTTGTCATGTTTTCCTTTAGAAACTGTAGTTGTAAAACATCAGGTGGTCTTCAAGATCAACATGTTTTATACAAAATTGTGCTCCCTAGAGAGAACAGAGGTATAATATGACCCCAACTGCCTTCTTTTGAAATCAGGAGGGCTAATATTTAAAGGCATTCATTGGAATTGTTTATGTATTTACTATTTTCTTTTTCTTTTCCAGCAAGGAACTCTGATTACCTTTACTTAAAGAGGAAAGAACTTTCTATATTTACTTATTTAAAATCACAGATTTAACAGTTTCTGAATGTTTTTCAAAAGAAAACATAATCTTGGGACTGGGTTGTAGTTCAGTGGTAGAGCACTTGCCTAGCATGTACAAGTCCCCCGATTTGCTCCCCAGCACAATAAACAAACAAATAAGCAAACACATAATAGAAAGAAAATGTAGCTACTATGAATATTCAAAAAATATAGCTAACATATTTTGGAGATATTAGCATGAACTTAGTATCGAATGATTTATTTATTCTTCCTATACTTCTAGGAGTTAAATAACTGTGTAAATTGAAAAAAATAAATTATATACCAAATTTTCAATTACACTACGAAATTAATATGAATACTTTTTACTATTTTACTACCTATGAAAAGCATCATGATTTATCCAAAGTAATATTTTTTTTCAGAAAAAAAAATTGATTATAAATTCTTATATGAGTAAAATGTGTATTAACAAGATTATGATGTTGGAAGGATTTTTATATGGATGTGCACTTAGGTAGTGAAGAAAATTGTATAGAAGGAAAAGACTTCAATTCATTTAACACATATTTTGTTCCCTTACCTATGAGGCAAGGTACTAGGCATTGTGTAGGGTTCATAAATGAGCTAGAAGAGCTTATACTCTAGATAAGATTGAGACAATAAATACATATGTGTATCATTGTATACCTGGAGATAATTGTAAAAAAATCATATTTTTATTAATACACATTATTTATCTCACTGTATTTACCATCACTAAAATTTTTCAACTATTTCTTAAGGTCCATGGATGTTTCTCAGATGTGTTTAAGGTGAGATTTTTTTAGCTGGAGTAGCCATATAACATTTTTTTCTTTTTGATCTGAAACAGTCTAATTATACATCCTCAGGAAAGCTGGTAGCTACAGGAGGCCATCAAAAAAAGGTGTGTGTGTGTGTGTGTGTGTGTGTGTGTGTACTCCTTATTGTCTCTCTTTGTTTCCAGAGACACCAGATTCATTTTCTGCACTGGGATGGCTTTATTCTTCCCCTCAAAATCCCGCGCAGCAAAGCCATTAATAATAAGAATGGGGGTTTGCTCAGTCTGATAAACTTGCTGTTAACCACCTGCTGAATATGTATAGTCAATGATATGCCATGTCCCAGTGAAAGCTGCTCCATGAGCTGCTTGAAGACCCTTTAACACTATAGGAGCCTGTAGCTTTCAGGTTTTAGTGCTATGGTAATGTATCCTCACATATGGAAATTCTTTCTTTTTAACCTTTATGATGTGTATGGCAATAATATTCAGAATTTTAGTGAAGCAGTCATTTATTTTTGCTTGCTATTAGTTTCCTCTATCCCTGGCATTTAGATATAAATCCTCACATGTAGGGCAGGAAGACTATCAGAATCACCTGGACCCTCTAATAATGAGGGTGCTGTTATGGAGCTTATCTTCTGTCCCTAACCTTACATATCTTAAAGTCTTTCCAAGGTTTTATTGTCTTGCAAATATATTACTTGTTCCTACTTCACCTGTCCTGCCAGTCTATCTAAACTTTAATAAATCCCCAAGTGAGAACAATTTGTACACAACTGGGATCTCTGCAACAGAAGAGCTCACAGATAAGGAGCTACAGGACTTCAGAGAAGAAAAGGTATAATTTTGTCTAAGGTTTCACAATAAAAGTAATATTTAACTTGATGTCTAGAGGAATGAGAAGACTTTGCTATACATGCATAGTTTTAAAAATCAAGTAGCAAATAGATACCAACAAAACCAGTTGTGTAACAAAGGTTTTCTGTAAGGAATCAAGAGTTTATAAAATGTGTGGAAGCCCTGGAGGAGTGGGCTCTAAGGTGGCCCTCTGGGGAATATTCCAGAGTTAACGCACCAGAATTTTTTCAAGTTTCATTGTAGGTTGCTATGGGCACTACTTAATTTAAGAACCCCAAAGGGAGATAGTATGCAGAGAATAGTTGATCCCTGCCTACATTCAGGAACCCAGAGAGGGAACAATGGAAAAATGTGCAGGAACATCTCAGGTCCCCACAACTTTGCTTCCCACCAGAGAACATTGTCCTAGTTTTCCAAGACTATCTGTCCTGAAGTTCATCTAATTGTTTGCATTGCATTTGCATCCAGAACCCTAGCTGCAGTGTAGATAAGAAGTACTTATACCATTTTAATAGACAAGCAAATACACATCAGAGCCTGCTTGACCCCCAGGCTGATTTTTAAATATTTATAAGGTCATAACTGTCACATTGTCTCAATCTAGAGTATTGTCCATATTTTGCCCAGGGTATATAATATGTAAATAAAAGTGTACAACAAGATTTGAATTTTATAAGACTTTAAAATTAGATTTTTGAAGAATGATTTGGTATCAATATATAGATATTTCTTCTTTTTTCTTATAAATAAAAGCACTGGATTTTATAATACCACTCTGGTATGGCATCTTAATGAGTTAAAGTAGAAAATTAAAATAATAAGTGGTACCATTTGTGAGCATATCTGTAATAGTAAACCTACTAATATGTTCCTATTCAAGAATATCATATTTATTAACAACTCATTGTCTCCATTATGACCCAATTTTCCAGGTTGAAACTGTTGAGAAATAAAGATACTCTGTATATAAAATATGATGACTCCACTATTTATTTTCTATCATCCAAACATCATTGGCAGTATGTTCAGTGGAATTAAAAGTCACAAATGGCAAATAATATCACTTTCAATTAGAACTAAATATATTCTTAGCAATGAACAGTTTATTTGTAAGAGAATAAATATTTTCATTTTACACAATAAAAATTATTCTAATATTAGTTTTTTTTACAAACTTGTACATACCTTGGGAGAAAGGTCTTCAAATTTTATATTTTTTCATCTTTATAATTAATTATTTAACAATACATTCATTTTCACTGCAACCATACTAAAATGAAGTTTTCCTCTTAGAAATGAAAATATTCCCAAGTCTTATGAATATATACTGAATAAAAATCAAAATGACTTGATTATTTTATAGAATCAAGATTAGATTTTGTATGGGAAAGACGGCCTACCCTCATAAATTACAAATAAGGATGTTGAGGATATAGAATTTTTAAGAATGGAATTAACTGATGGAAAGCATCTGTGATCATGTGGGTGCTTGATATTTTTTGAGCAAAAGACTCTGTACTGCCCACTAGAGCTACACAGATGACTAAATCACATTATTTTGAGGAATTTACAGTAGTGCTTTAGTACCCTTTGGCTCCTAATGATGTTTGGCACAACTGTTGAAAATGATGCTTCTCTCCGGTAGGGACAGCTTCCATGAATTATATAGGGAATACTTAATAAAAGGAAAAATGGCTGGTTAATCAAGTAAAGATGTAAGATTATTTCAAGTCTACAGAAGAAAGTCTGGCTGTCAATTGTATGATCAGCCTAAATGATGTCAATGGGAACAGCCTTTGCCTAGTCCTTTGTCCTGCTGAGTACAGGGTGGTAAACTGACCCAATGTCAAGGGACTTGACCCCTGAAAAATTTTACAACATGAAATGAACCCTGCAAGAGTGTAATCTATAGCCAAAGTCTGTACTTGACTTTGGAGAGTACTATACTTCCCTTGCCTGTGAAGTCAGAGACCTGCTTGTCACCTATTGTTAGATATTAGTTTGGCTTATTCTTATTAGCAAATGAGTCAGCTTGTTCAATTGGGCTTTGTTCCCAAATATTCCAAGTGAGAATATGAGTTGAGAGAGGGATGATACCCTTAAAAATAACCACTTCTTGGTAATATTGACCTTTTTGATACTAGAGTTAAAAGGAAAAACAGACCAATGTCAGTGATATCACTTCCTCCTGGAAGATAATAAGTGAGACAAAAATTTCTGATCTAGGATTCCTTTATTTAGCTAATTTGTATTTCTTTACATTGATTATTTTCACAAAAATCGGCAGTGATCATTACAACAAAAAATAAAATAAACTTTATTATAAATGTGTAAAAATAGAATTCAAATGTTATGAGAAATACTTTGCAAAATAACATTAATGACCTAGTTCTAAAATCTCAGATGATATTATTGATAGCATAATAGGAATCTAAATGGTTTTATTCATGGAGGGAGGAAAAGTATGAAAATTTCACCATGGATCTAAAGGAAAATTTATATATACTTTTTAGTCTTCATAGTTGGAAAATTTTATATTCCATTTTTCATGAGTAAACTCATCAATAGCTTTTATATTTTTGAAGTCACCAACCAAAGAAATATTTAGAAAAATATTGATTACAATGGAAAAGTGATGATATATAAAACATAAGACACAAAGTAGATCACAGATGCATGCTCAAAAAGGAGGAATGCTACAAATTATGTAACCTGATCACAATGTAGAAAAGGAAAAACTTAATAATAATATACATTGACACCAAATATTTGAGTTATTGTGAAAAAATGCTTTCTTTACATTATTTTGTAAAAGTAATAAGTTAAAATTGAATAACATTTATTTAAAAAATGCTGAAAGTACCTCAAATAAAAATCATGGGATGTAACTAAAGCCTTAGAGGAAAACTCATAAGTAGATTTTATAAACTATGAAAATTAATAAGTATTGAAGTCAAAACTTACTTGAAAACTCAGAAAATGGGAGGGTAATTTTAATAAACATTAAATCAGAAATCAGTGACCAAAAATTATGAAGAATGAGAAAGTATAATAAATTGCTATGGGCAACGATACATAAAAATCTTAGTAAATCTAATGAAGTCTAAAAAATTACACCACTGAGTAATTATATTAACCATTTGAACTCAAACCCAAAGTTTATAGTCATAAAATCAAAGGTTACATAATCATCTTCATAATATTTGTTACAAACTATTTACTGAGTATCTATTTTGTGTCATTCTTTTAGTTTTAAAGGTGTACTAAACAAAGATGTATGCCTAGGAGCTTATATCTAGCAGTGGGAAGTGAGACAATAAGTAATAACCATAATAAATAAACAAGTTATAAAATAATATAGACTCCAGAAAAAAGAAAAAGAATAGCGAATAACAATTGGAATTATGTTGTGCATCTAGAAATTCAGTGGTCTAGCAAGAAAGTGACATTTGAACAAACACTTGAAGATAAAATTTTCACTGTCTTGATACCTGGAGAAGAGTGATAAAGGCAGAGGAAAGAGCCAGTGCAAAAGCTCTGAGGACTCTAATCAGAGTGTAAGGACCAAGAGGGAGACTCCTATTAGGTAACAGATGTGTGACCTGATCACTTAGGTCTCAGGCTGTGGTGGAGACAATGCTGTGTTTTGTGCCTCTTCTAAAGGTGGCCCCTAAAACCCCCAATGAAATCTTCCTTGGCTCCTCGGATAGTTCTTTTTTCTCTTTTTTTCTCTTGTTTTTGGTCAGTTGAATGGAGGAGACCCAGAAAGTATTCCAAGAAGGTCTTATGGAACAGCGGATTTACAGGATGAAGGAGTCTGAATTCCTGAGTGACCCTTGAGAAGATAACCACCCAATCTGTATCATATTGTGACATTTTGTTGAGCCATTCAACATTTTTTTAAATATATAAAACCAGGAAAGTAGCATTACTTATGCTTACTAACACAGAAGCAATTACAGGGACTTGGAGTGTCCTGGGGAGTCAAGAGTGTTGTGCAGAGGAGTGATCTGATCTGACTTAAAGAGTTTGGTTTGGGCTACTGTATTGGTAATAAACTGTGGAGTTGCAAGAAATAAAAGCAGGGGAAACCATGTAAGAGGCTATTGGAATAACTCCAAGAAATGACAGTGGCTTGGACAACTTCACCAGCAGTGGAAATGATGAGAAATTATCAGCTTCCAGGTAGACACTGAAGGTAGAGCCACCTGAATTTATTTTATTGGATGATGTCAGTGTTTTTGACCTGAGCAACTGGGAGGATACAGTATTTATCACTGAAATGGGGAGTGTGGTGTGTGGAGAGGGTTTTGGTGGAAAGATGAATTGAGATTTGAATATGATGAGTTTCAGATTAGATATGAACCCAGTTTCAAACAGAAATAATAGATTAAAAATATTAAATAAGTCACCTAATTCAACTGAGTATATATTGATTTTGATAATGTAAACTTTTAAAAAACACCCTATATGAGAAATTATATCAGAAAGTATCTTGATAGTATTTTAATTAATGGATATTTTAATTAATAAATTGTGATCCTCGAGAATAATATATTTAATTTGCATTTCTTCAGTTACTCTTGAGAGTAAGATTTTACCATGATTAATTCCCATCTGTATTTCTATGAGTTGCATGAGAGTTGAACATTTCTCTCTGATTTATTTTGATATTATATTCTACCATTTCTTTAGTTTTCTCAATTACTAAATCTCAGAATTTTGACCCAAATCATAAATAAAAATGTTAATTCCTTATTGTCTAGTCTCTCATATGAAGACAAAAGAGAATAAGAAAAAGAAAGAAAAATAAAACTTCTTCTGCTGACTATACTTGTCTAATTTGGATCTTTAAAAAAATAAGTTTTCCCTTCAACCATTTTCAGTTGTTTCCTACTCATTTGTCAAAATAATTTTCCTCTTTTAATATCAGATCCTATGTAAGGCAAAGGCTGAGATTAGAGGAAATGGAGACCTGTCATGTTCCTTTGGATGGTGGCTAGCTCCAATTTATGAACTAAGATTTTGTTAGATAATGGTTATCATCAGTAGGTGGCCACCAGGAGACCATGGGAAACTTCCAAGGAGGCTCTGAAAGCTGTGACCCTGGAGGACTGTGAGCTCCTCCCAGAGAGCACTGTCAGTAATCAGGAGACTGGAATATGAATTGGTAGCAGAGAAGACTCAAAGAATTTTAAATAAACACATTCTGTTGTCTGACTTGTTTTTATTGTGACATCTTCACCACAGGTAGCTTTTGTCTCACTGGGAAGCTGACACTTTGTATCTGACAGTTGAATGGTTTTGGTCTGGAGCTCTCAATGTGGAGGGGTTTGTGAATTCCAGCATGTCTCCTCTGTGACTTGTTCCCTTGTCATGGAATAACTCAATCCTCCCTGCCTTCAGGTCTATTTTAACTGCCTTTGCAGAGAGTCAGCTTTTGGCTTTGTTTGCCTTCTGCATCTTCTCAGTTCTATGGTTTGTTTCTGGCATTGTTTTTATTTCCTCCTTAGTGTTTCCTTTAGTTAGTTGACTCTCTTCTTTTATCCACTTCCCTATGTTGTTTTATTAGTGTATTAGTTATCAATCTTCCTTCTATAATATAAACATTTATGCTCTTGTTTCCCATTAAATACTCTTTCACTTTTATTTGACAAGTTTTATGTGCAGTTATCACATTATATGTCAGGTTTAGGTATACAATTATTTCCATAATTTCTTTGTTGACTCATGAGTTAAGATGCTTACATTTTAAATAAAAATATAAAACATCTTATTGACAATGATTTCTAATTTATTACATAATGACTGAAGCTGTCTTTGTACTATACTAATTCTTTGGAATTTGTTCAGAGTAGGTTATGGACTATTACATGATCAATTGCTTGTGTTTAATTCAGTAGGATGTGTATTCCTTAATGGCCAGTTGAAAATTTTATGTAATCTCATTAGATCAAGTTTGTTAATTCTGCTGTTTGAATGTTCCAAATGTTTTCTAGTTTCATTGACTGAAACTCATTAATTAGAGATATATGTTAAAAGCTCCTACAGTGTTATGTTTGGTGATTATTAAATTTCTTTTTGTGATGTTCTTAAATTTTTTGCCTTACCTATTTTGTGGCTATCTTATCAAGTGTATAAAATTGTGGAAGTATTTTTCATCCTTATTAATTAAAATATTTGTTATATGGTAAATCTCTTTATTTTGGAGTATCTTATAAATAGTATGTACTTTGACTTTTTTATCCAATCAGTATGGCAATTTTTTTGTTTTCACTCATGAACTTAATCCATTTACATGCATTATAATTCTTAGTGTATTTGGATTTAATTCTACTATTATATGTTGTGTCCTTTCCATGTTTCTTATTGTCACAGTGCAGGTATTCTTTTGAGTATGTTTCTGTAGTCTTTTCAACTTTAGTAGGTAATGCTGAACTGTTTTCCAGTTACCAACACTAGTCATGTTGGGAGCGGGTGGTGGAATCTCATTGAAGTTTTAATTTCCATATGCTTATTAGCCATTTGAATGTTACTTTTCTGTAGTGCTTATTGAAATCTCTGCATAGTTTTTCTGTTGGGTTGTTGGCTTTTCATTTACTGACTTAAGGAAGTATTCATAAGTTTCAAATACATGATCATTATAAGTAATATGAGTGGTAACTACCTTCTCCCAAACATGGAGTTTGTCATTTCAATTTTCAATAACCATGTATTTTTTTATTTCTAGAAAATCTATTTAACTCTTTCCATGTACATTTTATTAGTTTTTGGTAGACTTTAAATTTTTCTTTACTTTTTAAATTATTCTTTTTGTTTCCTTATGCATTTAAAAGTATTAATATTTTGTATTTCAAGTTTCAATGTCTTAACTGTTTTTGAATCTATCTAATTCTGCTCCTTTCCCAGAATTCTGATTTTCTTTCATGTTTCCTTCAAGCTTTTGTGTAATGGATATAGAAAGATGTGAGGCAGATGTTTATGCCTTGGTTATGTTTTCCTAGTGAGAAGTGGCTGGTTTCTTCTTATTAAGTTTTAAAATATATTTTTAGCTGTTGATGGACCTTTATTTTATTGACTTATTTATATGTGGTGCTGAGAGTCAAACCCAGTGCCTCAAACAGGCAAGGTAAACGCTCTACCACTGAGCCACAACCCTGGCTCCCACTGATTTATTCTTTTCCCCTGCCAAGATCCTCTTTGTAATAACAATTTCTTGACTTCATTTCTCATGGATGGTATGAGGCATTGGAGTTTGCACTTGATTTGGTAAATGAAGGGAGACACTGTTAAGTTTAAATATGAATATGACATGAGTAGATCTCTGATATTCAAAAGAAAGAGGGAGGAAGAAGGGGGGAGAGAAGAGAGTGAGAGACGAAGTGAGAGAACAGAAAACAATTTGGGTAAGCAGTTGGGAGTTGAAGGTCAGTTAGGACATTATTGCTATCATTCTGCTGATGGGGAAGTGGACAGGTACAATAGTGGAATTTGGAAGAATACAATTACTCAGAGACAAAGTGTGTTTACAATTAATGCCAATATAAGTAAAAAATAATAAAAATATAACTTATGGCTTTGTAAAAAGTCATTTTCACTTGCTGCTGATTGAAATATAACTTGGACACTTCTTCAGATAGGGAATTTGGGAATATACACCAGAAATTATAAAAACAAATGGATATAGTACACCCTTTGTCAGCAATTCATGCTAGAAAGAGTTAAGGAACTCTTTAGATATATATGTAAAAGTATATGAACAAATCTTTTCCCTGTAGCTTTATTTCTGAGGTACATGTTAGAACCAATCTATGAATTTATTCAATAAAAGAGAATGGAGTTATTAAAAATGAACATATAAATCCCTACACCTTTGGACATGGAAAAATTTAAAATATATTGCTAACTAATAAAAAAGCGACACTGTAAACTATTATATCATTAAAACAAAAGAATATACACATATATGTAGAAAATGAATATATATATATATATATATATATAGGCTATTACTTTAGGAGTGCTTATGTCAGTGTTTTGTCCTCTCTAGTTATATTTTTTTTGATAATGCAAATAGATTATTATGTTTAGTTTTCGGAATTTGGGTTTTTGCAAAGTAATTAAGTCATGAGGGTGGAGCCCTCCTTTATAGGTTAGTGCCCTTATGAGAAAAGACAGACAAAAGAGATAATTTTTCTCTACCATCTGACAATATAACCTGACACCAAATCTCTGAGCACCTTAATCTTGAACTTTCCAGCCTCCATAACTGTGGAGAAATAAATCTCTGTTTTCACATCCCAGTAGAAATGGCAAATACCAAGAATAGTAAAGATAATAAGTATAGGAGAGGATGTGGAGAAAAGGTAAACCTTGCACAGTATTGGGGGAATATGTACAGCCATTATGAAAAACAGTGTAGAGGTTCTCAAAAATTAAAAAAAAATAGAACTACCATATTATCCAGCAATCCCATTACTGAGCATATATCCAAAGGAAATGAAATCAGTATGTTGAAGAGACATCTGCATTCCCATATTTATTGCAGCACTGTTCACAGTAGCTAAAAAATGAAAACAACCTAAGTATCCACCAATGATGAATGGATCAAGAGAATGTGTCACACATATGCAATGGAATACTACTTAGCCATAAAAAGAATGAAATCCTATCATTTGTGAGAACACAAATGAAAATCCAGATCATTATGTTAAGTGAAGTAAGCCAGTCACAGAACAACAAGAAACCCATGATCTCACTCATTTTTGGAATCTAGGAAAGTCGATTTCACAGAAGTTGAATATAGAATGGTGGCTACCAGAGGCTGGGGGCAGTGAGGGGAGAGAGAGAAGGGAAAGACTGATTAGTGGGCACTAAGATGGTGTTAGATAAGAGCAAGAAGTTCTGGAGTGTTCTGGAGTGCTATTGCACACAAGGGTTGACCACAGATAACAACAATGTACTGTACATCTCAAATAAATTGAGGGATCTTGAACATTTTCACCAGAAAGAAATGATAAATTAAGTGTTAAACTTGATATAAACATTATGCGGTATTACATATGTTGAACATCACATGATACCCCATTAATGCATACAACTCCTATGTTTTTTATGTATCATTTTAAAATAACAGTAAAGATAGGAAAAAAATTCCTTCTTAATAGCCTGATATTGTGGGGTGACCAGCACCCCACCAGGATAGGTTCCTGTTCAGGAGGTGTGAGTCACCTGGGAAATAAAAAGTTTGAAGTAATTAGTAAGAAATAGACACAGAGTCAAAAATTAGTTATAAAAAGGGGAGCATCTGATAGGTCTTCCAGTCCTGATAGGAGCTGGAAATGAACAACTGGGAAAGGATCCAATTCTTTATTGATGGGGGAGTACATCAAAGGCAGGGATGAGGAGTCTTAGGTGCTTGCTTCTCTGTGTAGCAGGGGTCTTGCAGTAAACAGACTGATTGGCATTTTAGCAAGCCACATCCATCTCTGAAAGGCTGTGTGGCTCCAGCAAGTCACCCTATCTCTGGTGCTGTGCTGAAGTTGAGATGGAGCCAGAGAGGAAGCCACATGAATGGAACCGGGCATTGCCAAACCAGTGGGGTTACCACTGGGAGTTCCTGATCCCAGATTTTCCTGCCTAATGGCTTCAACATCACTTTTGTTCAGGCACAGGGCTCAGTTCACATATGGGTCATGGATGGCTTCTGGCAGCCTGAACTGACTAAGGCTCTACCACGCGGCCTGCGCAGTGGTTTCATTAATGAGGTTCTGGCATTCAGTTAGTTAGAAGAGATCAAAATAAAACACACAGACAGTACCTTATTTTAATGCTAGGTCCGAGACGGCTCGGTCTCCCTGTTTCCCTGCCTCCAGCCGCTCAGCAGGGCAGCGAGGATTACTCTGGGCTAGCAGGAGAGAGAGAGAGCGAACACGCCGGGGATCAGCCTTTTATTTGGGGGAAACAAGAGATTCAGGGGAGAATTCCATCCAATGAAGGTTGAGGGGGGGCTGTACTCCAAGGTCAGGGTCAGTGATTGGGTCTCCAGGGTCAGTGGTTACGCACACCCCCACACGGATGGGCTCTCTCATCAGGAAAGGGTCGGGATAACTCCGACACAGCCAGAGTGCCTCAGGCCCTTAACGGGAGTCACCCAATCACGTGTCAGAATGGCTCCCCACATAAGGCAGTATGGTAATCTCATTAGATTAACACATGCATAAAACACCAATAAGAAAGTATCTCCCAAGCAAATACCACCTCCCCCTCTACCTCCAAAACAAATAATGGAATAGAAAAAATTGAAGATTGTTTAAATAGAATTTCAAGTGAACCTGTTCCCTCATTTTGGCTGGCAGTGGCCTTGCAGCCTTTGATTGTATTCAGGATTATTACCCTTTCATTATTATTCAGTTATCATATTGTCTATGTAATAACTGAAACTACTCCTGGTAGTATTCTAAGTGGGAAGGAAATGTATTGAGTGTCTTGAATTTGTAAGATGCTTAATTTTTTAAAAAAATAGATTATTTCAACATCTGTGAGAAATGTTCTATTTCAAATTTCAGTTGAAACAATTCTACAGTCAATATGAGGTTCTTTTCCTTGGTTATTTTAATGAACTGCTTTTAAAAGTACTCTTTTAAATGTACTCTTCAGGTACATTATTACATAATAGTTCATTATTACTAAATGCTTTAAAAATAATATTCTGCATAAAATATTTTCATTGCCTATATTTATTATTATTATTTTAAATTAGGCAGTAAAGTAACTTTTCCCAAAATCACAGGTATTGGTATTGTCTCTTCTCCATTAATCATATTTATTTTCTATTCTTCATATCCTTGCTCTTCTGCTGATTGAAGCATAAAAAGCAGGGCAAAGCTGTGGCTTTGCTTTTCTCTTTTAATTTTCCTTGTTTTTAAACATCACTTAATAAGACCACAAAATTTTTTTTTAATCTTAAATACTGTTTATTCTCATACTTTTAAAACCTGAACCTTGGTACCACTTGACAAAACATTGATAACTCAAGTCAGCTGCTGTCTGGTTTGGAAGTAAGATTATATCATTCTTTGCTTGTATCACTATCACAGACTTCCTAACCAATTCTGAATTGTTTCTTGGTTAAGGAGCTCTCTGCTGTCAAAATCCCTATTTGGCTTCTCTGACCTAATAGGTCTCTCTAAAACAAAACAAAACAAAAAATCAAAAACAAAACAAAACAGAACCCTAAACCATTGCAGGCTTGGGCCTCTCTGACTGTGCCAGTCCTCAGGGGTGCTCTTTTCCCATTATTTCTTTGGAACTCTGAAACTTCTCTGAAAAAATGAGTCACATTTATCTAAATCTTACCTTTCAACTCTTTTTTTTTTCCTTCTGCTTCTTTCTCCCTTCTTTTGCTTATATTTGGGGCCTCTGGAAATTTTAGCCCAGGGAAAAGAAAAACAAATGCTCTGAACTTTTCTTCCTAAGAATGACTTGGCTGTTACCCTTTCTCTGTCTCTGCAGCAGACACAAAGCCTCCATATCTATTTCATGTAGATCCTTCTCCCCAGAGCTCTTTTATTCCAAAGTAAAGTGAAGAATTTATAGTCATCTGGTGATTCCAACACAGTGATTCAACTTTTATAATGGGAATTTTACTCTGTAATATTTTGACTAAGCTTATCTTATTACTCAATATTATTAATTATGTTAGTGATAATACCCATTATTGACTTTTAAAATGTGCCTAGTGTTCAGTCATTTACATTGTTATAATAAGATTAGCATTATATAAGATTAGCAATCTCCCCTTCACCTCAGTCAATACTGTGTTTTTTGGTCCAACTTTTTAATTTTGTTTGTTTAATTATTTTGCTGTGCTGGCATTTAACCTGGGACCTGTACATGCTAGGCAAGCACTCTATCATTGAGCTATACCCCTCGTCCAATGTTACTTAAAGCAAGTCTTAGTTAAATCTTTCAAATTTTCCCACTTTTTTTTCTTACATAGTCTGAAAAATCATTATTTCATCTAGGAAATAAGTGATTAAACAATGACCTTGATTCTCTACTTTTAGAGAAAATTCAAAAAACATAGGTGCTTCAAGATGTGACATAGTACCTGGCATGGTGGAACAAGCCTATTATCACAGCTACTGGGGAGCCTGAGGAAAGAAGATTGTAAGTTTCAGGGTAGTCTTGGTTACTTAGAGAGATAGGATGTCAAAATAAAAATCAGAAAGGGCTGGGGATGTAGCTCACTGGTAGAGTGAACCTGGGTTCATTCCACCACACAAAAGGGAAGAAAAACAAAAAAGATGTTTTTGCCATTGGCTATTTTTCTTAATGTGCTAATATTCTCAGGACACAATAGAAGTTCTAAGCTTTGAAAATTTTAGGAAAAGTGTCTATGAAAGTATAATTTTTGTGGAGTCATAATAAAAAATAATCAGCTCCAATTCATCTTAAAAAAACCCCAAAGACAATAAAGTGGTTGTATGTGTTTTGACAACTTGTATATAACTTCAAGGTCAGGTCTGAACACCTGAGCAATAGATTTAACTTCTAACCTGCTTTTCATATTTTTATATTTCCATGTGGCACACTGAGATAAGACTACTTGCTTCCCTATGAGGACACTACACAAACTGATGCTTTTGAAACTTTACTCAGGTATGATCTTTGCAGGATATTTGCTTCATGTCCAGCCCCACCCTTGTTCTCTCCTGTCAAAATTCCAGGATATTTCAAATCTCAGTTTGGGTCCTGTAACCTTTTCTTTTTCTATTTTTCCCTATTATTCTTACTTTTCATATTTCTATAGCACTTAGCAATGTATCTCTAGCATAGTATATTTTTGAGTCTGTCTTTTGATTTAATTTATTTTTTAATCTAAAGCATTTGTAATATTTTAAAAATTGAATTATTAATCATCTGTATAGAAAATAACATCTAGGCAATATTATAACTAAATTCTGTAAAATTTTATAGGGTTATATTATTTAAGTCATATAAAAATTTCAGATAAGAGAAAACAAAGGAGATTCTCCTTCCTTTTTTTGTGACTCTAAAATAGCCTTGATATCAAACATAGATAAAGGTAATAAAATAAAAGTAAATTAAAGGCCAATCCATGTACGAAAATAGGTGCAAAAAATCCTGTAAAATGCTGGCAAATGAATTCAGGAAATATATAAAAAATATAAATTGAAAATCTTGTATTCTAGATTTAAGCCTGGCTTGACATTAGGAAGTGTAGTAGTAAATTTGTTATATTAACGGACTGAAATGAGGAAAACTTGACAGAAATACATAAATCATTTGATAAGATTCAAAGCTTTTGGAGGATTAAAAATATCTTAAAAATAGGAATAGAATGCAGTACATACTAACATTCTACAGAAAATAATACACTTTTTTCCTTCTAATTAAAAAAAATAGTTGTAGATGGACACATTATCTTTATTTATTTATTTTTATGTGGTGCTGAGGATCAAACCCAGGGCCTCATACCTGCAAGATAAGTGCTTTACCACTGGGCCACAGCCCAGCCCAGCAAGTAATATACTTAATGAGAAAATGTTAGATACATTTCTTTTTGAATCAGGAATAAAAGGTATGCTCATTATCACCATTTGATATTATTTAGGTTCTCTGGGTCCTAAGAGTAAGCATGCATGATAAGTTCCTCTGGCAAGACTCAGAGAACCACATTTCTCCTATAGAATCTGATAACTGAAGTAGTGTAGGGTGGCAATACAGACTTGCCAATTACATTGTCTTGAGTATTTTTCTCCCTGAATATCAAAAGCCTAGTCTCCCCATGTATAGCAAATATCTAGAACTGGGCTGTGCATTATGGTAGCCACCATGTACATTGTTATTGTTTGTATATGTAGTGTCCCCATAAAGCTTATGTATGAGACAAAGCAGGAATGCTGTAACCTAATTAGTATATTAATATATTTAGTGGATACATAATTTAAAAGGACTGCTGTGCTGGGTAGTATCTGTAGGCATGTGGGTTATGGCTGGAGGAAGCAGGTCACTAGGGGCATGCCCTTTTGCCTATTCTTTCTGCTTCTCAGCTGCCATGTACTCAGCAGCTTTTCTCTGCCATGCACTTCTGCCATGATATTCTGCTGCATATCAGGCTCAGAGCAATAGAGTCAACCAATCATAGACTGAAACTCTGAAATTATGAGCCCAAAATAAAATTTTGCTTCTCTAAATTGTTTTGGACAGGTATCTTGGTCATAGCAATGAAAAACTGTCCAACACACATGTGTAGCTTTTTAGCCCTTGGCAGGAGGCTAGTGTGAATTGAAATGTACATTAGGTCTAAAATGTGACACTGAATATCAAAGATGTAATACAAAAATGCAAAATATCTCAATAATCTTTTGATAACATGGTAAAATGCAAGTATGTTTGATATATTGGGTTAAATGAATACATTATCTAAATTAATTTCACTGATTCTATTGTAGACTTATAAAATGAAGCCACTAGAATATTTAAAGTCACATATGTGGCTCCACTGAGTTGAATTATTATTTTTGCTGAACAGCTCTGGACTGTGGTAAATTTCGGTCAGAGAGCATTAGTCTGGGATGGAAGGTGTGGGGATAGCATAATGCTAGCAGAATGAAGGAGGAGGAAGAGGCAGCCACATCATTCACAATGGTCTGTAGCCATCACGTCTGGAGGCCTCAGCTGTGCTGACTGAGGAATTGGAGCTGAAGACTTTCTGGTTCCAGTTTGAGGTGCTGCTGCCATGACTGTCTGAGGTGGTAGCCAGTTTGGGACTGTCATAGTGCCATGACTGATTCCCGGTGGCTTTCCTAGACATGCTAAATTTGGAGCTGGACCTTTGAGGCTGGAGCAGTAATCTTATGTAATAATAATTTTCCTGTTTCTTGCATTAGACTCTAATGTTCTTGAGGAAGTTTTGGAGCTTACCTTCTTCCTCTCTCATACTACGTAACACAAGGTGTTTGGGACATGAAATATGTTTCAAATTTATTTCCTTAATAAAATTGGAATTATTTCTTAGTTTTAAAACTTTCCACAGGACCATTATTATTTTTCTTTGTTCACTACCACCATCCTTTAGGATAATGAGAAAACAGGACCCTTTAGCTTCCTCACACTGCCCAGTAATAGAATCCCTTCCAAACACACAGTGCATGATGTCTTTAATGTATGTTGGAGATTCTAGTATTAGTATTATACTATTTGTGTACTTTATAATCAATTTTAAATAAATTCTCACAGCCCTATTGAAGAAGCCCTTTAATATATGATCTGTGAAATTCCAAAATCATAATTAGTATAGAGGTATTTGAATGTCTCAGTTATGAAGAGGCAGTAAAATAGTTCTATCTTATTTCTTTCCCTTGATTTTCTTTTCCTTGACTCATTTTGCACAAACATTGCTTACAGATTCACATACTTTCTCATATTCTGAAACATCTACAGAGTAAAGCTCTATAAGGGCTAAAACATGTGAGGCATGTTCTCTGATCTTCATACAACTAATTACCTCGTAGGAAATATACACACCAATAACTTCAATACTGACTCCATGTGAAAAGTGTGATAGAGGTTGTAAAAAAATTTAAGACTGTTAGATTACTCAGGAAAAAGGGATTTCTTCCACCTGAGGAGATCTAAGCAAAAGTCCTTGTTGAGAGGACATCCAGACTGAGTCTTAGATGGTGAGTAGAATTTGGACATGTGGTAAAATTGGAGAGAACATGATCTACAGGCAGAGGGAAAGAGCTGAGCTATGTTATGGTCTTATAAATATGAAGTGTAGCTATTTGATCTGAGCAACAGTTTTTAGGGATTTTTACTCTGTAAATTAAAGTACTGTTTGCTTTATTTGGTGAGAAATAGGAAAGTACTGAAAAAATGTAAGCACCACATGATGAAAGCTGTTCTTTAGTAAGTTCATATCAGAGCATTATATAGGTCACTTAGAAGACTAAGAAGACATTATACTTCAGGAAGTCTTGATAAGAGAAAGGGATAAACGATAGGGCAAGTGTAAAAACTACTACAGGGAAACAATATATAGCATTTGGCAACTTATTTTTAATAGATGATGCATTAAATGAAGAGAGAAGTACAAGCAAAGATCTAGCTGAGACCAAGGAACTAGTGAAAAAATTATGTTCTTCAATTCTGAAAACCACTAGTCAAACTTTCACTCTTAAGTTTCCTTTTGATGGCAAACCTTTCTTTCCCCTTTCTGTCACTCCCCTAAAGTTTTTTTGTTAAATAATTGTACTCATTTACTATTTCCATACATTGCTTTACATACACTTTGAAATCTAGTTTCTGTGTAGGCCACTCCACCAGAATGTTTTAGGCAAAAGTTTTTTGATGAACCTCTAAGTAGGACAGATTCCTTATCTTACTTGGCTTCTCTGAAGTAATTAATAAAGGTAATTAATCCATCCTTTGAATCTCCTATCTTGCTTTCTGTGACTTGACTATCTTTGTTTCTTTTCATACTTTTCTTGCTGTTTAAAGAACAATGCTTCCCCATCCCTATTCATATGTATTGGTGTCTCTTAATTTCTGTTTCTAGCTATTATAACCTGGTATCCTACATTTGTATTCCCATTTTCAACAATCAATTCTGTTTTTTAAAACAAGTATTTATTAAATACTCTCTTTGCCAGACATTTTATTGATGAATATCAAATCAGCTCTCTCCTGTGCTCCATCTCTCAGAAGTTCAACTACCTTTTTTTTAAAATTTTTTTTATTAGTTGCTCAAAACATTACAATGATCTTGACATATCATACATCAACTACCTTTTTGAGTCAATCTCTTTGATTGTCACCCAGGCACTGGAAAGATAACCTTCTTCATTATGACTGATCCTCAGGTTTGCTCTTCTTCCTGTCTTTTTTCCTTATGAACTGTAATTTCATTTATCCAGTTGCCCCAGTTGAAATTCCAGGAGCCATAATTGACTCCTCATTCCAATAGATGACAGCATAGACAGATGCTAGTGGTCAGAAACTGATGTCTTCTTTTTATGACATAGAATTAAAAACCTTCTCAAGAAAAGGGAAAGTTAAAGGACAATCTGAAAAGCACTGTTTTGTTTTAACAGAATTGACTAAAATATTATAGTGGAGATTTAAAATTGAGACTGAAGTAAATTTCAGAAAAAAAAGTTAAATTTTTGCCTATGTGAGTGTAAAACTTAAAAATATGGATTAAATGTGTAATATTACAATATACTTCTAAACATTTTTTTCAGAAAATTTTGTATGATATTCAGGATGTATGGGAACCAAGACACTTTGCAATCTGTTTCACATTTACTTCTCTAACCTCGAAGCTGGTTGTAACCACTCTCTTAGTCTACCTTTGAATAACAATGCCTTTTCTGATCTCTGTGTTTGCATTTACATTTTCCTACAATGCTCCTTAGCCAGTGTTCATTTGAATGATTTCCATTAATTAATTAATTCATGAACATTTATAGAATATCTAACTGTGTATATAGCATGATCTAGCACTGAAGTCCCAAAGATTGAAAAGCAAAAATTCCTGCCTTTAATTGAACTCATTATTGATTGGAGGAAGTACACAGAAGAGATAAGTTTATCAATAAGGCATTAATAGAGATATATCACAGTTGGTGTTCTGGAATCAAGGGGAGGATCTTAGAAGACATCTTGAAAGGCATGAACACATGAGGACAACCATGTTTTCCATGATCAGGAAGTGCTTTCTCATGTTCAGAACTTTTTCTTTTTGTAGTTAATCTTCGGTTTCTCCACTGAAGAATGAGTTAATTAAATTCTAAGCCAATGCCAAAATTTAAAGTGGTGAGATTTGGAAAAATAAGATGGCTTGGCCCCATTAGAACCCCGTTGAAATAGGACCTTCAGTTGGAGTGTAAGAGTTTCAATTTTGAAAAATTCTGGAGGTAACAGTGATTTACATATAAGTAAGAGTGGTTATTAAGAAATCTCTACTGCAGAGCACACAGAAGAAACACAAATGAGAGTTCTGTTGGCAGTTTGCATTTTATTCAGAATGTATCTTAGGTAAATCTTACAGAAATTCTTCTAGGATAATTTTAAGTCTGGGATAGGTACCCATAAAAAAATCTGGGCTTAGCTCTATCAAAATTATGCATATCTGTATACTCCCCTAGACTTGAAGGTAGGAATAATGTTATTTGCTAAGAATAAAAAACATATTTTACATCTTTATATAGCAAAAGCTAAAATAGTATCATAAACAGAGAATGTTTGATAGATAGTAAAATGCATACATTCTGCACAATGGAATATGGGGGCTCAGATTTTGAAAGGGAGAAAATAAATTTCATTTTTTACATAATGTACAATTTGTTGATACAGTTGTAAGTGACCAAAAACTAGTTTTAGCTTTAATTTTATATATGATGTTTTAGTTGTGTATAATTTTGTTCATATGTAAATTTATGTATGTTTTGCATATTTATGTATATATATAATAATTAGAGGAGCAGAAGAGGATGAAGAAATAATGAAAAAGACATTAGATTTTTTCCTAAATATAGGAAGAAAAGGAGAAGAATCAGTGCCATATAATTCAAGAAAAAATTTTAGGATGAAAAGTATATGGTCAAGATTGATAAATATAACTGAGATGTCAGGTGTTGAGAGCTACAAGAAAGCCAAGAAAAGAGAAAACATATTTTGTAATATAATTAGGAGATCAAAATTGACATGAAAGCAAAGAGTTTAGGTAAGTTGTGGGGACAAAATCTTAATACTAGTTGTTCACAAAATACGTAGTGTTAAAATAGAAGTCTGGCCAGGAGAGAGATTGAATGATAATTTGAGGGATTAATAGGTGAAAACAAGTAATTCAGACAGTCATCCATTGGTGTCCACAATGGATTGAATCCAGACCATCACATACCCATGGGTACCAAAATTTGGGGATGCTTAAGTCACTATGCGCAGAATTTGCCCATTATCTATGAAATCCTCCTGTGTATGTTAAATCATCTCTATATTACTTATAATACCTTGTATAATGCAAATAGTTGTTATATAATATATAGTTCAGAGAATAATGAAAAGAAAAAAAAATATGTACAAGTTCAATTCAGATGCATTTTTTCCTGAATACTTTTTGAGTCAGAGCTGGTTGAATTCACAGATGCAGAACCACGTATATGGAAGGTTGACTGTATTATATTGAGACATTGGTGAGGTAGGAGAAAAGGACTGAAAAGGGAGGGTGGTATAAAACCTTAAGAAGGGAATGGATGGTGGAGGATGACTTGGGCAAGATAGAATGGAATGGAAACATTGCCATTGTAGGGCACTGAAGAGTTTCAGGAGCACCTCTTTGCAAGACATAGAGGAAAGAAGGTAGATAGGGATATATAGTCATTTTGAGGAAAAAGTGAATTTTAGTTTTTCTAAAACTTTTCAATAACATAGCATCCACTAAAGTTGTGTAAAGTAACTATAGAATGGGAATAGAAGGTTGAGGTGACTAGCTAAGTCACTTGGAGAGCCGCTGTGAAGATTTTAAATACAGGTCAGCAACTTACTCATGGTAATAAATGACTTCCAAAGTAGTGATCAGAATGACTGTGAACAGAAACAGGACAATCAATAGGTATGAGAACAGAAAGAGATTAGTTTGATGGGGGATGCTAAACATTTTTTTTAAATGAGGCATTTACAGGTCTTATTATTCTGCATCAACTGAATTAAGCGAACATTTGGACTGCAGGAGTGAAACAGTTATGAGTGAATGAATTGAGGAATGTGCTGCAGGAATCAAATGTAAACCCAGAAAGAAAAACCAAAACAAAGGATAAGAGGTGATTTCAGTGAAAAGAGCATCCTTTTGTACTCCTCATTGGGTGTTTCTCGAAGTTTTCACTCCCAGAGTGAGTGGCCCATAAAAGTCTTATCGTGAGAATCTCTCTGATTCTCAGACGTTTAGATTTTACAAGCTGATACAATTTCAGATTTCAATGGCATACCATTCCAGTTTTAATTTTTAAATTTATTTTGGTAATTGTTTACAATAAATGAAATAGTGTATGCTATTGCTATCATTGTTTACATCAAATGTGTTTTAATATAGAAAAAGCAAGAAAAGTATAATCTCAGAATAAAGTTCCACAAAAATAATATTTGTAGTTACCTTAATGTCTGAGTTTAATTTTTATATACATATGAATATATTTGTGAGTGCATTTATCTATCAAATCATTGTTATTTTTTTTTTTGCTTTATTTTGTTATAAAATCTTTACCATAATCTGGTACTAGACTGATGACTTGCATTTGATTTGTGAGGAAATGATTTTTCACCTGAATGCTGACACATTTGGCATAATTAGGTATGGGGTGGTACAGAGAAAGGTACTTCAGGTAGGAAAACCTACAATCTAAACACCCTACTGCAAGCAAGAATATGGTAAGTTTGAGAGACTGAAAGAAGGCAGGTGTGATTGAGAAACAGAGAATGGCAGAAGATGAAGATTTATAATAAAGCTGAAAGAAGGGGAGGGAAAATGCAAAGATGAAAAGCCAGTTCTTTCCTCCCACTGACTACTTACCTCCTCCACCAGGAGCTGCCTTTTCTGATCATTCTGGGAATTTAAATGGTGAGGAAGGGAAGAAAACATACTGGGTTAAATATAGTCCTCAGAAATGGATGTCCATCCATAATCTCATAATGTGCCATCATTTGGAAATATGATTTTTGTAGATGTAATTAGTTAGGATCAAGTCAGATCATGGTGGGCCCTAAAGCCAATCTGACTTGTGTTCTTATAAAAAGAAGAGAAAAAGACACACAGGAGAAAGGACCACATGCAGAAGGCAGAGCTTGACATTATCCATCTCCAGGCGCAGCAAGACCAAGGACTGCTGATAACCACCAGAAGTTAGGAGAGGCAGAAGAAGGTCTTTGCCCTTTAGCTTTACAGAGAACATGTCTTGCTGACACCTTATTTTGGACTTCTGTCCTTCAGGACTGTGAGATCACACTCTTGTTGTCATCACTCGGTGGTCATTTCTTATGGCAGCCATAGGAACTAATATAGAGAGGTGGGAGCCACAGGTTATTTCTTACATGGGAGGAATAGACAAACTCTAGATAGGGCAGAGAGGTGGGAGGGAAAGAGAGGGGGCAGGGGGTTAGCAAGGATGGTGGAATGTGATAGAGATCATTATCCAAAGTACATGTATGAAGACATGAATTGGTGTCAATATATTTTATATATAACCAGAGATATGAAAAATTGTGCTGTATATGAGTAATAAGAATTGTAATGCATTCAATTGTCATTTATTTTTTAAAAATCAATTTTAAAAAAGTCTTCCTGTTCTTGATTCCCATTCACTGGGCTTGCAGATCTTCTTCAATATTTATCCTTTTCTAAAGCACTTATGTGAATTCTTTATTTTAAAATATTTAATTGAAAAACAATGATTGTGTATATTCAGAAGGTGTACATGATGATTTGATATCTGTATACATTGTATAAAGGTTATCATAATCAGATCAGTCCATCCATCACCACCCATGCTGTAAATCAGAACCTCAGAACTTACTCATTTTATAATTGGAAGTTTTACCCTTTGATTAACATTTGTCCATTTTCTCACCTCTTGTCCCTAGCAACCACTGTATACTTTCAGTTTCTGTATTACTTTTTTAGATTCCACACATAGGAGATTACACAGTATTTGTTTTTCAGTGTCTGTCTTATTTCATTTAGCATAATGTTCTCCAAGTTCATTAATATTGTTGGCAGGGTTTCCTTATTTTTATAAATAAATAGTATTCCATTGTATATACACACTAAATTTTCTTTATCCATTCATTCATTGATGGATATTGGTTGTTTCCGTATCTTGGCTATTGTGAATAATGCTTAAATGAACATTGGTGCAAATATGTCTCGAGGATGCTGATTTAAAAACAAGTAAATAAACAGAAGGAAGACCAAATAGTAGAGGAAGGGGAACAGGGAAGGGAGAAGGAGTTGGAAAGAGATCGTACTAAGGATTAATATGGAGAAAGCTGTGCTATATGCATTTATCAATATGTCACAATGAATCACACTATCATGCATAGCTATAATTCACTAAAAAGTAAAAGATTTTAAAATGTAAGTGAGAGAGGGGACCCACGTTGAAAGCTACAATAGTTTTATGAGCTAAATCTGGAATGAAGATCCCATTGCTTCTTAATGTTACTCATTAGAAATAAATCAGTAAGATTAGCCTACACCTAATGGGAGAGTATTATACTTATCAAGAGGACTGGGAAGCCATTTTAGAGGCTACTTATCTTACTCATCAGAACTCCAAGTCAAAGTGAGAAATTTCTTGAGAAATTCAAATTTCTACATTGTAGGCTATGTGAAAATCCTTAGCAATAGCAGTTTTGAAGTCACTCTTACTATTTGACTGCTGCACCACAGAAAATCTTTTCTGAATATTTCAAGCAATACTTAGGAATATTATTAGTGATGACTTCTAGGGTAGTTATTTTTTAAATTTATGTATAAATATTGTATTGAGACAAAGACCCTGAATCTGTTGAAGAGGAACCTGCAATAAATAATGAATGCTTTACAGAGATATCCAACAATTTATTTTTCGTATTTCCTTCTCTTTATTTTTTTTCTGGCACATATGGAACTAATTCCTCTGGTCTATTTTCTAGTTCATTTGTTTTCCCCTTTAACTGTGTCTAGTTTGATTTTTTAATCATTTAAAAAATTTGGTGACTATGTTTTTTATTTCTGTAAGAATTTTGTTCTTTTAAAAAATCATTTTGTGGGCTGGGGATGTGGCTCAAGCGGTAGCGCGCTCGCCTGGCATGCATGCGGTCCGGGTTCGATCCTCAGCACCACATACAAACAAAGATGTTGTGTCCTCCGAAAACTAAAAAATAAATATTAAACAAAAATTTCTCTCTCTCTCTCTTAAAAAAATCATTTGTTCTTTCAATCTCTTTTACTTCAGGTGGTTTTATCTATTCCAGTTTTCTTAGATGTGCATTATCTCTTGATGTTTTGTTTGATGACTCTGTTCACTCTAAATCTAAATTGCTTTCCTTGCTTGATTTCTAACTTTTAACTTTGAACTATTTTCAGTAATTATCCCCCACCTCCAGCCCCTGTTGGAAAACCATGCACTCTAGCTTATTGAAGTGATGCTAAGCATCCATGTTATGTTAGGTTAATTAGTTTACAACTAGTTTTTAATTTCTAGGCCTGAGAATTCTATTATTCTTAAGATCTCAGTACCATTGATGCTTTTTGTTTTAATTTTTTTAAAAAGATCATTTTGTTTTCAAATTAGAACCAAAAGCCAAATCAAATATTCTTGTTACTTCCCTAGGTATTATCATTTTATCCCTCTCCTCTGTCACTTAGGGGTCACCCCTTCATTTTCCTGGCTTTTCTTAGGAATTTCAGGTTGAATGACCAACCTCAGTATATCTGAGTTTATGGTAGTGTCTCTTTGTGGGGCATTTAATTTGTAGAAATGAGACTTTATTTGAGTCTGATAAAGCCCTGAACATCTGCTGAGTCATTTACACATTCTCTGTGTAAAATTCTTTTTTGTTGCCATTACCTAGGAATTTCTCTTTCTTAAGTTCATCCCCATTTTGTTATTTTGGTTATGTATTTGTTTCTGTTTCTTTTTGCATTTCTGGTAATCTAACCCACAGGCTTGCACATTTCTCTACTTTGATAGCCAGAGAGGTTCTTTGTTAATACAGTCGACCAGGTTGTGGAACTAAACTGGGGGGGAAAAAAAAGAATGGTTTGCTGTTCAACAAGTTTCTTTATTTATTTTATTTTAAAAAATTGCCTTCTCTCCTATTCTTGATTTTCCTTGTTTTGTCTCCACTTTTAAATAATCTCATACTTTCAGGTTCAACCCTAAATGAAAATCTATGTCTGTGTATATATCTTCACTTCTTCATACCCACCAATTAGTACCTAGATGTGCCTAGGCACCTACTGTATCATTTCTACCCTGTAATTTAAAACTACACACAAAACACTTATGAAGTGCAAAGGCATAAATCCTTATGGCTGAAAGAAATGCAATTAATACTTTGGTGAATTTGATTGTGACCTTGCAAAATCATGTTTTGTTCAGTAGTGGTGTGGTCTGATATAAACAGAAGTAATAGAAATGTACACAGTAGAGCCCAAGATATGACCATTTCTTTTTGTTTTTCATTACTGGGTCATTACTTGCCATTCTTTACAAAATAAACAAGAAGAATCACTCCTAGTTTCTAAAGTTCAAGAATTTTTGGATAATCTTAGAAGATTGGGAACTGAAATACTGAAAATACTGTAACTGAGAGACAAAAATTGAAGATAAATATTTTCATACCAACAGAGACAGGATTTCTACTTTAAAAAGCTGAAAGTATGAACATTTCCATTCAAAAAGGCTGCAGTGAACTTCTGCAGCTTTGCAATTTATATAACCAAAAGGTGGCAGTGTTCCATTTGGTTTCCTTAGGAACCACATTTTTACAGAGGTAAAATTTTCAGCTGTATTCTGCCCCCAGTTGATTTTTCTTAAAAAAATATTAAGCAATACTACTATCATCACATGTATCAAAAAATAACCTGATTGAAGACACATTATGTTTCACAGTGGGATCATTATAGATTTTGCTATATAGAATGGTTTGATCTGAAAGGCCAAAATAAAATGAAAGAGAGAGACAGAGACACAGACAGAGATTTAAAAAATCAACATAAGATGTTTCATATCTAAGGTATTTTGTTCTTAGACTATCTCTTTGGGGGTTCTACTCTGTCTTGAGTATTGATTGATTCATTTTATAATATTATGCCAGCAGTGATATATTTTCAGTCTAACTAGTTATTAAGAAAAATTTGGATTTTGTGTGCATAATGATGCATTTCCATCATTATGCTTTAAAGTTTTCTTTAAGAAGCAAATGACAAACATTTATAGAAATTGATGAGTAGATTGAAAATAGATGCAAATATATCCCTAAGTGATTAATATTATAATGGGCATAACAAATACAAATAGCTCAAAGAATTCAATTCCAAATTCTGTTCCAAAATCTTAAACGAAAGCTTACTTGAGGCAAAAATTCTCCTGTACAAGTAAATCCTGGCAAGAATCTACTTAACAGTCAATTATTATAAACAAAATCCAGGTTTCTTAATTAAAATACAAAATATTGGCTTACCCATTTACTCTGAAATAAGTTATGTCTTACAAAGACTGCAATTATGGTGGCGCCTTCTAATGCCATTGATGGTCAGAGTCTGTCAGTGTCTGTATAAAACCCTTTTACTTTTTTTTTTTCCTTCAGAACTTTGCAACAGTGCTCTGGATTGCTATTTCCTTAGCTAAAGCTTGGCGTCAACATTCTAAAGCAGAAGAAGTTTAGGGATTTTTGTTTTGAGTTTGGTCTGAATGCCCAAAGACTTTCATTTTTACTCTCATAAATGCAGGAAAAAGTAAACTCTTCCATTCATTATGATTATAATTTTGAACTCCAGAATTTTATTCATCTCCTTGTACTATATATAGAAGTTATAAAATGGCTACCTTTGGCAAACAATAGAAAATACAATCAATGTACTGCATATAGCATTTTGAATTTTAAATAAACTTTGAAGCAAAGGCTTTATGTATTTGCATGATAGCTATTTTTAGTTGGTGAACAAAAATAATATTTTATAATTGGTTTTATGAAAATGAATAAAAATACATCTACTTTTGAGTTATATGCAATAGTGGCAGGGTTTTTTTTTTTAATGACTCATTCATTAAAGTTCCTTTACTACATGGCCTATCTTAATTTCTGGTGCAGAACAGGTTAGGCTAGTTTCGTTTTCATCTTCCTTGTCTTCCAATTGAAAGAACCCAAATGACAGTCAAATCATCTGTGGTTGATCAAAGAGAGAAAGTAAAAGTCATGAAATAATTTTATACCTCAGACTCATATAATGATTACTTACTTCTATGTAGTATTTTTCAGGATTATGTAATTTGAAAAAGTAAAATAGTATCTCTTTAGTTCAAGGAAACTGTTGTTAAAAGTGCATCTTTCTAGGTTCAAAAGTTTATCTGGTGCACTTAATAAAACAGTGGTTAGTGTTGTTATAGGTTCTGTGGGCTAAGAAAATATTCTTTAAGAGTTAGGTGTTGTGACCTGTTGTTTAGCTCTAGGTTGATGCTTAGAAAAAAATTTTTTCAGGGGCTGGGGATATAGCTCAGTTGGTAGAGTGCTTGCCTTGCATGCATAAGACCCAGGGTTCAATCCCCAGCACTGCCAAAAAAAAAATTTTTAAATTAATTTTTTGTGATGACGGGAATTTCCAGGGCCTCATATATGCTACATATAGTATATAGTATTCTAGCACTGAGGTCTTTTAAAATTTTATTTTGTTACTTGGTCTTGCCAAGTTGCCTATGCTGGACCAAACTTGTGATCCTCCTGCCTCAGCCTCCTGAATACCTGAGACTTATAGGCATGAAGCACCATGACTGGCTTAGAAAATATTTTTAAATGAATATATGGATGTTTAGCATATTGGGCATCTATATTGGGCATGGGATATAATAGTGCATAGGAAGAAAGTTCTGTCCTCTAGGAAGTAGTGAAAACTAATGCTCTCTGACATTGACATTCATTACTTATTATGGGACAAGACCCATGCTAAGTAATGAATTTCTCTTTCTTTCCTTTTTCATTGGTTCTTTTTCCTTATATGTAACAGTAGAATTTATTTTGATTTGGCCAGGATTCATGATAAGCACACACTCTCCACAGAGCTACTACCCCCGCCCTCTTTTTAAACTTATTATCTTTTTATTAAACATCTTAAAATTTCTTTTATTACATGAGATGAATTATCTTCATGACTACATTTGATTGAAATATGATATCAAGATCATGATCAAATGCAGATTTTTGGATAGTTGTTTAACCTGTATTAAACTTTACGTAATGGAAACCATCATTATCCTCATTTTATAGACCAGGAAACTGAGGCAGAAAATAGTTACACAGCTATGAAATGTCAAACCAGGATTCAATTTCAGTCAGATTCCTGAGAACAGCTCTTAATCACCACGTTATCTTGCCTCTCCAAGTGTAGTAAGTCAGATTGATTCTTTTCCAAAATGTGCTGGTCAAGGATCTGTTTTGCATAACCGCAATCAGTTTCTTAAATGAATGACTTCACGGTAAAATTTGTTTGGAAAATGTTGCATACTATATTTCTCCATCACCCCCATCTTTGTTTATTCTAAATGCTCAGTAGCATGCTAAATGCTTTGAGTAATCTTTCTATAAAGGTATGGAAATTAAACAACTCTCAGCAGTTGTGTTCTGAATAATATGTTAGCAAATGTTGTCACAATAATTGCTTTGCATTAAATTAAAGAATATTTATATATGATGTCATTTAAGAATTGTAGCAATCTCCTAAAACATAAATTATAATATTCAATTTTTTAGATGAAGAAACTGAGGCAGAGATGTTATGTGAACTTTGTTCCATGTAACAAAATAGTAGCAAAACCAACATTTAAATCTATACTTTCATCTGAAGCCCCAAATGCTTTCCATCTTGTAGAACAGATGTCTCCATTGGTAAACACCATGTCCTTGCAAGCAATTACCTATATGCTAAAATTAAATGTAAATTTAAAGAATAAATGTGAATTTAAACATTTTTTCCCTTGTTCAGGAGTCGGAACAGTTAGCTAATCAAGCCTATTTTTCTTTTTTTAAAATTTTCTTTTTCTTTTTAACTTTTGCCATTGCACTGGGATACAACAATAAATAATATGAGATAAACTAATGACACAGTGAGGCAGTGAGGGAATATCACCAAGGAGAGAAATGCTTCAAGAGATTGTGAATAAAGATAACAGCATGAAATCCCAGGCTTTGTCTAACTTTTTCTGTCCTTAGACATAACAACCTTATTTTGGAGAATGATATTTCCATAGTAATTCTTAAGTATTTTTCTCTGCATTAAGTGATTAAACAGGAATAGAAACATTAGGTCTCTGTTTCTTAGTGTAGACCAACTAATAGTAAAACTTAATAAGAATTTCAATTTTACTGGGCTGTGACAATAAGTTATAAAACATTGATTTTAATGAAGCATTTTCTCATACTTTAACTTAATACCTTTGCCAATTCTATGGGAGATATTCCCCCCCATTTCATAGATGGAAAAACTTTGATTCTGTAAAGTGACTGTTTGCACTCCAGTCGCATGATTCCAAAGCAGCTTTTCCAAGGTCATTCAGACACTAAGTGGCAAAACTAAGATAAAAGTTTAGTTTCCTCTGTAAATCCCATGCAGTTTCCTTGCCAAATTCAATGTTCTTCAAATATCCCTTGTGTAATTCATGAAAGTGGAAAACAATGTAAGCAAAAGGATTGTAGAATTTTTTACAGTCTTTGAGTATATGTTAAGTGATAAGATAAAATGAATGCCTATTAGAATGCCTTTCAGATAGCATTTGATTAGTTGCAAATATAATAGTGTGCAGATTATAGGCCAATGAGTTTTAAGCTTGTACCCTGAAGTTGGGGGTTTTATCCTTCTAAGTGATTCTGATTCCACTGTATTGTGATGATTTATACTTCCTTTAGGTGGTGGTGGCGGGGAATCATGCTGGTACATTCTTGGGCTTACTTATAAAGCTAAGTACCCAGTGAAATCTGTATAATTAGAAAAGAAAAAACTCAAGAGTATTTGAACTTGCGCAGATTTTCATGGAAATAACTTTTGCCAATTAGAACCTTAGAGATGCGACCAGTTGTATTGACATTTGTTCCACTCTGACCACTGGATGTTATCAGACTGGTCTTGTCTAATGAGGCTTTCTCATTGATTTAAGAAATATATTTGAAAATACATGTAAATGAATAGTATATTTATATATACTATAATATATTTATAGTATATTTATATATCCCTGAATTAAATTAGAAATTGTAGACAATTTGGCTTAACTTTATTTTTATAAAACTGATTGGAAAATGATATACAATTGATAAAATATTAATTATATCTACAGATTTTTCTTTTCTAGAAAATGTGGTTAAACCTTAGACATTTAGAAGACATACCACGTAGTAGTATTAGCACCTACTATTAAGACAAATATATCTTACATCAGAATAAAAAAATTTGAAAATAAGAGGTTAGTGATTTTGACTCAGTGAGATTATACTTTATGGTAAATATGGATTGACATTAGCATATAATTTTAGTAGTGGTAAGTAATTAAGCTATTTTCTTGCATTTTTATTATGTGGCTGCATGTCATTAAAATTCAGACTTCTTATTATTTGCTTTGTTATTGTTGTTATTTGTCCAGAAATATTTAAACAATTGTGAATGTTTCAAAGGGATTTGTATATACTATGAGAATTCTGATCTTCTAGAGTTGTGTCAATAGACTACAAAATTTGCAATAATTTCCGCAGAAGCATCTTAAAACTAAAATACATTTATCATATGGGAAGAATATTATCTTATTGTAATTTTATATCACCACTGCCTTGTTAATGAACATGCAGCTGTAGAAAATACAACTCTTCAAGAAGGAAGAAGAAAGAACTAGAGATTGGTGGGGGAGGGTAAAATCCTTCTCTGTAGGAAAAGAGGAGTGGTGAAAGGTGAGAGATAAAGAAAACAGTAACACACTTGAAAGGGAGTTCTAGATAAGAAGACTAGGAAGGATAAGGCTTTAAAAACTGGAGACAGATAAGAGTTTATTGTGAAATGGAGGAACAAAAAGATATAAAGAGAATGAAATTTTTAGGAAGAGAGAATCAGTAGATTTTCAATGTTAAAAGTATCTGGGAAATAAAGATAGAAGATCCAGGGTAAGGGAAACTTCAAAAATAATCATGTATATGAGGAATGTGAGCGTGTGTGTGTGTGTGTGTGTGTGCGCGCGCGTGCGTGCATGTTCCTGGTGACACACCTCTAAAACCCAGAAAAATGGGAAAATTTTAGAACTGAACATACCCAATATGGGCATGAAAGTCACCTGTTGTGTGAGTTCAGACGACTGAAATTTTAAACTGAATTTTAAAGTTATATAGTGGAGGAGTGTTATGATTTTAATTCAAGAAAGAACAGCAAATGAGAGTAGAGAGAAATATGTAATAAGTAGATACCATTTTGAAAAATACATTATTACTCTGTGATATAGTAGCACTTCATGTATAACAACTTTCATTTTAAACTTGGTATTTACTTATGTGAGGTCCTGGGTTCAATCCCTGGTATTGGGAGAAGAGGAAGGAAGGAAGGAAGGAAGGGAGGGAGGGAGGGAGGGAGGGAGGGAGGGAGGGAGGGAGGGAGGGAGGGAGGAAAATTTAAGTTCTGTATTCAAATACAAACATTCAACGAATTCTTCTAGAAATAATTGATCTTTGGGAAGATCAAGGATTGTCTGTTTTATTTAATGTTATAGAAGGTATGAGAAAAGATAGTATTTATTGTATATATGGGTATAAAATGTTTTCTAGATGTAAGCATGGTGTATTTGTTTAAATAACCACTCATTACATACCATGGAATTTTATTGGCAATCAAGGAAATTGATTTTAATTTTAATTTGGAAATCTTTTATAATATTGAAACATAGTCTTATTTTATGCACAGTTGTTGCATGTTGCCAAAATTATTTCTTAGGAGTTCTCAAAATTGTCTACAAATTAATAGTATTACAAAATTCTGATGCTTGAGTCCCTTCCTTAGGGGTATGACCATAAATATTTCTTAAAATCTTCTCCTGTCCCTAATATGCAATTCTAATGTGAAATCTGGTTTTGAGGACATTTGCATTAGAGGGATATTATATACTTGCAGCTTATATATTAATAGTGATTATCCGTCTTCTCCATTGTTGGTCATATTTCCTCAGTATTAAGTATTAAGAAACAGAGTCATATCCTTTTAATGTTGCAGAATATTAATGGATCATGAGTAAATACACCTCTTTTTATTGCTAATGGACAATTTCTATCATGTATTTGGGACTAATTTGTTAGGCTCTAAATTTATTCTGCAGTTTCTGGAGAAGATTCTATGAAACATTGTCTGTTTCATGGGACAAAATATGCTAGTAGAACCCTTTGATTAAAATGTTACAAATAATAGTAAGCATGGGATCAAAACAATTTTGTGTCAGATAGTTTTAAATCTTCCTTTAAATTGTCTCATTTTGAACATATGATTAGTGACATAGATTTTATTTTCTACTGGTGATCACCTTGCTGCTGGGGAATTATGGAGTAAATTGGTAATTGTGCCTTGCACTGAACTATTGCATTTCTGTGGGTTTTTATTGTTCAGATGCTTGTAGTTAGAGTCAGCCATCTGCACAAGTGAAAAGTATGAAAAGTGTGGGTTTAAAAACTTGGGTACTCTACATGCCTTATTTGGGGCCTTTTCCCATGTGCCCTACCCCACCTCCCACACCAGAGTTTATTGTGTAGTTCATCTCTGTTCAGCTTTAGCATGTATGCTGTTAATTGCTAAAGTTTGTTAAAAAAATGTCTTCATTTTCGGGGCTTCTTGCATTATAATATGGGCTGTTAAAATGCCACCAAAATAAAACACAACACATAAAAAATCCATTGTAATTCAAGGAATGAGGTATTAACAGACAGGAACGTTGCTCATATGGGTCTGGGGTAACTTTAATTCAGTATAGGGTTTTCCCATAATAATAGACCAATAGATTTTGCAATTGATGATGTAACTTATTGTATAATGCTTTTCCTTCTGAGTCATGACAGTTGTCTCCTATTGATAGGAGCTTGTAATTGTATAACTATGGGATAAGACCTATGATAAGCAAGTTTTGTTTGTTTAGAAATTTTAATAGGTTGGGGAAACCTAGCAACTAAGAGATACAGCATTCCATCAACTTGTAAACTTAGTGAATCCATATAACTGTGCTTCTAGAGAGAACTGTTGTTAAAAAGATCCCTTGTAATATTGTTCATCTTTGTTAAAAAATCAGTTATTCAACAAACATTGAGCTCCCAATATATTTCACATTGATGTACAAAATAAGTTCAGCCCCTATTTTCATTCAGCTTGCATTCTAGCTAACATATGAAGGGAAAAAAGTATAAATATATTTTAATTAATAAATACATAATTCTATGCCCTTAATCAATTGAAAAGATAATTCTGTATGATTATAAAGCTGTAACAACATGAACCTTGTGAGTTTGTTGTCCTATCTGAAGTATGTAGTATGTAATATTTTCATCACAAGCATATGATAAATGTTTCTTGAATGAATAAATGAATTAATGAATAATCCCAAATGTTGGATTATTGTGAATTAATTTTTAAAATTACAAAGTGCTCTACAAATGAAGATATTGTTTCACAAATGACTACAGTATTGCTTACCGATCAGCCTACCTAATTATTTAAAATCTGTTGCTATGGATGATGGATGAAATATCTTGCCAAACAAACTGACCCAATGTTTTGGGGTGAGCTAATTGGGGTCTACTTGTTGGGTATAGTCACTAGACTGGTGGTCCTCTCATAGTGTTGAATTTTTAATGATTGAATATTGCTTTATTCTCTATAAGTAATTATTAGAACACCTACTCATAAAGTAATATAAAAAATCTTAAAAACACATAATAATTCAAAGCATTTTGAAAAGTCATCTGCTCACTTAAAACTACTCAGTAATGCCACCATTCATTAAAAATAATACCAAACATTCCAAAGTTTTGGTGAGTATTTTTACTATTCATTTCCAGGTTTTCTTTAACAGCTAGTAATCAAATGGAGGAGAAGCAAATCTAAGTCAGATGGTGGTGTTGTAGCTCTGCTCTGCCTTCCTTTGGACCACTGCAGTATACACCATCTTCTGTTTATATGTTTGGCTTAAAAAGAGAGTGAACTGAAGGCAATTTGATATCACAGATGCTGCTCTGTTATGCCCGTGCAGCTGCATTCACCAGCGTGATTCCAGAAGGGGCTACCTTCCCTGCTCTCTCCATTGCTACCAGCCTCTTCAACCTCCTGAGCAGCTTCAACTCCACCTTTTTGCCTTACCCACTCAATGTAACTCAAGATAGCTAGCTTCTGCTTAAAAATTTTATGATCATATTATAATGGTTTTGTATTATTTTCCAAATTTGAGAGATACTTTAGGAATTTAAATACCATTTACATTGGGTATCTCTAGAATTTGGTGTAGTCTTATTTTCTGAAGGGAGATTTTGTTTCAAGGAGAAAACAACACACCAGCAAACAACAACAAACTAGAAGTGAAATTGGAAGAACCTTCTAGAACAAAACAGGCTAGTAATCAACTCAAATTCCTGTTGAGCTAGTGTCTTTTGAAAAAGCTAGAAAAAAAATGAAATTTGTCAATTGGACATGGTTGATTTCTATATCCATGGAATAAATGTGTCTAATTTTAATGAGAAAAAGAAACCTGAACAGAAAGAATGAGTTGAGAATACTTCCTATGTGGATTCCATTGTCTCTGCTTCTTGCCAGAAGGTCATTATGTTAGTATAGACCCAGGCAAAAACTAAATTGTGAGGGGTGGATTTTTACTAAGGTTTCTCTTCCTGAAGTGTACTTTCTTTAAGAACAAGTCTTGTGATGACCTGGGTTGTCTTCAGTCTTCACCTTTCTTCTCCTGCATATGATTATTCAATAGGTTTAACTCCTTGTCTAATATCAAAATACATGCTTTGAAATTTGGAATGTTTATACTTGGCAATGACAAAATATTTTATCTTTCAATTTGCTTTCTTATACTAAGATACAAATCCTACCTAGAAATTCAAATGATATGGTTAAAGGCATTTACTTTTCATAAAAAACAAATCAAACATTTTGTTTAGGCACTAGCATTTCCCCTTTATTCCTGGAAGGTTTTGTCTTTATTTTCTTTTCCTCATTGCACATGTTGATCTTTTTGGAAAAAAATGAATGTTTGCCAAATCTAATCTTAAGTTAGAAGGGAAGGTAGGGGGAGGGTGAACACTAAAACTTGTGACCAAGAATAGTAGCAACTGATTTCCGAAAAACGAAGGCTATGTGCCTGGGTAAGTGATTAAGTTATAATTATGCCAATTGATATCATAAATCATACTTCGGGAAAATGAGTTTTTGAGACTTGTGACACCTAATCTCATTTTTATTTTTTACATGTATTTTAGGGAAAACCACCACATATGGAAGATAATAAGAATGATTTCTTTCTCTAGTGTGGTGCATTTTAACTTTATAACTCCATGCTTAGCCCTAGAAAAATGAAGCAAATTGATAACATTGATAATTTATTTTAAAACACAGAAGAAAAAAGTGTAACTTACTATATGTGGGATATGTATTATAAATACAGAGAAATATTTTACTTTTAAAGTAGCTTATCTGAATCTCTGTTGAAGACAAGAAATTATTAGTTTGATTTGCAGATTAAATAAACTATTTCAAGGATTTAAGTAGTTCAAACCATTTTTTTATTGTTGTTGAAATAGTATTTCTTCACTTACTTCCAATCTATACTTCTAGTATTCTTTGCCATCGCTGCTACTGTGGCATCCTGCATGACTATTAATAAAAAAAAAGTTTCAGCAAGGCACATACCACACAACATCATTGAGTTTTAGTGTCATGAGTTTGTATAAGACAAATGATGCACACAATAAGATTCTGCAAGCCCTTTCAGCATCTTGCATTTACCAATAATCTGAAAACTTGTGAGAAATATGACTTTTCTTTATGCACTCAGAGGAAATATGTAAAAAGAAATTAAACAAGAAACCAGGCGCCTCTAGGTAAAGGAAAAACATTAAAATTTCATAACAGTTCTAGAATTTGCTCAATAAATTTATGTTGGTATCAGAATGCTATTCAAGACAATGAAAGTACTGTGAGTCCTAAGGTTAAGTGAGTGCTTGTGAGGAAAATTATAGCTGCACAAAAATATTGTAGACTTCCAAATTTTAAAAGCATTAAACATTAAGGATAAACACGTACTTTGCTCATTTCCTTGGATTAAGTATGGTATTTTAGAAAGGTGTACACTTTCCCCATTTTACCCATCAAATTTTAGAAACTCAAATTTCAATCTACATGTAGTCATGAAGAATATTAAATCCCAGCCAACTTGTATTTATTTGCATGGGTTAAAATAAATTAAAGTTCTGAGAAATATTTATGGGAAATATCTAGTTTGTAAGACTGTCTACATTTCAACTGAAACAAGTTAAGAACCATGATACAACATCTTAGGATATATGTGTTTCAACTGTACTGATTCAATAAGAGAAATATGACTATACTTTTCTATTTAAAAATTTGATATGTAAAGACACTTATTAGAGCTGTGTTATCTACTGAAGTAGTGTAACAACTATTTTGTGAGATATATTTACAAATGATTAAATTTCTACTGTGGCATTTAAAAAAGTCTAGCTATCATTTAGAAACAACTAATTAACCCCAATTTTCAACCTGTTCTTTTACTTTTTTTAAGAAGAATACATCAATGATTTTTGAAAAGCTAGAAATAATCTCATATAGAACTGAGAAATATCATGTTAAATTAGCTACAACCAGAGACTTAATGTAGAAGTGTATTAAATGTGTGCCCTTAAAAGACAGAGAGTTCTAAAGGAGTGCTATATAAAGTGGGTGGCAAAGTTTTTAGGAACTTCGCTACTTGAAAAACCAGCTTTTATTCCCCCTGGAACTCGTATGTCCCATACATCACTGTTCTATGTTAGATGTGTGGTTATAAAATTGTGAAAATGGAGGCTTTTCTGGTAGCAAAAGGGTTAAGTTCTTTTTGCTTTACCAGTTTCAAATTACAATGAGAAGCCTCTTCTTTCCCAGCAGGGTTGTGCTTACACTACTCTTTAGATCTCTCTGGAAGAGGGCTGGTATATTTGTGCCTGCTGGAGGTGGAATTAACAGTAAGAAGGAGAAAGGGATTGAATGGACTTACAGGAAGGATTTCAAGTAAATTCAGGGAAACACATTTACTTGAATAGTACAACCTTGAGTCTTATTTTACACTAAGACGATACAAAAGATGTTAAAGTTATCACCAAGCTGCCGGACAAATATATATTCCAACACCAAGGTGCAGATCAGCATAGATCTGTGATTCAGAAATCAGGATTTGTCTTGGAAAGAGCTCAAGGGTTGAGAAGAACTCCAGAACAAGTGAAGATAACTTGGGAACTACAGTTTATCAGAAGATCAGCTTCCGTTAATTCAAATACCAAAGGCCTGATTATCATAAATTCATATAGGAATGCATAGGTCATCTGATCACATAATATTGGCCGTCTTCTGCTCCATCAATGCAGCAAAAACTCTTAGCAACTGTGGATAACTGTAAATCTGAGTTTCAGCTTTCCTAGAAATAACTACTCTTGACACATTCCAAAATATTCAAAATAGGACAGGAAAATCAGTGAGGATGTCGTGTTCAGAAATGTCACTGTCATGAAGATAGGTAAATTTGTTTTTACAGCTACTGGGAAAGTGTACCTCCTAGCAACTTAGATTTCTTTTTAAGAACAAGGACAAGAAGGACTAAAAATATCAACTTTTGCTTCTGGACAAAAATGCATCTGACTGTATTTTTACTTAGGGGTGTTGTGGGTTTCCTCTGGAGCTGCTGGGTTCTAGTGGGTTATGCAAAAGGAGGTTTGGGAGACAATCATGTTCATTCCAGTTTTATTTATAGAAGACTACGGAACCATGAAAGACGGGAAATACAGAGGGAAATTCTCTCTATCTTGGGTTTGCCTCACAGACCCAGACCCTTTTCACCTGGAAAACAAGCATCCTCTGCGCCTCTCTTTATGCTGGACCTGTACAATGCCATGACCAATGAAGAAAATCCTGAAGAGTCAGAATACTCGGTGAGGGCATCCCTGGCAGGAGAAACCAGAGGGGCACGAAAAGGATACCCAGCTTCTCCCAATGGATATCCTCGTCGCATACAGTTATCTCGAACAGCTCCTCTGACCACCCAGAGCCCCCCTCTAGCCAGCCTACATGACACCAACTTTCTGAACGATGCCGACATGGTCATGAGCTTTGTCAACTTAGGTATGTTGTTCATTTATTTTTTAATCTGTGTTATTACAGAGTGGAAGTTTTCCTAATGGTAAAGTAGCTGCTTGGTAGGTGGCCGTGTTTATACAAAGTCATTTTCTATAACTCTTCTCTCTAGCTTCTGTTTCCTTTCTTTCACTGATAAAAGGTAAGATTTTCCTTTAGGCAACAAAGTCATGTCTATATCTATATATTTAATGTGAAATGCTAGAATTAAAGTTATAGTTTGGGTAGATTTGGGTCTCTTCAGAGCTTGTTAAAATTTCAATCTTGCTTAAATATATGAAGAAAAAGGCCATAGTCTAAAAAAGGGAAATTTATGAGGATAAATGCTTTAGGCAAAAAAGAAAAAGAAACAAGCACATATGGGAAAGTAAAAGTAACATCCTGAACCATTTTTTTTTGTTGTTGTTGGAAATTTAAAGAACGTATACTTTCATGTACTACTTAAAAACTCTCATATAGGTGAAGCAATTACTATAAAATATTGATAGGAAATTTACCAAGATCAAATAATACTGTTAAATATTACTATCAAAGAATCTGGGATGCAATTCTGAAATTCTATGAAAACTATTTTAGAAAAGAAGCCTCAACATAACATTTTTTTTAACTATAATGATGAAAATATATCATACCTACTTGATTTTTTCCACAGGCAAGAGACATGTGAATCATGCTTTGATAATCTTTACCTATACATAATTTTTCTTTTATTTGAGGTAAAATATTTAATTGAGGATTTCTGTAAGTAGCAATAATATTTGTGAATAATTTTTTAAAATTATGTTTTATTCAATGCTGGAAATTTAGGGTAGTTTTTAAATGTCGACAATATCAAATAGTAAATTGGTGCCCTAAATTCTCTCTGACAATAATAGTAAAGAGTTTATCAGTTCAAAAAACTTTTACAAGGGATGTTGTTCTTTTAAATATTTCTGTAAAAACTAAAGGTTAATATACTATCCTTAAATATTCAAAGGAAAATAACATTGAATGTTTAATTTTTGAAGACTAAAAATTTTACCAACAAATTTAATCAACTGGAAAAAGCTGAGAACTTTATAATGCAAGAACTTTTAAAACACTATTTTAAAAATTAAAATCTGCTTTGACTTAAAATCGACATGTTTTATTACACATTTAATTAAAAACTTCCTCATATCTCAAAGCAAATATTCTTTGAAAAGTCAGATAGCAGCAAATCTTAATGACACATGGATGCTTTTATAATATATGTTGCTTAATCTGCTCTGCTTATTTGCTTTTAGCAATGACTCCTAGCATGAAGGATAAGGTGCTTAATAAATCATATGTCTTATGTTGGAGACAAAGCTCTCATTATTAAGTTTTAGTAAGTCATCATTTGTGGTACTGGTCAGGCATTCTGGAGGCCTTTTCTTCTATATATAATTAACAGGTTTCACTTGGACTTCTAAAACAGCTTAATTCCAAATTAGTTTGATTCCTTTTTCCTAGTGTAAGAGGCATGAAAATGTAACTCAGAGTACATTTAACTCTGTAGCATTTCTAAAGTATTTTCAAGACTTTAAATTTAAGCTACAGTATTTTAATAGTAAATTTCCAATCTAGCATAATTTACATATTCAAAAAAAATTTAAATCACTCAAAGTATCAGTTCAGGTCATCTACAATCTGACAGACATCCTCTTTTTAAAGTATTATATACTTTAAAAAATCAACTCAGTCATTAATTTATTCTAATAATGTTTTATTTTAATTGAGTATTTGATCGTTTGTAAGAGAAGTATATGATTATTTTATAAAAATTAAGTCTTTTTGAATTCAGGTGCCATTATATTTTAGAAATCTACATACAACAAGAAAGTAAAAAACAATAAACAGCTTTATTAAGTGATTTCTATGTTCTTTTTTTATTAACAGACATATTTTTAAATCATTGAAATTTTGGTTATATTGTTTATATTATAATAGCACAGTGATTTATAAGTTTATTACCAAGAAATATGTTCATTTATTTAATTCTAGAGAAACAATATTGGATATAAACTTTAGAAAACTATTTTTATTATACTTGAACTACTAAATAATGGCTTATCCTCACTAACAAACCATATCATTTCTTCATCATCTAATAATTCCAAACTAAATTCTTACAAGAAATTATTGATTCTGATACTGGCTGAATGATTCTAGTAGTCTCTGAGGAAAATAGAACCATGATTTTATCACCCTTATAACATGCTTTCTAATATATCCACTTCTTACACCCAATCACTACTTAGTAAAAACTTATTAACTTCCGTATTATTCCACAGTAAAACAGGTAAAAGCATACTCAGAAAAGGTATAAATGTAATATTATTATGAACTGCCCTAAGACTATTACCTGCAACATATTTCATGATCTTATAAGACCCAGGAGAATTTTATTTATTTTTTGTGTATCTTACAAGATGTATATATAGTGGAGACTAAGTGCAAATGAGACAAATTAACAGCAGAAATGGATTTGTACTCAGGAAGTAACTTGAACATGTAAATATGTGGAAAGAATCTGTTGATATTTCCCATAATAAGGTGAATTATATGGAAAGAATATATACTAGAATACTTTTAAAGAATTCTTTCATATTGTCATCTTCACGCCAAATAATGGATTTGGTGCATTTATCTTATCATTTAGAAAGACATATTTTCCAATATAGATTTTGCTTATCAAGAACAGTTAAACTTAATCCAGACTCAAAATCATATTTCATGAAATATCTACTTTTAAAAAATGTGCAATGTATTTGTTATATCTACTTTTTAAATTTCCAGTGAGATAATTTTGTGTTCATAAGTGGAAAATATAATTTTCTAAAAGGCAAAATAAAATGTAAATAAATAGATTTAAGTCATGTAAACACCTAATAAAAAACCCAAGTTGTCATTTTAACTTTAAATTATTTTAGGTGATTTGCTCACTTTGAAGAAACAAATACAAATGATTAATTGAATGAAGAGTAACTTTTTACTCTTTTGTTTGCTTTATTCTTAGGCCCGATTTTGTCAGTCTCATAGTAGGAGATCTTTGCAGGTTGAATTCCCTTGTTTTTCCCTGAAACTGCTGAATACTAGTGGAAGTTTTGCTAAATCAATACCACTTTATTTTGTTTGTAATAAAATCACCTTACTGGTAACTTTTTTTTTAGCCTCTCCTTTTCAACAGTGTTCTGAGTTAGTTTATATATTAAATACCCATGCAAAGGAAAGCAGTGATTAGATTATGTGCTTTCAATATTTAAGTATATTCTTGTTTATATAAAGAAAAAATGCAGTGTATTTCTAAGATTTTTTTAAAATTAGAAATCAATTTTTATTTGATCTTGACAGTATAACTAAAATGACATAACATTGTGGATGTTTCAGAGGAAATTACAAAAAAAAAAAAACAGTAAACACAGGAAATTTACTTTTGTATTATTCTTTGTATGTCCTTTTATGAAAAAGTTGAACTTTGGTTTTCTTAATGTTATTTTATTCACTGATCAGCTAGTTGGCTTGCAGTCAAATCTATAGATATATTTCAAGAATATACATTAATGCTCAAGCATTAAAGTATGTAAATATGATGCTTAAAGTTTTTCATGTTTTCTAACCACATATTTAGTGTGTTAGATATGAAAGAAAACAAGGCTTTCAAAAACTTTAAATTAACTCCTCCTTTTCAAAATCATTGGACTCTCATGATATTGGAAGAAAAAAATGTTATGTCTTAAATTGACAGATTTGAAGGACATCACTGATATTTATTGTTGTTTCTGGCTAACTCAAGTGCCAGTAGAGAGGAATTTATATACACATCTACCTGAAGATGCCTATCTATGTTCTCTGAAACAGGGTTATTAACACCTGTGTAACATAAACACAGCCATAAACACATGCAAGAATTCTTTTTTGAAGTGGGGGATGGGTTGAGAGGAAAGATAATTTGAAACCAGTGTAATACATGCTCATGGCCTGTGCCTGGAATAATAAATGCTAATATTGGATAAAACAGTAGTCATTCTTTAAAAATTTTAGCTTTTGAAGAGAAAGACATTATGGAGGGAAGAAAAAAATTTTTTTCTCTTCCTCAATGACCCTTTGCATCCATAAATGTGACCACAAGGATTATTATTCCACTTAAAAACATTTGATTGTCAAATGCAGCTACCATACATAGTTATAATGATAGTTTAATTAAACATTTTTGAAACTTGCAGGGGTCACCGACAAATAGCCAATTTCAAAAGTTTAATGAGAAATAACAATGGGAATAACATCTGAAGACAAGGCCTGGAAGGATTTGGGAGTCCCCCACCATCACCTCCAGCTCCTTCCCTTTTCTCTTCTCTCTTCTCACCCCACCCCCAGCATTCTTTGGTCCTTCCTCTTTAATTCTGTGGTCTCTTTAGCCCCAGGCTGTCTGGGCACCTCTCTCCCTACTAACCCCCCTTCCTGGGGTCTGCCTTTGGTCCTAGTTTCTTCATACTTAGAGGCTTAGATTAGTTGAAAATCAATTAGTTCCAGTTTGAGAATGTAGGTACAGTCTCCTGTTTTCTCTCTGGTTAAGAAAGAAAGGTTAGAGATGTGCCAATTGCAGCCTCCACCCACTGGGAGAAAAGCTCCCCAGGGCTTCAGAGCAGCCCTGGGTTTGCCAGACCCTGTAATTGTTTCTCCTTCATCCCCTTCTTCAGGGTCTCCTCATCTCTCTTGGAGGCTTCCATTGAGAGAATTTAGTATTTCTTTTCCTCTAGCCTTAGAGAATCATTAAAGAATTAAAAATGGAAATTCAAAGGAAAGTGAAAGAGAGGAAACAGTACAACATTGAACAAAAATAATTTATCAAAATCCAGTTCCCATCTAGTTTATAAAAAGCTTTTGTGTTTATTATCTTTAATTAGTACACATGTCACTATAGTGAAGAAATTATTATTCCTTTTTTTAAAATTCAGAAGAGATGATAACAGGATGAAGAGATCAAAAGTAATAATTGGAGGCATAGAACAATGTTGATGACACAGACAGAAAGAAAACAGTTTGTAAAAAATACTTGAAAGAAAGAAAGTGACTGAAACCAGTCATTAAAGGCTAGTCTTTGAGTTTGCAGGTGGAGGGTGTGTTGGGAAATCCTCAGTCTACCTCATACTGACACAGCAGCTAATTCAACACCCCCAACCACATCAGCTCCAGGGAAAAGCCTTTCATCCTTCCATACTAAAATACCAAAGTGGGGAAAAGTGGGCGGGGGTGTCTCAGTATGTGTATACAAGAAGCATACAGAGGGTCTACTCATATTTACAGTCATAAATAATGTAGTAGCCCAGCTTTAAAAGAAATAAAACAAAACAAAACATAAAAAACAACCCACATGTTAAAGGAAGAGGCTTCCCTGACGCACAGAGAGGGGCTGAGATCAGAGGAGCCACTGAAGAGTTGGAGGGAAACAATGAATCCTTGTTCTAAGTAATATTTATGAGTGCTTCTTTGCACCTTTGGCTCATATTTTATTGGCTGGGCTGTGGGATTTCCCCATTTTCTCATCTCTTTAAATAATACCCTTGGCTAAGATGTCCTTTAAAACACACCAGTCTGTTTTGACAACTAGCTCATTTACTTGGGAGGGGAAGGGGAACTATTTTGATTTTGATGTCAGATTGGGATGATTAAGATTCAGCTTACAAAGTTTGGCAGTAAAATAAAAATAGTGATGATAGTATTCACCTGCTTTTTTCAGAGATGTTTAAGAGGATCCTAATAATCAACTGGTAACCCCTTGGTTTATAAGAGTCTTGTCCAAAACATGGTTAACACACTACAATCTAAAAAGGTAGACAAAAAAATCTATTAAAATATACAGTGTTTAAGATGAGGAGGAAAGTCATTTGTAGATTGGTAAGAAAGATCTTTGGGCTCTCCTGTAATATTTCCATACCAAAGCCTTGTTTAATTATGCAGAATTTTATGTAGAAATTAAACTAGGATTCTGCAATTTTACAATTTCTAAGTCAATGAACACCTTCTCTTCATAATCCATCCTTTTATTTTTCTTTTCATAAACAGTAGAGTATTGGTGTTTGCATTATAATAAATAATTTTGTATTTTAAAAATGACCTTCATTGTTTTTAATTAAAACAGGTTTCCTGGAGTAGTTAGAAATAAAGAAAATAGTTTAAAGAGATCAGGATCAATGGATGTAATTATTTAGATTTTAGTCAGGATTATGATTTAGGTCATATCTAGGTCAAAATTAAGAAAATATTTGATTTTTATAACATTTGCAAAAAATCCTTTAGCTATTTTTATGCCATCATGATATGGGAAGTTCAATATTATTTGTTTTGCATAGATTTGCAGCCCCTATTATGAATCTCTGATGAGCCTGTCTGTATAGGAAGCACAGTCCTTTCCAGAATTTAAAGTCCATAGCATGTTACTGCTCACATGGCTTTAATTTACAATTAAACCTAATTGTTTTCTTTTCTGTGCTTTTATCAAAGAAATAGAGTAGCATAGAAGAACCCAGAATGTTTGGATAGGAATCCCATATTTCTATACTTACTAGCAGTGTGTCTTTGGGGCAAGTTACTTCAATTATCTGTGTTCTGGCCCATTATCTAAAAAGTAGAGATACATAATAGCACTTGTCTCATTGGGTGTTGTGAGGATAAAATGAATTAAAATGCATACAACTTTAAGAACTGTATTTTAAATACAGTAAGACTTCAATAAATATGTCATTGTTATTAGTTTTGTACTTGTATCCACCATCTGTACCATATTTGCAGAAGTGGTACATAATCTGTGAAGCCCAGTACAAAATAAAAATATAAGCCCCTTGTTCAGAAATTACTAAGGATTCCAAGATGGTCACATCAGAGTATTAGACCAGACCCAAGGTTGTTCTGAGCCCAGGGCACCCATACAGACCTCATGCCCCAAATACTGGCCCTACAGGTTTGAATACATGTAGTGACAGCAGGACCATATCCTATTTATCCTTTTTTTTAAAACCCCCTTAGTGGTCTATCAGGTCACTGAAGGAGAGACAACATGTACAAACTGAATCATTTGCAGAATTTTTAACTAATGTTATGACTATATTGTTGTAGACAGAGCTTTTCAGCCAGACAAGGGATAATGCAATACTCTTAGATGGGTGGGGAACTTTCTTACTCTAGGGCAGAGGGCAGAAACTGTTTTTAGAAAACTCAAGGAGAGATGTATGGAGAATGTACAAAGAAATGCCATCTTATCAATCCCTATATATTCAGAGTGAAGAATAGATTCCCAGACCATACTTTTATGCCAGGTTTCCCATTCATTGATCCTGAATGATAGCCAGAGGATCAAGGAGCCAACTAGTGCAACTCATGAAAGTCAACTTTTTGATACAGAGGGTGGGGTAATGAAATGTGAAGATCTATTTGTGAGACATAAATTAAAAATGTCAGGCAAAATGGATAAATTAAGGATTGGGTATATGGTCAATAATCATTGTAGAATTACTTCAATTTCAGTGCATGTTACTCATATATATGTATATACTGTTTTGCTTTGTCTTAGCTAATTTCGGATGAATTTCAAAAGAGAACCATAATTTATAATGGTAGAAAATTACTTCAGACATTGATGAAGTAAAGTGATTAAAAACCAATCTTGGGTTATGAAAAAGATACTTAAGTTGTATATGGGTAAGTAATTTCAGCTGATACATTGAAACTAATTTAGAGAAAACTGAAGTTAACAACAAGGAAGCCAAGAAAAACCTCTCAAACAGGGAGAAGTAGCACTTTGAGGTCACAAAACAAAAAAGAGACTGCAATTTCCAATCAACAAACCCAGTAAGGAAAGTATTAGAGTATAGGCAAATATGTAGAGGAAATACAAAGAACAATACTTTTTTTTTTTTTAAACCTAAGCCTGTTTATTTTCAGTCCTGATCCTTCTGAAATGATCCCTTGCTGTGTGTTAAAGTTTTTGAATTCGGAGTGGAATCACGAAACTCATATTTACCATTTATACACCACGGCCAATGTTACAGACAACAATACTGTTAGGATGAAGTAAATTGGGTTTATTTTCTGTCTTGTTTGCTACCTTTACTCTCCCTGAAGTTTTTGTGACTCAGGCAGAATTTAGTGGAGGAGCAGGTATGTCAGCTATTTAGTTCTCATAAATAACAAACCACTAAGCCTTGAGGTCAGAACCATCTCCCTGCCCTTTCATCACACAAAAAACACTGACAAGAGAACAGCTTCTTTCCTGTATGGTCTATGTCCCGGCTTCAAAGCTGCTCAGGATGATAATTTTACTTCTGTTACTACTGTTATTATTCTATAGTTATTAAAGGTGGAAGAGGAGAAAATTCAACTTGAAAATTATGTAGCTTCCTCTGTAAATAATCTTGATGCAGATGGGAAAGAAGTGAAAGTCACTGATTAGATAGGGTTTATGTTAATGTTTTGAAGATTTTTTTTTTTTAATTGAGGAGGAATCATTCTTTCTCCCTTAACTATCTCAATAGGGTTTACATGTAAGGGCTTTGAAGTCAGACTGGTTTGAACACCAGCTTTGGATTTAGCAGCTACATATCCTTGAGCAAATCATTTTACTTTATTGGAACTGTTTTTCATCTTTATAGTGCAGATCATAACACAAAATTGTAGTTAGGATTTAATAAGGTAATGTTACAGGCCTATAAGCCTACATGAGATAAGTATTAAATAAATGGCCCCTACTGCTACTAAAACAACTGTTACTATGGTAGATTCTAAGTAGTCCTAAGGAGATTTTAAGGAGATCTACATATATATTCCATAAGACTTTGGCACAAAAATGTCAATGAAGTTGTGAAAGATACACATCACATTTCCTCTGTCCAAAAGAAAATCAATCATTGTATTTTAATGACTGTCTTCAGGTTGGACAGTTCATGGACTTGGTTCCCCCATTGGGGTGTCCTGAAAAAGTCATTCTGTGACACTGCCTTCATGTGACGGACTATCGAACTTCCTTTTGAACACCCAAGGCAATTTTCTCTGAGATGAGTTGCTGATAGTTGTTTTTCATATTACCTTTGGTCAGATTCCTAGAACTGCTTCATGGTTTTACTTGAGTTGTAGGTATTATTATAAAGTAGGGGAAATTCATTATAAGCTAAAGTAATAATAATACACAATTAAAAGAAGTCTCTGTGAAAGAAGGAAACAACTTGAACAATTTTTAATGCTTGCTTTCAGAAATCAACTTGTTTTCTGAGTTTTAATTTGTGTGTGTGTGCGCGTGTGTGTGTGTGTGTGTGTGTGTGTGTGTGTTACTGGGAATTGAACCCAGGGCCTCAGGAATGCTAGGCAGGTGCTATATCACTGAGCTATATATCCAGCACTGAGTTTTAGTTTTTTGTAACATCAATTCATGATGAAAATACAGGTGAATAAACTATTGAACTCTATGTAGGAAAGCCACTATGCTTAAATAATTATTCAATACTTAAGCTTTTAATATTGTTTATAACTTAAATCATGTTTGAACTTATGATTTCTAATTTTTAGCATTAACATTACTACTTGTATTATTATACAATTTTGGTTCTATTTAACCATCTAGCCTTAAGTATTGTGACTTTCCTGGACTATTTATTTGGACTGACTTGTTTTTTTTCTTCAGATGACATCCAGATCTTTGTGTCAATTTTCTTGAGTTGCCATAATAACTGTTATAATATTTAAAGCAGGATGGGAATTTATGAATTTGATACCAAAAGGCACAGAAAAAGCTACCCATGAACTGTGGACATATTTGGTTCATGGTATCTACATTGTAAATTTATCACAATTATTTTTGATATTTCAAAATATATTAAGTGAGAAAATAGGGGTTTATTAGTTTTTTATTATTTGGCAAGTTGCTAATGGGCATTAAAATCATCATTTCTAGCCTTTTAATTGTGGTGAGTAAAGTTCTTAAATTATGAATTTCAACTACATATATTTATATGTTCAAATTGACATTAAAGATTTTCTTCTTCCACATGACCATTTCAAAAACAGTTATCATTCTATAGTTGTTTATGTTGAGGAAGAATTTTACTTTTTAGAATTAAGTGAACCAGGGCTGGGGTTGTAGCTCAGTGGTAGCATGCTTGCCTGGGCCCGGGTGAGGCACTGGGTTTGATCCTCAGCACCCCATAAAAACAAACAAATAAATAAATAAATAAAGTATTGTGTTCTTCTACAATTAAAAAAAAATAGAAAAAAAGAAGTGAACACCATTTATTGCTTTTTTTGTGTGTTCAAGACTTTTAATGTATATGACATTGTCAAGTTGTAGTATAATTGTAGCAGCAGTAGTATTTAAAACAACAATAAGAACAATATAATTTTATGCCAGAAATGAGGATAAGTGATTTGCATGCATTAATTGAAAAATTAACCCATACTTTTTGTTTGTTTGTTTTTTGTTTTGGGTACGAGGGATTGAACCCGGGGACACTTAACCACTGAGCCACTAAGGGACTCACTAAGTTGCTTAGGGCCTCTCTAAGTTGCTGAGGCTGATTTTAACCCATATTTTAATTCTATTGGTAAATATTTTTCTCTCCACATTTTATGCATGTGAAAGTTTAATGTTATCAGCAGGTTAATGACTTACAAAAGACATCCAGCTAGTCATCCAGCTAGTCATACTGTAGCCATGATCTGTCTGGCTACAGCTTTTATGTTCTTGGCCATTATTCTCTAGCTTTATAACCCCCTACTGAACAGATAAGAAAGGTGCAACTTTTAACACTAATAATGGTTATGCTTTGAAAAGGCATGTGAATGTGCATTATGTAGCTTCATCCAAATTGCTGGTGTATATAGCACTCAAGGAATTAGATATGATTCCATAACACATATCTATGGAAATGAGCTCTGAAAGGTCATTCATTCAGTCATTTACAAATAGAAGCTGATTACCTACCATGGGGCCTTCCACTGTGTGAAAGACTGTGCATGTTTTACTGCCAAGATCACAGGCCTAGGCCCAAAATTCTTGATTTTTGTGCCAGGATTTTTTTTTTTTTTTTTTTTTTTGCTCAATGTTGCATATTTAAAATAAATCACATCAAAAATATAGCATTAAATAAAATTAAAAACACTAACAAAAACCAAACAATGCATTCTTTGTTATTAAAATAACCAGATTTAATTAACCTCCTGCACATAGAAAATATTTTTGAAACATCAATCCCTTTAAAGAAAATTTTTTAAAAACTCTTTTACCTTAAGACAGAACCTAAGGGCAACTTTTAGTCCAGAAAACAAGGAGTAAAGGCAGAATCAAGCTGCAGCAAAACTTAACGGCTCTGGCCAGAAACCTGTTTGTGTAGCTTAGGAACTTGGTAATATGGGGCCTCCAGTGATATTTAAGGAAAGGCCTAAAAAGAAGGTTAGATTTTACACAGGATGCTAACTGTGCATTCCAGAGTATAAGCATAGTTCAAATACTCATTTTTTGTTTGTGTTGCACTCAGGAAAGGAAAGTAAAAGAACAGCCAATTTTTAAAAATTAAGTTGTTTGATCTGTCTCAGTATTGGCCCTGGTCTAACCTGACTTATTCAACTGTATGTAATAAAGCTTTTTACCTGTATTCTGTTGCTAACAGGATTAAGTTCAGTGTTTACTTTGTTGCTGTCTATACTGAACATTATGTGGTTTCAGCTTATAATCAGAGTCAACAGAGATACTCTTTACAACTTAGAAAATTTTTAAAAATTTCAAGAATTGATATTAGGTCCTTTTGGTATATTTTCTTGAATCTACACAGGATGTTGGGCATTAAGTAATAATTATAAGTTAATTACTGGGAAAATTTGACCAACATTCTATGATTGTTTCACACTTTACCAACAGTCAACTATGATTATAAAAGGAAGATTGCAGCAAATTGTGGATCTGAGTCTACTGGCGGATCATCATCATTGTTGAATATCTACCTGTCAATTCACGTTAACAAAACCCCAGATCATCTAAGTGTAATTTAAAAAGTAGATCTCAAGACCTGTAATGAGTCCTGCTCTATTGGATGTTCACTGTCTTGGATAGATAGTACTGCTTATGATATACAAGTGGATATGAAAATATTTTTTCAAGTGCTAACTTATCTAAGTGACCCTATTTTATAAAGGTGGAAATCGAGACCCTGAGATATGAAGTCATCCCAAAGTGCTACATCTTGGAATAGGGGGAACTGAATTAGGAGTTCAGTCTACCCATTGCTGTGCTGCGCTGCCCTTGAAAGGCTGTTGTCGGGACATTGCTTAGCTCTTAGTAAAGCTTTATATATTTTCCCAACATATTGTGTATAGAATTTGCAGTATTTTTACTTAATTAGTAATGGACATAAAAATGTCATAAAGTGATATAAAATTTTTATGAAAAAGTCTAATAATGAGTTTACCAAGAGTCTTCCCCCTGGAGTTCAACTCTTATGGCCTTTGATCTAAGAATTATGCAGCTGTGGCTTTCTCAAGGAGGCAAATACTATAAAGAAGTACTTTGCAGACACCAAGCATACTGACCTTTGTGTCATGCAAACTAGCTGTTCAGTAACAAGGAATAGAAAAAAAAAAAAAAACTTATCTGTGTTTTTGATTCCTATCTTTAAAAGAGAAACTGGGCAGGAAAAGGAGTAACATTTGGCAAAATGGGAAAGAGGCAAAATATTAAAGTTACAAACAGTAATAGGCCACAAGAGCAAGGGTTAGAGGTTGGAATAAATAATAGAGTTCATTTGGGATGCTGGAAGATTTCCAACCTATTGGCCAGTATAGAAGGCCACACAAGCAGGGTTGCACTGCAGCTAAGTATGAGATTTGTCTCAGCTTCTCTGATCTCACCCCAGATTGGCCAGTGAATCTCGTGAGAAACCTACTAAAGTGGAAGTTTGGGCTATAGAAAGATCTACAACCTATCAGTTAGGAAACCCCTGCTGCTGCAGATAGAAACTGGCAGATAACATCTGCTCGGTGCTGCAGAGCAGCAGCTCCTCTGTGTTCCATACATCCCTGAACACTCCAGATTTGATACTCATCTCTTAATCTGTAGCATTTACAGCCCTACTCATTTGTATGTGTAATGTGACTTCCATTCACATAGCTTACTCTTTGCACCTGAGCTGCGCAAAAGCTAAATGCAGTTTTTCTTCTCTTTACGTATATTATAAATTAAAAGTTAAAGACTTTGGGTAATTAAATTTTTTTCCTATAATAATACCTCTGGAATAACAAAATTTCTCAAAATAAAATGCTGAAGTACATGAGGACAATTCAGTCCTAGTTATCCTCAACTCTCAATACCATGCAGGGGTAAAACAGCAACAATAAAACCAAACAGGGAAAAAAAGAGATGATATTGTTGATTTATTAACTTTTAGCTAACTGCCTGAAAAGCCAAACAAGATGTAACTAATGAGAAAAAGTTGAGTGTTTAGGATATCATATGCTGCTTTTTAGAAATTCAGTTTTCTCTCCCGACATCCCTAAACTTAACATTCCTTCTCTGCCCACCTATACCATGGCTGTTTCATAGGGAGTTGTATGAAGGATCTTGACTTCTCATTTCTAATAATTTAGTCTGACCAGGAAGTCAGATGCTGAAATTAAAAGCCAATGAATAAGCCAAATAATTTATTTAAATTTAATTAGATGAATTTCATTGACATATGATAACTAAAGTATGTGTTTAATCATAATTGTTCAAAACTCTTAGTCATTTTCAATCATTTACTTTTTAAAATCAGAATTCTTATTCATCATTTACTAAAGTATATTTCATTGAGAACATTTCTATCTCCTTTCAGGAAGTGTTTTCAGAAAATTTGGAGTCAAATAGATTTGAAATATGTGAATAAATAGTAATTGAATGGGGTTTTCCATTTTCAGGACAGGACTTTGCATTCATTATGCTAATGAGTATGTGAATCTCTGCAAGGCAGATATGGATTACAGTGTCTCACATCCACATTGCACTCTGGACCCTCTAACAGAGCACCATATGCGTGTGCCTAGTATTAAAGGAAGTCATCCTGAGAAAAAGTTCTCTTTTTTGAGGAATGTCTATTTTATCAGAGCCATTTTGGAAATACAATAAGTAGTGCTTTGTGAAAATCAACTTTGTTGACACTGTGGGCACATTGTACAAAAATTTTAAGTAAGCAGAAAAATAAAAAAGAGTATAATTCCATGATCTAGAAAACTATTATTGATATTTTATATTTTTTTTAGGTGGTGCTGGGGACTCAAACCCAGGGCCTGAACTACATCATCAGCCCTATGCCTTTTTCATATACTTGAACAATGTTTATTTACTTTATTTTTGTTATTTTAGCATATGACTTTTCTTTTTTGTTCATTTGCTTTTTTGAGCAAAGTTTTTATTTTTACTGATACATAAAACATAAGAATTAAACATATTAATGGCATAACATGTGGTTTCAATACATGTATACATTGTGTAATGTTTACATCAGGCTAAATATATCTTTCTCCTAAAACATTTACCATTATTTTTTGGGGAAACATCCAAAATCCTTTCTTCTAGCTTTCTGAAATATACAGTACATTATTGTTATTTGTGGTTCCCCTTGTCTGTGGTAATACACCAGAACTCTTTGCTCCTATCTAACTACATTTATCAACATTTCCTCATCTCTTCCTCCCCTCTGTTTTCCTCTGGCTTTGGTTACCACCATTCTATTCTCAACTTCTATGAGATCAACATTTTTAGATTCTATAAGTGAGTGAGATCATGGATTACTTGTCTTTCCATGCTTGACTTATTCACTTAATGATCTCTGGTTCTATCTATGTTGTCGAGAATGACAGGATCTATTTATTTACGTATTTATTTATTTATTTATTTAATGACTGAAAAGCATTCTGTTGTGTGTATGTGCTCTAGGTTCTTCATCCATTAAACTTAGGCTCTTTCCATTTCTTAATGTTGTGAACAGTGCTTCAGTGAACATGGGAGTGTAAATTTCTGACATACCGATTTCATTTCCTTTAGGTTCATACTCTGTAATGAGACTGCTAGGTCATATTATAGTTCTATTTTTAAATTTTTTGAGGAAACTTCATATTGTTTTCCACAATGGCAGTGGCCTTACCAATTTACATCTACCAACATTGTGTAAGATTCACTTTCCTCCACATTCCCACTAGCACTATTTTTATCTTTGGTCTTTTTGATAATAATAATTTTTACTGGGATGAGGTACTATCTCATTGTGGTTTTCATTTGCATTTCTCTGATGATGAGTGATGTTGAACATTTTTTTCATATCTGTTGGTCATTTGACTTCTTTTGATCAATGTCCATTTAGGTCTTATGCCTATTTTTCAATGGTATTATTTGTTGTTTTGCTGTTGAGTTTTTGGAGTTCCTTAATTCTGGATATTTAACCAATCAGATGAATGGTTTCAAAATATTTTCTCCCATTCTGCAGGTTGTCTCTTACTCTTGATTTTTTTTTCCTTTGCTATGAAGAAGCTTTTTAGACAGATATACTTCCATTTGTCTGTTTATTTTGGTTTACTGTGCATCTGGGTTTTTCCTTCTCCAAAAAATCTTTGCCTGTTCCAATATCCTGAAGCATTTCCTTTGTTTTCTTTCAGTAGTTTCATATTTTTAGATTTTTGCATTTAAATTTTAATCCATTTTGATTTTTTTATAACTTATGATAAATAGGTGTCTAGTTTCATTCTTCTGCATATAATATGGACATGTTTTTAATGACTGAATGATGTATCAGTTAAACAATTTAACATCATTTACATAGATATTCTTCAATTGAAGGACATGCCAATTTTTCCAGTTCTTACTATTGCATATTCTTTTGTAATGGATGTCTTTGTACATAAGTGCTAATAAACATTTCTGACTATTTCTGACCATTCCTTACAGAAAATGACTATTTAGAACAAAAGGTATGATTATTTCTAAGCCTCCTGAAAAAATAATAAAATGTTTTTCAATAAATTTGCTATAATTTCTATTTGTACTAGTTGATGCTAGCTAGTATTTATTTACCAGATTGAAACCTGAATAAAGCATAATATATATTTTATTACTGAAAATCTAATATATGCATTTTTTTTCAGTTGAAGGGATTTGTTATTTCTCACATTAATATTCTTAGGGTTTTCAGACTTTTGCATTTATATTATTTTGCATTTTAAATTACACTAGCTGTGTGCATTTTTAAAAATTTAAATTTATTTGTGATTTATTGGTTATTTATATTTTCTTTCTTGGAAGTTCTCTGTCAATAGTTTTGCTCATTTTGTTTATCTTAGTGCATTGTAGCATATGCTTAGGAATTGCTCCTGCAACTAGGTATCTGATAATTATTCCCTGTATTTTTTTTCCATTTTATGCTTTGATTTCTTACTTTCTAGATGACTTTTTATTTGTCAATAACAACCATGTGAAGATATTTCCAGATATTTAAAAAATTGTGAAATATATTTTATTTTACTAATAATTTCTCAAAGGTATACTGTAGCTGATTGCTGATTAAAAATTAAATGGGAAATTTATAGTTTACTAGGATTAGAGTTTGAGAATTAAAATCAGATGAGCAAATAGATGGTCTAAATAGCTTTATGTTCATATAACTTTCCATGATTTGTGAAACAATAAGATGTATGTGACTGAAGAGTAATCAGAATTATGCAGGTATGATCCCTCATTAGTTATACTATTTAAAGGTGCTATTCTGGTATTGAAGGAAGGGACTAAATGCAAAACTTTATTTTGAATTGATCAGCAATTATATACTTTTACCTAAAAATTACATATTTTTAGTTCAGTATCAAATCTTATTTTTGAGTCAAAGCCCTTTCAACTATGTGAAATATTCTAAGATGTTTGGGAATCACTTTATAGTATGAGCCATTTATCTATCTATCTATCTATCTATCTATCAATCTATCTATTTATTATGGTTTGTATAAGAGCAATCTATTTACTCTTTATATTTGTATAAAGAAATATTGAAGGGCTAGGGTTGTGGCTCAAGTGGTATTGCGCTTGCCTGGCATGTGCGGGGTGCTGGGTTCAATCCTCAGCACCACATAAAAATAAAATAAAGATGTTGTGTCCACCGAAAACTAAAAAAATAAATATTAAAAATTTTCTCTCTCTCTCTCTAAAAAAAAAGAAATATTGAAAAAGTATAATAAATGTTTATCAGTCTGTGTGGTTATAGTTGAAGAACAGAATTAATGGGGCACAAGCAATATCTTAGACCGTGTTTTGCAGAACTGTTATTTAAATGATCATATTGAATGAATCTATTAACCCACTTTTATAACCTTTGACATCTTTAGTGCCTTCATGGTGGATAGTTATTTCTTATGGTTATGAAAGAGTGCCAGCCATTGCATTTTTGTTTTGGCTAAAATTGGCTTCTAACTAATAACTGATGAATTTTTATTACAAATATACAGCATCTTATCAGTTTCTCAGCATTGAAAAATTTTCAGTCATTCATAAAAACTCTTTGAGTTTCATTACTGTATTAGAGTGCAGTTTTTAAAAAGGCATTTTAGTAGCAATCAGAAATATATACTCATATAAGATATTGTATTAACTATAAAAATAACTCAACTGAACTAATAGTCAGAAAATTAAATTTTGAATCAAAGAATAAATTATATTAAGACTAACAAGTAGAAGAAAGTGAGGGTCACAGTTTTCTATTAGCAAGCCTAGGATTCAAGGAAAAATGAATGTTACAAAGCAGAAAATTCACTGTGTAAAAATAGCTATAAAACTTTATAAAGCTCGGACATTGCCAAATCTTTGCATGGAAAGAAATTAATCAGGGGCTGGGGCTGTGGTTCAGTGGTAGACCGCTTGCCTAGCATGCGTGAGGCACTGGGTTCGATCCCCAACACCACATTAAAAAAAAAATCAAAATGTATAGGCAAAAATTGTTAAAAGTGCAAGTAAAAATTAGTATAGGCAAACCTGTAGTATGAAATCTTATCATATAATTAAAACTGCACAACATAGCAAGCCCACATACTAAATGTGAAGTAATGGTGTGTTTGAATAATAACAACTAATAGCATTAAACTAATTTGACATACGCCAAGGATTGTACTTTGAAATAAGTTGACAAGAATCAAATTGTGTAGAAAATACATGTTTTGAAATCCCACAGATTTAAATAAGTCACTAATCAGGTGTACATTCCAAAATATAAACATTATGGACAGCAAATAAAGACACAAAAACACATTTGAGGGCGAACAAGATCATAAAGATGGGGAACAAATTAGTGTTTCTCAGGGATTAAAGGTACAATAAGAAATTGACTACAAAGCAACTGTAGTGATGAGACTATTCTGATTGTTGTGGTGGCCACAGGATTCCACAGAGTGAAAAGCTATAAAACTAATGGAAAATTTTATTTGAAAAAAAAAAAAAACTAGATGAGGCAGATATTTATGTGTCCTATCTATTGTTAAGTATATAATTACATAATATATTTTATAAACATTTAAAATAAAACTTTTAAATAACTAAAGTAAATTTACTGCTTATGAAATAATATTTAGGAAATACCATAAATATCAAAATGTAACATTGATTGCCAAAACTATACTCTCTGATAAATTAATGCCTTTAGAATTTTGTATTTAAAATATGGAAATGAATGTATATTAATAAACAACTGACTCAGCATACCCCATTAAATCCTGAAAGAATGACATACAGAAACAAATTCAAAATAGACTAAACTAAAAGATAAAAACTATAGAATCATTTAAGGCTTGTTAATAACTGATCAATAAACTTTTGGCAAATGTAATAAAAATAAAAGGAAAGCAAATAAATAAAAAGAGAAATAACATGTAATTAAAATATCAATCATAATACTTTATATGTTACTATACTGAATATATATTAATAAGTTGAAAAATCTTAATGAATTAACTCAGACATGATAAACAGGAATAAACAACACCAGTAGTTGCTGTTACTGACAATTTGATCCTATCCTATTTTTCAAAGGAATTTTGAAGTTTTGCCATTTTGTTGAAAAGGGAATAAAATAAGATTGGGTTAATAAGATTTTAAATGCATTCACAATGAACATTTTCTGCCAAAATATCCTTATGAGATAATTAATGAGTCTTTTATATTGCTTTAATGTATTTTTTGATTCACCTTACTATATTTTTGAAATAAAGAAAATATTAACCAATATAAACATATTGGTCAGACATTTAAAAATAAAGATAAATTTGTTAGAAATTCATAAAAATTGTCTTTCACCATCAACTCCAGAAATTGCAGTATGACATGTTTTTGTTTGTGTTGCAGCTAGAAGATTTCAAATGTGAAAACATTTGAAAAATTTGTAATAAGATATCCTCAGAAGAGAATTTGCCATAAGATAAGATGATATTGTATTTGGTATAAATTTCTAAAATTCATCATTATTTGGAGTTGTTTCAGCTTACTCAGGTGCTGTTTGTGCCAATAAGTTCTGTGGTCCTGCATATTCCTGTGTCAAAAGAGATTTGATTTAAATAATGATAACATGGTGCTTGTAAAGAAAAAATAGAACTAAATTTTTGCTCAGCCCTTGTAGCTTTGGTTATATAAGCAGTAATTCTTCATAGAGTACTATGTATATTAAAGTATAGATAATAAAAATGTGCTTATTGCAATTTCATAATATATTCTGAAAATGCAATATTCATAGTGACAATTTTTGAATTTTACCACTAACTTTTTTTTTTCTGAGAGGAGTATTTTGTTACTGACACTGTTTAAAAATATTGAGACATATGATAATAGAAAGCAGAATGACTTATAGTTGATATTGTTTTGCATTTAAATTCTCCGCAGAAATAAATTTCTTTCTTTCATGGACCTGGCATGGCTCTATCCATCCTCCTACCCTGGGTACATCAGTGATCTTCCTAGAAAGTTAATGGTGTCTGATAAAATCAACCTGGTTCCTAGAGAAAGGGGTGGGGGGCAGCAACAGAACCTTGACAGCAAAAACTAATAAGTGTGTTGGTTTATCACCACCAAAAATTAACATAGGACTGAAAGTTCTGAAAATGTGGAAAGTCTCAGAAGCATAGAGTCATTAGTAGTGCTTACCTCAAAAATTAATTGAAAAGTTACTAAAATAAATTGGTATGAATAAATGAGCAGAAATAAAACTAAGAACAAAGCACAGTAGATTTCTTCAGTTTAAACTACAGCCAGGTAGAAACTCTGATGAAAAGATTACATTCTGATGCAATAGGAGTAAAAGATATACCAACATAATAGTGAAGAAGGTTTAATTGGAACCCTTAATTAAAAAGAACAGGTAAGACTTCTGAGTAAAACTATAAAAATAAAAATAAGTTCAAAGACAGATAATCTCATGAATGAGAAAAAAGATGTAAAATGTATATAGGTTTGCTGCAAATCTCACCAAAGTTCTTAACTAGATCTTTCTTGAATCTTGAAGAAAACACATAGGAATTCATTTTGCAATGAAAACTAGATAATAAGTAGCAGAACAGGAAGTTTAGTAAGTCTTCTTACCAAATCTTATGAACAAAGCTCTACCAAGTAATATAGCATCTTGTCATTATGTAATAGTAGAAGCAGTATAGTATTTGGGTATAAAAGGGTATATATCCATGAAAGAGGATAGCCAAGAAAGAAATATCATTCTATATAAGTCTGTATGCAATAAGTGGATACTTACTAGTCAAAGGGGGATTAAATGTTTAATTAGTAATGTTTATTTAGAAATATTCATTGGAGAAAGAAACTATATAGTTAATGGAGATGGAAAAATCTTGGGAAAAATGACAGCTATATTTAACTAGACAGCTATATTTAACTATATCACAAATGAGCAATTTCTCAACCTGAGAAAAAGAAAATCATCAGAACATCAACAACCAACTGGACTGAAATATTTGGAATAAATGTAAAATATAAACATTGCCTACTACATGGATAATGAGCTTATATAAATTAAAAAAATAATGTCTCTAATAGATAAAATGTGCAGAATGTAATAGATGTATGGATCAAACTACACTTAAGGAATATACAACTTCTTATGCATATGTTTTGAAGACAAACCACAAATTGCATAAGAAGAACTGCACCAATGTTCTTATTCACTTAGTATCTGAGTAATAAATCTTATATTTTCTTCTTTATATTTATTAGTATTTTATAAGATGGTATATAGTATTTTTATTATCATAAACAAATATTATTAAAATACCTATACCAAAATTTCTTCATGTTATGTGTTTTATATAAGTTCTAGAGTTTTTTTGCATGCTTTCCTTGTTTTCTTTTTCTTTTTTATTGAGCACCTATTATTTGTAGAAAAAGATTTTATATAGTATGCTTCCTGATTTGGATTGATTTCAAAACAGTGAGGACAGATAGACATAAACATAAAAAAAAATTCTGGATGTTTTAATAAATTCTCAGTACTGCGGCTGGGATTGTGGCTCAGTGGTAGAGCACTTGCCTCTTGTGTACGAGACCCTGGGTTCGATCTGCAGCACCACATAAAAATAAATAAATGAGATAAAGGTATTATGTCCAACTGCAACTAGAAAGTAAAAAAAAAAGAAAAATGAAAGAAATTCTCAGTACATAATAAGGTTATCATTTTTTTTCTATTTTTCAGTAAAGAAAGGCATGAAATTTGTCTTAATGAATTTTTTTTTCTGAATGTACTAAAAATTAATGAAATCTTTTAACTCTCTTGCAGAGCCATACACTTGAGATAGCAATGAGATAAATTTCTTAAAATCTGACACAACCCAAATCTAAGCTAAAGGAGGCTTTTCAGAAATCATGATATGAAGTCCTGTAAAAAAAATGGAAATGCCCTCCATATTACAAATTCTCAGATTCTTTTGATGTCCAATGTAGCTCTATTGCCCATCCCCCTCTCAAAGAATATTTCAATAATATTTTCTGGGGTTTAAGGCCCACTTTGTGTTTCTCTTCCAAGGGCACTACTTCCTGCCTCCATGAATAAACTGGCTTTGGGCCACCTCCTTAGTCTTGCTGTTCCTGCCTGTCTCCTCAAAAGCATTAGCCCCTCTGCTTCCTCCTCTGACATATGTAGCATAGTCCCTTCAGTTGCATTCAATTACTGGTCCAAAAAAAAAAGTCGGAAGGGGAGGTTTTCTACAAGTAACCTTTATTTCTGTGATAAGATAACCCCCTGAAAGAAAAGATAGCACAACAACCTGTTTAACTCCTTAGAATGCAGAAAGGAAAATTAATGGAAAAAATTATAAAGAGCTTTCCTTTTCCTTATTCTCTTCAAATAACAAAAGAAACAAGAAAAATATACTAAAATTTCATGACTCCATACTTTAGGGAATATAAAGAAGAATGGGCCACAATTTTTTTTTAAAAGAAGTGTATAGTAAGTCAGGCATGGTAGAGCACACCTGTAATCCCATCGGCTCAGGAGGCTGAAGCAAGAGGGTTGCAAGTTCAAAGCCAACCTCAGTAATTTAGCAAGGCCCTAAGTTACTCAGTGAGACCCTGTCACTAAATGAAATACAAAAAAGGGCTGGTGATGAGGCTCAGTGGTTGAGTGGTTGAGTGGATTCACTACCCAGTACAAAAGTAAAAAAAAGAAGTGCATAATCTATTAGATACTTCCAAATGATAACTTTATTATCCCCAATTTACAGATGAAAAGCTTGAGGCTTGGAGAGACCACATTTACACAAGTCAGGAAGATGGGATTATAATCTTTCTCCTAACCACTGTGATGAATAACCTCCATATATACATTTACTGGATGCAAAATAAATATGTGATGAGAGAATTTTTGGTAGCAAGCACACAGCTTATGATATATGATAGTGCCTCTGTCAAATAAGCATTATTTTGAATGCCTTCAATCAGGTCAGGATGACTATGAGTAGACAGAGGATGATGGAAAACAGGTGCCCCAAACAAGGCCCACACTGAACAGATTTTGGGACAACAGAGTTCTGTGGGATAGAGTAATGGTTTGAATAATGCCATGCATATATTTATTTATTTATTTTTAATGGTGCTGGGGATAGAACCCAGGGTTTCCACACGCTAGGCAGGCACTTAACTAATGAAGCCACATCCCCAGTCAGTGGTGTACATACAGATTATGCATATATCATTGGGTCCCTGGTAAAGATATATCTACCTACCAATTATCTTCCTATCTAAAAATTTTTAAGTGCATATGTGTATATCATAAGCATATATATGTGTGTGTACATATATAAACATATAGTTAAAATACTTATTAAAATAGTTTAAAATACATATACACACAGTAGAAATAGTTAACATTTATGTACTACATGACATCTGCTAGGCATATCCTGAGTACTTTATATGCATTATTTATTTATTCCCCAACAACAAAGTTATAGTGAAAGTATATACTATTATTAATCCCCATTTATAGATAAATAAAATAGAGTATAGAAAACCCAATTAACTTTGTCAACACAGTACTCCTAATAGATAACACCTGGGATTTGAATCCAAATCATTCAGGAAAAGGTGGCACATTAGAGGTAAACTTGAAGTTCTGCTCTAGGCCAAAAAATAGAAAAGAAAATTACAACACTGACAGACCTTAGTAAAGGCCATGTGTGCGAAAGATTTGCAAGTGATTTTTGACCACAAGCTCAAGAGGAAACAAATTTTGCCAGAAAAACTTACTGAAAATTTAGGTTTATTAATAGAATAGATTATCAAAAACAAATGATGTGACTCTACTTTGTGTACAACCAGAGATATGAAAAATTGTGCTCTATATGTGTAATATGAATTGAAATGTATTCTGCTATCATATATAACAAATTTTTTAAAAAAGATGGAAATAGTTCTATCTTACTTGTCAATAAGAGAAATCTAGAATTATTTTTATTTATGTCTGTTCCCTGTAATTTGAAGTACATGTAGAAAAAGTACAACAAGTTCAGAAGAGGCAAACGTTTGGCTGTGAGAGTATTCTAAATAATTTAATTCAGAAGCACTTGAAACATTTTAAATGTTTTCTATCATAATTAGGATAAAATTCAAACCCTTATCTGTGTTGAACAAGGCTAGAAGTAATGTAGTTTCTGGTGAGCTTTCCTACAAAAAATTTTTTATTAATATTTTCTTCAGATCACTCAAATACAGTTTGCTCATTGTTCTGTTTCTTACACAAGCTAGTGCCCTTCCTCAGGGCCTTTGCACCTGCCTTTCCTGCTGCCCTAATATTTGTCTCCAATATGTGTATGCTGCTTACTCTCTTTTTGCTAAACAGTTACTTCCTCAGTGTCTGTCCTTGATCATCATACCTAAAGTAGCATTCACATTACTTTCTATCTTGTTTTCTTGATATATATGTATGAATATGTGTGTATATATATGTGTATACATAAGTCATAATCAATGCCTGATAATACATATGTGTTCATCAGTTCTTAGTATTGCTATAGTTTTTTTTTAGGAGATAAAACCTGAACTCTAAGGATAGGGGCTTTGTCAGTTTAGTTCATTTCTGTAGTCCCAATCCCTAGCACTGTGCCTGACATACAGTGGGCTCACTGTAAATACTCATTAAAGGAATAAATGACAGGCCATTAACTTGGAGAAGGGAAAATGCAATGAGGAAAGTTGCTTTCATCAAAATATTTGAATTGCTTTTTTAAAAAAATTTTTAGATGTTAATAGACCTCTATTTTATTCATTTATTTATATGTGGTGCTAAGAATTGAACCCAGTGTCTCACACATGCTAGGCAAGTGATTTCCCACTGAGCCATAATCCCAGTTTTTAATAGTTGTGTGATTAGACATAATCTGAATGAAGCTAAATTACTAATAACCACTTTGGGGCTCAAAATGAAGATGGATCTTGTCACAGTTGCAGCTAGCAGAGAAAAGGTGAACTGTTTGTTACAGGTGGTGTTCTTTCTTACCAAAGATGCTCTAGCATTGATGGCCTCATTGGGTAAGATTTACAGAGGATCATACTTGGACAAGATGAACTCCAAGAGATAATTGAACTTGCAATCTTTAGTTTCATGATTAGAAAGGAAAGAAAAACATCCCTGCAGCATCCTTTGTCCTACTTGACACCTGAGTCATGTTTCTATTTTAGGGCTGAGAAAGACTAGAGAACTCATAGAAAATCAAGTTGAAAACTAGGAAAAGATATTACCCTTTGCAACAAAGTTCATGATAGACATCCACAGACTACAGCATAAAATCCTCACTCTTCAGTCATCAGTAAATAATTATTAAGCTCCAACTACATGCCAAGCACTGTTTTCATACCTGAGATTACACAACATGGGAGGAATAGGATGTTTTTTTTCCTCATCTTGATGACATCCATCATTTGGTAGCTAAACTTATATGTATAGTTAGGAGGTACATGTATGTATATATAGTATTTATATACAACATAAATATATTGAATTTTGACTAGTACACCTATCAAACAGCTAAACTTTGTGCATTGCTACTGAATGAAAAAAGTCAATAAAATGTGGGGACTGGGAAGTGCTGTTTTTGTTTTGTTCACAAATTCACATTCTTTTGGCTGTTGAATGATTACACCAAAGTGACAGTAGTTGGTCAACCAGCAATTAGGAGTCAGCTGAATTTTTGCAGGATATTTATTCTTACATTAGGGTGGTCTTCCAGGAAACAGAACAACAAACAGAACATTTTACAAGCAGCATTATAGAAATATACACAGAGAAGCATTCTGGTTGAAAGTGGAAACTTTTGACCTCGCACAGGGAAGTCTAAATGTAACAGCCCACACTAGCAGTTTTGACTAAGAAAGTAAATACGTATTTGAAAAGTTATTTGTAAAATAATGGCTTAGGCATCTTAATGCATAGAAGCATTCATCCTTAGAAAAATTAATTGGCATAAAATGAAAACGGCTCTTACTGAGAATATTAGTGATCTTTGTGAAAAAACTATTGGTATGACATGAGTTATTGTAGAAATCCTTTTGAAACTTTTGGAGTGCAATTATCATCCTGAGAGCATTGACATATATGACTGACATTTTGTTTACTGGAAACACTGTAAAAATGGACACCCTGTACAATCAAGATCTGTTTCTTGTATAAATTTCTAAATGTATTAGGTGATGGAGATGCTAAATATCCTAATTTAATTATACAATATGCCCATGTATTGAAACATCAAAATGAAAAAAAAAAAACAAATAGAGCAGAATTTCAGGCAGATTTGAGTATATAAATTACTATGAAGAAAAATAATACGGACCTGGGTCACTTACACATGAAAAGAGAAAGAGGATAGTCATTAGTGTGTGGATAAGAGTTCAAGTTTAATTGAAGGAGGAACACTTGACAAGAGAAATGATCCGGTGCTGAACTTGAAAAACTGAGAGACTATTATTTTTTCTGAAATGAGGCTGTAAATAATTCTATCATGAGGCCTTCATGCTTCCATCTTTTCTAAACTACCTTCTGTGGCATTTCTCAGGTGATCTTCAACAACTATAATAATAAAATTATCAAGTCAATACTTGAACTTTCCTTTTTATTTTATTTAAATTATACATTGACTAAACTACAGAGAGAAAGCAAATAATAATTCAAGATAGTGCCTTTGCCCCACGTCAGCTTCCTTATTCATGTTGAATTTTTTGTATTTTCAGATAAATTCTTATAACTTTTTCTTATTATTAATATATGCACAATCATTATTAATGTATGAACAATTTATATTTATGGAGTTTATAGTCTCCCAAGTCACTCAAAGACTGTGTGGGAGCCATGACAATTTATTCACTATGAGGAATTCTGACATTCCAAAAGATTTTTGCTTTTCCAGCTAGATTCCAAGGTTCCACATGTTTTTATACTCTCTGTATAGGACATCATTCTGCCTCTGAGATTTTTGTGTCTTGAAAGAGGATGATGATAGAAAGAAGAAGGAATTAGTTTTGTGTCTTTGTTCCCAAATACCTTCTTTCATAAAAGGATGTGAATAAGGAGTTAAAAATATCTGCCTAATGGTACAATGTGTTTTCCAAGAACAATGGCATGGAGAAATTTTGATAAATTGAATCCAGAGAGTTTATAGCATAACCTCCATATAACAGAGGACCAGAAGCACCTCTGCTCCTGTATCAGAGGGAACTGATTCTTGCTTCCCAGAGTTTCCTGAAAGGCTTTCTGCAGTGCTTTTTATGATAGTTCAATCTCACATTTTAATCAGGATGAATATGGTGGAAACATAAATGACATCAAAGTGACAATTCAATGTTATTATCACCCAAGTATAAGCATAGAAAGCAGAAATCATCTTAAGATAGTAGGAACATTTAGTACAGTAAGTGGAGCATTGCACATTCACACAATTTATGGAAATTCCTCCTCCCTAGTTATATCACTACATCAAAACATCAAGATCATAATTTTGTTCCAGAAATTGCTACACAGACTCATTTTAGGTCTCAGCTAAATTTGTTAGAGTAATTTATTTACTTGCAGTTGTCAAGTGATTTGTATGGTAAAATCATATCTTGGAATAATGCATAAAATTCCATGTTTGTTTTTCATTGTCTCAGTGAATCTGATTTGTTTTGAGACTAGGATTTCTTGGCAAAAATATAAATCTCATTATAAATGTCCATTGAAGTAAGTATGACGGCTCTGTTTCTTATTATGTACATGTGCAGTGTGAAGATATTAGGCATAAAATTTGGTGAATGTCCTCTGGGGAATTTCAAATTTTAGTATGTTTCAAATAATGTGCAGAATAGCATTTGTTTATGGTTTTTCATGTGTATAGGAAATAATAAATACAACTGACAGTCATATACATGGTGAATTAAACCAAAGCTATATGATATATACAAGGTGTCATATTTTGCTTTTTAAATGAATTTAGAATGAATTAAATGTGTCATAGTCAATATTTCAAAATGTACAGTTTTAGTTAAACATCTAAGTCTTTTAGATTCTTTTAGAAAATATTTTGGTTGGTGTTAAACAGCATTATTACCTTTTTTCTTGATAACTTTTATATCTTGATGATTCCATTTATATGAGATCATAGGTATGTTTCTGTAGAATTTCAAAAGTTCTGACGGCAGGAGTTAAACTGTACACTTACCAGATTTTAAAGGTTAAGGAAAGAAATTTTCAGAAGAGCATGTAAATTTAAAAAAAAAATTAAAATAAAGCATTGGGATTCCATTTATTGAATACACATTGGTTTTTAACTATCTGCTATGATCTATTTTGGAATCTCAAGTTTGGGTAACAGAGTAATCTGCTAATTTGTAGAAATCATAAAATCAGTCTCAAGGAAAAAAGTTCATTGTAAATAGGAAATTACTTCTGGTTTAAATGCATGATGTTAAAAATGAGTTAAGATATTCATAATCTATTTTAGTTATAAAGTTGTATAGTTTCCCATATTACTTTCCCATATTAATAGTTTTTGGTTTTGATTTTTAAAAACTTCCTGTCTTTATAGTGACATCCAATGAAAGGGAACTTGATGGTGTTTTCATTGATTATTCAATTCAAAATTAGGATTAATAAAACATATTGACAGAAGCATAGTTAAAGAACAGATAAATTATCAGTGGAGTACCTCTAAACTCTGTTCTTCCTCTTCTGAGCCTAATGTCTTTACTGGGCGAAATGGCTTAGTCTAGAAGAGAGAATGATCCATTCTTATGCTCATGACTTACTGAGTCTTGACTTATATCAGAATATATTTATAGCTTTCTTACTTTATCTATTCCTGAATGATTGTGCTTGCAGGAGAACCATCTAGTACTTTACAGGTATATGCCGTCTATTCCATGGGAAATTCAGTCCCCAGGAATTAGGTTAATGCAAAAAACAATGTAACTCTGAATTTGGAGGAAAATGTGATTACAACAAACATGATCAAGTGTTTAAGATAGCATGAAAGTCTTTGAAGCTTTAGCTACACTTGTCTTCATGGAGATGCACTCTTAATCTTTTGTTGGTTATATTTTCTGAATTCAAAAGCATCTTAGTTTATGAAATGCTTAAAAATTTAAAGAAAGCTCTTTAAAATTTTAATGCTTTCATAAAACTATCTAATGAGATGATCAGTTTATTTTAAAAGCTAGTGATTTATCAATAGTCTAAAAATCATATATCCTAATTGGTAATGCTGGAGAGAAATAGAAAGGTTATTTTTACAATAGGATAAAGTAACCATGAAAATTAGTTGTCTTCTTTTTTCAAATTCAATATGCCTACAGAAAAAGCAAACTTGAAAAATGTCATAGCATTTTTATTTTTTAATATATTTATGTTTTTGCTTTAAAGTTTTCATAATACTTTGTATCAGTGGTCAGGAAGAGGATTTAATGATATTTGTTCTTAGAAAGATGCATTTGGTGTGGTCAAACAATTAGTTTTTTTTCAGCCCCATAGCCAAAAATGTAATTGAGTGAAGAAAAATAATACTTTACAGTTGAAATTAATTATTTTAGCTCAAAAATTTAAGTTATGTAAATATAGTTTATTCTTTTGGTTGTAACAGACTAACTGGTTTTAGACTTATAGTTCAAATGTTACAACCAAACCAAACAAAAATCCAATAAATCTGGAGAAAAATTGTAGGTAACATTTCTAGGCTTTGAATAATAGTCAGTAGAGAACTAAATCTTCAACAGAGTGGTTACACACAAGGTAAAACCCCCATTAGCCCAGACTTTTTGATTGGAGGCATCTTTGTAGAACCATAATGCATGAAAGTGGAACCTAAGCAAAGAACAACAATCAGTAAACTGTGAAGGTAGTGAAGGGAGTCCTAGACTCCCAAAGTGGATGGGAATTTTAGGAAAAGGTAATATAGGAAACCGCGTAAAAGTACTGAGCTTTCCTTAAGAACTTGGCTTAGGTTTAGCCTCTACATATGCAAGTTAAGACTCTAAGGTCTAGCAGGGAGCAGCTGCTACAGGATGACTATTGCAGATATGCCAGAAGTCAAGCCACAAGAGACCTGGGGGTTATTGCCCAACCAGAGTAGAGAGAGCTTGCTGACTTCCTGGATATTCATTTAGAATCCCAGAAAGGCCACATGTTAGGAATAAGAGTACCTAAGCTAGAATCATCCCTAGAACTAAGACAATTTGAAGTAGATTCACTCTGAGGAATTTTACAATGAATTGTGACTGGATTAAGAGAACACAAGTGGGGCCTGGGGTTGTAGCTTAGAGGTAGAGCACTTGCCTTGCATGTGTGAGGTACTGGGTTCTATACTCAACACCACATAAAAATGAAAATAAAGGTATTGTGTCCATCTATAACTAAAAATAGAAAAAGAATTTTAAAAAAGAGAAATTTGTCTGGCATTTAATTTGCTACTAGAATAAAACTCAGCCAGCCTTAAATAATGGAAACATGTATATTGTCTCCAGAATACCACTCAAAATGTCCAACTGGAAGAACAAAAAATGATGCAGTCATGATCCAAAGCAGTCAACAGAAATTGACCCCAAGATGATACAGATATTTGGATTAGCAAATAATGATTTGGGCATTTAAAAGCATGCTTACGGTTGGAAATCAGTCTATCTATCTATCAGGTTGATCTTCTTTATCCATAAATGCTTTGTTCCTTCCAAATTCATATTTTGAAGTCCTAACTGCCAATACTCCAGACTGTGACTACAGTTGGAGATGGAGCCTTTAAAGAGGTGATTAAGTTGACATGAGGCCTTTTGGTTGAGCCATAATCTGATGGAACTAACATCCTTATAGGAAGATGATATTTGAACACACAGAGATACCAGAGATGTAAGCACACATGGACAACATTGTAAAGAGGCCAAGAAAAGGCCTCAAAAAATCAAATCAAAACAAAAACAAAACCTACCAACCTATACTACTTCTAGCTTCCAGATCTATGAGAAAATAAGTATCTGTGATTTAAGCAGCACAGTGTGTGTGGCATTTTGTCTGGTAGCTCTAGAGAACTAGGATAATATATAAAGGAATCAAATGAAAGATGGAATGTGGGTTAGTGAACTTGAAGACAAATGAATAGAAACTATTTAAAATTTAAAATGAAGACTAAAAAAAAAGATTAGAAAATAAAACAGCTCCAGTGACCCCTGGGACTCTCTGTTAAGTGAATCAAGAAAAAAAAAAGTTGAGTAGACAAAAAATATATTTGAAGAAAAAAATGGCTGAAAATTTGGTAAAAAATGTCAACCTAGAGATTCAAGAAGCATAGTGAAGCCTAAGCAAGAAAAAACAAAAACAAAAACAAAAAAACAAAGAAAATTACACCTAGTTACATTATGTTCAAGCTGTTAAAAACCACAGATGAAGGAAAATTCTAAAAGCAACCAGAGCCAAAAAGGACACATTACATTAAAACAATGATTCAAACAATAACTGACTTCTTATCTGACACAATGGAAACAGACAACAAAAGAAAAATACCTTTGAAATGATGAATTAAAATCAACCCAGGACTGGTGTTATAGCTCACTGATACAGCACTTATACCCTGGGTTCAATCCTCAGCACCACAAAACAAAACAAAACAACAACAAAACTACTATAAGAAACACTAGATGAAAAATTTCAGGGCACTGGGTAAATATATTAGTATTTTAAAGAATGTCTATGTGACATCTGTAGTTAACATTATGCTAGAAGGTGGGATAGTAAGTCATTTCCCTCTAAGATATAGTATTAAAATAAGTATAACTGTCCTCACTGAGACTCATACATTGATGGAGGTCCTAGTCAGAAAATTAGATCGGGAGAAATAAAAGACATAAAGGTTGAAAAAGAAGTAAAACACTCTTTATTCATAGATGACATAAATATATACAAAATACTAAAAAAAAAGTTTACACAATCAAGAAAAGAAAAAAAAAATAGTGCACTTAGCCTATGAAAAGGATACAAAGTCAGTACAAAAAATTGTATTTCTATATCTGACATCCAAAAATTGAAAAATAAAATTAATAAATACTATGTACTATAGCATTGAAACAAATTCAACAAAATATATTTAAGACTTAGATATGAAGATTATGACATATAGCTGAAATAAATTTAAAGAGACAATTGGAAGGAAAGATCAACTTCATGGATTTTGAAACTCAATGTTATTGATATGACAATCTCCCTCAATTTGATTTATACATTAAATGAAATAGCAATTGAAATACCAATAAAATTTGAAGACACTGAAATTGATAAACTGCTTTTATACAGTATGTGAAAATGTGAAAAATCTAGAATAGCCAAAATAATAATGGAAAGTTGGAAGACTTTTCCCATCTAATTTTGGGAGTTAGTATAAAATTATAGAGTGATCAAGGCAGTGTGGTATTGAAGTAAAAACAGACATATACAACAATGAAACATTTGAGAAATCCCCAAAATTAGGTCACAAAATTACTTATGAATTTTTGACAGTGTAGGCAAGGGGAAAAAGAACTTTAACAGATAAGAGAAATTCCTTTTAATAAATGGTGTTGACACAATTCGAACATTTTTTAAAAAGCTGCATCTTAACTCCCACCTCACCCTCTGAATTTATATTACTTAGATCATAGTATTAAATGAAAAACTTTAACTATAAGATTTTTAGGTGAAAACAAGATGATACTTTCATGATCCAGAAAGAAAGAACCATTAAAAAAAGGTAAATTGGACTTCATCCCCCCATGATAATTTCTGATCATATGTCACCATTAAGAAAATGAAAAGGAATTTTGCATGGTGGTACACACCTATAATCCAGCTATTGGGATACTAAGGCAGGAGGATCACAAGTTTGAGGCCAGCCTTAGCAACTTAGTGAGACCCTGTCTCAAAATAAAATCCGAAAATAAGGCTAGAGGTGTTGCTCAGATGTTCAGTTCTTAGCATGTGTAAGACCCTGGGTTTAGGGGGAGAGAGAGAGAGAGAGAGAGAGAGAGAGAGAGAGAGAGAGAGAGAGAGAGAGAGAGAGGAGGGAGGAATGGAGAGAGAGAATGGTGGGGTGAAGGAGAGAGAGAGAGAAAGTCATATTCTCAGGGGAAAATATCACTATACATATCCACCTAAAGGACTGACATGTAAAATACATGTTGATTTCTACAATACATAATAATAAGACTAATAACCCAATAGCATATGGACAAAAAAATGAGCAAGAACTTCAAAAGAAGTGAAAGGGAAAAAACATGCAAAAAGTTCTTGAATATCATTAGTTATCATTAGGGAAATGTAAATTATAACTACGCTGACTAGCAAAATTAAAAAGGAAGATGGCCTCAGTGTTGGAAAAGAGAGATAATAGAGATGCTAGAAGTCTCCATGTATTGCTAGTGGAAATGTAAAACAGTACAGCTGTTGAGGGACATATGCCCTATGACTCAGCAATTGTATAATCATATACTTGAAATTCTATGCAATTCATTATATCTCAATTGTATCTCAGAAATTAACTCCATATGATTTTCCCAATAACTCTAACTGTAAAGTTCTTTGTCACAGACAAAATATGCTAGAGCACAATCTGTGTGTGTGCTACCATGTGGTTGTCTGTGAAATCACACACACACGTAAACCTTGCCTTTGCGTGATGGCATGTTAACTGAAACTTATGCATGTTAGAACCGTGTCTTTGCTCCGAATGGTTCCATGCAACTGAAACCATGACAGAACACTGCCAAGTGAAGACAGATTCAATATGCACAAGTTTCAGTTAACTTTGTATCATGCAAAGTGAGCTTGCCTCTGTGCATTTGTGGATGTCTGTTTTTATTTTTTTTTTCCACCAAGTTTACCAATTTTTTAAATTGGTAAGTTTAAATTGGTAAATTCTGCAATCTTCCTAATTTTTTAAAATACACAATCAAAATATCACTTCTGTGGCTTTTGGAGTTGGGTTAAATTCCAAAGAAAACGAGAATTAAATGGTATTTGGAACATATTATTTATAATATATTATGTTCCACACAGGTATAGCAGCAAAAGCACCATAAGAGTGTGTAATTGGATGTTTCCCTGGTGTAATAATAGGACATAAAAAAACTTCTTTAAAAAAGATATAAATAACTTGGAGGAGGTCCAGATATAGAAAACACCCACAGAAGTATTTGAAGCAGTATTTAATGAAACAACTTTAAAAGGCTGGGATGATTCAGGCCAAAGTAAACTAACTGTCTGTCTCTCTTTCTCTCATTCTCTCCCCAGCCTCCATCCATTAATTATATCTTATTATGGCATAAAGGATTGTTTTAAAACTCATTTATAAACTATCTGTCAAAATAATATTTTAAAAATAACATAAAGCGTTATTTTAAAACTTGCTCTATTTAGGTAATTTTCAGCAATTCTTTCCATATTTTCAATTCTGGGAAAAAACCCACTTGACACTAATATGTTTTAAAAAATCAAAGAAGCTTATATATAATTAATTTATTTTAGCATTCCATATATTTTTTCCTGATTTGAATGTTTATATCCCTCAAGTTCAGTATAAGAAGTGTTTTAAAATTGTAGTCTGAGATAGTATTTACATAAACTTTCTTAACATTGATATTTTGTATTGAAATAAGAGATTACAAAAGAATAACTTTGTGAATCCATTATTGGTTAACACCACCCTCTGGAATATGTTAACCTGGAATGTCTCTACATCCTACACCTTGTCAACTGGCAGTCTACAAAGTCAGCAGACAAGAATCTCATTCTTACGACTGATTCATGACACTTGATGTTTAATTTCATTTTGCCAAGTTCAGTTTTCACACTGGATAAAGCAACTATTGCTTCTAGATGTATAGTTCCTTAAACTGGTAGAGGAATGTTTTTCTTTGTTGGTTTTTGCTTTTGAAATACATCCTCATCAAAAGTTCTACATACATATGCATTATAGGATTCAGTTTATATTCACTACTTAATGCTAAATAGTTTTATTGCAAAAATTCAGTAATAATCACTTTTAAGATTACTTTGCATCGATTTATTGATTTTTATATAGCATTTAATAAGACAATGATTATTATTCCTAAATATACTGTATGACATACTTTGAGCCCTTATAAAACCACATGTAATTAAAATAATTATTCATTCTCTGGTGTTTTTAGGAATCCTTTGCATATCTTCACAAATTTGTTAATTTTTCATTTTGGTTTGGTTAGGGAAATTGAGCCATGTAGCCTTCACTTAGATAAATATTTATATGGTATTATAATTCTATTTCATACATAAAAAAGAAGTCAGTACTTCATTATGTTAAACCAAAACATACTGAAAACATACCAACAGTGGTATGGATTATATGCCTATTTTTTAGTTCTAAACTAGTGCTGTTTAACTTTAAATTCATATCTCACTTTAGTTTTAAATTTAAATTGAAAAGTGTTTGTAACTCTTTCTCCCAAATTGTTTCTGACAGAAAATTTCTCTCTTGGTCCCTTGTCACTGAAGTGATTTTCAAGTGTTGCGAATCTGCTGTATCTGGTACTCTCTTTTTGAACACAATAAATGCTAGAGTTGGCATTCTAGAAAAGAAAAATGGGTTACTAGAGACTGGATAAAATCCAAGTCTCAGACAAAGAGAAATGGAAAATGGAACCATAGGCCCTTGAGCCCCGAATAATGCAGATTAGGGTAAAGCAAAAAAGTAGTGTCTATAATGTCTATACTTGGCAACAGTATCTGCTTCCACTTTGAACTTCAAGCTGAGCACTTTATGCATAATATGTGCTCAGTAAATGTGAACAGACAGATTTGCAGTTTATTTACAAGTTTATTTGCAGTTTATTTTTGCACTGATATGCAGTGCAAAAGGTAAAATAGCATTATTTAACTTAGTTTTTCTATACATGTGTATTTGAAAGCAAAGTTTAGTTACTCAGGACATTGTATCCCATCCATATTATTCAATTATTTTTATAAGCTTTGATGAAATCTTGGGTGTTTTTGTCTTTTCATTGTTGGGAAGTTGGTGAGGGAAATTTGAGACAGTGTACAGGTTTTCATAAAATTATTATTAGACACTCTCTTAAAAAGTAACGTGAATAGTTCCCTGCAAATAAGTTTGTATCAGAAAACTAAACAGATTTCTATTCACAATGTTGTCTTCTCAAACTACCCCTATACAGATTTTGTGTCACTTGTTTAGTATTTTCCAAGCATTTATATAACTTGTTTCTGTCAATTTAAATATATTCTTTTACTTATTTATAAGTAAATTGGTGAGAATATATAAGTATTGAGTTTCACTTATTTGGGGGAAAGGGCAATGTGTATTCTCATGGACATCTAGCACAGTGTCTGCCATATGCAACAGTTTAATAAAATGATGATTTAATTGAATTTTTGTAACAAAATCGAAATGAATGGGTACTGACCTGCAAAAGAACTATATAAACTAGCTGAGCTTGTTTTCCTTTGTGATAGTTCAACATCCTACAAAAAGTAAGGACAGCCTTCTATATCACAGACAAGTGGCAAGAAATGCTCCCCCAAAATATGTAGTTTTACTCATCAATCTAATGCAGGTAGCATTGATAATATGTATGTTTATGGAGTTATTTTCTCAAAATATAAGTAAGAGTGAATGGAAAGTAGGATTTAGGGGAAGATAGGACATACCTGTTCATAGAGTCTAACCTAAAGTGACTGAGAACAGGACTATTTTATATTACAAGAGAGACATAAGACACACATGGAAAATGCTTAATTTAATTAACACTAGTTTTGTACTTCTCTTCATGATCTACATTTCTTCTATATTTTAACTTTCTCAGGGGGTAATTCTTAATTGCCTTCAGTAAGATCACTTTTTGTTCTCTCCTTCCCCACCTTCCCTTTTGTTCCCCAATCTTCTCTGCCTAAAATTGGTGACTTAAACATTCAATAAATTTGAGCTATACTTCCTTTTTTACTCTCTCACTAAATACATACTATTTATTCTAAAATTGTCAGCATTCAATATAATGTCTTGTAAATATTACTTATCATTTTTCTAGTTACTAGTATTCTTGTTAGTGATTCTCTGAAATTTACATATTCAAAATGTCTACACAATCTTCATAAACTCATTGGATCATTCCAGGACTAAATATGGGATATCTTGCATGATTTTGAGAAAGAAGAAAGAAGACACTATAGTCTCCAGTTTCTGTGTTATCACATAGTGAACAACACAGAATTGGCTTTATTCTTCTGAGATTGTTGTCCTGAGTACATCATATTTTATGACATCCCTTGCTTGAGTTTATTACATAATGAATCTTAACACCATATTCTCTCAGATGCATTCAATTTCTCTTTCAAATGAGTTTACTTGACTATTTCCTCTACTGTTCTCTGTCTGTTCTATTTCAGGATTATTTATAGCTTCTTAGAACTAATTTTAGTTTTACTGGTTTCCTTCAGGAAAGAAAAAAAGAAAGATTAGTTCTAACTGGAAATATGTGAAGTATCTCTTAGGTTTGAGATAATTTTGTTTTTCCAGTGTCTCTGAGTTCAATCCCCGCCCCCCATCCCTGCCCCCACCAAAAAGAAAAAAAATAAGAGTAATTTGAACATGTTTTCAAAGTCATGACTTGTTTGCTGCTATGAGCATACATAAAGAGGTGAGAAAACAAAACAGAACTTTAAAACATTTATATACAAGAACAATTTTTGGTGTGTTTGGGTGTGATTATAAGAATAACAGAAGGGGGCTGGGGATGTGGCTCAAGCGGTAGCGCAGCTCACCTGGCATGCGTGCGGCCCAGGTTCGATCCTCAGCACCACATACCAACAAAGATGTTGTGTCCACCGAGAACTAAAAAATAAATATTAAAAAAAAAATTCTCTCTCTCTCTCTCTTTCTCTCTCTCTCTCTCCTCTCTCACTCTCTCTTAAAAAAAAAAAAAGAATAACAGAGGGATTTTGGAGAGTCTAAATAGACTACACTCTGATCAATGCCATGTGATTTACTGAAAGTCCTCTCCAAAGTTAGATATTCCAAATCAACTCTATGATTTATTTTTAAAGGAGAAGTTGAAAAAGAGTAGCATTTTGGAATTAGCATAAATATTGGGACAGTATGTAAAGATAAAATTTCAAAATCCATGTAGTAACCTCATGGAATGTTTTGTAAAAGGCACTGTTAAAACTAGATTTGAAACCATGGTTCATGATTTTCCACATATATGAACTTGGAGAAGTTATTTTTTCTTCCTTAGTTATATATGTTATATTTTATCAAATACATTTCACACATAATTAAGTATAAAACCAATTACTATTAAAACAGATGTGAGGCACAAAACTCGATATTTAAGTAAAGGTATTTGGGTGAGTGTTTCCAGAAGATGAAATAAACACAGCATTTGAGTAAAATTTTGATTCAATTGCTTGATAGATTTTAAAGACTCCTTTCTGGGGAGGTATGCCATAGGAATTTGGGGAGACTGCTGTGTGGCAAGGCTACTTATGGTCCAGCCAGCCAACCCACAGTGAAAGATATGAGCTCTTCTGCATTTTCAGATTCTATGCTCACCAACAGTGCTGAGTCATGCTGTCCCAGTATGGGCTATTTGTCTTGGTGCCTGGAGCACAGCTGTCATTTGAGATCTTCCTTGATCAACATTCTGGGAATTATATTTCATTTTTGTGTTGAACCTTCTTTTTACAATATCCATGTCTTCATCTTCTTTCTGAATTATTTCCTTGTTTTGGTGAAGCAAATTCTTTAGGAAGTTACCAAGTTGTTTTGGGAGGATTCAAATTTTTGATATCATTGATGTGTAGAAGTACCCTTATTATAATAATGAAAATTTGATAGTTTGGTTGGATATTGAATTCCAGTTTGAATACTGATTAATTTTCCATCATGATTTTGAAGGCACTATTCTCTCGTCTTCTAGATTGGAGTGCTGCTCTTGAGAAGTCTAAATTAATTTTGATGTCTGATTTCTATGTATGTAATTTGTATTTTTGTCTCTGAAACTTTGCAGAGTTTTCTGACTACTTCCAGTGTCCTCAATTTTCATGACATTGAGTGTTCAGTGAACTGAACACACAGTAATTTTGAATCTTGAAAATTTGCATTTCAGATCAGTGAATCAAAGTTATTCCTTACCTCTTGTTGTAGAAACACTATTATTTGGGTTAAATCTGGACTATTTTTTCCTTACTTTTAACCATCCTCACTTCTTTTCCACTCCTTTGACTAATTTCTTTTCATTTTGACAGTTTCTTCAAGCCCATCTTTCACATTGAGGTTGATTTCTGTTTTACTTCCAAGACATGTTTTAGCACCAAGTATTACTTTCATACAGCATTTTATATGTGTTTCATAGATGCAGCAGTTTCTCTTAGTACTCAAAAGATATAATGGTAGTTTTATAGTGGGTTACTTCAAATTCCACTTTTTAAAAGTTAGGTCATTTTAAAATTTATATTTCAAGGTTGAAAAATTTCTGAGAGTTTATAAATTTCTTAGAGAATTTATAAATTCAGACTCAAAACCAGATACTATCAATCTAATTGATATCTATTAATCTTTAGTTGTCTGCTCTTATTTAATAGCCAGATATTAAAATGTTGATTAGAAGCTCTTCATATATGAGTGAAACTTGTCAGTGCCATTTGCTCTCTTAAGATATTTTACTTTTACCTTCTATGGAGATAATCTTTTCTGTGGTAAGCTCAGATTTCAAGGAGAGGTCTCTCATTCTCTTATCTAGAAGACAAAAAGCTGGCTGTCAATGAGTGAGGAAAAGAAACTTGGGAACTCAGCATCACATATACATGTATTTGCTGTTCTTCTGTTTTTGTATACTGTACTGTCACACTCTTAGCTATGCCTAGTGATGCCAATCAAGAATTCTCTGTCTTTCCCTCTCTAGAAAACTTCCAAAATTCTGCTCACATTTACTCAGAAACTCAGAATGTGGAGGGAATCTGAGAATTTACCGGATTTGTAAACATTTAATGCTCAAGGATACTTATTTTAACTTCACACTTCTATCTGTTCTTCACAGTTGGTTTTGAAGGTACTAGGTTTTATCAATGTCTGTCCATTTTGAGGAATATGCTTTAAATCAGGTTGGCATCCAGCTTTTTTTTCTATTGCTGAATTCGGGCCTTTATGTAACAGTACATATGGGCCGATTGAATGGATTACTATGTTATTACTTATTATGGGTTATTATCATTAAAATAAGGTCAAACTTTCAATAATGAAAGCATGAGAAAAGAGCTTTCTAATAACTAGTATAAAATTGGATTGGAGATTCAGGAAATTATTAAATTTGAATCCAAAATGAGATGGTTTGACATGGATCTCAAAAGACTTATTGTTCCTTCCAGGTGTGCATCTTATGAAAACTTAGAGGGTTTACAAATTCTGACTCAAAACCAGATACTGCTCATAGATTCACAGCTGAATTTTGTTCTGAGTTTTGTGGTTGACCTTAAATCCCTACACAAAGGAAAGGCTCAGGAGTGTGAAACCAGATCAACCAAAATCTGAGACTGTTCATATGAAAAAACTGTGACCTGAGACCACTAAGGATCCCATAAGTCTAATTACAATGTGGTCTTATTCAATGGATTATTATAAATGTAGGAAGACTGTGTGATTTTTTTATTGATTCTGGCACTTGTATCTTTATTAAATCTTCACGTGTTCTGAAGTAGGTCTCCAGTCACAGAAAACATCTCTTAATGCAATATATTGATTCATATAACTCATATTTTAATAATGTATAACTAAAACTTGTTAAACAACTCATGTACAATGTATTCAAGTTTCCAGCTGTAAACATAAAAACTGATCAAATGAGCTTTTACTTTGGAGGATGATATCAGAAAAACTTCAGTCATATAAAAGCCGTTGTAACATCCAAGCAAAAAATAAACAAACAACCTACCTCACAAAACAACCATATTTTTGATGCCATTAAAATCCAATTTTTAAAATTTTTACCATAATAATTAATATAAAATTATATTAAGAATTCAAACAATCAGAGTGCATCTGGTTAAAAACAAAGACCCTATTTCTAGCTCTTAGAATCTGTTTCCTAGAGGTAACCATGAATACATGGTTCATCATGAAGACAATTTCTTCTGACTTTTTAACATGTATACAGAGACATTTAGGCACACATATGCATAACTTTGGGATTACCTTGAGTGTATTACAGACGGGCTATTTAAAATATCCTTACTCTTTCTACCTATTTTGTTCGACTTAAATAGTTGCTGTACCAGGAATGAGAGAAAGATAGGCAACAAGACAGGATGAATGAAATCAAGGAAAGGAAGGTGGGTGGAAGATGGAAAGAGGAAGCATGAAAGACAAGGCAGGGCAAAGACAGGAGGAGCCTACATATTGTGATGCTGAGGACAAAGACCATGCAAACCCAGGAATAGACATATTCACCCAAGCCTACTCTCCTGCCTCTGGAAGTTCTGGAAATTGCAGGGGGTATGGGGCTTATGATGGATGTGTAGAAGCTTACATTTTTTTGGTGTTTGAATGTTATACCAATCCTGCATCCCTGGGTTGATTTATATAGACAAGATTCTCATTTGGGATAGTACAAACAACCATATTTTTAAGGAAACCAAACATTTTCAACATTTTAGAAGTTTAAAAATTATGAATATATTACCAAATATTTGGAGTAATTATGCATGCACACACACCCACACACAGAGAAGTAAAACTTTTTTATATGTAAAACTTTTGATTAGTTTTGTGAGAAACACCAGTGAGCATATAGGAATTAGATTATTTTTAAAAACAGAGTACATAGTGTCTTCTACAACATATCATTCATTCTGTAAATTATTTCAAATAGAACTCTATTACTTATCATAACTTAAAAACAAAATTATTTCTGTTTTCATTTTTTCTCCTTCCCCAAGTGTAATATATTCACTAGGGAATCATAGAGTTCATGACTAGCCTAAGCTAACATGTATTTTTAAAGTACCAACACACCTAGTATAAAATTGAAAATAAAAACATGACCTTAGGATTCTGTCTAAAATATTGTTATTTATTTATTTGAATTTCTTTCAAGCAAAGGAAAAATATAAATATATTTTTGGACTAATACTTATTTATAACATGGGCTGGGCAAATTTAAGAGATGTTTGAGAGGTTCTGCTTTTGAATTAATTGGAATTACAAGGTCTGGATTTACTCTCCTTCCTGAGACAACCAACAAACTAAACCAAACAAAACACCCCCCAAAGCTAGACATGTATTTCTACAGTCATTCATTATATGTGTATGTATGTACTGAACAGGTACTGTGTAATAGGGATTGAAGTAGAGACTGAGTACAGTAATGAGCTAAGCAGAAATACTTATATTTTAAAGCTTAAAATCTACTGTGGGAGAGAAAAAACAAATAATCACATTTTGGAAACAAACACAGACCACCATTGGCCCCTTGCAGTGCTCGCTTAAATAGAATGGACAAATCAGCTCTTACTATATGGAGTGTATATGCAATATATTCTTATTGTTTTATTTATCTTAGAAACCAAGTAGTTGTTTTTCATAAAATTTCTTTCTTTTCTTTTGGTTTCCCTTTAGTTATATATGACAGTAGAGTCCATTTTGATAAAATTATACATGATTGGACTATATCTTATTCTAATCAGGGCCCCAGTCTGTGGATGTACATGGTGGTGGGATTCAATGTGGTCTAGTCATATATGTACATAGAAAAGTTATGTCAGATTCTTTCTATATAAACTTTATATGTCAATAAGTCTAATCATATTTCTCTGTAGTTTCTTTCAACATTCCAAACTTCACAGATACAACCCATTTGGCAAAAATAAATTTACATTTGTTTTTGTTTCAAAATGACAGAATGAATCACAAATTGAACTTGAGTGAACCCTATAAAAGTTATCAAACCAATTTAAACTTTAAAGCAGTTAATTTGAGAAAGACATTTATTTGTTTATTCAGCTAGAATATTTCAGATCCTTTACACTATGCAAACTCTGTCTTAAACTCACTTCCTTCATCCCCCATAGAGAAGTCCTGAACCAATTTAATGTCAACTTTAAAAATTTTTCAAAGATTGTTTTCATTGAGCATAATCATTTTTTTCTGAATAAAATATTCTTAAAGTTCTACAAAATAAACATTGAATACACTAAAATTGTGCCATAAAAACTTTGTTAATAAAAACCCTAACTATTGATAAACTTACCGTAAGAAGCTTCATTTTGATGGCATATGTAAAATGACATCTAGATTATCTCTAAATTGTGATCAAAAGAAGTGAAAATGGATTTCAGGGCAGGGAAAGAGCTATTAGAGGGTAATAGACATTTGATGTCTGTCTTTTCACAGTAGCACAATAGCTAATCCTGTGACTCCTGACCTTTTAGTGTCTTGTAACCAAGTATTGGCATTAATCTGCTGCTTATCTGTCACCCACCACATTTGATAGTCCCAGTCTGTTTTCAATTATCAGTCATTAGAGAAGGCACTGAGCAATTTCAGAAGAAAACTCACAAAACCTTTGACCTCTTGTTGTCAGATAACCACAAATACTCACTGTAGAGAAACTATCATTTTATTGATTTCCAGATGTAAAGGAAAGTTCTTCGCTGAGCATGGACTTACTGTAACCTCTATCACCTTGAGGTGGTTAAAAAATGGACTGTTTTATTTTACTGGTGGAGCAGAAGAATTCACAAGGTCATTAAGTGAAATCTGGATAGATAAGAATGGTTGACCTCTAGCTGCCAGGCAATCTATAAAAGGAACAGGTTTTTCCACTAAAGAAAACACAAGAGCTAAATATTTACCAAAAGGTCATTATGGGAGAGTTGTGCCTTTGTGTTGACTCTTTACAGGCAAATGTGAAAATTTTTCAAATATTTGTCCACAGTGTGATTGAAATCCATTACTTACATTGTAAATGTATTCATTAATCTTTAAGGATCATTTTTTCATTATACAACATGAATTAATCAAATACCATCATCTGTATTTATTCTGAACTAGTTTTTGACATTTAATACTAATATTTAACCCACAAGAGATGAATATTTGTTTTTACTTCCAAATAATACTTTCCTTTATGAAATGCTCAGAATAAACCAATAGCAAAATATTTCTACATATTAGCATGTGTTTAAAAATAGCTAGTGAATTTAAGTCTCCTGTAGAAAGGAGTGTGTCAGAACTAGCAAATTTTTTTTTTTACTGATATTTCTGGTAAATACACAAACATAAAAATATGTGTTCCTATATGGTCTATATCTTGTAGATGAAAATATCTAAACAAGATATCAAATAAATTTAATTATTTTCTATCTATCCAGTTTTATAATATATCTAGCCTATAGACTTTAAAAAACCCTCTACAATAACAAAATTTTTTAAAAATCGACTTTACCATTAATCTAACCTATGTTACAGACAAACATAGGTTTTTATTTTTATTTTGTGCTGAGGATTGAATCCAGTACCTCACACATGCTAGGCAAGTGTTCTTCCACTGAGGTAACTGCCCAGCCCTTTTAATTTTTATTTTTGAGACAGAGTATCACCAAGTTTCCCAGGCTCCTCTCATACTTGGAATTTCCCTGCCTCAGCCCCCCCGAGTAGCTAGGATTATTGGCATGTGCTACTGTGCCTAGCAAGTTCTTTGGTTTTTATGTCAGTTAGCAATCCTACATAATTAAAGTTATATTGATCATTTACTGTTTGGGTAGGTGGAGAAACAAAAAGATAAAAGTGCAAAACAGAAAATATGGATACTTCTTGGAAGTATACTACTCACATAGTAAATAAAAAGTGACTGAATAATTACAATGCAAGTAGAAAGTGACAGAAGTAGCTATCATGACAGCAGTTTCTTTTTGAGAACTTGCTATTTTCTAGGTACTGTGGTATAATTCTCTCTCTGCCCCCCTTTGCTTCCTCCCTCCCTTTCTCTTTCTCTCTCTTTCTCCCTCTCCCTCCCCCTCCCTCCCTCCCTCCCTCCTTCCCCCCCCTCCCTCCACCTCAATTTCTTTCTTTCCTCTCACCTCATGTGAGAAATACCATTTAATCTTTACAACAACACTGTGAAGAAGACCCTTTCATCATTTCCATCTTGAGCTCTTAAGTCTTTTCTTTTTGCATTTTCTTAACTATTAGAGGTCATCTCAGAGCATGCATCTAATAATTATTTCAGGGTTGGGTAAATGTAGTAACAAAACTGTTTTTAAGGAAAATCAAAGTGAGTACATAAGAAATGCATAAGGAAGGTAGAATCTGACACCACAAAATGCCTGGACTTATCCCCTATGTCTTGTAGTTACTAGAGGGGATGGCACCTCAGTTAGCCTATTAAATGCGATCAATGTCACAGAACAACCTAATTAGACAAGAATTCTGTTACTATGAAGGAGGAATACAAAAATATCACTTCATAATCATATCTGACCAATGTTCTTAAAAACAAGAACATTTTTCAAATTTCAATAATGATCCCTCTCTTTCCTGAATAATATTACTGACTGCTGCTTCTTTACCAATTAAAGCTTTATCCTTCCTCCCTTATTCTCACATTTGGTACCAAATGATAAAATTACCTCTTCTTCCTCAGAGCACAGTGTCCTCAGCAAAACTCTGCCTCTTATAGCCCTCTACTACTCCCTTAATAATCCCAAATAAACCCTTTCTAAGACCTTTGCACTGAGATTCCCTGTGGTAACTGTCCCATGACATGTGTTAGTCAAATTTCCATTGCAGTGACAAAGTACCTGATATAAACAACTTAAAAGGAGGAAAGATTTATTTTGTCTCATGGTTTCAGAAGTTTCAGTCTATTATCAGCTGGCTCCATTGCCTTGGGCCTGAAGTGAGGTAGAATTATGGTGGAAGGGCATGGTAGAGAAAAGGTCCTCAGCTCATGACAGCAGGGAACCAGAGAGAGCAGGAGAGGAGGTCAGGGACAAGATATAGTCCCCATAGACACACCCCTAAGAGTTTAATCCTTTCATCTTGGTTCCATCTCCTACAGTTTCTATCATCTTCCTATAGTGCCACTTGAATATGAATTCCTCAGTGGATCATCTGTTGATGAGGTCAGAGTCTTCATGATCCAATCGCTCCCCCAAATGTCTACCTTGAATGTTGATGCATTGGGAAACAAAGTCTCCAACATATGAGCCTTTGGTGGATACTTTACATTCAAACTATAACAACATATATTGAAACAAGTAAAGAAACACAGCTTTATTCACCTTAGGGATATTCCCAGTGCTCTATTTTCTTCAGGGCATTGACATAGGAGGAGGGAGTAGCTAAATACGAAAGAAGTGAAAGCAGAAAAATGGGTGAGGGAGACTGGGGTCAAGTAGAAATATTGATCTTGGGATAGGAGAGAAAAAACTTTTGTCTTGAGGCAGAAACAGCAAACATTACTAGTTGAAACTATGGTATAAACAAAAATCTACAGGCTATTCATAGCTTTGTAGTTAACTGTGATTTTGAAGAAATTATTGTGTTTTTTTTCCTTTGCATTTTGGGAGAAATAATGGGGATTGTATCTTGTTAGATCAAATGAAGGAGAAGAAAAGAACATTTGGAATATATTAATTTTATTATGTCAATCATAGATTAATTGTTTTGTTTATGATCAATTTAAATGTTGAATGTATTAATTTTTAAGCCAGTTCTTGATAGGTTTAGCTATATTATCATAGTATCCTAAATAATCACCAAGGAGGGCTCAGTGCTGGTTCAGGAAGGCAGGAATAATTATGGACCATTTTCATTCCAATTCCAAAGATTTACTTAGATAAGATTTAATTCTTTGTGCTCTTAACTTGTTTATATTTTTTAAAAGCAAAATAAAAGCAAAATAACATAAACATCTAGGTTCCATCTCCTATAGCTTCTATCATCTCCCTATAATGCCACTTGGATATGAGTTCCTCAGTAGATCAATCTATTGATGAGGTCAGAGTCTCATCAAATTTCAAAATATATGCATTTTATTTTATTTATTTAAAAAATTTTAATTAGTTTTATATGACAGTAGAATGCATTTATGCACTTTGGTATATCATATATAGATGGGATATAATTTCTCATTTTTCTGAGTGTACATGTTGCTAAATCATATTGTTCATGCAGTCACATATATACATACAGTAATAATGTCTGTTTCATTCTACTATCTTTCCTATCCCCACATCCCTTCCCCTTTCCTCCCATCATTTCCCTCTACCTAATTAATCTAAGGTAACACTATTCTTCCCTAGTGCCCCCTGCCTTATTGTAAAATAGCATCCACATATTAGAGAAAACATTTGGCCTTTGGTTTTGTGAGATTGGCAAACTGACTTTGGATGATATTATTATTATTATTATTATTATTATTATTATTATTATTATTATATATCAGAGTATTTAAATTATTTAACTATGTCATCTTTTGTTTTGAGATTTTCGTTCTTTATAAAATTGTATTAATGGAGCATGTGTGAGTAAAAATATTTCAACTACTGAAAATTTGAATACCAATTGAAATTGCTCTTTGAAACCAAACTTTCAGGGGTCACTTTGCTTTTGTTCAGGTCACACATTACTGTTGTTAAAAGGCTCTCAGGACTTCTGGAATCTGCAGTTTACCACACTCTCTGGGATGGTTATCCATTCGTACAAAGCGTGTACATATGCATTCACTGACCAATAAATAGGTCTTTATAGGGCCAAGTTTATGTTTCTAGGTGGACTAGTCAGTGAAAGATGTCTTGCAAAATGACACATTTTGGTAGTCACATGATAGCTTTACTCTTTTTTTTTTTGTTTTGTTTTGTTTTTCCTTTTTCTTTTAAAATGAGACACAGATAAGTAATAATTCTATGAGTAATCTCTTAATGATTTTTTGCACTCAGCAGCAACCAACAATCTGTATTCTTTCAACAGCTGGTTAGGCTCCTGGGAGAATGCTATCTTTGCCTGCAGCTACTGATCCTAAGTTACAGCTCTTGTGTGGGAGATTAAGACTGATTGCCCATGAATGCATCTTCTTAAAGCTGCACATAAATCACTAAGTAGATAAAATTGTAATCTTCTTTTAATTAATTCTAGTCTTCAGATACTGTAGACAGGAAACTATTTAGCACAGGACATTTCTATTCAATTTCTATTAGTTACAAAGTCATTCAGAGAGGTATCTGTTTGGAGAAAAACAGTCATTAAATTCTGTTATATCTCAATAATAAAAGGTTTCAGTGTGTGTCTTAGAAGTTTAATCTTTGTAGGACTTTGGCAATTTAGAGCATTTATGATATAGTTTGGTGCTTACAGAAAGGCAATCCTGTTTCCTTTTAGTATCAGCCCATTAATCATGGAATGTGATTTATTTTTTTTCTGGTACTACTGGGGATTGAACCAAGGAACTTCTGCATGCTAGACAAATGCTCTACCATCAAACCAGACTTTTTTAAAAATTTATTTTGATACAGATTCTTTTTAAGTTGCCTGGGCTGGCTTTGAACTTGCCATCCTCCTATCTCAGCCTACTGAGTAGCTGGGAATACAGACATAAGGCTGGCTGAATTGGAATCTTTTGATTCAAAATTTTACTCCTTGATTTCTCTAATATTCTGCCTTTTTAACATCAAAGCATAGAAATAAGTTATTTCTCCTTTTCTACCAGAGTAATTCAGTTTTCGGTTGCTCTAGATAGCTGTGGTTTCACAGAGATAGAAGTTTGGGGTGTGCATAAAATCTTAGAAGCAGAAGAAAGTGTATTTACCACCATGATGATGATGATGATGATGATAATGATGATAATTTGGGTGGTAAAATGTTTAAATTTTGCTGATCTTTTGATGGATTGTTTTCTGTGAGTTTGTGTATAATAACACAGCTTAATATATGTGTATATACATACATATTTACATATATACACATGTACATACAAATATATAAGAGAGTAGTGTTTGCAACCATCAGTTGCTGAAATGTGGGATTATCTACATGACCTCATATAAGAAAATAAACTGTACCATTTTAAGCTATATATATATGATATGAAAATTTAGAGAGGTACACATTCTTTTTAGATACAGGGATGATGGGTGAATTGATTGATACAGTGTGTGTTTTAAATCTAGCTATACTTGTTCCTAAAATATGTTTCTTATTCACATGAGAGAAATAATATCAATGGTCTGGATAATAGTTTCTACTAAAGAAGTAGTAGATCTCAGTAAGTCTCCATACTATGTCCATCCCCTTGGGTAAGTCTGGATCTGAATGAGTTAGCCCTCCTGCTTTTGTTGGTTGGTTGTTTTTGTTTTATTTGTTTTTGATCAGTTAGTAAAAGACTTTTCTAGCACCAAGCAGGACTCAGGCTTTTATGGAGCCTCAAAATAGATAACATTTACTTGCTAAGATAAAGTTGGAAGGCAGTGTGTTGAAGAAGAATGAACAGAGTCCATAAAGAGTGATATTCCCTATTGTAGAAATATCTTAGGGGCCAGCATTCTTTGGAGAGAGGAGAACAACAGCACTTAAAAAATATTTACTTTCCCAGAAAACAGCCAGATTAATAAAACATTCAACAAAACTACAGCCAGAAAAAGACTTAGAATTATATTGATGAGGGGAATTGAAAATCTTGATGCTGGGATGAAATCTTTAACCTTCCAATTATAAATTTTGGGCTCTTAGGCAAGTCATAAATCTGATGAACATAAGTAGGGCTGTGAGAGTTAAATGAGACATGTGTCATACAAACAATACTTAAAGAAGTTACTATGCCTCCAGCCAGTGGGGGAATTCAGCAAGATCACACTGGAAAGAGAGGACTGGTGTTTGGACCATTTATTCATTTATTTAACTCACAACTGTCTGCCTCCTTCTCTGGATCAGGTATTGTGTTTGTTAGATGCTAATTACACATTGGTGAACCCCTTGTTCTCTAGTCTCCTTTTTACTTCCTTGTGTACTTCTAAATGACATTGTTTAAATATACTAACAGTGAACTTGTCTTTAAGTGCAGAAGAGTAGGCTGTCACTACTTAGGTGGTATGGGAATTAACAAGGATTTATAATGAGCTTTAGGAGACAGACATCTGTTATTGCCTAGCTGTCATCACCCAATTTCTTATTTTTAAGTCAAGGATATTAATATTTGCCACCTCCCTAGCATTACTATTTGAGGTAACTGAGATTACCCTGTTGAATATTTGTGGGCATCATTAGGAGTGCAAGGCTATATAAATACAAGTCTTATTCCATTACTCACTCCAACATGTCCCATGGAATTTATTGTTGCAATTATGATTCAAAGCAATAGGATCTAGGAATCTGAATCACTAGACAAATCTGCAATGCCACTTTATTCTGTGTGGTATATTTAATACAACATTTTATTAAACTCTTTGAAAATTTGTCCCCTTAAGGGTTTAGGTTAAATAGCCTGGATTAGAAAACTGAAATTTTATAATAACAGCTGAAATTCTAGCTTTTCACTTTATTACACTCACATCTCACATGGGATCCAGAACAGTAGATGACTTTACATAACATGAATTCAATACTCATCTGCATTATGCAGGTGCACACTCTAGATGGGAGCCTAAGAAATTAATGTCCCAGCTCTTATTTCTAGTACTGTTAGTTTTTTGGTTTAAATTTCAAATATAGAATTTATCATTAATGAGAAAATTGAATAATTGTTGTTATCACTTAGAATTTTGAATACTGTCTTTCTCAATGCAGAAAATACAATAATTGTTGGTGCATATATCATGGTATATGAAACTCCGTAAGTTCAGGGACAGAGCAACTAGGCAAACACATGAACATTTCTATAAGAAAGTGATTTAAATAAACTAGGATAGACAGAAACTGTAAATCACTTTGTATATCTTAACTTCCAGTTCATCTTTCAAATGAGATTAGAGCCAAATTTGATATTTTAGAATTTTTTTTTGAATATTAGACTTGGAAAGTCATGGCTTTAAATCTGTATTTTAAAAAAAATGGGACAAAGTAACATACAAATAGAAACAGCACATCCTGGCATTTAAGAGTCATAGGCCAAATTCTCAGGTTCAAATCTGTCTGTGAGGCATTTATTCCCTAATATTCCTTAGTTTTTGTTTTATTTTCAAAATGAGCATAATAATTGGACCTATCTTGAAGGATGTTATGCAGTACAATATTAATAGTAATAAAATGATAAAATGCTTTGAATAATAACTGGAACGTAACTGCTACTTAACTACTGTGACATAATGTCATCTGCTTAACTTTAGGATCCCAAAATAAGAAGGGAATGAGTTAAATTTAGTTCTCTGAAGACAAAATTTGTGGCTAGTTTTAATATTCATACATGCACATTGAGGTATTAGATATCCAATTAGTAGGTATTTTTTACACTTAAAATTTTTCTTTCCTATGTCTTAGGCAGGAAAATGGAGAAAAGGAAGATGAAGTGCTCATAGAAGTCTGCACTATTGCTAGCAGAAATTTAGAAAGAAAAAAAAAATGTAGGGCTGGGGATGTGGCTCAAGCGGTAGCGCGCTCGCCTGACATGCGTGCGGCCAGGGTTCGATCCTCAGCACCACATACCAACAAAGATGTTGTGTCCGCCGAGAACTAAAAAATAATAAATATTTTAAAAAAAATTCTCTCTCTCTCTCTCTCTCTCTCTCTCTCTCTCTCCTCTTTCACTCTCTCTTTAAAAAAAAAAAAAGAAGAAAAAAAATGTAAATTATGGAAACAAAACAAATTAAAATAACCTAAAACAAACAAATGAAAAATTAAAGAGAGAAAAAAAGGGAGAGGGAATTTCATCAAAACAGAGGAGAGATCAGTAGAGTGGATGAAGGGGATTGAAGAGGAAGGAAAAAATGGACAATAGAAAAAGGGAAAAACAGGGGAATGAATCTGACAGAACTTTCAGATATGCATGCAAGAATGTGGCAAGGTGGGTCCCAGCATCATGTATACACACAGGACGCTAATTTAAAAAAGAAAGGAAGGAAGTAAACCATAAATGGATTGAAGAGGGCTCTGTGGAGCCAAGGGAGGAAAGCAGGTTGGAGGGAGTGCTGGGAACTGAATCAGACAGAGCATGTTGTGTTTAATGCTTTTGTGATAATGTCAGAGTATGTCCTGGTGCTGTATGTAACTAAAATGAATAAATTTTTTAAATGGAATTTTCAGCCTTATTTAGGAAAAAATTGATTAATGATCCCTCTGGAAATGGACCTCTCTAGGAATAAGATAATGACATTATTTTCAGCACCCCTGCTGAGCACTGTAGGACAGACATGCCTCCAGATGTGACTGACTTCTGTGTGTAGCTTAGGTATCTGAGGTGCAGGTGGAGATGAGCTTCTGTTGTCCTGACCACGTCCTACTTTTCTAGAGATAATAAACCAGAGGCTTTGTGGAGAACAAAGGCAAGGACTCTGTGAGCTTCCTTCAGTCACTGAGCAGTCCTGGAACACAGTTTCCTGGATGTTCCCAGATTGTCACCATCTTCTCTATCCCTTAGCTAATTCTTCCTCTTAAACTCCCAAGTCTCATGTATTTATGACCATGTTGATATAATTTCAGTTGATCTTCTAAAGATATCTTTATCTTAATCAAATTTTTTGAAGCTCTGAATCCATTAGTACCACTTGTAACACAATTTTAGCTATAAAATACATCTTTGGAAAAAATTTTCATTGCTATAGGCTATAATTATACAATACCTTGAATGGACTTTTTGTAACACTGCCCTATAGTATCTGAGATACCTGAGATTTTTAGAAATCTACCAATACTGTGAAGCTTAGCTCCATTAAATGGTAGTCTGTTTCATGAATGAATCCTTTGTATGGGTAGCTCATTAAGAAAGTTTCTGGTGTGCACTAAATGTATATTATATCAGGCAATACACTCTCCAACCAAATGACTCAATAAACCTAAGACTTCTTGTCCTAAATCCTTTATTATTTCTTTAAATTCTCAAGAAAAATATTTATTTGACATTATTTGGTAGGAAGGTTGCTAAATTCTAGTTTCCCCTCTCAATTCTGAGGAAGAAGAGACAGAAGTCTTGCAAGACTTTATGCTGCACCAGGATAAAGAATTTATAAAATTTGTCAGAAGAAGAAGGAGGAGGAGGAAGGGGCATGGGGAAGAGGTAGGAGAGGGAGGAGGAAAGAAGGAGAAGGGAGGAAGGAGAAAGAAGGTGAAGAAGATTACATTTGCTGAAAGAGAGAAACTTCTGGGGGAAACATTCTAGAAATAATCTTTCTCTTGGCTATGAAGTTATAGCGGGGCAGGAATAAACAGCTGGGCTTGTGAACAGAGGATGGCTCTAGATAACAAAGATGTCCTTCAAGAAAGGACTTTCAATGTTTTCACCATAAGAAATGATAAATATCTGAGGAAATATGTTTAACTTGGTATAAACCAATTACACAATGTATACATGTATAAAACATCACATGGTACCTCATTAATATCTATAGTTTTTTTGTATCAGTTGAAAATAAATTAAATTTAAATGAAAATATAGTATTTCTGTAAAGAATAATTTGTTGTATTTACTTAATTTTTAAAATGCCACTAATACAGTTCTTTGTGCCTCCAGTTCCTTAGCTCTCCTTCCCATTTTCCCCACTGTACTAAATTCAAAACTGACTTACCTGGAATTCTGGAGGTTTCTATGACATCCTCCTAATTCCTGAATGAAACCTTCTGTGTTCTGGTACTTGAAACATACTGGTAATCACTTTACCACCTTCGTTTTCAAAAACGTTTTGGATAGCCTTTCCTTTAGGATCCTGGAATTTGTATAAAACCACAGAGGTTACACTGCTTTTGAACTAAAGGTTGTTGGTTTGTGGAATTTCCTTTAACTGGAAACACATACGAGTCTGTGGTTTTAGTGTTTTCTCAGTTTTATACTATCCTGCTTGTTTGTTTTCATTTTCAAAGGTAGAGAATTTCCATATTTTATAAAGGGCTAACTTTTTCTCTTTTTTCTTTCTTTCTTCTTCTTCTTCTTTTTTTTTTTTTTTTTTTTTTTTTTTGGTTCAGTTGAAAGAGACAAGGATTTTTCTCACCAAAGAAGGCATTACAAAGAATTTCGGTTCGATCTTACTCAAATTCCTCATGGAGAAGCAGTGACAGCAGCTGAATTCAGAATATACAAGGATAAGAGCAACATACGATTTGAAAATGAAACAATTAAGATCAGTATATATCAGATCATCAAGGAATACACAAATAGGTAATAACTTTATATCTAAATTGTTTTTTCTGCAAACAAATGTTAAATCCTCGTTAAAAGTTGTTGATAACCTATGTGATCTGTCAAACCTTGTTTTCTTTGGAGGTAATGACACTTAGAACTAGGTATAGAAATACTGAAAAGTAAGAGTAATTGATCTAAAACTTTCCTTTCTACTCTTGACACCAATCCATGTACTAAATGGATTCCCCCTGGGCTTTCCAGATCTTTTTATGCTGTAAATTTGTCCTTCACCTAGGAAACTGCCATTTTATTCTGCACATATGAAATTTTTAAATAGGATGATTTAAATCATTTGGTGTTCTGTAAGTCAGGGGAGAGCTGCTTTACTTTTCTCCAATACAAATGTAAATCATATGTGCCTTCTCATGTGTATTTTTAGGTAAAATTGTTCTTTAGCAACAGGTCCTAACAGTTAACCTTTATGTATTCTGTCTAAAAATGCTTAATTAAGAACTGTACTAAACGAAGTACATGAAAACCTCACTGACAATTACTACAAATGAACCCTCAAACATAATAGCTGAAAAGGAATGTTAGAGTTGTTCTCTGACCTTTAACCTGATATAGAAATCACTTGAATAGCACCTTTTACAAATGTTATTTTTGTTTCATATGTATGTTACCTATACAAATGTGTGTGTTGCATACACACCAATTGAAACTCCAACTGAAATCCTATATCTGTCTTCTAGTAGTGTCTGTGCATCAGATCTAGATCTTTCTTTCAGTGAAATACTGTGTCTTTCTTTGATGAGACAAATATGTTCAAATAGTTTTCCTGTCCCCTCTAAAGCACACTTCTGTCCTTGCTGACTATTTCTGATTCCTGATGTTTAGATTTTTTTCTTGGTCTTCCAGTGTTCCAGTTTCCCAGCAAGTCTTCCATTGGAATACTAGTTCCCCATAATATTCAAAGAAGATAAAAAGCTTCTAAGGTCACAATACATTTGAAAAGCCTACTTGTAAACCATTTTTTACAAGATTCATAATGCAAATCAGAACATTAAGGTCTTAGAAAGGCTTTGTGGTAATGATAAATACCTATTAATTTTATTTGACTGCAAACTTTGGCTTGTAGTGTACTCCTGGTGTGTGGTGCTGTATATTGAACCCAGGGGCATTCTACCACTGAGACACATCCCCAGCCCTTTTTATTTTTCATTTTGAGATAGGGTCTTGCTGTGTTGCCAAGATTGGCCTCAAAATTGCCATCCTCCTGACATAGCCTCCTTAATCATTAGGAATACAGGCATGTGCCACCACACCTGACTGGTGTATAGTACTTATTAATATCCTGTGGAACACTGGCTAAGCAGAACATATTTTAATATTTACTAATTTATATGCATTCTAACATTATTTTTACAGCAGTAATTTTAAGGCATATAGGCCTGTATTCCTATCTCAACTTTATCACTAACTAGCTCTTTGTCTGTAGGTAAGTAATGTTCTTTTTTTTTTTTTTTAAATCTCAGTTCAGTGGTTGTATTTATAAAATGAGGACACTAACACTGTTTTCTAGTAGATAGAGCCTGGCTTACATAGTGAATACTATAATACATTCTTTATATTAAATAATTATAGTGTTTTTTGAAATAAAGTGGAATGAATTGAAAGCAATATTCAAAATTTTACTTAATAATAATATTTCCATAATTAACAAATTATTTTATTTCTAATTCTATTTCTTGGATTCTACATCTGGACTGTACACTCCTTAAAGAATGGTTAATGATGTTGGGTATGATGGTGGATACCTGTAATCCCAGCTACTCAGGAAGCTGGGCCAGGAGGATTGCAACTTTTAGCAAGATTAAAAAAAATTCAAAAGCAGTGGGGATATAGTAGTAGAGCACCCCTGGGTTCAACCCCAAGTACCAAAAACAAAAAGAAGATGAGATAACATCTTAAGTTACTTTTACTTATCTCTAGCACTACTAATTTGCTTGGTCTGAATTAATATTATGAAATAATTATAACTCATTGTTGAGATAATTCTTTTATCAACATATTCTAAAATGTTTGAATTATGTTTATTTTTAGTCAGTCACATATTTTTATACATTTAAATTATAGATAGTTATTTATTATTGAAAGTACTTTTCACAGGAGCTATTGGTATACCACATTTCTATCCTCTGGAATATATATTTTGATTGAATCTAAATACAGAATTTTTCATTTACCACAATTAAAAGATCTAACATTTATTTATGTCCTGTTGTGGTGTGGGAGGTGCTGTGGACCTTTAAGGGGTAGGACTTTAAGTGAGGTTCTTAGATCCTTGGAGCATATCCTTAAAAGGGATTGTAGAATCTTGTTGCCTTGTTTTTCAACACTTGCTTCCTGGCTGATGAAGTAAGTTGGCTCTGCCACAGACTCCTACTATGATGTGGTACCTTATCAGAGGTCCAAAGCTATGGTGCCAATCAGTCATGGACTAGAAGTTCCAAAATTGTGAGCTGAGACAAATGTTTTAAGTTAATTATCTCAGGTATTTTATTATAGTAACAAAATTAACTAATACAGGTCTGTGTAAGCACAGGTCTGTGTTCTATGTGTTCAGGATATTGTTTTGAATATCATCTTCTTAAAGCTCTCTTTGAACTTTATTTCACCTATTTTGTAAGAATATGATTCATATAATTTAATACAGGATAAAATGATAAAAACAAATAAATAATAGAAGAGGCTAGTGCTAATAAGTTTTGGATTTATTTCTGAATGAGCTAGAGATGATTTTATTAGTAATACACTTTGAATATTTATGGTTATTGATGTCTAGTTTATTGAATGTGCTAGTTTGGGAAATTGTAATACTCTTAAAAATGGGACATTTTCTATCTTGAACGTCATTATTTTCTAATTACACTTGATTTTTAAAATATTACTCTCAAAGTTTCTGTAATTACATCTGTAGTTTCTTTTAGTATTATATAATTTGTCTAAATCTTACTTATTTTGATATTTGTTTAAATTGCTCTTGAATACAGTATTTTAATAATTTTTTTCCTGTGTCTTTTGAGTTGATTTATAAAATCTAAAGTACATGTATGTATTTGCTTGGAATTCTCTTGCATTGTCATTCTGTATTCTGGTCTGGCAAAGGTTCCTAACCAATTTCCTGAATAGTATTTTTAAAAATTCACTTCAAACAATTCAATATTAATTCAATTTTAGAAAATTTAATATTTTCAACATCTAATATTAAATATTGTTGCTTTTCATATTCTAGAGTTATATTGTATATATTGTCCCTCATGGTATTTGCTTTTGCCAATGTATTTGAAATTTTCTTTTACCAGTTATCTTTTTCAAACTCTAAAGCTTTCAGACACATTCATGTATATCCTATATTTGAATTTTATATATTGTTGATTAGGTTAGAGATTCTCTGGCAAAACACCTCCATTGTCTTTGAAATAGGCATTTGCCTATTACCAGGAGTTCTTTATTCTTCATAGTAAGAAAATGTAATCCCATGCCTGTATATACAGGATTCACTTTTTGCACTCCCCTTTTTCTTCTATAGAAAAATGTTCAAGGGATAGAATATTTCAGGGTTCTTTTTTTTTGCAAATTTTCAAGATCACAATTTATATGTAAAACCCAAACCTAGAAAATGACTAGAAGAAAACATAGGGTAAATGATTTAGGATGTTTGTCTAGGCACAAAGTTTTTTAATATAACTTCAAAGCCCAGGAAATAAAAGCAAAAATCAACACATGAGATTACATCAAACTAGAAAGTTTCTGTAGCACAATGGAAATAATCAACAAAGTAAAGAGGCAAAGTATAGAATGGTTAGAAGGTATTCTCCGGGGGTTGGAACATGGCCGCCAAGGAGGAAGCAGCGATTCTAATGTCTCCACATTAATGGGATCAAAAAGACCCTTTGGAACAGCGGCAGTCTACATACCGAGGAACTTCTAGCAAAATTCCGTGAAGAGGGGTCCCGCCGGGAATTGGTAGGTCTATTAGAAGTGTCAGTTTGTGGCCGCCGGGACTCGGGCCCGGGGACTGCGGTACTTGCCGGAGAGGGGCTGTCGCCTCCCCGGCCCCGGGCGCCGCTGGAGCCGCGAGCCAGAAAGACACGGACCGGGCCGCGGTGCGGCTAGAAGCCGGGAACGCCGGGGGCGGAGAGAGCGACTGGGGCAGCGCTGGCTGTGGAGGCCGCGTGGAGAGAGGCGTGGGAGCCTGAGGCTGAGACACACTGGAGAGAGTGAGCTAGCGCCCCGCCATCATCCCGAAATAACGAGAAGAGGAAGATGGCGGCGGGAAGTGAGTAAGCCTCTCTGAGCTCCGCGCCCCGTGCCGCCGCGTCTGAAAAGCTGAGACAGACAGCTGCGACTAGGCATTAATCCATCCGGCTGAGGCGGCTGGTCAGTCCTTCACATCCTACGGAGGTGGATGCCTGCCGGGCCTTCGTGGGTATTGGCCGCAGGGTCCAGGCGGGGCTTGGGGAGAGACAGTGGAGACCCGCCCGTTGCGTTGGTCGCCCGGCAGGGGGAGGCGAACTGTCGCCGTTTGCGGGGGACACCACTGTGGCGGAGGGCTGGCGTCGCGGGACTGCGGCGGTGGAGATAACTTCATTGAAGCCTGCTGCTACAGGTGTGTGGACCCCTGGCTTTCCCTCTCCACGCATCGGGGAAACCTTAAGGGCCCCTCCCAGCTCTCCCATGAGTGCTACAGCCAGCCCGAGGGAGTCAGCGGCGTGGGACTGCCGCTCCCACCAGGGCTGACTGCTGAGGCCTCTTGCACCAGCTACGGGGGAGTGGCTACTGGAGGGTAAGTCAAATTCGCTGAGGATTCTCAGCCCAAAGCTCTACAAACTTAGGGTCTGAGGAAATGGCAATCTGGAGGAGTGTGCCCAGTCGTTCATGAAAACAGGGCTCCCGGGAGCAGCAGACCTGGCCTGTAGCCAGTATTGTGGTGAGCGGCACCCGTGAGAGGGGCCTGGCTAGAGGAAAAGTAGAAGTGACTAGACACAAGAGGAGGCCCTAGGCACTCAGGATTGGAGACTCGCCCAGTCTGGGAGGAGCTGCTGCACACTGATTGGTTCCCGCGTACTGACAGGAGAGACTTGGCCTGGTGGGCACAGCACCACCTAGTGGAAGAGAAGTTAATCAAACTCTAAGACGGCATTTATTAGTTTTTTTTTTTTTTTTTGATTTGGGTTTTTCTTTCATCTTCATTTTTATATCTTGTTTTTTTTCTTCTTTTTTCTATTTTCTTCTTCTTTCTCTTCTAATTTTAATTTTAATTTTTTAATTATTATTATTTTTTTTTTAATTTTTTTTTAAATTTTTTTTTCTTTTTTAGTTCCTATTTCTTTCTTCTTTTGTCTTTTCATTTTCCTTATCCCCCCTTCATTGAATTCTACCTGCCTACTCTCATTCTCCTTAGTGACTTCTTCCCTTCCCTCCTAATACTTTTCCTCCCAAGCATCAAATAAATTTATAGGAATAAGCAGTAACTCAGCAGTCAAACAGAACAAGAAGCAACATGAGCAGCTTCAAGAAACAAGGAAGAAAAGGAGTACAAACAATGCAGGACAGCCTAAATATTCAGGAGGACCTAGAGTCATCAGAAAAATGGTCATATAAAGACCTCAAGGAACACCTTAGACAGATGGAATGGAACCTTAAAGAGGATACAAGACAGCAAATTCAAGCAGCGAAAGAACACATTGAGAAGGAATTACATAAAGAGCTAAAAGAAGAAGTTAAGCATCTTTATCAGGAGATAGAGATTATAAAAAATAATCAAACAATAATTCTAGAAATGAAGGAAACGATAAACCAAATTAAAAACTCAATTGAGAGTATCACTAACAGAGTGGAGCAAGTAGAAACCAGAATGTCAGATAATGAAGACAAAATATACCATCTTGAAAAGAGTCTAGCCAACTCAGAAAGGCTGGTAAAAAATCACGAGAAAAACATCCAAGAGTTATGGGATAACATGAAGAAACCAAACTTACGAGTCATAGGGATAGAAGAAGGTACAGAGATTCAAACCAAGGGAATGAGTAACCTGCTGAATGAAATAATTACAGAAAACTTTCCAGAAATAAAAAAGGAAACAGATATACAAATTGAAGATGCATACAGGACACCGAGCACACAAAATCACAGTAGACCAACGCCAAGACACATTGTTATGAAGCTATCCAATATACAGAACAAAGAGAAAATATTAAAAGCTACAAGAGAAAGGAGACAGATTACATTCAGGGGTAAACCAATAAGGTTAACAACGGATTTTTCATCACAGACACTGAAAGCAAGAAGGTCATGGAACAATGCATTTCAAACACTGAATGATCAATGGGTTACAGAAGACATAAAGGAGGAAATCAAAAAATTCTTAGAGATAAATGAAAATACAGACACAACATATCGGAATCTATGGGACACAATGAAAGCAGTTTTAAGAGGAAAATTCATCGCCTGGGGGTCATTCCTCAAAAAAAGAAAAAACCGACAAATAAATGAGCTCACACTTCATCTCAAAGCCTTGGAAAAAGAAGAGCAAAACAACAGCAAATGTAGCAGAAGGCTAGAAATAATTAAAATCAGAGCGGAAATCAATGAAATTGAAACAAAAGAAACTATTGAAAAAATTAACAAAACTAAAAGTTGGTTCTTTGAAAAAATAAATAAGATCGACAGACCTTTAGCCATGCTAACGAAGAGAAGAAGAGAGAGAACTCAAATTACTAACATATGGGATGAAAAAGGCAATATCACAACAGATGCTACAGAAATACAGAAGACAATTAGAAATTATTTTGAGAACCTATATTCCAACAAAATAGAAGATAGTGAAGACATCGATAAATTTCTTAAGTCATATGATTTACCCAGACTGAGTCAGGAGGATACACACAATTTGAACAGACCAATATCAATGGATGAAATTGAAGAAGCCATTAAAAGACTACCAACCAAGAAAAGCCCAGGGCCGGATGGGTATACAGCGGAGTTTTACAAAACCTTTAAAGAAGAATTAATACCAATACTTTTCAAGTTATTTCAGGAAATAGAAAAAGAGGGAGCTCTTCCAGATTCATTCTATGAGGCCAACATCACCCTGATTCCGAAACCAGACAAAGACACCTCAAAGAAAGAAAACTACAGACCAATATCTCTAATGAACCTGGATGCAAAAATCCTCAATAAAATTCTGGCGAATCGAATACAAAAACACATCAAAAAAATTGTGCACCATGATCAAGTAGGATTCATCCCTGGGATGCAAGGATGGTTTAACATACGGAAATCAATAAATGTTATTCACCACATCAATAGCCTTAAAGATAAGAACCATATGATCATCTCGATAGATGCAGAGAAAGCATTTGACAAAGTACAGCATCCCTTTATGTTCAAAACATTAGAAAAATTAGGGATAACAGGAACTTACCTTGACATTGTAAAAGCTATCTATGCTAAGACTCAGGCTAGCATAATTCTGAATGGACAAAAGTTGAAGGCATTCCCTCTGAAATCCGGAACAAGACAGGGATGCCCTCTATCTCCACTTCTATTCAATATAGTTCTCGAAACACTGGCCAGAGCAATTAGACAGACGAAAGAAATTAAAGGCATAAAAATTGGAAAAGAAGAACTTAAATTATCACTATTTGCAGATGACATGATTCTATACCTACAAGACCCAAAAGAGTCTACAAAGAAACTACTAGAACTAATAAATGAATTCAGCAAAGTGGCAGGATATAAAATCAACACGCATAAATCAAAGGCATTTCTGTATATCAACGACAAAACTTCTGAAACGGAAATGAGGAAAAACACTCCATTCACAATATCCTCAAAAAAAATAAAATACTTGGGAATTAACCTAACAAAAGAGGTGAAAGATTTATATAATGAAAACTACAGAACCCTGAAGAGAGAAGTTGATGAAGATCTTAGAAGATGGAAAAACATACCCTGTTCATGGATAGGCAGAACTAACATCATCAAAATGGCGATATTACCAAAAGTTCTCTATAGGTTTAATGCAATGCCAATCAAAATCCCAATGACATATCTTGTAGAAATTGACAAAGCAATCATGAAATTCATATGGAAAAATAAAAGACCCAGAATAGCAAAAGCAATTCTAAACAGGAAGTGTGAATCAGGCGGTATAGCGATACCAGATTTTAAACTATATTACAGAGCAATAATGACAAAAACAGCATGGTACTGGTACCAAAACAGGCGGGTGGACCAATGGTATAGAATAGAGGACACAGAGACTAATCCACAAAGTTACAACTATCTTATATTTGATAAAGGGGCTAAAAGCATGCAATGGAGGAAGGATAGCATCTTCAACAAATGGTGTTGGGAAAACTGGAATTCCATATGCAACAAAACGAAACTGAGTCCCTTTCTCTCGCCATGCACAAAAGTTAACTCAAAATGGATCAAGGAGCTTGATATCAAACCAGAGACTCTGCGTCTGATAGAAGAAAAATTTGGCTCCGATCTACATATTGTGGGGTCGGGCTCCAAATTCCTTAATAGGACACCCATAGCACAAGAGTTAACAACAAGAATCAACAAATGGGACTTAATTAAACTTAAAAGTTTTTTCTCAGCAAAAGAAACAATAAGAGAGGTAAATAGGGAGCCTACATCCTGGGAACAAATTTTTACTCCTCACACTTCAGATAGAGCCCTAATATCCAGAGTATACAAAGAACTCAAAAAAATAGACAATAAGATAACAAATAACCCAATCAACAAATGGGCCAAGGACCTGAACAGACACTTCTCAGAGGAGGATATACAATCAATCAACAAGTACATGGAAAAATGCTCACCATCTGTAGCAGTCAGAGAAATGCAAATCAAAACCACCCTAAGATACCATCTCACTCCAGTAAGATTGGCAGCCACTATGAAGTCAAACAACAACAAGTGCTGGCGAGGATGTGGAGAAAAGGGTACACTTGTACATTGCTGGTGGGACTGCAAATTGGTGCGGCCAATTTGGAAAGCAGTTTGGAGATTCCTGGGAAAGATGGGAATGGAACCACCATTTGACCCTGCTATTGCACTTCTGGGACTATTCCCTGAAGACCTTAAAAGAGCATGCTACAGGGATACTGCCACATCGATGTTCATAGCAGCACAATTCACAATTGCTAGACTGTGGAACCAACCCAGATGCCCCTCAGTAGATGAATGGATAAAAAAAATGTGGCATCTATACACAATGGAGTACTATGCAGCAATAAAGAATGACAAAGTCATAGAATTTGCAGGGAAATGGATGGCACTAGAGCAGATTATGCTCAGTGAAGCTTGCCAATTCCTAAAAAACAAATGCCAAATGTCTTCTTTGATATAATGAGAGCAAATATGAACAGAGCAGGGAGGAAGAGTAGGAAGAAAAGAGTAACATTAATCAGTGACATGAGAAGGGAGGGAAAGGGAGAGATGAGGAAAATTGCATGGAAATGAAGGGAGACCCTCATTGCTATACAAAATTACATATAAGAGGTTGGGAAGGGAATGGGAAAATAAACAAGGAGAGAAATGAATTACAGTAGATGGGGTAGAGAGAGAAGAAGGGAGGGGAGGGGAGGGGGGATAGTAGGGGATAGGAAAGGTAGCAGAATACAACAATTACTAAAATGGCAGTATGTAAAATTATGGATGTGTAACCGACATGATTCTGCAATCTGCATTTGGGGTAAAATTGGGGGTTCATAACCCACTTCAATCTAATGTATGAAGTATGATATGTCAAGAGCTTTGTAAAGTTGTGAACAACCAATAAAAAAAAAAGAAGGTATTCTCCAATTATACCTTTGACAAGGAGTTAATGTAAAGAACATACGAGAAACAAATAAGTCAAAAACAACAAGAAAAAAACCAATCTGATTGAAAAATTAGAAAGTGCAAAAGTTCTGAATATATCCTCTCAGAAGAAGACATCCAAATGGCCAAGATATCTATGGAAAAAAAGAGCAAAAATGCTTAATATCATGGAGACAACAATCAAAACTACAACCAGATGTCACCTTACTCTACTTAGAATTAGTTAGAATGGCTTTTATCAAGTAGTCACAGATAACAAATGCTGGTGGGGATGTGGAGAAAGGGGAACTCTTATACATGGTTCATGGGAATTAAATTATAGCCTCTTTGGATAACTGGGGAGGTTCCTCAAAAAATTAAAACTAGACCTATCATATGGTCTAGCATTCCCTGTGTTAGGTATATGTAGTAAGGCTATGAAATCATTATGTTGAAAAGACATCTGCACTCATCATATATTTATTGCAACACTATTTACAAGAGTCAAGAAATGGAACCAACCTAAGTGAAAGTATGGCAAATAAAATATACATCCACTTTCTGGGATACTTATCCAGCAATTTAAAGAAAGAATAAAATCCCGTCATTTGCAACAGACCTGGAGAACATAATAATAATAGAAATGAGCCAGGCTCAGAAAGATAAATGTCATGTGATTTCACTTATATGAAAAATTTTTAAAAGCTGAGCTCATAGGTGCCAAGAGTAGAATAGTGGTTTCTAGAGACAGGGGAGGGTAGGAGTGAGAGGATATGGGGAGAGATTGGTTAATGAATGCAAAAATACAGCTAGTGAAGATGCATAATTTCTGGTATAGTATTATATAGAAGGATGATTATAATTAATGATATTGTGCTGTGTAAATCAAAATAGCTTGAAGAGAGAAGTTTGAATGTTGCCACTGTAAAGAAATGATAAACATTTAAGATAGAAAACTAAATATCCTGAGTTGATCATTATACAATGTGTCCATATACTTAAATATCACACTGTAATGTATAAATATACAATTATTATCTATCATTTTAAAAAATCAAAAATAAAAATTTAAGTATGAAAATAATCTAAAATAATATAGCAATATGAGCAAGGATTTGGGCATTCATATATGGGAGAATGCTGTACCTCTTGGAGTCTCAGTTTAAAAATCTGAAAATAATAAAAACAAAAGGGTAAGTATTACAGTACAAGAAAAAGTATTTCAGATGTTTGGAAAGGACAAATGTTTAACCGAATGCAAAGACTATAGTTGATATGTAATAAATAAACAGCCAATATATATTCAGGTGACATAATTGGGGCATCTATTTTGGTTTGGAGAATTGAAAGTTAAAGGAAGGAAAAGTCGGTTGTCACTATAATAGCAATAGACACTGTTTGCTAACACCTATGTTTATGCAAAATAAGGGAAGTTTTTTTATGCTGGGTGCCTTTATTCAATAAATATTTTTATTACTTGATCTTTGGTGCATTCAAAGAAAATCAGTATGTGTGAAATCAACACCTCCCATTTAATAGCAATTCTGTTAAAGCTCTCTGTGAACAGGGAAGCTGAAAACTGAAGTGTTAGATAAATGATCAAATTTTTCTTTAAAACACCCCCCCCCCTTTTTTTTGGCACCAGGGAGTGAATTTAGGGCACTTTACATTCAGCCACATCCCCATCCCCAGACTTTTTTCATATTTTATTTAGAGATAAGATCTCACTGAGTTGCTTAGGGCCTCACTAAGTTGCTGATCTGCCTTTGAACTTGCAATCCTCCCGTCACAGCTCCTGAGCTGTGGGGATTACAGGCATGTGCCACTGTGCCTGTCCTTTAAAACACATTTGAAGTGATATGATGGTGGGCTGGGCTGAGGTGGGGATTTCTTCATAACTTGATCTAACAGAAATATCAGACACATATACAAGTGTAGACAAAGACTCATGTAAACTGTCACTGTATTATTATTTATAATCATAAATTTAAAACATTTCAAAGTTAAATGAAAAGGGGAAAACAGAACTTATGTTTTACTCTATTTCCTGGAAAGATAATAGTAAAAAATAATTTTGTTGTTAAAGAATATTTAATAACACTGGAAAGTTCTCAGGCTATAACATCAGTTGTCCAAAAGGAGTAAACATAATTATGTACAGTACTATGCTAATTTAAAATAAAGTTTTGTTTAAACAAATTGGAAAGAAGAATCAAATATTCATTGCAGGCTTGTGAAGAATTTAAAATTTTAATTCTTTAACCTTTTCTGTATTTTCTAAAGCTTTATGATGAAGATTATTTTGATAACTTAAAATGGGCATAATTATAGTTGAGTGAGAGAGAGTGAAAAGATAATGAACAATTTTATGCTACTTTTATGTTTTTACAAAACATACAAAAAGCAGAATTCTCAGTTTCTCCCTGGTAGACAGCAGCAAACACCCAAGCACTAGGATTTAAAAATAAGTTGCTCTTATTTTTTTTTCTTAAGTTATGGAAGACATTTTACCCCCAGAAAAAAAATGAAGATAAAGAACTAATTTTTTCTTTCATTTATTTGATAATAAAAATTTCCTGCTAATTTGAAAATTTGACTTTAAATCTCTGAAAGGAAGTATAGTGTCAAAATACTTACAAATCATATGATCACAGTTAAAATAGAAAGTCTTTAAATATGAAAAAGTGATTTTAAGATCCAGTTTAAAAGTTTATTGATGGTAAAGGAAACACACACACACACACACACACACACACACACACACATTTCCTTTTGTTATTTTTAAAGCAAAAGTCACATCTCAAAAATTCTATCATTAGCCAAGTGTGGTGGTGTATGCCTGTAATCCCAGTGGCTTGGGAGACTGAGGCAGGAGGATCTTGAGTTCAAAGCCAGCCTTGGCAATATAGTGAGGCACTTACCAATTCAATGAGACCTGTTTTTAAGTAAAATATAACAAAAGGGCTAGGGATGTGGCTCAGTGGTTAGGCACCATTTTGAATAAAACTCAAAAACATTTGAAAGGTCAGTGCAGTTTGTGCTCTGTGCATTTAACACATATATAGTTCCGCATATATAATTCTTACTTTCCCTAAGGAATTTCTTAGATGTGTCTGGGTAGGGATCCTTGCAGTAATCTAGACTGATGTTTTATGGATGTTTCATATTCAAAACATCATTCAGTGTATTAACCATATAGTCCATGAATACTTTTGACAATGCTATGTAATCAAATTTAAAAACTGGCACAGATTCATTATATCATGTCTTGCCCCATTTACTTACTTTAGTAAGCCTCACAACTCATAAAATTATATGTAGTATTTCTACCATCTATCACCCCCCCAATTTATGCCTACATGTATTTAAATGTGTGTAAGAGTATTCTGATATTTATCCAAATCTCTATTTTTCTTGGTAAAAAGTTAACACACTTTGTATCATTTCACTTATTTAATCTTTCATATAAGGCTGACAGCCCAAAATTATTTATAGAAGGCATTGCTCTTCAGTCACACCTCATATATGTGGCATTATTGGGAAATGAGGTTTCCACATGATTGAATTTTCCAGATAATTCTGCTGAGTTTGGCATGCTTTTGTTAAGTGTCTACCATGTGGCAAGCATAGAGGACATAAGGCGGGGTAAATAAGACCTCAAAAGCTTATAGCCTGAGGGCTAGGGGCTGTGGTGGGCCTGCCTCACACAGACTTTAATAACTATAATATAGGGTGCTAAGCACTATGATGTAAGTATGCACTAAGTGTTGTGGAAATACAAATGAAGGAAAAATTAATTCTTTATGTGGGAGGGTGGGGACCTTAGGGGAAGCCTCTGAGTGGTTTTACCTTTCAGTTGAGCCTTTTGAGATTGGCTATAGGCAAACAGAGAGACAGAAAAAGAGACAGAGAAGAGAGATGTCATAGAGTAAATGTCCATAAATATTGAAATGCTTTAATGAATAATTAATTAAATAATATTGTACAAATAAAATGATCCATGCCAGTATTACCACTAATAAGAATGGTAGGTAGCACTTAATGCATTTAAGAGATATTCACTATGTGTCTGGCTCTATATTTAGTGCTTTACTTGAATCAGATTTCTCTCTCTCTCTCTCTCTCTCTCTCTCTCTCTCTCTCTATATATATATATATATATATATATATACATCTATATAAAAATCAAAGAAAATGTGCTATATATAAGTCAACATTTTCCTGATGCTTTGCTCTGAATATACATTTCTGTACTCCATTGCAAAAATATTTAAGCTAGCCTGTTCGATGTCATTAGCCACCTTCACTACTTGGATATATTTAGTTAAGCTGTCATCATTCCAGTTCACAGCCAGCTTCATTTTTACATCATCTCCTTCCTCCTGATTCTTTAAGATTTGGGATTCTTCTGTGGGCATTCTTTGGGATATACACTGACATTTTCTTTTCTTTTTTTAATACCTTCATTGTATTTATTTATGTTTATGTGGTGCTGAGGATCAAACCTAGGGCCTCACACGTGCTAGGCGAGTGCTCTACTGCTGAGCCACAACCCCAGCCCTACACTGACATTATCTTTTTTTTTTTTTTTTTTTAACTGACATTTTCTACTCAGGGATATTTCCTGGGCTCTTGAGAGCAGTATACCACAGTAGAGAACTCAGATGTTAAATGATGTTGTCTCTAAAGCATATAAGAACAGTATGCAAACATAGCTTGCATGCCTCTTTGTGCAGAAATCATCTTCTATCTCAGTGTTTCTCAACTGGGCCATCTTGGTCCCCAAGGAAACATTTAGCTATGTCTGGAGGTATTTTTGATTGTTCCAATTAGTGAGGTTGGGGTTGGAGCTGTATGCATGCTGCTGGCATACGTGTGAGTATACTGAGATAAGTTATGCGGGTAAGGACGTTACTAAAACCTTCTGCAAGGGACAGGGCACTGTTCTCCACAACACATATCACTAAGGTTGAGAAATTTCTCCTCTATTAGAATATTTAAGTCTTAAACCTAAATAAAATGTATCTTTTAATTATTCTTTGACATTTGTCATTTTGGGTAATAAGATGAATAATATAAAAGAGCTCTTAGGAACTCGTTCTAGGTACATTGCTCACTCATTGGGTACATGTGGCTGGCTTGCTGGTTGAAGTTTATCTTTTTTACTTGTTAAATAAAGGACCTACTATTTGTATACCTGGTAGCAACATTTAGATTTTTCTCTGCAGGGGAAAAATATGGGATGATGTAATTCAGGAAACCAGCTAAATATTAAAAATATCTTGATTGAATTTTCTTAGTCTGAATTCAACTTCCTTTTCATTTCTGCTATAATATTCTTTCAATCCCAGGTAACATTATTATTTTACCTATTTTAATCTAGATCTTTTAAATATACAATGAAATTAGATATTCTGAAAAACTGATATTTGGTGAGATTCACAGAATTCTAAAAGTTGCCATTCAAAAATATTAATCATTGAGTAAATACAAATTCTAGTACTTTTAAGCCAAAACTGCTTGTGAAATAAACTTTTAACATAAACTCTGGAGAATATAATTTATTAATTTACAGTCTCTTGCTAACATTCTCAGTACAAGAACTGTAGATTGGGTTCCTAAATGTTATAATGGCATTTACATCAAATACCTAGAAAAAGATGGATGTTTTCTCCTTTGGTGGCCATCATTTCACTTTTACTAGAACTCCATAAGCTATTCAAAGAAAACAGGAAATGGAAGGAGGTGAAATAGTTACAAAAATAGAAACGCTGGGAAAAGTGATGTCATTGTGGACTGTAAGCTTTGTGCTTTGTGGAAATGAAATAGTATAGCATATTTTCCTCTAAAATTTATCTGTGTAGCCTCCAGCAATTTCTCAAAGCTTTTCTTGGCTTGGTTTAATGCTTCATGATTAGATAGGGGAGTAGTTATACTCTTGGTTAGCTATGCCTTTTTTTTTCTCTTTATTCATACACACACACACACACACACACACACACACACACACACCTAATGAGGGAACTAATTAAATGATTATTTTAGATTTTGACTTTTTGTCCATACACTTTTCTTGTGTTAAAATGGTGAGAGATGTTCTATTTTCTGAATATGAATTTAAATGCATCCTATAAACATCTCATATATCTGTTAATGAAAAATCTCTCAACTTGATTCTGTTTGCACTTACTTCCTCAAATTTTGCACTATTTCTCCTTTCCATATTTTTAACCAAGTTCACTGTGTATCTCTAACTCTCTCTCTCCTCTGATATAAGGATACTAGTTATATCGATTTAGGGCATTATCTTTTGAGTTCAAATGTAAAACTTTTTATAAATAAATAATATTTTAACAAGAAGGAGAGAGTAAAATAACATGCACTGAATGGATCCTTTATTGGACTCCCATTTATCTTTCACTACAATCATTTTTATCAAGTGTACTATATCACAGACTCATGACAAATAAATATTCTTGCTCTATTTTAAATATGATTAACAAACATCTTAACTTGATTACCTTTACAAAGATACCGTTTCCAAATAAGATCACATTCACAGGTGCCAGAGTTAGGACTTCAAGATACTTTTTTGAAAGACACAATTGAACTTATAATAGAGAGTAAGTCAGTTAGTATTTGGTAAGAGGAATGGAACCATTTTGAGTGACAGGAAATAAGGGATTTGTTGTAGGGATTTTACTTTCTGCCATCATGGGACCTGGATAAACAATTCATGTAAGGTTGTGGCTTTGACATCTGGTTGTGGGACTAATGTTGGTAATATAAATAAGGAAAAGGGAAGGAAAATTGATAAAAGAGAACAAGAACTAGAACTTGCCAGGATAAACTGGAAATCCCTGGACAAATTGAAACCCTTGTCTGACTCATGCCTCTCGAGCCTTCAGCTTCCATGATGTGAGTAACCTGCAGGGGAAGCTGATGTGCTTCATCATGAGTTGCACATAACTTTTGCCCAGCATGTACAGAAGCTGATGGAGGTCATCTTGCAAGGGGAATTACAGGCTAGGTTTTCAGAAAGCGAATTGAGTCAATACTCAGTGGGAGCTGGAAGAGCTACAACCTGTTCCCCAGCAACAAGGTGAGCCAGCAGAGCAGTGACAATGCATGTGAGCAGCGGGTAAGTCTGGCACTTTACTCATTGTCTAGTTATAAACTCAGGTGCTTCTTTCCTTCCACTATCCAACTCATGTGCAGATTTTTCTCATAGCTAACTTTTAACAAAGAACCAAAGAGGGAAAGGAATTTGGGGTTACATACTTCCAGTTTAGTTAATAGGGCAACATACAAAGGTACAGCAGCCCGATCAATACCTTTTATAACCATTCATAACTTCCAAAAGTATAACAGAAAAATAATTCTTCAGCCTTTTATTCCATCATTGGATGTTGTTTACTCCTTATCTGGCTAAACAGTATTCCCCGTTTGATATGCTGTAACTTCAGTCCTGAAATATGAGGTGAGGTACTATAAAAAACTACTTTTATTATATACTAAGTGGATGAGGAATGGAAGAGGAAAAAGATAACTGGTTAATATATGCATACATATGTTAATATCAAAATAAGAAAGAAATACCATAATAATATACTCCTCATTTCAATAACTGGTATGTGTAAATTCCTTCTTCCACTATCCAGTTTATATCCTCTTTGTTTTAGCAAAAACTATAGCTGGTTATTTTTCTTTACCTAGTGAGATAAACCAAACACTGATTCTTTATTTTATTACATTAGCACAGCTGGGGATTGAACCAGAGCCTCATGCATGCAAGGCAAGTGCTCTATTACTGAGCTACATCCCCAGCCTTTATTTATTTAATTTTATTTTGTGACAGGGTCTAAGTTGCCCAGGCAAGCCTTGAATTTGAGATACTCTTGTGTCAGCCTCCTGAGTAGTGGAATTACAGGCATGTTTGGCATTGCCCAGCTAAACACTGATTCTTAAAGTCTTTGGCTCATTATTAGTAATAACTGCAGAGAGCTACAGTTTCCCATTGAATTGTGTTATATGAGATTACTAAGAAATAATACTCCAGGAAACTCCCTGTATTCTTCCTTACTCATATTATGGTGACAACAGTCCATTTTATTTTGATATTTAGGATCATTTATCCCACATAGTATAGTAGATTCTTATTGACTTCTTGATTCACAGTCATGAGAACACCAAAATGGCCAGGTGGCTTTTTCAACTTCCAATCTAAAGGAACCATTGCTATCTTTATTAGTGTTAGAATTGTGCCATTGGGGACAAAGAGCTTTGGACCACTCAGAGACCAATGTTTCAGGAATCAGAAGCAAAACTTTTGCTAGTTTGATCAGGTAGAGTGAGTGAATAAGAAGAGGCCTGCCATTCCTAGCCTTTGATTTCCAGACCTATGATTCATCTGGCTATGAGAGAAAATAGTTATACTGGCTATCTTAGTTATTTATTTAGATAATATAAAAATCTTATTCCTTTAGATATTATTTCTATGGATATAAGTTTATTCTTGTAAGACATTGGTATCCAATTTGTGGAATAACTCAGTCATCAAAATACCATTCCATTGTCCTGGACCAGGATTTCAAAGTGATGTGAAACCTCAACATCGGTGAATTCCATGAGCATGAGAACATTCTGCCCTCTGTTTTCTCTAAAATGAATTTGTCAACCAGTAGCAATGCTGTATACAATTCTATGAATAAGTGAATTAAACATTCTATAAGTTCATGATTGGTGATTTTGTGAGAAGCATCAAGGGCAGATAAGGCAAATCCATGTTCATAATAACTATTTCAGGGCTGGGGATATAGCTTAGTTGATAGAGTGCATGCCTTGCATGCACATGGCCACATGGCCCTGGGTTTGATCCCCAGCACTAAAAAAAAAAAAAAAAAAAAACAAAACAACAACAAAAAACCCATAATACCTATTACAGAAAGTACATAGTACTGTCCTTATAGTGCTGAAGTCAGTTGTCCAAAATGATAAATCAAACACAAGGTGGCTGTCTAATCCCTCTGGGGAACACTACCAGAAGGAGTTATTGCAGAGATTTGACTTCCATGATGGTGTGATTTAACAGTCCACGTAAGGTTTTTGTTTTGCTTTCAATGCTGGACATTAGGTTCACAGGACAGTCAGAAAGGAAAGATAGGTGTGAGTTTGAGGAAAAAAGAAAAAAAAAGCACAACCTGTGAAGATATCTGGAACCCATGAAGACAAACAAACCTATCCTCAAGCCACCAACTTCAATGATGCAGGTGTTTTCTGGCTACCAGATCCTTACAGGTGTTCACATGCTTTGTCCTGGATCCTGAGAAACAGAATTAAGGAGAATTAGTGGGATCTTAAAAAGCTGTGGGTACAACTTCTGCTCACACCAATAAATGGTGCCAGCATATGTTGACAGTACTCCTAAGCTATAATAATGCTTGATCATAAAGCAGACTTCCAAGCATAAATAAGTCTACTGATTTTACTTTCACTTTCCAAATGTTACCTAAGTTTCTTTTGTAGCCAACCCTAATCTAAAATCATGCAGAAGGCTTCCAGTTTTGTCGAATTGACATAGTAATATAAAACCACCATAAAGAGTGTATAAATGTTAAACTGAAAAAAGTGAATGAATTAGTGAATAGATGGATGGATTTGTGTGATGTTTTAAGTCACTCTTTGGCTCCATTTTGACCCAAGTGGGTTGTTTTAACCTAGTGGCTCAGTTCAAACTTTTAGTGTTCCAATCCAAAACCCCAATGATTTTTTTTAGAATAACTAAAACAATTAAGGCATAGTTTGAGACTAAAGGGAGCTGTTATTTTATAAGAGAAAGTTTTCTGAAATTGGCTTATGGAAACCTGAGCTGTTCCTCCAATTGCCTGAGTGACCATGGGAAATCAATTTATTTCTACTGAAAATTCCTCATGAATAAACTGCTTTGCTAAGTAATTCATATCTCACTAATTCTAATATTCTATGATTTATTTTAATTACTTTCAGGAGTAAAAATCACAAACAACTGATTTTACATCAGACACTTTCAGACATAATCTTTTTGTGGTCTGCTAATGAGATTATCCCATTTATTCAGCTCAATAGGTGGGAAAGAAAATGAACATTTCAAACATCCAATACAACCTGCAGGTTTACTACTAGGCATGTTTTCACTTCTTATATACCTGATTGTAAGGAGAACACATTATCATGATATAACCATATAGATAAAGATATTCCCTTTTACCCAGGTAAAAAAGTCAAACAAATGAAGAATAGGAAATTGAATATTTATGCACTTGGATTTTTGTTTAGACATAGGTATATGATGAGTACACTTAACATGGTCATAACTATAAGAGTTTATTAACATAATTAGTTTTACTCTTTTTTTTTTCCTTAAGGTACAGAGGATTGAACCTTTCATGCATGCTAGGCAAGCACTCTACCCCTGAGCCACATTCCCAGCCCTATGTATGCATATTTTAAACCATGATTATAAAATAATTTATTTTTCTTGTTTTACTCTTGAAACGTATATGTGATGACTCTTTTCAAACATGTATTTTTGACATTATATATTTATCACTGGAGCCATATTTTGAATCATATATTGCAGAGTTAAAAAGTAAATGGTCTTCACTTCCATTTTTGTTACTTCAAAAAGAGTGATTTTTAAAATTTGTGTATGATATTGTCAAAAGAAATACTGCCATCAAAAGCCCAAGTATCCACAGGTTTTTGCTGTGGATAAATGCTGTATCTCAAATGCAATATCTACTTCTATGCTTATGTGAGTTGTTTTTAAAAGGGTGAATTACTAAGACAGGCAATAGTTGGATATTTGAGACAATATTCTTAGGAATAACTATTATATTTCTTGGGTCTTCTTCTTTTGTACTTCCTTCTTTTCTTTTTCTTCCTCTCCTCATTCTGTTAACCCCTCTTTCTCCCTTTGTCTTTTTTTTTCCTTCTAGTAAACAATTCTAACAGCTAATTTGAAAAATCCAAATTGAATATTGATTAATATCATTTGAAGGCAATGTGGCTTCCCACACATTACATTTCCAAATCTCACAGGTTAAAATTAAGCAATTAACAGACGTTTGTGTTATGGTAGATCATGTAAAGATTCAACAATAACTTGTCTGTTCTTTCTTTCTAATATATATTATATATTGTCTCCATATTATATTATATTGTATTATATATCAGTCTTGAGAAAACCTGTTAAGTTTTTATCATACCATGTTTTTATACACGGGGAAGCAGAGACTGAGAAATTCCTTGATTGTTCAAGTTCTGTCCCCAAATCCTTTTATTTCATTATAGTCCACAGATATTGGAATAAAGATGATAAAGTTTAAGTTTTAGCTCTTCCATCATCATGTTTTTAGATATTTATCTCAGTTTTCCATTCTACCAATTTGTATTCTCAGATGAGTTATAAAAATGGTGGTAACTCAAATTATGCCTCCTGCCGCTCAGTCTTGAGAAATGTCTCTACCCTTCTGAAATTTTAAGATTCCCAAGGCTTGTATGCAAAATTCTTTTCTCTTTCAATAAATAAAAAGCACTCTCACAAATAAGTATATGCCAACCCAATGATTTCCCATACATGATTAGACATATCTAAACCTCTGATTAAAGTTAGATCTGCTCAAATGTATTTGTATTGAATATAAGAGTTTATACACAGTGTATATTATATTTTTTACCTTTGAATACTTATACTTAATATGCCTAGATATTTCATATCAAATAAATCTATTTGGGTGAGTACTGCAAATTCTTTATCTTTTTGTTGTTGGTTGTTTGTAGCACTACAGACTGAATCTAGGGACCCTGCTTGCTAAGCAAGTGCTCTACTACTGAGCTATATCCCCAGGAACCTTCCCCCTCCTTTTAAATTTTTATTTTGAGACAAGGTCTCTCTGTGTTGTTGAAGTAGGATTTGAACTTGCAATCTTCCTCCTTGGGCCTCAGAGTGGAAGAGATAACAGGTATACCTTGTCATATCTATTAAATCCTTTACCCATTAAACAAGATTCAGCATTCAAAAATGCATGATGACTTCATTGGCTGGAAAGCAAATTATTATGCTGATTTATATCATGATTTATATCATGATTTATATCATTCAGGCAAATGCCAAAATTTTACCTGAAAAGGAAAAATACAATTTTAGTTGTTATAAATCTCTATCAATATAAATTTATTTTCATATATTTGTTTTTGCAAACATTTCAATATTGGTAAAATTGCTGTAATGTCAACAAATACTGCATATTTTCATATAGGATTTTCCTTCCTTTTATAAAAGAAATACTTTTAAACAGTGTTATAGGCTGAATTTTGAGTCCCTCCCCACAAATTCATATGTTGAAGTCTTAGCCTTCAGTAAGACTTAGCCTCCATAATGTGAGCTAATTTGAAGATAGGTGCTTTGCAGCGGTAATCAAGTTGAGGTGGGGTCATTAGGGTAGGTCCTAATTCAATTTGACTAATGTCAAAGTTGGACACAGAGACATTTATAGAGGGAAGATGATTATCTATATGCTGAGAACCCTGGGACAGCTTCTTCCTTCAGACTTCAGAATTCTGCTAACACTTTGAGTTTGGAAGTATATCCTCCAAAACTATGAGACAATAAATTTGTCTTGTTTAAATAACCTAGTCTGCAGTATTATATTATGGAAACCTTGAGAAATTAACACAAATACCATTCTGAAATATTTGCTTGCATTCATTCATGTAAATGGATTTTATTTACTTTGCTAGAAGGTAGATTTTAATTTTAGTTTTGCTAAAGTTAATTTTCCTGAAAATTAGTTTTATTGTCATTGTATGAAATATAAAGGGATTATAGAATTATTTCTGCTATAAGTAGATATATTTTTCTATATGTGATTTCTCTCTACTATATACTTTATAAATAAACTTTAACATTTTTATAAGAATTTCTTCAAAAAGTTAAACAAAATAGTAAGACAGATCAATTTTGACAAGTTTATTTTATACTGTTCGTAGGAAATGCTTAGGATATTTTACTATTTCCACTGATACAAGTTCCATATTTCAGTGGACAAATTTTATGCTTCAAAAAATCATATTTAACTTTTGAAGAATGGGTGGGGATTTATTTTTAAGATACTATTATGAAAAGTGCTCTATGAATAAAAATTACAGAATTGCTTTCACTAAGATTATTAGTAATAGCTTTGATTTTCTGAAGAGATGTCTTTCAAAAGTTATCTTTGTTCTTTTTTTATTTTTTCAGGTATTTTAAGAATGGCATTATATGCTTTGTGGAGTTGATTAGGACATTTTTTACCATATTTCAAGTGAAACTTGAAAGCAGTGGAGCCCTTGAGTATTTCTTAAGTCACAGAGTGATTCCTTCTTCTGTTTAAGAAATGAATACTGTGGTTGATTCCACGATTACAGTCTGAGAGATATTTAGCAAATATCTCAAAGCTTTAAGGACAATTCTTCTTTTCTTGGATTATGTTTTTTTGGTGGGTTTTCCAAGTTAGGAGAAAGAGGAAGAATTTGATTGACATTCTATGACTCTGTGACTATAATGGGTCCTTAAAATTCAAGTTTGAACTAAATGAATACTTTTATCACATTGTACTGTATGCGTGTCGTGTCTGCAGTATCAGAAACTGAGTCATTTGTCACATCTAACAAAGCAGCTGAAGGCTTCCTCTAGAAAACACTATTAATGAAGTGGTATAGAGAGAGTAAAGTAGGTGTAGTTCAATATAGGATATAGGATAGCCAGATGATTTAATTGATCCTATTACATTTATTTAACTTATCTAGGTCAATGGGAGAATAGTATAAGTCAAATTAAAGAAACAAAGATGTCAGTTCTAAAATATTCAATGGGTGTGTTTTACTTTCATTTCTGTTAAAAATAGTTTTATTTTCAATTTTAGGGTTCTTTGCTAAGATAAATAATATATGTGATTTATTCAAAAATTGTTTTTTACATTTTGTAAGCCACTTTTGAAGTGACTTCTATGATGTAGATTGATAGCAAATGCAGTAGAATAGTACTGTACTTATGACATACCTCTGATTTTCTCTATATAAGTAAAATGCTTTTAAATAGATTCAGCATAGAATAAAAGGTCATAAAAATGTATAATACTGCTATTTCTACTTTACCTTGAAGGAGTTTCAATTTCATTATAATTAACCTATTTGAGCTTTAATTTCATCAATATGAATGATTAAATGAAATTTAATAAAGATAAAATGTCAGAAATAGTTAACATTTAGTTTAGAGGCTGCTGGTAGTAAGGAAACAATGAACAAAATAATCTGTTATATTTCAACAAGTATATACATTTGTGAATTTAATGATAAAATCAAATTTCATAAATGTTAACAACCACACCCTGTGCAGACTATCCTGGAACAGGCGAGTTCCTTTTCATGGCCACAACTGTCCCTGGGGACTTACTCTTTCAGAGGATGTTATTTTCAGTCATTGTAGATTGTGCCTCTCAACTCATGGGATTCATCACTTAATCCAATAGTGCCCTCTGTGACCCCTCTTGGCCTTCAGTATCCATATAACAATTATAATGAAAAATGGAAAATATTAGAAAACTATCCCTGAAACAGATGCTTGACTCATATCCTGCCTGTGCTCCATTCTTTTGAGAATCCATATTCATCCAACATGGAGCAGCTTCTTTCATTTCTGACTGTATTTATTTGATTCTTTGTTTTGAGGACTACTTACAGATGTTAGTTTGAGGGAATACTGATGACCAGGGACCAGATTAAGACCACTAAGTCAGTTTGGAAAGGCCGGGAAGAAGCAGGAAAATGGAAATTACTTTCAGATATTACTAATCTGCATCAGGTTTGGATTAGGAGACCAGCAATAAAGGGTTATGTATCTTATTACTCATCACTTGAGTCACTTGTTCCCTTGTTCTTTAATCAACTCCTGTTATTTTAAAAAGTGCTTTTGAAATGTTTTCACTTAAGGATAGGAAATGATGATCTTCATTCAAACCTTTAACTTATTTTTTGTTCCTTTTCTCCTTAGGGATGCAGATCTGTTCCTGTTAGACACAAGGAGGGTCCAAGCTTTAGATGTGGGTTGGCTTGTCTTTGATATCACTGTGACCAGCAATCATTGGGTGATTAATCCACAGAACAATTTGGGCTTACAGCTCTGTGCAGAAACAGGGGATGGTAAGCACTGAATTTCATTTTTTTTTTTTTTTGTGGGGCTTCATTGAACACATTGAGAGTCACTGCTTTGTGTGGGATTTAACCAATATGTGGTTTACACTTATTTATAGAGTATAACACATTCCATATGATCATGCAGTATATTAATTAGTTAACTGATTTAGGTACTCATTCATCCACTACACATTTCTTAGCAGGCTTTGAGGATGGGAGGTAAAGAAAAAGATTATACTGCTCCTGACCTCAAAGAATTTTCAGTCTGATGTTCAGTACCTTTGTGAAAACAAGTAACTACTATAGAATAAGAATACCAAAAGAAAGCCATATGTAAAGTGCTATGGAGCTATGTTATGATTGTGGTGGTAGTTGTACAACTATTTAATTTTTAAAAGTTTTTAAGTCTGTACATCAAAGAAGAGTGAGAATTACTGTAGACAAATTTTATCTCAAAATGGGACTAAAAAGTGACAAATATATCCAAAAAGTGCTAGAGAAACCAAGGAGATATCAGGGATATAAGGGAGGAGAGAGGATGAAATTCAAACAAGAGTCTCAAAAATTTCATAAAATAATATCAAATTAGGTCATAATGCAGTCCCATGTTTGGTCAAAGACAACTGTTCCAGAATTGTTTGTGGGAGGGTCTGTAGGAAATCTTTTATTTAAGAAGCCACAGAAGAAATTCTAATTTTTATGCTCCCAATTTTTATTGAGTGCCTACTATTTGCCATGTGTTTGATTGAATATTGGAGATACAATGGTGAACAAAGGCAGAGTTGCTCTAAGAGGTTTATAATCAAATGAGACATGGGATATTAATCACACAGTAACCTTGGTGAACACATGTCAATATAAGTTGAGGAGTCCAGTGGACATGTGAACATCAATGAACAGATCTGAATTACAATCTGAAAGATATGATTAGGGGAAGAACTTGGTAGGGGTGGGGACAGGCGTTTTGGAGAAATAGAACATAATTTGTAAAGACTATGTGAAGAAAGACTTTGGCACATTCAATTAGAAGTTCAGGGAAGCCAAGGCCAATATATTTAGAGCTTTGTCAGCCTCTAATCACTCCAAACATTCCAAATTGAAATTTAGATTTCCAGTTCATTTGAAATCATATTTCTCAGGATAGGAGGATAGAGCATAATATCTTTAATGATGTGTTGACTTGATTAATAATTTTAAAACATTTAGAAATACACTATGAGGATATATATGGTGCTCTTGCCTCTACCTTACAAATGTTACCATCAGTCTTATGGAGGCTAATCTTTAAGAAGAGAATAAACCTTATTTAAATTCACTGCCTTTAGCTTTCCTCAGAATCAAACAAGAGAATATTAGCCACAGAGCCTGTCTCATTCATTCCTCCTCTGTGTATTTCACTAAAAGCCTACTTAATAAGCTACAGAGTGAAGTACAAGTTGGGTCTGTCTGGGACAGGCTAAGACTCCATTGGTGGCATTTTTTCCACCTATAATAACTCACAGCCTGTGGATCATATCATAAACAGTTTGTGACTCCAAGGATTGAACATAAATAATGAGGATGACAGATACAAATTAAGTAGATCACAGGGTTAGCCTAGTAAAGATTTCATGAAACTCAGATGCTGATCTGGATAAAGAAAGTTCTTTCTCACTGAGACTGTTAGGGACAAAGTTTCATACCTTTCCTCCACCCCAATCCAGACCTTTCTATAGATCTTAATTACAACACTGAACTTTTGAATTTTTATAAACAATTCAAGTATTTTGGATTATAGGTTATTTCCCTATTATGGTTTTGAGATTATTGTTAAGGATCCTCAGAGTTCAAGCATTATAAATGTAGGCTGAGAAAAGCACATGTTTAAATAATCTTCCAAGAATTCTTACAATGTTAAACTACTGTACATTTATGGTCAGAAATGTGACTGGGAAATCTGCACCGTGGGGGTAAGCCAATCGTTTCTTCCCTGGTATGTGGCCCAAACAAGAAAAATTAAATTAGTGGTATGTGCTTCTCCCAGTCTTTTCCTTGGGGATATGCTTGAAATGTCTAACTAAACAAATCAAGAAATCTATGAAATATGATCAGCCTGTTTCCTTTTGATTTCAACCCCCCTCGTCCCATATGAATTTTCTTAAGTTTCGTTCTTTTGTTTTTTTTCACTCTTTTCTTATATTTCTTTTACAATTTGTATAACTTAACTTTCTGTGAATTTATCTTTTTTTTTCCTCTGAGAACTACTTTGTATTTTGAGTTTTCCTTTCTCTTATTTCTCTTTTATCTCATAGGTAATTTTACTTTAAGTACTATTATATTATTTCTCTATTTTTTTTGAGCTTAAAATGAACTAACATTTAACTCTTCAAAGGTTTCCAAATTTTAGGATTTGTTTTGAGATATGGCCTTTTTGTTTTTCTAATATCGTCTAATTTGAAGTATATTAAAATAGTTGCATGTGCTAGGCTAGCTGGATTTTTGCATTTATGCAATCCTTAAAATAGATTTTAACCAGAAGTGGAGACTATATGGCCTTGGAAAAGCAAGTGACCTTCCTGGTACCTTAGTTTTATTAACTGCAACCTCATGGAGACTATACACATGACGTTTTTCTATAAATATGAAGAACCAGATGCTTCAGTGTGTTACAGTGTCACTCATTACCACTGCTGGCATTCCTAGTGCAACATTGCTTCTAACTGAACTAACAGACCATCTTTTATTGGCAATAATTGTTTCTGAGTATGTTTATTTCTCAGCAAAAGAATTTAGAAATCAAAAGGATGCTACTCAGGAAAGTCTGCTTTCAAATTCATTTGCTGGCTATTATTCATTTGCCTGACATAAAATTACTGTCTATACATGTTAAAAGTTGAAATGTTCAAAGAGCATATACCTGGGACACAGATACATGTGTGTGTATTTAACTGTAGAAAGAATAAAATACCTTCCTGATAAAAATATGCAATTAAGACACTGTGAAAGTCAGAATATAGATGATTAAGAGCAAATAGAACAAAGCCAAAAGAGCCTTGTTTGGGGTGGCATTTAAGCTGCATCAGCTGGGTAGGATGTTAAGTAGTAGAGGTGAAGAAGAAATCACAGGGGTGGTAGTGAGAACAAGAGAGAATTCATTCCTGGATGAGGAAACAATGTGAGTAAATACATAGAACGGCAAATGCATGGCATATTCTGGAAAAAAGTTATAGTATAGAACTGGATAAAAGAACACTTATGTATAAAATATGATTGCAGATGCTATTAGGAAAGTGATCTAGGAACAATTCATGGGAGAAACATGGCATCTAAATTAAGTATACTGAATTCTTGTAACTTAGTTCCTAAGTCATAAAAGTACTAGGCTTGTTGCTTAAATAAATAACAGGAACACAATTATGATTACATAGTTGAATGAATATCCATTTCAGGAGGACCTGGCATGTGTATCTCTCCTTCATAACTATGTCCTTGATGCTTGGCATAGTGCAGGTTGTAAATGCTAAAAAGATGTCATGGATGATCATTGAATGAGCTTGTTACTTAAAAAGTTCTTTTAGGCCATCTGCCAGTGAACATGTCTAAAGAAGACTTTTTGATGCTTATTTGGGGTGATTCTTAACCAAACCAATTTGATATAACACAGGAGCAAAATTTTGTAGAGCAAACCTGTATACTGCAAGAGTTAAATAGTTTTGATTATAAGGTGAGAAAAGTCAGTGATGTATATTATTAAATTTAGTTTACCTTACCTCTGTAAAAAAAATAGCAAAAAGGACTAAATATATTTTGGAAATCAAAAGGCTGTTGAAATCAAAAGTAGCACTATGATTCCTAAGAGCGCCTGTGCAAAATATGGCAGTTTGTAGAATATTCTTGTTAGAAATTTGTTAAATGAACTGCAGTAGATTTGGCAAGAGAGTGTAAGGGTATTTTATTGATTTTTTTTTTTTTTTGCTAAACAGATAATTATCTGAGCTCCATATGTTTGTTTCAGCAAAATAAAGCAAACACATGAGCAAGCAAATTAAAAAAAAAAAGCATAGTTGCTTCTTAGTGGCAAAATCTAGAGATTCCAGACAAATTGTTTTATACAATTGTGCAAAATCATTTTCCAAGTTCTCAAGCACTCTTTTTTGTCGTTAGATCTCTATGATAAAATAGGTACTATTTTTATTTTTAATAGCAAATGAGTAAGCTTAGATCTATATTATAGTCCATTGTAAGATTTTCAGTTCCCTAAATTGGAAAGACACATTAATCATCTTACTTATTAGTTCTTTATTAACATTTCTAATAAATTTATGGCAGTGATTTTTTCCCTAGATGTATACACATGGTTTATTATACATATAGCAATTTCATCTAGCTTTTAAGACTTGAATTTTCCCCTAAAAACTATAATTTTCATTGTTTGATGCTTTATATAGTTTTAACTTTCCAAGTAAATTAATTCTTTTTTTAATCATGGGTTTATAGAATAATTTAAAGAAGGAAAAACAAAGACAGTATTTTTGGGTTCATTATAATGTCTTTTAAAAACCCCTATGTTTTCCAACATTTTAGGGCTGGCAGTACTCAGAATGAATTTTGCCAGTGACTTTTTTCTTTTTTACTCAATCCCACTTATATGTCAAAGAAAATTCAGTCCGTATGTTTCTGATTCATTTGTATTCAAGTCATCAAAGTGTTGTTTTGTCAGAATATTGTTTAATGTTTAAGAAACAGTATGATGTCCTTTTTAAAATAAGACTCTAAAGGCCATTTTTCTTTGACAAAGCCACAGTCTAATATCAAGGTAAAATTTTGGGTTTAAATTCAGAGATTTCAATTTTCACTGAATTTTGTACCAATATCAAGAAAAAGATTTCAGAAAAGAGAGGTATTAAACTGTCAAATTAAATCCCATTATAATTGGTGCTTAACGGTAAAATGAATTTATAAGTATTGCTTATAGATAACTTGGAATTTAAAGTTTTAATAATTAATTTAAATGAGAAGGATAAATAGAATCTATAAATATTCTGGATATATAAGTCACAAGAAGAAATCATTAGGAAAATAGATTAAAATAGTGATGTTGATGAACATTAATATTTTCATAAATATTAAAATAAAATGAATATGATAACAATTACCCCACAAGAAGTGTGAGGTTTTGTTGGCATTAGTATCTGGCATGTGGAAGTGCAAGAATTCAGGTCTGTACAGTAAAATGAACTAGAGATTACACAGTGACTTTTCACTCACCTTAGATCTGGGAGGTTCTCCTTTCAATTAGGACAAGGTTTTTATTCAGGCAGTTGAACAAATTATTTAAAGAGGGTTTGAATAAATTTACAAGTCAAACTCTGTGTGTGTGAGAGAGGGTTCTTAACCTAATTTTTTTAACTTAATAAATCCTGGAATATATTCTTTTTAGATGGAAGTTTCTGGATAAATACATAGGGGAAGGGTAAAATTGATACATGACCTAAATTTGAGTTGGCAGCACAGTGTTTTGTTCTTAGGTTCATTTTCAATAACTTTGATAAAAGCTTACTGATAAGAAACTTTTAAATATGTTCCAATCTAAGACACAAAGCCAAGAGATATTAGCACAAAGAGACATGTATCATGTTTAATGGAAGTTTGTATTGGTTGGCTATTCATAGGTAACATAGAATATTAAATTATTATTACTTAATATGGTAGTAAGGCTCAATTATTTTATTTTTAGAAAAATAACAGTTATTTGGGGGGTAATTAATTGCACCAAATGGAAATAGGACAGTTTTTTGTTTCTCAATATGGTTATGTATACAAAGCTAATTTATGATAGGCTGATCTACATTAACATCAGAAAAAATTTTCAATTTAAAGATGCCTCAGACATTACAAGGACTTCTTACAAAAAAAGTAGAATTACAGGCAGGACTTTAATGCTCATGGAACACATGGTTTAAGAAATAGTGACATTCTTTGCTAAAGACTAGGAACTAATGGTTCCTAAAAATACATGTTATACTGATATTTATAGCAAACTATATAAAATCACTACTGTATATAAATAATATTTCCCATAAAAGAATGAGAAAACAAAGAGATTTCATGAATTGGTTGGAAGAACATTAAGACAGGTCTTATGGGGGGGGCGGGGTTCATGGGGGCAGGAAAGATGGTGGAATGAGATGGACATCATTAACCCAGATACATGTATGATTGCATATATGGTGTGATGCTACACTGTGTACAACTAGAGAAATGAAAAGTCGTGCTGCAGTTGTGTACAATGAACTAAATTGCATTCTGCTGTCAAATATACCTAATTAAAATAAATTAATTAATAAAAAATAGAAGAGAGGTTGGTAAGGAAACACTGAATTTTTCTCGTAGTTAAAATCAACCATTATGCCAAGATTACACTCATTTCTAAGAGTCAAAGTACAATTAACTAATTATATTTTACCAGGTACTATATTCTAGACAAACTAAAAAGAAGTTGCTACACTAAGTATTTCAGAGCTTTATTCATATTGAGAATAACCATTTCTATCATCAAACAGCATCATACATCAACAATAAACACTGTAAGTACTAAAAAAATTTCAAGAAAACAGACCACTGTAGGGGCCTCCTGCTCAGATTATAAACTGCACCAGTCTGCATGTATTTCCCACAGATGTAAGGAAGTTAAGTGTTTACGTGTGTATGAATGTCACGATGAAAGCCACCAATATGAATAATCAATCTGCACCAATAAAAATAATAACAAGGTAAATTTACAGCTTTATTATGCTTCTAGGTTCACAATAGTTTTTTCTATCTCATTTGTCATAGACTCAACAATTTAGTTCCCTTTTATTTTCCCAAAGTTATTGTGAAAAAATCCAAAACATCTCAGTCATCAGAAAAATTAAATGTAAATCAAGATATTAAATTTTATGACCCATAATTTTTCCAACTTCTATACTCTTTAACCTGTGATTATTCTTCATTCATTCCAGAAATTGACAACTGTTATGGCTATTTAATAAGGTATTATGGTTTGGATATGAAGTGTCCCCCAAAGACTCATGTGTTGAAACATTGGTCCCCAATTCAGTAATATTCAGAGGTTGGGATTTGGGGAAGTAATAGCATCATGAGGGCTCTGACCTCATCAGTGGATTAATCTATTGAGGGATTCATAATTTGATGGCATTATTTGGAGGTGGTAGAATCTGGAGAAGATGAGGCTTAGTTGGAGGAAGTGGGTCATTAGAGGTGTGCCCTGGAAGGGTTTACCTTGACTCAGGCTTCTTCATTACTCTCTGGTTCCTGGCTGCCCTGAGGTAAGCAGCTTTCCTTCACCATACCCTTCTGCCATGATGTCCTGGTTGACCACAGGCCCAGAAATAGTGGAGCCAGCTGATCGTGGACTGAAACCTCTGAAAACGCATAAGCCAGCATAAATCAACTCTCTGTTAATTAGATTTTGTCATAGCAATGGAAATCTAACACATGGTATGGGATTAGTTGTTTTCTATAACCTTGATTTTTAAAAATTTCTATTGTTTCTTACTATATGAGGAGTAATTTAACATACTAATAAAATTTGTATTCAAATTTGCTATACCCTATAATGTTTCCTAAATATGCCCTGTTAAAATCACATTTTTCCAAAATTTTATAGTGTCTTTTGAATAACAGCATATTCCTAGTTAGAAAAACAGTCTAACATCTAATGTTTGCATGTGATTATAGAGTATACAAATGAGTATGTTGCTAATTTTTTCCTTTTACCTTTATTAAGAATAAGTGTGTTTGTTAGGGTGGGATATAGCTCAGTTGGTAGAGTGTTTGCTTCACATGCACAAGTCCCTGGGCCCAATCCCAGCACCACAATAAAATAAAATAAAATATAAGAATAAGTGTGTTTGTGTGAGAGATAAAGAGATTTTAATATAATATGTACTTAATAAGTCTGAGATGTATTCTTTTCAAATATAACTTTATGGTTAAGTAAGTTTGTCATATTATCCTTACTGTCCTTAAGACAGCCATTTTTACCTCAGGGGAAAAAAAAAATCTCAAAAGTAAGCATCTGTTGTTAAAGAACTATCTGTGTCAAGGGTCAGTTGATCTATGTGGCTGGTTAATCTGAATATCAGCTGACAGAGCTAATAAGTAGCAGAAGAAATTCAAAGATCAAGGGTGATATTTTTCTTTTTCTCCTGCTGTTTTGACTACAGTTTCTCATTATTATTTATCTAAGTTCACAAAGTTAAATTATGTCCACTTATCACAGGATCTTTTAAACATCTTAAGATTTGATAATATTCCTCTCCTTTTTCTGAATGTTATCTTATAAAGCAATTAAGTCATTTTTGTTTATAAAACCATATGGCTCCCTGTGTGCTGAATTTATGGTGATGACAATTAGATTTAAATACATGAGAATTTCTATATCCAGGAAACAACAAGTTTTACATATCTTTCTAGATGGTTCTGAAAGGGAAAACACACACACTCCCATGATTTGTTCTAGATAAATATTATAAATAAGTAGTCCTTTATGCTTTATGTATTCTTTCAAGTTAAGGATAAGCAGAGCTTCAGTCTTAAATAAATATTTAATAATAAATTAGGAAGATAGTTGAAAATAGTTATCTTCAAATACTTCTAGAAATTAAAAAGTTGGACTTTCTCCGTAGTCCAGAAGTCATATAAATGTGTAAAAAGGGCAGATTTAGAGCCCAATGCAAGAAAAAAGTGCCTGAGAAATGGAAGTTAATGGTCATGGAATTGTTTGTTCTGTGAGGGAGTGAACTACATGAGACTGGAAGAATTAATCATTTAGCTGATTAGGGATGATAGCAAGAAATAATTTCTCAGGTAATTTCGAAGGTTGCTTAGAATGTTGCTGAACTACATAATGTAAGCCAATTAAAACCTATAAGCACATAATTACACTTTAAGCATCATACATATGTAAATAATATATGCAGAGATAGTACTTAAATAGAAATGTGTCATTTTTTAAAAAGCTGGTATTAAATAGTTATATTCAAAGAAAAACTCAAGGTATTGATTTTCATGTGTAAAATATGAGACAAGGAAACTGGCAAAAGGAAGCAAGAAAGATTAGACATCTTTCTTTATGTGTGTAAAAGGGAAATATCCAGGCATATACACATTCTCAAGTATTCATGTGAGAGATCAAATATAAATTTTTAATTAAAAGTCTGTATTTGTTGAGGTTATCATAAAACTCCTCTTCATTGCATTTAGGCTTATATTTTCTTCTACTTTTAACTGTGACAATGATTTACTTAGAATCACAACAAAACATAAAACTCAAACTAAATTTTTCCAGAACACATCAATTTTATTTGCATACTTTAATTTTATTTCATTTTTTGCTAGACTGGGGAGTAACCCAAGACCTCCTACATGGTAGGCAAACCTCTACTACTGACACTTGAAAGCCCAGAGCATTTTAGAGTGACTTCTGTTTATATCATATTTCTATAGAATTTCATAATCATTAAAACAGAAATTAATCTTTAAGAATGTATTAGATTCTGAAAATCATTTTCTGTATGAGCCAAGCCTTGGAGAGATAGTTCAGAGATGGCTAAAGGAAACAAGTGCATTTGTCATTTTTTAAAAATATTAATTTTTTAAGTTGTAGGTGGACACACAATACCTTTATTTCATTTTTACGTAGGGCTGAAGATAGAACCCAGTGCCTCACACGTGATCTGTGAGCACTCTGGTCATTTTAATGTGAATGTTAACAAAAGTAGACATTGAAAAAAATTCTTGTACATTTTTAAAATGTTACTAGATTGTAAAAATTACTAGATTTCTACTGAAAATTACCAGATTTCTACTGAAAATAAAGATGACATAAATTTCCCTTGGGGATTAAAATCAGTATTTGTTAATTTGTCAAACCCAAGTAGGCTGTGACCCATGGATTTTCTAACTGGGGTAACATCTTAAAACACATTATGAATATATATCTTTCCTGTTTTCTTAGTTTTTTTGCCCTTTGCCCACTGCTTAAAATTTTCAAAATCATCAGTGTGTCTTTTTTTTATGGCTAGAGTAAATAAATGTAATTATTGGAACACTGATAAATTTCTACTTTATTCAACCAAAGAATTTATATTTTTTATTAATCATGATTTTCATAAACTGTACTTCATGTGTTTTCAAACATATCAACATTTATTTTCTGACTATACAAATCTGCTTTATATATTCTTATTTTGGTAATATTTTTACTAATAGCAACTGTTCTTCCATGCTATTATTTCACCTTTTTAAATTCTATATTGTCAATTCAGGTTTTGCCTCCTAAGGACATCTTTAATTCATTTTTAATAAGTATTTAGACCATGAATTTGCGCGATGAGCAATTAAAATCATGTTAATTATATTAGTGGAAACTAACATTTTCTGACAGCTTACTAAATGCCAGGTATTTTGCTAAATTCTTTGAAAGGAATGTCTACTTTTTCTTCTCTATTATTATTATCTCATTTTGTACATGAAGAAGCAGTCTTTGAAAGCATAAAAATCTTTTGCCCATAAATCTAAAATGGACTGGTTTTCAGAGCCTATCTTTTATATACTAACTCTTGATTAATCTTATACAAATTCCAAGCTAAAAAATGTACTTTTATAATTTCCTAATAAAATGATGTTACTAAAAATGATTATTATAGGACAAAATTGAATCTTATTTTGGATCCATTGGGAATTACCTTTGAGTTTCTTTACTTTCTGCCTGCAGTTTAATTGTGATCTGACCCACACAAAACAACAGCATTTCTACCATTTTTTCCCTAAATCTAACTACTTCAATTTTTCTTTTAGTCTCTTACATAATCATAGTTAATTTGATAAATTCATAAATTGGAAAGAGGAAAATGTAACTTTTGTTAGTCATTTACTTCAACATCTAATTACATTTAGCTAAATTTAATTTATTTTAATTTGATAATGATCTTCCCCCTTCTTTTCTGTCTTATGCTGCTTAGTAATGTGTTCAGACTTCCTTCTCTTATTTTCTCTATTTTTCCCTGGCTCATACTCCCTACCATGGAATCTTTATATGTACTCCTTCCCCCCTACCTCCTCTTTAAAAGACTTTATTTATTTATTTTTCAGTATACAGCAGTCTTTAGGTTCAGAGAAAAATAGAGAGGAAGGTTGTGAGATATCCCATGTGTCCTCTGCCCCCATACATTCATAGCCTCCCCCACTGTCTACATGCCCCACAACATGGTACATTTGTTACAGTTTATGAGCCTACATGGACACAGCAATAGTGCTCAAACTTTGTATTTGGGTTAACTCAGTGTTGTACTTATGCTGACTATTTTTTATGCCCTAAAAATGTTATATGTTCTATTTTATGCCTCATTCCCCACCCTGGCAAACACTGATCTTTTTACTCTATAAAGTTTTGCCTTTTCCAGGATATTATATAGTTGGTTTTGTTCAATATGTAGCCTTTTCAGATTGGCTTATTTTATTTAGGAATACACATTTATGTTTTCTCCATGCTGGGAGGTGATTGAAGCAGGAGGATCATAAATTTGAGGGGAGCCTGGGCAATTTAGCAAAACCCTGTCCCAAAATAAAATTTTTAAAATGGGCTGGGAATGAACTTCAATAGTTTAGTGTTTTCCCTACTCATTTCTTTTTTTACTGAATATTATTCTACTGTCTGTATATACCAAAGTTTATTTATCCATTCACTACTGAAGGTCACTTTGGTGGCTTCTGTGTTTGGGCGATTACTAATAAAGCTGCTAGGAAAATTCATATGCTGGTTTTAGTGTACATACACTTTTTCCTACTTACCAAGGTTTGTAGGATCCCATAATAAGAATATGTTTAGTTTTATAAGAAACCACCAAACTTTCTTTCAAAGTGGTTGTGCCGTTATGAATTCCCATGTTGATCAGTGAGTCTTATTGCTCCATATCTTCACTAGCACTGGTATGAGTGTTCTGGATTTAGGCCCTTCTGATAGGTGTGCATTTCCCTGAAGATACGTGATGTGGAGCATCATTTTCTAGGCTAATGTGCCATCTGTATATGTTCTTTGATGTGGTGCCTATTAAGATCCTTGGCCCATTTGTTTTTAACTGGGTAGTTGTACTTGAGTTTCAAGAGTGTTTTGTGTATTTTATCAGATATGTCTTTGGCAAGTATTTTCTCCTTCATTCTGGCTTGTCTTTCCTTCTCTTGACAGAAGAGATTTTTAATCTTAATGAAGTCCAGCTTTTCAATTTTTTTTTCCCATGGGTCATGCCTTCAGTAACCCCCTTCTCTACCTTTTCTTAAAATATTACCTGATGCTTAAGCTTGTAGTTTAAAACAGGTACAGCAGACTCACACTGAGACTAGTCAAGTATTCAGTTTCTAAAACTTATTTACTTTTACACAAAATTTCAGCATAAAATCCATCCTTTCTCTCAACCTACCATCCCATCTCCAAGTATCAAAGCTGATAATCAGCATTATCTCAGCCACAAAGAGTCCTTGTGCTACTTGGATTATATTTTGGAGACCAACACATTGGATGAACTTTTCCACCCAAAATTTAGAAAAATACTCTGTCATTTAAACCTATTTTTATTTGTCAGTGTGTTTTGCTTTTCTAAAAACCTCATATTTTGAACAAAATGGTTTGAATATAATTTGCAGATCCCTTAATTTAGTTGAAAATGTAGAATAATTATCCTGATTTTTAAAAATTATATATAATTTAATATTTTTTATATCTGTTTTATATTTTTCTTCAATCAGTACTCTGAAATGGACCTTATGCATAGTTCAGTTTATTCCTGTATAATGATTCATAGGGAGGCAATATTTTTTCCTTAATAAATAGGAAAGGTAGCAGAATACAACAATTACTAATAGGGCATTATGTAAAATTGTGGATGTGTAACCAACGTGATTCTGCAATCTGCATTTGGGGTAAAATTGGGGGTTCATAACCCACTTCAATCTAATGTATGAAATATGATATGTCAAGAGCTTTGTAATGTTGTGAAAAACCAATAAAAAAAAGTAGGAAAAAAAGATTTAAAAAAAATAAGTATGTTTATAAAATATATTCAGTAATAAACTAAAAGATTCAAATATGTTATTTTATCATGTCCACTATATATACAACATTATAAAATTAGGCTTTAAAAGTAATTGCTTTTGTTTGAATAGTATATTTATATTTGAATGAGAGCTGCATGGTAAACATAATTACTTATCCAAAGGTTAGCATCACAACTCCAGAACATACTTGAAAAGGGGTTTTTAAGATCAGTGATCTAAAGTAAGCAGTGACAAACAGGAGTTAGTTGTGGCTCATTATCTGGTGAAAGATGTATTTTACCATTTTTAAATATTTCTCTCAATGGAAAGAGATATGAAAGTGTTTAGCTACATCTGTATTTCTGTTTTTTATTTTCCCTAATTCAGAACAGTAACCATGGAGCACCAATCTTGCCAAACAAATGCCAATGTCAGGAACATATTTCAGTTTTTGTTGCTTTATTCCTATTCTAGACTCTTAACTATGGCTAAACTAATGATCTGAGGAGTAAATATTTTTCATGGTAATATCAAGTTGCAGCCATGAAAAATGAGAAATACTACTTATTATCATCATGCACTTCAGTTAACTCTGTCTTTTCTATTCTTTCCACTTAAGTTTAACTTCTTGCTGATACTGATTTCTCAAAGATACATTGCAAAAATAACAGTAGAGCTGAGTGGGAAGAGAAAACCTTTCACAGGAGAAGGGAGGAGCTGTAACTGTGGTTCTGTGCTGCCAAGAGTTGAACTTTGGCACTCTAGGAAAACCCAACAGATATAAACAAACAAACAAACAAACAAACAAATATAAACTAACAACCAGAGCCATGGTATGTATTGTGAATTGTGATCCCAATTTGGAATTAGAGAAAGCATACTATGATAGAGTGATTATATATCCCAGCTTCTTTAAAATGCATACTAATTTCTCTGTACTGTGATAAGTTTCTTTTTTTTCTTGGTACTGGGGATCAAGTTCAAGGCTTTATGCAAGCTAGGGAAGCACTGTGCTACTGAATTATATTTTCTTTTTTAAATTAAAAAAATTAATGTGATATATATGACAACAGAATGCATTACAATTCATATTACACATATAGAGCACAATTTTTCATATCTCTGGTTGTACACATAGTAGAGTCACATCCTTTGTGTCTTCATACATGTACTTAGGGTAATGATGACCATCACATTCCACTGATTTCCTCCCCCTACCCTTCCACTCCCTCCCCTTTTCCCTTTTGCCCTATCTAGAGTTCATATACAATGGAATATTATTCAGCATTAAAAGAGAACAAAATCATGGCATTTGCAGGTAAATGGATGGAGCTGGAGAATATAATGCTAAGTGAAATTAGCCAATCCCCAAAACTTAAATTCCAAATGATTTCTCTGATTTAAGGATGCTGATTCATACTATGTTGAGCTACATTTTCAATCCTTCCATTTTTATACTCTAGACAGGGTCTAGGCTCTCTGTAAGTTGTCCAGTCTAGTCTCAAACTTGTGAACCTTTTGCCTCAGTCTCCCAAGCATCTGGGATTCTAGGAATGCACCTCTGTGCCCAACATAAATTTCAACTTGAATGATAGAAACTAGGGAAATCACCAGCTTCTCACAGCTGCCAAGGAGTATTGAATACTTATATTCCTACTTCTTAGGAAAGACTAACCCTGAACTTAATGAAACAGGCAACTATCACAATACTAAGTAAAAAAAAAATACATATATATATATATATATATATATATATATATATATATATATTTAATGTGTGACACTGACAAGCATGAGATGAATGGTTTTCCTTAATTCTTCTTAAAGTGGAAAGCTTTTATACAGAGACCCAAGATGAAAGCATCAGCCCTAACCAATTACTAACACTGTAATCTGAGGGGAGAGCACACTACTTTAGGAATAACAAGGCTGTTAAAATCTGGCCCTTTGTTAGATTGATTGATTAATTAATTAATTTGGTACTGGGGATTGATCCCAGGGGCGTTTAATCACTAAGACTCATCCGTAGCCTTTTTTTATTTTTTATTTTGAGACAGGGTCTTACTAAGTTGTTTAGGTCTTCACTAAGTTTCAGAGCCTGGCTTTGAACTTGCAATCCTCCTGCCTCAGCCTCCTCAGTTGCTGGGATTAGAGACGTGAGCCACTGTGCCCAGCCTTTGAACATTATTTTATCATTTTTAAAGATGTGATTGTCATCTTATTGTGAAAAGTAAATAAGATGATGTACATAAGTCAACAGGTAAAACATCTGTCTTCAATAGCTTGTAGCTATTACTTCTGTTTTGATTTCAGAAGTATTCAATCTGTAAACCTCTCAATTCCCAACTTCCTAATTCATTTGAAAGACATGCTTCTTATACTCTTAGGTATGATTTATATTTATGTGTGGAGGTATTCTTTATAGGATTTTTCTCTGAGGTGACACAACTAATAGAAAAATGAAAATTGTAGTTATGCTATGAGGTCAGATGTTGCAGCTGAACTGAGTTGAGCAAAGGATAAATACTCCTGGAAATCAGCTATTATTTTGCAAGCAAATGGTTCAGAAGGATGCTTTTTCTCTGGGTGCCACCATGAAATCATGGTGTTATGCCTGGTCGCTAATGTAGGGTAAGCCAGATTGCGTTTTTGACATAGAGACATGAGAAAACAATGAGGAAAAGATCCATTTCTTTTTACCTGGAAGAATGCTTTGTGATCATACTATTCTATGTGAAGGAAAGAATTAAGCCCTAAATGTCTTAACTCCACATTTTTGGAAGTAAAAGTAGATACTTACTATGGCATATTATATTAGGTATTTCAGTATTAGTTCGCCACTGTGTATTTTAGAAAATACCTTTACTTTTTTCACTCTTCTCTTCACTAGGTATTAAAATAGTTTATTTTTCCTCCATTTTGGTAGTATAAAAGTAGCTTGTAATCATTTTACAGATTCATTTATCAAATAAAAGTGAGATCAAATATTTAATGAACTATGATTTGCCATATTATATAAAGCTTTTGAATAATATATCAAATTAACTGATAAAAAGAACTCTTATTATTATATTATAACACATTATATTTTTAATACTTTTGGTTGATTTCTGCTAAAACTTTGCTTCTCAATAATTTTATTTAAATCTTCCATGCTATTAAAAGAAAGAATTCTCTGTCTACACTTTTTTTTTAATTTAAAAAAAGCCATATAATAACTGGAAAATAAACTAAAAATAATTCACTCTTCCCATGGTTTTGTGAGAAGAATGTTTCTTCTTTCTTAAAATAAATGAGGGCTATACAACCAACTGCTAACCAATCTTTTGGGGGCATGTGAGAAATGATGTCGGTAAAGCTCATAGGGCCTCTGGGGAAAGGTGCTATATAAAGACTAGAGCTATTAAAAAATCAGGGCTTTTGTGCAGGTAAACCACAATTCTTAGTATGAGATTCATATTTCAACCAGCAGAAAATATTGGGCCCCAGGATAAACCATCTGTTGGGCATGTCATACCTTGAGACCCAAATCCATGGAAGGAGACTTGCCATTATTCATCACCTCATCTCTGCCCTTCATGCAGTAAAAGATTTTAACATTTTGGGCAACTTCCACAATCGTGAACAAACCTTGATCCTGCTCCTTTATGACTCTCAGTCTCTTGGTTCCCAGGCTTTCCTTCCTGGAGTCTCATGGGCTTCAGTTCCCAAAGGTTTGTGTTTTTCTTGTCATGCCTTTAGTCATCCTGCCTGTGTTTGTGACCAAATATCCTCATTCCTTTTCTAATCCCCACCATGTTCTCAAACTGTAGGGTATTACAGACTCTCTGTACAATTTTTAGAAACAATGTCAACTCTTTTAAAAAGCTCTTCCCCTTTAACTTCTCCACTCCTTGTGTACCCCAGTCAGAGAGGAAAATGAATTTCTTCTGCTGCTATAAGTTACCAGGATCCTTACCACATTACTCATCCTCAGAAAACTCACAGTTCACATCCCTGTGTCAGGGTATGTTCCCCAGTGCCCTCCTTGGATTTTATGTCTCCAGTGTGTCTGTTTTCCTTTCCTTCACCAGCAAAAAATCATATGCTTGTTTACACATATTATTCCATTTTTCCTTCTCTTGTTTTTATAAATTTTTAATATTAAAATAATTATAAATATACTTGATGTAAAACCAAGTGGTTATGTTTAAATTACTCTTATAAATTCCAGTATACAGATGAGAATGGAAAATTCTAACAAAGCATTGCATGAGAAGCTTTGTTTGCTAAATAGAACTCAAGAATTACTGTGAAGAATCACTTAAAAATCTTACCTTGCATTCCACAGTTCAAAGAAATATTTTTCAAATACCCCTTAACAGTGAGTTTCCATTACCACTGAAACAGTTTTAAATCACAGCTTTTCCTTGTTTTTGTTTAAGTTTATAAGGCCATGTAAACCATTTTAAAATTTGAGCAGAAATGTTAAATTACATTTGTGGTATTTCATATCTGTGGCTTATATGTGGAAATGGGTCTATGTTTTTAATACAAAACTGAAAAGTATGCAAAATTTTCATCAAAGTATAACAAAGTTGAAATTGTAACTAGATTACAATATGCTTAATTTAAGGCTACACTGAATTAAAGTATATATGGAATTTAAGTAGACAAAATTCTATCTTCCCTACATTTCTTAAAATTTCATGTAAACATGATTTAGTCTATATGCTGGGTAGCAAGTTCTGGACGTTTTAAATCATCCCTTTCCAAAAAGAGTAAAATTTCAGTATAATTTAGAGTAACAGAATCTGTAATTGAAAAGTATCAGAACCAAAGTTAACCACAGGTTGAAAATAAGTGAAGATCAAGTAGAAATGTGAATGAGAAATAATGAACTGATTTGTCTTCCATGAAGTAGTCTATAAAGGATGCTGGATGTCTTTCTCTGAAAGTCTTTCTCTGAATGAATGAAAGATAATTTGTGCATCAGTTTCATCACAGGTGTTTTGGGTTAAACAGTCATTGCTGTGGGTTTATAGGAGAAAAACCAAAGTTGGATTCTTGCTAACATCTCCGAATGATATCAACGTTTAGACTCTGATAAATCCTCAAATGAGCATTTTTCAAACTGTGTATCCTACAAGGAAACTAAATGCTCATATTTGGAACCACTTATCCTTATAACATCAACATATGTCTAAAGAACTGTTTTATGTCAGAATCTCCTTTAATAACTGTGTTTTAAAAGAAATAAACAATTCAAATGCCACATTTTGCAAAAGGAATGGTCTGAAACACAAAACCACTGAGTTTGAGATGGATCTTTGGTTCACCAGCTGACCTCCATTAATATAAATTTGAAATAATCTCAGTTGGGTTCTTATGAAAGGGATATCCTGGGACATTACTCAAATCTATACTCTGTCCCAGTACTCAGATAAAGTCGTAAGGGTCAGAGTGTTAGAACTGGAAGTCGGCAAAATTTAGTAGCCTCATAAACTTTAGTCTTAATTCCTGTAAGCATTTCTTTAGAAGATACCAACCCAACCCTAACTTTATTCATATTTATCAACAAAACAAAAAATAAAAAAACAAAACCAAAAACTTTATTTTACCTTGCTATCTTTACAATAAGCTTGAGGTGAAAACAAAATGGCCAACGTATAAATAGTTCTAAAAAACCTTTCCATATGCAAAAATTATTGGACATCTCATTACCAAACTCTGGACTCCTATAATTTTTTCATTACTCCTTGTACTTCATCATGCAAGCATTCCATAATCCATAAACCCGGGATAAGGAGACACAAACTGCCATCAGTGAGATCAGTGGAAGACTGGCACATTCTTCAAAGAATCTGTTCTATATCCTCTTCATCATCTCCTCTCCCTTCCCACTTGTGTGGGAGAACACAAGTGCATCTCTGCTTGAACAATTCCCAGCAAACGTTCTTCACTTCCTGTTATCACTCCACATGTTTACCAGATCGCAGCCTTACCCCAATCCTGGTGTATATCATAAACACATGTGTATTCCACAGGGATTTTTTTCTTGCTCTGAGAGCATATTCCAAAGGGAGTTTTCATCCCATGACTGGCCATCTCTTGCTCTAGTGCAATTTTCAGGGTGCCTGAAGAATGTCATTGCTGTCTGATTGCTATTTTGATCAATTACCTTCCATTGGCTGCTTCTCTTTTCTGGAGTCTATGCTGATGCTGACACTGGAGCAGATGCGTGATTACTAGCTTGTTCCATTGCTGCCATCCTCTCCCATTGTGAAACTGCTCAGAAGCTATTTGTCTAATGTAGGGAGAATATTTTTCTACTACTGTGTCACATTCTGTTAATCAAGTGCCAAAGTAGTGCTACCTTGTCCTCCCATATGTTAAAGAGACTTTGTATTAAAGAGTTAATTAGATTTTCTTTGAATCTCTTTCCTTTAAAAATTAGAAATTCAACCACTGGAGCTGTGCCAGAAGTAACTGAATTTATAGGCTCAAAAATCACTACTTCCTTTTGCTCCCTGAGATATTGTTATTATTTGAATCTATGCTTTCGGGGTTCACCTTTCCCTTAGGTTGACTTTTTGCCCATGAAGTAGCTCCTCTTCATTCAAATACATGTCTGTTAAATTAAAACTACCAATGTTCTAGCTATATCTAAACATGGCTGAAACCACGGTGACTAAACTTGATATCTAGCTGGTTTGGTTACCATACTTTTATTTTAATGCTCATTTTATAAATGGTCTATCTTACTTTTCGTTGTGTTGTCAGTATCTCCATCTGTCTAAACTATAAACCACTCAAAAATAAGGGTCAGCTCTGAAAAGCATATCCATGGTGGTACACAGACCATGTATAGTTTTCCTTAATCAAAATGCTTTAGGTAGTCATCTTTAATTATGTATTGGTAATATCTTAAAACATACTGTATATTTAATAACAAAATATAAAATGCTCAAATAAACTTTTATAAAGTATTCACTATTTTAATATATGCAATATAGACTGGATTCCTGACAGTATTTTAAACAAAATTAATTGTTCAGCCACTCAAAAGCTTTAGTTAATATAATCAGTGTAGGTATACTGTGTCTTAAGAAGTAGGCTAAATAGTTAATGCTTCTGTGTGTAGTTCAAGACTAAGGGTAACTGAGCAAGCACTAACTTATGGAATCTTAATAGTCACCTCATTGCTGGAATAAAAAGGAAACCAAGAGGAAACTTAATAATATTAAAAGTTATTTTAAAGGGAGTTCACATTGATTTGAAGGGTACTTTGCTTCACATACAATATCTACCTTTGTAAAACCTAAGAAACCCATATTTGTAGCATACATCTTTATAGTTTTCAGAACATAAATCTTTAGAGTAGTATTATTTCTACATAGATAAAAATTAAAAGATTGAAAGTCTTTGGAATAAAAATAAAAGAAACCCGCTTACAAAGCAAAGGAAACTTGGAACTTTGAGTTAAGTGCATATTTAACTTTAAAAGGGTCAGTGTGTGTAGTAATGAATGGAAAACTGATTTTATTATATTCCATTTGTGAACATCTAGCAGCAACCTATTTCAGCATTAGAAAGATCATATATTAAAAATGATTTCTGTAGTCATCAAAGTATACAAGTAAAAATTTAGTTCCTGTTAAATTAACACTTCATTAAAACATCAAAATAAAAGCTTTGACAAATACTTTTTTATGTCATACCCAGAGACAGAAAAAAGTTAGAAAATTTGAAGAACAGATTGCCAGTTATTCTATTCTGTAACAGTTAAGTTTCTCAGTTCTTTCTTTCTTTCTTTCTTTCTTTCTTTCTTTCTTTCTTTCTTTCTTTCTTTTCTTTTCTTTTCTTTTCTTTTCTTTTCTTTTGCTGAGCTCTCTGTCACTGGAAACATCTTAAACCAATTTCAAGTGCTACACCTGAATAAACATGTTGTAAAAGTGTTTATGTATTGAAGTGGGTCAGTTCAAGGTATGGTATTTGGCTGGAACTTCTAATTTCTCTTTTTACAGCAAAAGGGCTGCCAGAAGGAGGAAGTCTGAGCTGAATTAATACATTTGTTACAGTGGAAGTAGAATGGAAACTACTCTGACCACAAATCAAACTACCTCTTTCATTTATGCCAGTGATAGAGTTTTTCTAAGAAATGTAGACTCTGGCATAGAGCCACTGTAAGTTTGCATTTAAAAGAGAAATCTATATGCTTATTTGTTCAAGGTTTACTGCTTTGATTATTTGTAAGTCCTTTTTCTAGTAGGACTGAATGTAGTGGCATTTGTGAGGCAGATGACCATTTTAATACTTGTATGCATTAGATAATTTTCCCCAGTATGTTGTAGTACAGTTGTTGAGGACACCTATGCTGCCTGGATTGGGGCAGACTCTCTTTTAAAAATCAATATCTCCACATTTAAAGGACCTCTGTGTCCTTCCCAACAGCTGCATAGTCTCACATGACACAATCTCATATTCTGACGGTAGAAGCTCTCTGCACAATACCAGTATACACAAAAGTGTTTATGCTGCCAAAATAAATTTTGTTAAGAGCAAGGGTTTATTTGCTAAAATGCCATTGATGCTGTTTCAGGACTTGTTTTCTTTTTCTTTCTTCTAAGGTGGGTCAGGTCTTATAATGGACTGAGACTGCTCCACAGACTTTACAGAATAAATATTTTAAGAAAACATGCATATTTCTCAGGGGGAAAGCCGGAGTCAATCATGCACATATTTCAAACCACATTATAAATTATTCTTACAGGATTGGTAGTGTCCATATCTAAGTAGTAACTTTGTATAAGTTTTGAGTAATTCTCAACTAAATTTACAACTTAAGGTTAAATAATTCATCCTCTTTGAGTGACTTTTAGGGAACCAGATATCAGTCAATGGTTTTCTTTGTATACATAGATATTATATATAAGTTGATATAGTACTTCTATAATTTTTACATAGACTATATTTAATTTTTAGTGACAATTATTTTAAATTAGAAAAGGCTAACAAAAGTGAATTATAAAAATTCACCTGAACATTTTTCTCTTTCCTGAGAGTCTTCAGACTTGGTTTTCTTCTTCTGAAACTTTTTCAATAAAAATTATTCAGGTATGTCAAACTCAGGAGTGGAATTCTAAAATTTCCTAGTTTACTTCAAGATACTTCATAATGAGGATGAAGTGCAACTTAAAAGCAAGCCTCCATCCCCGGAAGGGTCTTCCAGAATGACCTGTGAAGAGCTTTAAGTAGAGCACAGAGTTCTCAAGTTTGCTAAAGCCCTGGGCAGAGGCGAAGGCGGAAAGGCTCTCAGCGTTAATTAATACCTGAAAGGCTGAAATTGGCTGGAGAAAGTAGAAACACCTTCTAGGCATTCAGCTTTTACCACTTAGAGGAAAATTATGAGGTCTTTAGTGTGGAAGAGTCTGCAGATGAGATTTCTGGAATTGTTATTCAATGTGGACATTTCCAGGCTGATGGGTAGTCAAACCTTTCTAGGAGTGTCCCTGACTTTGAGGTCTGAGAAGGTATCCATGAGTGAATGTGGCCCAAGGGTGTTCTGTGGTGAAAGTATGATCACAATAAAAAATTAAGCATGCATGTTTGTCTGTAATAGTAACCCCACGAATGATAAGAAACTTGGCCTATAAAGAAAAAAAAAATTCTGATACTGCTTTAAATTCTGATACTGCTTTTTTTTTGCCTTTTTCAAAGTACCCTCAGAATTGATTCACATCAGGTAAATTTTATCTCTTGTAAAATAATTCCTTGTGCGTTGTATTCTAGGACGCAGTATCAATGTGAAATCTGCTGGTCTTGTGGGAAGACATGGGCCTCAATCAAAACAACCATTCATGGTGGCCTTCTTCAAGGCCAGTGAGGTACTTCTTCGATCAGTGAGAGCGGCCAACAAACGGAAAAATCAAAACCGCAATAAATCCAGCTCTCATCAGGACTCCTCCAGGATGTCCAGTGCTGGAGGTAAGATAAAACTAGAGCAGCAGTTGTGCACAGAGAGTTATGGGGTCACATGTTGCAAATCAAGTAGCCACAATAAATTTATCCTCTGTATAGACCTTCATTTGGTATATTAAATCTTCCAGTGATGTTTCTAGCATCCCTAGAATGTTTCGTCAGTGAATCACTCAGTAATTCATTTCAAAATAAGTAGGACTTGTCTTCATATGTTGAAAGATTCAGTTCAAATTATAATCAAACTGGCATTAATTAAATTATGAAATGGCTAGATCAACAAAGTCAAGCCCAAACTAAATGACATAACTTGCTTCGTTTAACCTCCCCAGGGCCTTTAAATATGGATGGTCAACCAGGAAAATCAGCATAAATTCTTCTCTTTAGTGCTATTTACTAAATTCTTACTCTTTAGTACTTAAATAGGGATAAAGCAACTCATTTCTTATCTGAATATAGGAACAGGACAGATTGTATGATAATTAACATATATTTATATTTCCATAAATTCTTTGGAGGACTGTTATTTGGTGTATGACTACATATATATTCATAAAATGTTTTGGCAAAATATTGATGTTCAACTGATATCAGTGTACTAGGAGTTTAATCTGTTATTTAATAGAAGAGGAGATAAAATTACAAATGATCAGAACGCATCTAACTTCCAGAATCTAAGGTGGGAAAATCAGGCTAATTATACCAAGAAGACTTTATTGAGTCCAGGCTACAAACAAGTTTGAATAACTTGTTCTTAGATGAAAATGATGGCCATTTTATTCCAAGAAATTATTTTTATCTACAAAAATATGTTTGAACAGGGATTCACCTAGAACAAACTATTGGTTCATTTATACAATATGTATTCATTTTTGTTAATATCCCCTGGATCATGTCAGGGACAATGGGTGAGCTGGTACCCAAATAGACATCATTCCTTCATGTGGTATTTCTGCAAATTACAATTGTAATTTAAAATTGCCTTTGACATTGTCCCCCAAATATTCATTTTCCCAGGTTTCTTGAAAATGAAAAATCATCCAGCAGCTATTTATTATTCACATTTATTATGTATGAGTGTTTAGATAAGAAACAGATTGTAAAAACTTTGGTTTTTGTTTTTATTTTTCTGCATCTGAAATTCTCCACAAAAATACTAAATGAAATTCATTGAAGATTTCCCAAAATGTAAGCACCAGGAGAATCATGTGAGAATGAAGTCCCTTTGGTGCCCAGCAACAGAGGCAGGAGGGAAGAATTATGCATAGAAGAATTATACATTATACTGAATTAAATACTGCATAAAAATGATGTTTTAAAATAATTTTCCACCAAAGACATTTAACCCCTCTTTCATTTGGGAGTAAACATGATATTATGCTGTGTTACAAAGCTATTTTGTAAAGATCTTCACAAGATATTTAGTTTGGCAAAAAGTTGTAATTGCTTAATATGAAGAGGGAGAAAAATAACTTTCCAAGACCCTTTCTTCCTTGTAAATACTAGCCTGTCAAAGTTGTATATTTTTCTTTTCATGTAGAATGGCTCTAAATTTGGTTGAAATGTTTTTAATTTAATGTAGCAGACTGCATTAAGAGAAGGGTTGGCTAAACTTTGAATAGAATAGTAAATAATTTTTGAGGAAATTACAGAGAAAAGTAGAAGTCACATACTTAGTATTAGAATTCCTAATTACTCTGGCAGAGGCGTTCCAGCAATTGAAATCATCAAAGTCCTTTTCCCTATTGGCTAACTCTATTTATCTTCTTCCTGGCCACAAGTAACAAATGTACTTCTATACCCATAGATGAATAAAACACATGGAGCAGAAATCACGTAACTTTTCACCAGTTTCCTAACACCATTTAGAGTACGAAATTATTCTAATATAGACCAATATTTTCTTTTTAAAAAGTTTGTCATTGGCAACCATTTCTGTGAAATATGTGGTAGATGGTTTTGGAGCATGTTCATATTTTGATAATAAGAAGAAAGAAGGTAGCTGGTTTGTGTCTATGAGACTTAACCTTTCAATAGGTAGTAATCAAGGGAACTGGGAAAAACCTCATAGGATTTGGCCTAAAAGACAGGGGTTTAAGGAAAAGGAACACTTAGTATAAACAGAAAATTTGATACTTAGGGGACTTGAAATGCCAATGAAAATTTTAAATTATCTGAATATAAATAATAAATTCTACAACAGTACCAGCTTTTACAATAAAATACTGTTTAAAGGATCCTTGGCTAAGAAGGAATAGAAGGTGGCTTTTAGGGAAGAGAGTTGTATTCCATATTTAGTTGCATCTATCTTTCTTGTCTTTTTTTTCTCCCTCCCTCCCTTTCTCCCTTCCTCCCTTTCTTCCTCCCTCCCTCCCTCCCTCCTTCCTTTCCTTCCTTCAAAGCATATCATTAAATGTTGAAAATATCAAATAGCACACAGGATGCAGGAGGATTAAAATCCAAGTTATTTTTGCTGTCCTTACCCTCATTTCTTCCCTCTTTGCTGTCCTCTGATTTCTTAATGCATTTATTCTTCCATATCCCCATGAGAAAGCTTAGAACAGTGTACAGCACATAGTGGAAGTACCCCAAATCCCTATGGAATAAGTTAATGTGTTGATTGCATGGGGAAAATTAGCTTCCATAAAAACCATTGCATCTGGGTTTTCTGCAAAAACTGCCCACCTCTCCACTGTTCTTCTTCAGGGTTTTGGCAAGAAGTTTGAGCCAGGCATTCTGTGGGAGATATTGCCTATTTCACATTAAGGCAACACAATGAATACTCCCTTGAAATTTGAATATGTGTGGGAAAGAAATGGAAGCAATAGCTGAATTTTAAGGTAGCTACTCTTTAAAATATGAAGACAATAGATTGGTAGGACTTTTAAGGAACTACTTAAAGAATTACTTAAACTTAAAGAACTACTTCTAAGAACTACATAAAATGCTAAAAACAACCAAGTATAAAAACTCTGGAAGAATCAACAGGGAAAATGGTAGGTCCTGTTGTTTTAGTCATCTTTTTCATTGCTATGACCAAAAGATCTGTCAAAAACAGTTAGATGTGAAAAGTTTATTTTGGGGCTCATGGTTACAGAAGCCTAAGTTTATAGACAGCCAGATCTATTGCTCCTGCCCTGAGGTGTGGCAGAACATCAGGGCAGATGAGTGTGGCAGAGAGGCTCAGGGCATTACACAAGGAAGCAGAGAGACACAGACAGCTGCACTCTTGAGGGACAAAATATATATCCCAAAGGCACATCCCCATAGACTCACCTCCTCCATCCACACCCTGCCTGCCTACAGTTATCACCTAGTTAATCCCCATTAGTAGAATAATGCATGGATTAAATTAAGGTTCTCATAATACAATCCTTTCACCTCTAAACTTTCTTGCATTCTCACACATGAATATTTTGGGATCACTTTATATCTAAATCATAACACATGTCATTACAGGATGGTGAAAAAGATTATTTATAGCATGTTCACTACTAAGGATTCTTGAAAGTGGGTCAAAGTATGTGGTGGCCTTGCCTAAAATTATGGTGTTTCTTAGGGTAAGTCTTTCATACAGTTTCTGAATGAAAAATTCTACACTTACTTCTCAATTTAATTTTTTTTATTTTTTAAATTTTAATTTGTTATATATGACAGCAGAATGCATTACAATTTATATTACACATATAGAGCACAATTTTTCATATCTCTGTACATTTACTTCTCAATTTTTATAGGCATTGTCTCTTGCCTAATAGATTCTATATAAATCCATGCCTCTTGACACAACAGATATTAATTAAAACAAGAACATAGAATTAATTGGAATTATTTCTTCAAAATGTTTTATATTACATAATTAGTGTACTCTTTAGTATTTAAAAATAATAAAATCATAATGTTTTCCCTTATTAATTTTTCCATGATGTTGCCCTGCTATACTGATACTAACATGCTAAGTGTACTTCAAAATTTTTCTCCACATACATTTTCTCTCTCTCTCTAGAGGTACTAAAGATTTATTCCAAAGCTCCCCACATACCAGACAAGCACTCTACCACTGAGATACATCCTCAGACCTTTTTAAAATTATATTTTGAGATGCCACAGGGTCTCCCAAGATTGTCACAGGGTCTCCATAAATTGCCAGACTGTCCTCAAACTCAGTGATCCTTCTGACTTAAACTCCTAAGTAAATGAATCTCTTATCCACATTATTTGTATAGAATTTACATTAATAACTATTATCTGTTCCATGAATCATGCAAAATTCAGATACCATTCCTAAAAAAATATTATTTTAGTGCATATAATATGTAGTCAGCTAGCTTTATCTGTCCATTTTTTCATTTAGTTATGTATTGTCTATCTTTAATTTAATCTTGGCTCTACCACTTTCTAGTCATATAATCTTGGATTAGACACGAATTACTTACCTGAGGAAAAACATAGACTTTTTTTTTTTTTTTTGAAAAGTGAAGGGATAGATGAAACCATTGCAGGCAGATGTACACAGTTCCAGGATTATGTTCTGGTGTTGAATGGGTAGTATATGCAAGCATTTCTTTGTGAGAAGAGTGGAATATCAACTAGGAAGCTATGCTTAGGCCCTAAACCATAATACATATAATCAGAGACATATGAAGAAAGAGCTGGAAATGTAACTCAGTAGCAGAGGACTTGCCTACACAAGGTAGTGAGTTCAATTCTCAGTAATGCAAACAATCAAAAGCCCGCAAAGAAAAAATAAGAGATGTATGAGGTGAACAGAAATGAAGTATTATCCTAGGATTCAAAGTTACTGGAAGAAGACAGTGTGGAAGGATACAGTAACCAAGAGTGCAAAGGGCTTTCAATAGGCTATTAAAACTAGAATAGTGAAGTGAGCCAAGTAATGGGGCTTTGTGGACTAATCTAACATAGGATCTGAGGGAGAAATAAAGAAAATCAAGACTCTTTCTAAATTTTCAGGTATGGGCTGATGATATATTTCAGGTATGGTGACTGATGATCCTGTTAACTAAAATAGTATTGAAACAAAGTAAGGTCAAAAGTAGAAATAGTCAAATGGATAAATAAAATGTGGTATATATACACAATGGAGTTCTACTGAGCCATAAAGAAGAATAAATCTGTGTCATTTGATGGCATATGGATGGAAATGGAGAATATAATACTGAATGAAATAAGCCAGACTCAGAAAGTCAAGGGTTGAATGTTTTCTCTCATATGTGGAAGCTAGAGAGAAAGCTAAAATAAAATGGGATCTCAACAAAATAGAAGGGCAAGTAGTAGAGTAGAAGCAAGAGACCAAGAGGGAGGGGAGGCAAAGGGGAAAAAATGGGAAATTAACTTAATGAAATTATATCATGTGCATGTATGAATGTATCACAATATATTCCAATTCCATATATATAACTGAAATGCACAAATAAATGAATAAAAGAAGGAAGACCAATAAAGTAGAGGATCAAGGGGAGGAAACTGGGGAGGGAAGGGACTAGTACTTGGGATTGAAATGGAGAAAACTATTTTATATATTTATTATACACATTTCTATTATGTAGAAAATTATTCATATGTCAAAATAAATATCACTATTATGCATAATTTCAATGTACTGAAAATTAAAAATGGAAACAATAAAAAAATAAAAAGCAGAAATTGGAGGCATCTGGGAAATTTTTCAATTAGAGGTCTTGCAAGCAATTAGAAGCTAAATATTTTGCTTAAGTTTTTATTCCAGTGGGTTCTCAGGTGAAGATGTTAATTGGGTCATTCAGATGTATGACCTGCTGAGCAGAATTAAGGAAATAAACCAGACAGTTATTAGTTTAGGGTGTCTGTTTTATGTCACCCATTCATACCTAGACAAGCACAGATATCCCTATACTAGGAAATAACATAAATTGTTCCTAGTTTGTGCGTATATTCAAACAGTTAATTTGCTGGGATGGAATGTGGTGAATAAACTGGAGTAGCTATAATATTTTTAAAACCCCTTCTTTGGATGGGATTGCTGTTGTTTGTCAGTTTATCACATATTTCTCTATTCCCAGGGTCATATCAAATCTACATTACAGAATAGTCCATTGCTGTAGCATCATTCTTTCTTTTGTGCCTCTTTAACAGACCTTCCTTTACTGTCATTGTCATTGGCTGCAAGTAAAGTCCTTTGTTCTAATGCTGCAGGTGCTGACTTCCTTTTCCCTTTGGACACTGGGAATGAGAAAACTAACATCCTGTCTTGCTGTAAAGCTGTTGTGATGCTTAAATGCTAAATTCTATTTTGAATGTATGATTGACACCACACCTCCCCCCTCTCTCTCTTGTTTTACCTCCTGAAGAAGCTAATACTATTTTGAGACCAATGTCTCAAAATATTCCATCTATCAAGATGGAATTTTTTGGATTTAATTATTGTCTGTTGTTCTCTTCTTAGGGAGGCTAGACTACATTTATTTGTTTTCTCAGGAACTAGTATGCGTCTTAATATCTATGCAGATTTCAGGATATTTTTAATACCACTTTTTATGTCCATATCTTTCTTTTTCATATTTTCTAATATTTTAAAGTCATACTTTATTATATTGTTGTATGCATATATGAATGTGTGACAATAAAGCCCATCAATATGTAGAACTATAATACACCAATAAAAAAGTAGAAAAAAATTAAATTTGTACTGCATCTGGAAATTAGCCACAAAGAAATTTGCGTAAAATTCTAATAATAGTTTCAATGTTTTTGCTTTGTTTTCTGGACATTATTACCATTAAGGGAAAAAAAAAACCAGGAAAGTGCTATACTATAATGCCTGCATTTTGTTTGAGGCATGTTAGTGTACTTTTTCTAGGATCCACTGTGGCAACAGAACATTTTAGTAATTTTAGGTATGACTTTATTGTAGACAGGTTCATCGACAATAGAGTTATCTCCATTTCATTTTAATCTCCTAAGGGCTGCCAATTAATATTTTTAAATATATAAATCTAATTTCCTAGCCCTTTATCCCACAGCTTATTCTACCAGTCATTTATTGTAAATCTAACTGCAGACTTTGCTGGTTTGGGTACAACATTTACTTCACTTGATATCCATTAATTTTTATTTCTGACAGAATAAGCATATGGTCCTAACTCTATGAAATCAGACTCTTGGAACCATATTTCATTATAATTTCATTGCTCGTTACCTTTATGTGATGTTACATTATATACATCACTTAGCCTGCATGAAAGCTGCATTGATGGAACAGATATATTTGGACTTTAAAGTTTTACTTTCTTTCTTTTTTTATAAACATAGAATTCAAATAACCATGCATGTAGTTTATGGCTTTTCATACATACTTATCCATTTCATGCTTAAAGTACAGTTGTCCATTGCCTGAATAAAGTTAATTCTTTGTGCTATTATTTAGATTAAGGGAGACTTTTCCCTGAAGAACAATAGTACCAAGTCTCAAATAATTTATTTTTTCTCCATTTTTCATTATTTACTTTTAAAATTTGTTCCAATTGCACAGTAGAAATAATTGATCTAGAAATTTTAAAATCCTCAATTTCAAAATTTAATCACTCTCTTGTTTCCTAGACTGATATTAAAGATTATTTGAAGGATCCAGGAATGGCAGACAACAGGGCCCCCCATGATGGACCCCATTTGATCTCTGGTTTTATTGAAGTTTGAATAACTAAAAAGGCAGATTGCACCTTAACACAAACTTTCTTTGAAATAAATAATTTTTTCTCTTTCATATTAGAAACAATCAAAGTGAGTTAAGATGTTATTTGTATAAAGCATGAATATGTTCCAGAGAAGACAACATAGAAAAATATTCCATAAAGTTCTATGTTTCTTTAGTATTTTACTTCATTCCAAATGCAAGATTGGAGTTCTGCATTTATACTTACCTTTGAAACAATTATAAAATATTATGGGTATTCCAGATTACATTCCAAAATATGTACTGAAAATAATTTTTTGAATACTGAGAAATCTGTTTTATTAATCCTTCAAATGTTTATTGAATGACTACTGTGTGTCACTTACTGTATCAGACCCCTGGAATATGTCAGTGAACTACACAGAGCCAAATAAGACTCTTGCTCTGGTGAATTTACATTCTAGTAGGAGAAAACAGACAAGCAGCAGTTTATATAATAAATGAGTGAACATCATAGCTAGCATTTGACAACACAGTAAGGGAAATGGGGGAAAAATAGAATAAGATTAGAAAAATAAAGAGTATCAGGTTTAGGGTTGCAACATTAATAGGGTAGTCAATGAAGGCCTCCTTGAAATGATGTTTAAGCAAAGACTTGAAAATAAAGCCTTGTAACCACTGTGAGAACAGTTCACTCTCCCTGAGATGGGAACATAGTGGGACTTCCTCCAGGGAAGTACGACAATAAAGTTTACTTTTTATAAGACCCACTTGACTGGTTTTTTTTTTGTAGGAGAGCAAAGGCATAAGCAGGGAGGCTAGCATTGAAGATATTGAAGTAATTCAGGCTAGAAATGGTGGCTTGTAATGGAAGCATTGATGGAGGTGAGGAGAGTGGGTGGATTTTGGATCTATTTAAAAATAGCGCATAAAATGCCTGGACAGACTGGATGTGAAAGTGAAAACAAAACAAAAGACGTGTTTAGACTCCTGGTGTTTCTTTTAATTTTGCTTCGGTTTTTATGCCTGGGGCAACTGATGTCAGTCAAGAATGGAGAACTCTAGAAGTGAACAGGTTTTTGAGGAATGATCAGAAGCTCAATTTGGAGGTACAATGAATTTATGATATTAAAATAAAATCAACTAGTAAGATCCCAGTTGTCTGCTTGATAGAAGATGTTAAAAAATATTGTAAGAATATTTATTATAGAAAAATATATTATGTATGACTAAATTAATGAATGAACACATATTGAACAGTTAGTATACCATGAGTGGCAATCACAAGGTTATGCCCTGTCATACAGGTGGTAACATATTGGGCAGAAGATACTGTCTAGGTTTTACAAAAGAAGAAAGGACATGTGGCATGATTCAAATGCATGTGGTTGGTCATTGGCTCTAGCTTTAGGATTCAAACTGATAATTTAAATCTTCAAATATAACCCCTTTAAAAATCTTGACAGTGATCTTATAGAAGAAATATTGTATACCTGATATTCAGCCATTTATATAATATGTGATTCTTAAAACAATCTTCAGATTATAATACAAGTGAACAAAAACAAGCCTGCAAGAAGCATGAACTCTATGTGAGTTTCCGGGACCTGGGATGGCAGGTAAGGATTTTAAGTCAACTTAGATGCTTCTTTTCTCCTTTATTGTAAATCCTTAGAAAGTCACGATCTTTGTCAGTAATTTTCCAAGTATAGTTTTTGATCATTTTGAATGACTCCTCAGGATATATTTTATCCACATAATTTTCATTTCTCCCTTTGGCTTGCTTTCACCCTTGATGCATAATAAGTATATTTTATGGTATAATGCAGTTATCTGAAAAGAAGTATGAGTCTATAATATTTAGGAATTGAAAAAAAAGAATAGTGTTGTTTAAATATCCCCAACGTTAAATTGAAAATGGGTAACATATTAGTTCAGATTAGTACTCTTAGGTTCCCAAACTATCAGCCTAGGAAATAGAACTATAATCAATAATGTATCTGTCATAAAGTAGATGTACAAAAAAGATGTTTCTTTCACTTACAATTGTATTATTAGTAGCAGGGTGTGGTAGTACACACCTATTATCCCAGCTACTCAGATGGCTGAGGCCAGGGGATTGCAAGTTCAAGGCCAGCCTGGGAAACTTAGACCACATTTCAATATAAGAATAAGAAGGGCCAGGGATTTAACTCAGTAGTAGAATGCTTTCTCAGCAGAAGCAAGAGCCTTGGTTTAGTCCCCAGAACAAAACAAAAAATCATATTGTTGTTAAAATATACTTCATAACTAAATTGAGGAAGAGAATTTAACCAAAATAATTTTTAATGGCTCTGTGTGAAAAGAACTTAAAAATGAAATAGAATAGTCATTAAAAACTATTTTGTTATATTTCCTTTAATATTCTATTACAATAGATTCTCAACATACACAATTTTATTGATAAATAATATTAATATGTAAACATTTTCAAAATTTTCATAAACCTTCAACATGAATATCACAATAATTTTTACATTTACACTAAGTTTTATTTCTCTGGAGAGAAAATTCAGGGCAACAATTCTGCATTGCCAATGATTTAGCTTCCTGAAATTTTTCATGTATAGTTTTAAGGAATTTGTTCCAATTTATTTCTGCTAAGGAGTCCATAAAGTCAATGCAAGAATGAAAAGAAAAATAGCACATGGAATAAATATTAAATCTTTAGGAAGTTGTCAGACTTCTAAAATGGAGAATGAGTTATTAAGAAATAATGAGAATTATCTCAATTAAGTTTATTTGTCTTGTCCTTTCTGGTTCACTTGAACTTTGTGGAGTTCGTCGTTTCCTGTTTAAACAATATTTAGAATGCTATCTCATGATTATGTTTTTATTCACGAATGCATACATGGATTAATGCATGCTATAAATGTCTTACATAGCAACCTCCTGGGAGAAATGAGAAGAGGACAAATTCTTGCAAAAACATTTATACTTTTTTGGTAAATTTTAATTTAAAATTAAACTCTGTGGGAGAGGCTATCCTATTGGAGTGCTTGTTGGATCAAGAAATAAAACCTATTCAGATGAAACTTCTTTGAGTATTTTCAAGTAGGTGATTTTATTTTCTCTTTTCTCTGTGCATTTCAGGACTGGATTATAGCACCAGAAGGATATGCTGCATTTTATTGTGATGGAGAATGTTCTTTTCCACTTAATGCTCACATGAATGCCACCAACCATGCTATAGTTCAGACTTTGGTATGCTCTGTTTTTGTAGGATTGAAATGGTTTATAATGCAAGCACAATATAATGTTGTTTTAAAGAAAAGTTATCCATTCATAATCATCAATGCATTAGGATATCTTCCCAAGATACCTTGTTATTTTTTATAGCTAAGGTAACAACTGTGGATATAGTGGCTTAAATATTACAGAACAGGGAAGGATCCAGTTGGGAATATTGGAATAATCATGTGAAGCGGTCCTCTGCACTGATTTCTTCCCTACACAGTATGACTAATTAGGCAGGTACCCAGGGAACTGTGTTTAACGGAACAATTCATTAGTAATCATTACAAAAATATTGACTAATAGCTGTGCTGAATTTCATCTGAGAGTTTTTGCTTTAAATGTTGAAGGATGTCCTATAACATACTTTAGTATTATTACAGTTCTTCAATAAGGTATTAAGTAGGAGACTGATTGCCGTTTCTTGATTCCTTCCTTCCAGTCCTCCCTCTCTCTCTCTCTCCTCCTTTTTCTCCCCAGCCCCATTCTCCTTCTTCCTGTGTAATCTTTAAAGTGGAAATGATCTTCCTTTTTCTCTTCCACACTCTCAGAAAATTATCGGTGATTAAATCTCTAGTAACTAGGCTTATTTTGGTGAACAATATAGTGAAGTGGTGTTGACTTTTGATGGTCTCTGATTGTACCATCTCTAACAAACGTATAAAACCTCTGGAGAATCAGATGTATCTTATGAGGTTCCCAGAGGATATACTAGATTATGTGATATGATTCCAACTCAATGTTTGGATCATTATTAGATTTATATATCTATGTATGTAGGAGGAAAAGGGTGGAACACACACTACTTTAGAATCAAGAATTAATGTTAGAAGTAGAGCTGCTTGGTGGATGGCAACAAGAGAGGAATGGATATTAGGAAAAAAAACCTTTCTTTGGAGTGAGGCTGGTTTATGACCCCTACCAAAAAATAGTGATAGTACTCTTAGAATTTCAGAGAAATTGACTTTAGAATGTTGACTTTTCCCCCATAATTTATTTAAAATTTAAAGCCAGTATAAGGAGTATCCCAATTTCCTCCTGAATAAGGATTAATATATACATATAAACTGACAGATCAAATACTTGAATGCACTGATGTTTTACTTGCATCTTCATTAACTTCATAAAATGATACAAGATAATTAGGATTCAGAAATGCTCATTGATGGCAACGACAGTGTGGGCATTATAAAAATTTTGGAAATAACCTTGGGGTAGAAAGAAACATATAAAACAAACATGTATTTCTGGTAGGTTGTCATTTACAAATGTATTTCTTTTAATGAGATTACCCTAGTGCAAAATTCAGGTATAGAGTGAGTTCCTGGGGGATGCCTTCACCTTTGCTGTCTATAAATGCACACTCTTCTTGATGTAACATAGCACTTCTTGGGTAGTTGGGAAGGAGGCAGACTCTGCAAAGACAGTGTGTCATACATACCAAACCTCAACCAGCAGACAGGGGCATGCTGCAGCTTCACCTTTTGAAGGGACAGTCACAATTGCCATCTTTTTGTAGAGTCACAAAAGAAATAGCTCCTATTTGCTTATAAAGTAATGTCACTTAATTTCTCTCAAAGTTCTTTGCCCCTTTTTATTGTTAGTTCAATAACTGTATAACTTTTCTTCCTTTGATATGTATTTATCTATATCAAAGTTCCCCTCAGGCCAAGCAATGTTTGCTTATTGGCAGAAAGCCTTTATCAAATATTCCCTTCTCTCATCTTTTTCCTATAATAGATAATTATTATTTCAAGTCTTAAAGCTGAAGTCTAAAAGTCAATGTTGAGCAACAAACATTTAGAAAAGATCTGACATGAACTTGGAAGAAGACCTTGCACTGCATTGTTGTCCTGGGTGTAGGACATCAGTCTCTGCAGAATTCCAGCAGACATGGGAAGCTTGATTTTTTTTTTCCTGGTGTTGCGCATGCTCTTTATTTGTTCTATGAAGGACATGAAACAAGAAGACAGGCATGTTTGTTGTTAAAAGAAAGCATGTTTGTGACTAATAGACTTGAGAAATCATTCAAGAACAATCCGTTTTTTACAGAGTGACTGCTTCGTGGGGCTGCCAAGGCCATTGACACGTGTGGTTATCCATCATAAATGTGTGGGTTATGGAAGATAAAGCTGATGAGGGACACAAGCTGCATCTGAAATTCGTAGAAGCTGTCCAACTTTTAGTTTTGTGAGGTCTTAGGAAACTTCAAGTTCATGTCAGAACACCTCATTTTTTTCTGCTGTTTCTGTCCACATGCAGGGCTCCTATATCATTTCAGCCAGGGAATTATGCAGCCAAACTATAAGAGGCTGCATTTGCTTTTTGTAGATCCCTTAAGACTCATCAAAGGGACTTCCCATAAACTCCTTTGGGGGAAGGGCCAGAAGTGGGTGGGAAAGTGGGGAGGCACATTCTGGCTCCTTGCTCAATTATTGCAACTCACAGGCAAACTGCCAGTCTGATCAGAATGAGCATGAATCCTTTACTTAAGCACTTCACTTTCATGTATGGCCACCTTTTTAGGCTTCTAGCGGGATGGATATTCAATTTGTAAAGTATCTGGTCCCATTGCTTCTGGTTTAGCTTTGCTTGCTTCTTGGCACTTGTCTAGGATTGGGCAGAGGAGAAAGAACATACAATGATGTTAAACTTCAGTGAATCTGATAAAAAATTCTGTGAAGAAGAGTTGAAACCATTGCTTTAAAACAAATACTGGATTATATCTGGACTTCATTTCATTATGATTTTTATTCTTCCTTCAACATGGAAAATTAAGAGTTGACATAACATTTATGACTCACTTTTTAATTATCCTTTTAAAAAATAATCCATACATTTAAATCTTTCTGTAGTCCAACTGTGTGTCTTCATGGATTTGTACTTACAGCTTACATATTTCTCATGATGTGAATAGAAATTGTCATTTCAACTAAAAGCAACTCAGTGCAAGTTGTCATGTTCTTTCCCCAGGAAATTTCCACTGAAGAGACAGTTTTCTTTCTTTATTTGATGGACTATTTTCAAGCCTCCCACCCCTGCTTAATTAGAACGGGGACATTGATTCTTGGTGTTAGTGCTTAAGAATACATCCTTCACTACCAGCCCCAACCCCACACCAGTCATGGAACATAGTAAGAGAAAGTTGGTCAGATTAAGGGTGTGCCTGATGGTGGATGACAAACCAAGCATATTACTTTAAAGCTGCAAACAAATGTCTCTTTACCCTATTTCTTAAAAAGACATTTTTTTTCCCTTTCTCAGGTTCATCTGATGTTTCCTGACCATGTACCAAAGCCTTGTTGTGCTCCAACCAAATTAAATGCCATCTCTGTTCTGTACTTCGATGACAGCTCCAATGTCATTTTGAAAAAATACAGAAATATGGTAGTACGCTCATGTGGCTGCCACTAATATTAAATAATTATGGCAATAACAAAAGATTTGTATTAAGGTTTATGGCTGCAATAAAAAGCAGACGAAAGGGGAATTTCCTAAAATTAGTCTGGCTCATTTCATCTCTCTTCCTATGTATAATATCATGTATATAGTCATTTTTATTTATTTATATATTCTCCTTTGTGGATGCCTTATCAATTAAATCTGCTATATAGGTCACTATGTTATATAGCATGCTGACTCCAATTTCATTCCATTTCAACATTTTTTCTCCATACAATTTTTATATAATTTTTGAGATTAAACAGAACTCCTTTGACTGTTTAATATTGTTGAAGGAAATTGAATGCATTTGGTTACATTGTGCCAATGAAAACTATGATAGGATATTTATTTAGAAATAAAACTTAAAAAAATAACAACCCAAACAAAAAATGCTTGGATAAACATAATTTTTCTTTTACACTTTCTGCTTCATTAGATAAAGTGAAATGTTGAACTGGATTTGAATAAATAAACAGTAGGCAGAACATAGAAGCTGAAAGATTGCACATAATTGTTATAACCATTTGGTTTAACAAAATTTGTGTAACTGTAGGAGCATGTTTCTTCTTGGCTTGTGAACTGTAGATTTTGCAAGGAGCTCAAAGCTTCAGGAATTCTGTGGAGACAGGCTTCAGCCTGTGTCCATAACTTTCCAAGTTAACACTAAAAAAATTGTAGAACAACCTTCTTACCTCAAATAAATCATGTCTGCCTATTATCTAGAACACTACTGCTGCAGATTTTTTTTAAATTCAGATTTAAAAACTTAGTCCAAAATAAAGAAACATTTACATGTGCTCCATTTCTCTCCCTACAGACAAGAGTCACTGCATGCATAAAATGTGCTGGGGCCAAGGATGCCGACAGAGCCATTTTCTTTAGCCTTCCTTTATAACTGAGTTTGCTGATTGATGTGATGCAAGGGATTTTATTTGGAGTAAAAGCACTGAAACTAAACTGAAGGAAATTACCAAAAATCCCAGAATGGCTTTGACAGAATTGCCATTTTGAAAGAACAGCTGAAATCCATTTTTCATATCTTTGAGAATGAGCTCAGTGAAAACCTTTTTGTAAAGGGATTTTGGAAACCTTCCTTCAAGCACAAATAATTTCAAATGGGAAGATTATGTTGTGTGTGAGAGTATGTGAGTGTGTATATGTGTGTGTCTGGTGTGAATATTCTTCCCTTAGAAAATAATTTATTTTCTCTGTTGAAATGCTTTTAAAGGCCTTTCTTTAACAAACACTGATATTTGGAAGCATGACCTTTAGACTGATAATTTGCTACTTATGGTGGCTCTATGGTTAGGCTTATTTGCAGTTTACTGAAAATATTTCTAAAACACCATTTATTAATCATTCCTTTGGATCTTTCAAACAAATCTTGTATTAGCAATGTTTTCAGAATCATTCTGGGTTTGTTTGTAATTCAGGTATATTGCAATATTGTTTTAAAGTACAGTTTATATTACAGAATATGCTATTAACTATATTGGGGTACATTAAGTAATATATTTTTAATTAATAGTGTACCATTGAGAGAATAAGAAATGGAAGTCTATTATATTATTCTTTAAATATGCTGTTTAAATATATTTTAAAATACATTAAAATTGTAATGCAAGTTTCTGCTGTGCTTGATTTGGTTCTTTATTTAAGATAAAATGTGTTTATACCATAAATGTAGAGTATAAGAATATTTATCAAATGTAAAACATTTCTGAATTATGTGACTTGTTATATTACTTCTGATTACCACAATTTAAAAAAAATATTTTTTAATAATTAAGTCACTATTAAATGGACAAAGCACCAATTCATGAACCACAGATTTTCTTGATCTATTCAAACAACAAAGAAATATTAATAATAGTGAAAAATAATTACAATGAAAAATGCCTCATACTTTTTCATATAAGAAGGGATATAATTGGCATTATTATTTTTGCATTCTTTAAAATTACATATGATTATATACTCACATTCTCAACTATTATAATAAATTTTTAGTATTACTTTACAATACTCTTATCAGAAATCAGAATAATGACCTATTTTAACAGGTAAAATTCATATCTGGTTAGATAGTTAATGTACTGTTGTTTATTTATATATTTTCATTTTTCTGCTTTACATGTGTTTTGTTATTGTTGTTTATAAAATGATCCTTATCCATCTTGGAAATAGAAGACCATAAATAATAAATACTCACGTGTTTTAAAACTAAGAAAAAAAATAAGCAATATTGAACTAAAGAAAACAGAAAACCCAAAATTCTTTTTTTTCAACTCAAGAGGTATCCTTTTCTGATTTCTGTATTGGCATGATCAAATGTGAGTCAGCATCTACTGGCTACTTAACAGTCTGGCAAATGTCATCTCTCAAGACATTTACAATGAATAATTAGCTTATGCTACAACTCCACTCAGGACAGAAGAAATCCTCATTCTTAAACACAAGCAACCATCTCATAACAGTTCAGTCAAGTGCTCAATTTATCATCCAGATTGCATCTCAAATTACCTGTTTTGCTGTTTTCCCTTTTTCTTTTACCTTTTGGCCTGGAACTTTTTAAAGTTAGAAGTGAAGATATCTTTGCTGATAAAGCATATGCATTACTAAGTACATATGTATACATCTGTGTTTTATCAAGTTTGGTTAAGATGAAAATTGAAAAGAAAGTAAAAATCAATGCCAGCATTTTTTCTTATTTAGATAGAAAACAAAACTATATTTAAGTTAGCAATTATAAAGAGTGAGGGTTCTGCAAAAATTCCAAAGTCTGTTATAATATTTGTTAAAGTCATTACAAAGACAGAGATTTCAAAGAAGAAATCAGATCACATAGAGCCTTTAAAAATCACAAAGATACTTTCAGAAAATTTAAAACATATACCTGAACCTTTGCATCTGAGTTTCAACTTTCCTTGAGCAGCTAGGCTAAAAATCAAGACTGAAAAGTCTATGTATATACAACAAAGGCACAAGGGGAGAGGATTGCAAAAGTGTTGTAGCCTTAAATTCTGAAAATTTTATTTATGTCTGTGTGTGTATGTTGTTGTGTATATGGGGGTGGGTATATGGTGTGTATTTATGTCTGTGAATGTGTGTGTATACACACACACACACACACACACACACACACACACACACACACACACGTGTGTGGGGGGGGGGTGGGGGGGGTGGGGAAGAGTGCTAATGGTGCACAAGAACTTCAGGTTTCAGCTAGTCTTGAAACAGGACCTAACCTGATGGTTTAGTGGGGTATGAGCAGTGTTTTTCTTTTCAGTTCATTGTGGATACCACTAAATTGGGAAATATAGTAGAACCTGCTTAAAATGTTGGACTGTATTTATTTTCCTGCAAGTACCTACAGAAAAAGCCCAGAGTAAAACAGTTCTTAAACTTGTGTACAAAGTCAGTAAGATAGTTTAGACTATATGGAAATCACTATATTTTTCAGTGAGATACACAAACATACATTTACACACACTTGTGTGTGTGTGTATTTTAAAAAAAACTGTTCTAAATTGTGGAAAAATGAAATTGCTAAAGACAAGGAGTAATTTCAGAGAAGCCAGAGTAGACATCCAGCAGAGTGAGTGAATGCTGAATTCACAGACTGCTGAGGAGCATGGCCTCTCTGGCCTGGAGCTGTGCTTCTAATGATCATGCTTTAAGGACAGAAGCAAAGCCTTATGTATAGACATGCAAAGCAGGGAATCAGATCAGAGACATTAACATAAATCCGGAAATCAGGAAGGTCTAGACAACAAGGAAATTTGTCTTGGCTCTTGGGTGTGGGAGGAGAATATCATTCTGGATATTCACATGATTTGTAACCAGAAATCACACCATGTGAGGTGTCTACACAGACTTATATACTTATGTGTGTGCTCATGACATAGTCTTGATTTTTTAAAAGTCCCTGATCTGATTGGTGAAGCTGAAAAAGGGTTTGGATGAAGAAAATGCAAATCCTCTCTGTGGGCCTGTACCTTTAACCCAGGCTCCAGGGAACTCCTGTTGAAAATATGCCAAGAAATATAAACTCACAATCCAAGCAATGCACAAAGAAGCTATCGTAAAAGTCAAAAGAACAAAGGGCAGAACCAAACTCATAAACAACCTGTTTATTTATTACTGAATATAGGAGATAATAAGCATCTTTGTGTATTTTATTTTAAAAGAGATTACAAACAAGTAAGTATAATAATATTTTAAATAAAAAGTGGCTAAAGGGAAAAAATTAAACTCTATGAGATATGATAAATAGTGTTTTAGATGTTATTGAAAAGATAAATAGTGAGCTGGAAGGTAGATCTGAAAAAAAAAAAAATTATCCAGAAGGAAGGATTGAGACAGGTAAAATAAGACTCGATATTTAAAAAACCCTGAAGTTCATGAGCATCAAAGGAAGTTACAACATTTGTTTAATAAATATTCTAAAGAATTAGGGATGATTTTTGGACTAACGGTTGACCTCTCAATCAAAACTCACCTCAAACAGGAAGATAACTATCTTCAAATGGCTAAAGAAAAACTAGGGAAAAATAAAAATATATTCAAGCAAACAAAACTGAAAATTTATCATTAACAGTAAAGCTACTGATATGCCTAAGAAAAGAAGAAAATCAACTCCAAAATGAAATATATGCAAAAGTAATGATTAAGAATATGGTAACATGGGGGTAGATAAAAAAATAACAATTTCTAACAATTGTGATTAGAAAAACAGCAATGTTAAAGAATGTTGAAATAGAATTAAATAGAGCTAATTTAGAACAATTTTAGAATGCATGCTGGAAGGTAGAGGGTTGATAACATAGGTTTTATATTTTACCTAATGATAATAATTAAACATGATTTATCCTCAGAATTCGTGGTAAAGCCTCAAATACAAAAATGAAAGATCAGGAGATGTAGCTAAGTGATGGAGCACTTAACTAGCATGTATGAAACTCTGGGTTCTGTGCTGAGCACCACTCACATGAAAAAGAAAATAAAGAAGACATCTGTATCATCTAAATCAGGATCAACAAACTTTTTTTTAATAAAAGCCTGATAATAAATATTAAAATATTTAATAAAGTCTTCTTGTCTGTGTTGCAATTATTCTAATTCTGCTTCTGTATTTTGAAAACAGTCTTAGAAAATATCTAAATGATTGAGTGTAGCTGCATTACTTTACTGTAGTACTTTCTTCACAGAAACAAGTGGTGGGTGGCATTTGGCCTTTAAGCTGTGGTTTTGTGACCCTGTTTTGAACCAGCAGAGGGGATAATTGTAATATGATAAAATGCAGCCAATTTAACCAAATAGAAAAAGAAAGATTAAAAAAACATAAAAGGGGAAAGAGTGTATATGTAATACTACTGTAGAAAGAAATCAGATTCAAAAAAGAAAGAAATCCAGATATATAATATTTAATACAACCAGACTGAAAAGATCTCTAGAGCATATGAAATTTAAAAATAATTTCAACAAATACTTACATGCTATTCAAAAAAAGCACACCTAAAACTTAAAATTACAGGAAGGCTGAAAGTAAAATGAAGGAAATAGAGATGTCAGGATAATAACCACCTCAGGAAAACTGGTTTAATCATATTAATAAGGGTATTTACACTTTAAGACCATTAATGATGGAGCAGACACATCCAATTAATGAACATGACTTAATGAATACATAGAGAACACTGAGCAATACACAATATATTCAAGAAAGTATTAAATTGTTTTTTGAAATTGATCATTTCAATCAAATTCAAAATATCATTTTGTTAAACCAAACCACATTCATGGCAAGAGTATATGAGCATATTTTAATAATTTATTTCTTCTTTTTCTCTGAAATTTGTAAGAAAACCATAAACATAGTTCATTCTTTAGAAAGATTTCACCTTTGAAAAGAATGTCTTCTTTTTGAATAGGAGGACGTAGTGTTATTGCCTATTCAATTTTTAGCATATATTCTCAATAAGGCATCTTCCTTCTATAAAATGACTTTTAAAATTGTTTGCTTAAAAGAGAGTTTTATCTTGGCAGTTAGTGGCATCCTCTTCTTTAGATTATTAAACACTCCAATTACTTGAAAACTACTTTAAGATAAAAGTTGACAATATTGTATCCAACAATACATGTTAGTAAGCATTTCTAAGTTGTTCTATTTAGGAAATAAAATAGTATACAAGAAGGGGCAAATATTTCTCCATGGATGTTATGGTAGAGAAGAAGAAATGTTTGAAAAATCTTGGCTATTGAACATTATGAATCCAGTGAATCCCATTTCATGTGAACCTTCTATAACTAAAGACTATTATTAAGTGAAACAAGTTAAACTACTTTCTAATATACTAATACAGCTTCTGAGCCTTGATTGTATTTTTTATTCACCATAAATGTCCTCCCTATATTATGCATGTCTTTTCTATTGATTCCTAGAGACTCTTATCATTTTCTACTTCCCTCAAAAAGACCAATTACACCCAAACCAGATAAATCTGATTCCTCTAATAAGTCATTGCTACACTGGTACTTATAAAATGTCCATCAGATTATCTCAGCTACTATAGTTATATGGAAACATCTTATACTCTTTTAATATTTTAAGATAAAGAAATCCTACCAGTTTATTCATTCATTAATCCCTTAAAATATAGCAATGATATTCTCAGAATTGATGCTCAAAAAAATCACTTGGGAATGTATAAAGTTTTGTTTTATCATTTTAAGGGAAAACAAATATCACACAAAAAAAATTGAGAAAGAAGACTATATTCTGTATTTTGAAACCAATAGCTCCACAGTTTCTTTCAATTTTAGGATATTCTAATCTGGAAAAAATGAGGAAAACAATCTGAAGCTCACAGGATAATATAGTTCTCCTAACGTAAAGCTAGAAAACAAAGTCTCCCATTAAAGTAGAATGTGATGCCCTATTAACATAGCAGTGATATAGAATTGGGCATAGAGACAAAGAAATGAGAGTGTTTCAGACAAAGGAAGCAGCAATTGCAAAAGTGTGTTTGGCATTTCAGAGACACAGCAGACTAATTAACATGACAGTGTAGCTCTTATGGTTTGGATATGAGGTATCCCCCAAAAGCACCTGCATTAATGTAGAAATGTCAAAGGTGAAATGATTAGATTGTAAGAGCTATAACACAATCAGTACTTCCTAGTTTGAATGGACTAACTGGGTGTTAACTTTAGGCAGCTGGGGTGTGGCTGGAGGAGGTGGGTCACTGGGGAATTCCATGGAAGGGTTCATCTTCCTAAAAGCTCCTTTCCTTCTCTTTCTGCTTCTGGCTATCATAAATGAAGCAGTGTTCCTCCACCATGCCCTTCTACCATAATTCTGCCTCACCGTGGGCCCAGAGAAATGGACTGACCTTCTAAAATTCTGAGTCAAAATAAACTCCTTTATTTATGTTGTCTTTATTAGGTATTCTGGACACAGCCACAACAACTGAGGAACACAGGATTGAGTATCAAGAAGTGTGGTCATTTTTATGCCATGTGTTTCATAAGTCTTTGGAAATGATTTGTGGGATAAGTTTGCAAAAGTTTGGCCCTCAGAGGCCACTGCACCAAGGTCCAAGGAGTTCTATCTATTGCTCAGGTTATTTTGGTCATAGCAATGAAAATCTAACACAGTTCCGTGCTGAGTGACAGGAAGAGAGAACGTGTGAGTGCAGACTGGGAAGAGAAAGTGAGATTATGCAGATTCATGAATGCCATCGCAAAGACTTTGAGTGACCACCCTGAGATGTGCAACCATTCAGAAATTTTGAGCCAAAGAGGCTATGACTGGTTTTAAAGGAATACCGGCTATTTTGAAAAAAGCAGAGGGTCAAATGCAAAAAGTAGCAGGGAGGACTGTTTGGGGAACATTAAAATAAATCAGGACTCATAAGTGTGGTTACTTTGCCTAGTGTGATAACTGTAGAAGTTATTAGAAGTAGTTGGAAACACTTCAAGCTATATATTTCAAATATATCAGGTGGCATTGATAAGACTTGCGGATGGAATGTGAGAGAAGAAAAGTTAAGAATGATTCTTATTAATATGACCTAAGAAACTGGAAGGAAGGAAACATTTACTGAGCTTCAGCACAGGACAGACAGAAATTATTCCCAGGAGTTGAGAACTTGGTTACACAAGTTAACTTTTGAGTGAGATGCTCAGAAAGTGGTTAGAAATATAAATACTGGGATTACAGGAGAGGTCCTGACCAGAGTTATAAATCTGAAAGTCTTCAGTATGTGATGGCATTTAAAGCCATGCAATCAATGAGATCACCATGGCAAATATAAGGTACTAGTAACAGAGAATCCTTCTCTACCTTTTATTACCACAGCTTAATCACACTACCTGTGGGAAATAGGTATTGACATGAAGGCATTCAGCATAGTACCTGGAGAAGTTTCTTATGCCAAAGAGCTTTATGAATCAGGTTATCACTATTTACTGAGAAAGGTCATTTGGGAATCCCTGTAAATATTACAGAAAGTAAAATCTAGGTATTCAATCACTAAGCAACTTTACACAATTTTGTAATAAGAATGCCTGCTTCACCTTTAAATAGTCTAAAAAGTTCTTGGGAAGGTGAATACCATATGGCAGTGAGAAAAAAAACAAAAGATATTTCTACATATCTGTATAAAATTTTATTGACATAAATGTTATATGCATATGATTTTTCAAAGAAAAATTAATAATGGTTTATAATTAATTATATATATGTAATGAGAAAAATAAAGAACTAAAATGGTAGCATAATACATGTAGGATAGAAATAAGGATGACATCGCTGACTTAAAATACTAGTAAATATTAAAATGGCTCTTCAAGGAAAGCTTTTGAGAAACCCTTTGTAGAGGTGTTGTTGACATTGGATCTTCTCCATTGTCTCAGTAGTGACAAGCTATCCCTGCCCTGAACCTTTCAACTGCAAGTTCCTTTATATATACTTAAGATTTCTTTGGTTTACATAGTTTTATTTTGAGTTACAATTATTGCTCTTTTCAGTTTCTAAAATTGAACCTTTTTTTTCAGACCTAAGTAGCAAAAAAGATTTTCTAGAAAATGGTATATACACTAGTACAAAAGAAATTAAGTCATAGGGAAGCAATGTGACAATTAGTCTAAAATTGCCTAGAAATAAAGCAAACCATCTTATACATTGTAGGCATATGTGCATATATACATTAAAATTATAATTGTAATATTAGTGGAAAAATCTATAAGAAGACAATGTTACTATTGGGTTAGGACACTTTTTGTGATTAGGCATAATCATGTATTATGTGTCATTAGGCATAATCATAGTATTATGTGTCAATACTAATTATATAGACTATATAAATCTTTTTGACAGCTTTTTTGTGCTAGGTGTTCTTATTTCATTTTTTACTAACTTAAATGCCAGGGCTGCAAATTTTGTTTCTTGAGCCTAAATCAGACTTTTCAGTATGCTTTTTATTTTATCTGTTTTATTATTCAAGGTTTCTAACAGCTCTCTTAGGGAGTTCTGCATCCTAGATGATGCTGTAGGAGTTGACTTAGAGCTCAGCCAAGTCCTTGTGTGTTTAAACAGAATGACCATTTTGAAGAAATCTGTTATCCTAATTTCCTTGCAAGCATCTCTTCATAAGAACATGGAGAGAGTCTTACAATGAAATCCAACTGGTAAGTAATCCATTTAGAAATAATTATATCACACCAGTTATGCCCAAGTAATATATGAAACAACATTCAACATCAGTAACATTTATAAAAGTCAAATAAAGACCCCAAATTCAATAATGTTTCACACTAGATTTGAAAACAGCTTTTAAAGAATGTTGTAACATTGTTATAGAAAATATGGGTTATTATGTTTTTGACAGAAATACTAATTGATAGAGATAATTTTGAAAACACTTTCATGCTCATGTTAAGAAGAACATTCACATGCCTATTCCCTAAGTATTCCCATCCTATGTACTTATCTCAGAAATACTCCTGGGGAATCTGAACTAGAAAATTATATAGGAAGGTTTATAACAAAGCTGTTTATCTTGGCTAAAAATAACAAATACATGCATGTATGTTATTAGTAAAAACATGGATAGATATTAATCTATAAAAAATGAACAAATACACCATATTGCAAAGCAACAAAGATAAATAAGTCACAACTGTATGGACAAACTTTGCAAACACAATGTTGAAGAAATAAAGTACATCATAGATGATGAGTATGATGTAATTTTTATACATTAGAAATAAAGCAAACCAACTAATATATTGTAGGCATATGTGCATGTGTACATTACAAATTATCAAGGGAATGATAAAAAATCAAAATTCAAGATAATGGCTATCCCAAAGGAATAGGAAAGTGATTTAATAGAATAGGGGGGGCTATTTGTAAAGGTATTTCTTTACTTGAATGGTAGTAAAAATGACTGTTTATTGATTTTTTTAAATGCATAAATACTTTGGATCTCAGCTATCTTTGTGTAAGGCAATATCCCTACATTTTAGTGGCTTATAACAATGATTGTTCAGTTCATGATTCTGTAATCAGCAACTTGGACTAGGCTTAGCTATGGTCATTCTATTGATGTTGCCCAAACTCATTCCTGTAGTTCAGTCAATCTGTGCATCTGCTGGGACTGAACGGTGTTCCACACCCAAGGCTAATGTGTGTGACATTTAGGGCACACTATTTGCTGGCTTGGGCAACTGTATATATGAGTGACAGTGTTGGCAGTCCATAGGACTCCCATAGGCTAACCCAGTCTTACCTGGTAGTGATCACCACTGTCTAAAAAGATAATATGAAGTCTTGGCAAGAATAACAAAAATGATTTTATATGCATGTCCATTTTTCATATTGGTAAAGGTTTCCTGGAAGATTACTGAGGAAGGGTCTTATGGTAATTTTATACATAGTAAATTAAATAAAACAAAATATTGAAATCCTTTAACAATGTCACTGCCTTTAATTCTAGCCTTTATTTCTTCTTATCACTCCTACTGCAATAGCCTCCTAAAGAGCCTCTATTACCATTCCCATCTGTGGCAAGGTTTATGCAAGTTCTTTCACCAGAGTAAGTCATCTAAAATGAAACTCAGATCATGCTATTCCCTTACTTAAAATTCTTCAATTACTTTCAGTCTCCTACAGAATAAAATTCTAGATCCTTAACATGCCACACAAGACTCTTAATATCCTGGAGTATGTTTCCTATTTTTTCTTTGGGGATAATAACAAACCTCATCTGGTTTTTGAGAATAACAATAATAAATTTTTTCAAATATAATTCTTGACACAAAGAAAAAAAATTAGTGAGTGATATTCTTGTGGTAAATAACTCTAAGAAAACTCCACCAAAAATTACCATGGGTTTGAGTCAAAGGCATTTCTGTATATCAGTGACAAATCCTCTGAAAGGGAAACAAGGAAAACTACTCCATCTACAATAGCATCAAAAAATAAAATAAAATAATTGGAAATCAACTAAAGAGGTGAAAGACCATTGCAACGAAAACTATAGAATGCTAAAGAGAGAAATTAAAGAAGACCTTAGAAGATGAAAATATCTACCTTGTTCTTGGATAGGCAGAATTAATATTGTCAAAATAGACATACTACCACAAGTACTAAACAGATTTAATGCAATTTCAATCAAAATCCCAATGACATTTCTCATAAAAATAGAAAAGGCAATCATCAAATTCATCTGGAAAAATAAGAGACCCAAAATAGCCAAAGCAATCCTTAGCAAGAAGAGTGAAGCAGGTGGCATCACTATACCAGACCTTAAACTATACTACAGAGCAAAAGTAACAAAAACAGCAGGGTATTGCCACCAAAATACACTTGTAGGCCCATGGTACAGAATAGAGGACACAGAGACTAACCCACACAATTATAGTTATCTTATATTTGACAAAGGTGCCAAAATGTACATTGGAGAAAAGATAGACTCTTCAACAAATGGCACTGGAAAAATTAGAAATCCATATACAACAAAATAGAATTAAACTCTCCATGCACAAAACTCAAAGTGGATCAAGGATCTAGGACATAAACCAGAGACACTGCATCTATTAGAAAAAAAAAGTAGGCCCAAATCTCCATCATGTCGAATTAGGCCCCAACTTCCTCAATAAGACTCCTATAGTGCAAGAATTAATGTCAAGAATCAATAAATGGGATGGATTCAAACTAAACAGCTTCTTCTCAGCAAAAGAAACAATCAGTGAGGTCAGAGAGCATACTAATTGGGAACAAATTCTTAGCACATGCATGTCAGAGCACTAATCTCTAGAATATATAAAGAACTCAAAAGTCTTAACACCAAAAATATGAATAACCCAATCAACTAATGGGAACTGAACAGACACTTCTCTGAAGAAGATATACAATCAATCAACAAATATATGAAAAAAAATGTTCAACATCTCTAGCAATTAGAGAAATGCAAATCAAAACTACTCTAAGGTTTCATCTCACTCCAGTCATAATAGCAGCTATTGAGAAGACAAACAACAATAAGTGTTGGCTAGGATGTAGGGAAAAAGGTAAACTCATACATTGATGGTGGGACTGCAAATTGTTGCAGCCAATATGGAAAGCAGTATGGAGAATCTTGGAAAATTGGAATGGAACCACCATTTGATCCAGCTATCCTACTCCTTAGTCTATATACAAAGGACTTAAAAACAACATCCTATAGGGACACAACCACATCAATGTTTATAGCGGCACAATTCACAATAGCTAAACTATGGAACCAACCTAGATGCCCTTCATCTAGTAGATGAATGGATAAAGAAAATATGGTATATATACACAATGGAATATTATTCAGCATTAAAAGAGAATAAAATCATGGCATTTGGAGGTAAATGGATGGAGCTGGAGAATATAATGCTAAGTGAGATTAGCCACGCCCAAAAAACCAAATGCCGAATGATTTCTCTGATTTAAGGATGTTGATCCACAATATGCTACTGGGGCAGGGGGAAATGGTAGGATTAAATGAACTATAGATAGGGCAAAGGGGAAAAGGGGAGGGAAAGGAAAAGAAGGAGCATAGGGGTAGGAAAGACTATGGAATGCGATGGTCATCATTACCCTAAGTACATGTATGAAGACATGAAGGTTGTGACTCTACTTTGTGTACAGAAATATTGTGATCTATATGTATAATATGAATTATAATGCATTCTGTTGTCATATATAACAAATTAAAATTTAAAAAAAATTACCATGGGGTATGACTGTAGAAAGTGAGAAGTTATAAAAGCAAACAAATTATCTAGCAGAGTTCATTGTGTAAAAAACAAGCAATGTAGAAAGCTATTTTACCCAGGGAATTAAAAGAACATATCTTTCAGATGATTTTTTAATCATGCTTCCCTAGTTTATGAATTTATCAAAATGTAATGATAATGACTTGAGGTCTTTCTCCCCTATCCTGAGAATGTTCTTAGAAATTTATTTCTGAGTACATAAGCACTCAAGTCCACAATCAGAATGCCAAAAAAATGAAGATGATTTATTTCCTTTGATTGAAGCTACATAATCCTTGAGAATACAAATTATTTATTTTAAAAGAGACAGAACTTCAAGTTTGCCAAATATTGCACAAAATAATGCATGATATTATAGAAAATTAGAAAGCCTGATACTGTAATTTGTTCATGATTATTATTAAGATCCTTATGACAGTTATAAACTCAGTATAGAGACTCTGGAATAGAACTGGGCATGGTGGCACATGCCAGTAATCCCAACTACTCAGGAGGCTGAGGCAGGAGGATCACAAGTCTGAGGCCAGCTTACACAATTTAGCAAGACCCTCTCCCATAATAAAACTTTAAAAATTTACTGAGGTATAGCTTAGTGGCAGAGCACTTACCTAACATGTGTGAGGTCCTGGGTTCAATCTCTAGTATTATAAAATAAATAAAACTCCAGAAACTCTGGAGTTGAAATCTAAACAATTTCAGGGCTGGGGATATAGTTCAGTTGATAGAGTGCTTGCTTTGCATGCAAAAGGCCCTAGGTTCTAATCCTCAGTACCACAAAAATAAATAAATAACTAAATAGATAAATAAATAAATCTAAACAATTTCAGGGAAAAGCTAGATAGTTGTGGATGAACGTCTAAATTTGTTCAAACTAAAAATAGTTTCTAAATATTTCTGAGATTTGTTTACTTTCATTATTCACCTCTGTCAGATGGCATGTATATATGTGACTCATAAGGAACAATTTGAAAACAGATAAGGTTGTGCAATAAAGCCAACAACTCAGAAAAAAATGAATTCAATATTAATATTACCCTAGGTGCAATTTAGAAAGTGGACAGTAGGCAGGGGTCCCAGTAGGAGAATGCCCACTACATACACACACTGTGTTATCCTTTGTGCTTGGTTATTGCATTTATGGTGATTTGCATTAATGTCTCCTAGGGCATGATGTTCAATTAATAGCTCATAGTATCCTCTTTCTTAAATAATGAATCTCAGGCACCATGTTTCTCTAAATCACTTCCTCAGATAGACAGTTTGGAAGAGATATTTATTGTCCAAGTGAGGTATGTTTAATTAAAATTAATTGTGAATGCTTGAGTGATGCTTAAGTGAGAAATTGTATTATCTGTGTTTAAAAGCACATAAAAACCTACAGTTACAAGTGTGGGGGCTCTTGGGGCCCATGGAGGTAGGGAAGGCAGTCAGAGGAGACACTGGGGAAGGCTCCTATGTGCCCCAGTACGGGTGTGGCAGACTAATAAGAGATCTAGTTATTCACTCTTCCCTAGTTATTGATATCCTTAGGCATTTTACTTTAAAGTTCCTTTCCCTAGAAGCATGAAGTGGATTTATCCACTTTGAAGCTGATAAAAGATTTATTTTATCAATGTATGTCTGATGGGTTTGATGTGAACAAAGCTTTGGGAGTATCTGTGTCACTAGGCTTTCCTTATTGTACCTCTATTAATGCCACAAGAAGGACATGTCTATGCTAATCTCCTGTTCAGCAGAAAGATGGGACACTCTTGGAGTTAAGAACTAAGACCATATGAAAAGGCAAGACAAGATCAACAGAGATGCCAAGATTTGCCCAATTTGAGTGGCCGACCTATAGGTAACTTGAAGACTTGTGAGTCAATAAATGCTAATTCCTACATGCTTGTGGGCATTTTTAAAGTCAGTTTTTGCATAGTATTCTTGTGGCTTTAGCTTAATGCCAACAAATTCTACACATATGTTTTAACTTTGTTGCAAGAGTATTCTTCTCTTTATCAGTGGTAAACAAACAAACAAACAAACAAACAAAAACCCACTTGGTTGATTTAACAAAAGCTCTAAGTGTGGGTATTTAAGTTCTCATTTATCAGAAATGTTAGTTCTAAGCCTGGAGAGTGGGTGCACGCTCATAATCCCAACAGATCAGGAGGAGGCTGAGGCAGGAGGATTGCGAGTTCAAAGCCAACCTCAGCAAAGGTGAGGTGCTAAGCAACTCTATGAGACCCTGTCTCTAAAAATACCAAACAGGGCTGGGAATGTGGTTCAGTGGTCCAGTGCCCCTGAGTTCAATCCCTGGTAACACACCCTGGGCCCCCAGAAAAAAAAAAAAAGAAATGTTAGTTCTGGGTAAGTGCATAGATTGATTTTTTGTAGGCTTATTTCTAGAATAAATATGCAAATTTTTCATGGAAATTAAACCTGAGAAATACTCTTAGGATCGCCTTCCATATTACATTACAATAAAAGATAAATAATTCAAAGTTAATTTTACTGTACATGTAAAAGAGATTTCATTGTGGTTATCAAGTAACTAAAGTTATTATTTTTGTTTTTATTACTCCTGCTACTACAACTATTACACCATTTAAATAGTTACTTACAACTGGAACTGATCATGTGAAACTTTCTTTGATGTGAACTCTTCCTTTACAGATAGTAAGCATATATAGTTCTATATTATATATACCTTATTTTCCATTACTTCTTGTTATGGTTGAGATGTGGTGTCCCCTGAAAGCTCATGTGTGTGAGACAATGCAAGAAGGTTTGGAGGAGAAATGATTGAATTATAGCCTTAGCCTAGCCGGTGAATTAATCCCTGATGGGATTAACTGAAGAGGTGGAGTGTGGCTGGAGGAGATGGGAATTGGGGTGTGGCTTTGGGATATATATTTGCATCTGGTCTCTCTCTCTGCCTCCTGGGCACCATGATGTGAGCTCCTTCCCTCTACCATACTCTCCAGCCATGATGTTCAGCCTCACCTCAAGCCCTGAGAAATGGAGCCACCTTCTATGGACTAAGAGCTCTGAAATCTTGAGCTTTAAAATAAACTTTTTCACCTCTATAATTGTTGTGGTCATATCCTTTAATAAGAGCACTGAAAAAACTGACTAAAATACTTCTGAATGAGTTAATTAAGAATAATCTGGTATATATTTGGTGAAAGTTTTCAAATTATCACTTCGGGAAGCTGAAAGTCAAATTCTCTCCCAATAATATTTGTTTTTAAATCCTTCTTACTTTGTGTCAAGATAATAATTATTTAGTGATGATATTGGGGGAAAAGAAAAAAAGAAATATAAAAAAGATATTTTAAAATTTAATTATACAGGGGAAGACTCTTTTTGGGGGGAGTATAAGAAAATTTATTGATATAGAAAGAGATTGATAAATGAAAATAACAGATTACAAAACAGCATACATAGTAAGACCATCCAAAATAGTGCTTCCCCCCCCCTCTCTTCCTACTACAAACATAATGATATAAATTATTTTATAACAGTGGAAGATTCTTGATACTCACCTGTCTCCTACCAGCTGATATATTTTGTTTTGTGATGATCTGTGTAGTTCTTCACAACTGTACATCTATATATGCAACCTAAATCAAAGCCAAATACCAAATACTACCAGGTCTTATTCTTTTTATTAACTGAAATAATATTTGAATATTTAGTATGTTCACAAAATTGAGAAATTGGAACTTAATGGGTTACTCTTTTCTCTAGCCAAGCTAAATTACTAAGTATCCATAAGGGTGGAAACCACACCTTTCCTTATGGAGGAATGAATGAAGAAAGAACCTTAGGAACAAAATAATGCAGTAAATACATTTTAAGTTTATTTGCCCATATGTTAGTCTTTTGCCATCCAATCATAACCATTCTATTAGAAGAAGTAAAAAAATACATTTTATGTTTTAGAACATAAAATATGGAATTTATATATATTAGAATTTTTAAACAATATATGCTTTGTTTTCTAGGCCAAGCATCATATTAAATAATTCACAACTATCAAAAGTAATATAATTTTTGCCAGGTGAGGTGGCTCATGCCTGTAATCCCAATGGCTTGAGTGGCTGAGGGAGGAGGATCAGGAGTTCAAAGCCAACCTCAGCAACTTAGTGATGCCCTAAGCAATTTAGTGAGACCCTGTCTCTAAATAAAATATGAAAAAGGGCTGGAGATATGGCTCAAGGTTCAATATGCCTGGGTTCAATCCCTGGTACCAAAATAAATAATAATAATAATTCTTAATACAACCCTATACAATAAGTATTTCTAATTTCTATTTTTATAGTTTTAGTGCATTGTAGTTATATATAATGGTGGAATTCATTTTATTCATAAATGCATATAACATAGTTTTCTCCTTTTCAATCTTTAGCACTATCCCTCTCCATCCCCATTTCCCTCACCCTAGTCCCCTTCTTATATTTTATTGGTCTCCTTCTATTTATTTATTTTTAATTGGTGAATTATAGTTGCATATAAAATTGGAATGTATTGTGATATGTGCATACATGCATATGGCATGATTTGGTCAGCTTTATTCACCATTTCTTTTCCTTCGCCTCCCCTCCTCCTGGTCCCTTGTTCATACTTTACGGCTCACCCTTCTATTTTCATGAGATCCAGTTTTTCATTTCTTTTTTTTTCTTTCTAGCTTCCACATATGAGAAAATAACATTCAACCCTTGACTTTATGAGTCTGGTTTATTTCACTTTAGTGTGATGTTCTCCAGTTCCATCCATTTTACAGCAAATTACATAATTTGATTCTTTTTTATGGCTGAATAGAAACTCATTGTGTATATATACACCACATTTTCTTTATCTATTCATCTATTGATGGGTACCTAGGCCATTTCCATAATTTGACTACTGTGGATTGTGCTGCTATAAACATTGGTATGCACATGTCATAATCGTATGGTGATTTTAGATCTTTTATATAAGTACCAAGTTGTGGAATCACTGGGTCACAATGATGATGGTTTTATTCCTAACATTCTTAACTCTCCACGCTCCTTTCAATAGTTGTACTAATTTTCAATCCCACCAACTATGTATAAGTGTTCCTTTTTCATTTTTTATATTCTTGATGATTGCCATTCTGACTAGGGTGAAATGAAATGTCAGTATAATTTTGATTTGCATCTCTCTGATTGCTAAGGATGTTGATTGTTTTCATATATTTGTTGGCCACTTGTATTTATTTTTTGAGAAATATTCCTTTACATTTTTTCACCTATTTATTGTGTTATCAGTTTGTTGTTGTTGTTGGTTTTTGGTTTTGTTTTGGTATTTTGTGAGGTTTTATTTACATATTCTGCTTATTAATCCCCTGTCAGAAGACAAGCTGGTAAAGATTTTCTCCCATTCCATAGGCTCTCTGTTCATGCTTTTGTTATCCTTTGCTGTGCAGAAGTTTTTAATTTAATGCTATACCACTCATTGTTTCTTGGTTTTATTTCTTGCACTATATGAGTCTTATTAAGTAAGTCATTACTTAATAACATTCTGTACCAGAATGTTGGAAAGTCCTCCCTATGTTTTTCTTCTAGCAGTTTCACTCTTTCTGGTGTAGTTTCTAGGTCTTTGACAGTCTTTGAGTTGATTTTTGTGCATGGTGAAAGGTAGGGATCTAGTTTCATTCTTCTACATATGGATAGCCAGTTTTCTCAGCACCATTTATTAAAGAGGCTATCTTTTCTTCAACTTATGCTTTCTTATGCTTTTGGCCCCTTTGTCAAGAATCAAATGACTGTATTTATGTAGACTTGACTCTGTGTCTTCAAGTCTATTCCATTGGTTCTTAAACTAGTATCCTGCGGTTTCTTTAGTACAATTTGATATCAGGTATTGTTTCCAGCCTCATTGTTGATACTCAGTATTGCTTTGGCTATTCTAGGTCTTTTATTCTTCTACATTAATTTTAGGACTTTTTTTCCTGGTTCAGATAAGAATGTCATTCATATTTTGATGGGGATTGCATTGAATCTGTAGATTGTTTATGGTAATAGAGCCTTTTTTTTTTTTTTTTACTATTCTGGCCCTCTAATTTTTTAAAATGAATTTCATGACTGCATTTTCTATTTCTATGAAGAATGTCATTGGAATTTTAAAAAGAATTACATTAAATCTATATAGCATTTTTTTGGTGGGGGGAGGTGGAAGGTTTACTGGAGATTGAAGGCAGGGTCACTCAACCCTGAGCCACATCCCCAGCTCTATTTCATATTTTATTTAGAGACAGGGTCTCAGTTAGGAGTTTTTTAGTGCCTTGCTTTTGCTGAGACTGGCTTTGAACTCTGGATCCTCCTGACTCTGTCCCCTGAGTTGCTGGGATTGTAGGCGTGAGCCACCATGCCCAGCCATATAGCGCTTTTGGTATCATGATGATACTGGCTTCATAGAATGAGTTTGGGAGTGTTCTTTCCCTTTCTATTTTATGTAATGATTTGATAAAGAGTGGTATTAGTCCGTTTTTAAAGGTCTGGTAAAACTCAGCTGAGAGTCCATCTTATACTGAGCTTTTCTTTGTTGGAAAGTTTATTATTACCAGTTCAACCTTTATGTGTCTCCTATAAATTTTCTTGCTATTGAATTCTAATTTTATTCTATTATGATTTAATAATATGTCTTTTTCATGTCTTTTTTTTTTGTACTTGCTAGACTCATATTGTAACCTAGCCCATTTGGAAAAGGTCTATTTTGTAAAAGGTTCCATGAGCTGCTGAGAAGAAAATGAATTCAGTTGTTTTGGAGACACCATGGAGATATAGGGTAATGGTATCAAGAACCTTTTCAAGTAAAATGAAAGCAGAAAAATTTACAAACCTTAGAGATGAAATGGAAATTCACATACAGGAGGCATATACAACTCCATATAGATAATTGAAATAATCTTCCCAAGATGCATCATAATCAAAATGCCTAACATAGAAAAAAGAAAATAATATTAAAAGCTATAATAAAAAAGTCACATTTAGAGGTGAACCAATAAGGTTCACTTCTGACTTCTCAACTAAGACCTAAAGTTGAAATCACCCAATATAATTGTATTAGTGTTTATCTGGGAATCAAAGTCAAGAAATGTTTGTTTTATGTAATTAGGTTCACCAACATTTGAGGCATAAATATTTACTATCATTATGTATTCTTGTGTGATTTCTCCCTTTACCAGTGAGTGATAGTGAGTGATCATCTTTGTCTTGTCTGATTAATTTTTGCTTGAAATTTGCTTTGTCAGATTGGCGATTAGCTACTCTTACTTGTGTTTGGACTCCATTTGCATGGAATATTTTTTTCCATCCTTTTACTTTCAACCTGTGAATGTCTTTGCCTGAGATGAGTCTCTTCCAAATAGTGTATAGTTGAATCTTCTTTTCTAGTCTATTCTGCTAATCTAGGTCTTATAGCACTCAGTATTATTGTGAACAAATGCTTATTTCCTGCTATTTTTGTTTGCTTTCTGTATTAATTTTTTTTCTTAATTATTAAATTTCTTTTCTAGATATCTCCATTCATTTGGGAGATTTGGGGTTTCTTTTTTAGTTCTGCTGTGGATAATATATTTTCTTTCTTTTTTTTTTTTAAAGAGAGAGTGAGAGAAAGAGAGAGAGAGAGAGAGAGAGAGAGAGAGAGAGAGAGAGAGAATTTTTAATATTTATTTTTTAGTTCTCGGCGGACAGAACATCTTTGTTGGTATGTGGTGCTGAGGATCGAACCCGGGCCGCACGCATGCCAGGCGAGCACGCTACTGCTTGAGCCACATCCCCAGCCCTAGAGTGATAGTATTTAAAATTTTTAATTGCTTTTGCTGTAAACTTTCCAAATCCAGAATCAATTTATCTCTCAGTCTTTGATTCCTTTACATTACTTACACTGCTTCCTACCACCAGATATTTGATTACTAATGATCTTAAAAAGTACATTTCATGAGATACCATTACTATGTTACTAGAAATATTAATATTAATAAGACTTTTAGTGCCTTCCCCCATTTGTGTCAGATAACCAATCTCAAATTCTCCACATTTCTCTCAAAGCTTCTTTTATATAACCCAGTTTCTTTGTTGTTCAAATTTTATTTTGCAGGAACAGAAATGGACTATATCTTGGTCAGAAAGGGACTCTGATAGGTAGAAAACTAGAAAGCAGAGTGATAAAGAATGAGTCGATTGCTAGAGATTTAGGTTTGGAAAATGGATGTTTAGAGAGGTCTCCCCTTTCTAGAATCCTAAACATTTAATAGCAGAATTTTTAAAACTCCAATTATGTGAAGAGAGGAAGAGCAAACAATGTTCTGTTCATTCCAGAACTCTCTGATCCCTTTTTACAGTTTTCTGCTATCCCCATCTCAGGCAGAAAGCCAGAAATACTCTGTCATATAATCAACAGGGGCAGGTGTGGCAGGATCAAAGTCTTTGACCTTCTGAACCCGTGGGGCCACTCTGAAGCAGGTCTTATATACCCTAGGAGTCTCCTGTAGGATCCAGTCAAAGATGCCTTCTGATGGATTTTTATCAGAGATTTCACCTTTATTAAGTGTATTGTCTATAAAAAGAATTGCTACCCAGTTTGAGACTTAAAACTACCAAATTATCATCATAGTTCTGAAAATCAAAACAGTCAGTTCCTGTGGGCTGAAGGTTATGGTGTCAGTGCTGGCTCCCTTTTGAGGCTCTAAGGAGATTCACTTCCTTATCCTTCCAGCTTCTTCAGGACTTATGCACTCCTTGGCTTGTGTCCTCTTCCTTCATCTTCAATGCCAGCATCTTCAGATTTCCCTGTCACTGAAATTCTCACCTCCCCTTTCACTTATAAGGGTTCTTGTGTTTATAAGTGGTCTACCTGGCTAATCAGGATAATCTCCCCATTACATGAACCAGAGCGGGGTGGTCCTTTTGCTGTGTAAGGAAACATATTCACAGGTTCCAGAAGTTAGGACCTGGACATCTCTGGGGTGACAGTATTCTTCTATCACACTTGGCATCCTCCCTCCCCCTCTATGCTGCTCTGTCTACTCTCATTTTGTTGCTGAAACAAGATTTTTCGATAAAGCACTTGCACAAGATTCATTGTCTCAGCATATGCTGTTGGGGGAACATGACCAAATACAGGGTGGTTGACCATAAAAGAGTGATAAATATCTATTAAAGTCGAGGTCTGCAATTGACTTCAGGGAGTGTCTGGTTTGCATGTTTATTTCTCCTCCTGCCCACGGTTCCATTGAAATAATTATGATCACATTTTAAATAAGGAATTAAAACACAATAGTGTTGGAAAAACAGAAAATAGAGCTACCAGTGGAGCAGAAAGTTTAAACAAACCCTGGAAGCTAAAAAGCAGGTGGGATGGGAGTAATGGAGAAAACAGAGCAGAAGAATCCATGCCAAGATTCCAGAAGTGAGAGCAATCAATCCTAATGGAGCCCATGAGAAACTCTAAAATCAGTGACATCAATACAAAGAATAGGAGAGGGTCCTGGGAATCATCAGGGAAATTAATTAATTAAATAACTGCTTTAGCAATAGCTGTGTCTTGAGAGACTCCTTCTCCCCACCCACCTCTGCCACATATGCAGATGATATGGTTGGCGGCCTAGTGTTTGCCTCCAAGCTAGAACCCAATGCCTGTCTGGGGAGATATTCTAGAATGAGTTTGGGCCTGAGAGAAGGATAGAAAGATCTGAAACAAGAGATACTGAGAATATATTAAATTAAAAGAAGAAGAAGAAAACAAATATAAAGTCCCATCTGGTAGTGAAATGCAGTAAATAACTTCATCCCTCAATCAAATGGCTCTCTAGTCTGCTGATTCACACTCAAGCATCCTTCTGTGGTGTTGGTTTGTTGACATGACCCCTACTCCAGCAGAAACCAATAGTTGGCCCTCTCATTTAAGGGAAAAACTCTTGGGAAAATAGATAAACACAACCAGAGAGAAAATCTATGAGTCAATTTTTATTCTTTGAATAAATTTGGAGTCAGAGGTAAGATCACCACTTTTGGGAGGAAAAAAATAAATGGAAAAGATAAAAGAAAATATATCCACTTACTCTGGACTGAAAATTGATGTATGGAATAAAGAGAATTTTTTTATAAGTATATTCCAGGGCTTCTCAACTTTGGTACTACTGACAGTCTGGGCCAGAAAATCCATTTTTTTTTTTTTTTTTGGTATGGGGCTGTCCTGTGAATATAAAAGAGACTTGGCAATACCTGTGGTACCTACACACTAGATACTAGTAGCAACTTCACAATTAGGATGAGCAAAAATATCTCCAGATTTTCCCAAATATCCCCTGGAAGGGGCAGGGGATTCTCATGAGGAGATTTTAAGAGAATATTGTATCGATAAATAAAGAACAAGTTACTAAAACTAAAAAATAAAAACAATATCAAACTATAAGAAATACATAATATTTCCAAAATTGAGACTAAATTCCGTGAAAGGAGTAAAGACTTGATGAAATCATTTATATGCAAAAAATTAAGCCCAGTGATGATAGTGAATACTAGGAAAAATATAGCAATGTCTTCAATTTCTTTTAAAAAATTAAACTTAGAATTCTATATCACAACACTGCCAAGAAAGTGAGAAAATAAATTAAAGTTGAGTAGTAATATAATTTAGAATATTTCTTTTTCATATATTTCAGTGACAAAATTACTCAAGAGAAATAAAACAAACAAACAAAAATACATTTAAAAAGCACTGTAAGAAGAGGGAAGAGATGGTGTTCAGGTACTAGAAGAGTGGTAGTTGTCGGCAACTATGAAAGCAAAGAAAACTGAAAATATGAATACAGAGTATATTGGACCTTGGTGTTTGGGACGTTCTCCCATGAGTTACAGAGACATAGTTACAGAAATGCAGTTCTTTCAGTAGGGATTTAGTCTCTTTCTTAATTTTTATGACTTTTAATTTATATAACCATAATATAACACTAAATTTAGTTTTAATATAATTAAAATGAACTATTCAATAAATCAAAGAAAACTAAATTTAAAAAAAGTTAACTAAAATGTCAACTTCTAAAAGAATGCTTAGACAATAAAATTTAATAATATAAAATATAACTGGGATAGTTATTTCTCACCCAAAATCTAGTAGCTTAAAACAACAGTAACATGTTACTATTAACACTCATGGTCCTGGGGATTGGCCAGGCTCAGGGAGGTGTTCTTGCTCTGGGTCTCTCATGTGGTAACTGTCAGACAATGGCTGGAACTAGAGTTATCTCCAAGGCTTCCTCATGTGTCTGGCGGTTGATCCTGGCTGTCAGCTAGGACTTCAGCTGGGTCTGCTGGCTAGAACACCTACACATGGCCTCTCCTTGTGCTCTGGGTTTCCTCAGAGCATGGTGGCTCTGTTCCAAGAAGGAACATCCCAAGAGAACCATGAGAAAGCTGTATTGTCTTTTATGACTTATCCTTGGAAGTCAAGTAGCATCACTTCTGTTGTTTGCACAAGCCTGGGAGAATCAGGGAGGGAACAAACCTTTCACATCTTGATGAGGGGAGAATCAGCATCCCACTGTAAGGTGAGGGCTGGGAGATCCTTCTTAATGCAGTTATCCTGGAAAAATACAATCTGCCACAATCACCAACATGCTAGGGATATGAGTGGAGGGTAATGAAGTACAGCTTTGGTAAATTCTGCATCTTTAAAACAGGCTAAGCAATGGGTACCTTCTACATCAAAATAAGGAGTAAAAGTATAATATTTAAAGTCAAAGCTGTAGCATTGAAAGATGCAAAAAAGCAGGATTTGCCAGTGCTAGAAAAGTGTATGGGGGTAGAGAATGGGGCAGTGGAGTTTTTTTTTAATCTTCTGCAGGTTGTATTCTGCTACCTTTCCTATCCAACAATTACTAATTGGGCATTATGTAAAATTGTGGATGTGTAACCGACGTGATTCTGCAATCTGCATTTGGGGTAAAATTGGGGGTTCATAACCCACTTCAATCTAATGTATGAAATATGATATGTCAAGAGCTTTGTAATGTTGTGAACAACCAATAAAAAAAAGAAAAAAAATCTTCTGCAGGTATTCTTTTCTGAGACTATCATAATGAACTTATATTTAGTTATGCAATTAAATTACATGACCTTTTGTTAATATAACACAATTGTATAAAAGAATTCTAAAAATAAGACAAGTTCAAATATTCAAAAATTATAACCATTTGTTTTACCTTGGACAACAAATATACCTTGAGTACTAGCTGATCACTTATCACTATGCTAATGTCAGGTGATTTTAAGTAAAGACAAAGAACTGGGAAAAGAAGTTAATGTTTACTTGGCCTAATTTCTTTTTTTGTTGCCATGCTAGGGATTGAGTCCAGGATTTCATGCATGCCAGGTAAGTGCTGAGCTATATCTGCAGCCTTGGCCTACTTTCTTAATTTTGCAGTGGAACTCTATCAGAGGAAATATAAAGCAGATGCCTCCTTTCCCCAGCATCACAAAACGTAGGCAGAATTCTAAAGATGTCTTCCCAGGATTCCCATCTTGGGTTACCAAATCAAACATTAGTGGATGCATTGTTGAGGGAATTTGCAGATGGAATTTGAGTTGCTAATCAGATGACTTTAAATCTGGGTGGGCCCATGTAATCACAGGAATTCTTTTTCATCTTTTTTTTAAAATTTATATATGACAGTGGAATGCATCACAATTTTTATTACACATAATAGAGCACAATTTTTCATACCTCTGGTTGTATACACAGTATATTCACACCAATTTGTGTCTTCATACCTGTACTTTGGATAATAATGATCATCACATTCCACCATCATTAATAACCTATGCCCCCTCCCTTCCCCTCCAACCCCTCTGCTCTATCTATAGTTTGTCTATTCCTCCCATGCTTCTGCTCCCCTATCTTACTATGAATAAACCTCCTTATATCAAAGAAAACTTTCAGCATTTGGTTTTTTGGGATTGGCTAACTTCACTTAAAATTGTTTTCTCTGACTCCATCCATTTACCTGCAAATGCCATGATTTTATTCTCTTCTATTGCTGAGTAGTATTCCACTGTGTACATATGCCACATTTTTTTTTATCCATTCATTTTTGAAGGGCATCTAGGTTGGCTCCACAGTGTAGCTATTGTGAATTGTGCTGCTATAAACATTGTTGTGGCTGTGTCCCTATAGCATGCTGTTTTTAAGTCCTTTGGGTATAGACAGGAATTCTTAAGAACAAATGATGAAGGCAGAAGAGTCAGACAGAGATAGGTAGCCACAGAAGAAGATTGGATATGGGGGGAAGAAGGTAGGTCAGACTGAGCGAAGACCTTGCTGGCTTTGAGGATGGCAGAAGGATGGCTTGTGTGAGATAACATGAGTGGCTTCTAGAAGCTGAGAACAATCATTAGCCAACAACCATCCAGGAAACTGGACCCCAGTCTTAAAACCACAAGGAAATGGATTCTGCCAAAAATCGGAGTGAACCTGGAAGCAGATTCTTTCCTAGAGCTCCTGGGAAGAGTCTATCCTCGATTATAGCCTCATGAAACTCATGAGAAACAAGTTGAGCTAGCCCAGACTTCTGGCATACAGAACACGGAGGTAGTATGTTTGTGTTGCTTTAATCCACTCAATTTGTGGTAATCTGTTGTGGCAACAATAGGAAACTAAACCAAACCATAAAGCAGGGACAAGCTCTTCTGACACTTTTTAGATAGACAAAGTCTAGAAGAGACAAAGAGACTGTCTCTTCTCTCAAATTGTTTTCAATTTAGTTTGCTGGGGGTGGGGTGGTGGGGAGATATGTGTCCCTGAAAAGAAAATATCAAACGAGGTAGTCCAAAATGACAATGCTTTACATAGCAGATGTGCTGCAGATTTGCCATCAGTCAGTTTCTCAAAGCCAGTCTCAGACTGGAGCACCCACATAACATGAACTTTTGTAAGCCCTGCTTGCTTTGCGTCTATCTATGTTCCCCACTTATTTCCTACTTCTGTTATGTTCCCTTGACCCCTTGATTTGGACTCACTACTAAACTCTGCTTCCAACTCAATTCTTGACTCCTTTAAACTTCTCTTATTTCAGTCTCCCTCACAACTTTTGGTAAATACTTATTCTCTGCTCATCCTCTGGGACCTAATGAATGAATGACCCCACCTCCCTTCCCAAATGTGACCCTTGGCCAAAATATCAAGTTTAATTAAAGCTCTACTTTTACATTTATGACCTACATTTTTTTTTAAGACAGGAAAGACTAGATTACAAAATGTGATTTAAAAAAAAAATCAAGAGAGTATTTCTCAAACAAGTTAGCACTTTTCTTTGTGCAACTGGTATTTTGTAAGACAGGGTCACACTGGATAGATCACAGGTGCTACAGTATACGCCTCAGTGCATTCTATCTTGCCATGATTTACAATCATTCTACATTTCAGTACATGTGACTGTGCACATAAACATACAAAAACGAATATAGAGTGTGACTTCAGGTCATTAGTCTTCTCAATTTAAAAATGTAAAACTAATTTGGCTAAAACTAAACTATAAATTATTGAAAATTCACACAATGATAGTGCTGTGCATAGAGAAACAGGAAGTAGCTATGGATTTTATTAAAATCCAGGGAAAACACCATTAATAATTAATCCAGAAAGCCAACAAGCTAATTATCAAAATAAATATGCGGGACTCCTGAATGTGTGAAAAGAGTGCTGCATCTCCCAGTTTTTATGAACAACTTTTTTCTTCCCGTTTGCTACTCAGAAGCTTTACTTTGCTAAATATCCTATTCAGGTCTAGTCTATATTTATGTTAATAATGTAAGTATGTTATTAATAATATTTTTTACAGGAAAGAAAGCTATGTGGAAGGCTGTTTCCAAAAAGTGGAAGAGAGGTTTCCAAAAGTCTGTACAAAGCTATTTTCTCTCTCTTGTCCCAACTCTGCTTTTCTTCCTCCTCCTCATCCTTCTATACAGAGAATCCCTTAGAGATAGATAATTCAAAGGTAAAACAGCGTCTGGTACTTCTTTCTTTTGTACGTGTTGAAGGTTTTCACAGAAGTCAAGATTAAGTGTTTGCAGAATCTCTATTAATGCACCTGGCCTGTGTCTCTATAGGTTGTATAAAGTCCCAAAGCATTGTGGGTCATATTCTGATGTTTTTGTGTCTATTCCAGCCCTCCTGCCTTGGAAGTACATGTTTGAGACAACTCATCATTCTTTTTTTTTTTTTTTTTTTTTTTTTTTTTTTTTAGAGTGAGAGAGAGAGAGAGAGAGAGAGAGAGAGAGAGAGAGAGAGAGAGTTTTTAATATTTATTTTTTAGTTTTTGGCAGACACAACATCTTTGTTGGTATGTGGTGCTGAGGATCGAACCCGGGCCGCACGCATGCCAGGCGAGCACGCTACTGCTTGAGCCACATCCCCAGCCCAACTCATCATTCTTTACAAATGATAAAACATCCATCAGATGGTATTTTGGGGGTGCTAAAATAACTGTTTTGCTGTTCACAGAATTTTCAAATCCAGCACAACAAACTGTAAGCTGATTTGTTATTCACACATGTGAGAGGCCACCTTGCCCAGGGGCTGAGTATCCTCTCTCAGCCTTGAGTAAGGAGGGTGTTGGGTCTGGCATCACATGCCATGCTCTGTGCAATGAAAGTTTGCTCTAGCCCTGGGCTTGGGTGTTACCCAATGGTATCGGACAGCCCCGCCTTTTGAAACCCTATCCCCTGCCTCATTTGGTGAAGAACATTCCATGGAAGCTCCTTTGTGTGTCCTCCTCTATAAAATAAAGAGATTCCGGGTGTACACTCTTTTGCCTCCCACCGTGGAAGAGGACCCTTGAGGTGGCAGAGCAGTCACACCCTCAATCTGAGAAACTCATGTCCGTGTATTGTGTGATTTCTTCGATGTTTTCTTAGTTTAATGGTGCACCCAGCTCTTTTGAACCTAGCTCATCTCCTCAGCCTGTGCAGCTGGTGAGACACACAGATTTTCTAAGAATCTTTCATTCTTGCAAATTCTATTTAATTATATAGAAAATTGATCTTTTTGAATAAATGAATAAAGATGACCCATTGTTTACAACATTTTTAGCATCTTAGCTGCCTAAAGGATATTTTTTCTTTAAATATCTTTATTTTGGTCAACAAAATACTTAATCTCAGGACTATTTCAAATGTTTAATATGTTCATGACTAAATTCATAGAAGCACCTTTAGCATGGCAACTACATAAAGGAGTTAAATTATTTTCAAATAAATTATTTTCAAATGTCAAATTTTATTTTGAAATGAATATTATTAACAACAATTACTTTTGTATACTCACCCAATGATGTTCTTTCTGAGAACCTCAGCAGCAAAAAAAAAAAATTATACCTTTTAAGAGTATATTTTCTTTAAAAAGATAGAGCAAGAAAATTGAAACTCGACTTTAAGAAATAAAATTGGTGTTCAACTTCACAATGCTCCTTGAGGTATGAAAAAATGAAATGAAAATATAAGAATGATTTTCTTTTGTGGTTGGAGTACTTTCCCTGGAGATATTTAACATAATAGCATCAAATGCTGAAATTATGATGGCTAACACTATGGAGGGCAATATACAATTGTTGAGCTGAATTTATAAATTCTGTTGACTTAATTAATTTAAAGCAAATTTATTTAATTTATATATTATGGCCATTCTTCAGCAGTCAGTGAAACCCTTTTTCCTCTAAAAATGTACATGGAATAGAATTTACTTCTTAATTTGGAGCATATGTTTTTAATATGAGTAGATGACATAGTTCTACGTAGGTAAATAATTTAAGTATTTAGAATTCATTTCCTTTACTTTAGCTGCAACATGGTTCACTAAATAACATAAGTATAATTATAGTTCTTCCTCTTGATTGCTTTGCTGCTCATTTAACAACACAAATGTCAAAACAAAGTATTTTCTAGAGTATTGTTGAACAGAAAACCACTTCCATGGGTCATTAATGAGTGTTTAAAAAATGGAGGCCATAAATATATAAAAGTATAAATATATATGGAAATGCTGAATTAAGAAATTTAAACATATTTATTTGTAGTAGAAATTCTTGGGTCGATGTGCATTTTGGTTTTCCAGTAAGGAAATGTAATATTTATTGTGTATCAAACTAGTTTATGGACAATTGAATTTTTTTACTATAGAGAATATCAAACTAGTACTGTTTTATTGAACGCTTTTTCTGAAACACATGAGGAATAATGAACATATAACTCATCATTCAAAAATGATTTTGTATTATTTCTTACAAATTTATATAATAAGAGGTAGACAATTTATTGTGGTTAAAATAATAAAAACCTAAGAAAATTTGGAAGGCGAGAGAAAAATAGAAGGCCTATGTGTGGCTGAGGAATAAAGGGGAAATTTCATCCATTAGTTGGTACATCTTCTGGGTCTCCAAATGTTTGCCAGAAAAAGGAGATGTTTCTTGTAGATGAACAGAAAGTGTTTTTGAGAGGTTTGGAACTACAAAGAACCTAAAATCACAGTTTTACAGTTCATATACTGAGAGTTATTCATTTTTTTCTAAATTAATTTTCTTTCTGTTTAGAGTTTCAATCACGAATATAGCCAGCATAACATATTATTTAATAGCTGGTATGTTGAATACTGAAAAACCAGAAAAATATGTGAAAATTTATGCAAATGATTAGAAACTCAGGTCAAAGAAAAAAAACTATATGAACATTCAAAACAATAGCCTCACAACGTTGTATAGAAACACAGTTTTGTGTGACAAAGAATGTGGAACTCTAATGCTGTATAATTAACATGAGGGCTAATACTCTTGCCCCATTTATATGATGAAGGACAAGAAATTCACACTGATAATTCATATAATGATAGATTTTTTCAGACCATTGTAATCCAAAGTTTTAAAAATAAGCTACCCTTATATATGGAACTGCAAAAAAATGCTGAATAGCCAAAGCTACTGTGAAGGAAAAAACAAAACAAAACAAAACAAAGCAGGAGGCATTGTGCAAGTTGAATTCAAAACATACTACAAAGTTGTAGTAATCAAAACCCTATGATATTGGCATAAAAACAAACACATAGACAAAAGGAACAGAATAGAGAGCCTAGAAGGAAACCCAGGCATCTACAGCCCACTAATTTCAATAAAGCCGTTAAGAATGGCATTGGAGAGAGGATTGTCTTTTTCATAAATGGTTCTGGAAAATCTAATATCCACATGCAGAAGAGTGAAGCTAGCTTACCGTCTCTCACCAGTTATAAAAAAGAAAAATCAACTCAAAATGAATTAAAGACTTAAATGTATGATAGGAAACTTCTAGAAGAAAACACAAGGGAAACACTTCAGGAAATGGGAATGGGCAATGACTATTGGGATAAGACCCCAAAGCACATGAAAAAAAAGCAAAAGGAGACCTAATAGGATTATACCAAACTAAAGAGTTTCTGCACAGCCAAAGAAACAATCAACAGAGTTCAGAGACAACTTACAGGATGGAAGAAAATTTGCAATGTGTACATCTGACAAGTGGTTGCTAGGCAGAATATGAAAGAAACTACAGAGACTCAATAGGAAAAAAAAAATTTAAAAAGAACCTTGATTAAAATGTGGGCAATCAATCTAAACAGACACTACTCCAGAGAAGACATACAAATAGTCAAGAAGAACATGAAAAATTCTCACCATCACTAATCATCAAGGAAATGAAAATCTAATCCATAACGATACATCACTTTACACCAGTAAAAAATAGCTCTCAAAAAGACAAAAGATAATAAGTGATGGCAAGGATAGGGAGAAGAGAATCTGCACGCTCTTGATGGGAATGTAAATTAACAGGCCATTATGGAAAAATAGTATGTGTGTTCTTCAAAAAATTAAAAATAGAACTACATTGATCCAGCAATACCACAAATGGGTATATATCCAAAGGAAACGAAATCACTATGTCAAAGAGACATCTATACTCCCATGTTCATTGCTGCTGTATTCACAATAGCCAAGAAATAGGAACAACCTTAGTGTTCATCAATTTATTAAAGGATAAAGAAAATGTGGTACATATTTACAATGGAATACTATTCAACCTTAAAAAGAATGAAATCCTGTCATTTGTGAAAGCACAGATAGAACTGGAGATCACTATTTTAAGTGAAATAAGTGAGGCACACAAAGATACGTACTGCATGATCTCACTTGTTATGACTTGGGTATGAGATATTGCCCCAAAGCTTCTGTGTTAATGCATGGATATTCATAGGTGAAATCATTGGACTGTGAGAGCTGTAACCTAACTAGTTTTAGTGGACTAACTAGGTAGTAACTGTAGATGGGTGGTGCAGAGCTGAAGGAGGTGGATCACTGGGGGCACACCGTGGAAAGATTCATTTTACCAGCACCCCACCCCCACTTTTCAGCTACCATTCAGTGAGCAGCTTTCTTCTGCTTGCCCTTTGGCCATGATGTCCTGCCTTATCTTGGGCCCAGAGCAGTGGAGCTGGCCAACCACTGACTAAACCTCTGAAACTTTGAGCCAAAATAAACTTTTCCTCCTCTAAGTTGTTCTTGTGAAGAATTTTGGTCACAGTAATAAGCGGCTGACAATTACATCATTTAGATCTAAATCTAAAAATAGTTGACTTCATAGAAGTTGGGAGTAGAATGTGGTTACCAGAGGCCTGGGACAGTGTGTGTGGAAGGAGAGGATGAGGGGAGGTGGGAAAAAGTTAATTAGTGGGTACTAAATCACAGTTAAGAGCAAGAAGCTCTGGGATACTGTTTTTGTTGGTGACTGTAGGTACCAATAATGAAGAGCACATTTTAGAAAGCTAGAAGAAATAGTTTTGAAAATTTTCACCACAAAGAAATGATAAATATTTTAGGAGATAAATTAAATTTAAATATTATGTGATTTAAATACTATGTGATTTGTGCATGTATCTAACATTACATGGTACTCCATTAATGTGCACATCTTTTTTGTTTATGTGTATCACTTAAAATAAAAACAAAGTTTTGTAGCATGAATATGTAATATATGTATATTTAATTATATATAAAGGATAAACATAAACTACTGGAATAGCAGACTATAAACATTATGCAGTAACATTTATATATATATATATATATATATGTGTGTGTGTTACATATTTGTATCTATATTAAATATATAAATATACATTTACAAGAGTAATATGATTTGATAAGTTTGAAATAAATTGATAAATTAAAAATATATTTGAAATAAATAATATTTAATGAACTTTAAATTTATTTTATCTATTAGTGGTAGAAATCATTGTCAATACTAATATTGTTGTGAGTGCAATGGAATTGAATTTATTTTGTTATTTTAATTTTTTATTTCAAATTTTTTTTTAAAATCAAACTTGGTTTTGATACTGTCATAGTTAGAAGACAATTCACAATTATATATCAGTTCAAAAATTTGTCACAGTTGGCTAGTTTATTTCCATAATGATTGATTTCAATCTGTTTTTCTTGCAAACTTTTTTGAAGTTGTACCATTTTGATAATTTTAATCAATTTATTAAAAAAATCTACTGATAGGGTTGGATGTCTATCTCAGTGGTAGAGCAAGCCTAGCATGTTTGTGGCCCTGAGTTCAATATCCAGCATTCAGCACTGCAGGAAAAAAAATCCCCTGATAATCTATATTTGAAATGTTTTAAAAGTAGTTTATAAATATCTTTCTCACAGGGTTTTTAATGTGGTACATTTATAATTTTTGCAGATAATGCACATTATTTTTTACCATAAAGTCTTGTAATAATAAAAACATTTTCTAATAGGAATTGTTAAAATTTTGTTTTACTATGCCTTTTAAAGATACTATATTTAGCTTGAAAGCCATGTAAAATGTTTCTCATTCCCCACCATCAAATATCTTTGGCAACATATATATGTTGGCCAGTTATCATTACAGAAAATGTTGCAAATTTGGAACAGTTATCCATTTTTTAAAAATGAAAAATTCCTAACTCATTCTGATTTTCTATCTCCATGCTTGGGCAATAATAATTTTTGTAATCATTAAATATATGCCAAAGTGAATGAAAATATACATGTCTAGTTTAAACACAACAACGTAAATCTTACAGGCATTATCATAGCTTAAAACAAAAACAAAAACAAAAATCAAGAACCTTATACCATAGCAGTTTCTTATCAAATTAGCTAGCATTCTTACAAAAACCAGTTAACCATAATACAGAATTTACTTGTTTTACTTACAGGTGGCAAGTCTTCAAGATCCTAATTTAATGTTGCCTAAGATTGTCTTATTTCTCTACTTCCTTAATGACTTCATATAGTCTCTTTTGACTAGAGGTGGGAAAAAAGTTGATCAATGTCTTAAGTGAAATCCATTTTGTTAACCCCAACAATCAGATGGTTTGTACCCAGTGTTGAAGCCAGAAAGGTATGCTTACACGCCTGTGTCCTTGAAGTCACAAGCTTCAAATTTAGCATAATTAGCAGTAACAATCAGATAGTAGTCAGCATAAGATGTGCCTATAGTTGTGTTTTGGATAAATCACTATGTCCTGGATGTCAGTAGTAGTCCCATAATATTTATTGGTCTATATTTCCACAGGAAGATGCCAATGGTAATTCTACTCTGATGCTTGGCTTTCAGTTTGAGTTTTTCAGGAGCCCTTTCCCATCTCAGCAGCTTCCTTTATGAATTTTTTTAATGGCCCTTTTTTTCCAATACCACATTTGAAGATCAGATGGCCTGCATTGGTGGATTCACCCAAATCTATATGTATGTTGAAATAAATCTTTTCCTTTTCCATTTTAGTTTTGATTTAGTAGTGGTTTTTGTGACACCCTTGTTCTGATAGTCAACCTGTTGTGAGAAAGATTTTTTTGTTCATTTCTACTGTTGATGGATTTGAGGGTTAAGGGATATTTTGTTTGGTTCATTGGTCTTCTCTTGTTTGTGATGCTATTATTAACATTGTTGCTATAAACATTATTCTATATATCTTTTGGTAAATATGTGCATGAGCTTCCAGCAGGGTAACCCTTGAGTGGTAAGCATACTTGGATAGATACCATGTGCATGTGCAACCTTACAATGAAATACACATGGTTTTTAAAATATTTTGCATAATTTTTTCATTCACACCAGCAATAGTAAAAGAATTTCTATTAATATATATTTTCACTGGCACTTGGAAATGATGAGTGTGAAGTGACATTTCCTTGTGGTTTTAATTTTCATTTTCCTAATAAGATGGACCACTTATTAGAGCAAGTTTAACACTATTATTTTTATTTTACATACAATAATGGGAGGGAGGTGTTTTATGCTTTCTTGTTGTTTTGTATAAATTCTAAACATATTCAGAACAGTAATTCTTAGCTATACAAGTTACAAGTATGTTCTCCCAGATTGTTGCTTAATTTTTTTTAAATATTTTATGGTGTTTTGTTAAGTATATATTCTTGCTTTCTAACACAGAAAACACAGACTTTTTCTTTCTTTTTATACGTTTTTGGGATCAAATTTCACATTCAACAACTCCTTTAAGTATCTTGTCATACAGTAACTGATAAGACTATGTGAATACAAAAGGCTTTTTTTTTTAAAATCACCTTCTATTTTATATCAAAGAATCATAAATGTTCTGTTATTTGTACTGAGGAATGAAATTAAGCAAATAATACTGCTATGTTGTGTACATGTAGGATTGATTATATAACAACAAAGCCCACTGTTACGTGTAATTGTAATGCATCAATAAAAAGGAAAATAAAAATAAGAGAATTATCAAAATTAACCAATCAGAGTTCTTTTTTCTGCATTGTGTTCCAGAGAGTTCAGCCATTCTCTCTTAAGTGAGTGAATCTGTAATAAGGTAAGCCCCAGACTTATTGGGGGAGTGGTGCAGAAATATTTCCCTCCTTGAGAACCAGAGCAGCTGAGGCATCTGGTCTCCAGAGAGAAAAGGCATGAAGCAGAGATTAGAAGGAGATACCTATGATACATACTACAAATGGACGGACATTGAAAATATTATGCTAAGTAAAAGAAGCCAAATGCATATAGCCACATATTATATGATTCTGTCTATATGAAATATCCAGAAGAGTCAAATCCTTAGGAACAGAGAGCATACCCATGGGTGCCTATCACTGGAGGAAGAATGAGAAGTGACTGCTACTAGTTTTGGGATGATTTCATCTGGATTGATGAAGATGACGAGTTCCTTAAAGGATTGCACTTAGATGGATACAAGAATCTCAGATTCCTCATGGTAATGGTTGCAGAAACTCATTAATATATTGAACCATTGAATTTACACTTTAAAAGCATAAACTTTATGGTTCATAGATCATATCTCAAGAAAACCATTATTTAAAAAAAATGAATGCACCAGAGATTCTGGAGCAAGAGGGAAAATAAAAAACATAAGCCTGATAAAATTTTGCTAGTTTCAGGTTCACTTAAGTCTCAGTACTCTTCTAATTCAGGGTATGCTAGAACTGTGCTACAAATCATTCATAAAATAGAGTTCAGTTGGTTTTCTTTCATTTCAAATGAAATAATTCAATGTGTAGTTTTTATAACCCCAATTATATATGAGATAATTGAAGTCCAGACAATTAACTGGTTTAAAATAAGGGGAACATTCTTCCCTTCATACCTTCATAATAATTTATTTCTATTACCTTCAAAGAACTTAAATCTATTATAAATGCATTTTTTTTACATTTAATATCCCTTTACTATTTAATTGTTCCTTCCACTTTCCAATGTAGATAATTTTGCTCTTGGAGTTGGGATTTTCCTTTTTGCATTTTGTTTTGTCTTGGTACTAGGCATCCCCAGTCCTTTTTATTTTTATTTTGAGACATGATCTTGTTAAGTTGCTGAACCTGGTCTTGAGCTTGAAATTTTCCTGCCTCAGCCTCCAGAGTTGTTAGAATTACAGGAGCAAACCACAGCAACCAGCTTCTTTTTGCATTTCTTTTGTTTGTGCATTAAATAGTAATCCCAATCCTCCATTTACATTCTGCATAACAAGTCCATTTTCTCAGAACTATTTCTCATGACAGATCCAAAGCAGGAGTAAGAAGCAGAAAGCTGGTATAAATTGGAATTAATATAAGAATACCATGGATTATTTCTGGGAGCAGAGATAGGAATGCTGTCATTTCATTAATATCAAGGGAGCCAGGGCTAGGGAGCTTTAGTGTTCCTGTCTGCTTCTCTTGAGAAATTGTTTCTTCTCTCTCTCTCTCTCTCTCTCTCTCTCTCTCTCTCTCTCTGTCTCTCTGTCTCTCTCTCTATCTCTCTTCTCTCTTCTCTCTTTTCGTGGACCAGCTACTCCTGCTCTCCAGGACGCAGAATAGAACACACATCTCTAGTTCTAAAGATTAAACATACATTTTTTACCCTATACCATTGTTTCTCAACCTTAGAGCTAACAACCTTTAGGACAAGGGATACCTCTTTGTTGTGAGCACTGTCCTGGCAATAGTAGGATATTTAGTGGTGTCCCTTACCTCTCTATCCACTTGGTGCCAATGTCCCTTTTGGGAACAATCAAAAATGTCTTGATATATTGCCAAATGTTCCTTTGGGGACAAAGTCACTCTCGGTTGAAAATTGTTGCCTTAAAAGAATTCACCCAGATGGATACAAGAATCTCAGATTCCTAAAAAAGAAATCTCACTGGCCCAGCTTGAGGTTAAGGGCAAAAGAATACTAAACTTTGGCTAAAATTCAAGGGAAGTTCCACTGCAAGAACACATCCTTTGGAGCCCAGCCCTGTGCTCCAGGATCATGTGGTGTGAAAGTCTACAAGTAAGGCATAAGCTGAAAACCAAAGAATTTTCTAATATAGGGGCTTCCAATATAGGAAACATTCTGACTAATTGATCTTGACACTGGTTGAAAAAGATTGGCAATATGAAGAAAGGGTTAAACTGGTCAGACTTTCTCCTTATATTTCTCCATGCTAGCTGGCTTCTAATCATGAAGTTAACCGAAGGGATTTCACGGCCTTTTTTGTTCCCTTTATTTAAGAAATTTTTAATAAAATAATTTTCTTTAAAAAAATTGTGTATCTGAATCTGTTTAAAAATAAGCAAGCAAACAAAAAATACTCATAGTTAATAACTGAATTCAGGACTGTTTGGGCTTCTCAAAACTAAAGAAAGAATCATCCAGCATCCTGTTTGTGCATGCAGCCGAGATTCAGTTTTCTGAGAAGGCAGTGTACAACCATGGTTTCAGTTCTAAAGAGAATAAAGCGTCTCATGCCTTCCTCCTCCCTGAGAGTTCTGCTCAGATTTCCCCAAGGTAAGAAGGCTACACTAATTATCCTAGTAAAGTTAGTCACTTATTAAACCTCAGTGGTTTTTGCTTTCCCATACTTTTCTATTGGTATATTAGAGTTGTACATAATGATGGGATTTGTTGTTACATATTTGTGCACAATATAACAATAAAATTTGGCCACATCACTCCCCAGTGATTCCCTCCTCTTTTCTCCTCCCATCCCCTGGTCCCTTTCCTCTATTTTAGTGATCTCTCTTTGAGAAAAACTTGAGCTATGTGTTCTAGTTCTTATATGCCTATAGTCCAATGTCTGAACTTGATATCAACAGGAAAGGAAACAAAACCCAACCCAACCAATCAAACCAAAAGACAAGACAAAACCAAACAAAAACAATAAAACCAAAAACACTTTGGTTCAGTCATGCACTTATTAGGTATACATTCAAGGGCATCATCAGACCAACAACCAAAGGAAAACTAATCATGTTGATTGCCAAATTAAATTATCCACGTTTTAAAACAAAACAAAAAATGTCTAATTAGCACCAGTATGTTCTTTTAGCTCCTATTAACCTAGTTAATTGTTTACTTTTAAAACCTGGACTAAAGTGGCCCAACATATATGTACTAAGAAGTTTGTAAAACATTATTTTTTGATAAAAGGAAAAATTTCAAATAATTTTAAGGTCTGGTAGTAGGGTATTGGTTATATAAACTGTGTTTCATAAGTAGGTTACAGTTTAATATCTTAGGAGAATACAAAACTCCACTCATAGTAAATAAAACAAACCAACCAACCAACCAACAAAGGATACAGGAGATAATAAAGTAGGTAGACTGATTCTAAAAAGACTTAATATTTGGAAGGAGAAACCAAAATTTTAACCATGGTTCTCTCTGTATGATGAAATTAATGTGAGATTTTTTAAATGTATTTTTTCTCATTTTTATAAATCATGCAGCATGCTTTAATACGAATTAAATCATTAGTTTTAGACGGGTAAATGCTATCATTGAATGAATTCTTTAGTAAAATATTATTAATTTATTTGGGAACTTATTGCTCAGGTTTAAAAAAAAATGTTAATCATGCACTAGTTTTAAAGAAGCTGTGACCTCTGGAAGATTGTCTCTCAGGAGAGCCTGAACAGGACTCAACTGCAGTGAACAACTGGAATAGAAACAGTGGGTTTCCTGAAATGCCCCAAACTTATTTAGTCTGTGTCTGCATGGCTCCTGAGTAAAATCCGTGCTGTCAAATCAGATCATCCAGGAGCCAAAATCAGTAAAAAGTAAAAAAGTCAGTCTCAAAGGTTTTTGACATTTCTGAAATCTAACCTGAATGTACCTTTTGGTCAGATGTTTTAACAATTGCCTTGAATTATAAATTTCTTTTTTAAAACAAATTATGCATTTCTTTTTCTCCTTGTTGATGTTGTAAAATATTAGTCTGGGCCTGATGATACTGATTTTTCTTTATATTCATTAACTTACCAAAAAGAGAATTGTAGCATTTCCATGATCAATGTTCCCTATGGGAAAAGCTTCAAAATATTCTTGGAAACACCAGATATGTTTAAAACCAAACAAAACTGCTACCCATAACTGGCAAGGCACCGTGAAGACCAGTCTTCCCTGTCCTCTGAACTTGTTGGCTCCTCTCGTGTGGATTTCTTGGTCGTTCTGAAGGATGACACTTACAGTCCCTCCCGGAAACCATGTACTTGCTGCTCATTCTGCCCAGTTTTTAATCCCATATTTCCCCCAGATTGAGTCTTTCCCTAATTCTTATATCAGAAGACACCAATCTCAGGGAGGGAGGCCTTCCCTGGCCAGAAACCTCATCAACCCCACTAATATACTCTTATAATTTTCTTTCTAGATCAATCACTGCTTGAAAACAAGTTGTTTATTTATTCATGTATTGTCTGTCGCTTCTCAGTAGCATATGGTGGTCTGCATCTGAGCCTGTAGAGTCATGGATTGTCTTGTTCAAATTGTATCTTCAATTCCAAGAACTGAATACTCATGCCCTGCCTAGGAATTAATTCTCTGAATAATACTTATCGAATCAATAAATGATCTTCCTTGAACAAATGACATTTAAAGTTAGCCACAAATATAAATTTCACAGAAAATATTAAATTGGTGTTCACTATTTTCCTAAAAATAATAACTATTAACAGAAAAAGTGACAAAAACTCAGATTTAACCAAAAAAAAATTAAGGTAGTAACACATTTTACAAAATACTTTCAGGTTTCCAAAATAATGTTTTTTGTTTTCTTCTTGCTGAAGCTGTTACCATAGTCTCTGAATATTATTCATTTCTTGTGCAAATTCATGAGAATTGACATTCAAGTGTGCTTGTGTATGTGTGCTTAGTTTTCAGCTCTTGTTTTCTGATAATGTAATTGTTTCATTTGGACAGATGGGAGATTTCCTTTTTGCATTTTGGCCACGTTCAGCTCTGATTTGTTATTGTTTGAAATTCTGAGAATGTTTTACACACGTTTGAAAAACATTTGGCCTCTGATAAACGAATGACAAGCATGATATAAACGCTTGGGGATGATCCTCTAGGATCTGTGCAGAGACCTGCACATCTGCCTCCAGCTGTGCAGCAACTCAGGACTGAAATGACTAAGCCTGGTTTGGCCAAAGTCAGTAATTATTTTCACTGTTGATCTGAAGATCAAAGGTTATTCCCAGGAAGGAAGGACAGGGCAATGGACTTTGCTATCTGACAATAGTGGAGATTTATGCAAGCTATCATTTAGTTCATGGTTTGCACATTAACCTAGTACTAATGCATATGGGTGACAGCCCCAATGTAAACAGCCTTGATGTGATATTAATTATAATTGGCTAAAAGTAAATTAATCCACTGGTTTTGAATCATCTTTGCCCTTTTGTCTGGCCTTAAATCCTGACTCTGAAGGTTAGGAAAGTCTATAGCAACTATGTTCGCTTTTAAAAGAGAGAGTGTAATTCTGAGTACTTGCTACTCTTTAAAACTTTTTTGACCCTATCCATGTTAAATCATTTTATGTTTACCTTACGTTCTACTTTAAAGAGCTTCCACAGGTGAGATTAGTCCAGTTCTCAGAGGTTGTAACCCTTCATTCATGTGAATTCTTTAACACTTAAGTTTTCAATATTATTATTATAAAAAAAATCTCAGGTGTGGAAACACACAGAAATGCTACCTAATTCCATTCTCACTCATTTTACCCTCTTTTCCTACCATTTCTGGCACATCCCCTTCAGATCTTACATCCAATAATTTGTTACATGGCCTGCTCTAAAGTGTCCATTTCTAAAACAGAGAGGGTTTGGGTCTCAAATACATATTTAATCATTGATCTGTTAGTTTGCTAAATATGGATAATTCTTATTGTCATTTAGGCACGATGCTAGACATTGAACATACATTATTTTCTCCAGTCTCCACAGTTCAAAGTGGGTGTTATTATCTCCATTTATAGGTAAGAAAATTGAGACTCACTAAACCATAAGGAAAGGCTGAAATTACAATGTTCATCTGACAAAACTCAAAGTAAATTTTTTTATAAACTATATAATATGGTTTCTAAGAAGAAATAATGAAGATTGTGGGGCTGAGAATGTGGCTCTGTAGTAGAGTGCCTTGTGCCTAGACTGTATAAGGGCCTGAGTTCAATCCCTGGCACCAAAGGAAAAGTAAAATTAAAAGATCATAGGAAATGCTATAGTTATTCTATGTTAGAAAACTTAAATTAGCCTTTACAGTGTCACTTATAGAAATTTGCACAAAACAGGCACTCAATAAATTCAATAGATGTTTATACAACAAATAAAAATTACAGTTAACTTTAAAAGTAGGTCAAGTAATTAAAAATCCATTTGGCTTTTTCCACAAAATGTTTCTGTTTACCCGGCAATGAGTACATTTGGACACAAGATTCTCTCTGTTGTTCATTCTATAATTTACAATTTTTAATCTCTCTTTCAAAGACTTTTCTTTATGAGGGTTGCTTTGATTTTTATTTGGTCTAGTGAAATATCGAGTTTTATAAAGGTGCACAAGTATATTGCTTGAGCAAAGGGCTTGCTGAGGTGATGACAACTGGAGACAATTGATTTAGCTGGAAATGAGGTTGCAATGAGGAAAAACAATGCTTATTACGAAATTCATTTCCTAGTGTAATAATTTATTAAGTAGTGTGGGGCAGCTCCCCAAAGCCTCTCTTCATCTCCCACAGCAGGATTGTAGACCCAGACAATGCTTTTCCTACCTAGATACTGCAGAGACCTCCTAACTCATTATTTGATCCCTACTTTTGCCTCCTTGTATCTGTTTTCCACACTGTAGTCAAACAATAATCTAGTATTCATATATTTTCCAGCATAAAAACCCTTCAATGATTTCTAAGCATCTTTGGGATAAAGAGAAGACTCTGTCATGTGGATGTAAGACATGTGATCTGTCCCTTCCCACTTCTCCTCCATCATCAGGCACCCTGCCCCCTTGCCCTCTGCAGTGGAGATCATCTGTCTTTCCAGGACATCGTATTAACCATTCCTATAGCCCCTGGCTTTTTTTTTTTTTTTTTTTTTTTTTGGATTTTTATTTATTTATTTATTTATTTATTTTTATTGTTGGTTGTTCAAAACATTACATAGTTCTTGACATATCATATTTCACATTTTGATTCAAGTGGGTTATGAACTCCCATTTTTACCCCGTATACAGATTGCAGAATCACATCAGTTACACTTCCACTGATTTACATATTGACATACTCATGTCTGTTGTATTCTGCTGCCTTTCCTATCCTCTACTATCCCCCCTCCCCTCCCCTCCCCTCCCCTCTTCTCTCTCTACCCCCTCTACTGTAATTCATTTCTCCCCCTTGTATTATTTTTCCCTTTCCCCTCACTTCCTCTTGTATGTAATTTTGTATAACCATGAGGGTCTCCTTCCATTTCCATGCAATTTCCCTTCTTTCTCGCTTTCCCTCCCACCTCTCATCCCTGTTTAATGTTAATCGTCTTCTCATGCTCTTCGTCCCTACTCTGTTCTTAGTTACTCTCCTTATATCAAAGGTTTTTGCTCATGCTATTCCTTTGTGCCTGTTCCTTTAACCCCAGTGTTGAGCATCTCAGAGTCCAAGGCCACTGGGTCATTCCAGGAGCTTTACCCTTTTAGAAAAAAAGAGTAAAGAAGGATAGAGAAGGAGATGAAAGAGCTTCACAGTTTCCATAACTGTTACCACAGCAACCACTTATTGAGCACTTATTATCTGCCAGGCATTTTAGATGCATTAACTAATTTAATTCTCACAATGACGCTAGTTGATGCAATAATTTAAGCAACTAGTAAATAAGAGAGTAAAGGTTCAAATGAAAGTGCCCACCTAAATGTCAAATGTCAAACATTTTGTGTGACTTTTTTGTGTGTGTGACTTGTTTTTCTTAAACTAAATACAAGCCAAACAAGGAAGTTTTCAATACCACAGGATTCTGGGTCTAAAAGAGACACTGGGCTAAGACTAGACATGTTTCTAGGCAAATTTACGAAATGCTCTGAAATAATTGTATTGTATTTTCCTTCAAGAAATGTGTTAAATAATTTCAAATTGATAGCCCACTATTATCTCAAACTTTGTACTATGATATTTCTTTCAAAACTTCCTCTGTGACCAATGTTTACTTATATGTATTAAAACATAAACACACTTCTCTAATTAGATATCAGGGAATTTGAAAGATTCTATTTTTTTCTTTACTTATAAAAGAAGATGTAGTTACAAACCAATCTATGTATTTGATATCCTGAGGCATTTATGCACTACTGAGTTTAAGGTGAATACTATCTAGAGAAAGGCATTTGTTCCTGGTATAAAGCATAAAGGCAAAACTCAAAAGAAAAGATAGAAGTTGTTTGTGAGCTTTGCATTACTGTAACGAAATACCTGATATAATTATCGACTTTTAAGAAGGAAAAGTTTATTTTGGTTTGAAGTCTCAGAGGTTTAAGTCTGTGGTGGCTTGGCTCTATTGCTTCTTGTGGTGAGGCAGTGCTTCATGGTGGCAGAATAAAACAGAGGAAACTTCTTATCTCAGGGTGGCTTGGAGAGAGGGGCCAGGGGAGAAAAGCCAGGGGCGTCCAAAATTCCCTTCAAAGACATCTCCAGTGATCTGACTTCCTTTCATTAGACTCCATCTCTTAAGGTTCCACCACTTTCTGATAGCACTACTTTGGGAATCCCCATTATCATATAAATGTATTAACAATGATATCATAATTGTGTGTTTGTACATAATTAAGAAGTGAGTTCTACAAAAACCTACAAGCTTCTAAAAAGTAAGAGTATTCAGATGTATCATTGTCCTTCTTTGACATCCTATTTCAGCTCAACTGAACCTTGTGGAAGTCCCTAAATCCTAGCAGCTGTTTCTCACTTGTTTCTCTCATTTACACCTCTCCCCTCTATTGACAGCCTTATTCTCCCTTGATTACTTTCACTTCCTCTCCTGCTTTCTTTTACTTTTAACTGGCTGCAGGAAAAAAAAAATATTTCTGTGGATTTCATGTGTAGAGGGCACTGATCAAATGCTTAAAAAGTACAGAACTTTCAATGTAAGGAGCATGAATTTGGCAGTGTCATTGCTATTGGGCACGGATGCAGTGACTGAAATTCAACATTCAGCAACATCATGGGAATATGGAATAGTCCGTGGAATGAGTTAGGAACATAGACCTGTATCTAAATTTTAGAAAGCCCTTACCACAAGCACTGCAATCGTGGCACTCATCAAAGGAATCAATGTGTGTTTCTTCACTCTAAAGAAAAAATAGGCAACTCATGTCTGTTATTTGTTTCTGACTTCTTTGAATATGGTAGTGAACATTTTCTCAAATGCTTTTCATTTTGTGGTAGAATTTCATAAATTGTAAATGAAACACAGCAAAAAAGACCTTTAAAATAATTGGGGGGAAAAAGGTCCCTTTCTTTTACTACTTTCGGAATGTGAGGAAATTGGTCTTTTTGTGAACTTTCCCTACCACATTGCTCAGGTCACCATTTCAAAGTTTACAAAGTTTAAGGTTCTTTAGGGTTTACTCAAAGAGATCCCTCCCTCAAATGTATGCTTTCCAACCAACTTGAAATTATAGGTCCAATATTGTGTTTAATTTAGAAATGTTTTTATTTTAGGGTGGGGTGTAAGGCAGAAATGTTTTCAGCTCCCCAAATCATCAATAACTGTGGTTGAGACAGAATCGAGCTTGTTGATCACCATAGAGATGGAGAACACCATCTGTACAGAGTGCTCTGGTGACGTTTCAGAGTGTGAAGGGCAAGGTGTTTTCATTCAGATCTGAAGTTTGGTTTCAGAGGACAGTGGCAAGGGTAAGAAATGGCGGCAGGAAAGGAACTTGCAGAGGTGGGAGGACTAATACGACAGGACAATTTAACATTGGGGTAAAGAGCACTGCCAGGAGTTTTAGGCAAGGAGTTCAAAATATCTTGCTACGTTAACTGTCTATCAAACTTTTTTGGTAAGTCTTTCCAGAAGTTTCTATAGGGAGCAACAAATACAAATCATTAAAGACAAAGTCATGGGAACAGTTTTAAAAATTTGTCTCAATAATATTGTTTTAGAAAATATACTATGGATTACTATGATAATAAGCTTTCTGTTTCCTCCAAATAGGAAATTTTTTGTTGGAATTTTTTATATGCCTGTTGAGATCACATGTTTTACTATGAGTTGGGTAAATAATCATTAGTCATGAATATTTGTGGTTATAGATTTGTCAGAGTCATAAAAGAAAAATATAGCTCTCTTCTTATCTTTCTACTTTTTGCTTTTTAAAAAAGCAATTCTATTCTGGAACACATTGAAAATATTTGAAATAATAAAAGCAAGATAACCCTTCTAAATTGAATATTATTTGCTTATGTAGAAGTAAATTGCACAGAAGTGTACTACCAGCATGATTAAATAATATTAAATTTCTTTTAAAAATAAGGGGTGATCTGTTTAGAAGATGAAAAGTTGACTAGTTAACCAGGAGTGAAATAATTTTCAAATTGATAGAAAATATTAGGTCACATGAAAGATATTTCTGAATACATTGAAGCCAAACTAGTACAACTATTATAATAAGACAGAATTTTGGAAATAACGTCTGTAGTGACTTCAAAAATAAGTAATTCTTAGGGTTCCCATTTTATGAATGAGAATGCCTATGGTCTGTGTTCAAGTTTCATAAAGGCTATCCACAAGGAATGAATGCCACCCAGCAAAGGATAGCATTTCCATGTCACTTCTGGGCTAAATGGTCAATTCCAAGCATCTTTAAATCAAATTGATTTCACTGTTGTAGAGAAAAGGCTAACTTATATTATTCTCTGTCATTAAACAGTGGCAGGAATATTCTTAAGTGGAAACTGACCAAGGAGTATAAAATACTTGAAATACCACTGCTATAATTTATATCTTTTTGTAAAGTATTACCATCTTCAGAAACTTCCCTTTAAAACAAAATATTCTCAGAGGCATCCTTAGAGAGAATCATGGAAGAGCACAAGGAACTCTGACAGTTTATTGCTGTGAAGTAGGATAGATATGAAGGGACTTTGGAGGTCCAGCGTGATATTTCATCTGCCTGGAATCTTTGAGTAGGGTCTCCACAATTGTAGGCATGTGTCAGGAGCTATTTGAGAGCCTGCTGGTGGGTCTTCTTCGTAAGTTTTATGCCTACTGAGCAAGGGAAGTTTGTACATCAATGTTTTCCTTGAATTAAAAACAAAGTAAATGGCTGCTAAACAGAATTCATATTAATTTATTGTTTCTAAATTGAAAATAATGGAATTAAAGAGTCAAGAATTTTTTTTTAATTAGAAGAAACTTTGAAAGTATTCGAACTAAGAAAACATTTAGTATCGTCAGTTAGTAAGACATTTTTATAATGAAAATGTTCAGAGCTTTGTAGCTTTTGACCTGAGTAATAATAAACAGACAGTTATGATGGTTTGGTATTAAATCAATAGTTGAAATGGAAAACAGAGGAAAATTACTCAAGTTCCAGAAATTGGGTATTTCCGTTTGTAAAGTAGCCTCTTACCATGTAGATACAAAACTAATACTCAGGGCTTACATGGAAACGCAGGCTGTCGGAGAGTTAATTTCACTTAATAACGAAAGCAAATTTTCAAATGATTGTTATCAACCATTCAATCATTTCAATTCTTTCACCACCTGAGATTTACAGAGTAGGAATTGGAGGACTTTGTTTTCTAGCAGTTTTATCCTTAGATTTTAAACATAATAGTGTCTCTTAAAAAAATAATAACTAAAATCCTTGAGCTGTAGCTATTGTTTTGCAAGAATGAGATAAGGTCTTATGTAGAGTTAACTTTTTTGTGTAATTTTAATTTTTTTGTAGTCCTTCCTCTTCTCCATAAACTCAGCTTCTAATGCCTTCAATACAACTTATGCAGATGTGATTCAAGAAATCAAGGAGTAGAGCTCAAATGCTTGCTTTTTATTTTAAATATTTAAAGATTCAAGGATAGGCACAATTTTAGCTGATTTTTATAAATTCCTGGTCTTCGTCTGTTTTGGGAAATAGAAAAGGAAACTTGCACTGCCATTCTGCATGGTGTAATTTGGATCTTCAGTGTTCTGGCTTTAGTTCGCATGCTAAGGATTTGGCTTAGCAAGGCCAAGACTATTATAAATAGACCCCTGGCTTCTGAAATACTAGGAGCATTATGTTCATAATGTAGGAAAGCTTAAAAACATTGCTTTCATTATAATTGGAGCTGCTATAATAATCCTGTGGACATGCTGTTTATATCTAGATTTATTTTTCCCAATACTTTTTTGTAAAAGCCTTACATTTTTATTTTGTAGGTGGTTGAAAAATTGGTTAAATGAAGTCAAGATGCACTGATCCCAGAAAGATGTGTAAGCAATGAAATATGATGACTTAAAAAGTAGTCTTTGTTCCGACATCATCCAGGCTTACTGCTAACACTGTTCATGTCCATTGGATTCTTGCCATTTTTTCTACTTTGCAGTAGGAAGAACTGGCCCACAAGTTTCCTCTTCATATATTTGTGGGTGGGACAGGAAACCCTCTGGAAAAGTTACTTCAGTAAAAGTTATTGTGATTTCTATACAATTAGTTTTCAATACTCACAGAAAAATTTATCTTGTAACTTACTTTACACCAAATTGAGCTGGTAACTGAATATCACAGGGGACAAACTCAGTAATAATTGTGGTCTTCCCTTATGTGTGTCACTATACATACTGTTGTCCTATTACTGCTGACACATATTATTTGACAATGATCAGTGTGCATGTATTCTGTTCTGCACTCAATTTTTTGGCACCACTAATGTTCCTGCAGTTCAATTTAATTCTGATGTTAACTACCAAGAGTTCATGTAAACGCACAGGCGAAGGGCATACAGTTATGATGACAAGACTTAGGATACCAGCTGCAGACCTTGAGGATATCTATACTTCTGAAAGGCCAGCTATAAAGTCAGCTGTCCCTACTACCCTGCCCTTAGGCTTAGTAATTTGCTCATAGATACTCATCCTTGCAATTTCAGTTTTTATCATTAAGGATATAGGTCAGGAATCATAGAAGGGAGGAGACAATAGGCAAAGTGTGTGGTTGGGTAAGTGGCGGTGGGGCACAGAGCTTTGTGACCTTTTTGTGGAGTGATGTCACCTCCCCAACCCAGGAGCTCCATTGAGACTCAGGTACAGAATTTTATTAAGTTTTCACTATGCAGGTGTGCCTGACCAAATCATTAACCACATGATTGAACTGTAATCACCATTCCAATCATAATACATGTCAGGTCTTTCTAGGGACCAGCCTTTGTTCTGAAGCAATACAATTGTGTGGATTTTTATAGGCACTATCATAGTGATCTCATGCATTGCTTTCTCCCTCTCCACAAAGATAGCTCTGCAAGGGCAATATTTGAATTTATTTTGTATCCTAGAACACTGCTCGGCACCAGAGGGCATATCATAAGTATTTGTTGAATGAAAAAATGACAGAGGTGCCATTAGTTTCTGTGTAAAATAAAATAAGTCTCTGTTAAAGTGAACACCATCAAATTATATCACAATCTACTTTAAAATCATTTGTTGAATTATGACCATCTTGAGGGATTAAAATATAAATAACTGATGTAACTTCTGACAGAAGACCAGTGTTTTGATGGAAATTAGAAGGCAAAATAAATCACTGATTTTTTCCCTTAAAATACACATATGCAAAACCTGGATATTGTATTATAATTAGAACAGTTATTAAAAGTTAAAAAGATGACCAAGCATAACACTTGATGATTATCTGTGCTTCTATAAAATCAGTAAACTAGTAGGGAATAATATTTTTTGGAGATAACACTAGGTGCACATTTTCTTACATTAAAAATTAAGATCAAAAATGTCTTTTCAATCAAAAGGATTACAATGGTGAAGAAATGTTATTAAGTTGTATTGTAATATGTGAAATAGAAAAAATAAATTTTAGGAAATTATGAAGATTCATATAAGTTAGTTTGAAACACTAAGAGAAAAAGAAAAAGGAAAGAAAAACAGATGAAGAATAGCAAATAACAATTGTGTTTCCTAATGAAAATCTACTGACTTAACTTTTCATACCAGACACCAGAATCTAGAAATGGTGGACAAATCGCATGTGATCATCCCTCAACTTTCTATATGTATGGTTGGCTGATCTTCCTGGATGGAATCTTTATGTTATAGTTCTTTTTCACTGCCAACAGCAGCAAGATTTTGACACACTCAGTTCCTTTTAGGAATTGATTACAAGGAAATGGGGAGAAATTAGGATGAAGATTTATGTGCCAAGAATTCATTATTATGCAGTTCAGAATAAGGTTATATTAATCTCTTACAACTGCTTTTTTATTCAAGTAACAAAAAAGCCAGTTTCAGTCTAAACTTAAAAAATAAAAGAGAAACAACCAAAACACAAAATGTGAATGAAGTGTATTCACCAAAATTGTGGGAAGGATTCCAATGGGGAGCTGGATTTATACAAGAGTGGTTTAAGAATCCGAAACAATGCCAAGACTCCTATATCCTAACTTTGTATGGTGTCTTCTGTTTCTTCTGTGTTGTCTTCTCTCAAACTGTAGCTGACTGTTCTTATATGGTATGGTGCATAGATATTATTTAAAAAGTATCTTTAAGTCATCCAGCATCCAGAAATAAGCACAATTAACAGCTTTTCTTATAGGTCTATTCATGGTATTGTAGACACATATAACACCCCTTAAATGAGCACAGCCTGCACAAACGTACATAATTATTTGAAGGCCAAAGTATACATGCATTGTTTTGTTACTTAGCACTCATTTATAAAATATTCTTTGATATTAAACTTTACCTGAAAATGATACTCCTACATTACCCAGTGTTTTACTCTTTCTACTTCCATGTAACCATTTCCTGCAAGGTGTTTCCAATTTGAGATATTTTCAATTTTTAAATAATACATTACTAAATAAATTCTGAAATAAAAATAACCAGAAACATGCACTTCTTATTGTGTCCTAGGACAAATTACTAGATATAGACTTAGTGAGACCAGACTCTGTACAATTCTGACATTTTTAAAAGAAGACATAAAAATGGTCATCTGGTAAAAAAAAATGCTGAGAATCCTAATTGAAACCACAATAAGATATAATCTTATCTCAATAAGAATGGCTACTATTAAAAGACTAATAATAGCAAGTGCTGGTGAGGATGTGCAGAAAAGGAAATCCTTTCCCACTTATCAAGGCTATTGGAAAAGTACCTCAATACATCCCTTGTGAAAAATGATACATAGATTCCTTTAAAAATTAAAAATAGAACTACCATACAATTTAGTAGTCCTACTAAAGGGACTGGAACTGGACATCATTACCTTCAGTGAAATAAGCCAGGCACAGAAAAATAGGATTGCATGATTTCACTTGTATTTGGAATCTAAAAGAGTTAACCTCATAGCAATTGAGAGTAGAGTGGTGGTTACCAGAATCTGGGTAGAATGGGGTTGGGTTGGGAAAGATCAATCAGTATGTATGGAGTTACATTAGATAGGAGCAAAAAGTTCTGGTGGGCTATTGCATGATAGAGTGACTATAGATGATGATAATAATATACTGGACATTTCCAAAAGCTAAAAGAAAGGATTTTGAAAGTTTTCACCATAAAGAAATGATAAATGCTCAAGGAAATAGATATGTTTAACTTGTCTTAAACATTATATACTGTACATATCATGGAAATGTAGCTTGGTATTCCATTAATATGTACAATTTGTACAATAATGTATCATCTAAAAAATAAAAAATAACTTAAAAATGTCAAACTGATTCTAAGTTGTTCTGATTTACATTTATACTAGAATGAGAATGGTTTTATTACTATTAATCTGCTAATATTGGATATTGTAATTTATAAATACTTCTTCCAGTTAAACAGGTGGTGCAATTTGACTGAATAGTTCTTTATATATTTGTTATTAAGTTGTGTTTGAGAATTGCCTAGTTTCTGTTTGTCAATTTTTATTGAAATGTTCTTTTCCTTATTGATTTGAAAGACCTATTTAATCCGTAAACTTACTAGTATTTTAACATATATCCTGCAAATATTTTTCCACTTGCCCTTTGTATTATAACTTTATAAAGTTACTGCTATATAATAAAATTGGATTCATAGTCAAATCATTAGCTTTTCTTCTCCATTTCCCAGTCACCAGCAGCTACTACTATATATAGACATCATCAGTATCACTGTAGTCCCTGAAGGGTCTAACTTCAATCAAACCCCCTTTTCAACTTTCCAACTTATTCCCTCTAATACTGACGATAGTAACCCTTCTTGTCTACAGGATTTTCTATACATCAACCCCATTGCCTTTCACTCCTCTGTTTCTCCTTCCAGTCCTGATTTCCCTCCTTACTCAGTAAAGATTCTATCAAGAAATAAATATTTAAAATACTTCAGAAATTCACTTGACCTTCTTACTTGACCTTTGCTGGTTTAACAGAAGCCCGACCCTGATGGATTCAACTCTAGACTGTGTGCCACATGACTCAGTGTGAAGAACAATGCAGCCTTGTTATCTGATTTTTTTTTCAATAAATCAATGACCACCAACCTCAAATGGGCCTTTCTGTTGCCGTCATATTACATTTCCTGAAACTGTTAACAAGTCTTTCCTCTTCAAACTACCAACTAATGATCTTACTTCTTTCACATTCTCCAACTGCCACACCTGTATGTATAAGGAACACTTTGCCAACCCTCTGATTTCCTGGGCGTCCAGTCAATGTAACTATGAAAGGCCAATGTTACATTTATTCACTCTGTCCCTACTGAATGTTACTTTACTGCATTCCAGCAGCAATCACTATTTTTACTGTGTCATAGTTACATCTAAGTGGACATTGAGAAATGGCCCGATCAGACCTGTGACTCTGCAGCACAGTTTCAGAGGTCACTGTGTAGCCATGAGGCTTGCTTCTCCACCATGATGAGATGCAGCTGGAGCAAAGCCAGGAATGGGTGATGGTATTGCAAAGACTGCCTTTCTCCCATGAGTCAGTGTCATTCTTCAGAAAATTGTCCTAACTAGGAGATAAGTTTAGTACAAAGATAGAATCTAATTTTTGTATTGGTGGAGGCATTTTTTTTCTGTTAGCACTTTTGAATAATATAGTAAATCTTCAACATACAAAATAAATTTCTAATTAAAGACGTAAATAAACATCTTCAACCTTCTCAATTGGTCTGAAGGACATCTGAATAAACCAGCACCTTAAATTATAGAGGTTCCAATTTGTAGAAAATAAGATCAAGAAAGCCTATTAGGAATTTAAATTATTAGAGCTCTGAAGAAATGTTTGAAATTTGAAGCAGAAATTTTATTTACAATAGTGAATTTGAAGGTATTTATTTCCACACTTGGAACAGAAACTATTACACATATTGTTAAAAGGTCTTAATGAATGTCCTATTTCAGAATGTTTATGACTTATCAACCATGGCTAACATAGACATTATACAGTCATTTTAAATAGTAAGTAGATAAGCAAAGATGCAGAAATAGGCCCTCAAGCTTTCGGCAAGTGGTCTGCCACTGAGCCACACCCCAGGCTCTAACATGTGATTCATAAATATAATCTTTCCAAAAATATACACATTTGACCATTGGAATATATTTGTGAGATAATAAATTCGTAAATGCTCATTCTTTCTACATTTTGATAGACTTGTACAAGTTTTCTTACTAATCACATCAACATGAATAAAATTCTCCAAATTCTTAAGAGACCAACACATTGTCTGTAAGCCTATTTATCTCATTTAAAAATTTTTAACTTTCTTTCCAGTCATGACTACACATGATGAGAATAATCTATTATGTGTATAGTGCCAGAGCTTCCTTTCTTTATAGAACTTTTATACTCCTCTTACTGAATTATTTCTTTTCCACATCCGCCTGCTAAGGCTGGCAAGAGTTGAATTTCTAATTTGGAAACAGAGACACAGAAGTGTTAATTTTGCTGAAGGAAAATTAATGTAGTACAATGGGGAGAGGAAGGAGGTGATTTCATTTCTCTCTGAAGTTGTATGAAGCCATTCCTCAGACTCGTGGGCACACTTATGCTGCTTTCAGCTCCTTCATGAGAACCTATCATAGGATAGCTGGCCTCTACCTGACCCAGTTCCCCAAAGAGATGCTCCTTCCCTCCCGCAGCACTAGCAGTGAGTCTGCTGTGAGGTAATGAGCCTTCAACTTGCTGTCTTGTCCCCTTCCCTCATAGCATTAACACTTAGTGTTGCATGGTTTTATAGTGTTTTCTCAAAGTTTGTTGGAAATATAAGGAACTCTAACATGAGAGGCAGATAATCATTTTATTATCAAATTGCACTTCCTGTACCCCAAGAGTTTATTTCTAGAACATACATTTTTTTAAAGTCAGCTTTCTCCATTCCCATCCAATGCCCTTGCTCTACCTCACTGCTTTTCTTCTAATCTCTATCATAAATATATACTCCCACCTATTTATTTTTTATTTTATTTTTTTAGGATACTGCTATTTTCCTGTACAGGATTCATCTGCCCCAGGATTTATCACCCTCCCATTTCCAGACCTTAGTTACAATCTGGAGATGAATGACTCCAAATCTTTAGACATGATTCACCATTAAAATCCTACTGAATATCACCGAGTATGCAAGGCTCTGTCCTTCAGTGTTTCATCAGGAGACTTGGACATAATTTTAATACTATTGCTATCTCTCTATCACTGTAATTTTTTAAAGATACTATTTGTTCTCACCCTAATCTGGAAAATATTGTAGACACTTCTCTCTCTTAAATATAAGTATTATTTCTTAAACAGTAGAATTTAATTCTGTAGTAGAGAAAAATAATTGTCTTTCCAACTAGTTTATAATTTTAAAAATGTTTATTTCATAGTAGAGGCTTATCCATTTTGAGAAATGGGTAATTATAGACATTTATAATGTGACCTTTAAAATTAAGTCTCCCAAAATCATTCTATTCATAAACAAACATCTATTAAGCACCAGTTATCCACAGCACTAGGTTCTAAAGCTAGAAATTTTAATTAGATGCCTTTCTGATGTATAAACATATTACAATGAGTTTTCCTATTTATCTCCCACCAGATTAAATGCATCATTAGGGTGGGGATTTATAAATTCTATTTTTTTTCTAATTTTCCAGCATTTAGCATAGTGCTCATAATAAAGTCATTGCTTAATATATGATTCTTACTGCACTAATTATGAATCACAAACAGGGTGATTGGCATTCTAGAGAGAGAAAAAGACATCTATGTAACTGGTTAAAAGTTTTGTGGTAGGATAATAAATGTCTATTACAATAATATAATTTTTTGAAGATTATTTTGCTATTTATTTTGTTGCAGGGAGACAGGAAAATGTAACAGAGACACATGCCTCTGTGAAAGATATACATATATGTATATATCTAAATATCTACAAATGCAGATATACACATACATATATCTGTGTGTGTGTGTGTGTGTGTGTGTGTGTGTGTGTGTGTTCAGAATTCTGGACTCTCTTTTACTGGGTGGGAAATGAGAATTTTTTTCTTGTATTTCTGGAAATTTCTTGATAAAAATCCCTAATTCTTAATTAGGTTATATTTTAGAGATTGAAGCTCTTTCTAGGAATTGAATAAGCAGAAGGGAGGGAATGATCCACTCCTCCCTCTCAGGGTTGTAGGAGGGTTATCTATGTGTTGTGCCTAAGGAGACTGGGCACATGGCTCTGGTTGCAGAGCTCAAGACTTGTACTTTATGTGGAAAAAGAGCCATCAGAATGGGCCTGAGGACCTGGGGATTCTTAGTAATGACAAGATTAGATTCCCCTGGCCTACTCAGTTTGAATCACCAAAAGTCCTCTGTACCCTCAGTCATTCTCCACTAATGGCTCAGAATGAGATCTCCTGGAAATTGAGGGCTCGAACCCAAGCTTAGTATGCTGCAAAGTATTCTAGGGTAACACAGCCTTGTTCACTCTAAGTCGAGTTATTGGGAAGAAGGCAAAGAACAATTTTTCTATGGATGTCAACATTGGAGGGAGGGATAAGAAATTTAGTAGGAATTCATAAGGCTTGCTAGAAGGGGAAAAGAGCATTTGAGGAAGAATGAAGAGCAAAATAAATGTAGGGATGTAAGAGAATGTGTGTTGGGAGAGAAGCACTTACTTAGTTCTGTTTTAGTTCTTATGTTAGTGCTCTAAATACTTACCAGACTTTCAATTAACAACTAAACCATGGGTTTACAATTAAGAATTTATACCAAATGGTTATTTATGTAGGGAAGCTTTGTTTCCTCCAATGCGTTTTTGCAGACATGAAATATTTTGCATTGAATGGTAGCATTCTGCCTTTCAAAGACAGCTAAAGAAAAAAATACTAAATTAATTAAATCATAAGAATTTTGTGATAAAATTCTAAAAGAACTTTCTGATTGCTTGCCAACTTTGTTGGCCTTGCTAATTAAATAATTATTATAAATGATGAGTAACTTAAATTTCACATCTAGAAGAGCCAAGAAGAGTGGTGACTGGAAGAGCTTTTGATAGTTACTTGTTCTACGCAAGTTGAAACATTCAATATGTGTGTGGATGTATGTGTATATGTATACTCTTGCAGGTAGAATTACACTTGCGACTGGTTTGGTTTCAGATTTAGATTTCAGAAAAATGATTTGATTCCACAACCTGACACTTTCCACTGTTACAGGTTAATCTTGTATAAACTCATTTTGAAATGATATGTTATGGTTACTCCAAAACTCCTTAACATAGGAATATTTTAAAAGTATAAAGTGTTAATCATAAGAGAGCTAAAAGAACACATTTTTCCCCTCATGAAAATTTGGTCAATTATCAAAAAGCCCAAGAAATATTTTTTATGAAATACCACAGTAACATATAGGAAAATCTGTGAAACTAAAACCTCCATATGATGTAAGCTACATGCTTATATTTATTTACATAATAGGAGTTACCCTCAGTGTCTACACAATCTCTCTCTCTCTCTCTCTCTCTCTCTCTCTCTCTCTCTCTCTCTCTCTCAGTGGTTTTCATATATAAAAACACTGCATAGCCTGTCTTCTATTTAATTAAAATCAATAATGGGCCTTCCCAGATGTTAAAGGGGCCTGAACTGAATGGTATGTTGACATCGGATAAATGGGTAAGCCCACCTGCTAGCTCTACTCTTGGCTTTGTGGATGATTTGCATTCCTGTGGCCTGTTGCTCTGCATGACCACTCTCAGCACTTCACAGCCCCATGGCCTGTTTAACATCATGGATGCCTTCCAGTCATGAAGTCTCTCTTCTATATTAACATCAGCACACAATAGCAAGGGGCCCACTCCATGATTTCTCTGCTCAGAATATCATGTTTTTACTTAATTTAGCCCACATAAAAGAAAAGGAAATGTTTTTCTACAGGCTGGATTAAGATAAAATAAATTTGTTCTTGCCTAAAATCATTAACAGATTGTTTATACTTTCAAGGAGATAGTGCTTCTCATTTTACTTGGAAAATAGTATGATTTAAAAATATAAATCTTGACATTATTAATATGCACAAGAAGTTTCAGTTGTGTTTCCTTAATTTATTTGTCAATTTAGAGCAAGCCTCCCACATGTGTTGAGACTGCAAAAACCCTGATGATATTAGTTTATAAACCTCAGAAATTTCATGTTTCAGAGAGGAGAAATAGTTGGCTGCAAAAGAAATGAAGGGAATGAATCATAACACTGTTATTTAGAATATATTAAGAACACAAGGAGAAAAAGAAAGATGTTATAGGAAAAACATGCCAACGAGTTTATTTTAAATTATTTTGTGAATAGTAAAACTAACAGAGTTTGTGTTGATAGATTTGGTATATTGTTCATGAGAAAATGAAACAATAGTTTATACCAAGCTCCGGAAGAGTTGGAGTCTATGCATAGAATCTGTCTTTGCTCTACTGCTTTTTTGGTGATAGATAAGGCTTAATATTCAAATGGAAAATGTATATTTAACTTTGTAATTATGTGTTGACATAAAATTCTTTTGATGAACAAAATACCTGAACATTTTGCATATATGTGTCTGAATTTGAGATTTCTGTGTATTTTACTTACTTCTTCATAACAATTTATTTTTAACCTATATTATGATTTAAATATTAGGTGTTCCCCCAAAAGCTCAAGTGTGAGATAGTGCAAGAGGCTTAAAGGTGAAATGATTGGGTTATGAGAGCCTTACCCCAATAAGATAATTAATTCCCTAATGGAATTAACTGAGTGGTAACTGAAGGCTGTAAGGTGTGGCTAGAGGAGGTTGTTCATTGTGGGTATTACTTTGGAGTAAAAATATATTTTGTGAGCTCTCTCTCTCTCTGCTTCTGGGAGCCATGACTGAGCTGCTTTCCTCAGCCACACTCCTCGGCTGTACTACTTCACCTTGAATCCCAAGCAATGGAGCCAGCTGTCTATGGACAGAGACCTCTGAAACCATAAGCCCCAGATAAGCTTTTCCTCTATTTTTTTTTTTTTTTTGGCTCAGGTCTTTTAGTGAGAGTAGTGAAAAAAGCTGGCTAAAACAGTGTCCTTCTACCATGCTGCCAGAATTCAGTTCTGTTTCCTATGTGTCACCATGGACCAAGAACAAATGATGTGTTCCCAATGATTACCTCAACATATTGTCTTGAGAGAATTTTCAAACCACAGTGAAGGGAAGAGGAAGCTATAATTTTATAACCATCTAGAACATCTTTCAGAAACAAAGATGAAATAACACTTTTTTTTTTTTTTTTTTTTTTAGAATCCAAAACCTGAAAGAATTAATCACTAACAAACTCATGCTATGGTAAATGTTAGTCCAGTCAGAAGGAAAATGATTCCAGATGGACATGAAGATCTATACAAGGGAATGAAAATTACCAGACATAGAAACTAAATAGCTAAATAAACAAGACTTTTTTTTTTTTTTAAAAAAGAAACTAAAGTTCTTTAAAGGATAATTGACTGTTTAAACAGAAACAATAAAAACAGATTATGGGGTCTATGACATTTGAGTAAGTTATGTATATGAGATAAAAGCCCACAGTCTGGGAAGGAAAAATAAAAGTATAGAGTTAGGAGCTATACATTAACAAAGCAGATAAACTGGAATCATAAAAATGTTCAATTAACCCAAAATAAGGCAGAAAAAGAAGACAGAAGGCAAAGAATAGAGGGGAAAAATTGAAAAAAAAAATAGATAGGTGATAGATTCAAACCTACCCATTTTGATAAATACCATATCAAATATAAAGGATCTAAATATGGCAACTAAAAGACAGACTTTGCCAGAGTAGGATAAAAGCAAAAACTAACTATATGATACTTATAAGAAACAACCTTTAAATATAGGCTAAATGACTAACAAGTAAAAAGATGAAAAAGAGCACTATTGTTAATAATAGTTCAAAATAAAGCTGGAGTGACCAAATCAATATTATATAAAGTAGATTTAGCACACAGAATATTTCTGGAATAAAGAAAATCATTTTGTAAAGGCAAACTGGTCAATTCAAGAAGAGGGCATAACAATCCTAAAGTTTATGATTCTAATAACAGAGTTTCAAAATATACATTGCAACAACTAATAAAACTATGACATGTAAAAGGCAAATTCATAACTACAGTTGATTCTAAGACCATTCCTCAATACTAGATAAACAGGAAAATCAGCAATGATATAGAAACTCTGACCAATACTATCAACCATCTTGATTTAATTGAATTGATAGAAACGTCACCTAATAACACAATACACATTATTTCCTATGAACATGGAATACTTACCAAGAGAGATCACAAGACAGATAGATCTGGGATGCAAAATTACTCTTAATTAATACAACAATATTAAGGTGATACATAAAACACTAATGTTGGTGAAATTAAATTAGAAATAAATAGCAGAAATTCATGTGGAATATCCCACATATGAGGAAATTAACACATTTCCTAATAATTATTGTATTAAAGAAGAAGAAGAAAGGAAAGTTTAAAATTATTTTTAGCCAAAAGAAAAAAAATGAAAAGTAGGGGATATAAAAACACTACGAAGAGGGAAACTGACAGAGATTAAGGTCTCAAATCAATAACATTATTTTCTACCTTAAAAATAAACAAAAAATAAGAGAGGGCATAATCAAGACTACAGTCAACATCAAGGAAATAGAAAACACAATAAGTGAGTAAATAAATAAAACAAAAAAATGGGTTCTTTGAGATTGTCATGAAAATTAGTATACTTCTCTCCAGAATAATCTGAAAATAAAAAGATAAGAAAAGGCACAAGTTATCTGGAAGGAAATGCAGCACCATTAAAAATTATATAAGTCTTGACAGAAAAGTAAGGGAATAACATGAACAACTTTATGCCCATAGATTTGTCAAATTGAATGAAGCAGGTAGTTTTTCAATGACACAAACCTCCAAAGTTGACTCAAGAGAAAAAGTGATAACTTGAACATATCATGTCTCCTAAAGAAATTGAAATCATAGTAAACAATCTCTTCACAGGAAAACCTCAAACACAGGTGGCTTTAGAGGTGAATTCTGCCAAACATTTAAGGAGGAAGTCATACCTCTTCTACACAGACACTTCCAGATCCATAACTTATTCAATAAGGCCACTGTTAACAATAATAGAGAACTCAAAAGCAAAAACATTTAAAGAAATCAAAATTATATACCACTCTACTTCATGAATGTAAAAATTACAAATGCTCAGACAAATTTGAGCAAATCAAATAAAATAATATATTAAAGGGACAATATATTTCAAGCAATGGGATTTTATCCCAGGAATGAACATGACAACATCAATATAATTGACCATAGTAGCAAATTTAAAAAAAAGAAAAATCATATGATGATACTAATGTAGTCATGAAAAGTATCTGCCAGAATCATAATTTCATTCCCAATTTTAATATAAATTAATAAAAATATGCTTATCAAAATAAGAAAAGAAGAAATCTTCCTAAAATTAATAAAAGGGTTTCTCCAAAACATCATATGCTAACACCACAAATATTGTGTTAAATGTTTTCTCATTAAGTGGAGAAAAAGACAGATATTGACTCACACTACTTCTATTCAATATTATACTAAAGGTTTGTCATTGCAATAAGACAAGGGGGGGGAGAGAGAGAGAGAGAGAGAGAGAGAGAGAGAGAGAGAGAGAGAGAGAGAGAGAGAGAGAGAGAGAGAGAAGGTCAGGGGAAAGAGAGAAAGGCAGGCTACAGTCTGGCCTCAAACTGGCCATCCTCCTGCTTTAGCCTCCCAAATCACTGGGATTATAAGCATGTGCCACTATACCCTGCTTGGAGATGCCCTTTGTAAAAAGAAAAATGACATGATGTTTTTATAAAGTCATCTACTTACTGTTTTTACTTTTGCATTTTAAAAAGTTCATGTATAAGTATTATAAGGGAAAAATTTTATGAGCAATTATTTTATTTTGGAAGATTTTGAACAGATACAAAAGCAAAGAAAAATATTTAATGCACTTTCATTTCCCTATCACTCAACTTACCTCTAGCAGTTAGTCAAAGATCCTCATGACAGGAAGCCCACAGTGGGTTTCTGTACACTTGGCTCCCAGAACCCCAGCCCCAGCACCTTACCTGATTTGAAACCACTGTGATATGATAGTTTCCCCCAAGCACTCTGTCTTCACTCTCTGTCTACTTTCTATCATGAAGACAATTATCTTCTTCCCTCTGTCTTAGGCAGATTCTTAAGAGTTTTTTTTAAAGTTGACATATTCTATACTGCACATATTTCAATTGTACAATTTGATACATTTGCGTGTATATGTGTTCAGTGGCATCTCAGTGTTAGATTATGTTTTAGTTTTTAAAATTAGCTTGAAGTATGACCACAAATCTACAATGTATATTTTAACAAATTTTGGAATTTGCGTATACCCATGAAAACAACATCACAATCAAAACAATGGAATATTCATCATCTACAAAATCCAGTTCTTTTTTGTAATCACTTTCTCCTGTGTTTTCCACTAATTTGCGCAACCACTGATCTGTTTTTTGTCATTATAGACCAGTTTGGATGTTGTAGAATTTTATGTAAATGTAGTCATAGACTATGCATTTTTCCATCTGGATTTTTTCACTCAGTGTAATTATTTTGAAACTCATCTGCAGTCAAGTACAGTGGTGTAGGCTGTAATGCCCCTGACGCAGGAGGCTGAGGCAGGAGGCATACAGATTCAAAGCCATCTTAGGCATTTTAGTTAGATCCTGTCTCAAAATTAAAATATAATAATAATAAAAATAGAGCTGGGGATGTAACTCAGTGATAATGGGCCCCTAGATTCAACCCCTGGTACCAAAATATCGTTTATTGTTTGGATGATTCAATACTTTATTCTTTTGTTGTCGAGTACTATTCCATTATGTAATATACCATAATTTGTTCATCCAATTTCCTGCTGATACACATTTGAATTTATTTCATGTTTTTGGTGTTAACAATAAAGTTTCTATAAATTTTCATTTACAATTCTATATGTTTTCTTTATTCTAAGTAAATACCTACAAATAAAATGATTGGATCATAGAATTATATATATTTATTAGTGTATTTTCAACATTTTAAGAAACTACAAAACTGTTTTCTCAAGAGTTGATGCCCATTGTACCTTTCTACAAAGAGTTTTTGTGAGATTTGGTAGCTCAATACCATCATCAATACTAGGTATGACCAAACTTTCATCATTTAATAATCTTACTAGGAATGTAGTGGTAACACATAGTGTTTTTAATTTTCATGAAAAATAGTAGCCAAAGCGCAATAGCTATGGTAAAATTAATTTTTGACAGGTTATAACATTAAGAAAGGAACAAAAGTTCTCTTGTGAATGATTGACAGAAAAGAAAATATTAAAATAAATTTTATTAACAAAATTACTTTCAGTACTAGAGTCACTTTTCTTTTTTGTATTGGTTGTTCAAAACATTACAAAGCTCTTGACATATCATATTTCATACATTAGATTCAAGTGGGTTATGAATTCCCATTTTTACCCCAAATACAGATTGCAGAATCACATCGGTTACACATCCACATTTTTACATAATGCCCTATTAGTAACTGTTGTATTCTGCTACCTTTCCTATCCTCTACTATCCCCCCTCCCCTCCCCTCCCATCTTCTCTCTCTACCCCATCTACTTAATTCATTTCTCTCCTTGTTTATTTTCCCATTCCCCTCACAACCTCTTATATGTAATTTTGTATAACAATGAGGGTCTCCTTCCATTTCCATGCAATTTCCCTTTTCTCTCCCTTTCCCTCCCACCTCATGTCTCTGTTTAATGTTAATCTTTTCCTCCTGCTCTTCTTCCCTGCTCTGTTCTTAGTGACTAGAGTCACTTTTCATTGTAATATCTTTTCTTAAAAGAAAATAAAAACCCTTAAAGGCATGAAAAAGGGCTCAGTCTGTAATTTTATGAGCAAAAGAATCTAATAGTAACAGTTAATTTGATTAAGTCTTCATCTTCAAGGCCCACTTAAATATTCAGTGAATACCTAAATCAGGTGTCCATGATACAGAGACCTAGAATATGGATGAGAGAAAAATTTGAATAGACTTAAAGATCACTAACTCCAAGAAGATGTAGGTTCCCTTAAGCATTTCGGGGACACCAGCATAATTTGGGTAGAGACTGGAAGAACAGAATTTTAAAATGGGAGGAGAAGAGTCAATTGGTTCTTGCCATAATGTAAGGTGGGAAGCAATTTGATGTGCTGCCTAAAGGCTGTACAGTAAGGCGAACTGGGCTTGTATTCGAGAGCATTATACAGTAGCCCTGTGATCTTGGACATACTACTTAACCCCACTGACCCATAGTTTCCTCCTCCGTAAAATGGGTGTCATGTGTCTGCTTTACAGAGTTGTGAATATTATAGGGAACACACACACACACACACACACACACACACACACACAAAGCATAATATTAAAACCTCAATACTGTGCTTGACAAAGAGAAGCTAGAGGGGCTGGAGTTATGGCTCAGTGGCAGAGCACTTGCCTTTCACAAGTGAAGCATTGGGTTCGATCCACAGCACCGCATAAAAATAAATAAACAAAATAAAGATATTGTGTCCATATATAACTAAAAAGAATATTTTTTTAAAAGAAGCTAGAAATGTGAGCATTTATCTAAGAACTGGTAAACTATAAAAATAAGGATTTGATCTTATTCTTCTAAATTCTTCATTTGAAATTATTTTGGGGACAATTACTCTTACAGCAAATTGTTTGTGGTTGTAGAAATATTTTTAAAAAATCTAAATTTGTAAAAATAAAGCATTATTTAAATAAAGTACAACATAAAAATGCAATAGGATTATTTGTAGTTTCTCTACATCTTAATTATTTCATTGAAAAATAATGGAAATAAAACTTATCCTTCAAACTTGTTAGGAGGTTATAGAGGAAAAGTGTTTAGCACATTGTCTGGGTAAAAGCACCTTTTGTTTGTGAATTCATACACTAGGAATACATGTGGAAGTATATAAAAGTATGTGCAGAGTATGGCTTTCTATAAAAAGCTTTATAAAATTATAATATTATTCTTATATTTGCTATTTTCTATATTTATGATAAAATCATGATTTATATTACTTTATATTTTGTTGATTTCAACAACACTAATTGAGTAAAGTGAATAAACCAAATAATAACATTTTAAAGATTTGTTATTTGAAAGAATTATTCTACGCATCTCATTCCTGTATCTTCCACAATTTTTCCTCTGTTGTGCCTACTCCAATATTAACATTTGTTACTGTACAAATCTTCATTTTATTTTATTTCCATTGAATTCTACATTTTATAATTCTTGCATATAACATGCCTATTGATTTATAATATAAGTGGGGGAAACAATACTAAGTAATATTGAAAAATAAAACATAAGATTGTTCAAAACCAACAAAAATATGAATAAAGTTAAAAGAGATAATGAAACTGCTCAGTGATGCAACAAAGTAACTAGGAAAGAAGGAAAAGTGCTTTGTGAGTTTCTTTTCTGACCAAATAATCATTTTGACAAAAATTTCATAGTTTCTTCTAAATTTCTTTCAACCCAATTATTTATTTTTCTTTTGGAGTTAAAGAAAATAAAACAATAAAACTGAGTAATCAAGATTTTTGTGTCCCAAAGTAAATTAGAGCCCACTTTAATTCCTAACCTTGAATGCTTGGTAATAAAATAATATGTTGCTTCTAAAGCAGTAGAAAGCTCTGAAGTGGTATCAGGCAGGAGAGTAACATCAGAAATATGATGCTTAAGCAAAATTGCTGTTGGTGTGTGGTAAATGGACTGGAAGGGACAGAGTTAATTGAGCTGAAAACCACTATTGACGAGCAAAGATTCATTTTGTACTTTGCTTTTTGTGTGAGGCCCTAGTCTCGGGCTTGGTTTAAGTGACAGGACTTTTCTCCTGGAAAAACTGTTCTGTACCCAAGGGGTTTCTCAGAGGCACTTAAGGGGTTCCTAGCACCATTACCTGTAGAAAATATCCAAGGACAGGGATTCTCTTTCCCATTTATCTGTTTCACATGCCTTCCTATTGAACATCGAGGGATGAGGAGTTCCAGTGAAAAGCAAGACATCTGTTGCTAAGCCCTATTGTTGTGATTCTGCAATCTGTAATTGGGGTAAAAATGGGAGTTCATAACCCATTTGAATCTAATGTATGAAATATGATATGTCAAGAGCTTTGTAATGTTTTGAACAACCAATTAAAAAAAAAGAAAGAAAGAAATAACACTGCAACAGAGAGACAGCTTTCCATTCTATAATTTCATTGCCTGTGTTTAAAGCTTCCATTTCGGAATAGCCTTTTATTCACCTTCATGTCTACCTTGAGGATATTGCAGAGTCACAGCTTGTTACAGCATAGATTCATTTTGGCATAAGTCCCTTTAGTAATGTCATCTGCTTAGAGTAGGGGTCTTATTCTTTAGGAATGTAAGTTCTCAATAGAGTTTAATTAGGTAAAAATATTTAATCTCTTCATCATAACCTATTGTGACATAAGAAGAAAGATGCTATCAAAGGCTTCCATTAGGTGAATATGGATTGTCTAGAGCAGTCCTACTTAGGGTGCATCTCTGCGGGGCACCAGTATCTTCTGGCAACCACATCTCCTGAATGAAAACCTGCCTGCTAACAAGAAACTCCCATGATTGGCACCTATTAGGAGAATCTCTGCTCTACCAAACACCATGAGCATCTGAATCCAGGAAGATTTTTGTACATTCACAGAGCATAGTGATATTATCAGGAATTACTGCCTTCTACAGTGTAAAACACATCACTGATATATCATAATGCCTATGTGTTGAGGATCTGTCTGTCCCCTTTTTTTTCCTCTTGACCTCTCCATTTCCATGTGTTTTTAATTAATTAATAAATATAATTCTTGATAAAATTTAAAACTTTTTGTCTTTTGTCAGACTTTGTCTAATGACAGTAACAAACTGGGAAGTCAGAGAGACAATTATTTTTGTAAATGATATAAAACCATTTTCTTCACTAAATATCTTAATTAATAAGATGTTGAATAAAAATCATCACCTCCACACTTGTGACTTCTCTTTTTTCTTCCTCAGTGTCACCAGGTATATCAGATTTTTTGGACTCTGCACCTGGCAACTTAGGTGCAATTTTACTATTATGAAACTTCCAGTGTTCCCTCATAAGTCAGTTCCCTTAAGACTACATAAATAGGTTTGTTTGTAACTATACAAGTCAATTTCTTATATTTACTTTTATTTCATTTCCCGGTTGTTTTGTGTTTATAATGACAAATATGGAAATTCTAATGTTTGTGTTATTTTATCTTTCTCTGTCCTTGGTAAATTTAAAAGCCTTTGTAGCTCTATCTCTATTTTGAAATCAGGTGAGGAATGATGATGACAGAATGGAGGAGAAAGGCAAAAATAGAGCTAACATGGCCTTTCCAGAGTAAATACAGGTGCTCATGCCAAATATTCATACCCCTACATAACATTATCTTAGCCATCACTCTAGTTTATCAAAATATCCACCCGATGACAAACTCTTTAGCATAGAGTGGTTAATAATTCTTCATAAGTGGTAGCAACCAGGCTAGATCATATCCCAGTTGCATAATTTATTTTAGCATGGTATTTATTATGCAAAGAGTTTGGAGGTGAGGGTATGTTCATGCGTCCAATCCATACAAAAATACAGTCTCACTGAGCATCCAGGGAAGCAACATCATCAGTGCTACCATCATTATCATTGATATTATGTTCTTACATATGACTGATACAGGAGTGGAAGCAATCACAACATATACATCTTCACAGTTACCTTAAGTGATAAATGTGAAAATTAAGTGAAATCAATGTGGGTGACCTTGAAAAGAGCACAGTCCACTGAAATATTACTGTTTATAGCATGTGTTTTGTGTCACCCTTACTCTCAGTGGGCTGTAACATTTAGCTGCAAGTAGACTGAATTAAGTTATTTGGCAACATAAATACCTCCTTATATAATCAATTTTATAACAGGTACAGGTCTGAAGTAGAAATCATAGCATTCTGTGACACACTTAAAGCAAACTTCACTTGAAGAATTACTTTAGCAGAATCCCCAACCTGAAACATGATTTTTATTCCTATTTATATATATGAAGCAGGTTTTAGAATTATCAGAAAAGCTATCTTGGGCATGAGAAGTTGTGAACTTTAATGAGCTAAATTTCTCCTTAGAATTTGTTTTGGACTATAAAGATTATTATGTAGAAAATATGGATAAAATTTTATTTTTAAATTTTCCTATTAATTTGGGTTTGAGAAAGCCAGAAAATAACAACTATGTTACAGTTGTCAACATTCAGATGATATCTACCACAATGCCATCTCTTTCTGCCATAAAACTATGTGCTAATTGGTCCTGTGCCCAAGTATATGAAGTAAATAAATTGGTCCCAAGTGCTAAGCAAATACATCAGCAGGCAAAGCATTTTCCCCTGCATATGGGAATCATCTCTTATGCACTTCAATTGAGATGGGAAGTTTGAATTGTTTCTGTATTGCCTTTGTTGAGAAACTTTTTTTAATTCTTAAAACCAAGCTTTTGATTTTGGTTCTTACTTAAAAAACTGTGGACAATTATAACATTTAGCAAACTGGGAAGTTTTAGCACATACTGTTTTTCTAAAGCATTTTTAGGGAAAAAAAAGTATGGGTACTATTTTGACTTTGGATATTTCAAGTACTGCAAAGAATGTGGTCAGCCTTAGGTTCTACGATGTCCCTGCACTGACATTTTGAAGTTTATATAAGTGTGTAATAGTAAGGGAAATGCTTGGAAATGGGCCATGGAGCAGGAGTGAGGAAAAGGGAGAAATTTAGGCCACACTGTTGCTATCAGCACTTCCTCAATGGAAGACTATTTAATGAATTTAGCATCTACAGATTTTTAGTAGTGTTGAAATTTTAGAAGGCGTATGTTTGAATATTCACACTCTTTTGCTATGCTGTTTCTCATAGATGAGTAGGGAGGAAAATAATTGAAGGAACATTTGCTATACCTCTCTAGGGGTAGTATTTTTCAGTAGCTGAGATGTATAGTACCTTGTTCTTTGTTTATTTTTGTCTATTCTTACGTTGCATATTAATTGAGCACAAGAGTATCTGTACATGTGATGTGCCAAATTTTACTTTAATAATCATTAAAAGTTTGGAAATGAGTGGTGTTTGGTATTACCCAGCTGTGGCCTTGAGTGATGAAATTCTAAAAATATGTAGTGTGCTTTCTCACAAAGCATATGCCTGAAATGTGTAGAAGTAATCAAACACATAAGGCCAACCTTTAGGCAAAATTGACTGGAGGTGGCCAAAGAAGCATTCAGTTCTTGATTCCAAGAATTGAAGTTTAGGAGCTGGAGACTTTGATATGTAAATAGGAATGTCTGTGTTACTATACTAACAATTCTTAAATGAGCAATAAAATAAAAATATTCCAAATTTTATTTTGTATTCAGATATAATAAAAATTAGCATTCATCCACATACAGAGAATGATGTAATTATAGTTCTAAAAGGAACAATAAATAAGAATGCACCTAGGGGGGATCCAACATGGCCCCGGCGAGGAAGCAGCGATTCCAATTTCTCCACATTAACGGGATCAGAAAGACCCATTGGAACAGCTGCAGTCTACCTACTGAGGAACTTCTAGCAAAATTCTGTGAAGAGGGGACCTGCCGGGAATTGGTAGGTTTATTAGAAGTGTCAGTTTGTCCCAGACAAGTGGATCTTGGCCGGCCACGCGGGCGCAGAGGTCCAGTCCCGCAGCCAGCAGCCGCTTCAGAAAGTGGCCGGAGGCCCCGAGCGGCGCGGCCCGCCCGAACCCGCAGACGGCACCCGCCACCTCGCCGTCCCGAGAGGCCCCGCTCTCGCTCAGCGAACGGCCACTCCACCCGCCCGGATCTTAGCCACGCAGCCGTAGCTGCCCGGCTCTACCGGCAGCCCGGTGCAACGAGAAGTGTCCCCGCCTGGCCCAGCAGATAGCCCGGGCCCGCCCAGCTCTACTAACAGCCCCGCCCACCCAGCGAACGGCTCCCCCCCGCCCGAGACAGCGTGAAGGGAATATAACCAACCCTTTATGAAATAGCGAACTGGGAACTAAAAGCAGAGATTGTGTCAGACCAGAGACAAGCCAGTTCCACCCCTCCCTTCGGACACTCCGGCAAGGAGCCAGGGGCCCGCCATAGCAGAGAGGGGAAGTCACCAAAGTTCAGCCAAAGAGATTCCTTCCCAGCGGAATCTACTTTAGCAGGTGTGTGACTCCCACCCACACCAGATACAAACAACCGGGAAACTTCAAAATCTCTCCGTGGGCGTGACCATAAGGGCAAAAGGACTCTCTACCCCCAACTCCCCCTACTGCCAGTGATGAGGGCGTGACTGTAGGGGCAGAGGGAAGCAGAGAAGACTCCCCACCCCCAAATCCCCCAACCTCGAACTGAGAGAGTGTGACGGTAGGGGCGGAGAGAAACAGAGGACACTCCAGACCCCCAACTCCTCCTACCGCCAGCAGTGTGGTTGTGACTGTAGGGGCTGAGGGAAGTAGAGGGGATCCTCGACCCCCAACTCCTATTACCACCAGCAGCGACACCAATGGTCTTAGCTGCCAGATTCCGAAGGTGTGCCCACCGAAGGGGTCCGGAAAAATTAAACAATTGACTCCCAGATTACGGCTCCACAGCACTGGGGCTTAGATGAATGACAACGAGAGTGCTCAGTAGTTAGGGAAATAGAGCACTCGGTGGGGCTGAAAGTGTAACCAAATCCTTGGTGAACTGCCTCCTGTGAGCAGGACCTGGCTGGCTGGCAGGAGGAAGGGGAGGAGGGGCCATAGAAGTGAAACGGCTCTGGACCAACAGGATTGAGAGACTCCCAGGAACCGCCTTACAGGGATTGCTGTTGACACATTGAGGGCAAAACTCAGCCTGGAGGGCACAGCTTTGCCTACAGGAAGAGAAAAAAATGGATCTCTAAGACCTAATTTTATTTCCTATTTCATTTTAACTTTTTCTCTCCCTTTTCCCTCTCTCTCTCCCCTTCCAAGTTTTATGGCTCTTTCCATTCTCCTCTATGCTATCTATCTCCCTCTCCTTCTTTCTTTTCAAGAGCACCTACCTTCCCCTTCCCCCCAACTTTCATCCCAAGCATTACGTCCTCCATTTCGCATAACTGTCTAAATACAAATAGGTGTGCACCCTTCCCCCGCGCCTGCAAGGTAGCCGACCTGCAACCCACCAGCAGGTCAGGCCCAGCAACCTGGGAGTGGCAGAGCCACCCCATGCGCCTGCAAGGTAGGCGCACCTGCTACCAACCACCAGAACAGGCCCAGCGGCCTGCCGATGTGGTAGGAACAGCGCCCCAATTGGAGGAGGAGCAGAGCCCCTGCCCGCGCCTGCGCGGGAGACTTTGCAACTATACAAGAGTAATACAAATATATAGGGGGGAAATTCAACAACACAACAGTCTCAGTAAGCAGAAAGAAATGCGAACAGTATGAAGAGACAAGGAAAGAAAGGACCACAAGCAATGCAGGTCAACTCAACGTTAGAAGAGGTAATTTCTGCAGCAGATGGAATGTCAGATAAAGAATTCAGGAGATACATGTCTCAAGGAAGACATTAGACAGCAAAATCAGACAATGAAAGATCTCTTCAACAATGAAATACACAAACAAATCCAGGAAGCAAAAGTACAACTATACAGGGAGATAGAAGTTATAAAAAACAAACAAACAGAAATCCTAGAAAGGCAGGAAGCAATAAACCAACTTAAAAACTCAATTGAGAATACTACCAACAGAGTAGAACACTTAGAAGATAGAACATCAGACAATGAAGACAAAGTATTTCAACTTGAAAAGAACATAGACAGCTCAGCAAGACTGTTAAGAAACCATGAGCAGAACATCCAAGAGATATAGGATAACATAAAGAGAACAAACTTAAGAGTCATTGGGATACAGGAAGGCATGGAGGTCCATACCAAAGGAATAAATAATCTATTCAATGAAATAATACGAGAAAACTTCCCAGACTTGAAGAATGAGACAGAATCCCAAATCCTAGAAGCCTACAGGACGCCGAATGTGCATAATCATAAGAGATCCACACCTAGACACATTATAATGAAGATGCCCAACATACAGAATAAGGAGAGAATTTTAAAAGCTACAAGATAAAGGAAACAGATTACATTTAGGGGTAAACCAATCAGGATAACAGCTGATCTCTCAACACAGACTTTGAAAGCTAGAAGATCCTGGAATAACATATTTCAAACACTAAAAGAAAATGGGTTCCAACCAAGAATTGTGTATCCAGCAAAATTGAGCTTCAAGATGGAAGATGAAATTAAAACTTTCCACGATAAACAAAAGTTAAAAGAATTCGCAGCTAGAAAACCATCTCTCCAAAAAATCCTCAGCAAAACATTACAGGAAGAGGAAATGGAAAATAACAATGAAAACCAACCGTGGGAGGTAGGACAGTAAAGGGGGGGAAATAATCAAAGAGGAAAACAAACCATATTCAGTAACATAAATAAACAAATATGGCTGGAAGGATAACCCATATCTCAATAATAACCCTAAATGTTAATGGCTTAAACTCACCAATTAAGAGACACAGGCTAGTAGAATGGATCACAAAACATGACCCAACAATATGCTGCCTACAGGAGACGCATTTGATAGAAAAAGACATACATAGACTGAAGGTGAAAGGTTGGGAAAAATCATATCACTCATATGGACTTCGGAAACAAGCAGGAGTGTCCATACTCATATCAAATAAAATAGATTTCAAGCCAAAGTTAATCAAAAGGGATAAAGAGGGACACTACATACTGCTCAAGGGAACCATACACCAACAAGACATAACAATCATAAATATATATGCCCCAAACAATGGTGCAGCTATGTTCATCAAACAAACTCTTCTCAAGTTCAAGAGTCTAATAGACCACCATACAATAATCATGGGAGACTTCAACACACCTCTCTCACCACTGGACAGATCTTCCAAACAAAAGTTGAATAAGGAAACTATAGAACTCAATAACACAATTAACAACCTAGACTTAATTGACATATAGAGAATATACCACCCAACATCAAGCAGTTACACTTTTTTCTCAGCAGCACATGGATCCTTCTCAAAAATAGATCATATATTATGTCACAGGGCAACTCTTAGACAATATAAAGGAGTAGAGATAATACCATGCATCTTATCTGACCATAATGGAATGAAACTGAAAATCAACGATAAAAGAAGGAAGGAAAAATCATGCATCACTTGGAGAATGAACAACAGGTTACTGAATGATCAATGGGTTATAGAAGACATTAAGGAGGAAATTAAAAAATTCTTAGAGATAAATGAAAACACAGACACAACATATGGGAATCTATGGGACACATTGAAAGCAGTTCTAAGAGGAAAATTCATTGCATGGAGTTCATTCCTTAAAAAAAGAAAAAACCAACAAATAAATGATCTCATACTTCATCTCAAAATCCTAGAAAAAGAACAGCAAAATAATAGCAAAAGAAGTAGAAGGCAAGAAATAATTAAAATCAGAGCTGAAATTAATGAAATCGAAACAAAAGAAACAATTGAAAAATTGATAAAACTAAAAGTTGGTCCTTTGAAAAAATAAATAAGATCTACAGACCCTTAGCCATGCTAACGAAGAGAAGAAGAGAGAGAACTCAAATTACTAGCATACAGGATGAAAAAGGCAATATCACAACAGACACTTCAGAAATACAGAAGATAATCAGAAATTATTTTGAATCCTTATACTCCAATAAAATAGAAGATAGTGAAGGCATCGATAAATTTCTTAAGTCATATGATCTGCCCAGATTGAGACAGGAGGATATAGACAACCTAAACAGACCAATATCAATTGAGGAAATAGAAGAAACCATCAAAAGATTACCAACTAAGAAAAGCCCAGGACCGGATGGGTATACAGCAGAGTTTTAAAAAACCTTTAAAGAGGAACTAATACCAATACTTTTCAAGCTATTTCAGGAAGTAGAAAAAGAGGGAGAACTTCCAAATTCATTCTATGAGGCCAACATCACACTGATTCCTAAACCAGACAAAGATACTTCAAAGAAAGAAAACTACAGACCTATATCTCTAATGAACCTAGACACAAAAATCCTCAATAAAATTCTGGCGAATCGGATACAAAATCATATAAAAAAAATTGTACACCATGATCAAGTAGGATTCATTTCTGGGATGCAAGGCTGCTTCAATATACGGAAATCAATAAATGTTATCCACCACATCAATAGACTTAAAAATAAGAACCATATGATCATCTCGATAGATGCGGAAAAAGCATTCGACAAAGTACAGCATCCCTTTTTGTTCAAAACTCTCGAAAAAATAGGGATAACAGGAACATACCTCAACATTGTAAAAGCAATCTATGCTAAGCCCCAGGCTAGCATCATTCTGAATGGAGAAAAATTGAAGGCATTCCCTCTAAATTCTGGAACAAGACAGGGATGCCCTCTCTCACCACTTCTGTTCAACATAGTTCTCAAACACTGGCCAGAGCAATTAGACAGACGAAAGAAATTAAAGGCATAAAAATAGGAAAAGAAGAACTTAAATTATCACTATTTGCAGATGACATGATTCTATACCTAGCAGACCCAAAAGGGTCTACAAAGAAACTATTAGAGCTAATAAATGAATTCAGCAAAGTGGCAGGATATAAAATCAACACGCATAAATCAAAGGCATTCCTGTATATCAGCGACAAACCCTCTGAAATGGAAATGAGGACAACCACTCCATTCACAATATCCTCAAAAACAATAAAATACTTGGGAATCAACCTAACTAAAGAGGTAAAAGACTTATACAATGAAAACTACAGAACCCTAAAGAGAGAAATTGAAGAAGATCTTAGAAGATGGAAAAATATACCCTGTTCATGGATAGGCAGAACTAACATCATCAAAATGGCGATATTACCAAAAGTTCTCTATAGGTTTAATGCAATGCCAATCAAAATCCCAATGGCATTTCTTGTAGAAATAGATAAAGCAATCATGAAATTCATATGGAAGACCCAGAATAGCAAAAACAATGCTAAGCAGGAAGTGTGAATCAGGTGGTATAGCGATACCAGACTTCAAACTATACTACAGAGCAATAGTAACAAAAACAGCATGGTATTGGTACCAAAGCAGGTGGGTGGACCAATGGTACAGAATAGAGAACACAGAAACCAACCCACAAAACTACAACTTTCTTATATTTGATAAAGGGGCTAAAAACATGCAATGGAGGAAGGATAGCATCTTCAACAAATGGTGCTGGGAAAACTGGAAATCCATATGCAACAAAATGAAACTGAATCCCTTTCTCTCGCCATGCACAAAAGTTAACTCAAAATGGATCAAGGAGCTTGATATCAAACCAGAGACAAGGCATCTGATAGAAGAAAAAGTTGGCTACGACCTACACACTGTGGGGTCGGGCTCCAAATTCCTCAATAGGACACCCATAGCACAAGAATTAATATCTAGAATCAACAAATGGGACTTGCTCAAACTAAAAAGTTTTTTCTCAGCAAAAGAAACAATAAGAGAGGTAAATAGGGAGCCAACATCATGGGAACAAATTTTTACTTCTCACACTTCAGATAGAGCCCTAATATCCAGAGTATACAAAGAACTAAAAGAATTAGACAATAAGATAACAAATAACTCAATCAACAAATGGGCCAAAGACCTAAACAGACACTTCTCCGAGGAGGACATACAATCAATCAACAAGTACATGAAAAAATGCTCACCATCGCTAGCAGTCAGAGAAATGCAAATCAAAACCACCCTAAGATATCATCTCACTCCAGTAAGATTGGCAGCCGGGGCTGGGGATGTGGCTCAAGCGGTAGCGCGCTCGCCTGGCATGCGTGCGGCCCGGGTTCGATCCTCAGCACCACATACCAACAAAGATGTTGTGTCCGCCGAGAACTAAAAAAAAATAAATATTAAAAATTCTCTCTCTCTCTCTCCTCTCTCACTCTCTCTTTAAAAAAAAAAAAAAAAAAAAGATTGGCAGCCATTAAGAAGTCAAACAACAACAAGTGCTGGCGAGGATGTGGGGAAAAGGGTACACTTGTACATTGTTGGTGGGACTGCAAATTGGTGCAACCAATTTGGAAAGAAGTATGGAGATTTCTTGGAAAGCTGGGAATGGAACCACCATTGGATCCAGCTATTCCCCTTCTGGGTCTATTCCCTAAAGACCTAAAAACAGCATGCTACAGGGACACTGCTACATCGATGTTCATAGCAGTACAATTCACAATAGCAAGACTGTGGAAGCAACCTAGATGCCCTTCAATAGACGAATGGATAAAAAAAACGTGGCATTTATACACAATGGAGTATTACTCCGCATTAAAAAATGACAAAATTATAGAATTTGGAGGGAAATGGATGGCATTAGAGCAGATTATGCTAAGTGAAGCTAGCCAATCCCTAAAAAACAAATGCCAAATGTCCTCTTTGATATAAGGAGAGTAACTAAGAGCAGAGTAGGGAAGAAGAGCATGAGAAGATGACTAACATTAAACAGGGAGGAGAGGTGGGAGGGACAGGGAGAGAGAAGGGAAATTGCTTGGAAATGGAAGGAGACCCCCAGGGTTATACAAAATTATATACAAGAGGAAGTGAGGGGAAAGGGAAGAATAATACAAGGGGGAGAAATGAATTACAGTAGAGGGGGTAGAGAGAGAAGAGGGGAGGGGAGGGGAGGGGAGGGGGGATAGTAGAGGATAGGAAAGGCAGCAGAATACAACAGACCCTAGTATGGCAATATGTAAATCAGTGGAAGTGTAACTGATGTGACTCTGCAATCTGTATACGGGGTAAAAATGGGAGTTCATAACCCACTTGAATCAAAGTGTGAAATATGATATATCAAGAACTATGTAATGTTTTGAACAACCAATAAAAAATTAAAAAAAAGAATGCACCTATTTTATTTTGTATTCAGATAAATAAAGTGATGTACCTGAGGAGATATATATATATATATATACACACACACACATACACACACACACACACACACACACACACACACACGTCTTTCCCCCCCCCTCCCGGTGCTGGGGATTGAAACCAGGTCCTTGTGCATGTTAGGCAACTGCTCTACCATGGAGTTATACCCCAGCCCCAGCCCCTGAAGAAGATTTCAGTATTTCGAAGGACAATGCATGGCAGAAGAGAGAGCCAGTGTCCATCACTAGATATGTTTCCTGCCTGAACTCATTTGTTACTTGTTATTTCACATTGTTGCTCTCTCAAATGCCTTAGTAAGCTTAGATTCCAGAAATCTCATTAAGAATGCCTAGACATTACAGTGTTTAGAAAATGATCGTCAATATTTTAGTTATAGGAAACATTTTATTGTTGCAGGCACTGCTAGTACTAGCATATTCAGAAGAGATAAGCATAGACCAGATAAAAATGTGCGTGTCCTTTCTACTTTTTCTTTTGCCTGTGTACAAACAAACACTCTATTCTTGGAACTCCTTGTAAATAGAGTTTTGGTACATCCTGTACCACTTCCAGTGATCCCTTTCTACCTCATGCTTATGTTTATGTGGAATTTTTGATTTAAATACTTTGATCTAAAATATTTATTTAGCATGTTCTAAGAGAATACAACAAAAAAAAATCGATCTTAGTGGCACATAAATATTTTTTTGTTTCCTTCTTGCAGACTATATTGGCATGACTGGATTTTTGTCATTTATGAAATTGTTTAAATGATACTTTCAAATGTTAACTCATAGATTTCTTCATTTCCCCCCCACACTCCCACCCCCCACAAAATATAAGATCATTATGTGAACCACCAGATGTCCAATTTAAATTTCTCTTGCCACAATTGAAGCCTGTCTCCTTTTCCTCTTGGTTCACTAGAAAAGAGAACAGCTGTTGGACATCACCCTCCACCAAGTCCCTCCTTGACTTTCTCTTTTTCAGTTCATTTAAAACCCAAGTCCTGAATTTTTCCTCACAGGTCCTATTACCCTCACTGACATTGCTGGATGAAATCCTATAGTCACATTACCTTTGCCTCACATCTGTGGGCCCCTAAATTGGGAAGAGGGGTTTCATAAAGAGTGTAGTTTATGGCAAAGGTATCATTGCTCAAATCATTTGCATACTATTTCAGGGAATAATAATCATAACATGGAGAAACAGTAAAATTATAGATTCCATGTGATCCTTTCATTATTTTTCACAACTTGATAATTTTATATTGCATATTATTAAAATTAGTTTTTCTCATTACCTCTGATCTAAATTTAGTTAAATATTTTTCACATCATTCATCCTGGTTTAGATGAAACATTGCTTCTGTAAGCAGAGGTCAGAATGAGTCATGGGACATCATTCTGACATGACAGACATACACTACTGATTTGATGAAGTCCTGTGGGCACTTGGAGAATAACCTAATGATAGCAAGACATAGCAGTATCATTTCCATCTACAGATATCTATAAGTGTTAGTAACTTTGGAAACAATCCTTTTGTTCTTCTTGACTCCCAAACTCCTGAATCCTACTTGTCTCCCATTTGTATTCATAATGTTACCACCTTGCTTTATAGTACAGCAGTTGAACATAGGTCTTGAATTTTTACCTCTGGTGATTATGTGCTCTGATATCTTTGACAGCTCTGAATGGTTTTACTCCACAGTTTCTTCATACATCATTGATCACATCAGGGTGGCTGTATAAATTGAAAGAGACAATGCATTTTAAGTACTTTGTAAAATATCTAACACACAGTGAGAAATTGCTATTATGTGCAATTGCATAGTACTATAATAATCTCGAGAACCTACCTTTTATAACAGCCTATATTCTACTTAAATAAACAAATCTTATAGCTGGTGCAATGGTTTTATTAGTTTAATATTATCATCATCCCTAAAGTCATATCACCATAAAACAGAGTACACTATTATGCATTAATTTCTAACTTGTAACATATTATTAACCTTAGAATATGTGACATCCTTCTAATTCTTTCTGTTATTTGCTTATCTAATTCTGTTAATAATTTTTTATCATTTTTCCATAAACGTGTTTAGTTGCACTCATGTTGATTTGAAATATTATTTCCAGTTCATTGACCTTTTATGATCATAGTATATCATTTTTTCTTTATGTGGGTAGCTTTTGTCTTCCTTTCTTTTTTTAAGTTTAGTAATTATTGGACACAGGGAGAGGATAATCACCACATAAAACCCATAATACAGTCTCAATGAAGTTTGCAGGTGGAGGCTGGTAGAATGGACATGGCTTTGTACACTGTATAGTTTGCTTCTAGACAATACTGTTAGGCTAAGTGTAGCTGGATCCTCCACAAGAGAGGGCATAATTTTCTTGCTTCTTTCCATATATTTATTCAGGAACTGTGAGGAGGCAGGTCTTATAGAGCAGAGTTGGAAACTGCTGAGCTTTCCAATTGACTTTAAAATCTTGGGGAAATTAAAAGTGTTTTGTATTAGCACCCTTGTTCCACATAAAGTATATATATTAACACTTCTATCAGACAGAAGTCTTGAATTTTACCATGGTAAGCTCTCTTTTTCTAGATCTCCCAAGGAAGAGTTATAAGGGTCATGAGCAGGTAAACTGAGTTGTCAAGAATGATTGTCAAATGAAAAAATTGGAAATATGTCTTATAGTACTTGAAAAAAATTCTAATATTAGTGTGCCTGAAAGTTTTCCATGCTAATGTATAATTTACACTGTGATCAAACTTCTTTTCATGGCCAAATCAATCATTTTACTTTAAGCATGTAGTGCTAATTATTAATAGTACACAATAAACAATTTAAATAGAATATAGGCTTTTATAAAAGGTAGGTTCTCTATATTATTATATTACTATGCAATTGCTGACGTGTACATGTTTGAATAGCACTTCTTATGAGCAAGACTAATGCTCAGGAACAACGCTATTACAAAATATTCATCACGATTTTGTTTTATTGTTCTATTTCTACTATTACATACCCATGAACTCTAAAACAGTATTCATCATGAAGAACAGTGCACTGAGCCATTTGGAAGAAAATGCAAGGTATGTTCAAAGAAAGAGAATGCTGATCAGTTCAATTATGATGGAAGATCCATCATGAGGAAAATAGTACAGACTAGGTAAGTAGGTTAGCTATAACTGGTAGAGAATTTGTATGTCAAAAACAAACAAATAAACAAAAAAACAAAGAGTACTGGAGTTGTGGCTCTGTGTGGAGCGCTTGCCTAGCATGTGTGAGGTACTGGATTTGATCCTTGGCACCACATAAAAATAAATAAAATAAAGGTATGTGTCTATGTATGACTTAAAATATTTTAAAGAAAGAAAGAAAAGAGGGAAGGAAGGAAGAAGGAAGAAGGGAAGAAGGAAGGAATTAAATGTTTACTCTTTAGGCTAAGAATTTTAGCACAATAAATGCATTTTTTATTTTATAAAACTTAAATTCACAAAATTAATTGGTTTACTCTAGGAAACAGCAGACAAAGAAAAATATGTGGACCAACCTTAAGCAATCATAAAATTTAAAAGTTAATTATGAAGTAAATTAATAATATATTCGTTTATTTCTTTTAACTATCTTTTCGATTAATGTATTTTAAACATATTTGAGGTTTGGGGTTGTATGGGTCTTTCAAATTTTAAGAGCAGTTATTGATCCTTACAAGAGTAATACATTCTCAAGATTTAACATTTGAACAGTACAAAAGGATACACACTGAAAATCTCCCTCTCAACTGTCCTCTGACCCCTAGTTCTGTCCCTAGAAGTAACCTGTATTTTCAGTTTTTGAACCCTCTTAGGCTAATCAAAACCATGCACACACACATACACACACACACACAAACAATGCTTTAATGTGTTAGGCAATTTTTCACACTGTATATTTTCAACTAACAATGTTTCTAGAGGTCATTCCATGTTAGTAGTATATATGGAACTTTCTCATTTATGTAATAGTCACATGGCATTTTATTACAGGGAAGTTATATAATTATTTAAACAACACCCTATTGATGGACTCATCTGTCAAAACAAACTAAATATTGTTGCACTAACAACAAAAAAAATTCCCTAAATTTGATTGCTTACATAAGGAAAGTTTATTTCTCAGTCATGTTCCATGTTTATTGTTAGTTACCTGGCTACTTGACTCCATATATTTCTTTCTCAAAACATCATGTTGATGAACCCTTAGCATTTAAATATGAGTAAATGAAAAAATCTCAAGGTGAAGTTCTTATATATTGGTTTGGATGTGGTTTGAGTGTTTCCCCCAATATGTCAAGTGAAGAAATTTAATCCCCACCTTGAGGTATTAAGAGTGTGTGGAAACTTCATCTGACAGTGGAGTTTAGAAATGAGACCTTTGGAAGATTAGTATTATTTTAAGTCTTTAGGGTGCAGCCCCTATGATTGAATCCTGGTGCATTTATAGAAAGAGGGAGTGAGAAGAAAAGAGATGTATGCAGGACATTCTCCCTGTGTTTTGCCATGTAATGGCCCGTTCCACACCCGAATTCTGCCAGCAAGAAGACCAGGCATTGCACCTCCAGAGCTGTGAGGCAAAAAAAAAAGCTCTTTTCTTTATAAAGTGATCCAGTCTGTGATATTCAGTTATTAACAACAAAAACCACATTAATACATATATTTCTGCTGTTTTCCTGTATATTAGTTCTATTACTAAGAGAGGAAGTGAGGAGTTCTGAAGTCTCCAACTGAAATGTTTAATTTTTCTTTTACTTCTGTAAGTTTTTGTTTGATGATAAAGCTCTTTTGTTATGTACTGATTAGTTTTCTATTGCTGTATATGTGTTACCTCAAGCTTAGTAGCTCTAAACAACTTAGATTTCTTACCTCATAATTCTGCAGGTACAAATTCCAGGAGGACTACTGGGTTCCAAAGACGAGTGGATGTAGAATCCTTTTTTATGCTTCAAATCCTCTGACTTCTCCCACCAACCAAAGAATATTCTCAGCGTTGAAAAGAAACATGTAATGAGATTCGATTCAATAGATAATGTCCATTTTGATTAATTCAAAACCTAATTGAAATATTCGTGTTACCATGTAACCTAATATATTCATAAGAGTAGGATCTCATCTTATTCAGAGTCTATCCACACTCAAAAAGATTACACAAAGGTGAACGTCATTGAGGATCCTTCTTAGACTTCTGCATATCATAAGCAAATACACATTTCAACAATGACCTTTTTGTCATTATGCAATTTCCCTCTTTATTCCTAGAAACTTTCTTTTGCCTAAGGCCTGCATTGATAGGAATATAGCTTCTATAGATGTTTTGATTATTGTTTTCATAGTATAACTTTCTATGTCCTTTATTTTTAAGCTATTTCATATTTGAAGTGGATATTTGGATGATAGCATATTGTTAGGGTTTTTAATTGATTTGGATAATATCTTTCTCAATTTGTGAGGTTACATCATTTATGTATAATGCAACTACTGATATATCCGTTTTTTTCTCAATGATTTTATCCTTTTCTCTGTTGCTATTGTTTTTTAAAGACAGGGTCTCACTATGTTGAACACGCTGACCTCAAACTCCTAGGCTCAAGTAATTCTTCTGTCTTGGCCTCCCAAGTACCTAGGACTATGGACAATATGAACATGTGCCACTCCACTCAGCTTTCATTTTTTTTCCCTTGGCTTTCTAATGGTTCCCTCTTTTTTTAAAATTCATTTTTTTAACCTTTCCTGTCTTCTTTTGGGTTATTACATGGTAGTTTATTGTAATTTTGACATAGTGGCATTGCATAATGTTTTGGAGGGATTACTTTAGGGATTATAAATACACACTTAACTGTTCACAGTCCATTAAGGACTAATGTTGTACCTCTTCACTTGGACTGTGGAAACATTGTAAACATTTAAATTTCTTTATCTTCTATTCTTTATGTCATATATGCTATTTACTCCATCTACCTACATTGAAAATTTCATCAATATTACATTACTTGCCTTCAATCATCAAATATACTTAAAGGAAGGGGAATCAAAGTCTGTTACAAAGCATATATTTGCCATTTTGTTGTTAGTTCTTCATTCATGATGTTCTGTTTTCTTTTAAAATCACTCCTGTTCTGATTGGAATATTTCTTTCAGCATTTATTTAATAGCAAGACTTCTGGCTCTGAATTTTATTAGTTTTTCTTCATTTGACAAAGTTTTTATTTCCCTTTCATCACTGAAAGATATTTTTGCTGGATATAGAATTCTGGATTGATAGTTCTTCCCTTTCTGTGCTTTGAAAGTATTGTGTCACTGTCTGCTGACTTCCATGGCTTCTGAAAAGAAATCCAGTCATTCACCCTTTTCAGTCCCTATCAGTAATGTGTCTTTCTTTGCAGGTGACCATTTTTAATAATTTTTTTTTCTGTATAGATTTCAGTTGTGTGATTATGGTATAGCTGAGTGGGATTTCTTTCATTTGATTTTGGGGAATTTCACTTGGCTTTCTAAATTTATAGAGTTATAATTTTGTCAAATTTAGGAAATTTTCACCTGTTTTTTTTTTTTAAATACTTTTTATCTCTCTACTCTTTCCTCTCTCCTTCTGAGACTCCAACAACATCATTGTTATATATTTTTGTTATTTAAAATTTCCTTGAGACTTTGCTCAATTTTAAAATTTTTTACCCATTTGTTTTTAAGACTGGATAATTCCTATTGATCTATCTACAAACTCTTTGACTCTTCCCTTTGCGTTTTTCAATTTCCCAGTGAGTTTTAAATTTTGGTTATTGTATTTTTTTCATTCTAAAATTTCTGCTTATTTTCTGACACTTTTAATCTAATAATTGTTTTGAGATTATTTGTGATTGCTTGTTTAAACATTTTTGTAATAGTTGTTTTAAGTCTTTATCATCTGTGTCATTGATGTTTATTGTCTTTTACCATGAATTTGAGATTGTTTAGTTCTTCATAATCCAAGTAATTTTGGATTGCATACTGGACATTTCTAATGTTATGAGACTCTAGGATTCTTATATATAATGAGGAAAGTTGGTATTTTGGCTTAGCAGGCAATTCACCTGAGTTAGCTCAGGCCACATTTATCAGCCTATTTTATGTGAACCCTGTCTCCAAAATCAAGTTTAATTTTCAAAGTTGTTCCAATTTTAAGTTAGACTTTTCTCATGTGCATCACTCACTGTTCGATGTGGGACCTGAGAGGAAATTTACCCATTAACTCAATTGACAGATATGTGATGTGGTACTAAGGATGGATTCAGGCACTTACAAGTTGGGGTTTAATAAAATAGTTTGGGGGGTTATTCCTTGTCTATATTTTCCTTGATACCTTCTGCTTCCCAAATGCTTACTTTTTTTTTTTTTTGGCTAGAAAATGTCCACTTCAGATACTCTGCCATTTCTGGGACCATGTGGATAGGGAGAGGAGAAAAAAAAAAATACTGTACCTAGATTGGTCCCACCATCTTGAAGATATAGTACTAACCAATGAGAGGAAGATTTTCCTCCCTAGGTTCAGGGACAGTTGATTTCTGTTCCTGGTCACTATTGCTATTGCTGCTGCCACTACCAAAAGGTTCTTTTGGGGGTAAGGCCTGAGAGAAAATTAAAAAAAAAGTGGGGGGATAAAAAACCCTTGGGAGATTTCCTCTAATTTCTCTGATCTTTCCCATTCTCTTTCCCATTCCCAGAGCCAGGCTTCTCCAGGAACTCTACCTCTCCCACACCATTCACCTTTGGAGCACAGTGGCTGCATCTAGTTTAGGGTAGGTAGTACTAAAGAGAAAAAAAGATAAACTCACCAGAGTTGTATAGTTGGAATTCTGGTGTCCTTCCTCCATCTTTCTGTTGGTACTTGCTTTTCAAAGTATTCACATCACAGTCCACTCAGTGTTTTGTAGTTGTGCTCAGTGAGAGAAACAGGGTGGCATAGGATCACTTCACTTTTTCCAGAACCAGAAACCCTAACTTAATCATAAGCAATTAAAGCTGACTCTGACTGATAAAGAAGAAAAACTTTTTTAATAGCTTACTGGGTAACTTAAAAAATTGTTCAAGAAACAGATGGAGACTATGCATTAGGAACAATGCTGTTAACCCTGTGACCTGGGAACACTGGCCTCAGCATGATTCAGTACTTCCCATGCGCTTAGCTTTCCCTCAGCAACCATGGCTGTCATCATGGATTCCATCTCCAAAACCAAAACTCAAACCACTGCTCATTTTAACCACAACTACCTCTATTTTTTTGGAGGAGGGAAGTACTGGGGATTCAACCCAGGGCTTAACCTGCATGCTAGGTAAGCCGTACACCACTGAGCTATATTCCAGTCCCACTCTCTTCTAAATTAAAGTCTTTAATAGGTAAGTCTAATTTGTGCAACTCAAGCACATGCTTTAATTTTTAATACTGAAAGGCCCTGGAAGTGCACTCTATGTGTTTGATCTCATGGAGGTCAAGCCCAATGCATAGCCAAGGATTTCAAGAGATGCCTAGAAACCAGGAAACGCAATAAATGTCTGTTGCATTTAGAATATGCTGACAAGACAAAATAAATGGTCTTGCTTTATTTCCTAATAATGTCCAATCAATTATGCTAGTAAAAGCATTCTTTGGTTACATATACCTAGAAATCTAAGGAAATTAATTGGCATTTTAAATGTTTTTTTTTTTTTGGTGTTATTGAATATTATTAACATATAAGGAAAACATCACATCTATTTTGGTCTCTATACTTGCACTTAGAATTCAAAAAGTCACATATGCAGTTTTCTTTTTTATGGTTCTGTGCTATAAACAAACTGCCACCTGGATCCTTGCCCACATGACATTCTTGTCTCATATGTGGTGGTTCAGAATGCAGATTCTCAAGCAAAAACATCTACTTTGTACAGTTTCCTGTCACTTACTAAGTATCTTTGGATATGTTACTGAGTTTTGCTTCATCCAGGCTCCCTATTTTCAAATGAGAATAATGATACCAGTTCCAACCTTGCAGAATGACTGAAAGATTAAATGAGATCAACATAAAGCCTGGCAAAACCTAACACTTGGTAAATTTTTAGTTATGTTTTATATTATTAATATTTAAATATGTTAATAAAACATTCATTTTGCCCTCCAACATAATCAAAACTATCTTCGTTGTTGGGAGAAATGAAAAATGCTTCTTTGCAATTAATGAAGATTTTGTGATTCATGACACATTAACTTGCAGTGAATGACTAATCATTAAAAGCCTTCTAAATGTTAAGTCATTTCCACCCTCAGTTAGTGCAGTGGGCTCAGCAGGTAATTAGAATCTGGAATATCTCTCCAGGAAGTCCACTTAGACTTATCTTCAAACACAGGGAACCATGCACTTCAAAGTTAAGAAGGCAGGGCAAAGGTCAATGGGAACTGGGCTCATGACTTTTATAGCCTAGTCTGTTTAAGGACATGATGTACAGAAGTCCAAACTTTAGAGGAAAAAAAAAAAAGTTGAAAAAAATTGTGAATGTTTTTTGGCTTCTATATAAAATGCTGTAAAACAGACTCGATAGCAATGTCTTTTAGTATTCTCCCCCCATTGTCTGTGTAAAGGGTGTTCCGTGCAATTTTGGCAAATGATGTTTCCAAGAATTCTGAAATGTTTAACTGTTGCTGCTTTTTAAACTGGCTGCTCCCCATGCAGTAGGATTCGTTTCCTTTTGATATAAATCAAACATTTAAGACGATAGCTCAGAGAAAATAATTTGAGTTTTATTGCTTTGGAAAGAATATCTGTGTGAGTCCTTCATGCTCCGTTAGTTAGACCATCTTAAAGTAAAATGAATGAGTCCTGCTGTGAATCTATGATAATTTGTGACTTTGTCACTCATAACAAACAAATGCAAACCCTACACTTTACAAGGCTTTAACATGTAATATTAGGTGCTATAACATGTAATTTCTTTCATTCACATGGCAAAAAGGGACAAAGGAGAATATAATTGTCTTAACTCAGGTACTTCAAAACGTACAATAACTGATTATGATACTTTTAGTAACTGATTTTTCCATGAAGAGGATTAATTGATTACTGAGTACCCTGTGGGTTAATTCTTGAAACAAGATTCTATTTCTGGCATATTGTATGGTTTAGTTAATGCTGTTTTTTAAGCTCTATTTGTAAAAATTATTTGCATGGCTAGGTCATGTTGATTCCATTACATTTTAGCATACAATTGGGACTTTAGTGTCCATGCTTGATTCAGAACCAGAAAAGAAGGTTTATAAAGGAACATTCCTGCAGAGGAAAAGCTTATGAGCTAAAAAGTTATGAGCATAGGGATTCCTCCCCTCCACCTGTCTGTTTCTTCATTCTCAGAAGCTTATGCTCTAGTCAAGGGAGCCATAGTTTCTCATACAGTTATTGTGAAGCAATATGTGCCCCATTCTGCAGGTTTCAGTGGTATGGCTAATAATTCACCAGTTTGTCCAGCTTCATGGTAGGTATAGTATGTTGTATTCGTAATAAAATATAACTTAAAGATCAGAAGGAATAAATGTTTCAATAAAATGTCCGGTCTATTTACCTTGAAAATTTTTAGAATAGGCTGCATTGACCTTTCTTAATGATTTTAATAAGTTCCTCATGTAACTAGTTCCATTACATGAAGGCATTTTGTGCCACAGTTGAGATTTGAGACAGATGACTTTGTGGTAATGTTTTAATTCCAGTTGAAAACCCAAGAGGATTTCCCAAAAAGAATAAAAGGAAAGATTTGGGCTGACCTTGGAGGAGGAAATGCATTCTGCAGCTGCATTGTTGCAGTATCAGGGAAGGAGGCAGATAAAGTGCTAGTGAAATTATTAAGAAGGAGAACACTGCTTGATACAGCATCCGAATCTCCTCCCAAGTCTTATATTTCCCAATCAAACATAATCCCAGTAACAAGGTCCTGTCCAAGACATAAAGAAACAGCCTAATTATATAAATATTCAGCCTTAGAATGATCTTGTGTGTGCTCCGATGAACAAAAATTGTAAGACTCAAAAAGTATATCCTTACTTTACAGTCACCCTCAATTGGAAGAAAGTCACATCACCTAACTTGATTGCCCACCATATTCTTGAAATTATACTTTAAAAGGTATTTTTCTACTTCTAAAAATCAACCAACAAAAACAAAAAGATTGCCCCAAAGACAAATTCAAAATGTTCTTGCATTACTGAGATATGGCTATATGCACATATATGTGTACATGTGTGTGAATATATATATATATATATATATATATGTGCAAAAATATACACATATATTGATATAATGTGTATATATACACACATGTATATACATACATATATTTATATAGATAGGTATATACATATAAATGTCTAACCTCTTAGCAAGAATATTTAAAATTTGTAACAGGCAATTTCTAAAGAAAACCCACTGATTCCTGTTTTCTTGTATTCACACTTTTGTATAACTCCCCCTTCAGTATGGTCTGAACCTATTGAATCACTTCAAATGAACAGTATAGGGTGGAGGTGATAGGATGTTTCTTCCAAGTTCAGCTAAAAAAAAAAAAAAAAGAAGACTGGATTTTTCTGGAGATCTCTCTTTCTCCTCTCTCCTTGCTCTCACTATTTGCTTACTCTGCTAGAGGATAGTTGTCATGTATTAACAGTTTCTCAAATAGATGGAAAGACCAATATAGCAATGATTGAGAGCTCCTAATAGTTATAGTTATGTGAGTGAACTTGGACCTGGATCATTTAGCTCTAGTGAGATTTTGAGATAATTACAGCCAGCCTAACAATTAGAATGAATTTTTCGGGAGAACTTGAACCAAAAGCCTCAGATAAACCTTGTCCATTTTTTTGTTCAACAGAAATTGTTAAATAATAAGAATCATTAAATAATAAGCATATTTTATTTTAAGTCTATGTTTTAGGGAAATTTATTACAAAGCAAGAGATATGTAAATCAAAATGCACAAATTTGTTTAAAATACAATATTTTGCTGGTATGGTGGTGTATGCCTATAAGCCCAGCAACTTGGTAGGCTGTGGCAGGAAAATCACAAGTTCAAGGCCAACCTGGGCAATATAGCAACACCCTGTCTCAAAAAAATGGTCTGGGGAAGTAGCTCAGTGGTAAAGGACCTCTGGGTTCAATCCCAAGTACCAATCATCATCATCATCATCATCATCATCATCATCATCATTCTATCATCTATCTAAACATTTTATTTTACATATAGAGTTTTAAAAATTCACTAATGCATATTATATATAAATAATTGATTTATCTATTGTATTAGAAAATTAAGTTTCTTTCTGATCTATGCTCCTCATTTTCCAATTCCTTTATCTTGAAGGTAACTCTGCTAATGTCTCATGTATCTATATAGAGATATAATTGGTAAATAAACAGGTATGTACGGTTATATACTTCATACAAATTGATAGCCATCCACATAGATATTGTACATGTACTTTTTAACTTACACATTTTAGAATCAAGTTCATAAGTACTGCTTTTAATGACTACATACAATTTTTTTAAAAAAAGTACTTTTAGTTGTAGATGGACACAATACCTTTATTTATTTATTTTTATGTGGTGCTGAGGATCAAACCCAGTGCCTTACATGTGTTAGGAAAGTGCTGAACTACAACTCCAGCCCCCATATACTATATCTTGTCCAACAAATGCCCAGTTGAGGAATATTTTGATTTATATTGTTTTGCTATCACAAACAATGCTAAAATAAACATTTGTATTTAGAGGAGATTTTAGGGTAATTGATATCTCAACCAGTGCCCTATGCAACATTAGGTGAAGAACACAGTTAAGTATCTATGGAACTTCAGAATAAGGCACTGTTGTATACTGAAAGCAACACTTCAGAAAATATGAAGATGTTTAAATATATAAATAAACCAGCCAATAAAAATTGCACTTCATGTACACCTCTTGAACAGAAAAAGGAAGAATATGATATATATGATAGGTCTGAAAAAATTACTCACTTCTAATTGCATTTCCTTCCCTCTCCAGTTGCATGACAACTAGCAATTAAGCAATTACACAAGCTATTTTCTTTAGTTCTCATTTTGACATGTAAGACAGGTGTTTTTGATTCTATCTCTGCAGGGTGAGGAGTGGGAGAAAGGGGGAAGGAGGGAGAGAGAGAGAGAGGAAGGGAGGGAGAGAGAATATAAATAAAGTTCACTTTCCAACCTGAGACTTTTTGAGACTATAACAAAGATAATATCCAGTAAAGATAAAGTCACTGTGTCAATTTGGGGCTGTGTCATACAATTCTATCGAGTTTTTTCATTTGATAAATGGTTTCTTTTGCTCCTCTCTACCTCCACTTTGTTTTTTTCTTTTTTCTCTGAAGGGGTTGTCCAGAGCCACCCCTGGGCTGTGTGTGTGAGCTATGTACATTTGAACATATGAGAGGACAGGTCTGGCATGGTGTGCTGATTGGGCTGTGTGACACAAAAGTGCTTTCTTTCCTCTTGCTCTGCCTGTTACCCACACAGCACCTGAAATAGGTGTGACTTGACAAGATGTCAATCAATCTACTGCCACAAGATATCACCAAGCAAGACTCCACCCTTTGAAACCCTACCCCTTGCCTTATTTGGGTGGAATATCCTATCAAATGTCTTCTCTCGAATAAATAGGGGGGTTTAGGGTGTGCTCGCTCTCTTGCCCCTCTTGCCCTCCAGCGTGAGAGCTGACCCCTGATGTCACAGAGTTGTGTCTGACCCCTGAAAAAGGTATTTTGTGTTTGTGTGGTCTTTTCATTGCCAGCCCAATCACATGGAGTGACCCTGACTCCATCTCCCTTGGGTGATAAGGAGTGATATCACCATCTATTAAACTGCATAACCTAGCAGTAACCCTTGATGTCTCTCCCTCACCACCTATATACACCCAGGTGTGATACATCATTTCTCATAAACATCCCTTGAACCTGTCTTCTTCTTTTCAACCATGCTGCCATCTCCTTCCTTGTCTGGGAGTGTGGAGTAAGCCCCCTCTTTTAGCTTATTTTTCACACTAAAGTCAGAGTGATCCTGAAGAATTAAATAGAAGTTTCACTGATGTACCAGTTTGGGTTATGATGTTTTTAAATTCTATCATAGAATATGCTTGTTTTCTTCCCAAGTACTAAGTTCATAATTATATTACCTGCCCTCTCATATGTTCAAATGCTTTGAGATTATTTAAGTCTCTTGGAGTATTAACTTCATGAAAATAGGGAACTTGTCTATGTTTGCTTACCAGGTATTTACAGAACATATCTCAATGCCTAACCAAATATTTGTTAGCTAAATAAGTAAATTATCTTTATGCCCTACCCAAGCTCAGTGGTAGGTGATTGAAATGAAGTTTAGGATTTTTTTTGGACCCTCATATCTATTATCTTTTAAAAAATAAATTTAAATAAGTGTAAATCAGTTTGTGTCATACCTGTCTTCAGAAACTTCCAGTGGACAAACTTCTTGCATTATCAGGGAAAAGAAAGCTTAATGCTTAAAAAAGATTATTTTATTTCTCAATATGTTCAGGGTCTGTATTTACTGTGCTGATTCATAGATCAAAATTTTTTTTCATGATCTGTCTCTACCACCCCACTGGGACTCGGAGTCTTCTACTAGATATTCTGAATTTAGCCAACAGATGGGTGAAATAAGAGAGACTGAAGTGGGGATTGGATTACAGAAGATATTTAACTGGTCAGGATAACAAATGGTGGATAAAATTTTCACCAAGTAGCTTAGTCACATAACCCCATCTCTTTTCAAAGGTGCTCAGGAAAACAGTTTACCTGTGTGCCCAGGATGAAAAGAAAAAAAAAGTTATTGATGATAAAAAGTGATATCTAGATTTCTGACTCAAGAAATCTGTGCTTAGACAAGAGAAGCATCTTTGGGGTAGGGACAATTTGAGTGTCCTAAAGTTGAGATTTTTAAGGGAAAATTCCTGTTAGGAATTTGGTTTTCTAAATGATGAGTTTAGGAGAGACATCTTGTATAGATGTATTATTTGTGACTTATCACATGGATAGGAATGGAAATCAAGAAAGTATATGAGATTACCCAGGGTGACTAAGAAGTGATATCTAGAACTGAACTCAGTAATAACAAAATTTAAAGGACTGTCATGCATAAACAGGAGAGAGTAAAACTTGTGTTTAACTAGGAGAGAGAGATGCTTATGAACAGATGGTTCGGAAAAGAGGAATTGTTAAAAAATCTTAGATGTTATTGAGAAGTACCCCATGATTAAAAAATGAGAGTAATTAAAAAATTTCCTAAGTAGGACAGACAACTTTGTCAAGAACACAGTGTATAGAAGTATTGGTACGTATTTTGATGGTTGGCAGAGTTTAGTAAATTGAGGAAGAAATCAGGGTGACAAAATAGAGAAAGAGTAAATATATTTTTCACTCAGTATGTTAGGTTGGCATTTGTAAGAAATCTTGAGGTGAGGGGAGGAAATTAATCTATCTATATATCATCTGTCTTGGTGAAGAAATACAGCAGCATGTGTAAATGTCAACCAGAAGCCAGTAGAAATACGGAGAATGAAAGAGACCACTGGAGATCTAGAGTCTAAGTGGAGGGATTCATCTTCAAATGAAGAGTTCCAATTGTAGCAGGATGGGGAGAGGTAAAAAGGGTGTAAAATTATTAAGGTAAATAAATGGTTTGGTGAGTGAATTGATTCAATATCTTTTTACTAGATTATATTTTCTCCATTTAGCAGAAGAAAAGTGTGCATACTAGAGATATGAAATAAGTTGAAAAATCAGAGAACTGCTGAAAGTAAAGTAGGTAGAAATGTTGTAGGGAATTCGAAAAAACAACTTATTAGAGAAATGAAAAACTATCCATCAGCAGAAATAAAGGCTCAACTTAGCCTGGAAAATATATATTTATAATATGATCAATCCTTATGCTTTTGAAATTTTCTCCAACAGTGTTAAGCAGCTATGTGTGTAGGTGCAAAAAAAAAAAAAAAAATGAGCCATATATTTAAAGTTGGGATTTGTAGACTGGATCAGTGCAAGGCCACAGAATTCCTGGTGTAATGTGATGAGGGTGACAGGAGTTGACGTGATGAACCATAGTATCTAAAATGGACATTGTAAGAAATGAATCCTAGAATCAGTTGACAGGAGAAATTCCAAGTGTCAACATGTTTCAGGTCATAAAGAATTTGAAGACAAAGTGATATCATCAAGCTGAAGATGGCAATTTATGATGTTTAAATTTAATATTTCACAGGTGGAGCTATCTTGTATTTTTTGAGATACCAGTTTGGACCATATGAATGATGTATGAAAATTTCTGAAAATATGAAAATCAGAGAATGGGGTAGCTCTGCTGTTGCATGTGTCATCTTTGGTAGCATTAAATCATCTACCAGATGGCAGAAATTTTAGTGGAGGGGAAGATGGTAAACTTCACTCCAGTCTTCAATGAACCAGTTAATTCAGAGATGATACTAGACTGGATACATGCCTGTGGCAACTTACTCTGTTGTATAAAATATAATTTATGTTTACAAAATAACTTTAAATTTTGACTTCAAGATCCTATAAAATTTGATCAGAAAAATTAGTATAACAACAAATTATATAACATATTTTAGTATAGCATTATTTTTTGTGAGATAAACACCATTAAGTTAGCAAGAATTCAAAATGTTTTAATATAAACTCAGTTGATTTCAAAGTTTTGTTGTTTCTATTCCTTATTTCTTTTCATAAAGCTATTTAGTATTTGGTATCTAGGAGAGACATTACTGGTTTATAGTACACAGAGATTTCTCATGTGGGCTTTTGCTAAAATGTGGAACTGGTTGTTTGGCCTTATGTTGTTGGCATTCACCTCTCTAATTCATACTCCACTGATTGCCCCCAGCCCTGCCATGCGCAACATCAGGATATTTCTCCAAGGCTGATGTTCCTCTCTGTCCTCTCAACATAATTATGGTAAGATATGAAAATTTATCAAACATTCCTGTGAACTGCTTAAAGTCTTCAGAGGACTGAGAGGGCTAATGTGGGTCTTCTTTTTGCCTAGGTGTCTGTTTTCCATTTCTAACCCTGTACTTTGGTGCCATGCTGCAAGTGGAACTTCTCTGGGAAGGCAGCTCTTCCTAAAGTCCTTCCCAGAGTACTCACTAGGAGGGGTCATTCTGCTGTGGGTTCCAACTGCAGCAGGATGGGGAGAGGTAAAAGGGTGTAAAATTATTAAGGTAAATATATGGTTTGGTGAGTGAATTGATTCAGCCTCCTTTCCAGGGTCACTCTCTGTTATCTCATAGGTCTCTGCCGGTGGTTGTTATGGGTAACGGGTGGTTACCCATCATCAAACAGGTGTTAACACTCAAAGAAGTTAATTCAATTCTAGTGCTCATTTTTATTATTTCTTTTCTTCCCCAGACTGGATTAACTTCATGTTTTGTTACATTTTTGAAGTCTTGTTTTTATTATCTAAATTCTACTTGTAGAACAGATTGAGGTTTGCATTATTATTTGAAGGCATATTTCTTGGTAATAAGAAAAACATTTTTTTTTCTAAGATATGGCTCTTGAAAAGTCAAACTCTTTTGGATTTAAAAAATGTTCCTGCTCTGGGTTTAATAAATTCTGCTTAAAAATTTAATTGATTTCTGAAGTTCTTTTATTCATTATTTGTCCTTGTCCTGACATGACGAAGGCCTTTGTTTTAAGGGCAGATTATTGTAATAAACAGTAAATGCAGGGCAAAACAGAACTTTATTAGCTGAAACATTTATCTTCCTATAACACAATCAAAGAACTGAATGATATGAACTTTAGGAAAGCAGTTTTTTTAATGTGGAGATGGAGAAATAATAATATAGATTTTATTGAGACAAATTGAAAATGGATTTATTATTTTTCCTACCTTTACAGTTTTCCTTCCACAAGAGACTTGGGAAAGATCATAATTTCAGAATAAATCCATAGTTGTTTAAAGCACATAGGTGAAGACAGAAGGAATGTTCTAGTTTTTTTAATATTTATTTTTTAGTTATAGTTGGACACCATACCTTTATTTCACTTATTTATTTTTATGTGGTGCTGAGGATGGAACCCAGGGTCTTACACGTGTGAGGTGAGTGCCCTGCCGCTGAGCCACAATCCCAACCCCTTCTAGTTTTTTTTTTTTTTTTTTTTTTAAAGAGCAGACAACAGCAAAGGTAATGGCAATCTCACATGCAGATGAATGAAAGGAGCTATTTAAGAAAAGTATGTTGTGAAAGTCTATCCTAGAATGTCACAATGCAAGGTCCATTCTTAATTTATGCCCCTTGTCCAGTATTTTCGTGGATGCTTCCTTGTTTTGGTGATGGTTACAGACCAGAGAAAAACCAAGGTAGACCTGCTTCTGCAAATAGAATTTGCCTAGAAAGACTGATTCGAATACAATTTGCAAAGACTACGAAATCCCTGTGACCATCAGCTTTGCAGGTTTCTCCTTCTATGAGAGAGGAGGAGGTATGGTCATCATTGAAAAACCCAATTGTCTGCAGAGACACCCTGAGAAATGCAGAGATATTCAAGAGTCCCTCACTACACACACTGATACCTGTTTTATATCAGGTGAAAAACATCATATTCTTTCATCTCAAAACAGCTATTCCCTTATCCTTTTTTCTTTATATTTTTCTGCATAAACAACTGAAATTTATAAATTTTGTGTAAATCCAGAGTTTTTAATAACAAGCCACATAAACTTACTTGTTATTGCCCTACAAATGCCTATCAGATTTCCACTGAGTTAATAATGATGTACTAATTAACACCAGTATGACGTCACTGAGGGCCTCTTCTCTGAAGGATATTTTATAAAAGATGGAAGAAAGTTATAAAAACCATGTCAGGGGCTGGAAATGTAACTCAGTGGTAGAGCATTTGCCTAACACGTCAGAGGACCCAGCCCCGCAAAAACAAACAAAAACCCACAAACAACAACAAAGACAACAAAAATGTCCTGTTAGAAGCATGAGCAAGCTGGCTGACTAAAATTTCACTCAGATTAACCTATAATCTGATATTACCTATTGTTAATCAATTTATTTAAGAATACTCTTATTTTTTTCTCATTTTAATTGTTTTTTCCCTGAGAAAATGATGTAGGAATATAAAGTAATTTATTTTTCATTACAGTGAAGAGGGATTGCTTTAGTCATCATAAGAGAAATGCAGTTCCAAAAGAAACAAATTCTAATTTCTTCTTCTTCCTTTTTTTTTTTTTAAATAAAGCAATGTTTTTGCACTTGGTGGTTTTTTCCTACAATTATACATTTTTATTATAACAAGTGAGAGTATTCAAAGATGTATAAAAATGAGTTTATCTCTGTACTTAATATTTCAATTCTATTTTCCTAAGGTAACCAATATTAATCAGAACACATCTTAGTACTTGTTTCTCCTTGGCCAGGAAAGCATATACATTTTTGAGTGTGTGTGTGAACACATAGATGTGCGCACACACGCACACATAAAAAACATATCTACATAACATTTTGGTTGGTTGTTTTATTTATACATGTAGCAATCACTCTCACAATACTCTTAATATTCACTTGGTTTATTATCACTATTTATCAATAGATGAATCTGACTTTACTTTTTGGATGCTGTATTTATGAATGCATACAAAATATGCAAGAATAATCATACATAAGGATTGTAGCATACAATGCTATCTTCAAAAACTACCCAGTCTTTTTCTTTATTACCTGCTTCTTCCCTTCTTCCTGTTGTTTCAAAATACCTTATAATATACACCATTATAAATAAACAGGATTTTATCACTTTTACTGAAATTTATCATGTTTTCTTCCTGGTGTTTCTTGCTTTTTTGCTTGTTTTTGTGCAATAATATCTTGACAAGAGCTCTCCAGATAAACTGCTTTCACTATTTTTTTAATTAAAAAACATTTAATTGACTGAAATTATAACCTATACTAGTAATATTTAAGCTACTAGGACTTTCTTAATTTTTAATAAAATTATTTATTTATTCTAATTTGTTATACATGATGGTAGAATGCAATTCATTTCATAATACACATATTGAGCACAGTTTTTTAAGTACTGATTGTACACAAAGTATTTTCATACATTTTGTGTCTTCATACATGTACTTACAGTAACTATCTAACTCATTCCACCATCATTTCTAGCCCCTTGCCCCCTTCCTTCCCTGTCTACCCTTTGACCTATCTAAAGTTTCTCCATTCCTCCCACGCTCCCCTCCTCACAGCCATTATGAGTAAGCATCCTCATATCAAAGAAAACATTTGGCCTTTGGTCTTTTGGGATTGGTTTGATTCACTTAGCATTATATTCTCCAACTCCATCCATTTACCTGCAAATGTCATGATTTTATTCTCTTTTAATGCTGAGTAATGTTCCATTGTGTATATACACCAAAGTTTTCCTTTCCATTCATCTTCTGAAGGGCTTCTGGATTGGTTCCACAATTTAGCTATTGTGAATTGTGCTGCTATAAACATTAATATGGCTGTGTCCCTGTAGTATGCTGTTTTCAGGTCCTTTGGGTATAAACCGAGGAGTGGGAGAGCTTGGTCAAATGGTGGTTCCATTCGGGCTCTATACTTCATGATGTAGAGGTTTTCTAATTCATCCATTGTTCCACTAATGTATTCTTAAGTTTTGCTTTATAAATAATGACATAATGGGCATATTTGATTATCTTATTAATTGTGTTTAAAAATTTTTTTGAGTTAATCATGTATTTGGGGTACAATTTACATTAAACAATAGAAAGGTGAGCAAAGATAATTTCATGGAAGTAAAATTTTAAAATATTACATTAAATAATATATACAATTAAATATAACATATAGTATGATATTAAACTTTATACATAGCATAATACATACACTATTATGTACATACAATGTGAGAAAGATTTAAAGAAATGTTTAACATGTGCCTACTATGGTGATACAATATCCCTAAAGTATTTATTTCCGGCTGTAGTCTCCTCCTTTCTTTCTCTGACCTCCATATGATATCGGGGATAGATACAATCCTTAATATGTGTTTTTTCACTTTTATTAATTTCAGATTAATTTTAATTTTTATTAACTCATTTCTGTATATATCAAAAAGTACAACTTTCACAGCTCTACATGAAAATGGTACTTTATTTACTCTTTTTTGTGAATGATTTTTTTGTTTTTATTATTATAGTGATACATAATATTGGGGTTCATTTTGATATAATCATAAATACATAGAATATAATTTGTTCCATTTCAGTCCTCAGTATTTTTTCTTTTTCTCTCCCTTCCCTCCCCTGTTCCCCTTCCTCTACTCTACTGGTCTTCCTTCTATTTATTTATAATTTTTCAAAATTAGTGCTTTATAGATATACATAAAGGTGAAATTCACTGTGATGTGTTCATGTATGCACACAGCTTAATTTGCTCAATTTGGTTCCTAACTTCCTGCCTTTTTTCATTCCCCCTTCCTCCCCTTAATCCCCTTTCTCTGACTCCTCCTATATTCCTGTAATTCCCCCACCCCACCCATTTTCCCCTTATTTTGGCCTAGCTTCTGCATATATGAGGAAACATGTGACCCTTGACTTTCCAAGTCTGGCTTGTTTCACTTAGCTTGTTTTTTACCTTACTTTTTTGTTGCACATTACATTTTTCCAATTTATTCATGTTAATGGGCAAGTGTCTATTTTGTTACCTTTTATTTTTTCAGCATAGTTTTTCACTGAATAAATAAGCAGACTCACTCATTCTCCCATTAATATACATCCAGTTTCTTTACTGTTTATGTGTATGAAAGAGTGAAGTGGCTAGAATACATGGTACAGGCATCTTCAACTTTGGTAGACACTGTAAAATTCTCCATTTATCCTCCTTCTCTTCTCTTCCTTTCTCTGCTTTCTTCTCTTCCTCTTTTTCTCCATTATCATCATCATTGTCTTTCTTTTTCCTGATTCATGCAACTAGTGAAGGAAAATGGATGGAAACAGAGTAGGGAACCATTATGTGATTGTCAGGAGGTTAAGATTAGCTGCACTGCATTTGCAATTCTTTTAAGGTCTTAACCTTAAAACTCTTAAACCATTCTTAGAAATACTGTGGACAATGGTACTTCTGGATGGAGAGTAGTGGACTTGATTTTTAGTGCCTTTTCCCCACAGTGATAGCACCCTGTACTTGCATGTGCATGCATTTCAATTTCCTAATCATTAAGTTAAACAAACACACAAACAACAAAATACCTATCTCATCCAGTAGAATTTTAGCTCCTTAGGGATCAGAAATGTGTGTGTTTGGTTAACCTCTACATTTTCTGTATCCAGAGTAGCACCGTCACCCAGCAGGTATGTTAAAATCATTTGCAGTATGAATTAAATAATCAAATGATATAACAACTTGAAATATTTTAATGAGGTGCCTAATACATAGTAGTAAATGGGTATCAAATGTCTCTTAGGAAGTCATTGTCCTGCTTGTAATAGTGGAAATTTAGTAGCACAAATGGTAACAAAATGGTTGTGGTAGTGAAGATGCTGATGCTGGTGATAGTGATATTGTTACTACCACTAAAAACAATATTTTTTTTTTATTAAGGTTGTACTAAACGTCAGGTGCACACTTTACTTAATTTGATCAATCAGTGATCTTTTGCAATGTGTACAATTTTCATTTCATAAATTAGAAAAATGAAGCAAAGAAAGTTTAAATAATCATAACTAATTATAATAGAGTTTATATAGTGATTTTATATTAATTCAAATATGAGTCTGTATATCTTTAGATGTTGTAAACATTGTCATTTCCATCTTGGTCTGCAACAAACATAGATTTAAATTTGCAGCTTACTCATAAAGTTATTTTTGGCCATATGGTATAAATTAAATGTTTATCATACTCCTGGCTTTATTCCCCTGTTCCTAATTTCCATTTATCCTATTTCCCAAAACTATTTAATTTATCCCTTTGAGTCAGTGTATTTTTGAAAACTACCTAACACAAAATAAGGTCAAGCATACATCAAAACAGATTTTTTTACTTGGTCTTATCCCTTTCCATTTGTATTTGAACCCTGTGGATTAGGTCAGTTTATCATCTGTATTTTACAAATGAGTAAAGGAAGTTTTTAAGACATTAGCATGACTTTCATAGATATCAAAGGTTGAAAACAAAAATTACCAGATTCAATTCAAATTCAAAAGATTTTTGTTTGTTTTATTTTGCTTTTTACATTTACCTCCATAACTGAACAGGCTTTTTCATTTAAGGAAATTTGGAAAGTCAAATATTGATAAAGACTTTCATAGTGGAATAAAAACACATTCTAGCTTCTAATTTCTACTTCTAATGTCTAATATACCTTGTCCTACTGTTATTTTGGTTTATAATTTTTTAAAACATGTTATAAATGGGCACATGCCTGTAATCCCAGCGCCTCCTGAGGCTAAGACAGGAGGATACTGAGTTTGAAGCCAGGCTCAGCAAAAAGCAAGTAACTAAGCAACTCATTGAGACTCTGTCTCTAAACAAACAAACAAAAAATACAAAAATAGGTCTGGGGATGTGGCTCAGTGATTGAGTGCCCTGAGTTCAATCCCTGGTACCCTCCAAAAAAGTGTTATATACTTATCAAGATTGCAATTGTGACTTAATCCTACCAACTTTAAGTGTCAGGTTTTAGGATCAAAGCATTTGACCATGTTGAAGGTGAGATTTGTAATTCAAGGTTTGTCAGTAGTACAGATAAAGCAAATTATGCTTTGGTAACCAAAAATGCATGTTGCCCTGTCTGTATTCTCAAGGTCCCTCATCTGGGACTCACAAAACCACGATGGTGACAACTGACTTAGTCTCAGTTCTTTATTGAATAATTCTGTGAAATATGCCTCCTGTTTATATATTTGTGGGAAAACACACACACACACACACACACACACACACACACACACACACACTGTTAGAGAAGAAAGAAAAGATCAGATGAATGTATATCCTGTGCATTTGCTATTCCAGAAAGAACTACTAGAGGCCATATAATCAGATATGGTCTCCAATTCAACTGGAGGAATTTATACTAGTTATATGGCTTAAAGAGCTTAATGTGATTCACATGGATGTTTAAAGAATAAAAATTCCTTGGATATGTATATTTTTAAACATAATGATGTATCTATTTATTTTTTTATTTTTCAGTTGATATTTTATGCCTATTTTCAATGTATTTTTGTGGGAGAAGTAATTTTATTAATACACTTACTTCAACTTTGGAGGGACAATTGGATCAAGGTTTAAAAAGTTTACATCCCTGCAGGAAGCTCCTTATATTGTCCTGCACCCCAGGCGAGTCTGTCAGAAGTGAATAATGATACCAGGAACCCTCTTTTCAATCCTTCTTCATAGAGCTTGTTTCATTTTATTAAATTTTTAAAGAGTTCATCACTTTGGCCTTTAAACTTTTTTCTTTATTATTGTACAGATTTAAAAGTGATACCGTTTTGCCTGTAATTGTAATGAGAAAAATACATGGGGGACCTGGTGTGATTGCAAGACACCTCCTTTGTTTGAACTCTCCAGAGGCATATTACTCATATGTTAGTTTAACACATCCCCACAGGCAGCAACTCCTTGCTTAAAGTTAAGAAATATGAATCCTTACACTAAGCCATAAGCTATTTAGCTTACCAGCAATTGAATTTAAGAGATTTAGGTTGTGAATCCAGCTGTGACACTGGAAATAAAGCATTTATAGTAATAAGGACATATGGAAATTTGAGTGAGCTGCCACTGATGTAGTCAGGAAATTTAGACCCATTGTTCTTAGTGAGAAAACGTTACAATATATTTTAATCATTATTTATATTAAGCTTCAGAGTCCACTGATATTCCATCATGACCTTTATCTGAATGTTCATGTACATGCATAATACTCACATAATACTGTTGATGCTTCAACATTTAAAAAGTGTCAAAGAATGTTTTAATTCAAAATATTTGTAACATTTCCTTGATAATACTCCATTTGAGCTGATCTCCATTTTATTAACATGTGATTGAGATTGGGTTCCATTTGATGCTCTAAGTCATATTACTAGTTAGTTACAAAAGTTGAAAAAATACCACAAAGGTCAGTGTTTTATTTAATTAGGAGATGATTTACTTAATGAGGAATGTCTTCTATCCAGACATTCAACACAGGGTGGGAGAACGTGTAGCTTCTTTCTTACCAGGTTAATATCACATCAGAGGGTGGGTGACTCTGGCAGACAATCTGGGTTCCCAGAACAATTTCTGTCATTAGATCTCTTGGCAACTACCAGTTCTCCAGAAATTTATTTCTCAGATCATACTTCTTATTAAATATTGCTCTTCTTTGTCTTCAGCAATGGAGAAAGTCAATGGAACTAAGACAACGAATTTTCCTTCCAAGTCCTTCTGTCCTAGCACTTGAATTCTTTTTATTCTTTCTTACATACACCATTCCCCTGTGGAATGGAGAAATCCTGCTGGGATGCCAGGCAAATGATTCAAAATTAATGCACCTTTTCTAACTGAAGCAACAGTAGAAATCCACCCTCAGCAAGAATGGCATCTAAGTGACAACTAGCCAGCATGAATTTTGGAAAGAAAGTATATAGTTTTAGTAACTTAATATGATGATCAGTTTAACCACAGAAAATTAAATATAATACATGTGAAATTTTGTTCCCCCTTTTTAGCAAGTGTATTCTACTAAAATAAAGGGAGTTTTTCTTAACTGAGACTCTTGGCTGGAGCCTTGTAACAGTCAGCTCTTTGTCACAACTTTTTCATAACTTTTGGCAGTCCTTTGTTCTGTCATGTTTTATACTGTTGTGGGTTGGGACTTGACCTAGACTATCCCCCCCTTCTTTTTTAATTATGCAAAATTCAAAACCAGGTCTTACTTGTCGGCTAATCTATTATATGTGTACAGAGAAAGAAATTTTACTTTCATTAAAGTCCACATGCATTTAAATTTTTTAAAATTTTTATTATCGTGGGCATATAATTGTGTGTGTGTGTGTGTGTGTGTGTGTTACTTACAGGTCTTCAGAATGATATGAAAAAACACCTATTAGAATCAGAGCATTTTGTCCCTCCAGACAGTGGAGTTTTGAGTATTTTGTTTATGGAACTCTATTTCCAGTTTGTAGGTATACCCAGCTCTTCTTTAAGGAAGAATTTGAGTTTTCTTATTTGCATATTTGTTTACTTGGTGGCTCAAGATATTCATACCTTAACAGATAATAAATTGTCTCAGTTATTTTTAGGATAGTGGGAAATCATTAATTTCACATTGTCTCTGTAGAATGCTGTTTCCCTCTTTGCACTAGGTTGTGCTGATTTTATTTTTTAAAAAAAGGCCCAATTAGGTGGTGAGCAAGAGATGTAAAACATGTTCTGGGGGCTGATTCTCCTCTGAGGAATCTCCCACTTCCAGGGTGTGAATAAGGCACCAGGTGAGAATGAATGATTCACTCGAGCCACAAGGCTTTTATTATTTCAACCAAGGAAGGTGATAGAATATGGGAAAGGTAACAACAGACTGATCTTCATGGGAAAGAGATTTGCTGTGTTCACACTCATTATCATGGGCATTTGACTTCAGGAATGTTGGGAAAAGGCATTTTAGCCATTTTAGAAAGGTCATTTATCACTTCTGGTTGCATGGATTAAGATGTTCCAAGTCATTTCTCCAATTCCTCTTTGTCTTAAATTCCTGCTGGGTTCACAGTAGTCATCTTGAAGAAAGAGTGCTAAAGTCAGGTAGCAAGAGCTTACTCAGGGAATCTGAGATTTCAAACATCCAGCTGCTCTTTTATCTCCCTCCCCTGTTCATTTCTTCTGTTACTCTTGCTGGATGTTGTGGCTGAGCAGATGTTTTAAAAAACATTCCATCCCAACATACAAGCATGCGCGTGCACATACACATACATTTTCAGAAAAGATCAAAATATACCAATTTTATTAATGCCTGCCATATCTCCTTGTTCTCAACTGATGGTTGACACTTCGAATCAAAGACATCATGTTGCATGATGTTAACATTTGCGAAAACATTACACATTTGCATTGCTTTCTGTTTTTGATGATGAAGCTTTGGTATTATTTTTAAAAAACTTTCATCTTCCTTTAGTTAAACAAAGTGATGGTAAATAGACAACAGGGAAAAGAAAATGAGTCTTCAGTAAGTGGGAAAAGGTTGAATGTAATAAAAATAAAAAGTTCTACCTCCTCCCATCCCAGTTGAGAATGCATAACGGATTTGAGCAAGATATTTGTGAATATAAGTGAAATATTATGTTTGCAAGAGCCTACTCAAGAATGTTTCTGATATCTGAGGAAATTGGCTTTAAAACAAACACTCTTTTGATGCTTATGTCTCTCCTTCCCATATCCAGTCACTAAATTTAAGCAATTACATAATGTCTGTAATTTTAGCTTTTTACATTCTCCTCTACTTCTTTCTGCCTAAGTTTAGTCACTTCAGAGCTCCCCAATGATTATCCATGTCATAAAGTTTTTTAGTGTGTTCTGATTATCAGTGTTGGTTTAAAATTTGTAAAATACTGTTACATCATTTTACCTTGCTGGAAAATCAATAGTTTTTTTCTGGTACCCAATATCAAGGTGAATTTCTAAAATTAAAATTAATGTGAGTTTTTCTTTTTTTTAAGGATAAAATAGTTCCTATACACTTTTCTGACCTTATTTTTCATTTTATCATGCATCTGTCTTCTACTTGAATTAGACTGGCTTATTGTTTTGTGTGTGTGTGTGAGCTGTGAACACATTATTCTCATTTCAGTCTTTAATACTAAGCTATGCTAACATATCTACTTGAACATTTTTCTTTCAATTCAAACACATCCTTCTTCAATGTTGTCCAACAATTATTGCCTCCATGAGAAATAATAACTGGTCCAACCCATACTGTACTACCCCTTCTTTCCATTCCTGTAACTACAAGGCACACATAACCACATATTAGACCATAGTATTCTTTATTTGTATTAGTGGTTTTGACCTTTTGCGAGAACGAGAAAAGTTCATGTAAGTTTCCCATGTAATTTGGTAGGTGAGGCATGCATCTGAGTCACACATGCCTTGAGGCTGGTGTGGCTAGTGAGTCACTGACTAGTGAGTGAACTGGCCAGCACTTTGGTTCTCTGCTTATGTTCACATTTACAGTCTTTTGTAAAGTAATGAAACTATTATTTTATATGAAACATAACATCCGCTCCAAATGCAAGTCCTTGCCAATTTGGAGATTCAAACAGGACTCTCGATGATTCTTTCAGAGATGTCAATAGTCTTTATGCAGCTTTATGTGGTTTTCTCATTGTTTCATATTTAGCTATGTTGTCTCCCTAGACAGTTAATAAACTTCACAGGAGAAAGAACCATGCACTGAAATTCTCTATCTTAAAAACTCGAGAATATTATTATGCTGTTACTAAGCCAAGTATATTGTTTACTTCCTAAGCATGGTATTTATTACTGTGAATATTTTAAACAGTCTCAAGAGTTATCTTATATGCTATAATATACAAATGTATAAAACTCACTTGTCTCTGAATTGATATGATACATATAGTTCCCTTAGAAAGTGAGTATTTCAAAACTCCTAAAATGATATGAATTTTACTATAGAAATCTAAAACAGAATAGAATCTTTGTTTAAGTGGATTAAATCAAAATGCTAAGCTTCCCAACAAGTTGGGTGGCAGAGGCAGGAAGATGGAAAGTTTTGAGGCCAGTCTCAGCAACTTAGCAAGGCCCCATCTCAGAACAAAAATAAAAAGGACTAGGGATATAGTTCAGTAAAGTGCTCCTGGGTTCAATCCTCAACACCAAAAATTTTTAATCTGGCTTAATCTTTATTAGATATTTTATAGATAAGAATAATGAAATTTGAATTGATGATAAATTATTAATAATAAATTGCATATAATTTTATATGAAAGTCATATTCATATTATATTAAAAATGAGTAGAAATTTCTTTATTATTTTTTGAATTGTTAATATCATTATATTTTGTTACTATGATGAAAGGCAAAAATGGTCCTCTACCTTTTTTTTCCTGAATTTCAATTTGTTACCTTCATCTTGGCTCAAATGTTAAGTCTTCACTACTTTTTTATCTTGTTACCTCCTTGAACTATTTAACTGATCTATTTTAGTCACAGTTTCACTTACAATTTTAAAAGCAAAAAAATTGGTAATAATTGGGAAAACAGGTGTTCACTGAGTTCTATAGCACCTTCCAGGGGTCGGCAAATAGCAAGGGCTCCTAGGATGCTGAAACTCTGCTCTGCTCCTTTGCAGGTCTACCCAACTACATTGCTAAAGGAGAAAGGCAGAGTCGACGTCTGTGAGGGAGGGGGAATAGAAATAATACGAAACCAAACATTTTAAATGTATTCACTTATCAATCACGTTGTAGTTGGACATATAAGTCTATTTCAGAGTAAATTGTAGAGGTGGTACCTAGTAATGATACAGGGGAAATCAGTTAGTTATATATAAGTTGTTCTAAAAACAGTGTGTTTTAGTTCTAATGTAGGATCAGGGAACTTCATGGGAAATTCAAGGTGCTGCTGGGAGTTGTGGGCACTACAGCAGGGTACTGGCTGTCCCTGGGATGGCTTCTGAAAGTCTATCCCAATACCTGGACTTTTGGCACATAGCCATATCTCAGCATCTTTCTAGCATTAATCTTTATCCCAAGGAAAAAAAAATGTTATTATGTTATGGTGATATAAATAATTCATTATAAAATATTCATTAACTTATTGATATCTGAGAAAATATGTTCATGTAACTGACTAATTTTGAATATAGATAACCTATATTTTTGAATTTTTTTTATTGATTGTTCAAAACATTACAGAGCTCATGATATATCATCTTTCATACATTAGACTCAATTGGGTTTTGAACTCCCATTTTTACCCCAAATACAGATTGCAGAATCACAACTGTTACATACTCACATTATTACATAATGGCATATTAGTGACTGTTGTATTCTGCTACCTTTCCTATCCCCTACTATCCCCCTCCCCTCCCCTCCCCTCCCCTCCCATCTTCCCTCTCTACCTCCTCTGCTGTTATTCAATTCTCTCCCCTTTCCCCCCTCCCCCTTGCCCCTCATAACCTCTTATAATTTTGTGTATCATTGAAGGTCTCCTACCATTTCCATATGCTTTCCCTTCTCTCTCCCTTTCTCTCCCCCCATTCGTCTTTGTTTACTATTAGTCTTTTCCTCATGCTCTTCCTTCCTGATAGCCTATATTTTTGAATTTAAAATATGTGTGAAGGCATTAGAATCAGTAGTCTTACTAACCCCTAAAGAAACAGATTATGTTGAAAAAAAATAACATTTTTAGAGATACCATTTTGTAGGGAATGTGCATTTCTGTATGGACAGTACAATTTTTCTATATCAAAATATTCTTTTCATTACAAGTCGTACACCTATTTAATTCATAATATGTGGGTGCACAGAGAAAGAGGAAAGTTTTCTTTCTTTACCCACCACATTGTCCCAACCGGGTTGGTATTCTATTTCCTCTTCTTTCCCATATCCTTCTTTGAGTTCTACCTCTTCCCATCCCAGTTGTGCCTGCTTGCTCTGAGTCCTGCTGACAGTTTCCATCATCCTGAGGTGGATCCATTGTTTACTGGTATCCACTTCCCTCCACCCCTCTTTTTGTTTTATCTTCTCTTTGGAGAAAACACCCCCTCTAGTAACTTCCTGAGAGAAGTCCTATGGACAATAAGATCTTTAAAACCTTACATGCCTGAGAATGTCATTATTCTCCTCTCATACTGGATAACTAGGTTGACTGCACTGTAATTTCAGTTGAAAATCGTTCCCTTCACAATTTTTAAGGTGTTTAGCTTTCAGTGTTTTAAAATATTCAATGATTTTTAGCACTCCAATTTCCAATAGCCTTAAAAAAACTCCCTTATTACTAAAATTGCAAAGAAGTAACTAAAAAACTACTTATTTAGCAGTCCCACTGTATTCTTACTCTAGATACTTTTCATGTAATTTCTTTCCTGTCTTCTCTTCTCTGTATGTCTTTAAGATTTTGTCTTTATTTCTAGCATTGTGAGTTTTCAAAAATTATATGACCTGGGTTGGTCTTTTTAAAAGTATTATGCATTTAAGGTAAATTATATTCTCAACTACTTAAAAATATTGAATTATTTATCTGATGATTTCATCTCTATTTTCTTTGCCCTCTCTAAAATAAATATTATTCATATTTGAATTCTTAAACTGTTTCTCAGATGTTCTTATTTCTTTTACTTCTATTTTCTTTGACTTTTTCTTTTTTTTTCACTTTCTCTTTTTTTTATTGGTTGTTCAAAACATTACATAGTTCTTGATATATCATATTTCACACTTTGATTCAAGTGGGTTATGAACTCCCATTTTTACCCTGTATACAGATTGCAGAACCACATCAGTTACACTTCCACTGATTTACATATTGACATACTCATGTCTGTTGTATTCTGCTGCCTTTCCTATCCTCTACTATCCCCCCTCCCCTCCCCTCCCCTCCCCTCTTCTCTCTCTACCCCCTCTACTGTAATTCATTTCTCCCCCTTGTATTATTTTTCCCTTTCCCCTCACTTCCTCTTGTATGTAATTTTGTATAACCCTGAGGGTCTCCTTCCATTTCCAAGCAATTTCCCTTCTCTCTCCCTTTCCCTCCCACCTCTCATCCCTGTTTAATGTTAGTCATCTTCTCATGCTCTTCTTCCCTACTCTGTTCTTAGTTACTCTCTTGACTTTTTCTTATAGATTTTCTTAATCGTATCTTCCAGTGTTTTTATCCAGTTTTCCATTTCTGCTATCATATTTTTAATTTCAACAGCATTTTTTTCCTTGACATTTCCGTTTTTATAATCTCATTCTTCTTGTTACATAGTGAAAAATCATCTCTCATCTCTCTGAGGACATTAAATAAGTTTTCATGATGTTTTAGTCTTTTATTGGTTGTGTTTTCTCCTAGTTCTTTTAAATTTTCAAAAGATCATTTTATTCTCAGTTTTCTGTTTTTCTCATACATGAGTCAAGTACTTGATTTTTTTTTTTTTTTTTTTTTTTTTAGGTTGAGAAAAGAATTAGATCCAGTAAGACTAGTGAGAAATTTTATGTTAAAGAATGGTTCTTATTCCATCATGGCCATTATAGTAGAGCAATTGGCTTGTGTCTGCTGTGAAACTCACCTTTAAGATGAGTAACTTAAAACAATAGTCATTTATTTAGCTCATGATTCTGTGGTTCAGGTGGAGTCTGGACTGACCCAGCTGATCTCTCCTTTAGAGTAGTTCTTGCTTCTATGATCAGCGCCATGTTGGTTGGCATCTGGATGATCTAGGATCTCAGATGTTGTGGTTGGAAAGTTGTTGGCTGAGGCATCTTTGTCTTCTTTCTCTCATCTTCTAACATGCTAGATTGGGTTTATTTACATGATGTTTTTAGGATTCCAAGTGCAGAAGAGATCAAGTCCTAGTACAGAAGTGGTTTTTAAGCATCTGTTTTGTATCACGTTTGTGAATATTCCTTTGGCCAAAGCAAACCACATAGCAAACCCAGACACATAGGGTAGAGAAATTGTCCCCACCTTTTAATGGGAAGATCTGCAATGTTGTACTGTAAGATGCAGAGAGGAGAAGTTTGTGTGGCTATTTTTATCATCTACCATGGGATGCTTCACAGCTGTTTTGTTGGATATTTTCAAATGTCATGTTCTATAAGTCTTTCCTCTTAAGGAAATCTTACCACAAATGAAATTTTCAAGAGAATATAAGTCCAAATATAGCTGTTCCAATTGGGGGAAAGTGCACAAAGGGTGTCACAAGTTACTATTCCAATTTCCCCTAAAATTCTGTATTCATTTTGGTACTACACATTCATCTTCAAGTTCTGCTGAACTTAAAATCAAGAGATTCCCTTGCTTAGTTTTCCCAGTAAACAAGTTTCCAGTTTCTGTTAAGGTGACAGAGAAAGAGTTGTTTAGTTGTGTAGATAGTAGAAAAGACTTAAAATAGAAAAAAATAAATGCACTTGTGATACAGTAGTGCAGTCAGCAATGAAGGACTTTTAAGCCAGACTCACCTGGTGCTAAGATTCAGAAATAGTCTATGGATAAATCTTTCCATGATATACAAATTTCAAATGCTATATATTTTACCTATCAAACATTAATTATTAATTCATGTTAAGTCTAAGACATTCCACCAAAGTCTTACCAACCATCCTTTGTACATTAAATTAAGTAATTGAATTGGGGGCTTTTCTTATAAAGATAGCCAACAAACCTCCCATTTTTTTTTTTAATTCCACTGTCATGCACAGTTTTTAGAGACACTAGATGCCTGCACTCCTTGAGCCTTGCAAGTTTCTGCAGTGCTTCTCCAGTCACTAGTTTTGGATTGACTTTTCTCTGGTCTGCTGTGGCAGTTATTCCTCATGTGTATGCTTTCTAGATTTCAACATTTTGTTGCTATCATATCGTCTCCTGTCTTCTACATTTTTGTGGGTTTTAACTAAATTCTAGTTTTTCAGGAGGGAATGGAAAAGGTAGACATGTTTTCCTCTTTTTTCTTTTATAAATGAATGCTTATAAATCTATGCATTTTAATATAACCTGGTTTCGAAAACTTGTGTTTTGTCTACACTGAAAGCCAATCTAATAAGAATTGTGGCCTCCATAAATAGCAACAAAATATAATTTGTGATTCTTATTTCTGTTTATAAATTTACTGATTAGATTGCAGGATTTACTTTTCTATATAATATTTAGTGAAGAAGGTGAATAAACATGGGACTACTAGTTGCTTTTTCTAGGGCAACTTATATATTTATTTTTATAAATATTTTTGAAGTTTTATTATTCTTAAGACTAAATGCTAAAAAATTATATACTAATTAATCTATAGAATTTGAACATAATAAAAACCTAAATTTTTTAGGCAAAATGAGTTAATACTAATAACAAAATTAGCAGATATCTTGAAATCTTAAATTACTGAGAAGAAACTTTAACAGAATTATATTAAGTTAAAACATATGCATGCATATGTATATGCATGTTATCATAATAAGTTCAAAATATAAAAATAAACTTTAACTTTGTCATCATCTTAGTTAAAGATGCTTTAACTAAATACAATACTTTGCATGGCTTAAGCAACATTTATTTCTGATGGTTCTGGAAGGTGGTACCTCCAAAATTAAGATGTTTACAGATTCAATGTCTTGTGAGGGTCTTCTTTCAGATTTGTAGAAAACTGCCTTTTTACTTAATCTCTGTTAGGGCACTAAAGACATCATCAATTCTTCATTCTTATAGAATATTACATTCCCAAAGCCCAATCTTCAAACTCTTATCAAATTTGGAGTTAGGACTTCAACCTATAACTTTGAGGGGAAATACAATTCAACCTAAGCATCTGGTCATCTAATGTGATTTATTTATGTAATATGTTTATACATTTCTATAGATGAGTTTATATATATAATTATGTAGAAAAAGAACATGGAGGAAATGTGCATAATATGAAAAAATATTATGTATGAAAGTCTTATCAATATTTATCAGTACTTGCTATTGTTCAGGAAAGCATTATGTTTTTGTTCACTAAAGCAGATGTATTTATGATTTTTCATGTGCTTTGATTTTTTTTAAAAAAGAATTGTTGTTGAGAGGCTGGGATTGTGGCTCAGTGGTAGAGTGCTTCCCTAGCATGTGTGAGGCACTGGATTCAGCACCACATATAAATAAATAAAATAAAATAAAGGTCCACAACTAAATAAATAAATTTAAAAAAAATAAATTGTTGAATTCTACTTTCTGTTTGCCATGTCCTGAGCTGCTTTCCTATGCCACATCCTTCTGCCAGAATGTTCTGTCTTACCTTGGGCCAAGAGCTATGGACTAGACCATCTATGGATGCAGACCACTGAAATTGTGAGCCAAAATAAGATTTCCCTCCTCCAAGTAGTTCTTGTCAAATCTTGTGGTGACACCATCTCTAGCAGTCAGAGAAATGCAAATCAAAACCACCCTAAGATACCATCTCACTCCAGTAAGATTGGCAGCCACTATGAAGTCAAACAACAAGTGCTGGCAAGGATGTGGAGAAAAGGGTACACTTGTACATTGCTGGTGGGACTGCAAATTGGTGCGGCCAATTTGGAAAGCAGTTTGGAGATTCCTGGGAAAGCTGGGAATGGAACCACCATTTGACCCTGCTATTGCCCTTCTTGGACTATTCCCTGAAGACCTTAAAAGAGCATGCTACAGGGATACTGCCACATCGATGTTCATAGCAGCACAATTCACAATTTCTAGACTGTGGAACCAACCCAGATGCCCTTCAATAGATGAATGGATAAAAAAATGTGGCATCTATACACAATGGAGTACTATGCAGCAATAAAAAATGACAAAATCATAGAATTTGCAGGGAAATGGATGGCACTAGAGCAGATTATGCTTAGTGAAGCTAGCCAATCCCTAAAAAACAAATACCAAATGTCTTCTTTGATATAATGAGAGCAACTATGAACAGAACAGGGAGGAAGAGTAGGAAGAAAAGAGTAACATTAAACAGAGACATGAGATGGGAGGGAAAGGGAGAGAAAAGGGAAATTGCATGGAAATGAAGGGAGACCCTCATTGCTATACAAAATTACATATAAGAGGTTGTGAGGGGAATGGGAAAATAAACAAGGAGAGAAATGAATTACAGTAGATGGGGTAGAGAGAGAAGATGGGAGGGGAGGGGAGGGGGGATAGTAGGGGATAGGAAAGGTAGCAGAATACAACAATTACTAATAGGGCATTATGTAAAATTGTGGATGTGTAACTGACATGATTCTGCAATCTGCATTTGGGGTAAAATTGGGGGTTCATAACCCACTTCAATCTAATGTATGAAAGATGATATGTCAAGAGCTTTGTAATGTTGTGAACAACCAATAAAAAAAAAAATCTTGTGGTGACAGTGACAAAAAAGCTGAAAAGACCAGAAATTGGTACCAAGAAGTGGTACTGTTGCTGTAACTGACATGAAAATGTAGTTCAGAAACTTTTGAAGCTTTTTGGAGTTTGTGGAAGGAACTTTGAGATAAATATTTAGTGATATAAACTGGAAAAGTTTTAGAATGTTGTAAGCAGAGCTTAATGGGTGATTCTGGAGGGAGCTTGGAGGACCAGAATGTTAATAGGACTGTGGTCAGTAAAAAAGGGGTTCAAGAGATTTCAGACAAGATGGAGGACTCTATTGGAAACTGGACTAGAGGTCATTGTTATTACATTCTGGCAAAGAAGCTGTCTACATTTCGCTTATGTCCTGAGACTTTTTATGATGTTGAATTTGAAGGTGATGTACTCATTAATCTGGTAGAGAAAACTTCAAGGCAGCACAGCATTCAGCCAATGGCATGGATACTGCTGGCGAATTCTAGCCAAATTTACTGTGATAATCAGAAGCAGAAACAATTTGAAAATCTTTCAAAATGGCCAGAAAAGTGTAATTAAAAGTGAGAAGTTTAGGGATGTCAAGATGGTGGAGGAAGGGTAAAAGAAAAATGGCTGATAGACAGAAGACGGATGAGTCATCATATTCCTGTTTTTGATAAGCCCCATTACCATGCCTTCTCTCACCACTAAAGACTTATTGCTCTTGGCGCTCTCACCACACATTCAGTATTCTAATTAATTAGGCAAAAAAAAAGTAACCTATGGGAATAAATGGGGCAGTATTCTAATCAAGTGATCAGTGGGAACAAATAGGGAAAGGTCTTTAATCAGGTCTCTGTGAGGAGGGGAATACCTCTTAGGGCAGGATATAAGACAAGACTTGCAGTCCTGAAACACTCTTTCACTTGGCCCATTCCACTCTATGAAGTGTTACTCTCACTTTCACTTTTAATAAATCTGTGCTCTGCCTGTCACTTCTGTGTGTCTTAACTCAATTATTTGTTCAGGATGCCAAGAACTTGGACCTCAGTTGAATACCCATCCCAGGTCAAAACTAAGGCTAAGGAAGCTGTGGCTATTAAAAAGATAATAGCCACTAAAGGAATGCAAAGTACTTTGCCCAGAAACAATAAGAAAGATGGTTGGAGAATATCCAGAAACTGTGGAGACAGCACCCACCTCAGCCTCAAGGGTATAAAAGTAAAAATTCTTTTGAGAATATACCCGTGAGGCACCAGCACATGACAGTGTGCCTAGAAAGTTGTTTCACTATGCTCAGCCATGAAGGAATTCAGACACTGCTGCAGCCATGGTTGGAGGAGACTCGGCTACTGCTTGAGATGGTTGCAAGATCATATGGTGCTGATTCTGTAAGAATGCAGGATGCTGGAGTCAGGAAGTCATGGAGGACTCCACTGAGATATCAAAGGAAGGTCTCAGAGACCAGGCAAAGTGTAGCAGGGTCAGAATCCCTGTGGGCTTCCCCCAAGAGGTGATGCATAAAGGTTGAGAAGCCAAAGCTGTGGTGGAATCACTGAGATAAGAGATGCTGAGCACAACAGCAAGAACAAGCTAAGAGAGAGGCCAGCAAGACCATAGGGAGAAGTTACATAAGCCCTTGAGAGAACATCACAATGCCCTATGCCCCAGATGCTGGATGTGGAGCTACAGGACTTGTTTGCTCAGCTGGATTTTGGTCTGCTTTGGTTTCATCCTTTATTTCTATGCCCCTGTTTCTCCCTTGTGAAATGGAAATGTTTCCTAATGTTTACATGTAATTCCCTTTGGATCTTTACAGGTGAAAACATCCACAAGTTTGCCTGGAGTCTCAGAGATGAGATTTTTTGGACTTGTACTTTGGAGCAATGCTGGAACTTTGAAGCCTATGGGGACTATCAGAAATATACTAAAGGTATTTTGCACTGTGAGATGAACACATGCTTTGTGGGACCAGAGGTGGAATTTTATGATTTAGATATGAGGTATCCCTCAGAAGCTCATATGTGAGACAATGCAATATTTTCCAGAGGTGATATATTTGGGTTATGAGAGCCTTAATCTTTTTTTTTTTTAAAGAGAGAGAGAGAGAGAGAGAGAGAGAGAGAGAGAGAGAGAGGAGAGAGAGAGAGAGAATTTTTAATATTTATTTTTTAGTTTTTTTTGGCGGACACAACATCTTTGTTTGTACTTGGTGCTGAGGATCGAACCTGGGCCACACGCATGCCAGGCGAGCGGCTATGGCTTGAGCCACATCCAAGCCTTAATCTTATCAGTAGATTTTTCTACTGATATGGGTTTACTGTAGGCAAGTAGGTATAACTGGAAGAAGGAGATCAGAGGCAGGTATGACTTTGGGGTTTATATTTTTTTCCCTGGAGAGCAAGGCTCTCTGCTTCCTGTTTGCCATGTCCTAAGCTGCTTTCCTATGCCATGATTTCCTGCCTTACCTTAGAAATTGACAGGACTGAAACCTCTGAAACCATGAGCCAAAATAAACATTTTCTCCTATATGTTGTTGTCAGGTTTTTTGGTGACAGCAATGAAAAATCTGACTAAAATATACCTCTACTGGGAATAATTAAGTATGTAGATATTAAATTAGTTTAAAATTCTAGATGTTTTTATCTGAATAAATTATTAAAAATTGAAGATTTTATTTCCAAGTAACCTTGAAATAGCTCATATACACTTAGTCTTATTAAAATTATGTTTTAATTCTAGTCTCCAATTTTGCCATATTGGAAATTCAACATATATTTCAAACTAAAACACTTTAATGGGCAGAATAAGAAAGAACTATCAATATCCCTTATCACTTGTTAACACCTAGTGAACTTATATTTAAATGTATATGCAATACTATAAAAGATGAAGTCTTTTGCCAGTTTCATTCTTTCTTCATTAATCTATAAATGTAGTAAGATAATGGCTGTGAATTCTCAACACTGGAAGTGTGTGTGTTTGTGTATTCCAGTGGTATACTTTGTCTAAAACTTAAACAAAATTTAATGTTATTTTTAAACTAAATAAAACATGGCTTTGAATATAGAAAAAAGGAATTATTATTGAAGCAAGTTCATAGTGCTCTAGGTTTTACATGGTGTTTTAGAAATTACATGAGACAGAGGAGAGGAAAGTTGTTTTCCTAGCCTCTACACCTGAATTGTATGTGAAAAGTAGGAAAAGGGAAAAGAGGAGTTATCTGAGCAAGATAAAAAAGAGGGTTTTTTTTCCTTTAATTTATTGGAGTTTTTATGACCAGTCTTTTTGGCTGCCCTAAAATTAACTTTCATTGGTTCTGATTATCTTGGTGCATTGTTCCACATTCTTTTTTATTTTCAAGACCTTCATGTAAGAAAAAAAAAAGGCTTATTCTTCAGCAAAGCCCATGAAGCTTGGCTGTGTGTTCTTTTCAGTCTGGACCAGGCAAAGGAGAAACTCTATACCCACAAACCTCCCTGGAGCCATTGACTCATTCACCCAGTAAACTTAGAATTTGTGTCTGGCAGAGGAATGTGCAGGGGTTCTGATTTCTTTAAGGATGATATATATAACTGTACATGTAACAGTGTCCCGTGGAGTGCTTATTAAAGACATGCCATAAGATTTTAAAGGAAGGTCAGAGATTAAGTGGTAGCAGTAGGTTCTAATTGATCAAGGGAACAGTTTATATTGGGACAAACCCTGTGTAATAGGTGAGAAAACGGTACAATGCCAAGATTTATATCCTAGATGTTCACTAATATAAGAAGTAAATTTTAATATGTATTGATATGAAAGGAAATGGTCTCAATCAAATAGAAACAAAGATGGAAATTAGGTGCATCAAAACAACAGTAGTAGCTTTAATATATTATGTATTCTTATGGGACCAGAATAAGAATAGAAATCAGAATTTGAGTTTTTATTGTTGTTTCTCTTCTGCATAACTTTATTTTTTAAAATATAATTTTTAGTCAAAGATGGACATAATACCTTTATTTTATTTGTTTATTTATATGTGGTGCTGAGGATCGAACCTAAGGCCCTACACATAGGAGGCAAGTGCTCTGTCACTGAGCTACAACCCGAGTCCCTGCATAACTTTAAATGGAATATTTGTCCAAAATTTGCAGATGTGTCATGTGTATGTATGAAAATATTACCAAAATATCCCACATATTAATTTTGACTAATTATTCATACTTTACTAGTTCTTTAAACCAAAGCTTTAATCAGAAAGATGAAACTCAATGGCTTGGATCCTTTCCTATTTCCTATTTCCTGTACTCCTTTCTTAGTTTACCATGAGACTGAGGCTTCATACAGCAGTGAAATATTTGAAAGGCATCAATAGAAGTAAGTAGAAGGAAGACTTTTTTTTCAGATGATAAGCTGTTTAATAACCTGTATCTCTTTAATCTATTAAGCTATCTAATAGCAAAATTAAAAAGTGAAAATTTGCATTATTTCATCTTTTTTTTTTTTTTTTTTTTTTACTAAGGATTGATCCCAGGGCACCTACCCACTGAGCAATATCCCCAGCCCATTTTTGTACTTTATTTTAGAGACAAGATCTTACTGAGTTGCTTAGGGTCTCATTAAGTTGCTAAGGTTGGCTGTGAATTTGTGATCCTTCTGACCCAGCCTCCCAAGCTTCTGGGATTACAGGCATGTGCCATTGTGCCTGGTCATTTTATCTATTTTTAAAAGAAAAATTAAACCATAATAGATTGTTATTTTGTTAGAAATCATAAGACATCTCTGATATTCATAAAAAATAATCAATGCTTATGTAATAGTTGGAAAGAATTTATGAAAAATAGTATGACATTTGAAGGCGATTTCTAAGGAATTGGGAAAAGTGATTTAGAGAGTTGATACAGTGGAATACTGATCATTCACTGTAAAAAGTGGTACTGTAAAAAATAAAAATCCATAAATCTAGATATGATCGGAAGACTTAAAATTCAAGGAATATTGGAAGTTTTCTAGAAAAAAATTGAGATATGATGATAATTTTTTTCATATAGAAAATGAAATCCTAAACTCAAGCAAAATTAGTAATAAAATTTTAAAAAATCATACCCATTTGAATATGATTTTTTCATTGATGTCTGTAAATATGCATACAAGCATATTTGTTGAGTAGTATATAGAGTATTAGAAATGTTTATTGCAGACCTATTTAAGTATTATGCGGAAATATCATTCCAGGTTGGGTTCTCTGGAAAAAAGATAACTGAGATGGAGCTTAGCGTACAAGATATTTATTAGAAAGTGTTAGTAGAATCAGTATGTGTGGAGAGAAGGAGGTAGGACTAGGTAGAATGAGCAGCCAGGTTTCAAGGTAAGACAGACAATTGTCTCTACAGCTAAAATGGCCAGCCAGAGTTGGCCCATTCTAGATACAATGGTCAAGTTTGTTAACCACTCTTCCTATCAGTCTAGATGCAGACCACCCTGGGGAGAGTGCAGCTCTCTGCACTGAGGTGACCCTTGCAAGTACTGGCAGCTGAAGGCTTCTCTCCAATAGCTTTTCTCACAGCAGGGGCTAAAAATTTCTCATCGAGGGGATCTAAACAGCATATCTATATGTTTACCAAATGGAGAACATTATAAGTTTAAATATTAACAAATTAAAGAATATAAACTACATTTACATGACCACTAGTTAATTAACTTCTATGTGCTTTAGTTTTCTCATTTTTAAAAATTATTGCTTGTGGGGCTGGGGTTGTAGCTCAGTGGCAGAGCACTTGCCTCGAACATGTGGAGCTCTGGGTTTGATCCTCAGCACCACATAAAAATGAATAAACAAAATAAAGATTTAAAAAATAATAATAATAATTGCTTGTGCCTAGGATAGTTGAAATTCATACATGCAAGCTTACAGTATTCCTTGTCATGTAGTGCCCACCCACTCTATGAATGTTAGTAATTATAAATATTAATATAACTCCCCATATTACAAAACAATGAAACTTGCATAGCTTGTATCTAATGATAATTCTTCTGTAGATTTAGGTTTTTGCCCAATTTTAATGTTTTCAAGTAAAACATTTCATGTATGATTAATTTAAAAACTTAGCAAAACTTAAAACTGCAAGCTTATATGTCAATATCCCTTGAAAATTTCATTTTTTAAATATTTTAATGTCCCCCTAATATAAATACATTAACATTTACAAATTCCTTTTTCCCTGAAACTTCCTAAAATGAAATGCAGTCTTGAAAATATAATCATAAAGTTTCAAAATACAAACCTAGAAGACTTAAGAAATACTAAGTTCATTCAACAAATCTAAAAAGATAAATTCAACATTAAGTCTGTAAGTTCTAAAATGTAGCTAATTTTATGTGTTTGCCAAATACACTGGCTGAGGTAGGAGGGGTTTGTTTTGTTTGAAAATACCTGTGGAAGTTAAAGAATGTATGTGCTTTTCTTTTCCTCAAACTAATTTATATGTAATATTTGTTTTCTGATGAATTGACCTGGAGGCTCATATTTCAGGGCTTCTTTGTCAGTTGGAAACTTGGCAAGAGTTCTGCAGATAAAACACTCGCTCTCCGTGGAACCTGCAGCAACTGGGCCAGCTCCCTTGCACTCTCTACTTTTCTCTAAATGCTTTCTTTTAAAAGAGAAAAATAGGGAAGGAAAATTTTGCATGAGACAATTTTATGAATGACCTTTTCCCCCACCAAACTCTCCAGATACCCAACAAACTACTTCTCTTTGTGTAAAAAACACTGAATCAGTCCAACTTTTGTGTGTACTCGTGGAATAAAATCAAGTTACCTTTTTTTATTGAATATGTTCATTGAGAAAAACAATCTAACTTCAATACATGAGAGGAACAGGAGATTGCTTATACTTCTGCTCTTTATTTTGCCCCTAGAAAGAAAAGTGAGAATTTCCTGCTAGAGAAATAAGCTACAGAAAATAATTATTTGAGTTTTAATGTAAACTTTAGGAGAAGCACAAACATACTATATAACTTTTGGCATTTGAGAAGAAAGCCTAGGGTCCTAATCATTTTGAGACTGGTGAAATGTAATAAAAGGCTAAACCTAATGATGAGCCTGAGATACCAGCAATATTTTTCTGTGGTGACACGAAATTGAGTAAGCAGGAACATTTTCTGTCCTTCAAATCATGAAGGAAATGAATCAAATGCCAAGACCATTGAGAAGATTTTGGTACTTATAATCTGCACATTCCGGTGGTGAATGCACAAACAGATGGAAAACTATCACTCTTCTACCAAAGAGAGAAGTGAGAGTAACTGATATGAATATAGACATGTAGTAAGGATACTCACAATATCTCCCTATATTTATTAGAAAATGGAGGCATTCGTTAAAGATAGAATCTAAAATGAATTTTTATAATTGAAATGCAGTTTAAAAAACAAATTTGAAAGCTAGGCCTGAATGTCTGAAACAATCAAACAGGAGTAAGTCAGAGACAATATGTGAATATCTCATATGGAAAAAGTTAAGATTCAGCTATATGATCTTTAATAGCAGGATTTGTTTTCAAATTGCTGAAGGAAACAAGTTTTATTAAGTTGCCTAGAAAATAGAATCATTTACTTAAAGAAGTAGTAGATTGAATATTCAATAATAACAAGGGATACTTTTAAAAAATATGTTATTTCCCCAGTCTTTTTAAAATCAGCAGTTCTCAAATCAAAGTTTGTGTCCTGATGAGCAGCATCACCATTATTGGGGAACTTATTAAAAAAAATTGAAGTTCTCAAGCCCCATCACAGACTTACCAAATCAAAAGTTCTCGGGTAAGACACATCAATCTGTGCTTCAATAGGCCCTCCAGGTGATTTTGAGGCACCCTGAAGATTGATAACCATTGTTTTGGAAAAAGGCACATGCTCTTACTAAAATTACACATAGATCTAAACTCTTGTATGTTTCAACTTCAAATAACATGTAGCTTATACACTGGATGACTCCTTACCAAGTCGTTCCATTATTGATATAAACAGTTTCTCTCCCTGAGGATCATCTTTTCATCCATATATAAGAATTTACTAGTTCAATTATTGAAAATGATTGTTTTGATTGCATTTTATTTGCTTTATTCTACAAAGAGAGCAATACAGAAAAATACTAAAGGGCTGATACTTCTCACTGAAATAGAATCATCACAAATTTTGTGCACATTAAATGATACCTGATGATCAATACCTAATTATTAATTATATGCAACAGAAGTTTCAAATTTTTAGTGCCATCTAAATGTTTATGCAACTTAACCTGGTTGATTTCATGTTTAACAGTGGAAGAAAATACAAATAAGTGAAGAAAACAAATGTATGAAATGCTGCAACATATCATCAAAGATTATCATCAAAGATTTTTTCACTTAAAGAAAAATCTAATTATAGGGTGTGTGTGTATACATATATACATATATGTTATATGTATATATAATATATATATTATATACACACACACACATTTTTTATTTTTTGTTCTTTCTAGGAATCACTCATTGGCTGCCTTTCAGAAGTTCAGGGCTATTATTCATTTGCTAACTTTCAGAAGCAAAGCTGTGGTTGACTGGTTAATTTCAGAGCATGTGTAGAGATTTGAAGCTATCTTACTAATTAATGGTAGTTATTTGTCATGACTTGGAACTCTGGCCAAAGGCAGTCCTTTTCTTTTCATTGTTTGAATATGAAAAATGTGTTCTTCTAATTCTCAGTCCCCCTGTTAGTCTTCCCTCAGTCAAAACTACAGGAAAAACTCTGAGGGGCTGTCTGTCTCTCACTTAGTGGAGTACAGCTTTCAACTAGTCTTGCCACTTAAGTGATTTAAGGACCAATTCCTGTGACAGAAAAATCGCTTTGTGATATTTTGTAATTTTTTAAACATAAGCTGAATAAAGGACATTTAGGGCACCCTGTCAAAGTCAATTCAGGGCATAAAACAAAACTAATTAACACAGGTGTTTTATATATATATATATATAATATTTGGCAAACCTAGTAACAATCAGCCGACGTTATGTTTTATTTATTTATTTTTGATCCTGTATTTGAACACATTTTGTGATAAGGAACTAATGTGTTCCAAAGCTGTGCATATTAGTTATACAGATTATACAGTTATAGAGATTAGTGGACCATGATCTTACTGTGGAAACCCATTCCTCAGTACAATAAGCTTAGTACTTTACCCACAGATCCAAATTCTAATTTTTATCATTACACAGACCAGTCTAATGCCTCTTCTGCAGTGGATTTCCCCAAACATCTCCTGTTAGTTATCCTAGTTCTTTCTAGGCTTTGCCTCATGAAAATGTAACATCCAGATAGTCAAGTCTGTTTTCTTCTCTTAACTGGCTAGTAAGTCAGTCCCAAACAAATGAATTTAAAGTGATTTATTTTTGTGAGATTGTGCTGGCAAATAAAGAATATTTTCATTTTCTGTTTTTACAAATTGCCCCATTCATAATTTTATGTATAATTCTTTTTGGAATTCATATTTTAGTTTTGAAAATAATTACTTCATTTTAACATTGTCATTAGTAGCTCCTTTCCATTATTTCTCATAGATAATGAAATGAGTGCAGGGATTTTGTGTGTGTGTGTGGGGGGTGAGTGTTCTGGGGCTTCCACAGAATCTAGGCATGTAATTTCCTGGGCCATAAGCCCTGAGCTCTTACAACCTCTTCCTTTTACAACTTCTTAATGTATTTGGTATTTCAATTCCCTTTAACCAACTTCTGTATTCTTTTCAATCACAGCTTTGTAAATCTGGCATTAATTCTCACATAGGATTGTCTTGTTATGGATGAAGCTATGTCTTCATAGATAGAAAGTGGTTGTAAATCATATATAAACATGTTATTTTAATATGCCTTTAGTGCTTTTGTGATAACAGGGGAAGTCTCAGAGAGGCATCATATTTTGAACTTTATTAAAGTGTACATGGTTCCAAGATTTTTTTTCATCATGTCTTTATTAAAATATTATTAAGTTTATTGACATGGCGTTTGTAATGAAAGCCAACAATCATAATATTTTCACTTTCATGTGTTAGGTTCCAAGGAAGATCTTACATTATTCATAACATCTAAATGCTGCAAGTTGACCTTGAGATAAAATCCAAACAAAATGTGGTAAAGGATACCCACATTTCGTTGCTGATCACAAGAAATGTTGTGTTTTGCATATAACATTTTTTATACATAACAGGCTATTCTAATATATTTTTCATTTAGATGGTGAGATTTAATTCAAATAGTTTTTCATGTTGATAAGTTAACAACTGGCTTTAATGATGGACTATGAGTATTTTATTGCTCTTCATTGATTTTCAATGTCTTCATAATAGAATTGTCACAGCTGTTCTAAATGTGAAATACTCAACTTTGCAAATCATAGTTTAATGCAAAAATGGATCTCTTAGGAATGTACATTTTATGAACTAATTGTTGATAATAGATTTGGAAGAAGAATGCTTATTTTTAAAGTATGTAATTGACATTTAAAAATTAACATTTTTAAATCTCATTCAAGTACATTTCTCCTGTACTTGAATGAGATTTAAAATGTACTTGAATGAGATTTAAAAATATTAATCCATGAAGTTTCCAAACTCTCATTATGTCTTTATTCTGTTTTGCCAGAAATATTTTGAGTTATATCAATCTTCTGATGTTATGATTTTAAACAAAAAATTGCATATTAAGTCCTCAGTATTTTTTCTAGTTACTACTCATGTGTATTAAAACACATTGAACTTAAGACTCATAAACAAAAATGATTTTACTATACTCATTGATTCTGTGAATTAGCAAATGAAAAGGGGCACAAAGAGGACAAATGTTTCTTGCATCACAATCTGCTGCCTCATTTGGGAAGATCTGGGGATGATTATGGTTTTGAATGTCATGGCTGGGAATCTACTTCCAAGATGGCTTGTTTGCTTGAATTCTAGCTTCTGAGACTGTTGACTGGAGCACTTATACATAGCTTCTCCATGTGATGTGGATTCCTCAGAGTATGGTAAACTGGATTCTGAAAGGGTCTGTCCTAAGAGGGGCCTCTAAGTGTGATTGATAGAAGTGAATCAGGAAAAAAAAAAATCTTCATGGCTTTTTCTGACCTATTCACAGAAGTCACAATGCCTCTTTGCCACAGGATTCTGTAAATCATAAAAGAGCTTATTGAGATTGACATGGATTAAGGAGAAGGGATATCCTACCATCTCTGAGGGGTGCAGATACAAAGTACTTGTTATCATATTTTAAATAAATGATCACAATATACAAGTAATGGGTGATTATATACCAACACATTGATCTACATTTTGAATTATGTGACACCATCTTTGTCACATCTTTCCCACTTCCTGGCTTTTATACCAGTCGTAGTCAGCTTTGTGTTGCTGTAACAGAATACATGAGAAAAACAATTTAGGGCAGGAAAAAATTATTTTGGCACAAGTTTTTAGCCCCAGGTCAGCCAGCTCCATTGCTTTGGGCCTGAGGGGAGGCAGAGCATCATGGCAGAAGTACTTGGTAGAGAAAAATCTGCTCACTTCATGGCAACTGAGAAACAGACAGATAGAGGAAGGGATTGGGAACAAGATATAATCCCCAAAGTTATGCCCCCCAAAGGACCTACTCTCTTCACTTAGGCCCCACCTACTATAGTTTCTACCACCTCCCAAATAGTTCACTTGAATTATGAATCTATGCAGTGGATAAATCCACCAGTGAGGTTAGAGCCCTTATGATCCAATAATTGACCAAATGTATATCTTTGAATAAGCTTTGGGAAATATTCCAGATCCAAAACTTAACGATATTTGTGCAATCACATCTTTGTGAGTGTGACAGTGTCTGTGACTTGCTTCTAAACAATAGACTATGGCAAACTTGTGATAATGTTCTGTTATATAAGGTGCTCTCTTCACACACAGGAGATAGAGACTCTGGGGTGGGCTCAGTGAGGAAAGTAACACCATAGAGAAGCCGGTATGGCAAGGAACTGCAGGTGGCCTCTAGGAGCATGGACTCCAGCCTCCAGCCAGCAAAAGATCAAAACCCACAGTCGTACAACCAAAAATAAATACATTCTTTCAGCAACCTGAATGAATTCAGAAATAGATTCCTCCCTGGCCAAGTCTTCATTTGAGAATACAGCCTATTTACTCCTATTGCAGCTTTGTAAAACTGAGGTGATGATCTAAGTAAGCTATGTCCAGATGTGTAGAATATGGAAGCTGTGAGATAATAAATGTGTGATGTTTTGCTGGCTGTGGTGGTGCACATCTATAATCCTCAATACTTGGGACACTGAGGCAAGACGCTGAAAATTTTGAGGCCAGACTGAGCGTCAGTGAGACTCTGCCTCCTTTTATTTTTTATAAAAAATAAAAGAGGATGTCATTCAGTGGAAGAGGTAAAGCATCCTTAGATTCAATTCCTAGTACAAACATTTTTCAGTAGCTTTATTTTGATTCCCTGATTTCTATGAAAACTATAGTCAAACTTTGATTACACTTATTGAGCTGCTTTTCTACTTGAAATCATTGAAGACAATGTAACAAATAAGAGTCTCTCATTACAGAGTTCTTCCTCATGGAGTGGATTTATTAATAGCCTTCTTTTCACTATATATGTGTAAACCATAACAGCAACAAACTTCTTGGAATGTGAATAGGCAGGAAAAATTCAGAACAGCCATTTATCTAAATTAAAAGTCATGGTTATAGATAGATAAATATGTTTTGGGGAATCATCTTCTTAAAAGGCTGATGCTTTGGTAGTACATTAATGTCTTCTAATTTCTATGTGATCAGTACAAACTTTGTGGCAGATGGTAAATGTTGACAAACATTTTGTTTAAATCCAAGTTCATTATCAAGTTTCTTGAAAAATGGAAATTCAGAACCTATTTTTTTAAAGGCACACTTCTATTTTTTCAAGCAATGATCATTGAAAGATTTAGTTGCAAAATAAAACTTATTAACAGATTAAAAAGTTTATACAATTGTAGATTTACACTGCACAATGAAAATTTTTAAAAACATATTTCCAGAGTGTTCTTACTTCTTTCTACTTGGTAGCAGGAATGCTTAGCCTCTATAACCTCACTTAATTCACACACACACACACACACACACACACACACATGGCCAATAATTTTAAATATTTGCCTCTGATCCAGCTCCAGGCATATCACAGGACTATTCAGGGGACATGGGACCACTAGATGGTAGACCAAGGAACCATTAGGACAGCAGGGTCAATTTCTCCCCTCATCACCACCCAGGACCAGGGGGAGCTAGCTCTCCATAGCTGCTTCTTTCAAAGCACAATTCACTTTATCAGCTGGCACCCTGTGTGCTGCCTTTGAAAGGGAGATAGTGAATATGTTACATCTGGAAAAAATCAAGCAAAGAAAGAGGCTTGTCGGTCCTCTTGCATATTTAACCATGTGTTAAAGTGAGAACTGCATTCTCAGAATAAATGTCTCACACACCACAAGAAGATATTTTGGCAGAAGCTAGAAGTATAATGTGAGGGTCAACCTAACTGACCCTCGTTCCCTTTATTTTAGTACAATCATTAAGCAAAGATTCTTTGTTAAAATGATTAAATCATGAAATTCTAAATAGTAGAGGACAAGTGTAAATAGATTGATCCAGGAAAACTGAGACAGGTCTCAACAATACAGGTGATGTAAAAAACCATGGAGGAACCCAGATACTTGAACTAATGAGAAGGGCAGAAAGAAAATAGCATTTAAGTAATAATTTAAAGTGAATTTTAAATCATTTTTAGTTATTAATTCATTTATTCTAGAAAGAATGAAAATAAAATGTAAGTATTACCCTTGTTTTCAAGAATCTCATAGATGGTATAAATATAAGAGACTACCAAATATATTTTTTCCTACTATACCAATATAAGACACATGTTCTATTAATCTACCAAATGATGAACGATATTATATTGGTGATAATTCCTTCACTTTAGGAGGGCCGTACACATAAGCTACAAACAGCAAAGATATGATGTTGTTTTAGTCAGCTTTTTCACTGCTGTGACTAAAAGATCCAACAACAATAATTTTATTTATTTATTTTTTGGGTGGTGCTGGGGATTGAACCCAGGGCCTTATGAATGCAAGGCAAGCACTCTACCAACTGATCTATATCCCCAGGCCCAACAACAATTTTAGAGAAGGAAAATTTTATCTATGGGCTCATGGGTTCACAGGTCTCAGTCCATAGATAGCTGGTTCATTCCTCTGGGTTCCAGGTGAGGCAGAACATCATGGTGGAAGAGTGTGGTGGAGGGAAGCAGCTCACATGATGATCAGGGCAGAGAGAAAGACATCACTCTCCAAATACAAACTATATACCCCAAAGGCACACCCAACTGACTTACTTCCTCCAGAGAGTGCTGCAGTCCGGCTGGGCAAATAACCGGGTGGTGACAAGCAACTTGAAGGTTCAAGTGGGAACTGCTTTATTGAGTGGGAGCCGCTTTAATGCGGGAAGGTAGAGGGATATATACCTAACTGATTACACATAGCTTGACTCAATTAGCATCATCTAGATACAGCAATCAGCCAATAAGGAATCCCCACCATCTTAATGGCTCACTGGCATTGCTTCACAAACCACTCCTCCTGGCAATCTGCCAGGCGCCATCTTGATTTGATTTCAGCCCTCAACATCTCCCCCCTTTTGTTTTATTAAACAACAAGTATGTGGTTTAGGGATTGTGCCTGTCTTAGGTTTTCCAGTACTACATATGGTCCTTACCTGTCATTGGATGGTCTGACCTCAAATCGTTAGCCTCTTGTCTTAGGTTGGTACCATTGTAATTGGATCTTACCCATCTTTGACTACCGGCCCAGCATTATTTAGCCATACTTGTGGATAACAACCATAGTGATTTTTATACAAACACCATAAACAACCTGCCACAAGCAGAAGCGAGGAGGATACAAAATGCCACAATATCAAGCCATTGACTGCTCCAAATGAGAAACCCTTGGAAAAACTGTATCACCTATGACACCATCAGCAAAGATACCCTGGTACTATTACAATTTGTTGTATCAGTTCATAATGCATATAAGTGATACACAGTCCAGGTAAGTTCCGCAAGCAGCTTAAAGCAAAGGAATCCATTAATATGTCTATTTGAAGTAAATACCGATGCAACAGTTTGTACAGTTTGAGTGATAGCTATCACAGAAACTACAGTAGTAGCAGCAGAAACAGCAACAGCTGTGATGATGGTAGCTGTAATTCCTTCTTCCTGTAACTTGCATATGGGTTTGAAGGCATTCCCACAAGTGAGCCTCAAGGTTTTTTACATTTGAAATAGGTCTTAATGGTGCTCATTATTCATTAGCCTCCAGGTGTGGGAGAACCATTGTCGCAGATGTAAGGATAGCTAAACTGGAGTTCTGGATATCAGCCATTATAGATTTGAGCCAAATCATCTTCTTTTTGGTTTGTAGAAATCGCTTTAGTTAGTCTGTCTGGAATCCAAATCGACTGCTGTTCTCCCTGTGGAAACACATAAACAGACCCCTGACTCCAGACAATCACTGGGTCAGGACCTTTAATGATAATAACTGTAAGCTGATGTAGCTGTGGTAAAAGCTGTAAAATACCAAAGCATATCCACAGGAATAGTGAGGAGTCCCGTGGCAGCACCTGCAGCAAATAGGGAAAAACTGAGGACTCTTAGTTATTAGCATTGGAAATGGCCAAACTTCAGGGGCGCTGGGTGCATCCTCCACCACTGGAGGAAGCTTCCCCTGGGCAGCCCCATGGGGGGGGGCAGGGAAGAGCCGGTGGCCGCCACTGCTGCCGGCTGGAAAGTCCCTGCTGCACACAACTGGCTTGCGTACCTACGCAGCAGCCACGCTGCACCGCTTCAGGCACCCTCTGGTAACGAAAAGTGTTTAGTAGCAGCCTTTTGTTGTAACTCCTTCCCTGAATGTCCTTTCTCCTCTGAACTTTCTTCCTCTTTCTGACTAGAGTTCCTGGGCTTTTATCAACGTATGCCCTAATGGTTCTTGGTTTTACTGGGGTGCCTCTTTCCTTTAGCAATTTACTTAACACCCTTTCGGCTTGATCTCTGATCCCACACTTCTGTAACAAAGACAACACAACACACCAAGACAAAACAAGACAAAAACACACTGTATCAATCTTCTCCATTTTCTTGAAATGGCCATTTCCTCTTGCCTTATCTATTCCCCAGGGGCGAGTAGCCTTCCTCCTGTCCTATACATTTCTAGGGACAGGCAGCTTTCCTTGTCACCTACCCCCAAGCATCCCGGAGCTCCCCTGTATGGGCCACCATTTGCTGCAGTCCAGCTGGGCAAATAATCGGGAGGTGACAAGCAACTTGAAGGTTCAAGTGGGAACTGCTTTATTGAGTGGGAGCCGCTTTAATGCGGGAAGGTAGAGGGATATATACCTAACTGATTACACACAGCTTGACTCAATTAGCATTATCTAGATACAGCAGTCAGCCAATAAGGAATCCCCACCATCTTAATGGCTCACTGGCATTGCTTCACAAACCACTCCTCCTGGCAATCTGCCAGGCGCCATCTTGACTTGATTTTAGCCCTCAACAAGAGAAACCTTACCCTCCTTCAGTTTAGTTAATTGCATTGGGAGATTAATTCACTGTGTTAAGGTTCTCACAACCCAATCATTTCTTCTCTAAAACTTGTTTCACACATGAGCTTCGGGGGAACACCAAATATCTAAAACATAACAGGTGCTAAATCTGCTGAGTCTTTAAGACAGTTAAATCATTTTTTAGCTATTCCATTTTGGTCAAATTATTTACCTCTCTCTGGTTCCGATTCTTCACTTTCAAAATGGGGATTTTAAAAGTTCCTATCTAGGGTGGTTCATATGTAGAGTAAACATGAGGAACTGTTAGACTAGTGCCTGGCACCTAGAAATCAATCAATCAATAAATGTAAGTTAAGTAATTATTATTATTTATACAACCTTCCTAAGAAACTTGAAAGGAAAAAGTATATACCAAGTCATTTAAGATTACATTAATTACTTTTTTTAATTAAATATAAAACATTGGCTCTTAGACTTTATTTCTTTTTAATATTCTATGGTCAACCCAAAGCTATTTAAGATTCAGAGTAAAAAAAGAATCACATTTTCTGAAGGTACAGCACTGAGATGAAACCTTTAGAAATAAGGCTTCATGATCATTTTAATTTCGTGTAGAAATACAAACTCTGCCCAGCACAGTTAAAATGATGAGATAGGAAAAGCAATTTAATTTTTGCTGATTATTGTTATTAATATTTTGTAGTGCTGGGGATCCAATCCAGGGATTCATAAGTGCTAGATAAGCACTCTATGACAACCACATTCTTAACTAGCCCCTGGTTGCCATGTGTAAGAAGATTTATAAAATGACATCTGAATGGTGAGGGATATAGAATAAATTCTAATAAAATAATTTGTTTGCTTCTAAACTACTGATACTCAATAAAAATAAATGGATTCTCTTAATATTCAAATGATTACAAAGCAATAAGTCATGTAAGTAGCCCTTTGTTATTGGTGGGTTTCCTATATGGAGCCTGGTTTTGGGGGATGAGATTGCAGAAATCCAACTCCTTGACCTGAGCTTTAAATCTCTACCTGGGGAAGCTGTCTTTTGGTGGGATTTCAACAGCTCAATGATAGAGCCAAGGGACTGAGGAAACCTGCTTATGAAGAGGTTTTGGATTTGTAGGAAGTGTCCTTTCCAAAGTCTAAATATTTGAAACATTAGGAAGAAATTTAAGCTTAAAATGATCTGTGTGTTTGATGGATTTCACTCTTGCTTAGTGTGATTTCAGAAAGGCAGCTTTGGCCTCATGAACAAAAAATGTGGACTCTGAAGCCAGACTGTGTTGGAATTCAGGTTCTCTTGCTAGCCTTATAGCTAGTAAGTTAGTTAACTTCTCTATGCTTAAATTGTCTCATCTATAAAATAAGAACCATAGGACCTTTCTCATAAGAGTATATACACATAAAATATTTAGAATGATGTCTGGTATATGATAAATGCTCAATAAATGTTGTCCCTCTCTTCTTCCTCCTTTTCTTCTTCCTCCTCCTTTGGTCCCCTCCTCCTCCTCCCCCTCTTCTTCCTCCTCCTCATCATTATCGTTTCAACCAGTGCTTCCCTATCAGGGGTGATTTTGCATCCCAGGGGACATCTAGTGGGTAGAGGCTAAGTACTCTACTAAAATTCCTATAGGGCACAGGACAGCTCCTACAACAAAGAATTGTCAGCTCCAAATCTCAATACTGCTGAAGTTGTTGTGAAGAACTAATTAAAGCTATTCTACTGCAGAAGATGAAGTATTTTCCAAATGTTGCATATAATCCAAGTTAATTTAAACATATTAATTTATTTTTAAGCTTCTGTTAAGCAAACTATGAATTACTGAGAATCGGAACTCTTCTTGAATATATATGAGATAAGGAAATGTTTCTGAGAGGATGATGTAATTACTAATGCAATAAATGTCTTTATACACCATAGAGGGGAGATAGGTGAAATGGAAGGCACTGGAGCAGAAACTGAGTGGGAAGAAAAAGATATCAACAATATTGTTTTAAGCTTCCTATTCCACTTCCCTCAACCTCCTTCCTCCTAGGTCTCTGGCATATATAACATTTATATGTTAATTCCACCTTTAAATGAATGAGTGAAAAGTTATGCAAATATCGAATAAGAGCTTTTGAAAGATAAACAATTGATAATTTTATTGAAGAATAACTGTAGATCATTACCACAAAGAGTTATGGTTTTATCTTGGTTCATTTTATTTGAAAATTTAGTGGAGATTTGAGGCTAGTGAAATGCAGGGCATTGAAGGATGCCAGTTACTAAAGCACTTTTTCCCCTTATAATATTCAATTAAAGAGTTCTTGGAGTGATGACATTCTAGAAAGAATTCCATTATCCAATCATTTTTTATGAATTCTTCAGAGAATTGTACTTCCAAGAGAAATCTAGTAAGTTCTGGCAAGGAAATTACCTTTTCCCTGATGGAAAAAAAACTTCCTTAAATAGTAGAGTAAAACCTCCTTAGCGTAGGAAACAAAATAAAACCAAACCAAACCACATGATATGTGGTAAAAGATATTAATGAGTATGGCAGGCTACTCCACAGGGGAAAGAAAGATGTAATGAAGAAATACAAACTCATAATTCTTATCAGACACATGCATATCTTGATTATTGCATACCCATAGTAACTCCACGACTGGAATGGTTTATGAAATGAAAAACCCCACACCATGACACGTGACTCTCAAGGTGGAGGCTCCTCCCTAAGCCTCCTTTGAAGACAGAGAACTGCAGCTTTGACCCTCTGAGGAGGCAGAGCACACTGCTGAAGTTATTGGGAGAGTTCTTGAACCTCTTCTTTTTCCGTGGATAGTATTTATGTCACCAACCTGAAATGTCCTTGGAGTTTTTATATTTAGTACAAGATTGGCTTTTCTGATATAGTCTAGAACTCTCATAGGATGAAGAGTCAGAAGCTTGGATTCAACCATATTGTTCATTGTGTACAGTTACAGATATGTAATAATGAATTCCACCATCATGTATAAATACAATGCACCTACAAAAATATGGAAAACAAAACCCAGGCCTTCCACTGGAACAAAAAATTAGGTCTCTGAGCAACAGTTTCTTTTACTAAAAGATGAGGAGCAAGCAAATGAAGGATACTTATTTATTTATTCTTGAATATCATGAGATGAAAAAGAAAGAGCAAAGACTTTGACAGGCACAAAATTAAATCCACTCTCCTTTTACTCTAGAGTTATAGTTTACAATCTCTCAGTCTCAGTTTCTTCATCTGTAAATTGGGGATAAAAATTCATGCACTTGAGTTAAAATACCTAGAGAAGTGCTTCATAGGTTTAGTCACATAACTAACATTCTATTTCCTCTGCTGCCCATGGAGAACAGATATGACACATCTTAAAACATCTAAAACTGAACATAAAAGTGTTCATTGCAAAATAAATTCTTTAAAAATAGTTCCTTTAACACCTCGGGGGATTTATGTGCTTATGGCCATTCCTGTGGTGAAATTTAACATGGGCATTTTACCTATAATATGCATGGTAAAGGAAATCATAACAAGAAGGTAAAAAAATCTCATTAAGTCAGGGACTTTTGTGTAGGTCTTTATTTCCATGGCTTATTATTTCTTTGTACAAAGTGGGCTTCTGTCTATTGCTCTTTGTCACCCGTCCTGTGCTTTCCCTTCCTGATGATAGGCTCTGTCTCCTTAGTCCTAACAATGTGGCATCCTGTCTCAAATCTTCCCATTTTAGCTCCACGAGGATCTTACTGCCTTCCTCTCAATAACTCTGAAATGATGTCACTTGGCACTTACCAGCATTCTTCCCTGTTAGAGACATTTGAGTAAAACATATTTCATTATCAAATTAGAAGTTTCTTTGGTTAAAGATGGCTTTATTCTTCATTAGGTCACATTTGGTCTTATGATATATTTATTATGCAATTGAATATGCAATAAAACATTTGATATGCTACTTCTGCTTTAAAAATGCTTTGTATCCACATCATATAACTTTGGAATTTGATTTCTCACAGTTCCTAATTGAAATGTACCTGGAATGTATCTACAGATATCATTGATGAAATGTTAGGTCCTTAAAGCCAAAGATGCATATCTTAAATGTCTTCTCATGTTTATTTTTCCATTAGCCATTGAGAATGAAATTTTTAGAATGTCCCTTTGGTAGATTAAACGTTCTAGAGAAGTCATTAAATTTGGGTTGTTCAGAGTTTCTCTCGCTGGGGACAAAGTCACACACAGGCTTTTAAAAAATTTGCTCTTTTTAGTTATACATGACAATATAATCTATTTTAACAAAGATTTATATAAGCATAGAGAACATCGTATTCTAATGAGGATCCTAGTTTTGTGGATGTAGACAATGGTAAGATTCACTGTGGTGTGTTCATATATGTACATAGGAAAGTTATGTCAGATTAATTCCGCTGTCTTTTGTATCCTGATTCTCCCTCCCTTCCCTTCATTCCCCTTTGTCTAATACACTGAATTTCTATTCTTCCCTCCCAGCCATGTTGAATGTTAGCATCCACATCATTTTTTCAAACAATGGACTAATCTGATTCAAGAAAAGGAAATATAAAGCTAAGTTAGTGGGCACCTTCTATGTGCAAGGGAAAACACAATGTGCTTTATACTTCATATAGATTGATGTTTTCTCTTTCAATTCTACTTACACAGATTCAAAGAATGAGATTGCCTAGGGGGTAAGAGTTAGTCTAGTTTGTGTGTTAATGTTATATTTATTACAACCCAGCAAATGATAAAAATATTTTCTACATAGAGTTTGAGTTCACAGTTAATGGAATGAAAAGATACTTTTACATATAGTGACAAAAAAATATGTGCACTGTAGCCATCTAATGAGCTGGAATTAGCTAATGATCAGTATGTGTCTGTGTCTCTTATTTTTTAATAGATTTGGCAAATTAATACTTTTATATCTTTCTGAATTTTTAAGATGATAAATAAACTCCTGCATATGGATAATGTGCTCTGCATTTGGTAACTAGTGCCAGTTATCCATCACCTGGGGTTGGGGAGTTACTTCAGCAAAATAGAACTCATTACTTATTCTCTAAAGAATGCTTTATATCAGAACAATGCTATCATTAATGGAACTTTCTAGTGACCAAATGCCAAAAATGTTTTAAAAACACCCTTATCCTCCTCATCAATTTAGATAATCCAGAAACATATGTGAGAAGTTATCTGAATTTTTTAGCAATAAAGCTGAAATGATGAAAGCTTTGTTTTCCCTTAGGTATCATCTAGTATTGTTATCCTAATTGTTCTCATTTCTTTCTTTTTTATTGTTCAAGGTTGAAGTACATTACTGCTGTGATATTTGCCAAAGTTCTATGGTATCATTGCTTGAGATTCACCATATGTGTCTTTGATCCCTGCCCAGTAGGTACCTGGTCAAATGCCAGTTTGGCACTCATTACTACGAAAACTTTGACTTACTGACTGACTTCTGATTCTATTCATGCTGTTAGACAGACTTATATATATCCATCTTTGAGACCAAAGAGATTCACAGAATATAAGCCAATTTTAACTGGATCCTTTCCACCAAGTACTTGCCACTTCAGAGAATTGATAAAGCCAATCAACCTACTTTTAGATGGAAACACAATTCCCTCCTCATTCCATTTTGAAACCCTTTGTTAACAAGAAAAGCATTACACAATCTGCCGTTTATTGTGGCCATTTTATACAAAGAAGAAATAGTGAGAAGGATGGGAATTGGTATAGAGAGTGTGTGGTTTCAGTATAATTTTCATTTCTGTGGATTAGCTGAGACGTCAGAACTATATTGTAATATTATCAGGCTGAGTCAAATTCAGTGTTCTTAGCTTAATTGAACATCTTTTGTTCCCTATCTTTACTTCTCCAGAATGAAGTGAAAAATATGGCACAAACACAATTATCATAGAAAAAGTTTCAAGTCAGTTTTCTGTTAAGGAATTAAGGACTAAGCTGATTTAAGTGGCTCCTCTACCTGCAAACACTGATAGCAAGGACATATCCAGAGGCCAAATAATGCCAAGAAATTCAAAAGAGGGCACAAGCCTTGGCAGCCAGGTGCTGAAGTTTTAAGCACTACATGGGAAGGTACACCTATACTGACAACCATGTGAGTAGCCTACTAAATGAGCCCTGAGAATGAATCATTGTTCTCAAAAGGCCATGTTATATATAGGAAGTAAAAAAAAGTTTGCCTGTTTGCATGAAATTAAAGCCATGAAAGAAAACTGAAGGCAAGTAACAGCATGCATAGTTTTAAAGTACTAGATTCATAACAGCCTTATCTGAACTACTATGTTAACAACAGCAATAATAATAATAATAATAATAATAATAGAAAAGACAGTGGAATGAATATGACATAACTTAATAATAATAATAATAATTGTTATTATTTTTTATGAAATAAAATCAAACTCATTAAAAATCCCAGACAAGCAGAGATTAAATCATTTGTTAGGGTTGTTTCAATATCCCATAGAAGATTGTCACAAGAAAAAAAATGCTTAACCATCATCAAAGATAAGCATTTATAAACAAGTTACCAACTACACAAGGAAATACTATATATAGGAAAAAAACATTAAGACAGGAGCAGAATTCTAGTGGCAAATTTACACTGCCATGTTATTTTAGAAGATTAATTAGGTAATTATTTGCATAAAAACTTCCATATGATCATATGCTTGATACCTGCTTCCTTCTCAAAAATAATTGAATACTGAGCTATACTTCAGGGGATTATTGTAGAAAATGATATTGATACTGAATACATATCTATGGGTATTGTGTAGTCATTAGAATCACTGTTTCAAATAAATTAAAATCAAATGAGAAGGTCAGAATAAAAACACATATGGGAAAATACAATTTTTTTTCTCAGAAAGTATATTAAAATGTTTCTAGAATGAGAATGATGGATGACTTCATTGATATCTTCATGTGTCTCCCATATTTCCCAAAATTTCTATAATAAGGAACAGAATTATAATGATAGGACATCATTAGAGAGCTCTGAAACTTGGAGAATCATGCATAATTTGATTTGTGTGCAGGTAATTTTAGGAAACAGGAAGGAGCTGATGTTGGAAAGATAACTAAGTCTCATAATGAAAAAAATAAAAGAGCCATTTTAAGACATGTAACTTCTTATTTGTTGTAGGAAACTGCTAAGAAGTTTAAATTAAGAAGTGTTAAGCAGATGCTTATTTCTAAAAGGTTTGTTTTATCCTTATTTTACATTGAGCTTTTTAGAATTGCAAGGGATGGGTACATATTACAGTTTCTCATTATTAAAACAAATCCATTTGATATCTCTCCCACTCCTTACATTTTTCCTCCTGTAACCCCTTTATGATAAAAACATAAAGATGTACACTAATATTAATTACAAGAGAATAAACTGTTAAAATTTAATAATTGTAAGCATTCATGATTGAATATCAAGAATGACAAGTAAAAGCACATATATTGTCACTCCCTTTTATTCATTGAAATTTAAATTTTTGAGATTATGGTATTTTATCATATGAAGTACACTCAAAGAAAACTCACAAATATTTGCATACTTATAAGGTTCTTCTGTTAAAAACTATATTACTATTGTCAACTAATAGAAATATAAAAATTTCTTAAGAACTTTTCAATTTAGAACACTACTAAGCAGTAAAATTTATTTCTATGTGTTTTTTTTTCTCAACAGTAGAAAATCATAGAATATTTGGTTTATCTTAGAGGTCATGTTCTCCAGAAGTTCAGCCTTTGTATGAAACATATTTGACATTGTTAATTGAAAAACTTTTTGAAATTTTGAATAATTAATTCCATTTTGAAAATTAAAATTTCTTGTTCAAATTGAATTTTTATAAATTCTTTCAAATATGATACTCCATTACAGAATTACAATACAGTGAAGAAAATGTTATTGGACATTAATGCAACCTATATGCTTCATTTCAAGTATATTAGAAAATTAATTAACAGCTGAGTTCTGCTGGAAACACTATCTAGTAAAGATTTGGCTTTATGGATATATGCCTATAAAATAACAATGTTCAAGTAAACAGCAACCAAAGTTTTGGTGTTTTAGAAGGTTTTAGAGGTATCCAATAACTGCATGACTTCACTGTAGCATCTCAGAGGACGCTCCAATCTAATCCATCCCTGGTCAAAGTTGTGAGGGTCTAAGATCTTATCTTCTGCCCCTTTTGGTGCTGTTTCACTGAAAAATCCTCTGAGCCCTCTTTTACCAGTGGAAGTCTTACCACCACACAGTGGTAATAATGTTTTAAAAAAAATTCCGAATAGAAATTTCTTCTGAATTTATTCACACTATATTTTACAAGGTGATCTTTTGATACTTTTAGCGGGTTGTGGCAACTGTGTGTGCAGCAGTCTGCTTCCAGTCTATATTTGCTGCTGAAAACAGTAGGGCCAAGAGGAAACCCTGGTCATGGACACCTAGCTGGGTTTCCAAGAAACTCCAGATACCCTGCAAGGGACTATTCTTGACTGTATCTTTTCAGTTGCAGACTGCTGAGCAGACTCCGAAGTTTTATAGTGCAACAGTTCAAGTGTGTCAAGTGTGCTTGTGCTAGTAAAGGGGGCTGGGGTGAGTGCAGTGTCAGCCCCAGAACCATCTTCCAAAATTTCCCACTTTCTAAGGATTTCTCTTATTTTAAAGTCCCAAGAACCTTTTTAAAGAATTTTCCTTTTGAATGGATCCGGGCTTCAATAACTTTGAGTCTTGAGCCATGTGTCTTAAAAAACATAATCCCATTTCAGCATTTAACTAGCAGCACCAACATACTGATCATTTACTGACTCTTCTCTAATTTAGGACCTTCTGTCTTTTCTTCTTCATTAGACTGTTGTTATGTTATATATGTGTTTTAACCTTGTAAACTGCCTCAAGATTTTGAAGTATAGTTTTGTTTTTTTCTTGGTCATAAAACATAAACTCAAATGAGCTCAATGATGAAAAAAATCTACACTGAGCTACACCGTGTCTAGGAAAGAACAAACTCACTGATACAAAAACTCATCCCTCTTTCATTTCATTTACGCCTGTTTCTTTCTATGTAAGACCTGAAATAGGTGAGAAGTGCGATAGGTGGGTATTGTGCTAATAGATACCGCCAGCCCTGAGTGTAGAGCCCTCAGGAAAAAATGTGCCTTCCCTGAGCATCATCCAGCTCAGTTCTTTGTTTCTGTTCTCTCCGGGTTCCCTGTGTCCAACGCAGCTACCTATCATACCCCTGTCCCCTGCACAGTCACTGGCTAGTGCCTGCACTCCACTCTAGTCCGCGCCGCCGCAGTGCGCACCGGAGGCGCTGGGCTGGTGCTCGCCGCCCGCGCACAGGAGGCGCGCTTACTAAGACTAGCGCAGTTTCCCAGCGCCGTGCCCGCCCCGCATCATCCTGCAGGCTCCCTCCCATCGCTGACTGCAGCCCCAGGCCCCGCCATGGGGAATGTGCCATCCGCTGTGAAGCACTGCCTCAGCTATCAGCAGCTTCTCCGGGAGCATCTCTGGATCGGGGATTCAGTGGCAGGGGCGCTCGACTCGGCGCAGGTACCACCTCGCGGCCTAGGGTGTCCCCACCCTTATGCACACTGCCAGATGGTCTCTCTCTTACCGACCTCTTAGTGCCCTTTTCTCCGTTTATGTCATCTCTGTGCCCCTTTTTTGCGGCAGTCCTGCCTGTTGGGCTGTGCCCCTTAAAAGGTTTCCCATCATCTCTGCTGTGAACCAGGATACTCATTGCTACAGGTCAAACCCAGCAAAATCTCTATCTGTGACACTTTGCAGGTCATTTAAAGGAAACGATTATTTCTGGGTTTTTCTTGGACGGGATGCATTATCTAATGTACTTTAAATACACAGGCATTTTTTTTCAAGGACATTAGCCTTATTCTAATTTCCCTCCTTAATATTGTGTAACAAAGATGGCAAATGTGTCACAACATAAGGCAGAAAAAGAAATAAAGCCAACACAGAGGTTAGGAAGACATAGGAGGAAAAAAATTATCCTTTGGATCATTAATTGTCCCTGATGTACCTGTGCATCAACAAGCTCGAGCAATCTTGAATAAAAGTGTAAATAATGGCTATTGCAACTAAAATTTATTCCCACATTATTCCTGAAAGCCCATGTAAAGATAATAGTCTTTATCTACAGAGTATCTACATAATAATAATTTAATACACTCTCAACAAAAGAATTAGATGAAGAAAAAGTATATAAATAAATTTACTTTTCCCTTAAAAAGCTTGAAATTTATAACTTCACAAAATGTTAAATAATAGTAATAATCGTGGAGTAAATATTAAAACATGTTAAAATGGAAGGACCCTAATGAGGGCTTAGGTATTGTTATCATTTTTTAAAAAATTTACAGGTGCTGAATACAAAAGTACTCCCAATTCATCTTGTGTACTAAATAATAACTGGTATTATTGTAATATTTTAGTGGACAAGCATCATTTTGCTACGTGGCATTAAATCAACTATTCTAATATTTATTTTTCTATAGTGTTTTCTCAGTTTAGTAGAGCAATATTTGCAATTATAATCTTTATAAGTAGGAATTTTGCAATTGTGGATTCATGAAAAGACTCTTTGTTCCTCATTCCTTAAAAGAGGGCCAGGGTCTTCTAACTCAAAACCTGTTGGTGTCAGTGGTAGAGGGGAGGGCGATCTTTGAGCTCACAGGTTTACTGGTTTGTTTAATTTTGTTGAATTTTCCTATATTCATCCTATATTCTGTTATTATTTTTTGTACCAGGGATTGAATCCAGGGGTACTTTACCACTGAGCCACACCCCTAGCTCTTTTAAATTTTTGTTTTGAGATAGAATCTTGCTAACTGGTTTAGGGCCTTGATAAGTTGTTGAGGCTGGCTTTGAACTTGTGATTTCCTGCCTCAGCCTCCTGAGCTGCTTGAATTATAACCATGCACTATTGTGCCTAGCTCCTACATTCTGTTTTAAGCTTTCTATTATAAAATTCTTAACTTCTCTGTTCAGTCTGCATGATAATCAGAAATTCTTCACATTTATTTCTCAAGTTTGAGACAATATGACTTGACTTTTATTGCTGGTGAAACTCATATTTCCCTGTCTCCCTTTATGTTTTGATTTATGCATTTTGTGGGAAAGCCCACAACAGGGTAAAATTGATAAAGGATAAACTACTTTGGCTAAATAAATAAATGTCTACTTTGCCCTATTTGACACAGAAGCAGTGCATTGACAATGACTAAGATTGCTGATGAAGAAATACCATGAAAGAAAAGGGATTCTGGGACTCCCATCAGCCCAATGTAGACTTCTTGTTCCTCTATGCAGAAAAAGCTAAACCCTCTCTAAATATTTAAATATTTCCTTTTTACCCTCCAACCATTCTGCCAGGGAAACTCCTATGCATCCCAAGAATATAGTTTAAAAGTTACTTCTTTTGTCCAACTGTTTATGAATAATTTTCTTTTTGTCTCAATTCTGTTGAACTGTAAGTTTTTGTTTGTTTGTTTGTTTTTTTAATGTCTCTTATTTGAACTCACAGCAGCACTGATACCTGACACTTGGCATTATCTCCTTCCCTGGCTTCTCTTGTAACAAACCTTTACTGCCTTAAGCCCTGCCTCTCTGGTTCCTCAATTTCCTTGGCAGGCTGAGCGACCTTTATTTGCCTGGTTCCTCATGAATTATCTGTATTTTTCCCAGAGCTTCTTAACCATGTTCAGAGTTTCACTTATTATTTGATTGTATGTGTCTTGCATATTTATATTCCCATCTTTCTCTTGAGCTGCAATCCTGATGTTCAACACTCACTTGATATCTCTACTTGAATCTCTCAAAAACAATTAAAACTCTACATTTCCAAAATTGCATTCATGTTCTACTTCTTCCAGCCTTCAGCCTTCTGTAACATGCCCTACTGCAGGGAGGGCCATCACAATTCATTCAGTTATTCTAAGGCACAAACCAAAAGCTCCTTTTCCTTCATTTTCTTCACACCCAGGGTATCACAGAGCTCCGCAATTTTCCATGTTGAAATTCCTTCAAATGCACCTGATTTTCCATGTTTGCTGCTACCACCAATTTTTATTATCATGCATATGAATTATTGGATTGTTCAAGTTGTCTTTTATTTTCCATGCATCCCTCAATCCACTGTCTATATAAATGAGAAATGGTCATTATTACAAATAGAATAATACTATCCCCCTATTTCACAGCCATCTTTCAATCATCATTGCTTTTAGGAATGGACAACACATTTTTTTAAATGCACTCTCTGAAGCTTCTCTTTTCATTGCATCACTCACCAACATCATCTTAAACTATTTTTTCTTGTTCTTGCCACTTTAGCCACAGTGGCCTTCTTTGAGTTCTCCATAAATCATGTTTCTTTTGGAAACATGGTATTTGCTTGTTTTTCACTCTCCTAGAAAAATTCTTTTCAACTAATTAGTTTCTATTCAGCCTTCAGCTATCAATCTGAATGTTACTTTCTCATGAAATATTCCCCAAACTCTCAAGGTCTGTAGTCTGTTTTATATTTTCATTGCATAGTGACCTGTTTATTATGTATAATATGGCTTATATATCTGTTTTAGCATTATTTGATGTTTAATCTCCTGGCCAGACATTAAGTGCAATAAGAGCAAGGAAACAATTCATCACTCCATTCTCAGTACCTAATGGAGTATCTGGTTACAGATTTGATGTCCAAGAAGTACTCACTGAGGGAACAAATGACTCTTAAATCATCTAGGCCATAAGCATCATATACTTCTGAAATTCTTAACATTTGTTCAGAGTCTAAAACTATGATTGGCACATTGTAGTACCATAATAAATATTTGTTAAATTGTCAAAATTAACAATTGTTATATTAGTGCAAAATCAATAAGAATTAGAACATGTAGAGTTTGGTCAAAGTGTAGGTGGATATTGTCATTTGTTTAAACTTTTCATTGCATAGAAATCTTACCTTTATTTATGTAGTCTGACCTTTTCATTGCATAAAGTTTAGCAATTTAGAGACCAGTAAAGGAAAGGCTTACTCCACCATGGGTCCATTAATTCAATTCTTTGGGTCAAAGTATATTTGCTAATGAAAATAGTTGTTTAGAAAATTCTCTTGATAGACTTAAGAGGTTAAATTTGCTCATTCTGTGCCTAAAGCTATTTCTTAGGACCTGGTTTATTTTCCATTCTTGTCTATACTTGTCTCTGTCAAAATGGGTATAATGAAGCTGGTTTAACTGGTTTGTTATAACATTTTGATTAAATTTCAGATTCTTGGTTTAGTAATATCTCTTCAATTTTCGAGTACTGCTTAAACAGTAATGAATCTCCTCAATATTAATATACCTTTCTTCAACCACAACAACAAATTCCCAAGACCTAAATTCTAGCACAGTGTTTCAAACCTATTATATTTCTAAAAGTAAAATTTTAGATTATGTGAGATTAACTTTAGTGTTATTCACATTTGATTTTGATCCTTCATGTTTGCTGTCAGTAAAAATCATAATTCAAAGTATGGAATTTAATCTGAATGTATTATAATTTTGCTTAAATTTAATGAAAGAGCAATGTAATTATATAATTTTAGATTGCAACCTTGTAGCTGTTAGTAAATATATTAAGTACCTTATGATTATTGGGGATCAATTTTAAGATAGGAACCAAACTACTATCCCACTGTTTGTTTTCTATTTATTTCGTACATTCTTTCTTCCTTCACCCTTTTTATTTCTTATTTTTTGGTATATTTTAAATACTTAAGTTTTAATATTTAGTTTTTCTCCTTCATTAGCATTTAGTTAAATGCTATTTGTATTATACTCTTAATTGCTAACTATATCAACACACAACCTAGATTTGTTAAAATATAATACAAAGTAGTACTAATATAACATATTAAAATGAAAATATACCACATTAATTCTATTTACTGCCTTCTGCTTTTTATTTTTATTGTCATATATATTCATTCTGTATATGGTATATTTACAAAACATGAATCCAGTTAATATCTATTTATATTTGTGTGCATATTTCCTTTTCCTTCATTTTTTCATCTCTATTCTTACTTTCCTTCAATCATAAATATTTTCTTCAATGTTTCATTTAGTAAAAAGCCTACTAGTGATTTCTTTCAGTTATTATTTGAAATAATACATGCACATGTGTATAACTACACACACAGATATATAAAATGTTCATAACTATAAATGATATATATACACTTATATCCTATATAAAGAACTAAAATACATGATGGCAGTACAAAGCTGCAAACAATAAAATTAGGTACTTTTCCTACTTTTTGTTTGATAATAGTGTACTTTTCATTCTCTTGTTTTGGTTTCTAAGTGTATAGTATGATATGTCTAGGTTTAGTTTTTTTCTATCTGCCTAGGTAAGAGTTTGTAGCACTTCTTAGATCCATGACTTAATGGTTGTTGGCTTTCTTACATTAATTGTTGTGTTCTGCAACATTTTTTTTTCCTCATGGTCAATCTGAATATTTTCTTTTCACTTATATTTCCTTTCACTAATCCCCTCTTCAGCTCTGTCTAGTTTATTGGTAATCTAATGTATTGAATTTTTAATTTTAATTATTGTATACTGTATTTAAAGCATTTCTCTGAGATTTCTAATGCTAGACTTTACTTCTCTGTCACAACTCTATATTATCATGATTTCTAAATATCTATCAGAATCGCTTTAAATTCCATTGCTAACTTCAATATCCAGGTTTTTAGTCAATCTGTCACATGCATTTTCCCTCCTGTTATGCTTACTAAATTTAGATTGTATATTAGATATCTGGTATGAACTATGACATGGTTTGAGGCTTTAAATGATACTGACTTTTTCAAGAAAGATTTTTTTTTTCTTTTTGGCAATCAGTAAATGTATGTTTAATTATCTTAAACCAACAAAGTGCTTAGCTTGTATGAGGGTTGGTCTAATTTATTGGTTAGGGCTTGACTTTTCCCATTCACCCTTGCTTTTAGTTTGTAGCCTTTCAGATGTCCTAGTTGAAACCTAAGGTTTTTACTAGAATCTCTGCTCCCTGATAGGAACTGAACTCAAAATATTGGCTACATTGAAATGTTTTGATACATCGTAGAATATTAAAATCAGATTAAACATTTCCATAAACTGAAAACTGATCATTTCTTTATTATGAAAACTTTAAAATCTTTAATCTAGTTTTTGAAATGCACAGTTCATTATTGTTATCCACAATCCCCTATTGTGCAACAACAGAACTTCTTGCAGTAACTGTAAGATAGTACTGGTTTTTCATCTCTTTTAATCTTATATTTTGCTGAGACATATTTTGCTCCTGGTTCACTTTCTCTCTGCTTCCTCTATTTTCTGTACTTTAAATGGGTTTATTCAAAAGTATCTTGTAGAAGGTTTGATTCTTTTGACTCTTACATATATATTTGTATCTGTTTTAGATATTTTTTGAAGAGCTAGCAAAAAATAAACCTCTTCTACTGGGTTTGGCATGTGCATTTATCTATTATTTTGCTTTAAATGTATCTCTTAAAAGCTCTTTTCTGAGTACTCACCTTCCTAAGGCAAGTTTACATTTCATTGTTTGCTGTAACTATTCGGATAGTTTTCCTGTTCTATGCCTAATCTGTCATTGACACTGACCTCTCTTCACATTTCTAATCTTTATGGCTTTTATCTATTTGGTATTATTTTATATTTAAATCAATACCATTGTTTGGAGCAAAAGATAGATCTCAGACAATGAACTCATTCACCTTAAGAGAATTCTGTTTCACTTTTACACCATAATTCTTCAAATAACAGGTGCCAGGCCCATTGCCACTCTTAAGGCCTTCTTAGTTGTGGTAAGACATTTGATGGCTGAGGGGAAAGAGTTCCACAGACTAGTGATACTGATTTGAGGTTCACGATTTAATGATAGAGTTGATAGAATAGGTATTTGTGGCCAGAAGTTTAATAGGTGAGCCCCCATAAGCAATAAAAAGCTATTTTATGATCATGTGAATTAATGGCTGCAATAGAGTAAATGTCCAGTGAATTTTACTGAAAAACAAATAGGGGGAGGTAAGTCCACCAGGACATCGGATGCACTGCAGAATGGTCTTGGTATTTGGGATGAATGGAACCATTGTGACCTAATTTTGAATGGCTTTGGAAAGTGAAAGGATTTAAATCATCGAGCAAAGAATTAGGACAATATGGCCAAATCACGAGGGTCCCAAAGGAGCAAGAGATTTTATCCAAATAGAAGAAGTGAGAATCTTTAATAAGTAATAGAAACTCAAGATACCCTCCATACTTCCAGTCACGAGCAAGGGAGACCAAGCAGTCTATGAGGGATGGTTCCAAGAGAGGCGTCCTCCGAAGGAAGAATCAAAGCCTCGTGTCAGGCCAGGAGATCATTAGGAATGTTGGATGGAGAACTTGAGAGTGTGGTGTAGCTTGTTAAGTATAAAGCTGTGTTGCTAGTTACAAACATAACAAGATATATATTAGCACAAAGGGAAAGGCAGATAATGATGCAAGCAAAGTTCTACAGAAGGATTGGATAATTATTGGAAATAATATATTGGGAGATAACTAAAGAGAATCTGTTCTTTTTAGATTATTTCACATTCTTTTGTGAAATAAGGTATGTTACCAAGAGAATGAGTCTAAGCAGTCTCAGGGTGCCTGATTCTTTGAGTGTCTCAGCATCAGCCAAGTCCTGGATTTATTCCATTTTAAGAGGAATCCTCATCTCTCTCACATGAGGATTCTAACATGAGATCTTGGTGCCACCTTTTATTAGAATTGATTTATATGCACTTTTGAAAAAAGTTTTAGATCAAGGCAAGTCACATTTTGATTCCTGAAGGGAAATGTCTACCCTATGCATGCTGAGACCAAGGCCTGAAACCCTGGGGCTTATGGCTTAGTCTTTGTGCCATTAGGAAGTTTGCTCCTTGATGTTTTATAAAAGCTATAGCCATTTGTATCCTCCTCATCTTTTATTTCTTAATCAGTTAAGATTTGTTATTTTGTGTGAGTTTCCTATTCTAAGGACTTTTATAACTGTACAGCTACTGCTATTTAATTCTCAATATATTCCAGGCACTGCACAGTTACTTAACATGCAATAACTCATTTAATCCTCACAATAATACATTTTAAAGATTTAGTAAATGAGGCCCAGAAAGTTTAAATAACTTGCTTATGACAAGCAGCTAGTAAAAAGCAGAGCTAGGATTTGAACTCAGGCAGCTCTGATTCCAGAGCCTGTAGCATTCACCACTACTCTAGTGCTTTCTTTTCTGATGACAGGAATAATCTGAGGTGTTTATTAAATATGCTGGAAATTCTGATTCAGCTGCTCTGAATTGGAATCCAACTGTCTTTGTTTTTACTTCACCCATTTGTGGAAAACACTGTGCTGGATGCTGCTGCCACCCTCTACCCTTGTATCTGCTGTCGGAGTCTGCTGTCATATCATGTTTCCTCTCATCTGTCTTTCCAGAACTCTTGGCTCCTGCCCATGAGAAAAAAAAAAAAAAAAAAAAAAAAAAAAGACTGCTGTGAGTTTTGACTTCCCCTCTGTCCTCTTTGAGGTTGCGACTAGAGTTCAGCCTGGAATAGAATTGCATTGGATACAAGAGGAAAAACAACTTGGTTTCCAATAAATTTCCTGTTCCCTTCAATCTTCAATACTTTCTGTCCTTGGATTTCTGTTGGCTCCTGTGTTCCTTGCTTTCTCTTATTCCAGCTGGCTTTCACATCCTTCCCTCCCCCCTACTCTGTGCTCTTGTTTTTTTCATTAGCTCTGAGCTCCTCCAAGTTTTCTGGCTTTCTTTATGCTTATTCACTCTGTGCTGTAACTTTCCCTGACCCTTTCTTCTCTCCTCTTCTACCCCCTTGCACATATAACTTTTAGTTCTGTTTCTTTTTATTACCCCTAATCAACCAAGGAGCTAGACTGCATGGACCCATAACTTTATGGGTCACTGTCATATAACACATGGTCTTTAAAAGAGATAAAACAAAATGATATATTAGAGAGCTATCACTTAAACAGAAAAAATGCTTACTCCAAAGTGATTGTCCAGCCTGCTTGAAGCCTTAATAAGAAAAGCAATGTTTAGAATACTATCTTCCTACCACTTTTCTGACTACTGTTAACCTAAATAGGTAATGCAATTACTGCCCAGGTGAGCTGAATTTAACTTCTGGAAATACTTTGTTTGGTTGACAGTATACTTAAAATGTAGGTCTCTACAAATGTCTTTAAAACAGGTCTTGCCCTCTCTCTTCATGTACCAGGCTGTCTTAGACATCAAGGTAACCCTTCTGTGCTCACGATTAGCTTTTTTTTTTATCCTTAATGGACAGTGACATGGGACTATTTGAGTAAGGTCATCTAGGACATTTCTGAATATTGGCATATTTTTCAACAATGGAGAACTTAAACATAATCATTTACCAGGCAAGAAACTGTTTTTAAATCACCAGGAGTTTGCCATCTTAGTGATCAGAATTCAGATGTAAATAAATACTCAAGTGTTTTAAATTTCTTCTCTTGGATCTAACTGTGTTTGTAAGTCAATTCATATGCTATTTTCTTAAAGAGACAATATTGGGGAGGGAATCTTATTCCCAATATATTCATTCTGAAATCAGGCTTTCTATGAAAAGAATTATACATGAAGGTGACTTTTAGAATTATCATGTTCATGGATGTTTATAATTTTTAACTGTTATTTTTTATATAATTTACACGAATGCCAAGTAATAAGATTAGTGATTAAAAAGGCTTTCTAAAAAAAATACATAAACAAGGCTGTGAGTGTAGTGTAATGGTAGAGCATTTTCCTAGCCTGTGTGAGGTCCTGGGTTCAATCCCCAGCAACACACACACACACACACACACACACACACACACACACACACACAGCTATGGTTATTTGGCAATGATGAAGGAACTAGAGCTATGTTAGGCACATGGTTTTGATAGGAGGAGCTGGGTGGTGAGGACCACTGTGGGAGGTGTGGCAAATAAAGCCAGTAGAGCTTCTCTCCCAAGGCCATTGCCTTGGCTACATTTTTATTCTTCATTCCTATGTTTCTTCAAAAGTTAATTTTTCCCATTCTGCTTTTTATTTGAGTCATTTTTTCCTTTACAATTCTTTCTTGCAATTAACCTAAAAGCACAAAGCTGTAAATCTGTTTTAATCCAGTGCATGGGAAGATAGTGAAAAGAAGAGTAGTCTTTGTGGGAGAGGTGAATTTGAGGGTCAAATGAGATTTGGATAGGTAGAAGGTATTTCTGGTCAGAATAACCTGATTGAAGATTTATGTACAGGATTAATAGAGTGGAATCATGAAGAGTTATTCCTTCAAATACACACACACACACACACACACACACACACACGCATGCACACACAGAGTATGTATATGTGCAGAGATATCAATCTCTGTGTACATTCATCTATCTAATCTACCATCTCTTAAAAAAGTTTAAAGCCCCATAATCTTAAAAGTTGCTGCATTATTTTTTTTTTCAATTTGATTTGAGGATTGATGCTGGTTCACTTTTTGTAAGTGTTGAAACTGTGTTTCTCTTGTGTACTTCACCTTTCCTCTGCCAACCCTAGTTATTATACAGTGCTTAGTAGAGCCATCCTTGTTATCCCTACCAAATATGGCTAAATAGATTGGAATATCTCTTTATTAAGTAGATGAAAGTTGTATGGATGGATTGAGGGCTCAGCTATATTTTATGTTCTTTTTGTTATCCAGAGAATGTAAATATTTATGCCCTTATTAAATGCTTGTTCAAGTAAAGAGTTGCATATGATAAATATAGCAAACATCCATGATATCTACATCAGTTGAATTTAGCCAACTCAACTGCCTTTTAATTGGCAAAAATATATGGATTTAATTTCATGAAAAGTATTATTGCCATTATTATTATGGTGCTGAGAATCAAGGATTGTTTTTAGAGTATTAGCATCAGTAGTTTTAGCTCTTTATTATTTTTCATGTTGGACTATAATGTCCATTTTGAAATCCTGGTACTCTAGGGAGTTAAAAAATCTTTTCCTTTTTTTTTTTTTTGCTACCCTGGTAAATGTCAGAGAAATTAAAATCTAGCTTTTAAATCATTTCCCATATCTGTGCTTCTATTGGGTTAATTCACACAGTGCACAATGTGCATCTTCAGGACTCTCCATTTTACAGGAGTAGAAGTGCCAAGGGGTATAATGATCCCCTCGGGTTTAAGCAGCTTCTCTGTTGCAGTGTCTAAGCTGTGGTCTCTGGTTTTGGATTCAGTATTTGGACTCGGTCTCCCACTGATAGTGAGCGCGTCAAATGTCACCTTCAGCTTGTAACTTTCCAAGTCACGCTTCCTTGGATTTGTGAAGTAAGGGAAATACAGATGGCAGGAAACTTTGACTATATAAAAACTTCTTTAATGCAAGTTTTACTCTATGAAATCAGCATTTCAGAAAGTCTTTTTGGTGAACTTTATTAACAAGCAATGGGGTCTAGGAAGCTTGGCAAACATCGAGGCAGGAAACCCCAAAGAGAACATGTCTGTCAGACGTCTTTCCTTTTGGGGTTTCCTTCCAAATGTTTTTGGATTTTAAAGGAAGTAGAGTGGCTCTTTGCCACCACGTTCCTACATCTGTAACCCACTGAGTGTACAGAGTCTGGCGTTAACTTTTAAATTCTTCACTCAATCTGTATTTATTTTGCTGTGAAATAGAAGCTGATCATAGGTTAATGTCAGAGTCAAAATATGAATCTTATTTTTGTTAGACACAATTTCTACTTTTTTGAGAATTTTGATTTAAGGGCCGAGAATTTTCTAATTTTTTTTAAAGGATATGGGACAGTTCTAATCTTACATTTTACAGAAAGTTGTGGACCTGGTCAGACGTTAAAACTGAGAGTAATTTGGTACTCTCTTTGCCTAGATTTCAGGGTTGTGTTCAAAAGATATTTCCAAGGCCTTTGGAGAAACAGATGTAGTTATTCAGAGTTTCACTCGTGAATGTCTGTGATCACTTAACCCCCATTCCCTTATGACAAGATTTTAATATTTAATTTTATATAATTCTGCTTTAATATATAATGGATGCTTTAGCAAATATTGAAAGGAAAAGTTGAACTAGAGGAGATGGTTCATAAAGCTAACAGAAATACTCATCCCCAGAGAACTAGATCTCTTAAATATGCTTACTTGTTGAAGAAAGTATACAGATGTTGACTTTTAATGTGAAAGATATAGCAATAATTTATTAAATAGAGTGTCAATTGTTTATCTTAATCAAAATGCATTATTTAAGGGAAGTAATAGTATTTTGTCATACTTGCTCCAGATTTGCAACTGCCTTGTCACATGGAACAAATCAAAGAATTTATGTGATGCAAAATGCAGTTAACTGTTAATACAATATTATTAGGGAGAATTTTAGAAATTACATAATAATAATATCAACTACTCTTGATCAGATAACAAACTTATTTCTGAACTCTTTTAGTTCTGCAAAGACCATCTTGTCATTCTCACTTTCAAAATGAGGAAAGGGAAGTTCAGAGTTGGTGGTTCATTCCCTAGACACTCACCTGTTGGAGGCACTGAACTTGAATCTATGTCAGGTTCCAAAGTTTGTATTTTTTCCCCCACATCATGCCAGTCTATCAACCAGTAGGAACTTCAGTTATAAGAAAAAAAATGGTACTGATATTAAAATAACTTTTTTTTTCTTTTAACATACTAGTGAAGTTCTAGATGAAGTGATCAGTTTAAGGAGTCAGACTGAAGTCCTTTACAAATGCTTAGGATGATGTAGCCCATGTTCCATTTTTAATTCATTTTGAGACCAGCATTTGCAACCTAAGATGGAAGGAGCACAAATAAATCACCTCTATTTTAGACACAGATTATTCCAACTTATTCAAATGATCCCACAGTTCCTTGTAACCTTTCATGATTTTCTTCTTTCATCCTTTAGATGCTACTCTACCAACTCTCCTTCTCTCTCCACCCACAGGCAAATAGCTTTATAGGATATTTCTGTTACATATATCTTCAGTAAGTAACTTAAACTTGGGAAAAGTACAGTTGACTCAAAGTCATCAATAAAAGTCAGATTATATTAAATATATTGTTGCACTTATACCAGATATTGAGCATGTAGACTTCTTCATATGCATGTTGAAAATTCCAAAAAAAAAAAAAAACTTCTTTTGGAAAATCTATTGGTTTCACTTTAACCATGGAATATTCTTGTCCCTAAGAGGGCATTCAAAACCATAATGTATAGAGCAAAACCACACCATAGTGAAGTATCTGGAATTATAAAGGTTTTATTCACCTAACAGATACAGAAGTACTATTGTGATATTTTGAATGGTCTTTATTAATCAGACATTAGTTATGTGAAGCATAGAAAACAATAGTTTTCAGTCAGTTGTCACTAAAATATAAAAGGAAGATAATAAAACAACTTGTTCATGATTGATTATAGAATAAAAAAATATAATATCTGAGAAAGAAAATACAATGACAAGAAAGTTATTTTAAAACATGCAACCATTCCCTGAGATAAAAACTTCAGTGTACTTCCACATGGAAAATGAGGAGCTGCAGGAACTCCAAGCCAATCAAAGAGTGAAGAACAGCGCACTGTCATGAGCCTTTGCTGTCCTTCCATTTCTGCTCAGTATTTCTAGAAACTGCTGAAAAGGCAGAATGTCAGGAGAGCCAGGAGTTCCTTATACCCTATTTCAATAGCTTCACATTTGTCTTCTCCAAAGAAGCAGCTGTCTGTGATGCCACACCATGGTCCTCACACAAAGCCACAGCCCTTAATACTTGATGTCACCTCTCCATGTTGTATAAAGGCAAGAGCAGGAGAAGCCAAGCCACATCTTCTCAAGCTATTAGGAAGGGAGAATAAAAATATGATCCTTATTATTATTTTATTGTTAATTCCTACTTAGCTCGTTTTGATATAATCACATGTAAATCTTGGTACTGGCTTATTTAGTTACTCAGACTTCATGTTAAATTTCTTCTGTCTTCAAATTCCTAGTGTAGTTGGAGACATTTTCTTTTAATCAGTAGGGACAGTATAAAGTGGACACTGAGAACATTTCCATTAAGTTTAAAATATATAAAATGGGTTGACATATGCTGTACAATAATGATATTTTATCAATTCTCAGGAAGTAAAAAAAATAAGTCTGGAAAATTAAATTTATGCATAAACAATAAAGTATAATTTTATATGCAATGGAAATTACAGGAAATGAAAATCAGAAAAAATAACATACAGTTTTGTTGTTTGTATTACTGTTGTGGCAGAGAATAATTACATTTGGTCTATAGGGTGTGTGTTTTATATTTTACATTTTGGTTTCAATATTTCCCCTCCCTAGCACATATCAATACCATTTAGATCACTAATTTATAAATTGTAAGTTATCAGCAACTAAAAATTTGAACACTGTTCAAGTGTTTATAAATTTTAATTGCTTTAGTTTTCATAAGGAAAGTACAAAAACTAAAGCAACTCAAAACCAGAGAAATTTATGGCTCATAAATTTTTTCTTATAAATATGAATTTATTAACGTATATATCTCCACTGAAATTGAAACCATTACATCCGACCATTGAGAGTGTGTGAATGCATTCTTGTATGTAGATTTATGTTTATGAATATATGTATGTGTATGTTTGTCACTGTCCCATCAATAATGATATATCAAAGCATATTTTAGTTTTAGAGTTACAGCACTCAGGGAAAATATTGAGTTGACTATTCTGTAGATCCTGTAACATTTGAAGACATTTGTGTATGAGATCAAGATAGTAAGAACTGAGAGGGACCACTGAAAATAGGGTGGGTAGGAGAAGGCATTGTTTGGATGGAATCTCTTTGTGCTTGCTGTGTCTGTTCCATCTGTTCTGTAGTTGATGGCTTAACCTATTTATCCGTCATTTGTGAGTGCCCTGTAACTTCAAAACATTATTTCAAATAAGCTTTCAAATAATAATTTTAAGTTACTTGATTTGCTATTAAAGGACTTTGGACAATAGGAGCTACTTTCACCTTTTTTTGGCCAATCTGTGTAAGACAACCATTGATATTTCAATCTCTTTCTTCCACATGAATTGAACAGATTCCTAGAGACAGGGGTGTGGAGGAGGCAAATGATGGTGAGACTTTCCCTGAACTATCATTTCCCATTCCTTCAAAGTCTTCAGCATTAAAAATAGTGTCTCTGTGAATATGTGTGTATGTTCATGTGTGTGTATGTGCGTGTGTGTGTGTGTGTGTGTGTCTTTCTTTCAGTACCCTCTAATATATGTAGATACTCCTAGTATTGATTTATAAAACATTATTAGAAATTTAAAGAGGGAAAGAATAAAAATGTTGAAATGACTTGTGAACTTTGTAAGAAGAAATTAGAAATTCTTATTGCAACTGTGCAGTTAGAATAATACTGATATAAAAATTGGAATCTAAATGTTTAAGCAGTGCTACATTATATTGATAGAGGAATTTTATTGCTTTTCCAGTTAATGGTGATGGACTATTATTTAAACATAATCATACAAAATTTTTTAAAAAAATGGTTTAAGCCAGAACTCTAGTTCTCAAACCGTGGTCCTCAGATCATCAGCACCACCACCATCGGTGAGCTGATTAGAAATGCAAATTCATGGACCCAGACTGACCTAATGAATCATTATCTTTGGAGATGATCCCAGGAAGCTGCTTTAACAAGTTCTACAGGGGATTCAAATTTGAGAACCACTGATCTAAAAAGCCCATGACTAAAGGCTATTATGATGTATACAGGAAACAGCTGGGAATTAGGAGGCTGTTTGTCGGGGCTTTATTTTCTTATTTCTTAAAAGGAAGCTTCACTAACAGATTGTAGGACAAATAAGATAGAAGTTTTATAATATAACATAATTTAGTTATGTTCAGAGTTGTTATTAATGTCAACATCTTCTGGTAAAACTTACATACTATTTGCTTAGAGTAAACAGTTTATTTAGGATGTTTTAGTTTATTTGATAAATTAAATAATAACTGATGAAATCAACTATTTACATACAGAATAAAATTAAACTTTTTAAATAACCTGATAAATTGTGCAGAGATTGATTTCCCCAATAGAGATTTAGTTTACGTAATTGGAAGGTACAAAGACTAATAAGTCACTGCATGTACCTGTTTGTTAACTATTTCTTTGAGGGAAAATTGCTATGGGTCACTATGGTTTATTTTTTAATAGAAATTGAAAAGAAGAACATTAATTTATTGCCTAAGATGGCTGATAAAGATTGCATCCAACTTTAGCAGAACTGTGCAAAATTTTTTCTTTGTTTTGATGTTTCAGTCTGCAGATGTTAGCTGTGGTTTTTTTTTTTTTTTTTTTTTTTTTTTTTTTTTTTTTTTTTTTTTTTTTTGTGAGGAAATAATGGTGTTAGCTGTGAGTTTTCTTGGAAAGAAAGAGCTTAAAAGCTTTGGAGTGCTGGGATTGCAGTCTGTACAGCCAAATGAACATGGATGGAATGTTAGGTGAAGTCCATGGGGAGTCATTCAACAGCAGCATCTGGAAGGAAACAATAAGTGACTGGAGGGTTTACTTTTCAGGCAAATGATTAAGAGGTGATTAAATGAAGGTGTTAGGATGTGAGGGAGGGAAGGAAGCACTGAAGGTGTATATATAATATGGAACGGAGGGATTATGGAAAAGACTTAACAGAATGAACTGTAGATCACAGCTGAACTTATAAAAAAAAATGGAATTGGAATTTGGACAGCACAGCTTGTAGGTATCACATGAAACAGAACATGAGATTCACATAATACAGAACATGCCGGGAAGTACTTTTTTGGAACAGTGAAGGACAGTGATGATGTCTAGTTATTCAGAGCCACTGGAAATCATTTCTTAGAGCTGGAAAGACATCCTGCTATTACAACTTTATAGTCTTACTCCAATTATATTGGCCCTACTTTAAAGTCCTAAGAAAGCTCTGGGCTTTGGAAATGGAAATCCAAGGCTTTGATCAAATGAATGGTTCTGGTTTAGCAGTTTGATACTAACTCGTTCATAATGCAGCAGTGTTGCTTTAAATTACTTTGAACAAATATTTCTTTTGACTCTACTTATGAATAATCATGTCTTCCTGCCTACTCTCAATTGTGAATGAATTTACTCAATTAAGGAATAGAAAAAATAAATAACTAAACGAATCTCTATGTTTAGTTTAGAATAAGTGATAAAGAACTATTTTTTTTCCCCCAAAAGGCTCATATTTGTTCTTAACAACAAAATCAAGTTTACCTCTGAATACGAGTCTTCCTGGTGATACACATTTGAGCATCTTGGGAAAGTTGGAATTTACAGAGAAAGAGGTAAAGCAGCTTTGTTGAAACCAATGTCCACATCTGGCCATGGTCATCTTTCCCAATAATCACTTAGAGGCCCTTTGTTCTTTCATGGGTGGAGATTTCATAAACACGATGCTCATCCACTACACACGTAAGAACTATATTTCATTAGCTGACATGCCTTAATTCTGTCACACAAAACCCCACATTTAGAATAATTGCAGGTGATTTCTGGCTTAAGTCTAGCAGGATCCAGACTCTTCCTTATTGTGTCGCTGCTGTCCTCTAGGTCCTTTTTATTTAGCTGGAGGATAGAAAAAGAGACCACAAGAAGACACGTTCACTTTTTACCATTTCAGAAAGTAACATGATTTTGCTTCATTCCTTATCCAGAAATCCCTTTTATAGTCAAATCCAGATATGAGGGCGGCATGAGAGTGTGGTCTAACCCTGTTCATGGCAGTCTGTGCCATAAAGATTTAACCTTCCTGCCAAATCTTCAGGCAGTTATTTATGTTTAAGAAAATGTAAATCTAAGTGAGCACATGCAGGGACATACTGGGCAAGTTAAATAGAGGGCTATATACACAGTATTTGCTTCACAATACAACTTTTTAGAGCAAAATTCTTTTTTTGGTTGTGGTGGTGGGGACTTCTGTTTTTGAGATGATAAGTCTCATTTAATTCTTTTAAAATAATTCTCTGTATACTCCACCTCTCCAGTGCATATCTGTCTCAGCGATGGTTTCCTTAGATGGCTCAAAGAAGTCAAAAACCTAAGGAATTCCATACTGCTAAAATGTTCCTTAGGATTGGTTCCATTCATAGGTTAAATGTGTGAAAATGCCTGCCTGCCCTTAATGTTTTTCTGGGCTATTTTGGAGTGAAGATAGCATTTGTATAACAAAGATCAGCCAGGCATGGTGGTGCATGCCTATAATCCCAGCACCTCAGGAGGCTGAGGCAGGAGGATTGCAAATTGAAAGCCAGCCCCAGCAACTCAGTGAGGCCCTAAGAAACTTAGATGCTGTCAAAAAAAGAGGAAAGAAAAAGATAATTAAGATCATAATCCTGACTAGTTTAGGAACAGGGTCAGTTAAATTTTGATGAGATTTAGGAAGCAGCAGTCAGGATACTTCTGCTGATGGTAGACACAGAGAAAGTTAGAAGAAAAAAATTCTCTTTGAAAAACAGAGTTGAAAACAAGGCATGAAAAACATGATTTCATAGTTTTCCCTGTATGTAACATTTCTCTGGAAATGCAGATTTATAAAAACATGGAAACTAGACAAAGCTCAATCTCTTGGGCAGCCTACATGTTGGAATTAAGGGACTGCTGAAGGGATGGTTTTGCCTAAGTATGATTGTTCTTGGTGGTCATATTCATGACCAATGGAGGAATTGTGGGTAGAGGCAATGGCCTTGTTCTGCCAATATGAAAGCTCTGTTTTCTTGTAGGAATAGAATGGATGTGTAATCTAATTAAATATTCATTCCTTCAAATTATATTTTGTAATAAATTTAATTAGGATATTTATGTAATTTATGGTCAAAATCAAGACACTTTGAGAGTAAAAGGAGATAATATTATTTGTCCTAGTACAATAGGTATGGATCAGGACCACTTTCAAATGAAAAGCTTATGACAATGATTCAAAGAACAATAACTCTTCAAAGTATTTAATGGCCCTTACTTTTTAAGAAGCTTTCATCCTTATCCTCAACTTACAGTTTAAATTTAATTCTGTGTTAAATAAAAATCGACAGAAACACTAATCTGAATAGGCATCCCTTCACATATTTAAGTTATAAAATTGCCTATTAGTTGTCTATGGCCAAAATGAAATATTTCTAGTACTTTTAAGCCTTGCTCGTCCATCCTGTAAGCTGCTGTTTTAATAATTTTGTGGACCCTTTTTAAGTTCTTTTTGTCTTTGTAACTGGTGCCTGATGCAAGACTGGGTTCTCTAAACATGGTTTCCAGCCCAATCCTGAGGAAGGCAGGAGTATTTCAGATTGCGCCCAATACACGAAACTTATTTAGGCATTCTGTTGCTGCCTTGTTGAGCCAGAGGATAGAAAGTTGTAGAATGAATTAGGCAGTCTTTAAGTATAAGATGCACATTTCAGTGCTGAATGGGCACCAGCTGTACTCTGCACAGGCAATGTGATTTATTTCCTAGCACTTTACTCCCCTGTATATGGAGAACATTTAAGTAGAGCTAGATTTAGACTTACATGGAAGGAACAAATACACACGTGAGGTGATTTAAGAAGGATCAGAAATTCAGTGGCCCCAGACCACCCCTCATCAGCCTGCTCACATTCCCAACATTAGAGACACCTCTGGGGTTCAAGATATGTTGTCTCTAAAATGAAATAGGCCACCTGGAAAGGAAAGAATAATAAAGCCAGTAGCAACCTCATCAGCTGGGTACAGAGCCCTAAGGAAACAAAACACACATTTTAATTAGAATTGGGGCCAGGAAAGGTCAGTGTGTCAGAAAGTGAAGCCAGGTGAGGAGTCAGTGAGTTAGCAGCAATCTAGAAATTACCGACTGTGGAGCTGGAGTTGATGATGGTAGGTTCTGCCAGGGAACACGGAAGTGCTGCCAGGTTCCCTGAGATGGAATAATTTGTTATGGTTGGCCTGGGGTTAAATGTGGCAGGCAGTGAGACAAAGGTAAGTGCCCTGCTTTAGAAGCACATCCCTGAAGTGATAAACAAGTTAAACACAACCATATGCTATAAAACAGTGATTGGAAAAAAAAGGTGTTTTTTTCCCCACATATTTTTGATGCATTATAATTATACATAATGGTGAGATTTGTTGTTACATGTTCATATCTGCAAACAATATAGTAATATAACATGGTCAATATCATTTCACAGTATTTCCTCTTTCCTTCCCCTCCTCCGTGCCTCTGGTCCCTTTTCTCTACTTTACAGATCTCCATTGGAAAAAAAGTCTCTGTATAAAGATATTTAGCATAAATCAGCATTCGTAGGTGAGATGTCAGTTTTGAGACCTTGCAAGTAAAATGGAGAAAGCAAAATATTGGTATCGTTTGGGTGATTGAATCTAACTTTATAAAGTGTGAGGCAGCTTCCTGTAGGAAAGAATTTAGTCGTGCTCTGGGGCAAGGTAGGAAAGAGTTTAATGGAGATGCAGGTTTTCAATAAATTTAACAACTTGCTTTTTCTTACATTTGGGAGTATTTCCTTTTTGTAAGTATTCTGTCTACACATTTTACATTGTTGAACTTTTAGGGGAAATCAGGATGTAAGGTACACATCTGCCCTGCTCGACCTGAGAGTTAGGAGATTTACTTTGACATGGTTAGAAGTTATTGTCCTCTCAGGGCCTCCTCTTGCCCTCTTTGACCAAATTATTCTCATCCAAGCTTCCATTATCTCTCACTGGAGTTTCCATAACCTCCTAATTTTGTGGTCTCTGTGTTTCCATTCTTCAGGTACAAATACCATCCCTTCAGTCTATTTCCAAGATAATAGCTAGAGTAAGCCCTAACAAATGAACCTCAGATCATATCTCTCCTCTATTCCAAAGCACTCCTGTGGTTTTCCATCTGCCTGGGAATAAAAAATTTTACCTGGGCCCTCTCTGTACCTCGCATCCTGATTTTTCAATTACTTTAGCCTTTGGTTGCTTTTTCTCTATTTAACTCTGGCCTTCAGGCACTTCCTAGAACAGTTATTACACTGGGCACATTTCCTCCAGTCGACCCGGAGAATGTTGCCCTGGCTGATCTCTTGACTAATAGGCTGTTCCACAATATATTTATCCAGCTTGGCACACCTCCCTACCACCCACCTCCCTTTTTTTCTTTTCTTGAACTATAACTTCTGATATAAACCTGTAGCATGTCTTCCGTTGTCTTCTCTCCCCTTTCCTTGATTTCTTTATATTCATAACACTTATCCCTGTGTATTTTAATTATTGCCTTTTGGAGGGGGGCTGGTACCAGAGATTGAACTCAGGGGCACTTGGCCCCTGAGACACATCCCAAGCCCTATTTTGTATTTTATTTAGAGATAGGTTCTCACGGAATTGCTTAACACCTCGCTTTTGCTGAGGCTGGCTTTGAACTCTCAATTCTCCTGTCAGCCTCCTGAGCCACTGGGATTACAGGCGTGCACCACTGTACCTGGAAAATTATTGCCATTTAATTTTGCTATTGTGTACAAGTTTCATGAAGACAGGACCTTTTATCTGTCCTGCTGTATGCCAGGTACCAATGCCCATCCAATGAATGAATTAAAAAAAACCAAGATTTTAGATACAAAATTTACAGAATCCCTTGTCATTGCTGCTTACAATAATCACAGTATTTCCCCTTCTGATTTAGAAAACTCCCAGATGATCCTGAATATTGGTAAGTATTTGGACCTGTAGGGTCAATAATTTTGATATATTGTGTCCAGTAAGACCAATATTAAGGTTCAACTCACCCCAGCCAACTGAGGAGAACCTGCACAACAGACACATGTATATTCTTTTAGGTGTTGAGACTACTTAATCCTTCAGAAATGGAATGGTGTTCAGCTAACCATCCCTTTGTAGAAGCTTCTTTCCATTCAAGGTGTTTTTAAAGGCTTCTTTTAGACAATTAATGTACATATAATGATTCCAGATGTTTTTCTCCAAAGTATCAGGGAGCATTATGTGTAGTAGATTTTTGTTAGTTTTCAAATATATAACATGAATGCGAACATATTCCATTATATGACTGATAGAAAGTGTTTACTAAGCATGTTCTATATACCCAGCTCAGCATAATAAAAACTAAGGGTATCAGAGAGTAGAGAGAAATTTTATTTTTGTTTGTGGGGTTGTTGTTGCTGTTGCTGAATTATTATTATTGTTATTATTATTATTATTATTATTATTATTATTTTACACAGAAATTTTAGGGAGTAGAACCACTAAAGGAAATGAACCACAGAGATATGGGTGGGAAGAACAGCCCAGCAGGGGAAATTAAAATGCACAAGTGTTCAAGTAACTGCAAAGCATTTGGAGTGACTGGAGCAAAGGTGAAGGGCAATTAAAATAGTCTGTCAGACAATAATAAGGTGTAAGATCATGGAGGGCATTTGTATTAATCATTTTTATCAATGTGACAAAATACTTTAGAAAAGTAGCTTACAGGAGAATAGATTTATTTTGGCTTATGGTTTCAATCCATGGTTCCTGGGTCCTTTGCTTTGGGTATGAAGTGAAACAGATCATCATGGCTGAAAGGTTTGGTGGAGAACAACTGCTAACCCCATGGCAGTCCTAAAGCAGAGGGAAAGGTGGGAAGGACGAAGGAAAAAAAAAAAAAAAAAAAAAGAAAGGTCCAGGGACGAGAACAACATATATCCTTAAGGACATGGGCCTAGTGACCAAACTCCTCAAGTTTCTACTACCTCCCCACAGTTCCACAGGTTGGAGTCCAGGCCTGTAGCACATGGCCTTTGGGGGAACATTTTAGATCCAAGCCACAACAACCTCCAATGCCATGACAAAGACTAAAGAATTTTGATATTTTACTGAGGAAAATGGAAAGTTGTGGAAATTGTATTGAATGGAAGAGTGATGTATCTGGGAATGTTTCAAAGTACTATCAAGCTGCTGGCTGCTTTGGAAAGGAAATGGCAGGAGTAGAAGCCGAGAGAATACTTAGCATGTTCTTTGCAGTAATCCAGGTTAGAAGTGATTATTTCCAAGATAGAATTTGATCTGCTGATAACTTTAATATAGAGTGTCAGAGAGAGAGAGAGAGAGGAGTCAGGGTGAATCTTCATGTGGGCTTTGACAATTTAAAGAAAAATGTGGATTTCCCCGGAGGTGGGGAACCTTTGGGAAGAAAGATTATAAAGAATGGACTGTCAGTTTTACACAGAACCCTTTAGACCTAGGCAAGAAGACCCTCCGGCTCTGGGCATCATGCTTAAAGGACCTCATGTATTGGTATAGTTTCTTCAAAATTGTTCACATCCCCTCCACTGCTTGGAGTGTTCTAAATATATTTCATTACCCTTATAATTTGTCCCATATGATGAAGTTTCTGAAAATTTCTGATGTATTTTGAGGTCATAATTTTTTCCTGTAACATTACAGAGTGTCAAATGGAATAATTGGAGTACCCCAAGAATGATAAAATGTCTAACTGGGTTATTTAGAGGCTTTGTAAAGTCTCTTTAGTCAAAAAGTCTCTTTGGCCAAGGATGTGGGTCAACTCTCATGTTGTGATATGAACGTCTAACAATCTACTAGCTCCATATCACAAGAAGATCTGCATCTAAAAAAAAAAAAATAGTAGATCTTCTATCCTCAAAATTGGTTGTAAAGCTGAAAGGAACATCTCTGAGGTGAAAGGAGAAATTAAAATCTAGCTTGAGAAGAGGACATGGGCTTTTTTATAGTACTTTTGTCTCTGAGTATGTGATGCCAATCAGAATTATTAATGTATTTAATTTGCCTTTTAAATTAGTATTTTTTCCATAAAAACATTTTCAACAAGTAAATAGCTGTGACTTCTGTATTCGTTTATAGCATTATTCAGCCAGGTTTTGAATATGAGCTCTCATTTTTCCTGACACTGGAGTGAGTGCCCCTCTGTTGCCTTTCACAAGTTCAAACTGAGGTTGACATTGCCAAGTGGAACAGGATGGGTGGAGTTGATGGTGTCAGCACTGGAGGTGGATAAAATTGTTGGCAAGTTCCAGAATGGGGGATAATATCTCCAAAGTTTTTGGAGCTCCTTGCTGAGAGATCTTGAATAATTTCCATGTAGGATTTTGATTGTGGCAAGGACTGTATAGGTAATCGGCTCCACTGTTAACAATGATCCCTTTCATTGAAAATTTTAAGCTGGTAGGTATATTTTAAAATGATAGATGGAATAATTTTAAGCTATCATTTTTGCAAAAATATTTTTAAACCCTTTTTATGTCTACACGTTATATTTACAAAAGGCAAACATTGCTCAAATGGCTCTTCAGGAAGGACAATACTAAATGCTTTATATTCATATTCTCATTGAATCTTTACAATGAAATTATGGGCCAAGGGTCATTATTATTCCCATTTCAAACAGAAGAATAATTAAATTATATTTTCCACATTTGTGCAATAGTGTCTGCTACAGCCTAGTTATTTTTCTCTAGATATTTTTTTCCATCATACTAGATGGCCAATTACAGTATTGTTAAGAAATTCCTCAGATTTGCTTTAGTAATGGTATTGGAAATGCAGCAAAAAGAGTAATGAATGCTTTATTTTGGGTATATTTTAATTAGAGTAACTCCTTTGAAATTAATCACTATATCCAAATAAGCTTTCTTTAACCAAGATCTAGCATAACATCTTGCATGTTTGATATCTAATCAATATTAAGAAAATGAATAAATGAACAAAAAACTATTGCCCTTACATTTATTTGTCTAATGGCTATTATATTTGTGGAAAGCTTATATATGTACATATATATTCATACATATATAATTTGAAAACTCTTTATAGCTATTACCTGAATTTATTCTAAATTAATAAATGAAGTACAGAGTGATAAGAACATTTTCCCACAGACATGGAGGTGCATACTTGTGATCCCATTGGCTGAGGGCAGATAATCACAATTTCAAGGCCAGCCTGGGCAATTTAGTGAGACCCTGTCTCAAAATAAAAAGGGTCTGGGTAGCCTACTATGTACAAGGTTCTAAGTTTAATCACCAGAACCACACAGGCAAAATAGTTTTTCCTCATTGTCTCAGGATGGCAAATACATTTTGTCTTCAGACTCAACATTGATAGAAAATGGGAGATTTACAGTATCTCTCTGTAGTCGATATTGGAGTAGATAGATACATTGAGAAGGCCTAGGAGGTACTTGGCCTCTTTTTGAAAGCCTACTGTGTTTGACTACCATTGCCTGCTCTGAGTTTAAAATGGAGAAGCAGTAGGATTCATACTTTGTATTTTAAATCTCTGCAACATGTCCTACAGAGATGGCCATCTCCGAATTATTTGTCAGACTATTTAAGACTTTGAATTTAGTACTATTTAACAGTCACTTTCATTTTGCTGTATTTGGTTTTGGATGCCTGAATTTTTTTAAAGGTCCCCTGAATTACTTCTATAAATTCTTAATGAAGTTTGAGTTTCCTTCAATATGGTAAGAACTTCATTCATTGACATAGTGAAGCTATATGATATTTTTCAGAATGTCTGGAATTTTCAGGTCTCTTTGAAATATAACAGTAGAAGAGTTAGTATAGCTTGAGGAGAATTCTATAAATCTCTACTGTTGCCTGTCTCAAAAAAAAAAAAAGAGTGGAGAGTGGGGGGAATATTTTATTCTCTCCATCAGATAGAAAACAATACAATTCCTTTAATCAGTGGCTGCTTGCCATACACTTTGAGGCAGTGTTAATTGGCTTTTGCCAAAAGTAACACAACAGGTACAGAAGCTACATTTGGAGTTGAGGTTTTGGGAGTTCTCTGATATCCTTGAAATTTTTAACATCTTTCTGGCTTTGGTGAAGGCTGTATTGGTCACTAAAGTGGACTTATGATGAGGTCATAACTCCTTTACTTTAGATATGTACAGATGACATAATCTCTTCCATTTCCCAGGATGTTTTGCTTTCTCCTCTCCCCCTATCCCTGTTTCTATCCCTCGCCCCTTTCCCGTTTTCCTTCTCTACCTCTTTACTCTCTTGGCTGAAGGGAATAAATGAGCTCTTTCAGAAGCTTCTCTTTGCCCTTTCCTATTGTGACAGTTTTATATTATGGGTTAAAGAACCAATATATGGCGGTTATCTGTTTCACTACCAAATATATATATTCCAATTGTACACTTAGGGACTAAAGAGAGATTGCAGAGGAATGGAGTCACAGGATTTCACTTATCACGTGGCCTCCATAACCCCTATTCTAATAGGGTGGTGTTTTCCAAGGGGATACTTTGGATCTCTAAGTTTTGATGTCAGCTTGGACCTTGAGTCCAAGACTGAAATGTTTAGTGGTCTCCTTTATCCAGTGCTCATTTACTGTCAAACCGTTTGGGGAAAGATTAGAAAACTACAATATACATAGTTCTTATAATATTATAAGGTCCTTCTCATGGGAATTTGTTTGCTCCTTTATTCCACTGGTTTTTGGCCTGAAAATTGGTGCAGGTATGTAGACTAGCATGAGGTCAAGGCTTATTGAGGCAGCTGACCTCAACTAACTGGTCCACTTCATCCTTGGTTTATTTTGATTGTACAGATCAGGGTGCCACAACCATCATCCCTTGTAGGAAGGCCTGACTTGTGCACTGCAACATGTTTACCCATTAAACATGTAGTAGTGCTCAGCCACTGTGACAAGAGACCATGATTCCAGACATTGCCAGATGTGCTCTGGGGGACAAAATTGTCCTGATGGAGAACCAGTGAATATCTATCTATGTTAACAGGCTATCCGGAAGTAGCAATATCCCACCTATTTTCAAGGATATGAAATAAGTGGAAATTGGTCAGCAAATTATCCTAAATCCCATTTTACAGACTCTTTCTTCAGATCACTTCTGACACCAATTTTTATTTTAGGTACGATTCTCTAGGAAACAGATTCTTGGATGAAGAGTTGTTTGCAGGAAATTGTTGCCCTTGGATTCAATACCTGTGGGGTAGTGAAGAATACAGGATTAGCAGAGGAGAATACTGCCAACACTCTAGCATTTGGGAATGCTTCAGTCCTGCACGGAGTGTCTGAGCACCACTTCACCATACCCACAATAGTCTGCTACTAATAATCATCAAAATTTCCCAGGGATAGACTTTACCTAAGTTTACTAGCACCTGGTAGTATTTCTGTAAGCCCCTGTTCTGCTACCTTTATTACTCAACAACTCATCCCTAACAAATATCCCAAACTGGTTAAATATTGTGTGATATAAGACATCATACGTAGTTTTGTTATTTTTCTGAGAAAATTGCAGTATGTTTATAAGCATGCAAATACTCAGACATGTTGATATTTTATAGCCAATCAGAAAATAGACATTACATAAGTATTTTGATGGAGGAAATTTATTAAGAGTTGAACAGTTTTATTCAAAATTTAAATGGAATCTAATAGTTTTATTATGTCTAAGAGAGTATATTATAAAGTTGAAAACTCTGAGGACATCTTGAATGTGATGTCCCAACTTGCTATTATTATACAGACAATATGGTATAATCAAAAGATCATGAGCAGCAACGTAATTGCTTTTTCTCAATAGTAGTAGCAACCCAATTTAAATTATCATCTGTATATACTCAATCAATTTGACGGCTTATGAATTTGCAAAATGCAAAAGCAATGTTAGTGGCTTCCAAAATAAACTTTGGGAATGATGTCAGCACACCAGGTAAAAATGTTTTGTTGGCAAAGACATTGAGGAAATAAATTTTCCAGAAATTAAATCCTTCAAATCAAAATTTTAGTCTTGTTTTTTTAATTGGCACTTTCATTTTTATCTTATACTATAATTAAGTGATAAGGATAATGTTAATCAGATATAGATCATGTTGGTTAATTTTTTATAAACTTAATTTTATTATTAAGTTGCCACAAATAAAGAATAATTTTATTTCTTAAACTAATGTAAATAACAAATGTCATTTAAAAAAGCAGAGCTAGATATGCAGGATCAATGCTCTAGCAAAGCATAGAAGGGTTTTCTTTTTTGGAATTCTTTTTTCTGGGAGGGGGGCTACTAGGGATTGAACTCAAGGACACTCAACCACTGAGCCACATCTCCAGTCCTATTTTGTATTTTATTTAGAGACAGGATCTCATTGAGTTGCTCATTGCCTCTCTTTTGCTGAGGTTGGCTTTGAACTCATGATCCTCCTGCCTCAGCCTCCTGAGCTACTGGGATTATAGGCATGTGCCACCACACCCAGAGTCTTTTTTGGAAGCCTTTTCAATTTATTTTAATTCTTTGGTTGAGTGGTTCATTAAATGTGTGCATTAAAAGTTACCATTACCAGTTTCTTTAATGTTTCTCCTTACAAGTAGTTCCTCTCATTTTTTTGTGGTTACTATTATATTATTACCACTCATGTTTTATAAACTGTCCTCACAATCTTTTTTCATATTCTCTATTTTTAACATTATATCTTGTTTTATTTGTAATACAGATGTGGATTTTGATAAAGCAATAATTAACTAATAAATATCAAAGACAGATATGCATTTATTTCTCTAGCCACTTTTTACAAATGGAATTTAACTGAGAAGTGAATGTATATGCTGCCCATTGAGAGCCTGTTTTTTTAAAAAATAATGAATACATTTAGATGATTTTCTATTGTTCATCCCTTTATTAACATTCTATAATCTGCCATATGTGCAGATAACTGTTGGGTAATATTCTTATGCTTCTGTAACTACTATTGATTTTTCCAGTGTTCACAAAATTTATTACAGAAGGGGTTTATATTTAGTTATGTTGTATATCTACACTGACACCCAACACTGGTTTCCCATAAAGTGCCAAGAATACACCTTAGTATACATGTAGAGATAGGATATTCATGTTTGTAGAGCTTGTTTTTAATCTCTGTCAAAACGTTGACTGTTTTGATGGTTGTTGGGAAGCAAAGCATTGCACACTCTTTACTTTCTTTCTGATTGTTCCCAAATTGCTAAAAAGCATTCAGATACTTTCTTTTACATATGAGCTGGTAAATTAAGAAATACTATTCATGGAGGATTAGGTACCTTAATAATACATTACAAAAATTATTTTGCATTACAAACTTACTTGGTTTTGAATGCATTCTTATTAAATTGCCACAGATTGCCTTTGAATTAACCCTGAAATATGGATATTCTGGAAATAGGGTTTCAAATATCAGCTTTGTTTATTCAGCTCTTGGTTCCAAAGAATCACCCAGGGAGAAAAATATCTTTTGATTACTCTGGAGGACCAAGTTTTCTGTGGATATCTGCTATATCAGTGATAATGGTTTACATGCTTCTGATTATATTGGGTTAAAAGAGAAATTAATATCCAAGAAATAACAAATAGCAGAGTGTAGAGAGTTTAACATTACCACAAAATGCACCATGTGCATATTTCAGATGTGATGACAAAAATAGATTCTTTTGGAAAAGCTGATATCTAATGTCCCCTCAAGAAGTCCAATTTAATTTCAAAAGAAAATCACACAATTTCCTGATCCACACTTCTCATCTCTGTAGTGGGAGCATTTTATTTGGCCCTCAGAGTCATTCTCTTTGGGAATACTGGTTATGAAAGAGGATATTTCAACTTTACACACAAAAAACTACTTCTCAAGAAATGAAGTCAGTGGAACATATATAAACTGGTATAGAAATTTCTACTATGGTAGTGTTGTGTAGGGAAAAAAGCTGTACTTGTAGGGTAGATAATAAGAAATGACACCTATCACCATGAATAGGGTTGACTATATAAAGGCATCCATTATTACTGCTAGAAAACATATGTATTGCGTATGTGTGCACACACACAAACACACACAGACACACACACGATTTCAGAGTTCTGCATCAAATTATGCCTTCCTTTTAATTTTATGCACAATTGAAAAATGTGAATAAAGCAGAACACTTACATTTTATGTAAAAGTAAGGTTCATTACTATTTTTTCAAGCAAAATTCAATAGTTGACAATGTATTTAATCTCATCTTAAAGAAAACTAGAATCAGAGCCAAGGAATTTAGCAAGGTAAACTTAGAAAGTCATTTAATCTCTCTTTCATTTCTGCCTTACTAATAGAGTGGCTTCCCAGATGAAATGGAGATAGAAAAGTTCTTTGGAAAAAAATACAACATATAAATGCAAGATAGTGTTTCTTTTATTGTTGCTCTATGAAAGTGAACCATTGGAAATATGATGCCAAATGTGGACACACACTCAGCTGTATAACACAGCTTTTTGAACTCTTCACTCTAGATAATGCATCTTTTGTGTTAGACTAGTATCATATACTGTACTGCACACTAAACAGGATACACTAAGCTCAGTAACATAGGACTTTTACTGTTATAAAAATAAACTTTAGACTATAGACCTGTTTAAGGACTATGTTACTAACTTCTACAGCCTAATATTTTAAAACCTCAATTCCTTGTAACTTATAACTCACTCATGTTCAGTGTATAGGTAAAGTACCCCCTCATTCCTGTCTCAAAGTAGCATGAAGACCCAGGTGCCACTAAAATGTTCACTAGCTATGGGCAGGAATTTTTGTATGATTCCTTTCATATACCTAGTAACTATTATAACATTGGCTAATGTACTCGCTAAATGAAAGACTAGCCTTACTTATCTAAGTTTTAGGTATGAATTCATTTATTATTTGTAATTCACTCATTTAAAAAATGGGCCCATAATAAAAGAGAAATAGAGGAAGAGAGAGAGGCAAGCAAGAAGTATTTGCAGATATTTTTAAAAATATATGTTTCTAAAAAGTATTATGGGATCATAGAAATTAAATTACTTAATTTTATCTGTAGAGGTTCTGAGTAGATTACACATGAGATCTTGGATAATGTATTAGAGTTTTGGTTGAGGAAAAACAAATATTTTTGAGTATTAATAGTGGTAATTGTTGGAAAACATTTCTTCTTTGTTGTCTTGCATATTTGCATGTCTTAGTAGCATGGCATGAATGCCTTTCCTTGATTATCTATCAAAGGTTTTCATCTAGCAAAGCGCCTTCGAAGATATAGTATGTCCAGCTGGAGCAAAGGCAGGCATGCTTGCTGCCCAGTAGGAAATTCTGAGGTTCCCCAAGTGCAGCTGCTGAAATACAACCTACCAGACATTTAAGTGTCCTCTGGTTATCATCAGCATTAACATATATTAACTGAATATGTGTGATATGAGAGCCCTTTCTTGGTGACCTTTGATCTCTTTCTAAGCATTACTACCACAGATTCACACATAATGATTAATATAAAATCCCTCATGTTGTATAAGCACATGAGGCTGAGGGTGTAACTTAGTGGTAGAGCACTTGCCTAGCATGCACAGTACCCAGGTTCAATCCCCAGCACTAAACACACACACACACACACACACACACACAGACACACACACACAAGTAAATACAATTGCACTTAATTTCAATGTGGCTATTTGTGAGTGTAAACTAGCCCAGACCTAAGTTCAAAATAAATAAATAAATAAATAAATAAAAAATAAATGCCTGAATTAATAATCTTCTCATCAGAACATAGAATACGCCTCTTCTCGGATACTCCATCTTCTGTGATTTCCTTACCATCTCTTACTGCTTCTATCTAATTAGTCCATTTATTACTGGTTACATTTTGGCATACACCCAGCACCTATTGCAGTCTGTGATACAGACTGTGCATAAATATGATCCGTTGATTGTATTGGGGAATATCTTTGGTCACTAGCTTAATTCAAACTGTCTAAAAAGACTGAAGAGTAGCATTAGATTCAAGAAGAATCGAAAATCCTATCAAATGGTCACACATTCAGCTTTGACTTAAATGACCATAGTGTTGGTTTTCTTCATATTACCTGTGAATAATTATCCAAATTTATCACATTGATGCAGAGAAACGAACCCAGCTCTTTAATTGTATTCATTGTACACAAGCATTAAATAACACTATGTTCCTTCTTTGGGTCAAAATTTCCATTAAACAAAGAAATACTCTTTGTCCATGTATGCTGAAAGCTAATTGCTGTTGGAAATGTAGTTTTGTGAAACAACATCAATAATGAGACCACATGTATTAAGGCTGCCTGGTTTTGTTTCAGGTTTTGTTTCATTGCTGCCATTTTAGGACTAGAAAGAGAAATGAGTCTCTCTTTTACACAATATTCCCATGCCATACATTTTCTTAATTGCTGGGTTGACATTATAGGCACTCCATAATTAGGCATGGTCTCATGACTACCATTCAGAACTGAACCTAAAGCAGAGGACTCATGTTCCCCTCTTAACTCTCTACCTCCTGTTAATTTTATGCATTATAACCTACACAGAAGATGCAGAAATGAGAGTTGTCTTCCTTCTTGGCTAATTTTTGTTAACAAATTGCCCCATTTTAGGGAAATTGTAGAGGATGGTCTGTTAACATTGTATCAGCGACCATCTGGGTTCTTCAACTGAATTAACACAGAATAGTAATAAAGCCTGTAAGAGTTTTAAACACTAAAAGGGCCAGTGAGCCTTTTTCTGTTATAGACAAAAACTGCATCCTGCATCCAAAACAGCCACTTCACCATTGTATGCCAGTTATTGTCACAAGAACAAAGTGAGACAAGATGAATTGATCAGCTTGAATTTGTCTTTACTGATGAAAGGTACAGGTCTTGTGAATCTGGGTTGATTCTACCAACTATCCATATGAAGAACTTAATGATCAGTTACCAAGGCTTCACTCAGAGGTACCAAGAGATTATGTTGGTACAGTCTATAAGAGGTAGCTTCTTTGTCATTTAAACTGTGATACAAAACAGGCTATTTCTATTTTTCTTGTATTAAACAATAACCTTTAAATCAATACATTTAGAAGGCAGATGCCTCTTTTAAACTAGGTCCATCCTGCCTAGTCTAGGGACAGAAATTCCAGAAACCAGCCCATTTAGTACCTCAGAGTTGGGCAAAAGGTAGAACAAGGTATTTCTTACATTGGGCCAGAGCTGGGGTGTTGGGAAGATATTGAGGCTTATGTTCACTAGGCGAGTGTCCATCAGGAAGCAGTGTTTGTGTGGTAGCTCTGTTGTGTGACACAGAGAAGCAAATAGCATACTTTTATATCTAACCTTATCTTTCTGTGCATGAGCCAAAATACTAAATCTACACTTAAGTTCAGTGAATTGCAGGTGGCAGCTGGTATGACTCTGTGTGGCAGATATCTGCTAGTACAATGGCTTAACTTTTATTTTAACAAAAATGTGATCTAGGAGCTGTGGCTGTGGCTCAGTGGTAGAGCGCTCACCTAGCATGTGTGAGGCACTGAGTTCCACCCTTAGCACTACATTAAAAATAAATAAATAAATAAATAAATAAATAAACAAACAAACAAACAAACAAACAAAATAAAGGTAGTGTGCCCATCTACAACTAAAAAAGAAATCTTTTTTAAAAAGGTGATATAATTATATGCAGAATGATTCAACAGATTTGCTCTTTAGATCCTGAGTAAATCCCTTATTTCACAATTTCATTTTTAGAAATTATTCTTTTGAATTTAAATCATAAAATATCAAGCAGTTATAAGAAAAAATGAGTTCATGTTACAAATATAAGTAGGGTATTTAGATTGTATCATGTTGATTTCTTACTGTTATTGCTTTCTGGATGAGGCTTTATTTAATATAGTATAATTGTTTAGCTTTTTAAATAAGAAGTATTGCAATCTAAATGCTATATTTTTCTTGTCTAAATGCTATATTTTGCTTTTCAGGAATCATCCCAGTTATCTGGGCTCCCTGAATATGTTAAAATAGTAGAAGTTGGGCCTAGGGATGGACTGCAGAATGAAAAGGTAAGTCTATATTGGCTTTACTGAGTGTATTTCAAACACTCAGTTTAAATATTAACATTTCTTAGGATGTTAAAGACATGTTTGTTTTCACTTGCTACTTGAGCTTATAAATCACATTTCTTTTCAGTTAGGAAGTGAATTTCTGTTTGTCAACAATAGACCCCATGTGACTTTACTTATAAACTAACTTTTTATGTTTTTATAGGTTATAGTTCCTACAGACATAAAAATTGAATTTATTAATCGACTTTCCCAAACTGGCTTGTCTGTAATAGAAGTAACCAGCTTTGTGTCCTCCAAATGGGTGCCACAGGTATTTAAATTCAGTTTCTTAATTAGACCATTAATTTAACAAGAATTATTTAGTAAATACTCTGATAAACATTAACCTGATATAATTGATTGTAATTACTAACTGTTATGGTTTAGATGTGGTGTCTTCAGAAGCTCATATGTGAGATAATGCAAGAAGGTATAGGGGAGAAATGACTGGGTTATAGCATTAGCCTAATCAGTGAATTAACCTCTGATGGGATTAATTGGGTGTAACTGGAGGCAGATGGGATGTGGCTAGAGAAAGTGGTTCACTGTGGGCATGGCTATGGGGTATACATTTTGTATCTGGAGAGTGGAGTCTTTCTGCTTCCTGCTCATCCTGTGAGCTGCTTCCTTCTGCCACACTCTCCACCATGATGTTTTGCCTCATCTTGAGCCCTAAGAAATGGAGTTTACTATCAATGGACTGAGACCTCTGAAACTATGAGCCCCCAAATAAACTTTTCCTCCTCTACAGTTGTTCTGGTAGGGTCCTTTAGTTTCAGCAATGAAAAAGCTGAATAAAACACTAACTTTCCATACTATTACAGAGAATTAGCCTTGCCCTGATATGATTAAAGCAAAACCCCTTTCATGGAATTATTTATATGAATTGAATCCTAAAATCTACCTTGGAACTCAGTACTAATCCCACACTAACATATGGCCCAATGTAATGAGTCCAAGTTAAAGCTCTTAAATAGAAATTTAGGTACTTGCCTTCCATGTATCATTTTATGACTTAATTTATAAATAACCTGAATATTTCTTAGGATGTTAAAGCTTTCATAAAAAAAAAAACTTTAGGCTTTATTTTTTTCATCTGATAAAAGGAAGTGATGATAAGTGGCCTGAACTGCCCCACAGAATTTCATATTAAAGGATGAGAAATAGCTATATGCTCCCTTAACTTTGATTCTTTCAATGCTTACATTTGCTAGAGATAAGACATGAAATTCATCAAATATGAGATGAGGAAAGTCATCCATAGTCTTCTCTGGAGAATTGATAAGATAATAGAGCTTTATCCAGAGTTTTCAGGTGTTTGGCAACAGTCCTTGATTCTGAGAATGGATTCTAGTTTTTGAAACACAAGTAGCATTTAGCAACCAGGACAGCCCTTTCCTTTCCTGATCCAGGGCCTGTTCTCCAACATGGAGAGTCTCTCCCCATTACTTAATTTCACTGATTATTTCTAATCCCACTCCCTGGTTTCCATTATTCTCTACTCTTTCGTTTAGTTTACTCCCCTAGGTACTCTCTTCCTGTCCTCTCTCACATCTTTTCATGACCACTGACTGGGTTTCAGGTTCTGCTCAGATTCTGATTCCAGTGCTGTCCTCTCCCTATGCTCTCTTCTTTGACTGTCCTTCCTACATCAACACCCACCTCTAAGATGAGTACAAATCAATACTTGTAATCCTTCCATCTCTAATATATTTCACCTGAATGTGTCACTGGCACCTCAAACTCATTGGGCTCAAAATCAAGCTCACAGTGTCCACCCTGCTGTATATGAAGTGTTCCCTTTGGAATCTTGGACTTTAATTTTCAAGGGACTCTCTTTTTTATTCACTCAATTGCTATTGTAGTCAGGGCTGCTATAACAGAATACACAAGTTTTGATGGCTCGGGTGAAGGAATTATCATAGTTCTGGAGGCCGGGAAGTCCAAAATCAAGATTTCAGCAGAGATGGTATCTAGGGAAGACCTACTTCCTAGTTTGTACATAGTGATCTTATTGTATCTTCATATGTTGGGCAGAAGAAGGAGGAAGCAAGTTCTCTCTTGTCTCTTCTTATAAGAACATTGATCTCATCATATCCTCTATCATCTAAAGTCTCCCCAAGCCTCAACTCCTAATACAATGGAATTTAAGATTTCAACATAAATTCTGGGAGGATTCAAACATCCAGTTGATAACAATTATTGACTCTTAGAATTCTTATTCCCCGGTGTAGTCTATACTTGTCTCTTTTTTCAATCTCTTATTAGTAACCAAGACTTTCATTGACCATAAATGATGTTCCTAAGCATAGGTAGAGGACAGCACTGGAATCAGAATTGAAAGAGCCTGGAAACTTTGGTCTGCTATTCAAGTCCTCCATTTGCAGCCTCTTTTTCTTTTCAGCCTTAACTTCATTACTCTATTTCACTTTACTGAATATCTTGCTAAACCAAACTGCTCCTTGTTCCTGGTTTTCATGTCCTACCCATTTATATATACACTTGTTATTTTCATCTCAATTTCTGCATTTTTCAGCAGTTATTACAGAATGATGTGAAAATGTTAAAGTCCTTTTCATTACAATGCATTTGAGGTAACAGAATCTGCAATGGGTTTTTCACTGATGTGTCGCTTTTCAGTTGTCTTTATTTCTCCTCAAAGCAGTTATTTTCCTCTATCCCACTGTCACTTTGTATTTTGTAAGTATTCTCCAATTGTCTACTACCTAGACCATGAGCATTATGAAGATCAGGAGTCTTACTCATCATTGTATCCCCAGTGCCTGGGATATAATAAGTAGGTGCACAAGAAATTATTGTGAAATGAATAAGGAATCAGCCTGAAAGAAAAATAAAGTATTACTTTCAGTTATCTGGTATGGGCAAGTGACTCATTTTTATTCATGTATTTATTCCTACATAATTAAGGATATACATATTTCCCTTAGGTAAACAAATAGGTTGATTATTCTAGGCATATTTCCTGGAGATTTTTATTTTGCAAAATTCTCATTGTTTCACTAGCTGTCACTGTTTGTAAGGGAGTGCAAATCCTTTCCATCTGTCTTTATGAATTTACTTGATATTTGTTGTTGTTGCTGTTGTTTCTTGTCTGTGCTCACTTCACATGATATGCTGGTTTAACTTTATAATTAGGATTAGGAAAGAGGACAGTTCTTTTTTTATTGGTTGTTCAAAACCTTACAAAGCTCTTGACATATCATATTTCATGCATTAGCTACAAGTGAGTTATGAACTCCCATTTTTACCCCAAATACAGATTGCAGAATCACATCGGTTACACATCCATATTTTTACATAATGCCATACTAGTAACTGTTGTATTCTGCTACCTTTCCTATCCTCTACTATCCCCCCTCCCCTCCCCTCCCATCTTCTCTTTCTATCCCATCTACTATAATTCATTTCTCTCCTTGTTTATTTTCCAATTCCCTTCACAACCTCTTATATGTAATTTTGTATAACAGTGAGGGTCTCTCTCCATTTCCATGCAATTCCCCTTTTCTCTCCCTTTCCCTCCCACCTCATGTCTCTGTTTAATGTTAATCTTTTCTTTCTGCTCTTCCTCCCTTCTCTATTCTTAGTTGCTCTCATTATATCAAAGAAGACATTTGGTATTTGTTTTTTAGGGATTAGCTAGCTTCACTAAGCATAATCTGCTCTAGTGCCATCCATTTCCCTGTGAATTCCATGATTTTGTCATTTTTTTTAGTGCTGCGTAATACTCCATGGTGTATAGATGCCACATTTTTTAATCCATTCATCCATTGAAGGGCATCTGGGTTGGTTCCACAGTCTAGCTATTGTGAATTGTGCTGCTGTGAACATTGATGTGGCAGTATCCCTGTAGTACGCTCTTTTAAGGTCTTCAGGGAATAGTCCGAGAAGGGCAATAGCTGGGTCAAATGGTGGTTCCATTCCCAGCTTTCCCAGGAATCTCCATACTGCTTTCCAAATTGGCCCACATCCTCTCCAGCACTTGTTGTTGTTTGACTTCATAATGGCTGCCAATCTTACTGGAGTGAGATGGTATCTTAGGGTGGTTTTGATTTGCATTTCTCTGACTGCTAGAGATGGTGAGCATTTTTTCATGTACTTGTTGATTGATTGTATGTCCTCCTCTGAGAAGTGTCTGTTCAGGTCCTTGGCCCATTTGTTGATTGGGTTATTTGTTGTCTTATTGTCTAATTTTTTGAGTTCTTTGTATACTCTGGATATTAGGGCTCTATCTGAAGTGTGAGGAGTAAAAATTGTTCCCATGATGTAGGCTCCCTATTTACTTCTCTTATTGTTTCTCTTGCTGTGAAAAAACTTTTTAGTTTGAGTAAGTCCCATTTGTTGATTCTTGTTATTAACTCTTGTGCTATGGGTGTCCTATTAAGGAATTTGGAGCCAGACCCCACAATATGTAGATTGGAGCCAACTTTTTCTTCTATCAGATGCAGAGTCTCTGATTTGATATCAAGCTCCTTGATCCATTTTGAGTTAATCTTTGTGCATGGTGAGAGGAGGGGATTCAGTTTCATTTTGTTGCATATGGATTTCCAGTTTTCAAGAGGACAGTTCTTGATAATATTAACCAATGAATATTTCAAATACCAACTTTTGCTAATCCTCTTCAAGATTGTTTTCCCCTTCAGCGGAAGATAAAATATTCTTCCTGACAGTGATTCTCATGGTCATATTCTGTTATTATGCAAAAGTAAACATTGACTGATGGGTTATTCTTCAGACCTATCTATGAGGGCATTTAAAAAGATGAGCCTGGAATCCTTTTTAAAGGCCATACTTTTTCTTGCACACCTACAGAAGAGAAAAGATGGGCAAAAGAAAAGGAAAGGTAGTCTCCTGTGAGCAGTAACTGGAAAATGCCTTCTGGCCTCCCTTAAATAGATACATGTGATAGGACTATAAAATCACATGATTTATTCTGAGTTTGGTCCTGAGTTGAATTTGGGACTTAATCTATTGAGATTCAATGAACTCTTTCTAGGCTCAAGGTATTTTCAAATAAGCTATTGGATTTCCCCACATAGTTCTAGAGGACAGCTGTGATGAGGAGAAATGCGTCTAAAACTGTGTCCCTGTTTGCATTCTGCCTTGCACTTTGAGTAAGCAACTTAACCTCTCTGAACCTCAGAAATCCCAGCAGTGGTGCCTGCAGCACAGGGGGATTGCAAGGAGGCTACTAGGACACACAAATGGTCCATGAATGTGAATACCCAGAGTCCGGAGTGCATGGTCACAGTGTTTTCTATAATGGCCGTACTAACATATATTTAATTTTAATGTTCATCTGGTTTATATTTATTTCAAACCCAAAAGAAGTGATGTAAATGAATCACATGTCTGCAAAAGAGCAGTGAGTCTGAATCTAGGATATGGGACTCATCTTCCTAAGTCATACCAGTAACTTTCTACATAACAAACTAAGTGATTTTCAAAAGGCAATCTTGAGGATAATCTATTTGTACAATTTGACTATTTAGATTTCAATGAGCTTGATTTTTTTAAAAAAATTCTTTTAAAATTTTATATCATTCTCATTTCAGAAGAAAATCATAGACCAGACACATTTACCTTAAAATAATATCTGAGGTCTGAGATTTTTAACATAATTATTGTAGTATAATAGCTTATTTATAATAGTGTCTGAATAACTTTGTTTCTAAAGGCAAATGTGCGTTGTTTTAAATAGATATTCTCTACATCTTATGTATTTTTTTCTTTTTTTTTCCTATCAAATGTAGGTCATGGGAATACTACTCTAGTTTGTGTTTACATTGTTGCTTGTTCACTTATTTCTTTTTTTAGCATTTTGAGGCTTTTTTTTTTTTTTTTTTTTACAGCTTCCCTCCTACTGTTTTGTTTGGCAAAGACTTTCTAACTGAAACAGCTAAAAGAGAATTTCCAAGGTAGCAGGGTGCCATATAAAACAGGATCCCACACCTATAATCTAAATGGCCAGAGATGATAAAATACCTGCCATTAAAAAATACATGTTCTTTACAACTTATCTGGAAAAAGGCTTCTTTAGAGTGACATGTAATTTAAGAGAATTTGAAACAAGTCCAGGTAGCCCTTTACTTCTATGGAATATACAATAACAATAGAGAATAAAACATATTTATAAAAATAGATAGGCTTCTTGAACTTTGGAATGTGGCTGTTAGTAGTTATGGTGTTTAAATTGTTATAAATGGAGTAATTTTAAAGCGTGATCTAGAATTTTACATTCATCTTTAATTTACTAAATGTATCAACATCCTATTTTTATGTATTCCATATGCAAAGGCTCAGTCATAAATACTTAATCCTTGATTAATTAATTTTCAACTATTTGAATAGATAGATTACAAGTTTTAACAGCAGGATTAGAAATGTGTTAGGTTGACAAAAGTAGAAGGAAAAGTAACAATTATTTACAGGTCATTCTAACACTGTAAATATGGCCTAAGCACATGTTAGTTAGCCTGAGGAATGTGTAAACTTTTCCTTATTTTCCTTTTAGTGTGTAGTACAATTAGTTCTTTATTGGCAATGAAAGCACATTTATTGGTTTCAGGTTTAAATTTACATCGATGAGAGGCAGGAGGCTGTAATTTCTGCTCACAAGTCCTGCCCTGTCATTTCTAACTCTGCCCTTTCTGAAGAACATGGGTGTGTGGAAGAGAGGAAATTGATAATGTAATGGAATATGTTGTGTGTGTGTGTGTGTAAGAAAGAAAGAGAGTGAGAAAGAAGTCAGAGAGCCCCAGATTGTTTGCTTCTAAGACACAACTAGCTGTCCGAGCAACGGAATCAATTTGGAGGGTTCAATTGCATTATATAGCCCAGGTGAGTTAGCCCTGCCATCAAATATACAAAAGATCTTGGTGAAATTTACCAGGATCTTGATACCTATTTTCTGGTATTACAGGAATCCCTTTAACCAGATGAGGGGAGGGAGTGGTGGGACATTGGCTGAGAGGGAGCAAGACTTGACCCAAAGTTTCTCCAAAGGAGTTTGATTTGGAATACTAAATTATCTGCTTAATACACTATTTTATAATGCCCACTAAGATGCTGCCATGGAGGTTAAAGCTGTATTGTGACCTGTCAGTGTCTTATCTTGTTACCTCTAGACCTTCCATGTATTTGTATAATAGAGATGGATCTGTTTAGTGACCTCAGTCAGCCTCAGGAACCAACCATTTCTAATCACCAAGAATATCCTTTATTTAGGATATCTTTGTCTTTTCTATGAGTTCAAGTCCAGGTGCACATAATAATTCTGTTTCCTTTAAAAATCTTTATATTAAGAGTTTTAACTGTACATTTTATTTAGAAACTACATCTAAATATTATACTGTTTTTCAAACTATTTGAGCATACCGAATTTCTTGCATGTCAGATAAATGCTGTTTGTTCAATATTTGGTCCCAAGGAAGGACTGAAGAAGCTAGGTGCTTTTGTAAATGACTTTAGATAATTATTAAATGAAAATGGGGGAAATTCTGCTCTAAGAATTATATTCATATAGATAAAATACATTAGTTCTTCAAGAAAGCAGAAAATAAGCATATACTATTTGTCACCTCAATTTGTTCCTAATATTTAACAGAATGAACTGTAGACCCTTCAGATTGCTTCAACAGGTGTAAAGGTTGTCCACTGAGTATATAGCTTGTGACTTATATTCTGTATTAGTGCCCATGTGTGTGTGTATGTGTGTTTTCAAATACGTACAATTTCCACATACCCCTGGGAGCTACTAAAATTGATCTGGTTCTTCTTATTGTCTGTATAACACATAATTCCAAAATTTAGTGGCTTAAAACATAGCAACGTTCATTTTTTTTTTTTTTTGTAGACAAAAAATTCAGGAATAGCTCAATTGGGCACTCTAGAGTTTTCTCAGGTACTAACAGACAGATGGCAGTCAGAGCTGAACAGATGGGGTTGAGTGGATGGGGCAATGGGGACGGGCTGGGCACCTCTCTTCATTTTCTCAGAGCCTCTTCACAAGGTTCCTGATGGGATAGTTTGGACTTTATCACAGTTTGTTCTTTTTGGATATCTAATAATATAGCTCAGAGTCCCAAAGATGAGTGCTCCAAGAGGCAGGCAAAAGTGGTATTCATTTTACAATCAAGCCTTGTAAATTATACAGCATTACCTTTCCATGATCTATCAGTAGAAACAGTGACAAAGCTTACCCAAAGCCTAAGGGAGGATAAAGGCACTACCTTTTTTTTTTTGTTGTTTTGTTTTGTTTTTGTCCAGGGATTAAACTCAGGGACTCTTAACCACTGAGCCACATCCCAGCCCCATTTTGTACTTTATTTAGAGACAGGTTCTCACTGAGTTGCTTAGCACCTTGCTTTCGCTGAGGCTGGCTCTGAAATTGCAATCCTCCTGCCTCAGCCTCCTGAACCTCTGGGATTACAGGCCTGTGCCACCAGAGCCAGCAAGGCACCACTGTTTGATTGAAGTGTGGCATTCTGGAAGGAGGGCAAGTGGCTCAAGGTCACTTTTTTAAAATCTTTTTTTAAATGGACTAGTAATTAACCTAATTATGTGGGGTTTTTTTCTTACTGATAATTAAAGAATAAATACAGTTTATAGAGAAACAAGCTCTGCATTCTGAAATGCCTTAATTCCAAGCAATACATATTTTAATGCTGCCATGATTACCAGTGCTTTTGAAATGAGTCCAGGTAGCCTCTCACTTAGATGGAACACATAATAGCAGCGCTCCTACCAACTCCCTTTACAAAATTGCTTTCCCCCAAATGAGATTGGGTTGAACATTTGAGGGAGAGGTATTGTGTAGACAACATGAGAGTGAAACCCTGCATCAAGGACCCTCTGCATTTTTCTCATCCCCATCTACAGTTAAGGTAGATCTAGGATGAAACTGGTGAAGGAGAGTCATTGGCATGTGCCTTCATAACCATTTCTGTCCTGAAGTGAAGCCAGTCTTTTCCTTTACACCTATTTCCAAACAAATAGCCCGAACTAGAGAGGGAAATACTACAGGAGGGGAAATAACTCTTCTGCCAGAAAGGAAGAAGGAAAAAGCCAGAAAGTAAAGGGGCAAAGTAAGAGCTTGCAGTTTCTTTCTTTTACCCAATAAGCCCCTGCAACGTATCCGGAAAACAGTGAGCACACACTGCTGCACAAATTGCTGTGGAATATATGGTTTCTATGTATTTTGGAAGCTATGTCTTTCACATGAGACCTGGTCATTAATGTCCCAACTCTGGATGGACACTGTTACAGAGAATCTACTGTAACCCACCTCTCATATCTCACATGTGACACATGACTCAGTTCAGTGCCTTACATTATTTAGGTTTTTGCTTACTTATTCTTGAAAGAAAAAAAAAATGTGAGGAAGGCGTTTTATTTTCAGAGCACAAGTTATTGTACTCCAGAAATGAAGAGTAGTAATTAGATTTTTGTTGATCTTAGCACAGACCCTGCATTATTTTAAGTTGTGACATTAAAATGTTCGTCAAAATATGCAATTTTCTCCTTTTACATGAAAATAACTGTGTATTCTGAATATTAAACTAGACATTGTATACATTATGGTGTTAAAGTTGATTTATATCCTGTGCAAATGTTACTTATATAGTATTGGGACTCACTACATTTCTACATACAATGATGATCTAAATTTCTATATTTCTCTGATCAAGAAAAGAGAGGGATGTTGCTTCATCTTTTCTGAGTTTAAAGCCATGATTAAGTTTATTTTATTTTATTTTATTGGTAGCAGGGATTAAACCCAGGAGTGCTTAACCCACATCTTCAGCCCTTTTCATTTTTTAGTTTGAGACAGGGTCTCACAAAGTTGCTTAGGGCCTTGCTAAGTTGCTGAGGCTGGCCTCCAACTTGCAATCCTCCTGTCTCAGCTTCCTGTGTCACTGAGATTTAAAGTGTACACTATCATGCTTGGCTGAAAGCAATAATTAACTTGAAATGCAATATTTTAAAGCTGCCGAATTGTATAATTTTATCCCTGCTACTGTTTTCACATAGGGTAAGCAATTGCCTGAAGTATATTCAAAAAAGTTTAAAGTACCCTTTGTTTCTCTTACATCATAATATGGAAATATGAACAAAAGTTTGGCAGGTGGGAAAACAGCATTTTTTTTTCTGTCTTTGAACTTGTTTGAGGATAGTATACAATAAAATAAGAAAAAAAATGTGTTGTTAACATTGTTTGGTACTACTCAGCATTTAACAGTGACTTTTTCTGTTCCACTACCATATCAAAGAAAAAGCAAAGCTGATAATTAAAAACAATAATGCCAGCAATTTTATTGGCTAGATTTTTTTTTCAAGAAGAACGTGTAATTTTAATTTATTTTGGCCTTTTCTCACATTAGGCTAAAAACAAATATATTAAAAGATTCATTATGCCAAGCTTGAACTACTTTTCAATAAATTTGTTTGATCAGTTACATGTTGATTAACAAATTGGTTTTCTTTGTTCTTAGACTTGTAAGAGTATAAAGCAAAATATTAGAATAAAATATTTTATTTCATCTTTTATTCAATTTTATTGATTTTATTATTTTCATTAAATTTTCTATAAGTTTACCCATTAAAAAAATAACTAAATTTTCAAAGTCACTTGGACTACATTAAAATTCCACTTTTGTTTCTGACCAAAACTTTCTTAAACTTTGGTCCCTAGTAGAGCTATCTGGATGCACTAACATTTGAGAGCTCTGTATAATATAATTGTACAAAATGTTGAGCCAAATAAAGGTCCATTTGGCCCAGAAAGACTTGACTCTGACATTTTAATGGTCTTTTTTGCAGGACTCTGAGTTTGTTGATCTTATTTTAGCAGAAACTCATTCCATTGATGTCTCTCCTGCTAAGCCACTTAAATGCAATCTACTCTGGGAGACACAGAGTGTGCCCAAAGGACTAGTTGAGGGGGAACTGAAGTCCTTCCAATGTGACATAGTTACAACTTGCTCACTTGAAAAATCACAGTCATTACTCAAAACCTGGTTTAAAATATAAAACAGTAGGGTGTTAATGTGGTCCAATTTGCTCACCAGTTTTGAGTACCTTCGAGTAGAACTGACTTTTAAGAATTCATGACCCTTCTATACTGAGCACTATAAATAAACACATTATACCAGTTTTTAAGAAATAGATAATGATTTTAAAAGATGAATTTTGCTGATATTTATAAAGAATTTCACTTTTTAAGTAATTTTTAAAAATAAAAAGTAGTTTTTTCTGGTTTTAGATACATGTGTATCAATCTACAATTGTCTGATTAAGTTGCTGGAAAATCTAGAGGTAATATGGATTAAAGAGAGAAATAAATCTTAATGTTAAATGTAATATATATTCAAAATCACATTAGACAATAGATAAATGTTATATTTTAAAATCTACACACTAATGAAACTTATAAATGCTAATATTTTACTTTTTTTTACAAATTTGTTTAAATAAAACAGATAAGTATATTTCCCTTCCAGTATATATATAAATAGAAAAAATTTTATAAAACATGTGATTTTATTACTCTTTTACATTTTTAAAATATCTATCCATTTCTCTTGAATAGGCTAATTTGGATTATTACTTTGTAGAAAAATAGAATATTTTGTAACACCTATTGATTTTAGATATTCTTCATAGTAATATAGAGGACATTCTTTTGAAGAATTTCATAATGTCTTTGAAAAATTTAAATTTGCTATTAAAAGCTTATAGGTTATAGTTAAACATTCTTTGTTATATCAGTATATTGAAGCAAATTCATGTTAATAACTTCATAGCACTAATCCTAATTACTATGACCTTCTACATCCATGAGATGACATCTATTGGTAAGTTTAGCACAATCATTAGTTAAAAAAATGCATGTTCTTACACTGAATTCTGCTTATAGTTTATACTAAGAAATGTATTACCTGTAGTCTAATAATTTCTCCCACCCTACCCCACAACCTCCAAGTTGCAGACTTCCTGAGCTTTTGGGGACATCATTATATCTATTATTTAACGTGTGCTTTCTGATGGAGCAACAGAAAATCTGAGACCTGAACGTTACTCATTTTATGATATGATTTGGTAAAGTATTTTAATCTCTCTGTCTTGGATCCTTTTCGTTTATTCATTCTCTCATTCATTGCTTTTATTGTGTCTCTATTTACAACTGTATTGAATTCTTTGTAGGACTCAAAAATTGAATAACAGGAAGTTGCTAACAATAACCACAATGTATGCCTAACAAGGCAGTTAAAAAGTTAAAATGAATAATAGGAATAAAATCACTAAAATAGTTAAAACTCATACAAAGGTGTTCTAAAAATCCATTGAATATCTTTAAATGAGTTATAATCAAATAAGCCCTTGAATGTGTTGAGCAGTTTATCTTTGGGCATCTGGCCAACCTTTGAGGTTCTTCTGCCTTTTGCACTATTTATTCGGAGATCTCCAGATTCATATCATGGCTAAATCACAAGCTATTGCAGTGATGGTGTTGATTTTCATGGCAATAAAATACTTTTTGCCACAGCTTTTTCTCATTGTCAGTATTTTATTTCCAGGGAGTTAGTCCACCTCTTACAACCCAAGTCTGCCCTCTTTTTTTTTTTTTTTTTTAAAGAGAGAGTGAGAGAGGAGAGAGAGAGAGAGAGAGAGAGAGAGAGAGAATTTTTAATATTTATTTTTTAGTTCTCGGCGGACACAACATCTTTGTTGGTATGTGGTGCTGAGGATCGAACCCGGGCCGCACACATGCCAGGGGAGCGCGCTACTGCTTCAGCCACATCCCCAGCCCCCAAGTCTGCCCTCTTTCTCATTATTGTAGCCACCTATAGTGTTTAGAGTTGGCTTGAAGAAGGGCATTTAAGAATAGAAGGGAAACTCCATTTACAGTCAGTACAGAATGAGTACAGTTAGATCCAGTCTTTTAAAATTCACTTCTGCTTTCATGTAAAGAAAATAACTACAATGTTATTATAGAACACAAAGGCATAATATATGAGAGGTAGCACAGTTGAGTGGGAAGAAAATTATACTGGGAGCTTTGAGACTTCTTGCCCCTACTTCAGAATGATGTTGGGAATGTGATTGTTTTGACGTGGGAAGACCAGGAGGGTTGTCACAAAAGGCATTGACCTGAACAAAGAATAACTAATGTATAGTCCTTATGTTTATCTTGGGAAACTGAAAAATGTTATTGAATAAAATGACCTGTGTTTCCCTGTCCAGAACATTCCTCTCTCTGTTTGCAACCCACAAATCCATTTGGGTAGGTTGAGGTTATTTTATAATTTAAAAATGAGTATTTGTAGTCCTTGGTGGATTAGGATTAAAATGCCTGTGTTTACAGGGAGACTCTCAGTGGCTTGGTCTCTCTTAATAAGGAGCACAGGCATTCCACCCAGGAGAGGGCAGTACAGGCGTCCTTTGTAAACAAAGGCAAGGTTGAAAAAGGAAGTACAGGAAGTCATACACCAGACCAAATTAGTTTTCAGGCTTCTGGACTTAAGAAGTTTTGTGAGTATGGTGTCAGACCATTTTAGCTTTGGCAGCCAAGACAGAGTATTGGGAAGGGGGAAAAAAAAAAAAAAGAAAAGAAAAGAAAAAAAAACTGGATGTTCAATTTTCCAGAGATTTCCTGTGTTTATTATTGTAAGACTGTGATTTATTAGAACTGTCTTACTTCTTCAAGCAGACCAAGATTTCCTCTATGCTACTGAGGCTAAGATATATGGAATTTGTGTAAAGAGTCTGTGAATGAGACAGGGTTATAGTACCCAGGCTACAGTGCTATGCATAGCTGGCCAGAGCATTTTCACCCAGCATAGTCAGGATGGATACTGTTAGAACAATTTTTTCTCATTACTGAATTTATGAATGTTACCATTAAGAGGAATTACTGCTCAAATTGATGTTTGAGTTATAGGGTCTGAAACCACATTATTTACATTTTTAGATTGATCAATGGCATGTGTTGAAAAAAATTGCATACTCTGTATCTGTCTTTCCTGATGTACTCCTGCATACAGAAAGTAATACCATTAGTTATGTCTAATCTGGCCAGTGGAGATGGTAGACAAACAACTCCTGACAGTTTCTACTTATCTTGAAGAAATATGAATGTTGTCCTGGATTATGGTGTCGGTAGTGGGGCAAAAGCAAAGCATCCTTTACAAATATTTTTGAAAAATATTTAGCATACTATAAGGTTATAGGTCCATGAGTTTAAGTCTATTTTCTGGCAAAATTTAAGATTGTTTATTAAGTAGAAAACTTAGAGACACAGATATGCCTAGAAATATTATGAATATGCCAAGAATAAGACATATTCAGTTGACTTCAATTTTTTTGTTGTTAGTATTTCTGATGTGGTAAGGCAAAGCAATACTATAGATACTATAAATCTGTATTTCAGAAAATTTCTGGACTATCATGATGATGTCACTATGGAAGACAGGAAATTTCACAAAGGATGCTATTTTCCAAACTTTTATTAATCATTGAAACTTCTTGTTTTTACCTTGGATAGAATCTTATGTTGAACCTCAATACATGATATAGATGGAAACAGATCTGTTTAGGTCCCTCCCCAGGTCCTAGGATTAATCTTATCAATGTGTTCAATTACTGTTATGGTTTAGATATGAGGTGTCCCCAAAAGCTCATATGTGAGACAATGAAAGAATATCCAGAGGTGAAAAGATTAGATTATGGGAGGTATAGACTAATGGGTGGATTAATCCACTGATATGGATTAACTGGGTGGTAACTGTAGGCAGGTGGGATATAGCTGAAGGAAGTAGGTCACTGGGGGAGTAACTGTGGGGTTTATATTTTGTCTGTGGTGAAGGGACCTCTCTGCTTCCTGTTACTATGTCCTGGGATGTTTTCTTCTGTCAAATTCTCTCACCATGTTGTTTTGTGCACCTAAGCCCTGAAGACAGCTGAACCTCCAAATCCCAATAATTTTGATGATGAGTCTAAATTGAAAGGTACTAGATTTATTAGGTAGTAGATTTTATTATTTAGATAATAAAATATGCCTCCAAATTGTTTGACCTGAATTCTTTTTAACAAGTTTTGTTTTTGCCATTTTGATACACAAACTATTTAGCAGTAGCCAAAATGAAAATATAGAAGATATGGAAGATGTATTTATCAAGGAGTTTATACAGAGAACACACTTTACAGTCAGATGGACTTGAACTTCAGACCAACCCCTCCACTCACTAGCTAGGTGACTTTCCTCTTCCTTATATCTCTAAATCTATTTTTTCTTCTTCAGAAACCATCTCACTCATTGGATAATTAAAAATGTTTAAAGAGATAGCACATAAAAAACTCAACCCACATAGACCTAACCTCTAGCTCAGAATAAAGTAAATGTGACTGTGTCATTATTATTGTTATTACTAGCAATAAAATATTAGAGCAATTAATGGAGGAAAAAGAATCACAATTTACATTGAACTGAATTCAAAGTTAATTCAAACTAGAGTAAAGGGCTGAAACCAAGGGGCACAAATGACCTTTAATTAGATAATCATTTATTAAATGCTCCTTTTATGCAAGGTATTTTAGGAGCAGATAAGTTAGGGAGAAAGACACATAAATTAACATAAATTATATAAGGTTTGATAAAAGAGCATTGATAAACAGTGACCTATGAAAGTAGAAAGTATCTAAATCAAGCTAATTTTTGAAAATGTCTTAGAAGAGGAGCTTTTGGGTTTAAAAATGGAAGATTAAGTCAATTAACTAAATGGGAAAAGGAGGAATGATTTTTAGGCAGATGGAGTGATATGGAGGATCAGAGATGTGAACTAGCATGATGTAGCATTGTAAACCTTTTGGTATGGCTAGAGATGAGCTGGGAGCATTTCTCTAAGAATTGGATGCTCTGGTAAAGATTACGAGGAGTTTGGAATTCTCAATATCTTTGAGGACTTAGCTTCTCTGCACTGTTGAATGGTTTGTAGCTAATAGGGCTCTAGCAGGGGAATGGATAACCTTGATGTAATGTTGTCTTTGGCTCTCTAGTGGTCTTGGGTGTCTGATACACCCTCATACCAATTTCATAATGTCCAATATGTTGAGAGTGGTGTGACCTATTTATAACACTTTTTTTTTTTTAGAGAGGAAAGGGGGGGGGAGAGAGAGAGAGAGAGAGAGAGAGAGAGAGAGAGAGAGAGAGAATTTATTTATTTATTTTAGTTCTCGGCGGACACAACATCTTTGTTGGTATGTGGTGCTGAGGATCGAACCTGGGTTGCACGCATGCCAGGCGAGCGCGCTACAGCTTGAGCCACATCCCCAGCTCTTTATAACACTCTTTATCTTGATGATTCTCATAGCAAAGCATAAGATAAAATCTTTTATTTTCTTTCAGTTTAATGGATTTTAGTACGTTCCCAGAGTTGTGTAACAATCACAATAAATTTTAGAATATTTCCATCATCCCCAAAATAAGTCCTGTACCCATTAGTAATTGCTTGCCATCTATTTCTTCCCTCAGCTTCTTGAGAATGTTAATGTCTTTTCTACCTCTATAGATTTGCATTTAATGTAAATGAAAGCATGCAATACATGGCCTTTTGTTTCTGACTTCTTTTACTTCACATAATGTTTTTGAGGTTTCTTCATTTTTGCAGCAGGTACCATTTACTTGATTTTTTTCATTGTAGAATAATATTCCATTGTTTTATATACTACATTTCATTTATCCATTTATCAGTTGAAGACATTTGGGTTATTTCCACATTTTGGAATGATGCTGCTATCAACATTTGTACACAAGTTTTTAAAATAATTTTTCAACTTGTTCTAATTAGTTATACATGACAGTAGAATGCATTTTGACACATCATACATAAATGGAGTATAACTTCTCATTTTTCTGGTTGTACATGGTGTAAAGTTACACTGGTCATACAATCATGTACGCACATAGGGTAATAGTGTCTTATTCATTCCACTATTCTTCTTACCCCCATGCCCTCTTTCCTCTCTTCAGTCCTCTCTAATACAAAGTACCTCTATTCTTCCCTAGCAAGCCCCCTGCCTTATTGTGAATTAGGATCCACATATTAGAGAAAACATTTGGCCTTCAGCTGTTTGGGATTGGCTTAATTCACTTAGCATAAGCTCCATCCATTTACAGGCAAATGCCATAGTTTTATTCTTCTTTAAGGCAGAGTAATATACAATCATGTACATATACCACATTTTCCTTATCCATTCATCTGTTGAAGGGCACCTCAGTTGGTTCCATAGTTTAACTATTTTGAATTGTGCTGCTTTAAACACTGATTTGGCTGTATCACTGGAGTATCCTGATTTTAGGTCCTCTGGGTATAGAGGAGAGAGATAGCTGGGTCAAGTGGTGGTTCCATTCCACATTTTTAAAGGAGTCTCCATACTGCTTTCCATAGTGGTTGCACCAGTTTTTAGTCCCACCAGCAATGTGTGAGTGTACCTTTTGCCCATATACTTGCCAATATTTATTGTTACTTGTATTCTTGATAATTGCTATGCTGACAGAAGTAAGATGAAATCTTAGAGCAGTTTTGATCCGCATTTCTCTAATTGCTAGGGAGGTTGAACATTTTTTTTTTCATATATTTGTTGATCGATTGTATTTCCTTTTCTGTGAAGTGTCTGTTCAGTTCCTTCCCCATTTGTTTTGTTTTTATACGTTTTAGTTGTTGATGGACTTTTATTTATTTTATGTGGTGCTAAGAATGGAACCCAATGCCTCACACATGCTAGGCAAGCAGTCTTCCACTGAGCTACAACCGCAGCCCGGGCTACTTATTTATGTAATTTTTTGTGTTAAGTTTTTGAGTTCTTTATATATCCTGGAGATTAATGCTTTATCTGATCTGCATGTAGGTAAAGATTTTCTCCCATTATGTAGGGTCTTTTCAATATCGATTGTTTCCTTTGCTGTGAAGAAACTTTTTAGTTTTATCCTATCCCATTTATTGCTTGTTGATTTTACTCCTCCTGGTTTTAGGAGTCTTGTTAAGAAAGTCAATTTCAAAGATGACATGGTGAAGATTTGGGCCTACTTTATCTTCTGTTAGCACAGGGACTCTAGTCGAATGCCTAGGTCCTCGATCCACTTTGAGTTGAGTTTTAGGCAGGGTGAGATAAAATGCAATCTTATTCTCTAGGTCCTTGTGGGTTGTGGAACAAACCTACTCAAAAATTTTCATTTCTCACTGTGGAAGGAGTTGCAGACTCTTCTAGATCACACATATTAATTACCCAGGCAACTGCTGAATATGCAGATTTCCAGTTTATACTCATAGTTTGATTCTTGGGGCTGGTATAGCACATAAAATAGCATTTTAAAAATCAGTTCAGAAAATTCCAACCCAAGCAGTCCTCAAACTAGTTTGAGGAACACTTTACTAAGCACAGTGGACATGGTAATAAATGCTACAGACTACAATGAGTATTCCTCTTTGTAGGAATGTTTTTTTTTTTTTTTCTAATAGATTTCCAGCTTTGATTCTTAATAACTCTGAATCATACACAGAATTTAGCTAACAAGATAAAGAACCTTGTATTATTTTTCCCTTTCCCCTCACTTCCTCTTGTATGTAATTTTGTATAACCCTAAGGGTCTCCTTCCATTGGGGTAGAGAGAGAAGAGGGGAGGGGAGGGTAGGGGAGGGGAGGGGGGATAGTAGAGGATAGGAAAGGCAGCAGAATACAACAGACATGAGTATGTCAATATGTAAATCAGTGGAAGTGTAACTGATGTGACTCTGCAATCTGTATACGGGGTAAAAATGGGAGTTCATAACCCACTTGAATCAAAGTGTGAAATATGATATATCAAGAACTATGTAATGTTTTGAACAACCAATAAAAAAAAAGAAAAAAAAAGATAAAGAACCTTAATTCTTTCAGTTGCACGTAATTAAAATAAAACTCAGGACCTCACAGGATCCTGCTTTGGCAATAATTAAAATGTTTTAGAGGTACACTCAGAATGTCAAAATAGTTAAAAGAAATTACAATATATTTTTACTGAGCTTCATATAGTACCTTAAAAGGGAGCCAATTAATATCCTACCACAAGACTTTTAAAAGTCCTCTTTCCTTACTTCCCAAAATTTCCTACACCCCACATCTGTTTTAGAGTCTCTCAGCCTCTAAATGTTTCCACTTTTATTTCTGCCTCTTAGATTATCTATATTTTTGTTTAGTTTCTTGATTCCGTAATACAGTGCTTGGCTTGGAACAGCAGAGACAAAGTCTATGGATTGCAGTAAAGGAAAAATCTCTTCTGACAATGACAGGTTCGTTTTAAATGATGGTGGAGTTGTGAAAAGTGGACATGGAGAACCCTCAAATACCATTCCCAGGGACTTTTCTGTTTGATGATTCTACACTTCTTTAAAAGATGTCCGTGTTGCCAGGCACGAAGGCGCATGCCTTTAATCCCAGCAGCTTGGGAGGCTAAAGTAGGAGGATTGCGAGTTCAAAGCCAGCCTCAGCAACAGGGAGGTACTAAGCAACTCAGTGTGAGTTGTCTCTAAATTAAATACAAAATAGGTCTGGGGATGTGGCTCAGTGGTTGAGTGTCCCTAGGTTCAATTCCTGGTACACCCCTTCCAAAGAAAAAGATGTCATTATTAATTGTGCTACTCAAAAACCCATCCTATTAACTCTATGTTCTCCTCCTCCTTTTGTTGATAACTTGACTTCCTGTTTAATACTTCCATCACAAGCATTGGAACTAGGAAATATGAAAAATTTCAGGGAACAATCTTAAGGTATGACTCAGTATCCTTCTTATTTCAGGATTGTATTTTCAGGATTGTATTTCTGGAAAGACATGAAGTAGGCCTCATCTTGGAGAGCTTTCAGTATTGGAGTAGTTGGCCACTGTCTATGCCTTGTCACTTCAGTGAAGCAGCTGCTGAGCTCTTTGTAAATGATATGTTTGGACAGTTCAGGGCCATCTCTCTGGCTGAAATCTGTGAATAAATAGGAGATGTGACCAACCACTTGCAAGGAACTTTATTCCTGGATATGTATGCAAAGACATTACTTTTTTTTTAAATTTTAAAAATTTAGTTTTCTTTTAGAAATATTCTATTTTGATAATTTCAAACTTATTAGAAGGTGCATGACATTAGTACAAAGAATTCCTAGAAAACATTTCTGAGATACTACCTTTGCTTTTTCCCTTCTCCTCTTGGCTTTCTTCTTCTTCTTCTTTTTAAATTTGTTGTTTTTAGATATACATGAGAGTAGGGTGTATTTGACATATTATATGTACATGGAGTGACACCCATTCCAATTTTGATCACATTCTTGTGATTGTATGTGAAGTGGAATTGCATTGGTCATGTATTTATCTCTTTCCACCAGAATGGCAGTTATCATGAATGCAAGTAACAATAAATGTTAGTGGATATTTGGGGAAAAAGGCACACTCATATGTTGGTGATAGATTGCACATTGGTACAACCATTATGGAAAGCAGTATGGAGATTCCTTAGAAAACTTGGAATGTAACCACCATTTGACCCAATTATCCCACCCCTCAGCTTATACCCAATGGAGTTAAGAAATAAGCATATTCTAGTGATGCGGCCACATCAATGTTTATAGCAGCTCAATTTACAAAGACACTGCTTTTTGAAAAAGAATCTATAATATCAAATATAAAATTGGATGGGAAAATCAATGTTAGTTTTTAATTTAAAAAAAGGAATTCATGAAATCATAAAATTTTAAAGTTAAACATTTATAAATACCTCAAACAAAAGTACTTTGAAAACTTGAATTGTCTGAGATTACTTATTTTTTCCCATACTTTTTTTTTTAACTGTATATCTTTGCCTTTTTCTAATGACAAAAGTTTATAAGATTTTCTATGGGGAAAGTAGAAAGATGATTCAGTCTATTCTCCAGAACTGTTGACAAAATAGTTTTATTGAAAGATTAGAAAAAAATATCAGTTTAATAACTCATTATTGGTAATGTCATATTAATATGTAATCTAATATTTTGTGATATATAATTTTATACAGAGATATATTCTTTCTAGAAGAATAATTACATTTTTGTGAACTTCACACATGATTTTGGCTTATTCTATTTTCTGTGATTTTAATAAAAATTAAAAACAAAACATTCTGGTAGAAAAACATTTTCATTTGATTTTTGTATTAATAGAAACTGTTTCTCTTACAACTTTATGTGTATAATATTTGAATGGATATTCTGCATACTAGTTAGTTCCATACATGTTAAAAATTTGTTTTCCCCGTATATTTACATATATTTGATACCAGATACAGTGGGACATGGAACATTTGCTCTTGCCTCAACTCTAAAGTGACCATTTTAATATGAAGTAAAATTGAATTTTACATCTATCTATCTATATGAATAACTTTGTTCAATGAAAAATTTGGAATACTTTCAAATACTATGAATAGTATTGCTCCACTAAAAAATAGGCTCCTGGGTGATTTACATATGACATAAATAAGGTGTAGCTTAAATATTTTGTCATTATTTGAGCTTGGGCTATAAAGAAAAATGTTTCCTTATCTATGTTCTCTGGAATTTCAGATGACATGGTTATGTGTTATTTTGTACTTATGGTATATGTGTTTTTATATAATACATGCACATGCATACACACACACACACACACACACACACACACACACAATTATATGCCTCCCTCAGTAGCCCATGTATCAATGAAAGGATTACATTTGCTTCATTTTCCTATACCTAAATGTTAGACAGGTAGTAATTGAACATGTATAAATATTCAGAGAAATGAATAAATATTGAAATAAACTTAAAAATTTATGGCCTTGTGATATTTAAAAAAAAATGTTAATTTTTTGTATTCCCTCAATTGTAAAGTTAATAGCTAATTTACAAAAAATATTGAAACTTCTAATATTACTTACTCCCTTTCTGAAACTCACAAGAAACTCTTGTCATTGTTTATTACTGTTTACTCATATGCATTATCTTGTACTTGCACTAATCTCAGAGAACTGGGGCAGGATCAGAACACTAACAATGCTTGTTCTGTATTTAGCCATTGTCATTGACTGGAGAACATAATAAAAGCCTAAAAGTTTAGGAGATTATATTAGATTATAGTGTTCAGATAATAACAAAATGTTAGTAGGATGTCTAAATATGTATAAAATAGACAATTTAAATTTATTTGCAATATGATAGTTAGTTGTTAATGAATTCTCTAAACTATAAGCTTATTACATTCTAATCCTTATAGCCCTTTGCATATCATTAAAACTCTTACAAATATTGTGACTATTTGAATCCATATCAACATGTGAATGCCTAAGAAATTGATTACTCATGGTAGGCCTGCTTTGTTGGATAGAAAGTCACAGGTATTGTTATTTCCAGACTATATCCAGATGATGGCAAAACATGTTCCCAACCAAATCATGAGGTTTCTTGATATTGCATTTTATTCAATAAAAAGCCACAGAAAAATCTGAAAAATATTTTAAATCAAACCAGATGTAGAAAGTTTTTTTATTAAATGTCAAAACAGTAATGTAAAGAAATAGTTAGTCCCATTGTTTGAATAATAGTTAAACTTTAGACATTAAAATAACATCAAGATTGAAATATAACATAAACTGTCCAAGAAAAAGATATTAAAGTAAGGATTTTATAGCTTTAATTGAAACCTACTTTATTTTATTCATTATAATAACATCACATCCTATTAGAATATCCTAAAACTCTTTTCTTATTGCCTTTATTAAACAAAATAGGACAGAATGCTATTATTTTCTAAATGGCCTCATTATATGTGACTTTTTTCAAAACAAAAAGTAGCGAGTTTTTGGATTCTAGTTCATATGTTTATCATAAAATGAAGACATCTTCAATGATTATCAAAATTCAGCTGTTATGACATGGAAACATGGTTATTATTATGCCTTCTTTGTAGTTCTACTGGTTGAAACATCTATAAAAAGCAATTTATGTTTGTTTCATTATATAAGTTTCTTCACATTGATTCAAGACTTTCATTAAATTATATATAGAATGGAAAAATACTCTTGTAGGCTGAGATGACCAATATTTCTTGTAGATTAAAATTTGATTTGCCCTTTGTGCTATTTATGATAGAATGCCATACTTTAACCTAATCTATATTTGGTTAGGGACACAGTATTCATTTTTGTTATCCTGGTAGTATAGGTGTTTCCAATAAATGTTTAAGGTTATTATGTTTAATAAATTTTAAGCATTAGTAATATTGATTTGACATTATTTTCTAGTAAGAGAATGTTGTTATTTTTACTTAATTTCAACAGGCTAAAACTAATAGTAAATTCTTTCTGCTTGAAATTATAAACAAATGCTATGATTTTCTTATAATTTGCATATTAATGCTTATTCGTGTGTGTGTGTGTGAGAGAGAGAGAGAGAGAGACAGAGAGAGAGAGAGAGAGAGAGAGAGAGCAAGTGTGAGAGAAAAACAAGGCAGAGAGGAGACAGAAAGCTCACACTCTAAATAGCATCAAGCACCAAGGCAATATCCGTGGATATTCAAGAACTGTGTTGAAATCTGTACAAATGTCAAATATTTTAAAAGGGAGGCTATAAAATAGTGAGAATTGCATTTTCAAGTAATCATTCATGCTATTAGCTCCTGTCCTATTAATTTTTCTTTGGGAGTTCTATTCCCATTGCTATTTTCTACAATAGAATTTCACATAAACTGGAATCTCATGATAATCTGAGAATCATCTCCATCTTTCTAGATTGACCTTTGTACCTCCATCTGGTTCATCCTTCTATAATACTGCTTTTATTCAGTCCTGTGCCAGTTCGACACTGACTCTCCATGCCTCTGTGTTGCCTTCAGGATAAATTACGGATCTTTAGATTAATGTGAAAGTATGTCAAAGATGTGTCACAATGTAGGACGTCCATCTTTATAATCTCAATCCTGATTATTCACCAGTAATGTTCTCTAGCCAAATGTTGTGTTTCTGTCTGTCCTTCTATTCTAGCCCTATCCATTTTTCAGAATTCCAGATTGTATGTCTATATAATGAAGTCCTTGAGGACTTAGTGGTGTAAATAGCATCTATTATGTTCACTTATTCTGTAGATTAGGAATTTGAGCAGGGCACAGAGTGACAGGTTGTTTTTGGTCCATAATGTCTAGGATCTCAACTGTAGACTTTTATTTTGGAGGTCAGAATCATGTGAAGGTTACTTCAGTGACAGATAGAGGGGATGATAATAGTTATTGGCTAGGGGCCTCAATCTCAATTCACACAGATTCTCCAGGAGGCCTCTTCGGGTGACCTCTCTGCATAGGAGAGCCTTTTCTTTCTCCTAGCATGTTGGCTGATTTCTCCACACCGACTTTCCCCAAATAGAAAGCCATATGGAACTTACATCCATTTTAATAACCTAGCTTCAGAAGTCATACAGTATTATTTTCACTATATACTATTAGTTGGAACAGTCAGAGCCCACCCAGCTTCCAGGGGGGAAGTAAATAGAATACACCACTTGATTGACAGTGGAGAGAACCTGGAAGAGTATGTAGAACTGGAAATCTTACTATGACCATTTTTATTTTTAAATTTATAATATGCTACCGTCAAGGGCTTCAGTTTGTACTCCATATTTTCTTTTAAATGTTCATAGACTATCATAGGTCATACCAGTATTTTCCCTTTCCAAACTTTTATGTGTTTTAATTAGCAACCAGGATATTCCTTTGGATTGTGAATTCTCCACGTGTGTCTGTTTTTTCTCCACAACTGTTCTGCAAATGACTTCATTGATAGGACCTCAGTTTCTCACAGAAAAATAAGATCTGTTTTTCCCACAGGATCTAGCATATGGTTTTGGACACGGTAGATGCTCAGTAAACATCTGAGTTAACATCAAATGAGACTAAAATGAAATAAGGGATTTGGCTTTTATGAATCACGAATGAATTGATATGGTAGATATTATGTCCTTTGCAAAGGATATAGTAATGAGGTGGGAGATGGTGGATATGTTACCTTAGAAATAAATGATCAAGAATCGCATGTTAGGTTTAAATAAATGTGTCTGTATTGAATGAACCAAGCAGTTTTAATTACTGGTAAGGCATGACAATGACAGTCAACCAGGGGGAATATTTTTCATCTTAAAAATTTAATTTAAATTTAAAATATATTCAAGACATTTTATTAATCCAAATTATATTCAATCAAAATATTTAGTTTAAGTCTGCTGGCATTTAACTAAAGTTGAGAAGACTAATAGAGCAAACATAATAAATATTGTAATATTTTATATTGCTTTAAAATATGTATACATATATTAAGGAAAATCCCTTATGCTTTAGTTAAATTATGTTTTTAACATTCAAAACAATACATGTTCATTATAAGAAGTAAATATGTATAGAGATAAAACAATAGTCTTCATTCTCCATTTCTGCAGTAAGGATATCAGTTTTGGTTTGATGTAAGTTCATTGCTAATTAAAACACATTTTCCAGTTCATTTTTATACATTTCATCATATATTATTTCATATATATACATAGTTCATGCATAATTTGATATTTTAAAATATGAAATAGTTATGTAAGCAATAATTTTCTTGTATAATCATGGTATCTGATTATCAGTGATTGCTTTAAAAGAGTAACTAATAGACTTTGTGGACTGGATATTTTAAGTCAAAGTTGATTTTTTAATAGATTCAGAAAATAAAATATTAACAGGGTGGGTTAAATTTTTGTCATAGGTATTTTCTCCACTGTATTTATATTTTGCCTGTGAGAAATAGGTAGTAATTCTTTGATTTTACTATATTAAGCATAATAACTATACTAACTGAAACACCTGTGCTACCCAAGTAACATATCTCAGCTTTGTTAAGTTATTCTAATGGACATGCATAATTTATATCTTATTAAACTTTGTAAAATTTCATGCACTAGAAGCTGTTTAGTCATAAAATTCTCCTGTGGGAGGTAAAGACATAGCACAGAAGTCTTTCACACTCTCCTCACTATCAGGAATGTTTGAGGATTGGACTATTAAATTATACAGAATGATAGAGAATACATTTTGGTCAAGTGAACATTTTAAAGGAAATTAGAAAAGTTTCTGAGACTCTGTAATCACTCATGCGGCCAGATCTTTTTATATGAATTAATTAAGCTCATATCCAGTCATTATATACCTATGACACTGAAAACTACTTTTTCTGCAGTTATATTGGCACATTTTTAAAATTTCAAGTGTTATTTTGTAGAATATATTTGCATATGCAATTATAACCTACCCAAAAATCTAAGAACATGTCTGATCTAATATTCAGCTACATATTTAAATGTAACTCTTATGTATTTAAGATGGCTGATCACACTGAAGTGATGAAAGGCATTAATCAATATCCAGGAGTTCGATATCCTGTCCTTACTCCTAATCTTCAGGGTTTTCACCGTGCTGTAAGTGTGCTACTTGTTTTTCTAAAATTTATATGCCCATAATTGTTTTAAAGATCTGTACAAAGTTAAAATGGTGTCCTTTGTAGTTAACTTAACTTTTATAAGTACACTACTAATATACTAACATGAATGCATAGAAATCTGTACCCTCACAGCATTGTTAAAGACCAAAGTGTTACATAATTGGCTCTTTTAATTTAAGCATTCAAGAAAATTCAAGAATCAAAACACTAAAACAATAGAAACAAAATATAAAAGCAAAACTCTTCATTGTCATAAATTTTTTGACAGTGTATTTTGTGTCTCCCTCTTAAGTAGGTAATATAGAGTACAACTCAAACGTTTATTGATAAGTCATTAATATTCCTGAGATGGATAAATATTTTGCAAAAAATTCTTGGCCAAGTTTTTGTTTCTGTAGCTTCCTCTACACGAAGTTCAACTTTGTCATTGTATGTACATCTAATGACTTTTCTTCTTCTTTATTTTTCTTCTGATTCTGTGTGATTTAGGGATTTATGTTTAAGTGAAAGCTTGAATAATTATACTTACAAGAATAGCTATTCCAATTTTAAGCAGAAGCTTACTGTATTGTGCTTACATGGGCTTATTGCAATATTTCTACTGAAGCTATTCTAGTGTAAATGATTGTTCTTTGCTTCTGCATTTGAGACTATATGGTATAAAGCTGAAGTTGTGGAGTCCCAGTTAGTGTATTATGTATTAGTATATGTGCTGTTAGAACCATTTATCTTTTCATTCCTTTGATTTGATAGAATTATTACTTTATAAAGAAAGAGGCATTTTAAGAACGTGTAAATGTTGCTATCTTCCACCTTGAGAAAATTACTGAGAAGACATCCTCAGGATAGTGTACAATCAGTGGGGTGGAATAGATGGCTTGGGAATCAAAGGTTGTACTTAAAACATAACTCCCTGAATTTTACTATATGAGCTTTTGCTATCTAGTTAGGTTTTTTTTTCTGTGTGTGTGTGTGTGTGTGTGTGTGTGTGTGTGTGCCACAATATTTTCATCTGTGACATGGGCATAATCATAGTTTTTACAGAACTGATGGTAAATTTTAAAAAAATGGCCTGCAAAGTGCAAACATCAGTACTGGTGAATAGTAGGTGCTCAATGAACAGAGATTTTATTTTAGAGGGTCTAAACTTATTTTGGATAGAGGCACAAAAACTACTATTTTTAAAAAATGCTGTATAAAAGATGACAGATTTTATTTTTTTAAAATGTATTAGGAGGGGATCAGAGACGGGGTGGGGAAACTTAGGCAGAATGCTAGCAATGCATTAAGAGAAGGTCTTAAAAACTCAAGCTGGGCAGTGGCACATGCCTGTCATTCCAGTAGCTGGAGAGGCTGAGGCAGGAGAATTGTGAGTTCAAAGCCAGCCTCAGCAACTTAAACCATAAGCAACTCAGTGAGTTGCTGTTTCTAAATAAAATATATAAAAAAGGGCTGGGTATGTAGCTCAGGAGGGTTGACATTTGAAAACAAATCAATAGAGAAGCTTCGAGGAAGGAGTGAAGATAACAAAGGGGGCCAAAGAAAGAAAATATTAGTTAATATTTTCAATTTAAAAACTGGAAGGAAGATTTAGAGTCTTAGACACACAAGTCTGTGCTTGTAGCAGTCGGGATACAAAACAATAGAAGCTAGGTTAAGAGTTGGAAGGAAAGTTTGGGGCAAAATCCAAAATGAATTGGAAAAGTATTTTTCTCTTGGATTGTAGGAAAAGAAGAAAAACAAAACCAGAATGTTTTCTATCCTCTAATTTAATAATTGGTTTGAAAATAATGTTTTCTGTGGAAAATAAAGGTTTTATTGGGGTGCAAGTATTTTCCACAATTAGGGTAGAACTATTTCTCAGGATAATATGTTGAAAGGCAAAATTAAATTGGAACATCATCTCTGTGTTTTTTGTGCCTCATAGATATATGAACTTATAGAATTATTCTGTTATTAAAATAGTTTTCCCTTTCAAAACGGTGTATTTGGCAAGATGAGAGGAGTCTAGTTTTAAATTTTAAGTCAAATGGTAACATAAGCATGCTTTAATAGTTACTCTTCTGCTATCATTTATACTTTTAAATTTGGCTTTAACTTATGTTTTTCAGGTTGCTGCTGGAGCCACTGAGATATCAGTTTTTGGTGCTGCATCTGAATCCTTTAGCAAGAAGAATATTAATTGTTCCATTGAAGAAAGTATGGGAAAGTTTGAAGAGGTCATTAAGTCTGCAAGGCACATGAATATTCCAATTCGAGGGTACTTATAAAGTCCCACAAATTCTATTTCATTAGCATCTATAATTACAGCTTAGTTATGAACTCTGTAGACATATACATAGGATATCTTATTTGCACCTTATTTAATCAAGGCAGTCTATACAGTCACATATGATTAATGCCATTAATGATTATTAGTGGGTATTTGGCCTATGGAATATATAATGAAATTAAGGTCAGAGGGACTAGCATGTGATTCCAGCACTAACCATTATATCAACTCTCAGCTTTCCAGATTCAACTATCTTTTGATCTCAACTTCGTGTGTGTTGATATATTGATAAAAAGTCCTAGCAGTTTTAAGAAAGGAAACATCTAATATGGTTTTCAAATATGTTTTTTCAAAAGCATGACTTTCTTTAAGGACAAGTTTATGTATTACTTTAATAGAATAAGTTGGACATAACATTGAGCCTCTGAGCTGCTCTGGGAAGTTGGGAACATCATTTTACCCATTCAACTTCCCCTTAATTGCTGACTTCCTTACTTCCACTGGATAACACCAAAGCTTCTTCATAGTACCCTGCAGAGCACTGTTTAAAAATACTTGACAAACTGCATACAGCATACAAACACAAATAGTTCTTCTCTAGTTTTTATTCTATATTTTTTCTATAAGTGCAGGTATATACAAGATAGTGGTCTTCTCTCATTGCCTTGCCTTTTTTTTTGTAAAAAAAAAAAAAAAAAAACCAGCATTGCTCGTGGTCTGAGTTATCAGCTTTTCAATCCAGGAGATTCCAAATATACAAAAACAAAACAAAACAAAACAAACAAACAAAAAACTGGCCTGAGATCCACAAGCCCTATTTTCTCACACAGGAGTTTGGGAATGGGATAGTAAACCTGGTCACCTGAGTTTAAAGATTATGTGGTTGTTCTGCTGAGGTCTCTATTTTGGTGTTCCTAGGATGGAGCCACCTGCAAAGCAGTGACAAGACCGAGTAGTAGAAAACAAATGGAAAAAAGAAGGGGTCTCCTAGTAGCTGTGAGAGCCAGAGACAGAGGGAGAAGAGAGGAACTCCTACCTTGGTTCTTGCTTGCTACCAGGACCAGCAGTTACAAAAAGTATTGCAATTATGCTTATGTGATATAGCACACAAAATAAAGTCTGTGTCACTGAAGAAAGACATTACGTAAATGTCTATTGATAAATATACAAATTTGAAAAACATGTTGTAGTATCATAAATTGAAAGGCATGGTATTTGCAAGAGAAAACTGAGTGCCAGAAATTGATTTAGATGTACATTGCACTTCCTTTAGTTGAGGTGAGCAAAGTCCATAGTGTCAAGATGATTGAATAGGAAATGAGAAAGCCAAATGAATCACCCTTAACTGAGGATATTAGAAAGGGATTAGAAATGGGTCAAGCCCATTTGGAAAATAAGTAGAGTTGGGCTATGCCATAGTGAACTATCTTGTTTTTTTTTTTTTTTTAACTTTTTCCTCTTTTTGTGGTAAGTCTTCAACATGAGCTTTTTAAGATGTGGAATTATTTTTGTAATTAAAATAGATATATATCATAGAAAAAACTAGCAAAAAAATTTAAAGGCAAGATAATGTCCTTCCAGATACATAAAACAATATTTATTTTTAAGGCAAAATTTACATAACCATATATAAAGAAGCACACACTATAAGTTCCTAAATTCAATATGAATACGTTGTTTTGTGTTGTTTACCTTTAAAAGAAAGGAAACTAAGAAGACCCTATTCTATTTCAATATGTCTTTAAAATGTGAAATGTAAGCTCTAAAGTAATTTTCATTGGAAAGTTGAAAAAAAAGACAAATCTGTAAGAAGTGTTGTTCTTTAAACAGGAATTCTGTGGGGATTTTTTATGTTGAAAGATGTATATAAACAAATTGTATGAAGTCAGCTCTTAGGTTTTAGCTCTCTCATAAAAAAATGGTTAATGTAATTGAACTAATTGAAATCCAAAGTTATCTTTAAATTTGTTGATTGACAATTAATATTGCCTCAACAGTAAAGAAACTTTTAACCATACTGTGACTTAAGAACATGGCAGTCTTTGATAAGGCTACAGATGGATGAAAAGTGACTCAGTAAAACCAAAAAACTAATTTCAGTGGAGACTATTGTAGAACACTGTAGAGAAATATGTGTTTTCAAGTATGATTTTTTTAAATCAACTTCTGGATTTTCTGGAACACTATTCCTTTCTGGGAATATACCTTTCAGCATGAGAGTTCATTAGCTATTTGTGCACTTTAAATTATCTTCTATCCCTCCCACAGATTTTTTTGGAGTTTAAGAAAAAAATTATTTTTATTTTGCAATCTAGACTTTAGGTACTTGCTATTGTCATTCACAAAGCATTGGTCCTCATGTCAGGAAAAGAGCCATCTCCACTAGTTAAAACTAGTTAAAACTCAGATGCTTCAGCTCATCTCACATAGCAACAGTTGTTTTATCACATATGTGCTTGATCATCATCCAGAAAATTTATGTCATCAGCTGTCAGATTTAAAGGCCATAATGCAGTACACACTTTATAAATGTTCACAAAAAACATATAAATTTTTATAAAAAGGTAAATTTTATGTGAACTAACCAGTAGCTTTCATTAGAATTAGGAAGATCATTGCCCAATTGCTCCTCCCAAACCACACATCACATATGTGTGCACACATTTTTATACATATTCAGAACTTCATGTAATCTCTGAGACACTACTGCTGCATATACATATATATGCATGAAGTGAAACATCTAAATTGTGTACTTAATTCTTTAATACTTAATTCATGTGGCATAGGTTTTAAAAATCTGGGTTATTTATCTAATATTTGTGTAAAGTTAAAAAGGTTATGAAGGTCAAGGAACATAAAAGTCTGTGCTGGATGTAATTGTTTTCTCTCCTTTTATTAATGGAATTTATAGAAAGAAATATTTATTGGTTTTCCAGGATTCTGTTAAATTGAAATGCCTCAGATATGAAATAATGCCCTACACATCATTTAAAACACTTAGGATTTATTGCTTTTTGTTTAAAATGAATAGTAACTTCTCTTTAATCAAGTCACATGACTTGTATGCTCACTTTCTTTGTGAGGGTATTAATTTAAAGGCAAAATTACCACTAGGGTTCCATTAATTTCCTTATTTAAATGCTTATCAATGCCCATTAAAAAATAAAAAGGTCAACAGCTCTGTATTTCAAAGCATAAACCATAAACACTCTCCTAGAAAGTGGCCTAGATAAGCTATTCTACAAAATGGCCTAGAATAATTTGATTCATGACGGAACTTCTCAAAGTCGGAACCTACTGAAAGCTCAGTGAAGTATATTTTTCACTTTCCTAGGAAACAATGAAATTATTCATTTATTGTTTTAAAAGTTACAAGATGCAATAATATTGATCTGTGACCTGTTGTATTTCTTCTCAAATTTCCAGAAAAGTAAAACTGGAAATAATGAGATAAAAAAAATAAAGGCAAAATAATAACTAAGCTAATATGGACAATCCGTAGAGTTATTTTAGATCCAGAAAACAAAGACATTTGTCGGATAATATAATGTTTGACTTTCATCATAACATGTATGTAAAATGTGGATGATACCTATTAATATGTAGGAGGAGGTGAGCCAAAGAGCTCATTTTCTCCATCTCTTTATCTACTATCACCCAAACCCAATCAAAATTAAGTCTGGTTTTAAAGGTTTCCAGAAGAGATCATATCACATATATTAGTGATCCAATTAGTCTCTAGTATAAGACCATTATTATTAGGAAGTTCTTCCTGAACTTAATGTATTTCCCAGCTTTATATAATTGACATATTTTTAAATGGCAATCTTCCTAAATGACATGAAGTAAGGACACAGTCCTCCCCATCAAAACAGTTTTCAGTTTGAGACATGACTTATGATTTAACATATATATTCAAAACCTGTAGCCTTTATGTTGAATTAGCCAAACTACCTGGATCATGTTGTGCTGTTTGTACCCTATCCTTCTCCCTGTCTGACTCTAACCCTGAAGGTAATAGCATTCTATTGAGTAGGATAATGATGCTCCATATTCTGGGCTCTGTTTCTTTAAACACACAGTGCCTAGCAGGAAGTAGTTCCTGTGACTGATACATTCACTGAGTGATTTACTAAAGTGGAATACACTTGCATATGTAGCACCTGCTTCTCATAAGTGGGCAGCTTCTTGCTGTCTAGAGGAGTTTGTTTTTAACTTCTACCATTAAACTAGGTGTTGGTCTGAAAGAATAATGCAAATCAACATTTACCAAAATATGTAATTAAATGTGAGACATAAAACTAAAAATAAGGCATTTTTAAACCTATTTTCTTTCATATGTTTGGTTTGTTTGAAGGTTTATACTTTTTTTTTTTAGCCCTACATAGTATTCTGACACTTCTGTGTTCCACAATAACACATAGCCAGCAATTGTTATCTTATGTAAGCTATGTTTGCACAGTCGTGTCTAAATAGCATTCATTTAGAAATTCTGAGGGAATTTTTAAGTGAAATTTAGAACTTCATTCTAAATGAAAATTAGCAATAAAATTAATAGCAATAAGACCTTATTGTTACTAATAATTTTTTGTTAGGCCATAACTTCACATGTCTGGGCAAGAAATGGATTTATAATTTTTATAAATAATTTCAAAAAAATTCCTCTAATGTATGAAATTAATGTAACAGGTTCTGATTGAATGCCATATGTTCTTAATGCATATAGTTAGTTGCTCATAACAATTTAGAAGTATTTTCACATGCTATTTCTTTCGTGTTTTACACGGAATTCATGTAAAAGCAGGTCCCTGATAGTAAATTTAAGAAACAATTATAAAAAGATTTGTCTATTATATGAAATAGAAGAATGAATATTCAAAGGTTTTAATTGGTGAGGCAAAGATTATTTTTCAAATGCAAATTTAAAACAACTGAATTTTTAAAATGTGTTTATGAAAAATGCTTTTTTTTTTTTAACAAAAGTGTAACTGATGTGATACAGCAATCTGTATACGGGGTAAAAATGGGAGTTCATAACCCACTTGAATCAAACTGTGAAATATGATATATTAAGAACTATGTAATGTTTTGAACGACCAACAATAAAAAAAAAAGAAAAAAAAAGAAAAAAAAAGTTTAGAAAGTTTACTTGAAATCAGAACATAAAGAATACCTGGAAGAAGTACTCTGAAAAAATACTGGAGCATTATATAAACTTACATTTAATCTTACTTAAGTTTCCCATGATAATTCAAATAAAATACACTTAGTATTAAATATTCTTAATTCAAAATCAAACTTAGAGCCGTACCTTGGGAACTAGCCAGATGGATTTTCCTTAAGTGTTACTTAACATGTTTTGTGGTGTTACACTAAAGTAAAATCAGTGGTAGTGGAGGGTATAATTCATGGTTCAAAAATTTGTGAGTGTCTGCATTGAACAAGAATATGCATCTCCTCTAAATGAAGAACTCATTTAAACTCTGCCTAGAGAACTAGGGGATTGATTACCCAGATTTACTGTTTGTCTGGTGTCTTCTTTTCAGTACCCAACTCATGTGACTAGTCTTCTTCAGTTCATACTCTGGGTACATTCATCAATTCTGCAGACAAATTACCTGGAAGGTAGTGAGTTGGCAAAAAAATTATGATGATTTACATTTTAGAACCAGATCATAAAAACAATGGTTAGAAGATTAATTTCACATTGCCGCTTTGGTTTTTTGATTCATGTTATCCCAAAACAGCCATAATATTAGACTTTATTAAATGAAATAAAATATCAGGAGTCATGGAGACAAATATTTTGGAATGTAGGAGAGCAACTCAGTAAATTTCAAGTCTTTGAGATTAAAGGGGATCATTAAAAATTTGAGAGCTAGACGATCTTGGCCAAGAAATGTAGAACTATGAGAAAAAAAAAAAACCTCTTGAGTTGCCATTGTCTTAATTTTCTGATTGCTTTATGTATACAATCATGCCATTTAAAAATAACATTTTCAAATCTCTTTCAGATAGCAAACAATATAATTGAATGCCAGCTTGAACCTGAAGCATGACTTGAGGTGTCTGGCACAGGTCACTAGAAGCTCTTCAAGATCTGTACTTAGGTGTAGCTTGAAATCTGTGGTGCAGGGCCCCATTATGATTGTCCCAAGGGACCTTTATAAATATGGGCCTCTAATGTTCTTCCATGATTCCTTTAGGTGAGACTGAAGTAATTTAATTTATAATGAACCTAAGGATGCATCATTTCAGGAAATAAAAGCATAAAAGTCCAAATAAGGTAGTTAGGTCAATTGTAGTGAAAAGGCAAATGGACAGAGAAAATATAGCAAATTTCAAAAGATGTGGTCAGAAATAACAGCAAATAAAGGTACTTCAAAAGCTATGAGTCAACTATAAATAGTCTATATTTAGCTTGATGTATTTCCTTGGACTCCAGCTAATATTTAGAATGGCAATCCAAGCTGGACATAAAATAATTATAAGCAACTAATTTGATGTAACAGACACAAACTGAAGTTGGACAAATTTTGTTTTAAATATGAGTCTTACCTTTATTTACATCTGCAACCTACTTAATTTCTCTTAGCTTCTGGTTTGCCATTGATAAAATGAATTTATTATACAGATTATCATATGTGAAGCAAATGTATAGCTCAGCATATTAGTAAATGTTTTTATGCAGCAGCTTTACCTAGGATGGACTACTGAAGGAAGTTATGGTATTTTCTTTCAAAGAAAACTTTAAAGTATTTTAACTTGAATCTAGGCATAACAATAGAATCTCAAAAATTCAAATATACTGGGAAATAGATTCTATTCTTATTTTTTTTATTTAATATGTTTGTAGTGTGTCATTAAGTATTAGAGTTTTGCCTTGTTGTTGTGATTGTTGATTTTGTTTTGTTTTGCCTTGTTTTTGCAGTGCTTGGGATGAACCCAGGGCCATTCTCTTGCCACTGAGCTAGTACAGAGCTACATTCCCAGTCCTTGATTTGTTTTTTTATGCTCTCAAGGTGATTCTATGCAGTTAAGATTGAGAACCAATGTCATGGATTGTTAGGGAAGAGAAGTCCAGAAAATGGATTTAGCCACTTTTCAAAGTAGAGCATTATTTTCATAATGATGGTGGCCTTTCTAAACTCAGAAAAAGGAGCCTAACTTTTTTTTATAGTGCTTTTTCTATAAACATGCAGATTACTATCTTATTAGTAGCTTAGATTTGGGGGAGGCAGAGGGTTTCTGTTGCAATTACAACTGTGGTGTTCTAGTGCAAAAGCAGCCATATATACTAAGTAAACATAGGCCTTGCTGTGTTCCAGTAAAGTTTTATTTGCAAAAGGGCAGGATTTGGCCCCTGGGCCTTAGCATGTCAACCCCTGCTTTAGTGTGTTAAAGTACAGGTAAGAAAATGTAGTTGAGGACCATCACAATAGCTTTGGAGAAAGTATTCCACATGTGAACAAGTCAAATTAGACACTTGCAAGGCCAAAAAAAGAGCATATGAAAATAAAATGTAATCTAGTGTGAAGACAAAGGTAACCATAGACTTGGAAAGGTCATTAGTGAGAAAAACTGAATGAATGAAAATGCCCTTGTGAGAGTTGGGATTCTGGCAGGGAGTTAGCTACAGTCAAGCAATAAGTAGAGAATACAGGAGAGGTTTGTCTGTTTTGTTTTGTTTAGAGCATTTATTCTATTTATTTGTTGATATTCACATTTTGTGGGAGGACACATAAACAGATGGCTTGGACTCTCTGTTTACTCACATCTAGTTGTTTTGGGTTCAGGATTAATATACAGCATATGTTTAACATGTTATTGTAATTTTTGTATGTATTCAAACTATCCTTTTTTCCATCCTTAACTATCTTCTCCAATGTTATGTTCAAATAAAAACATTTTCTTTTCACTTATCATAATGAAATTTAGAAAGTTTATCTAAACAATCCTAGAGTATAGTAACTGGAAGAGAAAACACATAGATTTCCTATCCAGGACTAACTTTCAAATTGTACTTGAACTTGTTACTCTTTCTCCTTCCTTGTCATCACAGCTGCTTGCCTGGATTCTAGGACTATTTATTTGTTGATTTATTTATGCATGTAGTCCTGGGGTTGAATCTAGGGCCTTATAGTGCCAGGAAATTACTCTACCACTGAGCTACACTGCTGGCCCAACAGATGCTTATTTATTTCCATCTGTAAACATAACTTTTATTAATATTTTAATAACTCAAAATTTAAGTTACATCTTGAAATCAATGTACATGTTCTGAGTCAATAAATATGTACATTGTTTTTGTACTCCAAAGTCTATAATGAGTTTCATTTTATATCTTCCAATAAATAGCAGCTTATAAAATCAGGGAGATATGATAGCAGTTTGTCTTTTGCTTTTTCTTGCATCTTTCCTCTGACAACTACTTCCATGGGAGATTATACTCCTGGGGAAAAAAATCTGATCTCATCACTACCTTACCTACTAATTTTGAGTCCCCAAAATAATTTTGAGTCTTGTCAAAGCCCAGCATAATTGGTGTGGTATATTCAAGGTACTTGTGTATTTAAAATTTTTCTTATTCTGGCCCAAAGAACTATATCTTCATTTCTCAACACCCCTCTCTCCTTTCTGTGGCTTGATGTGCTATTTTAATAATAGTGTTGCAAAAGACTCTGAATTAAGTTTAGTAAAATGGGATTGGTGATGAGCTGAATACACCTAAAACAAGCTTTTCCTGAAGCTTTATAATTTAAAATGGAAAGGGACCATTTCTTTTTTTACAGGAAAGGCCTGACATTTATATGAGAGTGGATTGCTGAAGAAGCTGACGTATAGAATATTTTTATTTGTAAACTTTTAAACACATCAGACACTCTTCTGTTTGGAATTGTTTAGGGAAGCCCATGAGAGAGAAACCAGATGAACTCTGAGGTTGTGCCCAGTTCCAAGAGTTTTGGGATGACTGATGAGTGCATCAAAATGAAATCAGAACATCTAGATGGAAGTGCAGAGAAATTCAGTTAGTCTTTTACATGCTGGCTATCGATATGTCTGAAGACTTGGATATTTAACAGCTGGATGTATGCAATTATTTAAATTAAAGTGTTTCATTAGTATTTTCTGCTCTGAACATTAACATGTTATTATATTACCAACAGGTTCACAAGATAAAGGTCTGTTACTTTATCCCCATCAGCCATCAAATAACATGCATCAAATTGTAGTTATTAGAAAGATAAAAATATGGACTAATTGAAAATTCTCCAAAATTATTTGTTTGGTTTAATGATAAAATAATAATGAAGGAAGATAATAAAGTGAAATTTCATGGTGTATTTTAGTTGTTTCATTTTCATAAAATGGGAATTACCTACTTACCCACCATATATATATATATATATATATATATATATATATATATATATATATATATATATTCATATTGCTTTTTATTTTAAATTTAGGTATGTGTCTTGTGCCTTGGGCTGCCCATACGAAGGAAGTATTACACCGCAAAAAGTCACAGAAGTAAGCTACATCTCCAGCCTTTTTGGTTAATGGTAAAATAATGCATGTTTCTTAAAAGTAGATTTTTAATTTTTTTTAAAAAACTATTTATTGGTTCTATACAGCAAAGACTACAGAGGGCTGTAGAATGGACACTGTCACTGAAGACAGGGTTGCTCACTTAATTGTTTTATTTTAACACTGAAGATCTACCAGTTGGCTATGTTTCAAGGTTAAATGACAGTTGAGTCTTGTGATTTGAGTGCTTTAAGGTAGAAGAATACAAACTTCCATTTCATTTTTATATGGCTTTAAAATAGTGACTTTTCCCCTTTCCATTAGAATGTTGGGGCAGGTTTGTATCCACACATTTAAACTTGGCCTTGGTTGCTTCTCCTTCATAGTTTGGTGTCAGATCTGAATGTACACTGCTTCAGGGTTTTGTTCATTTGTGATCCTGTAGATATTTCTGTTGTGATTAAGTTTCTGTTTTTCCAGAGCAATTTTACAGCAACAGATTACAGTCATTAAATATCTGCTTATTGAAGTTTTTTATTTTCTAGTTCTTCCTTTATTTTTATGAATGCAATGCCCTTATTGCCCTCATTTGGAATTATATTAGGGTATCTCAGATTATCATTTGTAAAGGAAGCATATTAACACAAACTGCTGCTATGATTTTAAGGTTTAATAAACTTAATAATATGGCACTAAATCAGTGAAGATAACATTATTACAAAATCCAAATTTAGACAGGACAAACTCAGTCAACTAAAGTCACTCCTCTTTCATGTACTCACTCAAACTTTTGAAACTTGCTGCAGATTTTTCAAATAAGATCTATCACATCATCTTATTGAAACAAAAATCTTGCACACAAAGGCAGGTATGTTATTAAATAATGAAGCTTAGATTTTGTACTCTTTCACCAGAATCCTTGCTTTTCTCTCTTTTGCTCTGCTTCACCTATGGATGTACCACACACTGGATTCCTGCACCAGAATGCCTGAGGGGCTGCTAAGAGAGCTCTGTCAAAGGCAGATTGGAAGCCTTAAACATTCAGGATCAGCAGCATCTTAAAGAGACCCTTTGCACTGTTTTCATTTTGTACTCTTTTTTTCTCTAAAATGACTGTTTCAAGCTGCAATTATCTTTTCAAGCCTCTAGTCCTCCCTTTTTCTTCCCCCAACCCTTGGCTTTTGCTTTATCATCACACCACCCTTTACATTTTACTATTTCCTGCCTAAGACGCTCTTTACATTTTGTATTTCAGCTGCCTGGAACCTGCTAATCTGTGCATTCCATATCCTTTCTGGAACCCTCTTCTTAGACCCTTCCTTCCTTCACTGTTCAAGCTTACTGTATCTCAAGTTTTCACCTAAGTCCTTCCTGCTTGACAGATGGGTCAATTTCCTTTGATGTATGCTCATAAAATCTTGTTTCTTTGTTTCAGAATTCTTATTTTAGCATATGTTATTATACATTTCTCAGTGGTGTTGTATAAAATATGTTCTCACAGACTGAAAACTCCATAACAGCATAAGCTATGTCAGTATCTGCTTTCCTATCTACATAGTGCCGGGCATAAAATAGATTCTGGGGAAGTACGTGTTGAATGAATGAATGAGTGAATGAGTAGTACATGCCAGATTTTATATAGAGTGACTTTACACATTCTCATTTTCACAACCAAATATGCCATTAACATTGGTATGATTAACATAATTTTTTAAAAATGACATAATTAAGGCTTAGGAAACATACCAAAGGAAGAAATTTTGTTGTCTGTATCCTACAGACTAGGAATTAAGGTCTTAATAGGTGGATTCATCACTAGCTTTGATGGGACTGATATTTAAATCCAAATCTCTGATTCCAGAACCCATGTCTTTGTCAAAATATCATGCTGTCTTCATGCAAATTCACATTATTCTTTGAAAGTGACATTAGTTATTGGGTTTGAGGAGACATTACAATTTATCTTGTACAAGTGCATTCATTTATGAGTCAGAAAAACTAGACCAGTACTCTACCAATTGAAAAGGTGAAGCTGCTACTGATGTCTATTGACCTTTGATGTCATACCTAGAAGAATACTGCTTTCCAAGTAAATCTGTAATTCTTATGTTTGATTAAAGTGTTGAGACATATCAGCTTCCCATCATTAAAAGTGTGGCATAACTGAATAGATAAATGGATAATCAAACAGATGATTCTGACATAACCTTGAATGTTAGAAAAGGATAATGATAGTAATTTCATTCAAAGTTTTATGTAATGCTTAGAATTTAATGAGAAAGGGGAAGGACTAGAAACCTAAAGCATATATTTCCATGGATAAAGTCATTTTAGTTGTGATTTTTACCTCTAGATGGTGTTTGCTAAGGAACAAGGAAGTATAAGTCTGTTCATTTCCATTGTCTTATTAGCTCTTGGTCTTTCTCAACAGGTGTCTAAGAGATTGTATGGCATGGGTTGTTATGAGGTTTCTCTGGGAGACACCATTGGAGTGGGGACTCCAGGAAGCATGAAGAGAATGTTAGAAAGTGTCATGAAAGAAATACCTCCAGGTGCTCTTGCTGTTCACTGTCATGACACTTATGGACAGGCCTTAGCAAATATCCTTACGGCCCTTCAGGTATTTTGCAATTTTGTGTTACAGACTCCTTGCTTTTCTCTCTTTTGGGTGCGTCTCCTTATTTGTAATATAAGCACGTTAAGAGTGTTAATGAAATAATATTTATAAAATGTTATGAATATAATATTCAAGCATTTTATATTATAAACAGTAAAATGTTAAGAATATAATGTTTAAATATGATAGGCATTCAGGAAGCAGTTGTAAATTCAACATGTTTTTGTTAGGGCAGTGAAGGTCTCATTGTTGTTAATTTGATTTGATTAAATTTGTGAATCTGTTATTTTTAATTATTAATCCTAGTAGAGCTATGTCTGCTTGTTTCAACTCCCATATGCTCTCAACCATAAAAATTAATAGACTGAAGTATGATGATATTTTGAGGAGAGCAAACAAAAATCGTAGAATATACTATTGTAATTTTTGGAACAAATGCTTTTTGTTATTTTGTGAACTGTGGTGGGTATATATGGAGACAAAGTGCAGAATATTTTGCTTGAAATGTTTTCCTGATGTTGGCAACCCTGCATTTGACAGAGCCTTCTCTTTTTAAATCAAGTGAAATCCATTATATGATAAAATGAAGAGATCTAAAAAGTTGAATTACTTATTAAATTCTGTGTTGTTTTAAGTTTACTTTAATATATATATATATATATAGCATTTTGTGAATATTATTTTTAAATTAGTGTTAGTTTTTTAAATTCAGCTAAAAATTGATGAGTCTGATGATCTTTGAACCAAGTATTTTGACAACTAAATATAAGACTGTATGAAAGCTTTTTGATGCGGCTGAAAATCAATATGTAAAGCTTAATGTCAGAAGTGTACAGTTGCTTGGCAAATGTTGAAAAACAATGGGAAGAACAAGCTCCACAAGAGCTTATTTTGACATTGTAACATATGTGCATAAATCCTAACTTATCTTCTGGAACCAAGTAAGGAACATTCTGTTGACTCAGAGAGAAGATAAAATGTTGTCCTCTGGTCTTTCAGACATGGGGATTTTTACAATTTTCCTTGCCTAGGTATTCTAGTTTCTAAAACAATAGATAACTAAGCTTTATTTCAGGATTTTGAATTCAGCTACAACTGTAACTTATTAAGTGTTCCTGAGCAAGTTCCTGAAGTAGTTTTAGTCAGTCTCTCTCTCTCTCTCTTTCTCTCTTATTTCTCTTTGTAGATGTATCTTCCATATTTGAATACTTTGAGTAATATTTTATTTGTGTAGCAAATTTATTATTCAATGAATGGTAGTTTAGTTCTTGGGGATGAAAAGCTATAGTGTAATATCTGGGAACCCAAACTTTTTTTGTATGTGTGAACTCTATATGCTTCTTGAAAAATGCTGAAATACAAAAGTTATTGCTGATTTTGCATTGTGAATGGTTAAGGAAGGCCTATCTGAGGAAGAATATCATATGCTACATAATTATGTTTCAGTCAACACTGATCTTATATACAATAATGGAGCTAAAAAATTCCCATCACCTAGTGATGTCACAGCCATCATAATGTCCTGTTGCAACATTAAACATTGTGCTGCTCAAGTGTTTATGGTGATGCCCTGTAAATGCACCTATCAGGCTACCAGCCTATGAAAGTCTAGCACATACAGCATAGCACATATTACATAGCACATAAAATATTGTGTATGGCACATAATACTTTACAATGATAATAAAGAACAGTTACTGGTTTATGCATTACTATACCATACTTCTTATTATTTTTTTCTGTTGATTTGAAAGAGGTTTTTTGGTGGTTTGGGGTATTGAACCAAGAACCTTAAGCTTCCTAGGCCCACACTATATCACCGAACTCAACCCCTAGCCCTAACATTATTAAATTAAATTAATTAATTTATTAGTTAGTTTATTTTTTGTGGTGCTGTGGATTGAATATAAGTCCAGTACACTAAGCTATATCCCCAGCACTTTTTTATTTATTAGTATTAATTTTTGAGACAGGCTCTCACTAAGTTGCTCAGGTTGACCTTGACCTGTGATTCTCCTGTGTCAGCTTCCTGAGTTGCTGGGATTATAAGTGTGTGCCACCATGCCTGGCTTGAATATACTCCTCTGTTTATTAAAAAAATACTGCAAAACAATAATGCCATGTTATGCAAAGAGCTGCCTCATATATCCTATGTTTACTGTGTCTCTGGAATGCATCAAGAGGCCATTTGGAGTGATTGGCCAGTGCACTATATGATATTTGCACAATGGCAAAACCACCCCTTTCCCATAGTTAAAAGATATGTAACCATAATTGTTAAAATCAGATGTGAAGAATTACAAGGAACAATCTCTAATAAGGACTGTGTGTGTGTGTGTGTGTGTGTGTGTGTGTGTGTGTGTGTGTAAAGAAGAATGTTTTAATACCATTTGGGCAAAAAGCCCTGAGTGATAGGAGGAACATGTCCTCAGAACTAAAAGAAGACTAATGTATTCAGACGAATAAACTAAGATCTATACAATTTTCAAATTTAGTTCAATTGTATCATCTCTTTTTTTAGTTAAGAGCTAAAATATTGGGGCATGTAGGCATCATGTTATAGCCACACAGGGGACAAGAAACAACTCTGGGCAGAAGCAGGGCAGGGAACATGGATGAGAATCTATAGAATACTGTTTTTCTGGCAGTGGGTGGGGGAGAAATACAAAATCTCCCTGTATCCAACATAACCTTTCATAGGCCCTTAGTGGGTTTAGGGTTCAAATTCACATTGCCTGCAGAATTTGAAAGACCCAAGCATATAAATTATTTTTAGATAGTTGAGAGTCAGAACCTTCAGATTCCAAGAACAGGTCTTTTATGGAGGAACACATCTTCAGCTTAAGCTAAACTACTATTTGGATTACTGTGTGTGTGTGTGTGTGTGTGTGTGTGTGTGTGTGTGAGAAAAGGTAGGTGTGTGTGTGTGTGTGTGTGTGTGTGTGTGTGTGTTTGTGTGAGAAAAGGTAGGTTTTTACCCTTCAGCAGCTCCCATGGAGTACAAAGTCTAAGCATCTGCAACTGTGTTTTCTTTTTTCCCCACATACACAAACTGTATGTATATATGGCAGGCCGGGATACAGAGGGAGGCAAGGACTTAGAAAGATACTAGTATGCATCCAGCTTCAGTTACATTGCCCCAGACTTAATTAATAGTCACAGGGTACACACATGGACAAAGGGTAACACTGACTTATAATAAGCAACTTCACATGAGGCTTGTGAGGCCACTATCAAGGAATGACGGAGAAAAAGTTCAAAAAGGAGAGATGAGCTGAGGAAACAGAAAGTTGAACAATTGTAGAGTGTTTTTGTCATTTTTAAAATTTTTTGCCATCCACTTTTATATAGTTTGATAAAACATTGACAATCTAAAAAATATTGCTGATTTGTTGCATTCCTGAAATTGCATGTAATTAAGGCAATCTTTACATGTTTTAGAACTTTTAGGTTTATTAAAGATAATTAGATGTGGTCTTGGAATGTCACAGAAAATGCCTACTTGGTGGTCCCAAGCAGGACTACATAGGGAGAGTCTACCAGAGCCCTTTTATCAATCCTTCAACCGGTCACTAATAACAACAGCAAAACAACCAGGTTCAACTTTGAAGGACACGAAAGGATGTCTTGGAAAAAACTCTCAGTGTTTGAATAGAAGGGAAGTCAGAGAAAGTCCAGCTTCATTATGAACAGGGCTGATCTTGGCTTCAGGAAGCAGTGGCCATACTTTACTTTTTAAAATGGAATCTTTGAAGTGGCTGCTAGTAAAATTGGTGGTGGATGTGGGGTGGATATCATTTGCTTTAATTTAGAGGTGGAGAAACAGTTTACAGTGTTCCAAACTGGAAGTTAATATTAAGGCAAGGAGACATGTAATAAGTGGAAACTTGGCCACAATGGTAGGAAACAAATGAGAGTTATAAATGGAACGTCCCCCTCAGTCTGGAAAGCACATACTAGTCATATAATAGAGGGATCTTTCTTGGTTCCCAGGTTTTATTGTATTTTTTTTATTACTTAAACATATGACTTACAGGACTAGAGATGGTTGTATGGAAGTCAAGAATTCATAATTATTAGATATTATTTAATATAAATTATTCTGAGAGTATAGATTTAAGTGTGGGATATTTATAACCACCCAAAAGTAAAAGAGCAAGAAAATGAGGTGACAAAACGTGCACTATTTTAGTAACGGAAGAAATGTACATAGTCCTATATACTTGTCTCGATTTTTAATGTAAAAATTAAGCTTCACTCTCTTGCATATTCCCTAAGTGCCTAAGTCAAACACCAGTGAACAAATTCTTTAATCTACTTAATACTAAAAAGTTGCTCATTTTCCTCTACTAAAATGATTTGAGTCTCCAACAAATTAGCTCCAATACATCAAATAACAGAACATGTTAATTGGTAGTACAGAGACAAAACAGAACAGGCAATATTTAGACTCCTCATGAAGAAATACTGTGTGCTTTTTTCTCTCTTAAACTTAATAGACTTTTAGCTAATGTGCCTTTGCTCATAATGTTTTCCATATGTTTATTATTCTTTTAGAAATACCAAATTGTTAACCTAATTCTTACATCAAAAACATTCATTTTTCATATAGACTCTTAATAAACCATATTAAAATGCCACCAAGCAACAAATCTTTCTTCATATAATTTGTTTTTCAGGTTTCTAAAGAAGAATTAAAAAAAAAACCCTTCCCATTCCTAGCCAGATAAACCTCTCTGTTTCCCAGTTACATACTTGTTATGAAGGATGTTATGATGTCTATCTCCCCGAATTGTGCAAAATTGAGATGAGGTGCAGATTTTCTAGAATGACATAGAACACTTGGTTAGTACTATCTTTACAGTCACTGTGATTACTACTACTGCTAATGGGTAATAATAACTTTTATTATATAGCTTATTTGTGAGTGGAAGCAGAATACGTAAAGCATTGCATTACAAATGTGTTTTACAAATCATGCATTATATTGAATTTATTTCTTCAAAACAGCTGCTAAACAATTAAATAGAAATAGAAGTTCAAAAAAGAAAAGAAAAAGTTGAAAACTTTGTTCTCTACAGAGGTTTTATGAAGTCATCAATAATTTATTTAACAGATATTCATTTTATTAGATCTCGAATCAGATTCGAATTTTAAAAGTCCTGATTCAAATTTCTTTACTGCTATAGGGAAAACTATTATCACTTATCCATGTTTTCAAAATCTTTTTGATCTTGAAATATATTCCTTGCTGTACAGTTGATTCTTCCAACACAGTGTCCTACTGGAAAATATTCTGATAGAAAGATGGAATGATAAATAAGCTACCCCCCCCCCAAAAAAAAAGAAGAGGGAGAGGGAAGGGAAGATATCAAAGAGAGAAAGGGGAAAGCTACTTGCTACTGTAATTGTAATTATGACTATTTCTCTGATTTGTACAAAACTGAGAGGCAATGCAGGATTTTGATAACAATGCAAGGAATTGGTTGGATTGGATTTATGGATGTTCAAGTGGTAACCAAGGTTATTGAGCCACAGATAAGAAAAAGATGAACACAGTATCCTTGTATATATTTTTTCCAAATGGCTAGATTGCTTGCATCAATGATAAAGAGTGGTTAAATATTTGAATAATTCTTTTCACTTTAGTTTATCTCCAAAACATTTTCATTGATATAAATGTCTTATTTGTGTGTGTGTGTGTGTGTGTGTGTGTGTGTGTGTAAACAGTAGGATTTATCAAAAAATAGGAACAGAGCTTTTACAGTGCACCAGGGGACCTGAGGGTAGTTTTGTCCTGGCAAGTATGCCAGTCAAGGGGTTTATGAAGCACTTGATTCACTGTTCTCTCTGATTTTGACAAAGGTGACCAGTCAGTTTGTTTTTAGGAATATTCTAATTTTTATCAATTTCCATATATCTCTACAGGAATCAATGGGTACTTAGAAAAAAGCTGCTTTTAAACTAGATGCCATTCAATTAGCTAACATTTAAAAAATAACACTTATGTAAAAGTATGCCATAAAGAGCTAAAAATGAAAGTAGTTAATCTTCATGTAAGAGTCTATGTGCTTGAAACTCACCAAGAAAGTAAATATGTCTAGCCTGGCACAGTGGCACATGCCTGGAATCCTAACTACTCCTAAGACTAAGGCAGGAGGATCAAAAGTTCAACTTCAAGGTCAGCTTCAGCAACTTAACAATGTTATTAACCTTGTCTCAGGATTAAAAACAAATAAAATTTAAAAAAAGTCTGGGATATAGCTCAGTGATGGTCCATCTTTGGGTTAAATCTCTAGTACCACCAAAAAAGAGAAGAGAAAAGAAAGCAAACGTGTCTAAAATTGCTCTTTCTGTTCCACATCATTTCATACATGCTGGACAAACAGGAAAGCAAAATAAAATTCATTATCATGTTTTTCCTATTAGTTAAAAAAAAAACAAGTGAGCACTTGAGTTTATCAGTAGAAGGTTTGGGTTTTTTTTCTTTTTAATCATGGTTTAATTTTTAAAAAAATAATTGTTCTCTCACCTGTGTCAGCTCTTTGACTTACAATTGAGTAGTACTCTGGGATAAAGTGATAAACATAGGAAACAGCATACCTTATCATCTTCATTCCCACAAGTCATAGCTCATCAGACCAAGGGAAATCTCCAACACAGATTAGACAATTGGAATATTTTTCTTGGGGTCCATAGGCTAAGTAGTCAGAGGTGAAGCATTGGATAGTAGGTGTATAGAAAAGCAAAGTGAAGGACTATACGGCTGAGAGAAAGTAGAAGATGTAGAATGTAGCTCCCTGTTAACCATTCATGTCTCACAAAGTCAAGTGTTGTGTTTTTGCTTCATTTTATTGAAATTCTCCAATGTCCTCCCAAAGAGTACTTCTGTTTTTTACTTAAGTTTTCAAGCAAGGATACACTGACAAGGACATTGACTTCTGATTATCTGCAGATAATGATATTACAAAAGTCATATTTTTGTGACCTTTCTTTTTCTCTTATGCAAAAGAAATTGTAAGCTGTATGGTAATACCTATTTCATGACATTTCCTATCAATTCAAAATATATATAGTTAACCAAAGTATCCTGTTTGCTCTTCTTGGCAATTTTGATTTGTGAGATTATATGAATTCCAGAAATTAAATTTGTGGATTTCTCTTTGTTTTTAAACACTAATTGTACCAACGTAAAGAACAATATTAGGCCTCAGCTATTATCATATTTAGAATCAGGAGGATAGAGTCATCCTGGCTAATCTTCATCTTTTCTAAAATTAAATATTCTTAATTTAAAATGAATCTTTATTGCTATTATCATCTTTAGAGGGAAAAGACCCTGCATTATGAATTACTACCATTATTTTATTTTCAATCTAATCTGTCTTCTTAGGACTGAACTTTGGCTTTTTTATTATTTGTAGGGAATAGGGGTATAAAATGTGATTCTTTCCATGGCATAGGAAATGGAAATTTCAAAACATATTATCTTTTTGAGCATCTTTCCTATTGCTTCTGCAAATGTCTCATTATTTTAATCTTGTTTTCAGTATCTTGTTTTCAATTAAGTATTGTCACATCTCTCTCAACACATGTGGCTCTAATTTGGAAATCTTGCTATTATGCCCTGCTGTTTGTACAAAACACATTAAGATTTTTCATTTTCCAATTTCATTTAAAATGTTTTTTCTCTCTTCAAAGATCATATTTACAGCAGATTTTATGCACACCCTTACCCTAGAATATAATGCAACACAGAACTATTCCTTTAGAATATTTGTTTGAAATTGTCCAGTTTGTTATTAAATATCAACTTTTAATCTCATGACTATTTTTTTAGCTTAATGTAATGTAACTAATTAATGGTTATATATCCAGCCTTCACATACACAGACACACACACACACACACACACACACACACACACACACAGTTGGAGCCACTGATAATTATAATAACCAAAACCAAGAAGCTATTAGATTTATTGTAGGAACAACTGTCTTATATATTGCCTGAATATTTCTAGTTCTGGATTTGAGCTAGGTGGAAGTATATACATCATTAGATCATACTGGCTCAATCTTATGAACTCACATTTCAGTATAGAATACCAGAATACTTATTTAACAGTACCCATAAAGGTTAGATTCAAGACTGAAAGACAATGGCACCTATAATAACTGTCAGGGTCAGGTTATAATTACATATTTTCCTGGTTCATTTTTACAGTGCTGGTATTGAACTTAGGACTTCACGCATGCCAGGCAAGTACTCTATCACTAAGCCCCATCTCCAGCCCATAGTTATATATTTCTACTAAATGCTTTTCAGATGGAGGATGAGTTCAATAATCACAAGTCAAATACTGTGAATCCCCATCTGAAAGGCCCCAAATTCATTCCATTTGCTTATAAATGACTCTTTACTATAAAGCAGAATATTGAATAGAAATTATTTCTGTAAGTTGTGACCATTTAGAATTATTTTTTAAAATTATTTTAACCAAGAAGGATTTAATGACTCCCTTTTTATGTGATAGTATTTCTGCTGTTAGATATAATGAATAATTAAAAAGCAGAATGAAATATCGTCTTTTCCCTCAATAACTTTTAAAGTTATTTTATTTATTTAGTGTAGTTCTAGGGACTAAACCCAGGGTCTCACACTTACCACACTTTACTAAACATGTGCTCTACCACTGTACTACACCTCAGTCCTGTTTCCTCAATAATGTGGAAGGCTGAGGATATAGCTTAGTGGTACAGCACTTGCCAAGTATGCATGAAGCCTGGGTTGTTCAATCCCCAGAACAGAAGGAAAAAAAAAAAGGTAGAAATCTCATCAAGCTGTTTAGGTAAGGAGTAAAGTTATATTCACTCATGTTGTAAATTTAAGTTATGCTGATTTTAATTTTTTTAAAAAATCACGCACTATAATAGTGGTCAGACTCACATTATTGTTACATATCTCCTATCCTCACCCACCTTTTTTAACAGTAGTAGGTATTAAACTCAGGACCTCATGTATGCCAGGCAAGCACTTTACCACTAAGCCACATCCTCTGCCTACAGTTATATGTTTCTTCTAAAGACTTTTCAGATTGAGTGAAAATCTTTTGTAATAATTTTTTTTCTGATGGAAACTGGTAACAAATTAACCAAGAAATATAAAGATCATAATAGTCTGAGCCATCCTTTTCAAAAATGTCATTTTATTTTTGTTATAATCCATAGTATTATAAAAAATTCCATACTTTGTAGTTTATTCATAAAGACATAAAATGTACATGTTTCAATCTAACTCAAACAGTGAAATGATCTAATACGAGGGAAGAGTCACACAAGAGTAAGCTCAAGTTACCAACCTCTGAGTTTTAGGTAGGAGCAGGTAGGTTTAGGCTGTGTCACAGGAACCCTTGGGATACACTGCCCCAAAACCTGGGGAGTTGTGCTTTCCTTTTTTTCTTTTTAACATTTAAGGTAATGGACAGTCATCTGGATGTTTTTAATTAGAATGACTTAACCAATGTTTTGATTTAGAGAAGGCAATCTAAATTATTTGTGAAATATGAACTGGTATAGTTCTGGGTGGTGCCGAGATGAAGAGTGTGGACACCAGAGACACCAAGACTTAGGAGAAGGCTACTGAAGAAGTCCTGTGGTTAATGAAAAATGATGAGAATGTTTGTGTACCCTCCAGATTCATATGTTGAAATGCAGTTCCTAATGTAATAGTATCAAGAAGTGAAACCTTTGGGTGATGATTAGATCCTGAGAGCAGAGCCTTCAAGAAGGAGATTTATGCCCTTATAAAATAGGCCAAACTTAAAGTCCCAAAAGAGGACTGAAGATATAGCTAAGTGGTAGAGCACATGCTTAGCCTGTAGAAGGGCCTTGGTTCACTTCACAGTACATGCACAAATACGTGTGAATACACACACACACACACACATACACACAGCTAAAAGATAGCTCCAGCTTTCATCTTGGCTGGCAAAATAGTGATGTCATTTATCCATACCCAATAATACCATGGTCATCATGAGGAGTTTAGAGCTGGAGTAAATCCAGAGATAGGGTGGAGCTCTCAGAGGTGCAGTGAGAAAAACCAAGCACTTGAATGACACAGTGATTGGTGGTGGTGGTGGTGGTGGTGGGGAGTGTGGCTAACAAAAGGAGATGCAGAATGACTGCATTTCAGTGTTCTGGAGCAAGGATGTGGTTGGCACCCAGGGATGATTAATTCTGCTTTGCATGAGACCCTGCCACACCACAGTATGTTTTTGCACCTTGATTTCCAGTATGAATACTGATGGCAGTGGTGCATGTTGGAATATATAACAACAAATCCCATTACTATATGTAATTATAATGTATCAATAAAATATAATTTAAGAAAGGACGCTTGAGGGATTTTCTTTGCCTCTTCCTCTAGGTGAGGACACAGAGAAAAGGTGCCAGATAGCACTTGTGAACCAAACAATGGCCCTGGCCCTGACTGGATCTGTTTGCACCTTTGTCTTAGACATCCCAACCTCTAGAATTTATGAGAACTAAATTTCTGTTGTTTGTAGCCACCCAGTTAATGGTATTTTGTTATAACACCTTGAAAAGACTAGGACAGACTGTAAGACAACATAAAGGGTGTGTTAAAGAAATTCCATGCAGAATCAATGCAACTAGGAATTGCTTGTGAGTGCAAGTAAGGTGAGGTGATAGAGTAGGGTTGGGAAGAAGAAAGAGCACAATGACTCTTATGTTGCAAGATTAGAAAAATAGGTGGATTTCATCAGGATACTTGAACTTCCTATGGCATTGCCAGCTTCATGAGAACAGATGTGGAACCAGCTTGCTAATGATAGTAATCCACATTTTACAAGCTCTTTGTTCCACAGGGCCATGGCCCTGGGCAGAGTTACTTCCAAGAATGTTGTGGAAATAATTTCTAAGGGTCTCCCAGTTTCTCAAGCAAATAGACTTCTGGAAGCCCTGCCTGGGAAATAAAGCAGTGTGTACAATCAGATCTAAATTCTGCATTCATTATTTTATTGTTGGTTAAAACATTTGTAGTGGGACTTATTGGTTTGTTTTCTACTAATTAAAATGTTTTTTTTTTATTTTTAAATATTTGAAAGAAGAAAAATTAATTACATATAATCCTACCACACAGGGAAAAAGGTAGTATTAAGTATTAAAATATATTATTCTCATTCTTATTCATACTTGTGTGCATATCTATACATATATATTTGTGTGGATGATGGGAATTCTGAGGCACGAGTTTATTTTTCTGTATTCAATACAGACAACAAGCACCTCATCATTAAAACTTTTGCAAACATAATTTTTCAGTTAAAAGCAGCCTACTACTACATGTGTGTATGTTAAAAGTTTATATTAATTTAACCAATCCCATTTTTGATTGGGAACATTTATTTTACTGTTCTTGTAATATAATTTTTTGTTCACCTTACTTAGACTGGAATTTATGGAATAAATAGTAAGAACAATAGACGGCTTTTAATGTATTAGGTATATCAATTTTCTTCAGAAAGAATATTTTCATCCTATATACTGTATTTATATAATACCAAATTCAGCAATCTTCACCATTAGAAGGTATTATAATTTAAAATGCATTTGAAATTGATGTGCAATTATTATACCATTTTAATTTTGATTGGATATAATTTGTTACTAGTTATTTTTGAGTAGTTTTTTTGACTATTTGTATTTTATAGATAAAATGTTAATCTGGGGCTTTGCCTACTCTTTGTTGAAGTACCTTTTCTTGTTAAGAAGATCTACTTATAAATTAATAAGTTACCACTCATTTCTCCCTATGTGTACTTATGTACATATTGTGAAATTATTGTTCAAATTTCATTTTTAATTTAATATGATTTAAATTTGTTTTAATTATTAATGACCTTATTCAAAAACATTGAGTATATACTATCTACCAAATACTTTTGTAAGTACATAAATAGTGGTAGAATGTCCTCAAACAGCTCATATTCTTGTCAGAGAGTACAAATGCTGAAAAAAATACATGATATAAAACTGCAATTTTCAGTATATTAATTGATGAGAAAGGCAACCAGAAATGAAAGAAAAAAATTTAGACAATGGGAAATTTGGAGCATGGGAAAGTGAGGAAGTTGAGGAAACAATCTTGAGAAGTTGAAGCAACTAAGGGAAGAAGGTGAGGATGTTACTTTCTCAAGTCTGGGAAAAGAGCATTCCAGGCTCAGTGAATAGTTACATCAAAGATTCTAAAGTGTGTTCAACAAAAAACAATGTGTCCAGTGTGACTGGAGCTGGGTGAGTAAGGAGTGAGGGGAATAGAAGAAGATCTTTGTAAGCAGTGGTGTACCCTTTCCCTTGTAATCTGTAGAAGATGGGGAAAAACTGCAGGGTTTTGAGCAGATCTGGATTAGTTTTTTTTAAAGGATCATGTTGGCTGTTCTCTTGAGACTAGACTGAAAGGGAGCAAGATTGGAAATGGGAAGACAAGTTAGGAAGGAGGCCCTTACAATAGTTATGGCAACAAGTGGAAATAATTTGAATAAAGGTGATAATTGTCTGAGGTGGTGAGAAGATTCTAGATATATTTTGAAATTTTAATTGATTTCTTTTTTTAATTTTATTTATTTTTATTAGTTACACATGACAGTACAATGATCTTGACATTTCATACATTTGAATCAAATGGGGTATAATTTCTCATTTTTCTGATTGTACAGGTTGCAGAATCACATTGGTCATACAGTCACGTATATACATACAGCAGCAGAATATAATAGACATTATTATTATTATTGAATTGATTTCTGACAAATTGTGTGTAGAGGGAAGGGAGGGAATCATAGGTGTACTGAAACATTTGCTTGTGAAACTGGAAGGTTAAAGAAGTCATCAACTGAGACAGGGCAGACTCTGAGTAGACAAAACTTGAGACTGAAGATTAGAATTTAAATTTGGAGTATGTTGTATGTGAGAAATTTATTTAACATCTAGATGAAGATGTAGAGCAGGAAGTTACATGTCTAAGAAACGTTCTTGGATAATAAGTCATTTCTGAAGATACAAATTGGGAAGTAACTTTGTCTGTGTTCATGGAAGATTGATTCTGGGCAAAAGCCTTCCTGCCTCACAGATTTCAAAATCCTTGAATGCTGAAGTGTCTTATTTAAATTGGTACAGTATTTGTGCACAACTTACATACATCTCCCATATTCCTTAAATTATCTCTAGATTACTTATAATAACCAATATAATGTAAATGCTGTGTAAAAATGACAAGAAAAAAGTTTTATATATGTTCAGTGAAGACACAACTTTTTTTCTTTGTAGTTACTAGTGACAAGATTTCCTTCTTTTTATGACTAAATAATATACCATGATATAGATGTACCACATTTTCTTTATCTACTCAACCACTGATGGATGCTTAGGTTGATTTCATATTGGCTAATATGGAAATCCTTCAGTGAACATGGGAATATTCATATCTCTTTGTGATACAGATTTCATTTCCCTTGAATCTAAATGTGGCTTTATATCTTTGTTAGTCTACTTTGTGTCACTGTGACCAATATACCCAACATAAAGAATTTACAGGAGGAAAACTTTGTTTTGGCTCTTGGATGCAGAGGTTAAGTCCATGATCAGCCAACTAGATTGCTCTGGGCCCAAGATAAGGCAGAACATCATGGCAGAAGGGCATGTCAGAGGAAAGCAGCTCAAGACATGGCAGCCAGGAAGCAGAGAGTGCTTGAGTTCCAGGAGCCCAGGGTAATATAATCTCCAAGAGCACATCCCATGTGACCTACTTCCTCCAGCCACACCCTACTCATCCACAGTTACCATCCATTAATCCATTCAAATTAAATCCATAAAATGGATTAATCTTCTGATTAGCTGATAGCTCTTATGCTCTAATCATTTCACCTCTCAAACTTCCTGCATTGTCTCACATCAGAGCTTTTGGGGATAACTTATATTACACATAAATCAAAACAGTATCAGATTTTAAATCTTATAGAAAATGTCCTATTTATTAGTACTTTTCTTAAAATCTTCTTGATTATTTTAATGCTTATGTTATCTAATAGAATTTAACAAATATGTTTAAAATTCCATTCTCCAAATATCCCAAACACTAAATACATAGATTAATTTAGAGATGATTAATTTAGAGATGATTATATATGTTCATATTTTTATGACATCAATTTTTTGAGGTAAAAACTTGAGGTTTAAAGAGGATGGCTTAAAAAGTAGGTTCCCTTTACTTTGATCTCACAGTAACTACAGATAACCAAATGAAGCTCACATTTTTTAGTAAAATGTTTTCAGTTCAGTAAACATTCTTAAAAGAAATATTTACTTCAGGATAATGCTAAGTCTTTCCATACAATAAATTGGTGTGATTTTATTTATTAAATTTATTATTTATATAAAAATTAAATTGGGTTGTTTTCTTTTTTAGAAGGCCTATGCATTCTGATTTTTTTTTCTGTTTAATATGATACTGCTTCTGTTTCTCTTTCTTAGTTAAACTGCATCTTTTCTGTTTTCTTTCACTCTGTCCTCTGTTCATTCAGAAATTGAGTCTCTCCAAGACTAGATTTTTCATTAAACAGAAATCTTTTTTTTCAGATTTCTCAAAATGTTCTCATACTTATTTATATATAAAACATTTAAATTTGTTTATGCTAAGTATATGAATACCACAAGCAATTTGTGGGGGTGTAACCTTTGCTTGCAGGATATGGAAAATATTTTTATGACATCAATTTTCTGAGGTAAAAACTTGAGGTTTAAAGAGGATGGTTTAAAAAGTAGGTTCCCTTTACTTTGATCTCACAGTAACTACAGATAACCAAATAAAGCTCACATTTTTCAGTAAAATGTTTTCAGTTCAGTAAACATTCTTAAAAGAAATATTTGCTTCAGTAACCAAAACCCACCATTTTCAGTTAAAGGTTCAAATTAAAAGAATAGTGTTTTTCTTCTGTTAGGAACGAATATGTAATTTATTTTTCTATATAGACATTTTGAACATTTCCCCTTGAAATTACACAAGACTTTATAGATAGCAGATCTTAGGGTAAAGTGTACTAGTAAACACTTCAGCTATATAAGAAGTCCAACAAAATTATTTTAAAAGAATACCTATAGATGAATTCATTAAAAATGAAGTTTGAAGAGAAGGAAAACTTTTTATGTGCTAACACAAAACTCAATAAAGTGATCAAAGCAACTTACAAAATTTTACCCTGCTTCATTTTTGCCTTATTTGCACATGCACACAAAAGACCTCCCTAAGGACTGAGAGTTCCCTCCCTAAGGGAACTCAGAGACTATGTTAATTCAAAATAATTATAAGTTATGAATGTTAATATATTTGTCAATGAGGTAATGATGTTTTATTATTTAAAATCATGGTGTCTTACTATAAAATCCAACATTGAAAGTGTGTTTTTTGTCTCAAATTCCAGGCATATGAGTTCATACGTTGCATGAGTGGGAAGATGTGACTAAGTTATGAAGAAGTAGAAATGAAACCACTATTCCTTTAAGGAAGTTTTATGTGTCAGAGTATAAAAAAATAATAAGAGGGAGACAGATGAAAAGGAGCCTTGCTTGGACATTTTACTTGAAATATGAAATTGAAAAGAGAAGGAAAGGAAGTGTGGCAAATATTATTATCCTTCCCCCACTCCCCAGTCTACACGAACATGGATAGGTATCCATGGATTACCGACTTTCTGAAATTGAGAGAATTCAGATAAAACTTTGCTGTGGTGTGAATTTAATTGAAGGGCTACCTTGTCTAAAGAGATTTCACATTGTTTAATGGCAAAAAAAAAAAATGATGCTGAAACTAAGTTACAAATAACTTCCAGAAATAGGTATGTTTTTCTCAGTATGCACAGATTAGCCATGCTCTAACAGCTTAAATCCGATTTAGATCTTCTATCCCACTAACCTGTCTTACCTCTGCAAGAATTGGAGTTTTAGAAACCTGTTATAATTCTTTAACTGAAGAGACGGTGGTAGTGGGAATAGGAAATGTAAATTGATAAACAAAATTCTCAACTCCTTAGTAATCCAGGATCTAATTGGAAAGATGGCCACCTTTACTAAGCAAATTAAACCTAAATTTAGTAGGATCTGGAAGTTAAAATGAATCCTGTTGAATTTTGGTAAGCTAAGTCAAGTAAAAACAATTGATACACACATGCACATTTGTCATTATCTTACTGATTATAGTTTTGACCTTCAGGCCTCTATAAACTGACGTAGTCTCTTTTTTTACTTTAAAAGTCATTTAATGTCTACAGATGAGTGTCTACGTTATACTGACCTGCTGTATCAGTAAAATTATTCTTTAGAAAATTGGTATAATGAAAAATAAAGAGAAAGTAAAGAAATACATGGAGAATTGCTTGTGGTTACATAGACAAAATGGGTATCAGAACAGTATCAGATTTTAAATCTTATAGAAAATGTCCTATTAGTATTTTCTTAAAACCTACTTAATTATTTTAATGCTTATGTTATCTAATTGAGGGTTAGTAATTTCATGGCCAATAAAAATAATTCAGAAATTTATTAAACCTGCCCAGATTTTATTAAGACCTCATATTTCAAATAAATCACACATATCTCAGGACATGCAGTAATGCAAACATTAAGCAGCTTCAAAATAGATGCATGCTGGAAGGAGGTGAGCAGTTTATATGTGTTTGATGTGTGGCTTTCAACAGAAGATAGATCATAGCAAAGGCTCCCATGAAGAAAGTGGAAAGTCTGTCAAAGGGCTTCCCTGTTGCATAGGAAATGATCCATCTATATTGCCAGTGCTTGGTGAGGATGTTCCTTGTACAACTATGCCTGGTTAACTTCATTGTCCGAAGACAGGCAAACAAACAAAAAAACACAACCGATTAAGAGGCAGAAGGATGTTAGGAACCTTGGTCTTCTAAGTGATGATTTCTCACCCAAGATATTGAATTTAAGCAGGGTGTCATGGTGGGCTCCTGTAATCCTGGTGGCCTTGGGAGACTGATCCAGAAGGATTGCAAGTTTGAGGCCAACCTCAGCAATTTAGTGAGGCCCTGATGATCTTAATGAGAATTTGTCTCCAAGTAAAAACTCAAAAGTGCTGGGGACGTAGCTCAACAACCTTGGGTTCAATTTCCAGGACCATTAAAAGAAAAAATTAAAAAAAGAAAAGCAATGAATTTATCTATTTATCCTGAAAATTAAATTGATATTTAATTGATATAAAATTCTCATTTAGCCAAACAGTGACATTTGAGAATAGCCTAATATAAAATTAGTTTAATAATAATTAGTTTAACAAGATGTACACTTCAATGGAATGGATAAAGAAAATTTGGTATGTGTACACAATGGAATATTAGCCATAAAGAAGTATGAAATTAGTATTTGCCAGTGAATTGATGGAACCAGAGAATATAATGCTAAGTGAAATAAGCCAGTCCCCCCATAAAAACAAAGGCCAAATTTTCTCTCTGATATGTAGATGCTATCCCATAACAAGGGAGAGTAGTAAGGGGAAATATAAGAGTAATGAAGGGAAGGGTGTGGGAGGGGAATAGGAAAGACAGTAGAATGAATTGGACATAACTTTTCTATGCTCATATATGAATACAGGACCAGTGTAATTCCACATCATGTTCAACCACAAGAATGGGATCAGAATTGTAATGGGTTGCATCCCATGTATGTATAATATATCAAAGTATATCCTACTGTCAGGTATATCTAAAAAGAACAAATAAGAAAAAAAAAGAGACTGACCTGCAAAGACTTGTCACTAATGATTAAGGTGTTTTGCTATAACATTGAAAACACAATCATATATGTAAAGTACTTAGACTTTGATTTATGTAATTACCTTCTCATGCTCGTGTTTGTTGTTAGGTTTCCTCTAAGTATTTCCAAATTTGAGCATTGCTTTTTGAGCCTGGTGTGGTAGCAAGTACAAATAATATCAGCACTCATGCAGCTGAGGCAGAAAAATATTGTTTGAGTCCATAAATTCAACACCAAACTAGGCAACCATCTCCCCCACTAAAAAACTCTTGTTTGGTGTTGTAGGGAATATTTTAGTACTAAATGTTTATTTTTAAAAACATATATCTGCTCTTTTCTAATCCATTCACCCAATGAAGTTGACAGATCAAACTCACAGTCTCTATTTTTATACAATTTTATTTGGTTTTTCACTTCTCCAGTTTAAAATATGTGGCAGGGCTAGGGGTGTAGCTCAGTGGTCGAATGCTTGAGACCCTGTGTTAGAACCCCAGCATGGAGGAAAAAAAAGTATGTGGAAATTCAGTTATATTCCTCTCCCACTTCAATTAATTATTTCTTAATTACTTTTCTGTGAAACTTTGAATTCCTCATGAGCTAGCTCACATTATTTTATTTTCATGTCATATGGAGAAATGAAAAAAAGAATACAAAAGTGTACAACATTATAGGTATAGCAGATATCAACACATAAAAAGGGATTCTATGAAAAGGGTAATCCAACATTCTTGAAAACTCAGCAGAAAAATAAAATGCATAAAGTGATATAAATTATCAATAATGGAAAAAAATTGAATCTTATCAAATGAGTAGTTCATATTTTTCCCCAATGAAACATCAAGTCCAAATACTTTATAAGTGGCTGACACTGAAGAGAAAAGTTGCAAGTAACTCTTGTGTTACAAATATTTTCAGAAAATATTAAAACGCAGAATTTACCCCATTTAATTTTACACATATTACTGGTTCCCAAAGTAGATTAGGACAGTATATGAAAGGAAAATTTAGACTTTCCCCTGAGATCATTGATTCCAAATCCTAAACAAAATATTAGTAAGCCAAATCAAATAATGCACATAGGAAAGAAGTTTGTTTTATTCTAGGAATTGAAGTTTGGTTCAATGATGAATTAGAAATAAAAAGTTTAAAAGCTATAACTATCTCAGTGTCTGTATAATATGTATAAATCATAACTTCTTTTTAATTCCTCCATTCTTCCATCATGGGATGTTTAGGCATTCAATTTTTCTGACTATTCATTTTGGTAGGAAGTTTTTTGTTGTTGTTGTTTTTTGTTTTTTGTTTTTGGACTGTCATTTAAAAATAGGTCTCCTAGGTAGGGAAGCAAAATCTTAAGTTGCTTCAAGAGTAGCTACTGCTATAAAAGACCCAGTGTGATGCTAGCTAGATGCTGACATTCTAGTTCCACTGTTCTCAACCTGCTTCACTTGTTCCTTGAGTTCAGTGTAACATCGATGTAACCCTACAAGGATAGCATAAGAAAGGAAAATCACAGCCAAATTGATTTCGTGATACCCCTAATTTTTTTTTCAAGTAGAATTTGTGGCATATTAAAAGACTAATCCATTTGAACCAAATTGAATTTGTCCCAGAAATTCGAGTTAAACATCCTAAAATCAATCAGGGGAAACATTCTTAAATCAATCATTCTGAAGTTAACATTAATAAATAAAAAACAATTTTATGATCATCTCAAATGATGAGGAAAATTATTTGACATGCTTATCCAAGTAGGAAGTTCTAGCCAGTGCTAGAAGAAAGGAAAAGAGCTATGAAGCACAAATGGGAGATGAATCAATATTATTATCTCAGCTGTCACAATTATCTATTCAAAATTCCATAAGAATTCTTAAGCTGTTAAAATCAATAAATTTAGCAGGATTTCAGAATACAATCATAATATGCAAAAATGAATAATAGTTCTCTATGTAGTGGTAACAAATTTCCAATTGCAATGTCAAATAATAAGGCATAACTATAACAACAAATATAACATTATTTTATAGAAAACAACATTATTTTGTTTAAAATTTTAAGTAAGTGGAGAGAAAAAATAAGCTTCTGGCTTGGAAAACTCAATATTAAACAAATGTAATTTTTCACCAAATAGAACTATAAAATTGATGTGGGAATGTAGATGATCTAAAATAACTACTCAATCTAAAAGAGGAATTTCAGACAGAGGGATATTAGATAATGAATCTTGCTATAAAGGTAAAATAAAAAAAATACTAGTAATGCAAAGAAAGCCATACAGACCCAAAGGACAAAACAGAGAGCTGAAAAAGACCTGGACATATCCAATTACTTGATTTGTGATTAAAGCCTCACTGTTTTAATAAGAAAAGTATGATCTTTTTAACAAATGGTGCTAGGCAAATTGAATATTCATTTAGAAAAGAAAATTTTAGCCCTTACCTCATATTATGCACAAAGGCAACTCTTAACAGATTGTATGTCTGTGTGATGTAAATAGCTTAAAAGAAATATTTTGCATAGGCAGAGATTTATTACATTATTCATGAAAAAATATAACAATATATACAAGCTACCTATTTAAAAGATTGGTAAATAGTGGACATTGAAATCAGGTTTTTCTTTCCATTAAAAAAGATGCATAGAAAAGCTGGACAAAGTTAAAATATGTAACTTTTCTTGGACTCATCAGAGAATTGAGGTTGCAAATTTCCACCCCAAAATCTGGAGAGACAAGCTAAACCAGAGATGCACAGTGGAGTTCTCCTTAGATGGTCATTTGGCAAATTGCTGGAGGCCAAACAGATGAACATGAGTGGAAAACCTCTGGCATCTTAGGTGGGTCACCACAGCTTCATAAGTCTTATCTCCTTTCTGATTCTAAAGATGAGGAATCTAGAAAGATCCTCCTATGACTCTGGCCAAAAAAAAAAAAAAAAGGGAGGAATAATCAACTATGAACTATGAAATGTTCTCCATAAGAAAGGCTTATTCTCTGGGGAAAAAGATCTTGCTTGAGCTTTATCCCAGCTGGGAGATATGTGTTCATTCTACTTTGATCCACATTAGACTACTTCCTGTCACACCAAAGGTGTTTAAAAAAAAAAAAAAATATATATATATATATATATATATATATATATATATATATCTATCACTGGAGAAATGTTTGTGAAGGTCAGTTTTGGGAAACATGGGCCCTCTACACATCTGTGATTTAATCACAGGATTGTAAAATGCTTTCCTTTTCCCATACCTTGTCACCACACAAACAGGGCTCCGCTATAATAATAGTGTATTATGGCAGGAAGAGCTGTAAGACTCAGAGCCTAATTGAGGAGGAACATTTAGGGAAGCCCACCCAAAATAGAGAGGACAAAGCCAAGAACTAGAGAAATTTGAAGCCTCCTGCATTGATGTAACCAACATTAAACACAATTAGACTCTTAGATGAAAAACATATATTCTCATTCTTAACACCTATTAACCTCAGTTCCCATTACCAGGTGCTATGTGTCTGTAGTTCAGTAAGTAAGTAAATAATCACACAATAGGCAAAAAGACAATAAAAAATATACCCTAAATTTACATGGTCATCATCAGAATAAAATGATAGATAAGAGTAGTGAGACAGGAACTTTAACTGGACTGATAGGGTAAGTGCTTTAAAGGCAGAGGAAAACTAGATGCAGAAAAAGATGGAAATATAAGCATAGAGATGGAAACTGTAAGAAATTTTTTAAAGGAAATGCTAGCAATAAAAGAAAAACCCACTATAACAGAAATGAAGAATGACATTGATTAACTTATCAGTAGAGTGGACATGACCCAGGAGCCAATATGTGAGCTGGAGGATATGTCAAGAGAAAATTCGTAAAGGAGCATATCAAGTATTACTCTAGTTATGAAAGTTCAAACCTGGCAAAATTTGCAATCATGGTCAATCAAGAGAGACAAGGAATGATTTACAGAAATTTCCTGGGGAGAAGGGGGCATACAATTAAGGAGAACTTGCAGGGGATTCAAAAATATTAGTGAGGGCTGGGGATGTGGCTTAAGCGGTAGCGCACTCGCCTGGCATGCGTGCGGCCCGGGTTCGATCCTCAGCACCACATACCAACAAAGATGTTGTGTCCGCCGAGAACTAAAAAAAAAAAAAATAAAAAAAAAATATTAAAAAAAATTCTCTCTCTCTCTCTCTCTTTTAAAAAAAATATATTAGTGATGCTCCGTTTCTTAAACTGTGGTGAGTAGATGATCATTTTACCATGTTTTAAAGTATGCATGCACTTTAAATATATTTTTTACATTTACAGTAACAGAAGTGTAAATGTAAGAGAAAAAATAATAAAATAAGTGATCATAATCACATTTGAACTTTCAGCCATGATTTCCTGGGCCAAAGCTGTTAGTTAAAAATATATATATAGATATCATATTTCTATATGATATCTATATATATATATATCTATATAGAGATATCATATAGAAATGATCCATATGATATCTTTCAACCCCATGGTCATTTGAGAACACAGTGAAAAGACCAATAGAATAAATCACCAGGACTTGTTTACACAACAGAAAATGTGGCTGTAAAATATTCTCTACTGTTTCTGAAACTAGAGACCGGAAACACACAGTGGAAATGAGACCTTTCACTGTTCTTATGCCAATACAAACAACAATTACAGCTCCATGTGAGAAAAGTAAGAAATATTGCTGGATTTCAGTGGTTCCAGCAAGTCAGCAGATTTCTTTAATGGTGGCCGATTGGACCCCCAAATTTTATAGTCTTGAGCAAGACATGGCTTTTAGACATTAAAATGATCCCTGATAAAACAACCCGGAGGTCATGAGAAGGCTACTCTGCCAATTTCATTTCACTGTGGGATCCACCGACATCTGGTTCAGCTGCGGAAGCTGGAAAACGTCTTTAAAATTCTCCTGACAGTAAAAGTGGACATGTGGAAAACATTCTAATCTGTTAATCTTTGGTGCTCCTGAAAAAGGGACATTTGGCTTTATACTTCATAATGATAAATATGAAGCCTCCAGATCTAGTTGTAAATAACTTAATGGCATCTGAATACAGAATAGAATTTTTATTTCCCAGAGGTCCCCAAACATGAATATGCACCTGCATCCATCCCATGACATAGGAAGCTCCCTGAATTCTTTGTTTACACTTGGGCTTTGCAATCTGTCCACCTACACACTGGTTTCATTTGGCCAGTGAAAATTAGCAAACAGTAGCAAGTGATTTCTTCTCTCTGTCCCCAGCCTCGTCTCCCTCCTGCTGTGCTCACTAACTCCATGCTTCCTTAGTACCCCCTGCCTTTCTTAGTCCCTCCCTTTCATTGTATTATATATTTCAGATAACTGAAGAATCAATCAAGAACAGAGGAACTAGTTTCTCTCTCCATTCCCCCACCCTTCTCTCTCTCTCTCGCTCTCTCTCTCTCTCTCTCACACACACACACACACACACACACACACACACACTCTTGAATGCTATCAATAAGGGAACTTTAGAGCTGCTGCGTAAATATATTAGGATGTGAATGTGTAGACAGGAAAATTATAATTACTATATTCTGACTTGTGCCTAAATAAATAGATGACCATCTTCAAGATCAACAGATTGTAGGAGTTGTCTCTACCTTGCAGTAGTCAGAAGGTGCACAGAGTGGTAGTGAAACGGGGCCATGATCTGCACTTCTTGTTTCTTGTCACCCCATGTTTCATGTTGAGTCGGTCTGCAGATTGCTTCCTGCTTCATGTAGCATGCTCCCTTACATTTAAACTGCTGAGTTGTCCATTATAGCAGGCTTTTCTCTCTTTTTCCAGTTCTTTTTACTTCCACTAAATTCCTCTTTTGAGATTAATAAATTTGTTCCAATTTCAGAATATTACCCCCAATATACTGGATTTGAAATTCAGAAAACAAATTAGAGAATAAAGGAAATATTTACAATTAAACATAGGTTTACATAATTCCCTATCAAATACATGCTGTTTAAAAGATTTCCTTTTTTTTTTTTTGCTACAAACATCCTTTGTAGTCTCTCAATAAAACAAATATGCAAATAAACAAATTAATTAAAGGAAATAATGCAGAGCTACTGCTCTTATAAACTAAGTCATGTTTATTTTTCTTCTGATTCTACCTATAGTGTGTCAGCTCCTGAAAGGGAAGTGTCCCAGCAGTTATAAATAGGAACTCTGGAATTTCAATATCTGGAATTAAGTTTTGACTCCGCAATCTTGGGAAAATTACTTTTCTATGTTTCATGCTTCTTCATCTGTAAACTGTTGTGAGGATTAAATCATGGCTTCTTTGAAGGAGTGATTTAACTGTGGTATTAATAGCTTCTACTTGTGAACCATTGTGAGGATTAAATGGATATAGGCGCACATCAGACACTGGGGGTTTTAGCTTTTCCCCTCCTCCCCATTAATTCCATTTCCCAGCTGTGAGTAGTCTTGCCTCCATAGCAGAATCAGGAATATCACTCAATCATTCCATCTTTGGCTTTTTCCTCTCAGTACTGAATCTGAAGGATAGGTAGGTATTTTAAGTGGATGTGGCAGTGTGATGTTCTAAGAACACTTTTTTGTATCTCTCACAGGAAATTGTCATCTATCAAGTACCTTCTATAAGGTGTGGTCCTTTGCCAGATGCTAGATGTAACTGGTTATCTTAATATCATATACTTTGATGCTTGGAAGTTCTCTGTAGACACTACTATCATGTTTCTTGGCAGAATGTGTATGTTGTTAATGTAACTTTATAGTGGTATGCATGTGAGATGATATTGGGTGGTTTATTTTGAACAATTCCAAAATCACTAATCCTGAATTTGTTGTTCTGTTATAGTGTACATTGTTAGATTTAAGGACTTAAAAGTTTAGAAACCCTTTTGTGACTCTATTGCATATTTAATATAAGAAGTAGATCCCAACTCTTGCTAGGCTGCCCTCTGCCTGCTGTTATAGCCCCCTTTCTCATGCTTCTTTTCACCCCCACTTTCTCTGGACTGGGGGTCTTCACACAGACTGTTCTGTTGGTACACTTCATCTCTCTCAACCTCTTGACAACCCAGTTTTAAGTCACAATGTGTAAATACTTACTGAACCCACATTTCTGGGCTGTACTGCCAAGCCGCAAGCCAGTCCTCACTGTAGTGCTTGCTGTTCACACAGCATTTCCTCTGCCCCCTTGTACTTTGTTATTATACTGGTGAGGGAGGAGAAGGCTGAGCTTCATGATCCAGGTCTCTACTACAGGATCTAGCACATAGTATATAATCAGTGCTTAATATCTGTCTTCAAGGAATGACTACAAACTGTCAAAATAGCTCCAAAAGAAACACTCCATTTCTTACATCAATAAACTGTTTTTTTTAAGCTGATTTCCTTGTAGAATAGTAGATGGTTACTTGATTTCACAGTACCTAAGGATACAAAAGGAGCCGCACACCTGTACTCAAAGGGGATAAATTGAGTGTCTTTGCAAAGAAACTTAAATTTCAGAACTCTGTCTTTCTTTAAGATCTGCCAATTTTCTTTGAGTTCTTATTCTCATCTGTAATTCAGGTCTAGTAGGAATCAGATATAAGGTAGATCAGGAATGAGATATTATTCAGTCAGGTAGCATGACAACTTAGTCCTTTATGTTTATACATAAGAAACCAGGACTGACACTTGGTTGAAACATTTGCAAAAAAAATGTGATGAAAATATTCACATAGAGAAAATATATTTCATATTATATGGTGGCTATATAGTTGAACTATAGGCATGGGAATCCACAGAATAAATATTTTTTACATGTGTGCAAAAATGTCTTAAAGTAAGATCTTTATTAGCTGAAGCCAAAATTTTACTCCAGAAATACAGATACTTAAGGAAAAAAGCAATGTCTCAAGTTGTGGAAGAATTAATCAACACATAGGCAAAGATTCCAGGCAGAAAAGACATTTCAGTAAGGACAAGGAGATTTAAAACAGCATGGGAGAATACATAAGAAATTTTATATTGCTGAAACAAAGTTCAAGAGAATGAACTTAAAGAGAGTTGTAAAGTTACATATTTCAAGACAATGATTAATGAGTCTGGGTCAGATATTCTGATGTCAGATCATCAGAGACCTCAGTAATAATGATAATAATCTTGGACTTTATCCAGCAAATGATGGAGAACCACAAAGGGTTTTAAGCAGAGAAGGGATTATTTGGATTTGTACTTTAGAAAAGTATTACTGGTGTTTCTATATAAAAGGCAGATTTCCTGAACATAGGACAAAACAATTCAGATCATAGACTCTTTCAGTAAATCTATCAAGAGATATTAAAGGTCTTGTGTGCAGGGCGTGCACACTACAGAAAGGATCAGAGCAGATTGGAAATGTGTTTTAAGAGAAGAGTAGAACCTCATGACTAAGTATGGAAGGGAAGAGAGAGGGTAGAAACAAATCTAAGTCATGTGCTCGGTACATGGCAGGTGAACAATGAACAAGGTTTAACACATGGATCCAATTTAGTAACTGCTATAACTGTCACCAGAGCAGAGACACAGGTCTAAACTAAGCCAGGGCAGTGGAAATAAGAGATGGAAAGCACAGTGGTCATTGAGAATTGCAAATTAGCTCATATATTATATTATATATACACATACATATATATATATATGTCTGTGTGTATACTTATATGTATATACATATATATGTGTATATGTGTATGTATATGTATATGTATATGTGTGTGTGTGTGTGTGTGTGTGTGTGTGTGTGTGTGTGTATAATTTATATATAAAAACGGGACTTGGTCATCATTTTACTGTGGCACCTAACAAAGCTCTTATTTCTGATTGTCTCATTCCATGCCCTCAGTTATGACTATTCTAAGGTTTCTTTCTGATCAAGGTTTCTCCTGAATGGTCAGTGATGTTGCCTCTTTATGAGTCAAAATATTTAAATGCAAGAGACATATTCTTGATCAGATTTCTACCTTACTCCCCATAAAAGTTTATTGAGTAGGGGCCCTCTAGGCTGCAACATAGGGCCTAAGAAACACAGTTATCAATATGTCTTAGTAAAATTGTTCACTTCCATTACTAGTAGAGGGTAACTTCAGTGGTTTTTGAGTCTGACAGTTCTCAAAATAGATGGGTATACATGTAACTGTAAAACAAAAAAAAAATCTTAAATGATAACAAGAGATGATTTTAACAACTCAGATTTTAAGCTGTTAAAAAGCAGAATCTATTAAAGATGAATACAACATAACCTAGTAAGGTTTATACCATAATGAATGAAAGATTTGTGCACTATCAAGGAATTGATCTAATCAGAATATTAATAGATTAGAGAGGAAAGCATGTCTTAAATAACACAGAAAATCTAAGAAAATTAAATACTCCTCCATAATAAAATCTCTTTAAAATTAAGAGTATATTAGGAACTACTTGGAGCTCATAAGAGATCTGAGCTAACAGTCAAATAATCAACATTATACTTAATGTTGAACTTAGAAACAGTATCAATTTCAAAAAGGAAACCAAAAGATAAGTTAACTACCATTTCTTCAACACTTCAGGAGCCTTAACCAATGGAATAAAGAAAGAAGGAATAATAAAAATAATTAGAAATAAAAAAACGTTACATACATTTTCAAATGCTCTCATTTATGTATGCTAAAAATTTTTGGATCTTCATATAAACAATCATATCACTTGCTTAAGAATAATTTTTGTGTGTGTTGTGTGTGTGCATGTGTAATAATAGGCATATATACATATAATGTATATATGTATAAATAATGTAATGTGTGTCTATATTAATAAGAGAATTTGGTAAATTTTTAGGCTAAATTATACAAAATAGTAGTGTTTCTGCAGAGAAAAACAACCAATAAAGTTATAATAGAAAAAAATTATCAAGTTTGCAACAAAAAACATAAAGTACTAGAAGAAACTGAATGTTTTAAAATCAACTACCATTGAAATTTTTGTTGTAAAACTTGTATGTCAAAATTACAAAATTTACTGAAAGTATACAAATAAATGGCTAGATATATAATATTCACAGATGAGCAAGTTGAGACTGGACAGGAAGAGAGGGTAGGAGAAGGCTTGAGCTCTGAGTTCCAAAACTCTCACACTGTTAGCAATTTAGTTTTACTTCTGGCAAGTTTTAGAAGCTCCAAGAACATTGAGAAGGAAGAAATGTTGTTTAATTCTTCATCTTGACTATGTTATTAATTTGAGTAAATTTGAGCCACATTCAGAACTGAGTGTGAAGCCCAGCTATTGCCATATGACTTATTTGTATTTTGCAGAATTTATTAGGAGGCTTACTTATTAAAAATTATCCCCAGGTGGGCGTACAGAAGCTCAGTAGTAAAAGCATTTTATTAAACTCAAAAAATAATTAAATCCCTAAAAGTCACATCAGTAGGTGTTGTATCTATAGGACAGTACTTTTACATCTTTCATTTGTGATCCATTTTAATTGATTTCTACTTGTAGTTAAGAGTCTCGCATTTTTTATTCTCTAATATTCTTGTAAGTTTTTTTTTTTAAAAAGGAAATCATTTTTATGAAATTTTAATGACATAAAAAGCGTTTATATTTTCAGTTGATTTTATATATTAGCAAATAAAATAAATTCAATTCTCTTTAATTATAATATTTTTCACAGTTATTGTCCCTTGATACATGTGCCATGATAAAAACCTTCTAATTTTCATTCATCATCAGCAATTTTCTATTTAAAATTTAAAGTATATGAATAATTAATGAAACAAGCTAAAATTATAAAATCATTTTAGTCTAATTCATTGTGTAGTTCTTGATTTCCACCTGTTTTGTATTTTTTTTCCTTTTTATGATCCTTGTACATACAGAATATTATTACCCTGGAGATAAGGCCCAAAACATTCAAAAGAACTTGGAAATATTTTATCCTGAAAATATATCCCAAGTGTTCTCTCAGGAAGGCAGGAGTCGGTGGAATAGAAAAACGAACAGCTCAATCAGAAACAGATCAAAAGACAAAGCTCACTTTCTTTCAGTGATGATCCCATTTGGAGAAGTGCTGGGGTTTTTAGGGGGGGGATATATATTTGGTTCTAAATACTTGAAAGTGTGCAGTTGCACCAGTGTTTTACACACAAAGTTTCATTTTCCATTGCTATATTTTAAAGTGCTTGTATCAGGATATGTTTTATTGTCTTATAGGAGCTCTGAGATTTTGCATATTCTAGCATAACTTTTCTGAAATTTTCTCATTAACAGAGAGTTCTTAAGGAAACTAAAGCACAAAAATTAAATAACTTAGTCATGAAACATGCTTTATTTCATTCACTTTAAAATCACTGCACAATTATATATATCATAAGGGATGCTGTTTCAATATTTCTCTTCTTAGGTAAAGACTGTACGAACTTGACCCTCACAATGTACCATGATTTCTTTGTAAATTTTGATCATATATGCTGTTATGTCTGCGAACTGATCTTTGTACCTTACATGCACTTTTTTTTTGTATAAACAATGTTTTAATTGAGATAGAGTTGTGTTGTGTTTATATGTTTCGCAATTAACTAATTCTAAGAAGATAATTAACTTAAATATATAGCAGCATTATAAGATGTATCTGATTCATGCTTACAACATAGGAATTTTGTATTTTCAGTTTAATCTTTTATGGTTTTAAAATAATTCTTAGGCATATTATGGCGGGTTATCCAAGCATGATAAAGATCGCTGGCATTTCATTGATCATTTGCATGCTCCAGTTTAGTCAAATTTGAACAAATTATAAGACTCTCTTGACACAATATATATGGATTATATTTTGAAACAAATATCTTGAGGAAATTACAACTCTGTCCCACCTCTCTTCCCTATTAAGAAGTAGAAGGGGAGTTGCACGGAAGATGGAAGGAGACCCTCATCGTTATACAGAATACATGTATGATGTTGTGATGAGAAAAAGAAAAAAAAGTGTGTCACATTAGATTGGGTAGAGAGAAGTGATGGGAGGGGAGGGGAGGAGTAGGGGGGATAGGAAGGGCAGCATAATAGAATAGACATTATGATTGCTGAATGTATATAGGTGACTGTATGACCAGTGTGATTCTGCAATCTGTACAATTAGAAAAATGAGAAATTATACCCCAATGATTCAAATGTATGAGTTGCCAAGATCATTGTAAAGTCATGTGTAGCTAATAAAAAAATAAAATTAAAAAAAGGAATTGGTGAAGAAAAAAAAAGAAATTACAAAAACTCTGTAATTATTATTGAAGATATAGGGGTTGAAAGCAGATGTGTGGGATAGAAGAGTTTTGGAGATCATGAATGAGAAGAGAAACTAAAATGTGGTGAAATTTAGAAAAACATAAAGTCCAGGGATGTAACAGGTGAGCAAAACATGGTCAGCACAGGAAGTAAGGAAATGATTTTATACACAGTTGTGACATATTAAGAAGAGAGTATTGAGAAAGGCAAGGCACGAGGACAGTAGATAGTAGTATTGGACATAAGAAGTAACTATATTTCAGAAAACTCAGCATAGAGAAGCAAAATAGTCTTTCATTTTTTTAAATTTCACTCTTAATACTCTTTAATTTTTAAATTATGTGGTATTTTCATATTCTTTCTTGTTGATTTTAATTAAAAAAAAATTTTTAGTTGTTGATAGACCTTATTTATTTATTTATATGTGGTGCTGTGAATAGGACCCAGTGCCTCACACAGGCAAGCGCTCTACTAGACACTGAGCTACAACCCCTGTCATGATTTTAATTTTTGACAGTTTGTATTACATAGAGGCCACAAAATGCTATGTGTGTTGGCTTATCTGATGGAATGGAAAGATTGGTTTTGATATGCAGCATTTGTTAGGGATGTTGTTCACATGGACTCCAAGAAATCACACAAGCCATCCTGAATTGTATTCTTACTCGATTTCCCTACAGTTTAACTTCTGTCTTCTAAAATGAGAGAGACTATTGTTTCAACTAGTGATGTGCTTTCAAGTCCTTCTGCCCATCTGGGAGTTTTGTAGCAGCCAGCGTGATCAGTATTTTTTTTTTTTTAATTAACTGTCTTGTGTACTTCTTCAGTTCATTTCAGTCCAAATAATTAAATTGAGTTTACTTATATTTAAAGTAGAAACTATTCCCTTGAAGATATGTTGCTTTAATTTTTTTGGTGCTATTTTTTTTAAGTTCTGATGAAATGATGATTACCTTCTGTTGTATGAAGAGTGATTTTAATTTCAGGTAGAATATCAAAACAAGCCACTCTTCAGTAAGTAAATATACTAGCCAAAATATTAATAATCCTGTTCTCACCATGTTGGCTATTCTATTCAATCCTTGCTATATTTCAAAATTATCACCATCTTCCCATACAATATTTGATTGGAGTACTCCCAACCCCATCCCTCATGTTGATAAGCAGGCATTGCTAATTGGTTCATTATTAGCCAAAACTTTGTGATAGCAAAAATATTTGATGGATATAGTATATTTTCATTTGAGGAATTATATTGTGACTTGCCTTTTTTTTTTCACTTTTAAAAATTTTAAAGCACTGCACATGTGTCACTCATAGTTGGAGATTGCAAAAATTCAAGGAATGGATTAAATGTTTCTTCTTCTCTTTCTCTTTCTCCTCCCTCTTCCTCTTCCTCCTCCTCATCCTCTTCCCATTCTCCTCCCCCCCCTCCTCCTTCTTCTCCCTCTTCTTCTTTGTGCTGGAAATTGAACCCAGAGTGCTTTATGAACAGCATCCCTGGTCCTTTTTTTCTTCTTTATTTTGAGATGGGGTCTCCTAAATTGCTTTCGGCCTCACTAAGTGGCTGAGGCTGACTTGGTGATCCTGCCTCGACTTCCCAAGGCACTGGGACTACAGGCATGCGCCACTAATGGCCCACATGTTTCTTCTTTTGAGTCTCCAAAAAACAATTTACTCCTAAAATTAAAAAAAAATCTTTATTTCTTTAAAAGAATGTCTAGACATCTAAAAATATATAGTGTATCATTATTAAGATACATGGACAACAGCTCATGAGGCTGAGACAGGAGGATCATGAGTTCAGACAGCCTCAGCAAAAGAGAGGCAATGAGCAATTCAGTGAGATACTGTCTCTAAGTTAAAATACAAAAAATAGGACTGGGGATTTGGTTCAGCAGTCGAGTGCCCTAAATTCAATCCCTGGCACCTAAAAAAAAAAAAAAAAAAAAAAAAAAAAAAGGTGCAGAGTCACAAGTAACATTTGCATTACAAATTAATTCATTGTATTCCTTTTCTGTTTTGTTTCTTTGTTTTGTTTTGGTATAGGGGATAGAATCCAGGGCATACATCCTCAGCCCTTTTTATTTTTTATTTTGAGACAGGATCTTGCTAAGTTGCTTAGGCTTCACTGAGTTGATAAGGCTGACATTGAACTTGAGATCCTCCTGTCTCAATCTCACAACCCACTAGGATTTATAGGTATTGGTCATTCCTAGATCAATATGTTTCATTTGAAAAAACTGTTCCTACCATAGATCAGATCAGTGTACAGTACACAGTTTTAAGTATGTATTTATATATGTGAATTTTTTTCCTAGCAAGAGGATATTATATTTTTTTCAGATTCTTAGAGGAATCTGACTCATAAAGCACTTAAATTTTGATTTTGAAAAAGGACCTTTTTTTTTTTCTTGAAAAGCCTGTGGATTTATAACACAATAAATATTCATCTCTTTTTGTTGAACAGGCATTTTAGATGTTTATTTAGTTTATCAACAGGATAATATATTGGAAACAAAAATATGGTAATCTTTAATCAACAAATATTTAGATTTCCTGCCTACCTCATTCAAGACTGTATCATGTCATAGCCAGACAATATTTGCTGGGTGAAAATGTTACCACCTAGAAAGAATTGTAAGAAATTTAAAAGGAGATTGAAAAGCATTACTTATTGACTTTATAATCAGTAGAGTAACCATGAACTCTATTTTCCCCCTGTATTTTGACAAATAATTCTTTTATAACTTTAAGAATAAGACTCTGAAGAGAACTACTTCAACAACTCACTTTTCAAATGTGGAAAAGGGGTTCAAAGATATAAAGTAACTTTTCCAAAGTCAATTATTTAGTCAGTGAAGAGCTATAAACAAAACTTAATGTCAATTGCTATTGTGTTTACTCCACCAAAACCCATCTAGTTTTTAGTGTTTATGTAGATGTGTTTAGTGAAAAGGGACAATAATGTGATTAAAATTAAATCTTAGTGTTTTCTAAGATTTCATTTGTTTGCCATTTTTATCTAATAGAGTAAAATGAGCTGTTTGTGTATGTATATGACACAGTTTAGAACTAAATACCAATTTGAAAATAAAATTTGGAGTTTTATATATATGAGAACTTTTTGCATATATAGCTATAGTACTATATTGTACTTTTTTGTGCTAAGATTTATATTTCTTATATCCTTAGGAAGATAAACTGCCTGCAAGATTCTCAATTCTATAACATTTTTAAAACATGGCTGACTATATCTTACAGAGGCATGAATGCATTTGTTAGATAGCTTACAAACCTTGATATAAATTCCTCCTGGACATGTGAGATAATGTGAGTAATTGATACAAGATTAGGTACTGGTCTGAAATAGTGAGCAAGAACAGACATACTTCTACTAAGAAACTCAATAGTACTTACAGATGTCCTATAAACATGAGCTGGGAAGAAGATCCTATAAAAGTCAGAATTCTAAATTAAACAGTTACTACACAATATGACCAAAGCACAATCGTATACACAGTTAGATAGCTAGATACTGATATACATACCTATATATTTGTCTGTAGATACATTAAACTTATTTAATCATATATATTTGAAAAGTATATTTTTGTATCTATATTGCCTATATTTGTGTATATGTATACATATATATAAGTATATACACATATTTACATACAGACACATATATAGGCAGACATATATTATAATGCTGTATTAAAATTGTATTCCAGTGCGCATCTAGAATTATTTATAATACTACATCTTACTCTTATTTATATCCTCCAGAGATGGTTACACATAGAAATCATTTAGTGAATAAGTTTTAGTAAATAGTTAATGAGTGATATTTCAGAATAACTTTACTAAGCTATCTAGCAGGAGGGATCCAGTGTTATATCAGGGCTAAGGTCAAGTGTCATAAACAGGAAACTGCTATTAAGAAGCTCAGTCACTGGTGTTGTTTATACTTCCTTAATTACTGTTCTCTAAGTCTATCTGTGCCTGAAGAATTCTTCTACTCTTCAAGGCCAAGTTCAAATGTCATCAACTCCATGAAACTATCCTTGATTAACCCAGCGTGAAATAATTTATTATTAAAAGAGCATCCACTCTTTTCAAGGCATTAGTGCTGATCTTGTTCATTTTTGTTGATTTTGTTTTCTTCTGTAACTTTTTTGGATGCATTGAGGTTATACATAATTGTGGGGTTCTTGTTGCATATTCATACATAAACACAATATAACAATATAATTTGATCAATAGCATTCCCCAGTAGTGCCTAAAACAGTGTTGTTTCTGTCACTCCTGGAGATTAGCAGCAGCAAGAAGCTACCACTGCAAAAAGCAGTGGGGCCCCCTAGGCAGCGTGGACCAAGGGAGAAGGCAGTGCTCCTGGAGCCCAAAATATAAACACACCAGGAGACCATGATGGCCTGTCCATCATCAGCAGAGGGCATTGGAAGCCATAGAAGAAACACAAATCTGCTGGAGATACCACCTAAAACACACAGAGAGGATGAAAATATCCCAGCTTCTTCTTCTCACTAGAGTCTTCTCTTGGCTGAATCAAGGAGGATTCAAGCTGATATGGAAGTTTGGGGATCAGCTTGCAGGGATCAATCTGTCGTCTGTGATAAAGAGCAGAGAAAGGCTGGACAAGAGAGAACAGGTGCTTGACCCCCACAGGCTGTTCTTTGGATATCAGAGACCTGGCACCTTTCTTGCTCTTGTGTGGATGTTGAGACTCTTAATTTACATTCTTACCCAGATAAAATATTAGGTCACATCCATCTGGTTGTGTCCATGATAAGAATTTAGTGTGTTTTCCTGAATACTCCATAGGTGAATTTTCTTTTAAATTACCTAACCAGTGAGTGAACTAACACTTGAATTTGACTGAAACCTAAAAATTCTTATCTGCTTATATATTTTCATTTTAAAGGGTACCATTGGGTTTTAGATATTTTAAAGTATTAGAATTTTAAAAACACTAAAACATATTACAGGTTAAATAGAAGTTTTTATAAGCTTCATGGTATATGGTAGCTTTGCCACAAACAGTAAAGAGGTGTGGGTTTTTCACACCCACTCAATGAGAATCTTCAGGAAATGTGTTTTTTTTTAAAAAAAAAAAAAAACTATGGCTCTTTTCTCAACTGTCAGCACATCGAGGTCAGGACATCATGGTTATATGCATTCTGAAGGCTTATGTGCATATAGGCTTCCCACAAACTCACAGTGTCTTAGAATTTGTCTGTCTTCTCTTCAGACACAGAAGTATTGATCTACCCCAGTAACACTGGTGCCCCTAACTGCAATAGCTGAAGTCCTTAACATTTTAAAATTTTATTTGACTATGTTTAAAATGTTATGACAGCATTAGGTATTATTGAGCAAGCTAAATTCAATATGCATTTATAGAAAGCCTGAGGATTGGGTGCTTAGAGGCTATTAAAGCTAATGGCCTCTCTCACTATAGAAGGGATTCCTTCTAGAACCTTTAGGTTGTCTTTTAGTTCTCAAGTGGCACAGAATGCCACCCATGTAAGTGTGGATAGCATTAAATGGCTAGAGAGTCATCCCTCACAGTCAACTAAAATCTACCTCTGTGTTTTCCTCTGGAATTATACAGAGTATGTCTACTTTCTTGACCACATAATTATCTTGAACTAAGGGAGTACAGCTCTCTTTTTAAGATAAGTATTCCCTACTGCCACTCAGATGGAATATATCATGTTTTTCTAATATATTGGTTTCCTCCAAACCTGCTTCAACTCCTATATATAGCTGTAATGATCCCTACTTTTGTTTTGTATCTTATTTGTATAACTGGCTTCAATCACATTGTTTCTGAGGGCTTCATCTGACCTATTTCTTGGGTGAGAAAAAACTCTTATTATTTCACATGCACCCATCCCTCTTCTTCCCAAGTGGTACTCAGTGTTTAGAAAAATTATTACCATTGATAACATAAATATCTATTTAGATATTTTGAGTAATGACGGCTCTATAGTTAGCAAGATCTTTGGTAAATCATTTAGAAATCTTCTTGAACTTGGGCTCTCAGAAATGAAAAAAATGTGAGTGAAAATATTCATATAGTGAAGTAGTATTATGAAATATTTTATAACTCATAATATATCTAATAATATACTATAAAATGTTCATTTTAATAAATCTTGCAGCTTAAATGTCCTCCCAAATATATACTGATAAATCATCAAATGCATGTGTAAATTGTCTTACTTTTCATTTAAAATATAGCTCAAATTTCTCCAGCTTCTTCTCCCTAAATTTGGAGAGGATTATACACCATCTTGGTTGGTGAAGGACTTCCTGGTCTTCTTTCTTAGTTCTCTCTTCTTGTCCCTGAGATGCAGCTGCCCAGCTGATTCAGCCTCTGTCTTTTGATGGCACCCCAAATTTGCTCCACACCCTACTTTTTCTTGGTAATGATCACCAGTGCCCTTTCTGTCCTTCTGGGGGAAATGAGAAGTTGTCTGATGCTTTCTATTTCATGTTTGATTATTTGTTGTGTTTAAGACTGCCTGAGTCTACTTCCCATGATTTTACCTTAGCCTTTGCTCTCTGGGATCCCAGTTAGTGGGTGTGAAGTTTCTAAGTTTTACTTACCCTTTTAACATACACCATTAGAATCAAGTCCAGACCCATCTATTAAAGGTCTCCTCTAAACCTATATAGATTTGCTGTCACCCATTACCTGCAACCTGGTATACTCAGGAGGGGGGGAGCCTCATGATCTCCTGAGAGAATTATAAATCACTTTATCATACTTTTCAAATTATTTTACTGCCAAATGAAGAGCAATTATCTAGGTTACAAGAAGATTTAGTTATAAATGTGAGCATTTTCAACATTCTTTACCTCCTTAACAAGATTCCTAAAATTCAAGAAATAAAGCCAAGATTCAATAAGTAGGACTTCATCAAACTAAAAATATGCACAAAAATGTGAAGAGAGAGCTTACAGAATGGGAGAAGATCTTTGCCAACTGTTCCTCAGATAAGGTATTATATCCAGAATATATAAGAACTCAAAATCTTAACACCAAGTAAGCAAGTAGCCCAATGAAAAAGTAGGCAAAAGAGCTAACCAGACACTTCTCAAAAGAACTACAAATGGTCAACAAATATATGAAAAATTGTTCAACATTTCTGGCCAACAGGGAAATGCAAATCAAAACTACTTTGACATTTTATCTCACTCCAGTCATAATGGCAATTATCAAGAATATGAATAATAATAAATGTTGGTGAGGATGTGAGGGAAAAAAATATACTCATACATTTTGGTAGAATTGCAAATTAGTGCAACCTCACTGGAAGGCAGTATGAAGATCCCTCAAAAAACTAGAAATGGAACAAACATGTGACCCAGTTATCCCATTTCTTGGTATATACCCCAAAGATCTAAACTTAGCATGCTGTAATAATAGAGCCACATCAATGTTTATTGTAGTTCAATTCACAATAGTATAGTTGTGGAACTAGCTCAGTGCAGATAAATGGATAAAGGATCATACTATTTACATACCATGGAGTTTTATGTAGCCATAAAGAAGTATGAATAATGACATTGGCTGGTAAATGGAAGTAACTGGAGAATATCATGCTAAGTGAAATAAGCCAGATCCAGAAAGTCAAGGTTTGGGTGTTTTTTCTCATATGGAGAATCTATACCAAAATAAAAGTGAAAGGTGGGGGATCCTATGAAAATAGAAGAGAGTTTAGTAGAGCAGAGGAATGAGATTGAGGGGGAAAGAGGAGCTATGTGCATATATAAATATATAACAGTGAATTCCACATTTACATATATATATATATATACATATATATATATATATATATAAAGCATTAAATAAAAAATAACTGTAAATAAATAGAAGGAAGAACAGTAGAACAGAGGAAAGGGAACAGGGGGAAGGGAGGGAGAGGGGAAGTACAGGGGATTGAATTGGAGGAAATTATATTTCATGCTTATATAATTATATCAAAATGATCCCCAGTGTCATGTATAACTGTAGTACACTAATAAAAAAGGAAGATTTAAAAAATACATGAAATCACTAGAAATGCAAATGAGCAAGTAAAAAAGGGCATCTAATCAAAGAAAAAATGAATTAAAGTTAGTTTTGAGCAGTCATGAATGTTTCAAAAAACATATGGTAAATATCCAGTTTTCTATATCTAATACTTTCGAAAAAAGCAATTTTCTTTTTTTTTATTGATTATTTAAAGCATTACATAGCTCATGATATATCATCTTTCATACATTTGACTCAAATTGTGTTTTGAACTCCCATTTTCACCCCAAATACAGATTGCAGAATCACATCTGTTACATATTCACATTTTTACATAATGCCATATTAGTGACTGTTGTATTCTGCTACCTTTCCTATCCCCTACTATCCCCCCTCCCCTCCCCTCCCATCTTCCCTCTCTACCTCCCCTGCTGTTGTTCAATTCTCTCCCTTTTTTCCCTCCCCCTTGCCCCTCATGACCTCTTATAATTTTATGTATCATTGAAGGTCTCCTACCATTTCCATATGCTTTCCCTTCTCTCTCCATTTCTCTCCCCCCATTCGTCTTTGTTTATTGTAGTCTTTTCCTCATGCTCTTCCTTCCTGTTCTGTTCTTAGTTGCTCTCTTTATTTTTTTTTTCTCTTTTTAAAATTTTTTATTAATTTTTTAAAAAAGAAAAGACAGTGGAATGTATTACAATTCTTATTACACATATACAGCACAATTTTTCATATCTCTGGCTGTATATAAAGTATGTTGACACCAATTCATGTCTTCATACATGTACTTTGGATGATGATGTCTATCACATTCCACCATCCTTGCTAATCCCCTGCCCCCTCCTTTTCCCTCCCACCCCTCTGCCCTATCTAGAATTCATCTATTCCTCCCATGCTCCCCCTCCCTACCCCACTATGAATCAGCCACCTTCTATCAGAGAAAACATCCGGCATTTGTTTTTTGGGGTTGGCTAACTTCACTTAGCATTATCTTCTCCATCACCATCCATTTACCTGCAAATGCCATGATTTATTCTCTTTTATTGCTGAGTAAAATTCCATTGTGTAAATATGCCACATTTTTTTATCCATTCATTCACTGAAGGGCATCTAGGTTGGCTCCACAGTTTAGCTATTGTTAACTGTGCTGCTATAAACATTGATGTGGCTGTGTCCCCGTAATATGCTGTAATCTCTTAACACAAGGACGTATTTCTAGCTTTATTTTATTTTTTTTTTATTTATTTTTTATTTTTTTAATGTATTTTTTTTTAATTTTTTATTGATTATTTAAAGCATTACATAGCTCATGATATATCATCTTTCATACATTAGACTCAAATTGTGTTTTGAACTCCCATTTTCACCCCAAATATAGATTGCAGAATCACATCTGTTACATATTCACATTTTTACATAATGCCATATTAGTGTCTGTTGTATTCTGCTACCTTTCCTAACCCCTACTATCACCCCTCCCCTCCCCTCCCCTCCCATCTTCCCTCTCTATCTCCCCTGCTGTTGTTCAATTCTCTCCCTTTTTTTTCCCTCCCCCTTGCCCCTCATAGCCTCTTGTAATTTTATGTATCCTTGAAGGTCTCCTACCATTTCCATATGCTTTCCCTTCTCTCTCCGTTTCTCTCCCCCCATTCGTCTTTGTTATCTGTAGTCTTTTCCACATGCTCTTCCTTCCTGTTCTGTTCTTAGTTGTTCTCTTTATATCAAAGCAGACATTTGGCATTTGTTTTTTAGGGCTTGGCTAGCTTCGCTTAGCATAATCTGCTCTAATGCCATCCATTTCCCTGCAAATTCTATGATTTTGTCATTTCTTAGTGCTGCATAATACTCCATTGTGTATAGATGCCACATTTTTTTTTATCCATTCATCTATTGAGGGGCATCTAGGTTGGTTCCACAGTCTAGCTATTGTGAATTGTGCCGCTATAATCATTGATGCAGCCGTATCCCTATAGTGCACTCTTTTAAGGTCCTCAGGGAATACTCCGAGAAGTGCGATAGCTGGGTCAAATGGTGGATCCATTCCCAGCTTTCCCAGGAATCTCCATACTGCTTTCCAAATTGGCCTCACCATTTTGCAGCCCCACCAGCAGTGTACAAGTGTACCCTTTTCCCCACATCCCCGCCAACACTTATTGTTGTTTGACTTCATAATGGCTGCCAATCTTACTGGAGTGAGATGGTATCTTAGGGTGGTTTTGATTTGCATTTCTCTGATTGCTAGAGATGGTGAGCATTTTTTCATGTACTTGTTGATTGATTGCATGTCCTTCTCTGAGAAGTGTCTGTTCAGGTCCTTGGCCCATTTGTTGATTGGGTTATTTGTTATCTTATTGTTTAATTTTTTTGAGTTCTTTGTACATTCTGGATATTAGGGCTCTATCTGAGGTGTGGGGGGTAAAAATTTGTTCCCAGGATGTAGGCTCTCTATTTACCTCTTTTATTGTTTCTCTTGCTGAGAAAAAACTTTTTAGTTTAAGTAAGTCCCATTTGTTTATTCTTGTTATTAACTCTTGGGCTATGGGTGTCCTATTAAGGAATTTTGAGCCCGACCCCACAATATGTAGATCGTAGCCAACTTTTTCTTCTATCAGACGCAGTGTCTCTGATTTGATATCTAGCTCCCTGATCCATTTTGAGTTAATTTTTGTGGATGGCGAGAGAAAGGGATTCAATTTCATTTTGTTGCATATGGATTTCCAATTTTCCCAGCACCATTTGTTGAAGATGCTATCCTTCCTCCATTGCATGCTTTTAGCCCCTTTATCAAATATAAGATAGTTGTAACTTTGTGGATTAGTCTCTGTGTCCTCTATTCTGTACCATTGGTCCACCTGCCTGTTTTGGTACCAGTACCATGCTGTTTTTGTTACTATTGCTTTGTAGTACAGTTTGACCTCTGGTATCGCTATACCTCCAGATTCACACTTCCTGCTTAGAATTGCTTTTGCTATTCTGGGTCTTTTGTTTTTCCATACGAATTTCATGATTGCTTTGTCTATTTCTACAAGAAATGCCGTTGGGATTTTGATTGGCATCGCATTAAACCTGTAGAGAACTTTGGGTAATATCGCCATTTTGATGATGTTAGTTCTGCCTATCCATGAACAGGGTACATTTTTCCATCTTCTGAGATCTTCTTCTATCTCTCTCTTTAGGGTTCTGTAGTTTTCATTGTATAAATCTTTCACCTCTTTTGTTAGGTTGATTCCCAAGTATCTTATTTTCTTTGAGGATATTGCGAATGGAGTGGTTTTCCTTATTTCCATTTCAGAGGTTTTGTTGCTGATATACAGGAATGCCTTTGATTTATGCGTGTTGATTTTATAACCTGCCACTTTGCTGAATTCATTTATTAACTCTAGCAGCTTCTTTGTAGACTCTTTTGGGTCTGTTAAGTATATTATCATGTCATCCTCAAATAGCGATAATCTAATTTCTTCTTTTCCTATTTTTATGCCTTTAATTTCTTTTGTCTGTCTAATTGCTCTGGCTAGTACTTCGAGAACTAAATTGAATAGAAGTGGTGATAGAGGGCATCCCTGTCTTGTTCCAGATTTTAGAGGGAATGCCTTCAGTTTTTCTCCGTTTAGGATGATGCTAGCCTGAGGTTTAGCATATATAGCTTTTACAATGTTGAGGTAAGTTCCTGTTATCCCTAGTTTTTCTAGTGTTTTGAACATAAAGGGATGCTGTACTTTGTCAAATGCTTTTTCTGCATCTATCGAGATGATCATATGGTTCTTGTCTTTAAGTCTATTGATGTGGTGAATAGCATTTATTGATTTCCGTATATTGAACCATCCTTGCATCCCAGGAATGAATCCTACTTGATCATGGTGCACAAGTTTTCTGATATGTTTTTGTATTCAATTCGCCAGAATTTTATTGAGAATTTTTGCATCCAAGTTCATTAGAGATATTGGTCTGTAGTTTTCTTTCTTTGAAGTATCTTTGTCTGGTTTTGGGATCAAAGTGATGTTGGCCTCATAGAATGAATTTCGAAGAGCTCCTTCTTTTTCTATTTCTTGAAATAGCTTGAAAAGTATTGGTATTAATTCTTCTTTGAAGGTTTTGTAGAACTCCGCTGTATACCCATCCGGTCCAGGGCTTTTCTTGGTTGGTAGTCTTTTGACGGCTTCTTCTATTTCTTCCTTTGTTATTGGTCTGTTTAAATTGTGTGTGTCTTCCTGTCTCAATCTGGGCAAATCATATGCCTTAAGAAATTTATCGATATCTTCACTATCTTCTATTTTATTGGAATATAGGGTTTCAAAATACTTTCTAATTATCTTCTGTATTTCTGTAGTGTCTGTTGTGATATTGCCTGAAAAAAAGCAATTTGCACCTGACACCAGGGTTGATTTTATGTTCCATCTCAGTTAATGTGCCATCTTCCACTTACATGTTAAGTTAGAAGTCATAGGGCTTTTGTTTATGACCCTTCACTTCCTTCAGTCCTTCCTTATTCTTTTATATACTATTTTTACCTCATAAATTCATCTCAAATATATGACTTAATAAAGCTCTTTCTTTTGCTTTACTTTAATACTCACCACCAAGGACTTGATTCATTGCACCCATTTTCTACATAACATTTCTACTTACAGATTTCTCCATCTTTTCTCCATATTAACTTTGCTTCTTTGATGGTGAGATCTGTGTAAAACAAAGTGCTGGTGATGTCATGATTACTCATAAACCTTTAACCTTAAATAAAACTTTATTTCTTAGACAGTTTTAAATTCCTGCCCTCCCTATAGAAGACATTCATGGCCTCTCATTATCAGAAACTGTATTCCATCCACAATGGAGCTCCTACAAGAAAGTCCCATTAAATATTCTTAGTACATCTTTGTTGTATTCATTTTATATGTCTTTTTACAGTCCATTCTTTCTATATAAATATTCTTTTCTTCACCATGCTCCTGCTTGGAATAGCAAAAACCCTGATTCAGAGGCAAACTCTTCATCAAAATGTTTATCTTACCTGCCATTTTTCCTGTCCCTTTTTTGCTCCACCACAAGCTAAAAACTAACTGGTATTTCTGAATAGCTTTGTTTCTAATTCTCATAAGAGCTACTGCATTTTACTTTGTATTATAGTAATACAGATTTAGAAATATCTTCTCTGGCAGATCATTAACTTTGTGATTTGTGTTACTACTCTTGTTTGCAAGTGAAATTATACAACTCTGCTGAGGGCCATTACAAAGTAGGAAATTTCCTTGCCAGCGTACCCCATGTTAAATTCGCTGTTGACCTTGCATGTGTGTTTGAGAAAGGTGACCCTGCTCAACGACCAGGGAGGATCCAGGATTAGGGTGTGTCCTGCAGTTTGAGGAAGTATCCCGCTCCTTGGGTTAAGGGCGTTCCCAGTTTAAGACCTTGGATTTTAGGGAAGTTCGATGTTGAGGATTATTGCTGCTGGAATTAGGGCGTTCCTGCTGCCTGAGCTCCCGTTGAGTTCTCGTGAGATTCAGAGAGCATTTTGGGAAAAAAGCCTCGTGGAGTAGGTGAATTGGGTGGCAGCAGAACTGGGATTGCCCCAGAACGTGTGTGGAGGCCGGTGTGAGTTCGGGAATAAAGAATTGCTGTTTGAAACTACAAAGCTGTGTGGTGGCTCGTGATTCTGTGCCCAGCCAAGACTGCGGCACAACTCAATACATTATATGCAAAAGGGGGGATTTATATAGGGGTATCTGTATCTCACAGAACTCATAAAAGGGGTATATGTATCTCAATAATTTATGTAGAGGTATTTTATAGAAACCTCTTTGAAAAAGTATGCAGACAAGTTAATACCAGAAATTTGGAAGGAAGTCTTTCTTCCTGATCCTAAATCTCATCTTTACCTAAAACCAAACATATAACATTATTCATAATAGTGTTAAGCAGTGTCTCATTTTTTTCAATTATAAAATTGAAATGATAATAATAATATCTGCTCTTAGGGTTTGTATTTAAAAAATTTCCCCCCATAAGCTATGTGTTAGGCAATGTAGCAATGTTCAGAGGTAAAAAGATTGGATCATAAGAGCTGCAACCTCATCAGTAGATAAATCCATTTGATGGTTTAATAATTTGAATGGACTACTGGGTGGTAACTGTAGGTAAGTGGGATGTGGCTGAAGGAAGTTGTTCTGTGGGACCTAAAACTATATCTGTCTCCAGCTCCTAATCTCTCTCTGTTTCCTGGATGCCATGAGCTCATCAGCTTTCCTCCAATGTGCTTTTCTGCCACAACATTCTGCCTTAACCTTAGGCCCAAAGCAATGGAGCCAACTGACCATGGACTGAGACTTCTGAAACCATGAGCTAAAATAAACTTTTTCTCCTGGAAGTTGTTCTTGTCAGGTAATTAGGTCACAGCAACAAAAAGTTGACTAACATACCTATTACTAGTATTCTTGTGTAGTTTAAACTACATTGTATAGCTATCATTAAATGCTATTCCTTTATTTATTTATTTATTTTTGTACTGCTATGGATTGAAGCCAGGTCCTTGCACATACTAGACAAGTGCTCTACCACAGTGCTATACCCTCAGCTCATTAAATTTATGTTATTTAAAAAGCAAAGATGGAAAAGGAATAAAGTTGAACCTCTGGAAGGACTAAAATGCTGTCTGGAATTTAGGCTTCATTTCTCTCGTTCAACTATGCTTTATTTCCCTTTTTACTAGATTGAATTTCTGTGTTCCCCATTGCTCATGGAAAGAATTGTTTGCCCATAGCCCATGTGCTGTACATCTCGCCTCTTAGGTAGATGGATTCTGTGTCTCTGTTCCAAATCTGGGGAGGAGAGTGTGATTGACCCAATTTAGGTCCAATCAGCTGCAGCCAGGATTAATAAGAAAAAAAAAGTCACCAAGCAAACATTTTCCAGAAACCCATTTTTATGAGAAAGTACTTCCAAGAGAAGAAGGTTCAGGGAGAAAACAAAATAGGTAATGATTCACTAAAATGTTTTGTCAGTTTTTGTATCCTCAGAAATGTAGTTCTCCACATTGAATTGTACCACGTCTAATTATTGCCATCATATTTGCACTTGTCTTGATATTGCATTCATTATAGTTCTGTACATATCATTTATTCAGTTGTGCTTTCAAAAATCTTTGAGTAATAAGCTGTTATGTTCTAGGTCCTGTGCCATGTACTCAAAGTTTAATAGAGTGACATAGAATGAAGCTCTGGTCATCATTAAGCTAATTTAAATTGGTTGTTGCTTTGACTTTTTCCAAAAATTTGGTGTACACGCTCTCACAAGGTCTCTCTGGTTTGTGAATATGGGTTACGTTGTTACTCTTCATCAGAATCACTGTATTTTCAATTTTTTTTCTTTTAAAATTGAAATTACACTTTCTTCTTTTTACTTATTAACATTTAATTGTATTTCACCACATAAGGGAGGCCTCCCACTAGCATCCATTTAGAAACAACCATAGAAATTCCAGAAACAAAAAGGCCGTGTTATAGATCATTTCTATGACTGCTACCTATGGAACTTCAGGTAAGCTCCTAAAGCTCTTTGTATGAGCTGTGGGGGCTTATGCTGCAGTTCGGCTGCAGCAAAATAATCGGGGTTGGGGGGGGGTGACGAGCAACTTGTGTACATTGATACAGCAGGAGTGGGAGCCGTTTATTGTAGGACAGGAGGGGTATATATACATTACACACAGCTTATCTAATTAACATAAACTAGATACAGCAGTCAACCAATAAGGAATCTCCACACTTAATGGGTCGCTGGCGTTACTTCACAAACCACTCCCTCTGGCAAAATGCCAGGCGCCATCCTGACTTGTTTACAGACCCTAACAGGCTTAATTCCTTTTATATCAATCAATCAGTATTATTTCTATAAGGGCTTTGGGCCTAATTATTTATTTGTAAAAATCTGTGATTTGCAGATTACTATGAAAAATATACAGTGGCCTCTCTCAAGATATTGTTTACACAAGTTCTTTATGGCTGTATCCCACTTTCTTCCTCATCCCCATTATCATTATTTCCATCCACCTCTCTTTGTATGTGCATTGAAAAGTGTTGAGCCCTAATGGGAGTAACTATCAGGGAGTCAGAACATAATCAACATTTTCCTGGACTCTTAACAGATGAACTCAATTGCTCTGTTTTTGAGAGGATTGGACATTTATTTTTCTCAAAAGCTTCAGGGTCTTTGTTCCTTTCATTTATCTCTGTACCTCTGCCTGTCCTCCCTTTTCACCCCAGTTAAAAGGATATTTTTCTCTATTAATTTCTTGGTTCACCTCTCTGTATCTACCTTAATCCCCAACTCACACCCATCTGTAAGGATCTTCATTGCTAATTTTTCTCTTCAATGTATGATATAATTCTTCACTTCAATTAGCTCTGTCCTTTCTGGTTTCCAACCTAAATGCTTCATATAAGCTTATTGCCTCTCCATTCGTATATGACCCCTCCCTTTTTTTAACCACTTTCTTATTCATTTTGTCACTGTGTCCTCTGTCTGCCTCTGTATTCTTGTTATATACTTTTTAAATCCAGCATTTTCTGGGATCTATGTGCCAAGACACACGATAAGCTCTTTTTTTTGGAAAGATCTCACTGGTTCCTTAACAAATCTGTGAATCAGTACTATTGCTCTCATTTTAGGTTGGGGGAACAGAGAGGTAAAATAACATTGTCAGGATCACAAAGTGGACAAGTGATAGACCAAGTTCAAATAGATGTCTACCTTCCCAAACTGATCCCTTAAGCACTAGGCTCTATAAGCTGCACTTGTTTTCAAACCTATTGTGAGTTTTACTCTGACCTGCATGATGCTGAAATGACTCATTTCAATATTTGTAATTAGGTGAATTTCTCAGCTATTAGGTTTCTTATCTATGTGCAGCATTCTTCACAGGGGTTTGAGTATTAAAAAAAAAAATCCACCCTTTGAACTTCCTCTTGAACTTCTTGTCTCTTTCACTGATGCATCTTCCTTCTTCCTTCCCACAAAAGTAAGAACCCAGCACCATGACTGGAGTTTCTGCCATTCTTACTCTAGACAAGTTCCTTCAGAGAGCTCAGAAATGGGTTGTCTAAATAAAATAAGAGTTTTTTTTTCTTATTTTTAATTGTCTAAGAGATAGCTGCTTTAAGGAAAAAAAAAGTACCAATGTGTTATGGTATTACCTATACAAAAGTAAAAAATATATGGAAACAGTAGCCCAAAGGATGGGTGAAAAAAATTGGAATGTATTGTTATAAGCTCCTTTTCTTACATGTGATGCAGTATTTGGAGGTAGATTGTAATTAAAGATGTATATTTACAACTATTAAATAATTTAAAGAAGACAAAATATTAAGTCAATAGGGGAGATAAATGAATAATAAAAATATTCAACTAATGAAAGAGAAGGAATGAAAAAGGAAAAAACAGCTGAGAGCAGTAGTGTATACTGGTAATCCCATCGAATGGGAGGCTGAAGCAAGAGGATCATTGCTAGTTCAAAGCCAACCTCAGCAACTTAGTGAGGCTCTAAGCAACTCAGTGAGACCCTGTCTCTAAATAAAATACAAAAAAGTGCTGGGGATCTGGTTTAGTTGTTAAGGCCCCTGAGTTCAATCCCTATTAAAAAAAAAGAGAAGAAAAGAAAAAAACAAAACAAAAAGAACAGATCAATGGAAGAAATGGAAAGCAGCTTGAAAAAATCCAAACTTCTCTTGGTGTCTGAGTTCTAATTGTATTTACTGATATCACACTGCACCCCCACATGAATAATGGCTTGAACACACGTATGTTTTTTTCTCACTCATGTAATAGGCCACTGCACATGTTCCTTGTCAGTGGGCATCTGCCTTCCAGCTGTTCATTCGGGAACCCAGGCTCCTTCCTTCTTTCGGTTCACCATCTCCTAGGGCCTTTGTCATCTGCCTTTGACTATTAAAGGAAGAAGGCACATGGTTTCTGAAAATACCCATTCTAGAAATGGCCTGTATCACTTTGCTCATATGCCAAGAAGACACAGTCACATACTCACTTTTAAGGACAATGACAGTTCTGTAATGTCATCTAGCTGAGAATCCCAGAAGAGGAAGAAACGGATATTTGCTGAAGAACTAGCACTACCTGAAATACCTCAACAGTCAAATCAAAAATTAAGAGATTGCCAAGCTCTTTTTTTTTAACCTATAAGTCATCTCAGAATTTGAAACAATACATATATTTGGGTTTTACATGAAAAAATTTAGGTTTTGGCATAGAACATAGAAATCTGCATGTTAACTAGGGACCTCGGGAAATTCTGACACTCAGATGTTCTCATTCTGAGACTGCACAAGGCAGGAGGGAGTCTTTGGGACTGCAGCAGGATGTATTGACATCTGCGATGTTTCTAGGATTAACTCTAGTCTCTTGCCACTCAAGAGTGTTCTGGGGACCAGCAGCTTTGGCATATTTTAGGAGTTGGAAATGCAGCATCTCAGGCATCACCTCGGACCCATTAAGTAAATTAATATTCTCTTTAAAGATTAAGAAGCAATGATATGATTATTTTATGCCAGTGTGTTAGAAAACATGGATTGCTACTGAAGAAATGAAGTGATAGGAGCAACAACATGCATTCAAGAATAGGCGAAAGTAGATAATGCTGAAAGGGAATCATCTAGAGAATTTGAATTGAATCCAAGAAATGAGAGCCTGAGTATACTTTGGGGATTATTGTACTGGCAGAAGAAAGGAATGATTATGGAAGAAGAATATATATTTACTAATAAGGTTTGTTTTTGCACAAATACGGCAAAAATGAGCACTAGTCCTATTGCCAAAATGAAGAATGCAATCCTGACATTGAAACTAGGTACAAGTCCCAGAGCCTCAGTGAGAATCCACTTATGGTATGTATTTATTATACAGGATTGAAAAAAATCTAGAAACACAAATGAATTGGACCTAACATGGTATCCTGTTCTTTTTTTTTTTTTAAAGAGAGAGTGAAAGAGGAGAGAGAGAGAGAGAGAGAGAGAGAGAGAGAATTTTTTAATATTTATTATTTTTTAGTTCTCGGCAGACACAACATCTTTGTTTGTATGTGGTGCTGAGGATCGAACCCTGGCCGCACGCATGCCAGGCGAGCGCGCTACCGCTTGAGCCACATCCCCAGCCCGTATCCTGTTCTTTTATCTTCCATTTTCTCATAATCATTTTCCCAAACGATTAAATGTTCCTTGAAAATGTTTAACTATTTCATACTATTTTACACAACTTATTAACTATTTCCCTCTTGTTGTATATTTAACTTAAGGACTTATTCCCACTGTTAGAAGTAATATTACAAAGAATGTCCATCCTTAACCATCAATCTATCTCAACATTGCTGGCTATTTTCTTGGGCTAGCTTCCTAGAAATACAAACACTAGGATAACAAAACACTTATTTTCTGAAGTCTCTTGATAATGTTCCTAGGCTGTATGGAAACTTTTCAGAAAGTTGAAGGAAGTCTCATAAGAATATAAAGTCTTTTTGGCTTTTGATTTTTCAATACTTTCTTCTTAATTCATACTCTGTTGCCTGGAGTTGTTTTATGAGTTGAATGAAAGCATGCATGTAGTGTTTAGTCATGTGCCTGGCACATAATCAGTCCTTGAGAAGTCTGAACTATTAATATTGAACAATAGTGTAGACTTGTTCCATTCTTATTCTGTCTCATACTAACCATATGAAGCCTCAGTTTCGTCATCAGTAAAATGGGCATGTATTACCAACTACTTCCTATTGATTTTGTAGAGCTTTACCTTATATGAGGCATATGATACAATGACTGTGACAAAATAAGCGTTTGCTAAACGTTTGTTAATACCATTTATTATTTTCTTAGTCTTAAATGAAATTGGGAATTTTCTTCTGATATATTCTTTTCATTTCTTATCCCTTCTATATACACACTGTGTTTTCTATTTGAATATGAATGCTCCAAAAGAAAGTAAGAAAATACAGGGGTAGTGTAGTCCAGTGAGGCTCAGGAGGCCATGGCAGGAGGTTCACAAGTTCAAAGCCAGCCTTAGCACTTAGTGAGGCCCTAAACAACTTAGTGAAATCCTGTCTCAAAATAAAAAATAAAAAGTGCTAGGGATGTGGCTCAGTGGTTAAGTGCCCCAGGGTTTAATCTCTGGTACCAAAAAAAAAAAAAAAAAGGAAGAAAATAATTTCTTTTGTGAGGCCAGGAGGATTCAAGTATTTAGTAAAACCTTTATCCAAAGGACAAACATGTTATAGAAAAAGCATTAATAATGCTTTATGTTATCTTATTCCTGAATAAAACAGTATGTGTGTGTGTGTAATTGTTTGCTTAATTGCAATTTGTGCTATTAACCCATGTTTACTTAATTGTTTACCAATTTTGATATATACTTCAGTTTTAAAATTCTGGGCATTATTTATACATGCTAACTGGTCATTGTCAATGGCTCCCATAGCATGATATGTTCTCAATACACTTAAATAACACAAAGACTTTTTCTCTTGGGGTTACCATTGCTCAAGGTATAATAATGATTTAGGGTACTGGTTGGAAGCATCTCTAGGCAGGATCTGTGCTTATTGTAAAAGGTGTCCATCTGTCCTGGCCACTGAAGACTAATGCCCCATGTATGGGTAATGCTATTCCTTTTTTAGAGGAAACACCGGCTTTAAAGACTAAGTAGAAAAGGAAATAAACTGAAAAAATGATTAACTTTAACCCCCAAATGAATAATTCCTCCATCGGGAATTTTCTTGCTATTTTAAATTAAGTCTATCATTACAGATTTTTAGAGAAAATTTTAGGATAAAATAAATAGACAACTTTTTCAAAACAAATTAACATTATTCAAATGCTACATGTTCTTTGGTACTTTTATGATCTCAATACCTAAGCGTTTAGGTTTCATTAAATTATCTGAAAACAAGAACATATAGAAGATTCTAAATTTTGCAAAATTATTTCTGTTCTTCTTCTTGTGTTTATCAGTTTTGCTTGGGGAATAAGTTCTTAATAGGACCAACAAAAAGACAAGTCATCACTTTTTTTTTAGTTAACTTTTCAGCATGGTCTGGGTACCTGAAGGTCATACAAAATTAACACTTTTCAGAACTCACCTAAGATTGTAGTATAGGAACCATATGCCCTTGATAACAGTCAATTTGCTTTTTCCAGAAGTGGCCACTACTATTTTATCTATTTTACTCAACCCTTAAGTCCAAGCACATTATTTGTGGAGCTCAAGCAGACAAAAGACATAACCCAAGTCACCAGGTTTATCATATCCTGGGGCCATGGGTTAATAGCACAAATTGCAATTTTGAGAACAGTGGGATTCAAGGAGACTTCAAATCCCTCAATTTTTGCTTTTGTTTTTTCAGCCCTACTTATTTGTTAATAACAGGCTACTTACCAGTGAGAAATAATTGATGTAATAAATTTAATCTAATTATGTTGAAATATGTAATTGTTTTATATTCTAACATTAGGTTTCATGAACTACAGAGTTTTGTGTATATTCAATGATCCTGGTGCATAGAATATGCTTAATAAACATGTTAAGCCCAGAGGAAAAACAAGCAAAAATAAACTGGATATTTTATAGTTTCATGTGTTCTTCACCATTAGTATCCTTATTTGAAATAGAATAAAAGTATTTATTTGGTAAATATGAAACTATTTATTTATGTGTTTGGTATTTTCTTGGGCTGGAACATAATCCAGTTGCAAACATACGACTTTAACTTGGTAGATTTTTGTGCTACATTGCCACCTGGTGGGTATTCATCTAAAATGCATTTTTCTTTAAAAACAAACAAGACAACAAAAACAACAAAAAAATCCCGTCTGCTATGTACTTAATATGCACATGTGCACACACAACAGGAACCTGAGTCTGGAGTCTGAAGACAGCGCTTTGTGTTTGGAGAAGTGGAAAAGGGAACATTTCTTAAGAGTAATCCTTTAATGCCAACAATCTCCTTCATGATAAAATGAGCTAAGTGACCCATTTATTATTTTCAAATAAAGGATGATATGATTTCAGTGGTAAAATATTAAAATGTTTCCTCTATTTAAAACAAAATGATCGATGAAAAGAAATAATGTTTTTATTCCAAGTCTGTTCACAATGATATTACAGATTGTTTTCAATGGGACAAGGAAATTGATCTGAAGACAATGTCCATAGTAAAACTAAATTTTCTTGTATAGCAATGAGTTGAAATTTACAAATCAGTTTAGTCAGAAATAAGAGCATATAATTTATTTTTTAAATCTCTTTTTAACTGGTACACAAAGCCATAAAAATTATACATATTTACAGATTAACTTGCGATGTTTTAATTCATGTGTATGTTGTGTGATGTTTAAATCAGTGAAACATATCTATTTCCTCAAACATTTATCTTTTATTTATGGTAAAAACATACGAAACCCTTTCTTCCAAATTCTTGAAATATATAGTACAGTATCATTATATATTGTTACTCTACTGTGCAATAGCACACTAGAAATTCTTACTGCCATTTAGTACAACTTAGTACCCTGGCCAGCCTTTCCTCATGCCCCTTCCCCTGCCCTACAGCCTCTGGTGACCACCACTCCAATCTTATCTTCTATAGCACCAACTTTTTCAGATTCCACATATGAATGAAATCATGCAGAACTTGTCTTCTGGGTCTGGCTTATTTTGTTTAACATGATGATCTCCAGTTCCATCCATTTTGTCACAAATAATAGGATTTTTTCTTTCTTTCTTTTTTATTTTTTTGATGAAAAGTATCCTCTTACGTATATATGTACCATATTTTCTTTATTAATTCATTAGTTAGTGAACACTGGTTTTTCCATTTTGGGGCTATGTAAAGGGCATATTATTTAGTATATAGATAATATTATCCATTGAAATCTTTATTTCTAGGAAGAGAATTCACTATTTCCTAGAGGAAAGAATTTAGAGGATATTGTATAAAATTAAATACTTTAAAGTACTGTAATTTTGTTTCAAAAAGACTTTAGGGGAAACTAATATCATTTTGTTGTTTAAATTAAGGTAATAAACATTAAACTATTTAAAATGTTTTATAAGTGCATTTTAGTTATATATAATAGCAGGATTCATTTTGACATAATCATATATGCATGGAATATAATTTGTTCATTTCAGGGAACTGATATCATAATATTCCTCTTCAAAGGTAATACATTAAGGTTTTTTAATAAACTGTCTTTAAAATTGCATAAACCTTAAATCCATGTATTGCTCTTAGTATTGATTCAGTTAATTTGTGAATAGAGCTTACTGGGAAAGACCTGTGTCTAGGGCTAAGGTGACATGGGAGAAGAGGGAAAGAACACTTTCCAGTTAATCTCTTCTCCAGATCATGTCTGTAGAGTGACCCCGCAATCTTAGGCCCTAGAAAGATCAATTAGCTGCAGAACTGTTATGTTCACTGAGAAATTTGGAGTCTTTGATTTGTAGACAATCATCTCATTTATTTGCTATTACACTGCACAGACACGAGCTAAAGTTTGCAGAAAACTTTCTTTTTCATTGTCTACTTATATATGTAATGAATATTCATAATAAGGGCATTGGAAAAAACACATGAATAGAATTGTAATAAAATAAATTAGCTATAACACTCTACCCATGTGTTAATATTTCCAGTGTTAACATTTTGGTGTATGTTATCTAAATCCTTCACTTTTTAGAAAATAGTATAATGAGTACACTATTATAAAATCCTTTAACCTATTTATTTTCCTTAATTATCTATTTTTGTAGCAACAATCATTCCAATTTATAGATACATTGAAATTAATTTAAATTACTCCCCATTATGAGACATTTGAATTGTTTTCAAATTTCCCTTCTTAAAAAAACTATAACTGCAATGAGTCTATACACAGATGTATGAATAAATGTGGGTTATCATTGTCAGCATACATATTCTCATTCATATATTTTTATTTCTTATTAATTATTTAACTAGGATTTATTAAATATTCATAGAAAGGTTTTTTTTTCATAGGGGATTTCTGGAACAATCAAAATATTGACAATACTAGTTAATTGCTCACTATAAAAGACTCTAATTTACATTTCTACTAGTTTAAGTTTGACTGTTTCCCTTTAGTTCCAACAATGTAGTCCTTTTAAAAAATATTTATTGAAGTATAACACACATATAACAAAAGCATGCAGATGATAAGCTCAGGGAATGTGATTCAAGGAAAGGAAGGGACCCCACAGCCCAGAACCTCTCCTTGATCCCAACTGTTTCCACACTGCAGAAGATGGCTATTATCCTCACTTTTCGACACCTTGATCAGTGCTATTTTAGGACTTTATCTAAATGGAATCATTTATTATTGTTTTTTGGTGCTCATCTTCTTTCATGCAAGATTTTCTTTGTGGGATTTGTGTTTGCCATTGAAGCCACACGTTGTTTCATGTGTAGTTGTCTATGCTATCCTATTTCACGGCCAAAGTTCTTTTTTCATTTTTTTTTTTTCAGTCTGGAAGCATAAGGCATCACAGTGTTGTAGTTCTCACTCACCCTCTCTGACTTCCTGTGAGACTCAGCACGTTGGCTTGGCCTCCAAGGTGATCTGTTTTCTCTATTCTCTGTTTACTCTTTTCTCTATTGTGACACTGGTTGCTTTATTGTGAATTAATCTTTCACCTTTGCCCAAACAACAGGACACTGGGGCCTTTATTTACAAAATAGGACAGTGATTTTTGCTTTTCATTGTTTCCCCAAAGATCAACTGAGAATAAAAAAAACCATGCTTTTTTGACAAGGAAAGGAATTTTCCTTCTGGGTCTCCTATAGTTGTAGGGTGTTGATCCTCAGCAGTGAGAAAATGGATATGATGCATGGATTCCAGACCCCAGGAGTCAATCATCACCTGGTGGGCTGAAGCTATCTTTCACCTATTATGCTAGTTCCTCAGACTTTTGCTATCTAAGGGTTTTTTGAGGTCTTCCTTCATAAACTCTTTGAGCCAGGTGCGGTGGTGCATGGCTATAATCCCAGTGGCTCAGGAGGCTGAGGAAGGAGAATAGAGAGTTCAAAGCCAGTCTCAGCAGTGGCGAAGCACTAAGTGACTCAGTGAGACCCTGTCTCTAAAGAAAATACAAAATAGGGCTGGGGATGTGGTTCAGTGGTTGAGTCCCCCTGAATTCAATCCTTGGTACTCCAAAAACAAATAAAAACAAACAAAAAACCTCTTTGAAATGTTGACTGGTCATGGTTAATGTCTTTTGCTTTGTTTCATAGTCCAGGGGTCTTTTATTTTTTTATACCCACTATGCCATGAATTAATAGGGAGTAGGTTCTAGGAGCTCAGGCTCCCTCTATTGAGTCTCACAAAATGTGCTTCACTGGGTGGAGCAGGCTGAACTCTGTTGAGCCCAGATAGGTTTTTCTTTCACTTACTTCTTTTTCTGACTGTTTTCTTTCATGTGTTTCAGGAAGCTGTTTGGGCTCTTAGAGGGCTCCATGTGCTCAATATTCATGTTAATTCTCTTGGCAGGAATCTTGTCTTTGTTTATTTACAACAGTGCCAACTGCATGCTGGATAAGATTTTAGACTGCCAGTTTTGCCCAGGAAACATTTGTGTGTGGTTCATTTTTGAACAGCATTAATTCTCTTGATGTCTACAATAACAACCTTCTTGCAGATGTGCACATATGTGGCCAAGGGAACAACTCCATGTTTTCTAAAAGTCCTAGAGAACAAAGTATTGGGTGCCTCACCTCTTTCCTTTTGTGCTCCTTGTTTTGGCAAATTTCTGGAAGATGGCAGTTCTGGACAAAAGGAAGGCCATGGTTGACTTCTTCAGGCTGACTCATGTCTGAGACTATCAAAGGGTGATACAGACAAGAACCTCTGCCCCAGAGAATTTAGCTACAGATCATCAGGTACAACTTTAAAGAAATGCTAGTACCTGGCCCCATATACAGACAGAGATTCTGATTTGATTACTTTGGGGAGAAGCTTTGCCATTGGTAGTTTTAAAGAGCCATAGGTAATTCTAATAGGTAGACAGGATTGAGAACTACTGAAATTTTTATGTCTTTGATAATAAATTCAATTCTATTAAATAGATCAATTTTAACCTACATGTAAAAAAAAGAAAAGAAAAAAAAAAAGCCCTGACTATTAAATGTCATGGCAGACTCCCCCAGATGGAGCAACTTCTCAATATTTGCCTTTTCCAACCACTAGATAATATCACAAATTTTACTTCTAGAGTGTAATTCTTTTTTGGGGGGGCAGGAATTACCGGGGATCGAACTCAGAAGCACTCCACCACTGGGCCATATCCCCATCCCTATTTTGTATTTTATTTAGAGACAGGGTCTCACTAAGTTGCTTAGTGCCTCACTTTTGCTGAGGCTGGCTTTGAACTAGCGATCCTTGCCTCCTGAGCGTTTGGGATTACAGGCATGCGCCAGGCACTATAGTGTAATTCTTTATTCTTACTATTTTGTTTCATATCAAATGTAAATTATTCTATGTAGACCACTCTATTAGCTGATTTTTAATTAAAACCTGCATATAATTGATCTTGTCAGATCATTATTTGAGAAAGGTTATGGGGAATGGAAAGAATTATTGAGGCTTTCCCATATTGAGGAATATAATGAGAAAAATGAAGGTACAAGAATGGTCTACCAATCTTTTGTAAACTTGTCCTAGGTCCCCAATAATACCAGGGCCTATTGAACTGTAGTTCTACCCTCAAGAGCCTTGGTGAACATCCTGTTAAATCTTTCAAGGAAAACTAGAAAAGTAATTCAAAAAGTGCAGTCCTGTTTGAATGCCAAAGGGACCCAGGAGCCAATTGAAAGAGCTCCCAATGCCAAATGTGGAACATGTCTATATTGTAATGTAGTGGCACCCCTCCTCCACTGGGTTTCTCCAGAAACCTTCACCATGGCTGATTTTAGGACTGTCGACAAGAGTCTGTACAAAAGGGTTATACAAAATTACATATAAGAGGAAAGGAGGGGTAAGAGAAAAATAATACAAGTGGAAGAAATGATTTACAGTAGAGGGGGTAGAGAGAGAAAAGGGGAGGGGAGGGGAGGGGAGGGGAAGGGGGATAGTAGAAAATAGGATAGACAGCAGAATACATCAGACACTAGAATGGCAATATGTAAATCAATGGAAGTGTAACTGATGTGATACAGCAATCTGTATACGGGGTAAAAATGGGAGTTCATAACCCACTTGAATCAAACTGTGAAATATGATATATTAAGAACTATGTAATGTTTTGAATGACCAACAATAAAAAAAAAAAAGAATTCAATGTAGATAAACTTCCTATTTTCGTGTTGCCCTGTTCTACTTGGCCACTGGCCAGGAAGAAATCAGCATGCCAGGTGTTTGTTTTTCACAAACATTTATCCAGGATAGTTGTTTGTGAAAATGTGTAAACAAGGCCTCTGGCCTTGAGCTGGAGCTTTACAGAGGTGTCTACATTTCTAAGATAAGAGAAGTTACCAATTGGGCTCCCTGGTAACAGCTGGCAGCGGGAGGAGAGAAAGGGGAGAAGAAGCTCTCCCCTTCTCAGATATTGTCTTTGAAGGGTTAACTTGCCCAGAACAGTGAAAGAAAAAGCTGCTTTTGTGTGAACTTCTGCAGACTGTGAACTTCTGAGCCCCTCCTCTTACGTGCCGGGTATAAAATTCTGAAACTACCTAAACTCGGGGTTCAGGGGATTGATTGATTACAGCAAAAGCTGTGCCCTCTGAACCTGCTGCAGCCAAATAAAACTGTTTCCTGTTATCTTTGGTGCCTTGCCTCGTCTGTCCCTTACAATAGTAAAACATACAGTAATGGATTGTAATCCAAAGTGCAAAATAAGTATATATGAGTCCTTATTAATACAAATGAATGTTCAAATAAATAAGTAAATAAATGAGGCAAAATAGACAAATCTCTCATTTAGAAGAATTCCAAATAATTTATGTAGATATTCTTTATTCTTTAAGGGCAAACTGCACACAGTGACTTTTTTTCTTCTTCAAAGAGTATACTATGAAAAGGGAGAGGAGAGGAGAGGAGAGGAGAGGAGAGGAGAGGAGAGGAGAGGAGAGGAGAGGGGAGGGGAGGGGAGGAGAGGAGAGGAGAGAGAGAGAGAGAGAGAGAGAGAGAGAGAGAGAGAGAGAGAGAGACTGACTTTGCAGTGTACATACTTGGCAAATGTCACCTCTGTCAGGTTATCAGGGTTAATATTAACAGTCATTACTCATGGCGACAGTATGTACCCTTGATATGATGTTTGGGAATAATACTTCACCTCTGTAGTCTTCCCTCCAGGGTTCTATATCTCCAGTCTAGCAATGAGAAAAAAATAAATAAAATCAGGTAACTCAAATTGAAGCACATTGTATAAAATATATTCTAGTACTACTCAAAATAGTCTGAGCCTGAGAAGATATGGCCACTAATGTAATGTGGTGTCCTGAAAAGCACTTGGAATAGAAAAAGACACTGGCTAAAAAATATCTTAAGAATTTTGTTTTGTTTTGTTTGTTTTTTGAGAGGCTGGGGATTAAACCCAGAGTCTTACACATACTAGGCAAGCACTCTACTACTGAGCCATACCCCAGCCTTAGAAATTCCTTTTAAAGTGTCTAAAGAAATATGAATAATGTATCTACTTTATGTTAATAATAACATTTCAGTATCTGTTTAATGGTTGTGACAAATATACCATAATAATATAAAATTCGGCAGTTCTTTGTGTATCCAAACTTTAGTCAGATTTCTGAATTTTCTTCTAGGTTCATCTGGGTAATTGCTCCAAAAATCCAATTTTAGCAATCCTTGCTAAATCAGTGTAGCAAGAATCCCAACCCTTGACATTTGATCACCCTCTGTATCTGATCAAGTCTCTCATCTTCTACTATCCCCCACCCGATGACTGATCACTCTGCCTATTTTCAGAAAAAGCCTGTTAGATTGGTTTAGTTAGAATCCCCTTTACCCCTATTATTTCCTCTTAGTAATTTTCCATTCACTGACCCCTCTCCCTGCTCTTAAGCTATAAATTCCCACTTGTGCATGCTGTATTTGGAGTTGGTCCCAGTGTCTCTCTCCCACAGTAAAACTCTATTGCAGGGATCCTGTAGCTATCACAATGATCCTTAATGAAATCTTCCTCAATGGGCTTTAACAAGTATCCTTGCATAATGCTTTCTTTAACAGATGGTAAAAGTGGAGGAAACTGAGTGAGTAGTACATGATAATTTTCAGTACTTTCTTCACATGTATTCTGAAAATCTAAAAGTGTCCAAAATATAAAGTTTATTTTTAAAATAAAGGTAAAGAAATGGAGGAAGGAAGGAAGGAAGGAAGGAAGGAAGGAAGGAAGGAAGGAAGGAAGGAAGGAAGGAAGGAAGGAAGGAAGGGGAGAGGAGTCAAGAAATGAGGATCAGCAGTTGCTGGGATCTTTCTTCTGAAAAATTAAAATTCCCAGGTGCCAACCAAGATCTCCTGAATCAGAAACTCTGAGGATGTAGCAGCAATCTGTGATTCAAATTCTGTGATTGAGAACCACTTAAGAGGCAGCTGGCCAAGAGTTTTGCTTCAAGGAGCTTCTTATTTTAGATGAAGTCATATTACTTTTTCTACAGTGCTCAAGAGTGAAAAATTAGGTCAGTCCTTTCTGTAACTTCTGACCATAAAATCATCACCTTTCAAGAGAAATGACATATATGCCTGCTTCTTCACATGTCATTAGTATTTGATCTCCAGGGCCTTCTGTATGTGCTTATCTTCCAATGTCTCCAGCACATAGATCTTCACTTCTGTGCCCCCAAGCATACAATCAGGTACCACCTTGCATGTTTCCAGTGGCTATGAATCAAGGCAGAGTAAGAGTTCTCTGCAGAGAGAGTACCTCACCTGCCAGATAATGACCTTAAGCCAACTGTTTCATCCCTGTGTACTTGTTATATGTGTTTTTCTCTGTTTTTTTTTTTTTGGTTGATAATCCAAAAATTTCTTCTGAAATTGGGCATGGAAGCACTTGCCTGAATCCTAGTTACTTGGGTGGCTGAGGTAGGAGGACCTCAAATTCTAGGACAGCCTGAGCAACTTAGCAAGACCCTGTCTCAAAAATACAATAAAAATGGGCTGGGGTGTAGCTCAGTGCTTAAGCACACTTGGGTTCAATTCCCAGGAAAACACACACACACACACACACACACACACACACACAAAGTCAAAATAATATCTTCTTCATGAGATTTTCTGACAATGCAGAGTTAAGACACATATGGTGTTAAGATTAGTATTCAGCACTCGGTAAGAACTCAATAAATGATCTGGTGTTATTGTTAGTGGTATGTGTTGCGTCTTAAATACTGCTTATCTTCCCGAAGGAGCAGAGTTTTGTCTACAAAATAATATTTCAATAATAATTGCACAAACTGAATTGCACATACTTTTCCATGTATGATCGCTCTGTCACACACATACAGGTCTTCTCAGACACCTTGATTTTGTGTTGTGGTGGGAATTATTGAATGTTGTTTATGCAATGCTTTTATGATAAAGATAGAAAATTGTAGAATATATAAAACTGGTAGTGAATTAACCTTCACTTCAGAAAGCTCTAGTATTTATAGTTGGGCTATTATAAAAAAAATAATACCACTTTAATTTCTGTTGAAAGGATTTTTAATTCTGGAGATCCTTAGCAGACTTTCTATTGGTCTAAGAGACAAGATGAGTCAGAAAAGAAATGTGCACCCCAGGGACTGTTCTAGCAGCAGGTGGATAAGTGAATATGTTTGGATAACATGCTTCAATGTTGTTTATTTGCTGTTTGCCAAGGTTGAATAGAAATGAAACTATTTACACACAGATGCCTTAGGTGTTTTGGTTTATTTTCCAGATGGGAATTAACGTGGTGGACTCCGCAGTGTCAGGATTAGGTGGCTGCCCTTATGCAAAAGGTGCTTCCGGGAATGTAGCCACTGAGGATTTGATATATATGCTTAATGGCCTGGGGCTCAATACAGTAAGTTGCTTTAACAATATTTCAATACTCACGTGTTACTTCCAGTTCCAAATTGAAATGCTTCTCAGATTTGGGAAGCAATGCTGAGGTCAAAGTTTTACTACATATTTGTTATTTGCTAAAATGCACAGTGGGAAAATATAGAGTTCTTTTCTTTTTTTCCCCAGCAGTTTCATAAAATAACTATCACTATAGCCCAATCATCAATAGTGCTACTGTTTCACATTTTATAGTGTTTTATAAACTCTAAAGTAGTTTTCCATGTATGATCTGATATGACTTTACACACTTTGTGAGAGCCTGTGTCTTTTACTGTTATGATTGTTGAATTTTGCAGTTTCGTGTTTTGTACGGATACTGTCCTTGGAGGAAACTGAGATCTAGATGGTCTCACAGTGACAACGAGGGCTTCTGAAAAAAAAAGCCAGTGAGGGTCAAAAGACAAAATGATCAGTAAGGGAATGGAGCTTGGAAATATTTAGCATGTGAGACATTGATGGCAAGAATGGTCCCTTTCCAAGTAGCACCTGAAAAGGCACATGCTGTGTGGTAATGTCCACCAAAATCGATGCCTTTTTTTGCCACATACTTGATAACAATCTGTAAGTCTATAAGGCAGTCTTTAAAAAGAAAGAATACAAAAGGCAAAAAAAAAAATCTATGCACAGTTGAATACAAATCCAAACTGCTTTCTGAGACGGGAAAGCATGGACTGTATTATTAAATAGATCCCCCCCCCCGCCTGTCTTCTTTTTCACCCTAATTACATGAATGTTCCTTCAGCACCAAACTTGCTTATTGTCCACATTCTGCTTCTCACCTCCACCCCTTATGATTTACCACTCCTTGGAATAGCCTTATGACACATACTCCATTTCAGCTGGAAAGCGAGTTACCTTCATCCTGAAAGTATTCTCCCAGCATCTCCATGTCTGTCTCCAAGGCCAAGAGATGAATCTCCTCTCCTTAGTCCTTCCTCGCTACCCTCTGTATCTTCACCTCGGAACATACCACACAAGGCTGTATCATTACTCTGCTTACCTGTTCAACATCCTGCACAGGCAGATAGCAATTATTGTAGTTTTTTCATACTCAATGCCTGTGACATTAAAAAAAAAGTCCAAAAAACTATCTATTGAGATTTTGCTTGACATCAAATACCAACAGCTGTTTTCTACAAACACCAAAAGCTATTGCTTATGTTCTGTGGTTAGGAATAAGTACAATTTCATTTACTAAGCAGCTTAATCATTTCTATCAGAATCTTCTATGACAGAAGCTCTAGAGAAATAGATCCTGAATCAAACTCAGCGATGCTTAGTATGTATCAGGTCCTGTTACATAACTGTGGGGTCCAAATGCAAATAAGTTGCTCTGGTTCTAAGAATTTTAAGAAGGATTATAGCATTGAATGGTAGCCACTGTTTAACTGTTGTCCAATCTCATAAAGCAAGTCTCTCTGTAGAATGTAATCTCACCATGAATCACAGGCTCAATCATTTGCCAAGCACCACTAGTTTGACTTTTAAGTTTGGCTGTTTATACCTTCCTCACTGTCCTCACCATGACTACATGTGGGTAGGCTCTTATTTTTTTCCTGAATAGTGATCTCCTACATTGATGATGGCTTCTGACTTGCCTTGGAATTTATCCTCCATGTTGCCATCAGAACATTTTATCTTAAAATACAAGTATGAATATGCCACGGTGTACCTTGAACACCCATCAGTGGATTCTCATTTCCTCAAAAACCAAGACTGTGCTCTATCATATAATCCAGCCTATATATACTTTTTTTTCAGCTCCAAAGTCATTTTTTAGCTTTTCTCAATAAGCATCATGATAAGCTTGTCCACTGTCCTCCATATGTACCCTGCTATTTTTTAGATATCTTATGTTGCTTTTCTCTCTGCCTGTAATGTCCCACACATCCTCCTTCCTCTCAAAGACTCATTCTCTCCATATAAAACCCAAGTCAGGATTTACCCCTCATAGCACCCTTCCCTGACATATTTTCTCCATTCCTTTTCCTCATGAGTTGGTTGCTCCACACTTCTGTCTTCATAAGTACCTGAGCATATCTCCATGGCTCAAACTATAGTACACATTTTTCTGCTTATGGTTCTATATCAGGGAGCAGAAGTTCCCTAAAGACAGAAAACACATTCCATGTCAGATTCTGAAAGCCCCAGAACAAATCATAGTGCATGACACACGTTTAGGCACCTGATAAATGATTTAAGAATAAATGCTGTGTTGTTTCATGAGGATATCTATGAATCAAATAAAATGGTAGAGAAGGACCAAGATGAAATTCTTCTTTGGAATGACATCAATGAATTCCATATTTAATAGTTATAAATGGAATCCTTAGAAAGCAAATAGGAACATTAATGACCAAAATCTTCCTATGAACCCTGGTGGAATATCATTCAGAAATGAAAGACACATGAAGATAGTTTTACAAAATTTAAATATTACTGGATTAACCTAAAATGTGCTTAATGAATACTGTCTGAAGTCATTACTATGACAAAACCAAATTTCTCATACCAAAGCAAATTCACTCCTGAAAACAACTACCCTGAAAACAGCTCTACAATAAAAGAAAAATAATGACAGTCACTTACATGTGTTATTTTACAAACTGTTTTTCTTGATAATTCTGGAAAAAGAGAAGTAATCTACAAAGAAAACGGTGCTTCAAATATTTCAGAGAGAAGTGTTTAAAAAGTCTCCATTTTCTAAAATGATGATCATTATTATGAAAACCCTTATGAATATTTACACTTGTTGTTTTAGGAAATTCAGACTTCCATAAAGATTAAATCTACTCCTTAAGAGCAAGGAAGACTGGACATGTTTAATTGAAAGCCCTCACTGTGTCTAGTCCATGTTAAGGGAGGACACAAAAGCTTACGAAATGCTACACAAGGACCAGTCTGTGGCTGAGCCACTTAATGCTGTGACCCTCCCTAGGACAGAAGAGTTCTGGGTGCAGACTTTGATGGTGACCTTTTGCTTCTTCAAGGCCCAGAGATAAGGAGTATGCCCTGAACTTGGACTTCATACCCAACCGTGTCTGTCATCCAGGGATTTACCCAAGCTTTTGCTGATCCTCTTTATATTTTCAGAGAATTCACACTCTCAGGCAAAGAAGTTCCAGATGTGTACTAAATACTTCCTCATTTTATCTAACTTACAACTAACCCCTTTACCATCATATGGGTAATAATGAATTAAAAAGTTACATTCATCTTTCCTATAATCCAAATGGCTTTATCAAATTTGTTTCTTGTATATTAAAGATATTTTTTTTCCAAATTCAAATCTCATATACAACTTTCTCCAAGACATTATCATTTTTATTTCTATTACTGATATTTTGTGAACTCTTTTCTAATTCCATTATTGTCCTTCCTATAAATCTGATATTCTCCTGAATTACACTGAGTTATTCAGGCACGCCTAACCTATATTATTATATGAGGGTAAGATTCTATGTCTCAATAACGGAGAACAACCTTAAATATTGATTACATGATTCATGAAAACAAATGTTGCCCCCAAGTCAATAAAATAATCAATACAGTGTTTATAAATTTTAAATAGTTATTTAATTACTAATAAAATTTAAAGGGATCTGTTTTGTCTTTTTTCTTTCTAATGCTCCATTCCCTCTGCTGTCTCTTCTTTTCCTCACTAGGGTGTGGATCTCTACAAAGTAATGGAAGCTGGTGACTTTATATGCAAAGCTGTGCATAAAAATACAAACTCTAAAGTAGCACAAGCCTCCTTCAGTGCTTGACATCAGTGGATTTGTGACTTAAGATCAAGAAGATCCATTTCAGCAGCATACATTCATCTGAAAATCATTAGTGCCAACTCATTTTGAAATGTAATAGGCAAAGGTGGAGAAAGAGGAATAACTTTTTAAAAACATGATTACTGAGTAGACTATGACATCAATAGTAAGCAATACCAGTCATCAGGAAAATCATAATTGGAGGATGAGTAATGAAACTTGTAGACATCCTTTTGAACTTGGAGGAAAAAATGTCTCATCTTTTGCTCTTGTAGAGATGACTTTTTAATTTAGTAGACATGAATATTGACCTCAGATTTCCCTAAGTGTCACATACTGTGTTAATACTTAATCATGCTAGCTTAGCATAGTATACACATTGTCAGTAGTTTATGAGCTCCCGCATAGTGTGCAGAGTGTGTGGCCTTGATATTATGTGTTATGCCTCTGGATCTCAACTTTCCATTTGCCAAGTCAGTTAAGTTATGGATAAAGAGCCAAATCTCCATCTGACCCTGCATAATTTTAGAATAGAACTTTTATATTTCAAGTAAGGCTAACATCTGTTAACTATTTCAGTGACTTTATCTGGTTCCAAGAGACCGTGGTCAATGGCAAGACGCCATATCCTGGAAATGCATTATAGCCGCCCATGTTTGTTACACACATCCAGTTTACCATACTTTACCTTTCATCAGCTATGGAAAAAAAGCAAAAAAAAAAAAAAAAAAAGGCATGTTGTTACTTAACTATTGAGAAATCATAAAGTATGACTTTTGTTTTTAAGTTTTCAGTAATGAGAACACAAAGATGCAGGTACCATAATCCAACTCCTTAATTTCAGTTCACTTCCAAATTGCCCAAGGAAATACCAATGAGATCCCAAGGATATTAAGATGATTTTTAGTTCATGAAATATATTGGTTCATGTTAATTCAGGGTACCTTGACTCTATCAGATCATTTTTTGGTTCACCTTTTAAAATGGTTATTTTAAAGTTGAAATGGGAGAAATTTTGTCTTTTGTACTAAACAACATTGCCAGAGAGACAAATTTAGTATATTAAAGACTAAGAGAAAGGGAAGCAGGGAACGTTATTTAGAAAAACATTGCTATAACCTATGCAAATCATACAGGGATGGTGTTATTACATGTGGATCTGGAATGTCAGTTCTATTACTTATATAGACTTTCCCAATAATACTGGTGATCTTATCTTTGAATAAATTTTAATATAAATTGAAATATGAAAGTGAGCTTTATGGACTTTTTGGAATATATTCATTAAAACCATTGAAATAAAGATAGATTTAAGAAAATAATTATGGATTGCAACTAAGTCATCTTTAAAGACACAGGGTAAGAAAAGTATCAGAAAGTCAGCATTGATAATTGACAAAACAAAACTAAATTCCTATGGAAGAGGCCAACCTACCAGCTCGTGACACTGTTTTGGAGCAGGGGCTGTAACAGCACACTCGTTTTGCAGAGTACTGAAAGCAGTTCTCTGTTCTCTGTTTGTTAGGTAGGGTGTGAGAATAGTGTGAGTAGCATGCAAAATGGCAACTGGTTATAGATCTGCTTCAGTTATATCTCCCTTGTGCATCTCTCTCCATGAAGTATGTACCCTTGCACACTAAGGGAGCAAAAAGGTACCTTTACCAAGTATGCACAGCAGGGAAACTGGCTTTTCCTCTCTTTCTCAAAGCTGGTGAGTTCTTAGTTTTGAGATATTTGAAAAAGTACCTTTTGATACAAACTGCATATAGAAACTGAGACGGGGAAATGTTGCTGTTTTGAACTTAAATCATGGACTGTTCAAGAAACAGAGCAAATAGAAATTCTATGTTCAGTCTAGCACCCAGTTACACAGCACTCATATCAGCCTGCAGATTCATTTTCGTGACTATCTGATCATATTTGCAACATGAAAGTTTATGTTTTAGATACTGGTATCCCTTTCTTTACCCCAAATTCTTTGCTAGCTTAATGAGATTTTTTTTTCAGGTTTTGGAAGAAAACTCAGATAATCATATAAAGCTGTCTGAAACCCACAGACAGAATCCACCCAAAGTTATGTCTCAGCTAACCAGAAATCCTTGGAATCATTGCAAGACCCACCAAAATAACTCACCTGCTCATATATCAATACCATGTTTAGTTTCGGGGAAAGGATTTAAGAATAAAAATGCAATTATAGCTTTTGTTGAAATGCAAATTAAAATAATATTTTATAAAATCTATGCCTAAGTCAAGAAAATATTCATTCTATGTATTAGAACCTGTAATGCATTTTTATCATGTGTGTGTTAATGACCTATTATAGACAAACATTTTAAGACTACATTCTCTGAAAAATAACAATTTTAGAATCCTGCATTCCTAAAATTCACAAAGCAAATGAATGAAATCTGGCTATGACTTTCTGGGGAAATTCAGATGCCATTGTGATGTTATTCATTATGATCACTACAACATTTAATAAATGTCCTTTTAACTGTACTTATATGGTTATTAATTTCTATATATGTACATTCTGTGTCTTCTAAGTAATTAACTCCAAATATTAGTCATAGATTATTTAGCACAGAGAAAATAAGTCACAGATATCATCTTTGTCACAATTGTAATGAAGAAATAAAACTAAGGACTGGGAACCAGTCAGAAATCTGAATTGAAGAAATATACAGGAGAAGGACTGCTATATATGCCAATGACCATTTTGCTTTTGTGGACTGAAGATATGGGTTTTGTACTTGTATGGGGCAGTCCCAAGAGTTAAAAGAATAGTTTTAGTGATATAAAGATAGGGAGGAAGGGACTGAAAAGTAAGAGAGACAGAGATGGGGGAATGTAGGCATGGAGTGAGGGAAGGAGAATGGGAGAATTAGAAAGAGACAGAGGGGCAGAGGTAAGAAATCTCTTCCTTACACTTGAATGGCTGAACAGAAGGACGGATTCTGCTGTGATAGGGTGTACCAGTAACAGAAAACTCACTAGGCTTAAGCACAATAAAACTTCTTTTATGTGCTAAATATTCAGTAAAAAAATAAATGATTTTCCACCACTGTTTAACTCAATGGCTCAATCGTGTTACAAGTTAACATTTTCTCTCCATTTTCTTTCTTGTCTAACCTCAAGGTATGGGGTCACCTTTAGACCCTTGCTCCTCATGGGTGCAAGGCTGTGGGCACTCTCAGCCTTCACATTCTAGTGCTCAGCAGCTGTAGGGCTTTTGTCTTCTCCAGGGTCATTTTTAATCAAGGAAGTTTGTCCTCCACCCCATTTCAAACTCCCCCTCAGAGTCCAGTGAGTAGGACATCATTACATACCCCATTCCCATGGGAATAGACCCGCTGTATAGACCAAATGGAATCACTGGTGATCTAGGAAGAAAACCTCAGGGAACAACTCCAAGAAAGGATCCTATTTCTAACCACTCTGAGATGGGAGGAAGGGATGGAAACTGGAACTTTTTCTTTTTTTTTTTTATTTGAGATAAATATGTTTTAAGATGAATGGAGTTAATGCTGCTAATTGGTCTCTACTTTTCCCCCAATGAGGTAGGAAGTGAGATCTTCAGGCATTAGAGAGGGGGGTAGAGTGAGGACTCAGAAGAATAGTAAAATCTGAAGTCCATCACTTGGGGATGGGTAGTAACATAGCAGAGCACCATTAGAAGTTAACTTACTCTATAAAAGTTTTCCAGTGGCTGTTCTGTACTAAATCTAAGTACACTGATCTGACCTTAAGCCACCTTTGCCACCCAGCCTGGGACACATTCCCACCTGCTTCAAATACTTTTTACTTTCTCTCCCCATGTTCTACCTCTCTGGCTGCTTCTCTCTACATTTTTAAAATTTTGGCTTTCTCCTTTTCGCTCATGCTACAGACTCACAAATACACAAATACTCATAAATACATTTTCAATATTCAACATTTGGTCCAGGCCCAGAAGGATCATCATCCTGGGATATTTTAAGAATTTCAGGGTCTTGAGCTCCACCTCAGACCTATTGCATTCGCATCTGCATTTTATCCATTTTATCAGTGTCCTCATAGGACTCATGGGCATGCTAAGTTTGAAAAGTATTTGCCTTCTTGTCACCTCCTTTTGATGTCTAACAGGCACTGGAAGCTTTGTGTTTTCAAAATACTTCTATCACTTCTTTCCTCTTGCATTATACTCCAGCCCATATCTTTTCTCTGTTTCTCCAATGGGGATGACTCACATCCATCTCAGGATACTCTAATGCCTCTGCCTCTAATGCTTTTTCCTGAGCAAAACTGACTCCTTGTCACTCAGGTCTGAGCATAAATGTCCCGTCCTTAATGGATCTTCCTGGACAACTCAGTCTAAAGTAAATCCTCAGTTACTTTCTCTCACTTTAACTTATTTAATATTTATTATAGATCTGTGTTGTAGCTTGAAAATTCACATATCTAGTGAATTTAATCACCATTCTAATAGTTATTTTTTTCTTTCTCCAACAGAATAGATAGTTCCTATCTTGTCCACTCTGACTTCCTTAGTGGCCAGAATATAGTGCTAGGGCTATAGTGGAATATAGGTTTCACTTCTGTCAATAAATTTTAATTTAAAAAAAGAAAAGAAAAAAATTGGGTTTAATTCAAACATTTGGTAATTTAAGGGAGGAGATCATCTCACCAGAGCTGTTTCGGGGATATGTACGTATTTTTTAAATTCCCTGAGCCCTTAGTGGTTTTTCTGAATTTATTTGTTCCAGTTTGGTAGAAAATGCTTATTGCAAGTCCTTAAGACATATGATAAATGATTTAATTAGGGAATTAATACATATGTACACCAACGAGGTTGTTAAAAAATGTTTAAGAAATCAAAAATGTAAGAGAAACAAATGTGTTGCTAAGCAGGAATCAAACCAAAGTGAAACTTCTGGAATTGATAAGAATAAATTAATTTCATTAACAACATAAACTTTCCTGAAGTGGAGAAGTAATAATAGGTATACAGAGCCATTAAGCAGTTTTACTTTGGGCATTTAGATGTGCTTGTAATTCCTTTCTGTCTCACTGACTCTCTCTTATACACACACACACACACACACACACACACACACACACGATACACTATTCTAGTTTCAGCTGATAAAACTCAGTTTCCTTATCACATTCTCTGTAATCTATTTTCTATTCAAGAAAAGAGAAATGCATTTTTTTATTCAAATACCCACTATTTGAATAAACAAGTGAACTGTTATATTAGCTATCATCTTATGATTAAGATATGTAAAAATTTCACAATGATTTGATATTCAGGCCTTTTTATTCTCATATTCCTCAAATAGGTTCCATTTACAGATATTTCAGAATCAAATTTTAAATATTGGTTTTACCTATCTTATCCCTCTCACACACAAACCCCTCAATTCTCTGTGTCTGATACACAAAATAATTTACTCTCTGTGGTCTCATTCCAGGCTACACATTAGATTAATCACTGCAGGATGGGAAAGGGGGAGTTAACAATACTAATGTTTGAATTTCAGCTCCAGTGATTCTGATTTAATTGGTCTGCAGTTAGGCTTCATGCATTACCATTAAATATGTACAGCTATATCACATATATATCTATATATACACACATATACAGACATATACATATAAACTAGGCAATTCTTATATACAGTTTTAATTGAAAATCTTCATTTTAGAGCAGTAGTTTTTAAAGTGTAATCCCAAGACCAGCAGCATGAGCATCATGACCTGTTTTTCCCTGCAAACTGGATCATCTGGAAGTCAGGTCACAAGATCCTGATTGTGACTGTGGATATTCTTCAGAAATGAGGGAAAGTAAGAGAACTCATTATAATGGTGATTAAATTCATTAGATTTGCGAATTTTCAAGCTACAACCCAGATCTCCTGACTCAGAAGCTCTGGGTTACAGTCAAGGTCCACTAATCTGTATTTTAACAGACCCTTCAGGTTATTGTTAGGGACCCTCAAGTTTGAGAATCACTGCCCTCACATGAATTGTCTTCCAAAATAATGGTTTGCCACACTTGTAATTAGCTCAGAATAAAAAATGGACAAGACTCAGTTTTGCATGCCCTTTATCCGTAAAAACAAATTACCATTTTCAACTAACATTCATGTAATCTAAACATATGATTTCATAGTTCCATGTGAATAGGGCCTACAAGGAAGAGGCAGATATGCAGAATATTGGTATTCTCTGTCACATTCCTCCCCTTGATTCTGCTCATCAGGATTTTTTCCAGGAGACTTGGCTTCCATCAGGTTTCTATACATGGTACCTATTAAGTTCATTGTAAGTATTAAAGCAAATTGAAGTTGAGTACTAGAGACAGCCATAAAGGAAGATGATAATAATGTATCAGTTGCAGGAAAGAGAAATTGTCACCTAACAATTTTGGCCCACGAGAGAGGAGTTTAATGGACTTAATGCATTTCCATCAATCTTGGGGGCAGATGGGGGGGGGCTTCTTTGGCAACATCTGATCTTGGGCTCTGGAAGCAGGCAGCTGGTATTGAGTCTTGGTTCTGTTATTCGTTGGCTATGCAACCTTGTTCAATTTATCTAATGCCTTTAAACCTCACTTCCTTCACCTGTAAAACTCAAATAACAATAGTGCTTATTTACACAGCTGTTGAAGGGATTTCATGATATAATGCTTATGTGTTTGGCAAAGTGCCTGGCACTTAGTAAGTGATCAATAAATGTTAACTATCGTCATTTTTATGATCTCTTCCTATGGCCCTGCCCTGGAGTGGAACTTCTTCCTCCATTATGAGTTAAGTCCCAGAGAGGCTCTTGTAAAAGATCATCCTTTATCCTGTTGCATGTTGAGTTTGTGTTGTCTTAAAGGGTCTGCCAGGATCCCCCAAAATGACCACTTATCATCAAACCCAAAGCCATATAGTTTCAAATTGGCATGATTTCTCGGAAGCTGCATCATTGAGTTCTGTACTCTGAATTACTTATTTCTGTAGTTTATGTGAGTATAATTTACCTTAGGAATTTATTATGAGACTTTTGCTGAGTAAACTTATGTATGGACCATCAAAGTACACTCCGTCTCTGTATCCTATATCATTTAAAGTTAGAAATTTCATGAACATAGTAATTTGTCCCACTCTTTTGGCAGTTGGACAAGTGAGCAGGTGGATTTTAATATCTGTTGCAACATGAATTGCCAGTATTTATTTGGTGGGCTCTCGAGCTGGGTGGGCTTCTGCTTTCTTCTTTTCTACATGGTTTCATTAGGAAAAGCGTACTCTTTTGGGCTTCCATCGTCATCATCTCTCCTCTGACGTGAGTCATACTGATGAGTTTATGCAGCTTATGATAGGGTTTGTGCTCTTCAAGGAATTCAGAGGAAGCAACTCAAAACGTCTGATGACTGTTAACATCTAAATTTCCTTTTTCTAGTCAGTTCTTTAAGGACTATGTCATTGGTAAGTAGACCACAGGTTCCAGGTAATCAGATCATTATCCTGTATTGTCTGAATCCCAAAAATATAGCTCTCCATCTGCAGGTTTGTAATGGTCTTTTTCTATATGTACATTAATACCAGTGTATCAGACTGTACTGTACGCTGACATTCTGGAAGCAGAGAGGTCACCATATTATAAGCAGACATTGCCTGCTCTTACCAGGACCTTCACTACATGAAATCAGATTGTATAGAATCAGCTCACAAAATTCATATTGTAAATGTGTGTACACTCCAAAGATGAGGGGAGCAGGGAATACCAGTGGAAGTATTTTATATCAGCCTCTACAGTCTACTGTGCAGTGGCATACAGAGAAGCAGGTCTATGGGCACTTCTTAAGCAAAGAGCAATATATCTTAGTTTTTGTGGACTCTAAAAGTCTTCACAGATGTTGAGGATCAGAGGATTTCAGATTAGAATTATGCTCAATGAGGGATAAGGGAGAAATATGTGAAGATGAATACTAACAGGAGAAGTGGGGGAAGATGTTGTCTTCCTAGAGGTGATTTACACACATGTAAAGGGTAGTGTTGAACACAGACACTGAAAGCCTCTTAGTCTTCTTCTGTCTTCTGAAAAAAATTGTTTAACCACTCTTGTAGCTAGAAGCTGTTGCCTGGACCACTGGACTTCTATAAGAAAACACTAATGTCATTAGGTCATTTTTAATGTGTGCAGGCAAGGTTGCCCTTTGAAGTTGTCATTTGGGAAAGTCATGTACTCATGTCAGTGACATTATCTTTTTTTTTTTATTGTTGGTCATTCAAAACATTACATAGTTCTTAATATATCATATTTCACAGTTTGATTCAAGTGGGTTATGAACTCCCATTTTTACCCCGTATACAGATTGCTGTATCACATCAGTTACACTTCCATTGATTTACATATTGCCATTCTAGTGTCTGATGTATTCTGCTGTCTATCCCATTCTCTACTATCCACTTCCCCTTCCCTCCCCTCCCCTCCCCTTTTCTCTCTCTACCCCCTCTACTGTAAATCATTTCTTTCACTTGTATTATTTTTCTCTTACCCCTCCTTTCCTCTTATATGTAATTTTGTATAACCCTGAGGATCACCTTCCATTTCCATGCGATTTCCCTTCTCACTCCCTTTCCCTCCCACCTCTCATCCCTGTTTAATGTTAATCTTCTTCTCAAGCTCTTCGTCCCTACCCTGTCCTTGGTTACTCCCCTTATATCAAAGCAGTCATTTGGCATTTGTTTTTTAAGGATTGGCTAGCTTCACTTAGCATAATCTGCTCTAATGCCATCCATTTCCCTCCAAATTCTATGATTTGTGACATTATCTTTTATAAGTGAATTGTATTGAGTCCTTTCTATATAAGAAACTAAATTTTACTACTGTATTATTCTGTTTTACAGTTTGTGGATATTGCTAGAAATGATAGCATTTACTGTATTTTGTTTTCATGCTTAATTAATTTTATAAACAAATGTAATATTACCCATTTTGTTTATCCACATTATCCATTAGCTTTTAGTGCAAATGATGTTCAATTATTTTTAAACATCAAATGCAGGCTGAGACAAGTTAATTTTTCTCTTTTCCAGGTAGTCCAAAGAATATTTCAAATGTTTATAAGATAATTTCAATAAGCAGTAAACTTTGCTTTCCTGGCAGAATGTTTGAGCGTTGTCTAGAGTAGCAAGGTGACAGTTTTGAAGGAGTATTCATTTACTTCTCTATTTCATTAAATGTCATTTTATTTTTTTTAAAAAAATTACTTTACAACCCATATAATGGAATTAGCCTAAACAAATTAAGGATGAATTATTAAAAACATGTGGTTCCATGTAAACAAAAAGTTTCCACTATACATCCCAATTATATAAAGAATAAACACTTCTTGGGAAGCTGTGGTGGGACAATTGCCTGAGTTCACAACTTTAAACACCAACCTAGGCAACAGAGTGTTATAATTGTGCTTCTTTGACTAGAAGTTCTGACCACACAATTGTAGAGGAGGAAAAGTTTATTTGGGGGCTCACAGTTTTAGAGTTCTCAGTCCATAGACAACAGGCTCCATTCCTCGTGGCTTGAGGTGAGGCTGAACATCATGGTGGAAGAGTGTGGCAGAGGGAAGTGCTCATATGTGGATCAGAAGCAGAGAGAGAGAGAGACTCTGCTCTCCAGATAGAAAATATATACCCCAAAGCCATGCCCGCAATGAGCCACTTTCTCCAGCTACACCCCACCTGCCTTCAGTTACCACTCAGTTAATCTCATCAGGGATTAATTCACTGATTAGGTTAAGGCTATTAATCATTTCTCCTCCAAAACTTTTGATCAGAATTGTCTTAAGGCCAAACTCCTCATGAAACACAAGGCCATAGTTACTACAGATTTAAATCTGTCTTCTATCATTATTGTCTCTTATCCTCTTCTACTCTTCCCTCCATAGCTTCTGACCAAACCTCTCAAAAGAGTTCTCTGCTCCTGAATTCCTACCCTTTCTTCATGCCCAGTACTTGGCCTCTGCTGTCCTTCTCTCTCAGGTAGCTGGTACTCATTTGTCCCATGGCATTCTTCACTCTCGGGTGTGACTATTAGCTAGGTGCCAGTCTTTCTCACTTGATGTGAGATTCTGAAATGCAAAGGCTAAATCGTATGTTCCACTGAATTCCCTTGTCTCTCATGAAGTCTGATATATTGCAGCACTCCATAAACATTTGCTGAATGAATTCACATCATTTTCCATCTTAATAAATTGGGGGTGTTATTATAAACTTTATTTACCAACAGTCTAAGTAAATATTGAGATATATAGGACAAAACATAATCCCTGCCCTCAATAATCTAAGTTTTTGGAAAGCTTTTGACATTTTTTAATTTCATTATTATTTTAAATATCCAAAAATGGGAAGCCAAGCTGATGTTAGTAAGCAGTCAAGATATGTCTGATATTTGAACCATTTTCACTAGACTTATATACAAGTTGATAAGCTGTGGATGAACTTGTCAATCCTCCTATAAGACAATAAAAAAGGTCCAAGTGCAAATCATGATTCTTGTTTGCTTATAAATTTCAGCATAATACTTTTTGTTAATTGATGAACAGCTGTATTGAGCATTGTACAAATTAAACACTTTACTGAGTTCTGAGGACTTAATAGTAAATAAAGCAAACATAGTTCCTGTCTTTATTGATATCACTCTCTGAAGCTGGAAAGGTACCTTAGTGCAGGATTAGTGTTCACTCAGTAGGGTGGCAGGTACAGAGGTACAAGTGACAGAAGTAGAGGCGCTGTGTAAGCTCTAATGTGTATCTGATATGCTCAACAGGGTCTTCCAGATAAGAGTCTACAAGGTTCCCATGGTCTATATCAATCCATATTATTAGGAACCAGTTGTAATTATGTTAAAAAAAACATGAAGGCATTTCTAGATGGGTAGAGTTAATATCAAATTTAGGCCTGTCTGGCCTATCACGTAATTATACCTACTTAGCTATTTTCATGTCAACCTTTCTCTTCCTCAGTCACAATGGTTCCAGTCTAACTACTTTGGTTTTGATTCAATGTCTGGCTTCAAATTTTAGCATCTAGAGATGATCATGTACCATTGCATGGATTTAGTTATCCAATCTATCTTTAGCTGTTTGTCACAGTGACTAAGTTAAAGGACCTTTTACCCAGAAAAAAAAGTAAAATTAAAATTAAGACCTGAAATTCTAAGCCTCTGTATCCCTTGTAAATTCTCATACATCTCTTCATTCTTTATCAAATATTTATTATTAACAAGTTTTTACTCTTAACATATATTTATTTAGCACTTTATGAAAAGTTAGGATTGCATTTGCCTGAAAATAAGAAAAGAGATACATGGATGCAGTTGTTGTGCTCATGCCATATACAACAAATAGTCAGTGGTTAGTATATAACTACTGACAGCTTCCAGGTCCCACCTTTCCTTCCCACTTTTGTGTTACATGTGTGCAAACTGGTAAGAGAGCTTAGGTGTCTACTCTATCAGTTGAGGAAGTTCAAACCATGTTATCATCAGCAGGTAAATTCAAATTATAGGAACCCTCACTCTGGTTCTATGCCTTAGGCACAATAGAACTAGTGCCACTCATTCCCTTCATTCAAGTCATTTGTCATTCTGCTTGGCTATCAGCCCTTCTCTTCTCAGAAAGATTCAATGTGTGAGTAATTAATCTGTCTATTCCCTTAGTAAGTATGTGCTATCATCAGTCTGAACTTCTGGGCCGATTTTTGGTGTAGGTTCATTGTGTCTATGTGAGTCATAACAACACTCTTAATGCCATCATTCTACTCCACCATCTTAGATAGCTTGGAAATATGTTAGCTCTCATCATTATGCTGTTTTCTCATGGTACCAAAATACTGTACCTCAAAATGTCCATCCATATTTCAGACCAGAAGAGACAATAGCAATATTGCTGTATCTACCTCTTTATTGGGAAAATTGTAATTTTTCAAGGAAACCTGATGTCATTGAGCAGAACTGTGTCACATCACCATGCTTAGTCTGACAATTCAAGCATTTTATTTGAGGGTATTGGTACTCCAAACAAGATTATAATTCTATGCATGACAACTATGTTGGCAATTTCAAATAAGGACCAGGCTTTGTCATGTGCTAGATACATCACAATTAGAAGACTAATCAATGGTTTTCTATGAAAATGTAATCAGGCAATCACCGAAATTATTATCAAATGATAATTATAATCATAAGTGCTATGAAAGAGAAGTTCATCTGTCTTTAAGAGTGTATGTGCCAAGCCTGACTATCCAAAAGACACAATTCATGATTCAGATGAAATCTGAAATATGAATAAGATGCTAAATAGAAAAGAATGGAAAAGGCTACTCTTATGTGATGGCAACATGTATGTAAGTACTTTCAACAAAGGAAGAAGCATAGTGTTGTTTGGGAAATTTAAAGAAGGAAAGTGTGATGAGAGCACAGGAGAAAATGGGGGATGTTCATGTATAAACACAAGTTAGGAAACAAGGAGCTCAAAGTATAATGATTAAAGAATTCATTTGGGTAGATGCTTGGGAGTTATGTTTACTGCCTCAAACTTATGAGTCATGGTGATCACTCTCCTTGCCTATGTGTTCAGAAGGCATAAATTGAAACTTAGGTAAAAAAAATTAGCTTTGACATGTGATGTAGTATTATTATTTTAATAAAGGTTTCTTGAATGATACCCCAATTCCTTGGGACTAAACAAATATAAAGAAGAGGGAGATCACTTTTTCTTGTTGGCTGGCTCCTAAGGAGCATCTGGAATGAGTCTGTCTTTTTTATGGCTTAATTACTGGAGGAGTCAATTTTCTATTGTAAATAACAGAAGACTACAAATTGGGTAACTTTCAATGAACAGAGACTTATTTTGGCTCACAGTTTTGAAGATCCAAGGTTGAGGGGTCACATCTGGTGACGACCTTCTCACTGGAAGAGTCCCAAGGAGGCTCAGGATGTAATGTGCTGGGAGACAGGGAACACACATGTGTATTGATGTTTCCTGTGGTCTCTTATGTACTTCTTAATAGTCACCAGATTCAGGCATAGGAGATGACCCTAATGATCTTCTCTAATCCCAATGGTCTCCCAAAGGCCTTACCTCTACATGTCGTAGTTGGATTATGTTTCCATCCTCTTAATACCTTACAATGGGGATGAGATTTCAACACATGGAACCTTGGGGGACACACTCAAACCATATTCAGACCACAGCAATTACCTCGAGATTTGTATAGTGAAAGGAAGGGTATGAAGGGTCAACTCCTTTTGCATTATTGGCCATGAAGTTGATATTCCACTGGAAGCCAGGGGCTAAAATACATGTAGCAAAATAAAATATTGTTTCTTTGGATCTTTATATTCAAATATGAATCAGAAAATGTTCTGTAAAATGTTCCAGAAAAAAATAAGATATAATATCCCCCCAAAAATTGTAATGAGGGATAAATAATGGATAATTAACATGATGTTCTATTGTCTTTCTTTACACTGGGAGATAAGCACAATAAAGGGAGTTCTGAAAGATGATGCTTTGAGAACAGTAAAGGAGAAAAAACCCAGATAAATCAACCTTTTAATAGGTTTTATATGACTGCAGAATGTTTAGTAGGCTTAACATTATTCAGGGTTCAATTTTGGAGGTAACTTTTGAATGGTTGGATCATCTTTGGAAGTAAATTCACCTATTTGAGAACTTCTATCTTCTCTACATATACCTTAAGTTAAAATTTATGTCTTGTTTTTTAGAAACATCATTTAGGATAAAGAAATTATGTCTTTAAATCTACTTGAGATCCTCAAATAAGCTAAAATGGATCATATAAAGTTCTGGTGTGCAACTATTAATTTATTTGATTTTTTTGATATGTAGGCATCTTTTCAGGAATATTGGGTATTTCTCTCTACAATAGCCGAATCATCAGTTTCCAAATCTACGGTTATTTGTAGAATCATGTCCATGTGAACCAATAGCAAGTACTTAGGATGGAATTAATAAGAATTTTATTGATTCAAGGTGCTTTGCACCAGCTGTCAGACACAGACCAGACTCCTTAGCTATTCTTCACCCTGATTTCATAAAGAATAGCATCCCCATAGGACGATTTTAATTGGAAGCATATTTTCCCCCCATGATGCAAACTTAAGGTCACAACAGGTAACCTGAAAGATTGTTCCACCAGATGTTATTCCCAGAAAACATATTCCCCAAATATCATGATACTCAAGGGGCGAAGATTACATAAGTCTTAAGATAAACTTCCCATCAAGTCAGTTTACTATAACTGAATGGCTGGGTTTCAAATGAAGGCAAGATGCAATTTAGATTCTGGTATACATTAGAAAAATGAAAATTACATTCTCCACCTGTTTCAGGGCCAGTTGCTTTTGTGTTAAGCTGCATGGTATACTTTAAGGTATTCAAGGCTGAGTTTAATACATGGTTTTGCATTCTGAAAACCAGAAAATCTAAATTTTTTATTATAGTATAGTTAAATGTATAGTACTATTTATTTATTTTCATGATAGACTTTTTAAAAGTCTATTAGTAACATAATTGTAGATCTAAATGGGAGAAATTTTAATTAACAAAAGAATTTTCCAATATTTATGATAACTTTTAAATTTTGTAAATGTATTTGAAATGTTTTTTTTTTTTTGTACCAGAAATTGAACCCAGGATGTTATAACCATTGAGCCCCATACCCAACCATTTTTAAAATTGTTTTGGGAATAGGGGCTCACTAAGTTGCTTAGGGCCTTGTTAAGTTGCTGAGGCTGGCATTGCATCTATGATCCTGCTGTCTCAGCCTACTGAGTCTCTGGGTTTACAGGTGTGTGCCACCACACCAGGCTTGAAATAACTTTTGAAAGTTGCCATGTTCTTTATTAATTGTTAAATGTTTCATGAAGAAATTTTTAATTGTTTGAAGCCTTCAAAAGAGTTAAGCCTCAAAATACATTTTCAATTCTGCTAAAACTATTTCCAAATCCCTACTATTTCATTGTCCTGGCATAAATAATTATCATCAAGACTAGCAAATATTTACTTTCTAATATAGAGTATAAATCAATCATAGTGTTAGATTCAAAATGATTAAATTTGCATATTGCTTTTCTTTCCAATTCAGGATACCAAGTAAAGAGAATTCAAATGGGATGTACTGCCAAAGTATTTCAATATTGCTATGATTAATGCTAATTTGTGAAAGTATTTGTGTAATTATATATCTAAGTCACCTCTTCTTGACTTTCAGCTCCATGAAAATTGTGGCAAGGACTTTGTCTCTAATATACAGGTCCAGCACAAGAAATGGTAAATGATAGTGTTACCCAAAATTTTTAATTATTATCTCTCATTGATAGCATGAGAAAGCAACTGGAGAATAACATTGGGAAAGCAAGAGCAATCTTTTATGCAAAAAGAAGTGGCATCAAGAAAACTATAAAACTGTAATTTTGGAATTATCCAACAATCCCAGAATGGTTGGAGTCAGTGACTGGATAATTAAGATGCTCCCAAAATACATAATGAATATGATTCTGTTTTCAAACCCCAAAGTATGTACATCTTAAACAGACAGAGACAATTAATACATTAATTAATAATTAATACTAATTCTTCCTTTGGCACTCTCTCATATATGTAACCTAACTTTATGTACATAATTTTCATATTTCAAATCTCTGGTTTTGATCTCTTTAAGCCATCCCAATGGACCCCCCAGTTGACAGGTTTTCTTTTCTTTTTTTGGTACCAGGGATTAAACTCAGAGGCACTGGACCACTGAGTCACATCCCCAGTCCTATTTTGCATTTTATTTAGAGACAGGGTCTCACTGAATTGCTTAGCATTTCGCTTTTGCTGAGGCTGGCTTTGAACTCTCTATCCTCCTGCCTCAACTTCCTGAGTCACTGGGATTATAGGCATGCACCACCGTGCCTGGCTTGACTGGTTTTCTAAATACCTAATGTGTTTTCCCAGCTGCAGATTAATTAGCTGCCAGTGAGAGAACATTACTACCTTAATGACAGCAACTTTGGATCATTGGCATTTAATTCCTTAAGCAGAGTTAAGGAAACTTGCTTACATTAAAACTGAATTTTCTTAACCCCGGAGTGGTAATATGGATCACTTAAGTTATTATTTTTGTATATGTCAAATGCATTCTCCTTCTTATCCCAAAAGAAGTTACAAACCATATGTGGTACAATAAATAGGAGTTGAGACTGGATTTTGAGCAGAAAAATCCTATTCTAATTCCAACCTGGCCCCTTATCAACTGTATAAATTTCAACAGATTTCTTAGTCTTGCTAAATTCATTGTTGTTCATCTAAAACAACTAAAAACCTTGTGCCTATCAAAGATAACTCTGATGAGTATTAAACATAAATCTTGGGAGATTGCCACATTGGGTAATTAAATAATTGTAACATATTTTGTTAGACTGTGTTGTTATATTCCAATATCCCCTGGGCTGCTCTGTAGGACTACACTTGCTGCCTACTGATGTAGGCAGACATAGACTTGGTTTAGCCAATAAAATGTGAACAGAAATTAGATATGTTACTTCAAAACACAAGTTTTATGATAAAATGTGTACTTTGTCATAATCTTTAATCTCCCTCTGGTAATATTCAGAGGAAAGTGATTTCATCAGCCTAGGCCTCCCAGTGAAGGATGTAGAGCAGTCAGAGTTTACTTGTAATGGACTCATAGTGTGATCAAAAACAAAACTCTTTGATTATAACTCATTTATGCTTCATGACTGCTTATTACTTTAGAATAACCCAATTATCCTGTTTGATACATCTCTTACAGGTATTAGTATATTGATCAAAGAAGTTCATGAAGGTAAGTCAAAACAGATGTTTTTGAAAATTAAATTATCATAAAAACTGTAAAATCAATAATACATTGTAATGGTTAGGTGTAAAATGGAACTCAGCTTTCTAATACCTATATCATAAAAATGAACTTCTGTAGATACTAGATTTAATGCTCATGATCTAACTAACTAATGGGAATCAAACTAATTCTTATTCAGAAACCTTAGCCATGTTCCATGGACTTAACTAAAGGGATTGAATTTGACCAGCAAATGGGATATGATGTGGGGAAATTATTTGCTTTGAGTCTGTCTTCACTGATCTGTGACAATGAAAATGAAATTACTTGAAAAACAATAATGGGCTAACTCCAGTCACAAAATACCTACAAAACCATTGTCTTCCATGTGGTTTTTGTATTTGGTATGCTTCTGACATAATAACTCTCTCATCTTCTACATGCAATAGAAGTAATGAAGGAGATGGAAAGAGAGGGAAGGAGGTCCAATTTCTGATACTCTATAGCATCTATTTCTTTCTATCTTCCTACTTCCTCTCGTCTCACTTCTTTTCATCTCATTTCCCTAGGACTTATTTCCACATTTATTTTTATTAACTGTTAGTTGAACTTTCTTTTAGTTGAACCAATGTTCTGTTGAACTATTGTGTGTATATAACAGGAAAATTATGGAAAATCTTAAGCCACCATTTTTTTTCATTTTCCTTAAATCATGATATGCTATAGTTCCAAAACCAATGAAACAACAGTATTCATTACTCCTGAGACAGGTTGGGTCTGGTCCCAGAACAAAGAAGTCATTGTTGAGTTTGAGCTTAAAAACCAGTCTTTTCAACCACATAAAAAAACAACAGCTCTGAAAGCCAGACCTTGTTGAGAGAAAGAGAGCAATGTTTTCTAAATTTTGAAAACTTCCTTATACATCTCATGATCCAGCTTTGGCAGACTTGAGTCATAAAGTTCTACTAAAAGTTATAGCATAAAAACTGTGGAGGATATGCTGTGAGAAAAGCTGACATTGGATAGGAGCTTTCAACCGTGAGGAGATAATCGATGCAAAAGGCAGAGGCAAGAAGTCCAACTTTGGCAACTTGTTCCCACCCCTTCTCAACAACCTCTTTCCCTTCCCTGATCGCCAGTTCACCTGTCAATGGTAATGGCACCGTGGTTTTCAGGTCAGGGAAGAAATAACAAACAATAATCACACTAACATAAATTTTGAGGACATTTCAACATAAGGGTACTTTACTTCTCATTCTTCAGCTGTTCTTTGTCTGTGTGTTAACTCAACATGGCACAGGGACTTTAACAAGGAGGAACCCATGATGGAGAGAGGGAATAGATGTTATAGCTTCAAACAAATACATCAGAATATAGCAATGTGGAGAGAGAGAGAGAGAGAGAGAGAGAGAGAGAGAGAGAGAGAGAGAGAGAGAGAGAGAGAGAAGTGAACTATTTTACTCCCCAAAGGAGTGCAGTAACAGACACTCTTGAATAGGTCCAGGAGATTTAAATGATGCCAAGGCTTTGTTAACCTCTAGGAAAGGGCATGGGTGTCTGTAAATCTAAAATTGCTCAGATTAGTATAATGGGTGTACAAACGTTGAAAGCCATTCCATCAGTTGTTCTCAAAGCAGAGCCTCCACACCAGTGGTGTCAGCATCATGAGAGGACTGTTAGAGTAATGAATTCTCACTTCACCT